>NC_141693.1:2021314188-2022514188 GCF_964263255.1 Lissotriton vulgaris | reverse complement strand
GAGTGAAATTCAGGCGTTGTGTTGCCAAGAACCTTATACTGTATTTCATGCTGCTAAGGTTATGCGTACTCACCCTAAATTTCTTCCCAAGGTTATTTCTGATTTTCATGTCAACCAGACTATAACGTTGTCTACGTCCTTTCAGAATCCTTCATCTCCAGCGGAAAGGTCTCTACATTCCCTGGACGTTAGGGTGTTGAAATTTTATCTGGATAAAACCAAAGATATTCGTAGGTCAGACCAACTATTTGTCAATAATGGATCGGTCAGGACAGGTCTTGCTACCTCTAAGCAGTCCATTTCTAGGTGGATTGTGTCCTGCATACAGTTGTGTTACCAAAAAGCTAATAAGACCTTAGGGGGTAAACCTAAGGCTCATTCCACCAGGGGAAAAGCTGCCACGACAGCTTTACTCCGTAATGTTCCGATTGCAGAGATCTGCAAAGCGGCCACTTGGAAGTCGGTTCATACCTTTGCTAAGCATTACTGTTATGTTATGTTACATTATAAAGCTCTTTTATAGCGCGCGGCTACTCACAAGAGTGTCCCGGCGCTTTGGCAAAGAGAAAAAATCAGTACATAACACCGTGCTCTACGCAGGTGGCAAAGATATTACTGAGTGAAAAGCCACGTCTTCAGCTCTTTTCGAAAGGTGAGCAAGTTGGACAATGAACGAACAGCAATTGGGAGTTCGTTCCAACAGCAAGGGGCCAGGTAACGTAAAGAGTGGCCTCCAGTACGGGCTCGCTTAATTATAGGGACAATAGCTTTTGCTTGTTGTGCAGACCTCAAGGTTCTCGTTGGGACATAAAAAGCCATCAGTTTCCGGAGATACTTAGGGCCGATGTGATGAAGGGCTTTAAAGGCCAGAGTCAAAACTTTAAAAGTGACTCTCTTGGCAATGGGGAGCCAATGCAATTTCTCCAGCAGCTCTGACGCACGTGCCCTTCGCGGCAGTCCAAAGATAGCTCTTGCGGCCGAGTTTTGCACAACCTGCAAACGAGCTAAGAGATATTTGGGGAGGCCTAGGTAGAGGGCATTTACATAGTCAAGCCTCAAGCCCATCAGGGCTTGAACTATGATTTTTTTATGTTGAAGAGATATTAAGGGGAGGAATTTTCGCATCATCTTCAACATGCCAAAGCATTTTCCCGTCAATCCTATGACTTGAGGTCTAAAAGAAAGATCTGTATCACATAGGATGCCCAGATTTTTGGCTTTTAACGAGGTTTCTCTAGGCGGTGCCATATCCTGTGGCCACCAGGACCTCCACTCAGGATTTGGTGGGCTTCCGAAGAAAAGCAACTCCGACTTATCGGAGTTGCATTTCAGGCTGTGTCTCTGAAACCACTCAAACACGGCTTCTAGGCACTCCCCAATCTGGTTACCATCAAAATCCTCACCCTTGTTACATGTGAAAAGTAGCTGGGTGTCATCAGCATTGGATATGATATAGGCACCAAAAGACTCCGCTACCTCCGCCAGAGGAGCCATGTAGATATTAAACGGGCAGGGGCTAAGAATGGACCCTTGCGGGACCCCTACCTCCAGCGGAGGCATTTCAGCGGATAACGGAGGTGCCCAGACCACTTGGCGGCGGTTGGTAAGAAATGACTTAAACCATTCCAACACCGTTCCCCGCAGACCGATCTCCCATAATCTAGACAGGAGACCGACATGGGGGACGGTGTCGAAAGCAGCCGACAAGTCCAACATGACCAAAATCGCCTTTCCTCCACCATCCAGAGTCTCTCGAATGGCATCAGTTATCTCTAGCAAGGCTGTCTCCGTGCTGTAATTCGCACGGAAACCTGATTGAGAATCGTGAAGCAAGTTGTTATTCTCTATAAAGCTGGTAATAGAGAGGTGCACGTGTTTCTCAATCACCTTAGCCATGGCTGGGAGAAGGGAGATTGGTCTGTAATTCGCATGTTCAAGGGGATCTGCTGTTGTTTTTTTTAGCAGCGGTAGGATTAGGGCGTGCTTCCAGGCCGCGGGTACCTCACCAGATGTAAGGGAGGCATTGAGCAGTGGATTTAGGAGAGTATTAATAGCCGGAGCAACATTTCCGAGGCAAGTAGCAGGACAAGGGTCCAGCGGCGAGCCTGATTTAAGACGGGTTAGCAGTTCAAGGGAGGAGGCCATAGACATTGGCGGGAAGTCCACAAGCATCGGTCCTGATTCTTTTAAAAGTGAAGGTGAACAGCTCGAACAACAGGCTCCAGCACTAGGACCTAAACAAAGAAAGGAATCTTGGATGAGCTTGATTTTATTAGTGAAGAATTCACTAAGCTGGCAGATCCATGCTCCCGAATGAGAGTGATTCGGAGAGCTTGCAGCAGGGGAAATGAATTCCTGAACAATTCTAAAGATTTCCTTACTCCTGTTATCTGCTACATCAATTCTATGTTCGAGAACTTTTTTTTGCCTCCGAGATTTGCTTATGATAGAGACAGATGAGTCCCCTGTATTTAATTTTATCTTCAGAGTCGTATCGACGCCTCCAAACTCGTTCCACCCTCTTGCAATCCTGGCGCAGCTTGCCGAGGAGAGGAGTGAACCAGGGGGCCGAGATATGTTTGCTCTGTGATTTGCCTGTTTTGCCAGGAGCGAATTCCACAAATCTAATTTCAAAACTGTCTGAACACTGATGCCAGGACAGACGCTCAGGTTGGGCAGGCTTCGCTGCGGAATTTGTTCGCACAATAGTGTTGTTAATTTCTTTTCTCCACCGCCGCTTTGGTGTGGGGATGGGCTTGCCATTCTATTCACTAGATTATGACTATACACAGAGATCCCCTACTACAGAAGGAGTAGTTTCTGTCCTGTAACTCCAGTTCTGTAGTAGGGGTATCACTGTTATAGCCATAAGCGCCCGCCCTCCTCCCCGGTGGAGATAATGATTCATGTAAGGAATGCATTATCTTGTGCTACGCCTTTAAAAAGAACTGAAAGTAAAAGGGACCTGCTGTGCATTCTGGGATACTGGGAGAAAGTTCTGGAAAGTTCTCTTAAAGGCACAGTATCCTATTTAAGCCACATAATGGCAGCCTATGGGGCTTGTCTGTCCATGCCTTCATCTGTATCATTCCAGAGTCTTTTACTGGTGGAGGCAAGTTTCTCTATGGTAGAAACTGGGCAGGCTGTGTTGTGTGTGGTGTTGTTTGGTGGAATTTCTAGTTGAAGTACTGGACAGTGTAGCCTGTGGATATAGGCTGCATTATTTGTCTTTAAATTCTCTCTTGTGTCTTTGCAGTTTCTGCATGATTTGACAACTTAAGAGATTATTTTTGATTGCCGGGGTCCACGCACATGGGCGGGACTATTCACTAGATTATGACTGTAACAGAGATACCCCTATACAGAACTGGAGTTACAAGACAGAAACTACTCCATGTTTATCAACAACAAGGGGAACCAAGAGGGGACGATATTTAACGGGTCCAGTGTACATGTTCAGAAGACTAGTAACACAAGAGGGGTACAAAGTTCCCTGATGTTAATGAAGAGGACAAGTGTGTGTAGAGCGTAGAAGAAGAGAAACAAGGGAGGGGAATTCCCTTTTTGGAACTAAAAGCCTCGTCCCGACTACACTTTCACTTGCCTCTCACCGCATGCACCATATGGCTGGAACAAAAGAACTCCGATAAAGAGCCCCTTTACGGGTGCCCTTCAGACATTGCAGCGCCAGTCTGACGAGGAGCAGAACCCATATGATGAAGCATGACATCTAGCTTGCTAGGTGTGTGAGGGTTTTAGTTCCAAAAAGGGAATTCCCCTCCCTTGTTTCTCTTCTTCTATGCTCTACACACACTTGTCCTCTTCACTCACATCGGGGAACTTTGTACCCCTCTTGTGTTACTGGTAATGACAGATGTATCACTCCTGAGATGGGGCTGCCATGTGGGAGAGATGGAGATCAGGGGAATCTGGTCTCTGGCTGAATCCGGACTCCACATCCACCTGTTGGAGCTTCAGGCGATCGACTAGCATTGAAAGCATTTCTTCCCTCTGTCAAGAGGAAGTTAGTGCAAGTATTCATGGATAACACTACCACTGTGTGGTACTGCAGCAAGCAGGGCGTGGTGGGTTCTTGGACCCTTTGTCAAGAGGCCCTACTTCTTTTGACATGGCTGTAACAGCAGGGCATAACCCTGGTGGTTCAACAACTGGCAGGTTCTTTGAACGCCAGTGCAGACAAACTCCGCCGTCAATGCCTAGCAGATCACAAGTAGTGTTTCCTTTCGGAGATGGCATAAGGACTCTTTCAGCAGTGGGGTCAGCCTTAGTTAGATCTGCTCACCTCCAAAGAAAACATGCAATTTCAGCAGCATTACACGTTGGAGTTTCCAAGGGGCTAATCGCTCGGAGATGCTTTTAGTCTCGAGTGTAACTTAGTCTCGTGTACGCTTTTCCGCCCATACCGCTTCTGCCCAGAGTTCTCAGGAAGATCAGGAACGACTGGGCCCAAGTTATCCTTGTGGCTTCGTACTGTGCATTGAGAGTTTGCTATCCTGAGCTGCTTCAAATGAGCATCGATCCTCCAATCAGGCTGCCCCTTTAGTAGGATCTTCTGTCACAGCAACAGGGGAGAGTCCTGTGCATATGTTTCCCCCTTCATCATGCCTCAGTGGGATCTGACCCTGGTTTTCTCTTACATCATGGGTTCTCCTTTTGAGCCGCTACACAATTGTCAACTCCGGCTGCTTACCATCAAGACAGCTTTTCTGATAACAATAACATCAGCCCGGAGTGTGAGTTGCAAGCTTGGTCATCCAAGTCTCCCTATCATATGGTATGTCTGGACAAGGTGATGCTTCGCACGCGGGCCTCTTTCCTACCTAAGGTGATCAGCCCATTGCATTTGGGATAATCAGTTACCATGCCCACTTTTTATGTTCCTCCACATCCCTCGAAAGAGGGATGTGCACTATGAGATCGTATTTCGTGACACTCACTCTGTTTTTAATATTTGGCTGATTCTTGTTAACTGCGGGCACTGACCTTTGTTAATCTGTTCAACTGCCTTCTTGCCCTCACCGGATCGGCTCACTGCAGCCGATCAGGTGCTGCCTGGGGTCCTGCCCAACAGCCGCCATCTTGGGTGAGAAGGGCGAGCAGACTAGTGCTCGGGCCCGCCCGCCATCGCCAGCATTAAAACCCCCAGATACCAAACGTGCACGATTGACAGTGTGTACGGTGTGTGTGAAGTGTGGTCTTGAGGCGGAAAGCCGGGACCTTGCGTGGAACGCTTGCTAGTGACTTTTCAATTTGCACTACGAGATCGTATTTGGTGACACTCACCCTGTTTTTAATATTTGGCTAATTCTTGTTACCTACGGGCCCTGACCTGTGTAAATCGGTTCAACTGCCTTCTTGCCCTCACCGGCTCGCCCCCACCGAAGCCGATCAGGTGCTGCCTAGGGTCTGATTCCCATCACTCTCCATTGGTGACATGCTTCACCTGGGTCTCCCCCTAGTAACACACTAGTGTCACTAAGGGCTGCATTCCTTTAAAAAGGAAAGGAGAGATCGTGGATGTTTTTATGTTGTTAAAAATGTAGCGATATAACATGCTGTATATGATCCTACAGATGTGAGCAAACCATTTGTGTGCTAGTGATAAGTGATGTGCAAAATGATGATAAATGGTGAATTAAAATTGAGCAGTGAGAGAGAAAAAACTGTATTGAATATCTCTCATTGTTCAAGCTTAAAAACAGTGCAACAACAGATTTCAACCAGGTCACCTGTTCTTAGGGATATATGAATTCTCTGCAAAGTGATGGTTCAATGTTTGAATCCGTTTAGCAAGAGAAAAAGACCTCACCTCACCTGGCAACAGCTCAGGATAAGGAGGCCACGCTCTGCCCGTCGGTACCCCTCGCGGTTCACAAAGCTGCATGGGAAGGTGCTGGGGTTCTCCATCAGCGTGCCGAAGTCGCACCTGATTCCCCTTCAGAAGCTCCTCTTCATCAGAGCGATTCTGGACTCGGCGCAGTTTCTCGTTTATCCTCCCGCGCAGTGAGTCCAGGATATTCAGGCTATGATTCTGATCTTTCAGCCTCTAGCCCGGGTTTCGGTCAGGATGACGCTCCCGCCACTGGGCCTGATCGCCTCCTGCATCCTGTTAGTGGATCATGCCAGAAGGCATATGCGGGCTGTGCAGTGGGACCTGAAGTTCCAGTCGGCACAGAATCAGGGCAAGCTGTCCGATCACATCCAGATCTCGGAGGGCACTGCACGACAATTGCAGTGGTAGCTCTCGGATTGCGATTGGGTCAATGGCAGGTCCCTCTCCCTTCCCCAACCCGAACACACAGTGGTGATGGACGAGTCCCTTCTGGGATAGGGCGGCCACATGGGAGAGGCAGAGATCAGAGGACTCTGGTCTCCGGCAGAGTCCCGGCTCCAAGTCTACCTTCTCGAGCTTCAGGCGATCCGACTTGCACTGAAGACATTCCTTCCCTCTGGCAAGGGGAGAGTAGTGTAGGTGTTCACGGACAACACCATTGCCATGTGGTACTGCAACAAACCAGGCGGGTGGGGTCGTGGACTCTTTCAGGAGGCTCTGCGTCTCTGGACATGGCTGGAACATCAGGGCATTTCCCTGGTGGTTCAACACCTGACAGGTTCTCTGAAAGCCAGGGCGATGAACGCAGCCGCCGGTGCATGATGGATCACGAATGGCGTCTGCATTCGGACGTGGCGCAAGGTCTCTTTCAGCAGTGGGGAGAGCCTTGGTTAGATCTATTCGCCACCGGAGAGAACTCTAAATGTCATCAGTCTGGTGCGTTGGAATTTCCAAAGTGGACTCGCTAGGCGATGCTTTCCGTCGCAAGTGGAGTTGCGGTCTACTTTCCGCCTATACCACTTCTACCCAGAGTGCTGAAGATCAAGCCCGACCAGGCCCAAGTCATTCTTGTGGCTCCGGACTGGGCTCACAGAGTACGGTATCCCGAGGTTCGAGGCATGTGGGCTGCTGAATTCATATCTGTGCATAGATCGCCGCCTAGTGTTGGGTCCGGATGATTGCACATTGTTGTCCTGGAAGAGTCTTCGAAGTATCACGAGATAGGTGGCTCCTCCCCTGGACTACAATGCGCATGGGCATCGACTCCATCCTCAGATTGTTTTTTTCCGCCATTGGGTTCGGATGTCTATTTGTTAACTCAAGTTCGGAATTGATAAAAACTTTCCCTGTGGCCAAAAGGCCTTTAGTTATCGTCGGTATTGTCTTTGCGATCGGTGCCCAGTACTTCTCCAGCTCGTTCCCCGAGCCGGACATCAAGAGGAGCTGCGTGGCTTTTCGGCACTGAAGGCCCGATCAACACCAGAGGCCTTATCGACGACCAATCAGGGAACGGAGCCCATTCAAAAGGTGCCCCGTTTGCAACTCCAAGTATCCTCACATCGATGTCCACCCGGTGTGCAACAAGTGCCTGTCTCCGGATCACGAAGAAGCCAGCTGTATGGCTTGCTCTCGGTTCCGCTCCAAGAAGGCGATTCGCCTTCGACGCGCAGCGCGAAAGGGGGCCCAGCAGACGGCACCCGACCCGGTGAACATCTTCGATGCCGAGGAAGATGAGGGAGTCGAGCAGGAAGTTCAAGAGAACCTGTCTGATCCTGCATCGGAGATAGACTCCGGTTACGACGCGGATGTGGAAATGGTCGATAATGAAGACGTCGTCGACAAGGTAGACGACGATTAGGCCTTTGGGGCTGTGGAAGATAGCTCGAGCGAGGAGCTGGGCCCAACCGTTCGGTACGGGGGCCGCAACCAAAACACTCGATAAGGCTCAGGTCGAGGGATCGCCACATGGCCTTACCCAAGATCGTACACTTGGTTCTACAGCCTCGCCCCAAGGCCCGGCTACGTACATTTCTAATGAGCCATCGGTTGACCGATCGAAATCGAAACCGAAAGCGTCAGTGGCTACGCAACCAAAAGCACTGGCCGCTAAATCGAAACCAAAAGTGCGTATTGCTTTGGTCGGTTCGAAGGCCTCAGAACCATCGGCACCGACAAAACAAAAGAGTGTTATCGACCCGGTGAGGTCGCTAAAGGGTGTCGAGACGAAGACCGGGGCACCGAAGAAACTGATCAAGGACGTCGACCCGAAGAAGTCGGCGCCAAAGGCCGTCGACACGGACAAGGGACTCGGAACTCAGAAAGTTCACGATCCTAAGCGTGGACCCGACAAGGCTAAAAGCAGTACGGACCTCGGGTCCACACCCAGCGGTGACTCGAAGGAACCCGTTGAGTCGACACAGCCATCCGCCTCCTTTCCGAAGCAGGTGTCGGACTCGCTAAAACGCATTAAAGAGAAGGCTACTACTGTCGGACCGAAGGCTACTCCGCCCCCGAAGCCGGTCAGTAAACCTCCAACATCGTCGGCAACCATCCACTTCACTCTGCCGCCGAAAGTGGTACCTAAGGCCTTCGCCCCTAGGACGGCCGTCGAAACGACCAAGAAGGTGCCCTCGGGCCGAAGCCTACAACTGCGGAGGTGGCCACTAAGCATCGACAGCCTCCGCCTGAAGAGACACTGATCCTGAAGATCACACTGAACCCTGGGCAGACGCTTCTGACCCAGGAGATCCACAAACTGCCCCGGACAGTCATGTCTATGCTGTTAAAACCTCGCCTACTGAAGAGACTGCTGCGTTTAATGCACTTCTTGAAAGGGCAGCAAAAAATCATGATGTCCAGCTCCATGCTGACCCTATTGAAGAGGATTTTTTGTTTGACACCTTCTCAACCTCAGAGAGAACTGTCACGACTCTACCAATGCTAAAGGGTGTCCTAAAACATGCTGGAGACATTTTTAAGGAGACCACAAGGGCAAGGGTGATAAACCCCAGAATTAAGAAGAAATACAAACCGGCACCTGGGGACCCTACGTATATCAAGGGACAGTTGCCGTTGGACTCTCCGGTTTTTTCCAATGCCCGGAAGAGGGCGAACTCGAAAAACAACTGGTGATGCTCCTCCCCCTGACAAAGAATCTAAAGTTCTAGAAGCATCAGGGAAAAGGGTGGCAGCTCAAGCGGCCAATATCTGGCGCATCTCCAACACACAGGCACTCTTAGCCAGATATGACAGGGCTCATTATGATACACTTGAAACCCTGTCACAACACTTGCCAGATGAGTATAAGGAGGCAGCAGAGATGCTAATACAAGAAGGAAAACTGATATCAAACGCATCTATTAAGTGTGCGCTGGACGCAGCACGCGGCCAGGGCAATTGATACAAGTGTGATGTTACGGCGACATGCCTGGCTGAGAATCTCCGGCTTCAAGCCTGAGATACAAACCACCATACTGAATCAGCCTGTAAACCCTGATCATTTATTTGGCCCAGAGGTGGACACCACCTTGGAAAAAATCAAAAAGGACACTGAGACTGCAAAGTCTTTGGGGGCTCTCCAGTCGCAGCAGTTCAGGGGTGGTTCCTTTCGTCCCTCCAACAATAGAGGAACTTCCAGAGGCCAGCTGTCCCAGCAGACACAATACAGTAAAGGAGGCACGCAGACCACCTACACCAAACATAGTAGGGGTGGCTATCGTGGAAACAGCACCAAGGGCAGAGGTCGTGGAAACAACAGCTCCCGATCCTCCGCCGCTAACAAACAGTGACGTCTTGTCACTGCCCCCCGACCATACCACACCGGTCGGGAGGAGACTGCAACAGTTCCTGCCGGTCTGGAAATCCATCACTACAGACAGGTGGGTGAGGCAGCTTATCCAGTACGGTTATTGTCTGGAGTTGACATCCACTCCACCCAACATACCCCCAAGACACCGTCCTATGTCCACAGAGCATTTGCAATTATTGCAGCAGGAGGTAGTAGTCATGCTGCAGAAAGGATCCATAGAGCTCGTGCCTGTGGAAGAAAAAAGTACAGGGGTGTACTCGCTGTACTTCTTGATCCCAAAAAAGGACGGGTCCCTTAGACCCATACTGGACCTCAGGCCCCTAAACCAGTACATTCTATCAGAACACTTTCACATGCTCACACTGCAGCAGGTTCTACCGTTACTCAGTCAGGGAGATTTCCTCGCAACATTAGATCTGAAGGATGCGAATTTCCATGTTCGAGGCATGTGGGCTGCTGAATTCATATCTGTGCATAGATCGCCGCCTAGTGTTGGGTCCGGATGATTGCACATTGTTGTCCTGGAAGAGTCTTCGAAGTATCACGAGATAGGTGGCTCCTCCCCTGGACCACAGTGCGCATGGGCATCCTCAGATTGTTTTTTTCCGCCATTGGGTTCGGATGTTACTATCTTAGCTCAAGTTAGGAAAACTTTCTACAAAGCCAAAAGGCTTTCAACAGCGTCGGTATTGTTTCGCTCGGTACCGATACCTTTGCTTCGAGAGGACATCGAGGAATCAGACGGTTTTTCTTCCACTTTCGACCCGATCTTTGATCTACGATGGAAAGAAGCCCATTTAAAAGGTGTCCACTTAGTAATGCAAAATACCCGCACATCGATGTCCACCTGGTGTGTAACAAGTGCCTGTCCCCGGATCACAACGAAGCCAACTGTAGAAGATAGCTCAGGCGAGGAGCTAGGCCCAACCGGTTATACGGGGGCCGATGATGAAGCGCTCACTAAGGCTCAGTTCGAGGGATCGCCACAAGGCCTTACCCGAGATCTACAGACTCGTTCAACAGCCCCGCATAAAGTCCCGGCTTCGAACTTATATAAAGAGCCATCGGTTTCGAAACTGCCATCGGTCGATACAAAGACATCGAAATCAAAAGCATCACTGCCAAAAGTGAAGCTAACTCTGGTCGGCTCCAAGGCCTCAAACCCCTCGGAGCCGAAGAAACAGAAAAAGGCCGTCGATACCGAGAAGCTCAAGAAGGTCATCAAGCCAAAGGATGGGGCACCCAAGGCCAAAGTCAAGGCTGTCGAACCGACGAAGCAGACACCGAAGGGAGTCGACACACACAAAAGGCCCGAACCAAAAGAAGGGTTCGATCCTCGGTCGAGGCCTGCAGACAAGACAGACTGGCTCAAAGGACCCTGTCGAGTCGACGCAACCAAGCCCATTCATAGCCAAAGAGGTGTCGGAGTCACTCCAACGCATCAAAGATGAGGCTACAGCAGTCGGGCCGAAGAAGGCCCCAACACCAAAGCTGGTCGGGAACGTTCAGACCGCATCGAAGCCAATCAAATTCGGGTTGCCACCGACGGTGCGTCCGAAGATGTTCGAACCAAAGAAAGGTATCGAAGCCATCAAAAAAGTGTTGATGGAAGTGGAGACTACAGAGGAGCCTGAAGAACTGGAGTCAAGGCAGTTCATCGACTCTGAAACTGCTAGACTGTCCATATATAAAAGGAAGATCATACCAGAAACACCCATGGAGTCATATAGGATTCCCTTAAAAAAGAAAAGGGATTCAACAACATCGCCAGTTCTTGTGGAACCTCTCCAATCCTATGGACAAGAACCTCAGACTTTTTCCCCCTCGTACTCAGATGTGGAGGCAGGGGATGACGAAAATGAGGATGACACTTATCATGTGGACACTGATCCCAATGACCAATTCCAACCATGGGCAGACCCAGCTGACCCAAAAAATCCACACACTGCCCCTGACACACAGGTATACAGTGTAAAAACATCTCCTACTGAGGACATTACTGCCTTTAACGCCCTTATTGAAAGAGCGGCAAGTAACCATGACGTGCAACTACATGCTGACCTTGTGGAGGAAGACTTTCTGGTCGACACCTTTTCCACTTCAGAAAGAACAGTCAAGACCCTGCCCATGCTAAAAGGGGTCCTTAAGCATGCTGGTGACATTTTTAAGGAAACCACCAGGGCCAGGGTATTAAACCCAAGGATTGAAAAGAAATATAGACCGGCACCTGTGGACCCTACTTATATAAGAGGACAGTTGCCATTGGACTCATTAGTTATTTCTAATGCACGTAAGAGAGCAAACTCCCAGACTACAGGTGATGCTCCTCCTCATTACAAGGAGTCGAAAGTTCTGGAAACTTCAGGAAAAAGGGTGGCAGCGCAGGCGGGTAACATCTGGCGCATTGCCAACACTCGGGCACTCTTAGCCAGATATGACAGGTCACATTATGATACCCTTGAGACACTGTTGCAACACCTACCAGATCAGTACAAGGAGGGTGCAGAGCTATTAATCCAGGAAGGCAAGCTTATCACTAATGCTTCCATTAAGTGCGCACTAGACGCAGCTGACACTGCAGCCAGGGCCATTAACACTAGCGTCATGCTAAGACGACATGCCTGGTTGAGAATCTCTGGATTCAAACCTGAAATACAAACTTCTATGCTCAATCAGCCGGTTAACCCGGACTACTTATTTGGACCTGAGGTTGACACCACCATTGAAAAAATCAAAAAAGACACAGACTGCAAAGTTTATGGGGGCTCTGCAGTCACAGCAGTTTCGGGGTGGCTCCTTTCATCGCTCCAATACTAGAGGCCCTTCAAGAGGCCAATCCACACAACAGACACAGTACAATAAAGGAGGTACACAATCCACATACAATAAGCTCAACCGGGGCGGATATCGTGGAAACAACATCAAGGGCAGAGGAAGAGGAAACAACAGTTCCAGATCCTCTGTCAATAACAAACAGTGACGCCCTGTCACTGCCTCCCGACCATATAACACCTGTCGGGGGGGAGACTACAACAGTTCCTGCCAGTCTGGAAATCCATCACCACAGACAGGTGGGTGAGAGACATTGTCCAGTACGGGTATTGTCTGGAATTAACATCCACTCCACCCAACATACCACCAAGACACCGTCCTATGTCCGCAGAGCACTTACACTTATTGCAGCAGGAGGTCGTCAGTATGCTGCAAAAAGGAGCCATGGAGCTCGAGCCTGTGCAAGACCAAGGCTCAGGGGTGTACTCTCTGTATTTCTTAATACCCAAAAAGGACGGGTCTCTCAGACCTATACTAGACCTCAGGCCTCTGAACAGTTACATTCTGTCAGAGCATTTTCATATGCTCACCTTACAGCAGGTTCTGCCGTTACTCAGTCAGGGAGACTTCCCCGCAACACTGGATCTAAAAGATGCGTATTTCCATATACCCATACACCCATCACACAGACGGTATCTCAGGTTCACTATTCAGAATCAACATTATCAGTTCAAAGTCCTCCCTTTCGGAGTAACTACTGCACCCAGGGTGTTCACAAAGTGCCTAGCGACAGTAGCAGCACACCTACGAAGACCGCACATACATGTCTACCCTTATCTGGACGACTGGCTTATTCAAGCAAAGACGGCCCAGCAGTGTGCCAGCCACATGTCCCACACCATTCATCTTCTTCACTATCTGGGATTCTCGCTGAATTATCCAAAGTCACATCTTCAACCCGCCCACGTGCGACAGGACCTGGGCGCGACAATAAACACTCTGGCAGCCAAAGCTCAGCCAAATTCAGCGAGGATAAACAACATGCAATTGCTGATACAAAAATTCAGACCTCAACACTCGCTTCCAGCAAAAGTGTTCATGCAGTTGATAGGCATGATGGCCTCCTGCATCTTCATAGTCCCGCACGCGAGACTACATATGCGCCCGCTTCAGGAGTGCTTGGCACGTCAGTGGAATCAGGCTCAAGGACAGTTGAAAGACCTAGACCTTGGTGAGCGGTCGGGCATTCAACTCTCTGCATTGGTGGAACCCACAAAATCTTTGCAAGGGCCGACCGTTCCAGGAGCCTGTGCCACAGATTATACCGACGACGGACGCATCTCTCCAGGGATGGGGAGCTCATGTACTCCACTACACAGTGCAGGGACTATGGACAGCACAGCAGAAGAAAATGCACATCAACCTTCTGGAACTGATGGCAATCTTCATGGCGATGAAAGTTTTCAAGGTACACTTGTGCAACAAGGTCGTGTTGATCCGGACGGACAACATGACTGCCATGTACTACATACAGAAGCAGGGAGGAACACACTCTCCACAGTTGTCTGATCTGGCTCAGAGCATGTGGAAGTGGGCCATTCAGAGGGACATCTTCCTCATGGCGGAACACATCCCAGGCAAGGACAACCAGATGGCGGATCTGCTCAGCAGACACTGACACCAGATGCACGAGTGGGAGATACATCCATCAGTACTCCAACCATACTTCCAGCAGTGGTGTCATCCAGAGATAGCCCTGTTCGCCACAAGGGAAAACGCAAAATGCCAAAAGCTTCGCCGCCAGGATCCCACATCCGCAGTCACAGGGCAATGCGATATGGATGAACTGGTCAGGCAGGTTTGCGTACGCTTTTCCCCCGGCACCTCTAATACCGCTGGTGGCACGCAAGCTGAGGCAACACTCGATGACACTCATCCTGGTTGCTCCAACGTGGGCACACCAGCCATGGTACACCACGCTAGTAGAACTTTCTGTTGTACCGCATCAAAGACCCAGACTTTTAACGCAGAGCCATGGCGAAATTCAGCACCCAGATCCGCAACAGCTCAACCTGGCGATCTGGCTCCTGAAGTCTTAGAATTTGGCTACCTCAACTTGCCACCAGAATGCATGATCATCATCAAGGAGGCAAGAAGACCCACAACCAGAGCATGTTATGCGGCTAAATTGAAGAGGTTTGTCATATATTGTAACAATAATGACATTAACCCACTGGATGCGTCTATTCAAAACATTATCTGTTAATTGTTGCATTTATACAGATGTAATCTGGCGTACAGTTCCATTCATATACATTTATCCGCAATAGCAGCTTATCTTCAAAACAGGCAGCACCTCTCACTATTCAGAGTGCCTGCCATTAAAGCTTTTTTGGAGGGACTCAAAAGAGTGATCCCTCCCAGACACCCACCTTCGCCTGTATGGAACCTGGATGTGGTCCTCACCAGACTGATGGGACCACCTTTTGAACCTCTACACTCTTGTGAGATTCAACGAAAGTTGCTTTCCTAGTAGCCATTACCTCACTAAGAAGAGTTAGTGAACTCCAGGCACTAACCATTCAAGAGCCATTCATACAGGTCCACGCAAATAGATTTGTACTACGCGCCAACCCTACGTTCATGCCTAAGGTGATTTCGCAGTTCCACATCAACCAAACCATATAACTGTTTGTTTTCTATCCTAATCCAGAAAATGTCGGTCAGAGATCTCTACACACATTAGACGTCAAAAGGGCTCTTATGTACTATATAGACAGAACAAAGGATTTCAGGAAAACAAAGCAACTGTTTGTTGCCTTTTCTCCACAGCATAAAGGCAACCCCATTTCCAAAGCAGGAATAGCCAGATGGATAGTTAAGTGTATACAGATTTGCTACGCAAAGGCTAAAAGCACACTAACCATTCCTCCAAGAGCACACTCCACACGTAAGTTAGGAGCATCCATGGCTTTCCTGTGGAATATTCCTTTAGAAGAGATATGTAGGCAGCCACATGGTCCACTACACATACATTTACGAAACACTACTGCGTAGATGTGCATTCAAAACAGCAGGTACTGTAGGACAGGCTGTTCTCAAAACTCTTTTTCAGACTGCTGCAGCTGGAACAGGCGGCCGCCGCTAATAGAGGGCCTGCTATATATTCTATGCACAGATATGAATTCAGCAGCCCACATGCCTCGAACCGAATGTGCTACTTACCAGTATGCATCTGTTCTTGGCATGTAGGGCTGCTGACATTCATATCGCCCACCCTCCTCCCCGGCGCCTGTAGCAGCTGTAGCATTCAGAATCACTATTTAGCATAGACATCACTCACTGTATTACACTCCATCTCTGCCACAATGGCGAAAAACAATCTGAGGATGGAGTCGATGCCCATGCGCACTGTAGTCCAGGGGAGGAGCCACCTATCTCGTGATACATCGAAGACTCTTCCAGGACAACAATGTGCAATCATCCGGACCCAACACTAGGCGGCGATCTATGCACTGATATGAATGTCATATTTACAACAAGGGGTGGTGAGGGACAGAGTCTCTGAATTAAACAGAATACTCTCACCCAGTCAAGAGATCAGGGCTAGATCCAACACCGTTTTTTAGCTCACTGCACCATCCCAGTTTCAGAACCTGGCTGTATGCAAATTAGTCTGTTCCTGTCCCAGTGCATGATGGGAACAGGGCAAACCAAACTACAAAAGCCAATTCTTACACTGGGAAGGAAACAAGCTACCGGGGACCGGTTTCTGGCATTTCAGCCTCTTCGGCCCGGCTTGCTTGAATCCTGATGGTGCAATGAGCAAGGGACTCACATCTGAGTATACCCTTCCACGCTTAGGGTGGACAAAAATATTTACAACAAGGGGTGGTGAGGGACAGAGTCTCTGAATTAAACAGAATACTCTCACCCAGTCAAGAGATCAGGGCTAGATCCAACACCGTTTTTTAGCTCACTGCACCATCCCAGTTTCAGAACCTGGCTGTATGCAAATTAGTCTGTTCCTGTCCCAGTGCATGATGGGAACAGGGCAAACCAAACTACAAAAGCCAATTCTTACACTGGGAAGGAAACAAGCTACCGGGGACCGGTTTCTGGCATTTCAGCCTCTTCGGCCCGGCTTGCTTGAATCCTGATGGTGCAATGAGCAAGGGACTCACATCTGAGTATACCCTTCCACGCTTAGGGTGGACAAAAATATTTACAACAAGGGGTGGTGAGGGACAGAGTCTCTGAATTAAACAGAATACTCTCACCCAGTCAAGAGATTAGGGCTAGATCCAACACCGTTTTTTAGCTCACTGCACCATCCCAGTTTCAGAACCTGGCTGTATGCAAATTAGTCTGTTCCTGTCCCAGTGCATGATGGGAACAGGGCAAACCAAACTACAAAAGCCAATTCTTACACTGGGAAGGAAACAAGCTACCGGGGACCGGTTTCTGGCATTTCAGCCTCTTCGGCCCGGCTTGCTTGAATCCTGATGGTGCAATGAGCAAGGGACTCACATCTGAGTATACCCTTCCACGCTTAGGGTGGACAAAAATATTTACAACAAGGGGTGGTGAGGGACAGAGTCTCTGAATTAAACAGAATACTCTCACCCAGTCAAGAGATCAGGGCTAGATCCAACACCGTTTTTTAGCTCACTGCACCATCCCAGTTTCAGAACCTGGCTGTATGCAAATTAGTCTGTTCCTGTCCCAGTGCATGATGGGAACAGGGCAAACCAAACTACAAAAGCCAATTCTTACACTGGGAAGGAAACAAGCTACCGGGGACCGGTTTCTGGCATTTCAGCCTCTTCGGCCCGGCTTGCTTGAATCCTGATGGTGCAATGAGCAAGGGACTCACATCTGAGTATACCCTTCCACGCTTAGGGTGGACAAAAATATTTACAACAAGGGGTGGTGAGGGACAGAGTCTCTGAATTAAACAGAATACTCTCACCCAGTCAAGAGATCAGGGCTAGATCCAACACCGTTTTTTAGCTCACTGCACCATCCCAGTTTCAGAACCTGGCTGTATGCAAATTAGTCTGTTCCTGTCCCAGTGCATGATGGGAACAGGGCAAACCAAACTACAAAAGCCAATTCTTACACTGGGAAGGAAACAAGCTACCGGGGACCGGTTTCTGGCATTTCAGCCTCTTCGGCCCGGCTTGCTTGAATCCTGATGGTGCAATGAGCAAGGGACTCACATCTGAGTATACCCTTCCACGCTTAGGGTGGACAAAAATATTTACAACAAGGGGTGGTGAGGGACAGAGTCTCTGAATTAAACAGAATACTCTCACATAAAGTTTTCTATCGATTCCGAACTTGAGTTAACAAATATACATCTGAACCCAATGGCGGAAAAAACAATCTGAGGATGGAGAGGATGCCCATGCGCACTGTAGTCCAGGGGAGGAGCCACCTATCTCGTGATACTTCGAAGACTCTTCCAGGACAACAATGTGCAATCATCCGGACCCAACACTAGGCGGCGATCTATGCACTGATATGAATGTCAGCAGCCCTACATGCCAAGAACAGATGCATACTGGTAAGTAGCATATTCGCTACTCAGCATGGCTATCGATCCCCCGATCCAACTGCTTCTTCGGGAGGATCTCCTGTCGCAGCAACAGGGGACGGTCCTCCACCCGAACCTGTCCAGCCTCCACCTCCTTGCGTGGAGATTGAGCAGCGGCAGTTAATGTCTTTTGCCCTGCCTCCCGAAGTTTGTGACGTAATCTTGGCAGCCAGGCGTCCCTCCACTAAGATTGTTATACGCCATCAGGTGGAATAAGTTTGTGGCATGATGCACAGCAAAGGCTGTGGATCACCTTTCTACTCCTCTTTCAGAGGTCCTTCTATTCCTCCTTTCTTTGGCCCAGCAGGGCTCTGCTCTGGGCATTATTAGGGGCTATCTCTTGGCCAATTCAAAACCTGGCTGCTATGCTGATTTGCAACATCCCATATCGCCATTCGATCTCGCCCCACTTGAAGAAGCTCCACTGGCTTCCAGTGATCAAACGTATCCAGTTCAAGTCTCTTGTCCTGGCTTTTAGAGCAAATCAGGGTCGTGGTCCAGCTTATCTTAGAACTAGACTCAAGCTCTCTCATTGTAATCGTAGCCTAGATCGAATCATCTACGCCTCTTGACGACTCCTTATTTCCGCCGGTCCAGAATGGGTGGCAGAGCTTTTGCAGTGATTACTGCCAAAACTTGGAATAGCCTGCCACTTTCTCTGCGTAAGGCCGAGTCTGAAACCGTTTTCTGATGTGTTCTGAAGACCTGGCTGTTTTCCAGCCCTTAGCCCCCTACTGGTACTTGCATCTGCTGCCTGTCTTAGAGCCTGGACACCCCTGCTTGGGATAGCTGTGCGCTTTATACGTTTCTAAATAAGAAGGGGCGGACAGTGCGGAAAAGGACCATCTCTCGCTGGGTCGTTCTCTGCATTAAGATCTTCTATGCCCTGACAAAGAAGCAGCCCCTGAGGTATTAAGGGACATTCCACCAGGGGTAAGGCTGCGACTACGGTCTGGGCTCGGGGTGTCCTAGTCCTGGAGATCTATCAAGCAGCAATGTGAGCATCCTTGCACACGTTTCCCAAGCACTACTGCCTGGACAGTCCAGTCCACTGGGATGGGCATTTTGCCCGTTCAGACCTGCAGGACTTCCTAGTGTAAGGTATTGGTCCGCAACCCATCGCCGGGATGATATATTTTGGGTATCTAATTCAAAGGTTGCAAATCTGCAGCTAGAAGTGTATCAGAGGAACAAATTACTTACTGTTGTAACGCATTATCTGGTAGAGAGTCTATCTAGCTTTATATTCCTTACAGTGGCACCCATTCCTCCCGCTTTGCGGACTGATTTTGATAGGACTGGGGTTATTCCCATTTTCAGGGCCCTAGTTTTGGACACGTCTACGTCAGTTAATCGTGGCTCTGCTCTTCTGGTGTGGAAAAAACTAAAAGTACTGGCGTCCGCATGCCTATATAGGTGACCGCAATGTCCTAACTGAAGCTGCCAACAACATCCCGCTGAGCTGAATGGAGCCACCTAACGGCACACGCAAGGGGTATTACATGAGCAAAAGTTTCCAGATCCAGCATGAAATTCAAAGGTAAGGCACCTGCAGCTAGATAGTCTCTACCAGAAAATGCATTATCCAAGGTAAGTAACTTGTTCTTCAAGGTCCTAGTTTGGGCACACACTAGTCCGTTTACTTCCTGGCTCTTCACTCCTGGCATGGAAAGTCGTTTAAAAATAAGTATTGTCCACGCTCCTCGGTGGCGCCTATATGGGAGACCGCGATGTCACTCCCAGATCAACAACGCCTTGTGTAACCAAACAAAGCCACCCGATGTCGCGCAGGGGTACTGCTCACGTAAAAGTTTGCAGATTCAGTCTGACACCTGGGATATTCAAATGTATGGATTCTGCAGCTAGCTATTGTCTTTACCAGATAATGCGTTACTGAAGGTAAGTAACTTGTGCTTTTTGAAGCGTATAGTTGGGGGATGTGCTGGAGGGATCGCTTCTTTTATCAGGAGCCATTTCCGAGAGATCATGTATTGAATAATGGAATAAAATGAGTATGTTCCAGAGGCCAGCGAGGTCTTTGCTGGAAGATCCTCCCTTAATTTCAGAGCTTTGAAATTAACTCTTTCTCTGCTGCTCAAATCCTGGATCGCTTAGTAAGAGAGTGCAGTTTTATATTAAATTCTGCTTTTTGTTCAGTTTCTTCTATTAATTTGTTTGTTTGAAAATGAAGATCAGAGGCATAGAGGCTGTAGACATCGGATTGTGGTTTTCAAAGTATTTAAGGTGTTTAAAATCTGAGGCTGCATTCAGTGTTTGTGAAATCAGAAACATTCCCGTGATTGTAAACGAGGATGACAGGCAAGTAATGTTTACTATCTCCCAGATAATGGTGCTTCCATGTGTATTCACTTTCTCTGGGTAATGATTTCTCTTTTAGGAGTTGGCCAGACAAACCTGAGAATCCCTCAGGGCACTCTCGGACAAGTTTTGATGGAAGGTCAGGCATTCCTTGTCCGTTGGGAATTCTCCTTCAGCAGCTGGACGTTATTCACTTGTGAGATTGAGATGCTCCTGCACGTGGTCTCCACAGCAGGTGAGACGGGAAGGGACGACCTACCTTTACATGTCTTCTGCTGTGGTGGGCAGTTCTGATGGAACAGGGGATACGTTGGTTCTCAGTGATGTAGATACTGCGCTGTCTGCTGCTGGTGAAATTGCAGGGATGTGTGTTTTGTTAATGCTGGACTGGACTTCCGTACGAGTTGGAGTTACTGAACCAGATTATGCTCTAGGTTAAAGGGCAAGGCCCACTGTTCCACTCATTAGGACCTGAGCCTGGCTGTCTACTGTAGGCTGTGGTTGTTGAGGGAGTATATGCTAGCCTGGCTCTCTGCTGTAGATGTTGAGGAAGTAGGCAGTGATGCCTGGTTCTGTTGTGGTGTGCACACAGGCAGCGATGCCTGGTTCTGTTGTGGTGTGCACACATGCCGTGATGCCTGGTTCGGTTGTGGTGTGCACACAGGCCGTGATGCCTGGTTCTGTCTGGGTGTGCACACAAATGTATGTAAATGTATAGGCATTTATATAGCGCACTACTTACCCGTAGGGTCCCAAGGCGCTTCGACCGCTGCGAAACCCTTCCTGGCTTCCCTGAGAGATGGTGCCTTAATGGCTATCTCCAGGGTGAGACCAGGCATCCCCGGCGGTCTGGTGGGGCCGTTAGTGAAGATGAGGCAAGCTAATGCCCAGAGTTGCAGAGTGTGATCGCTGATCAGAGTGGGCACCGAGGCGAGAGAATTATCGAGTCCGTTGACCCTGGTCCAGAAACCTGCCGCGCCGGGAATCGAACCCTGGTCCCTGGCCGTCCTCTGCTCTCGGGTCTGCCGCCTCTAACCAGTGAGCCACACTACTTCACTTCACAGACCGTGATGTCTGGTTCTGTTGGGGTGTGGACACAGGTAGCAATGCCTGGTCTGTTCTGGTGTCATGTACACATGGGCAGTGACTTGTGGTTCTGTTGTCATGTGCACACAGGCAGTGACGTGTGGTTCTGTTGTCATGTGCACACAGGCAGAGATGTGTGATTCTGTTGCGGTGTGCACACAGGCAGTGATGTGTGGTTCTGTTGCGGTGTGCACATAGGCAGTGATGTGTGATTCTGTTGCGGTGTGCACACAGGCAGTGATGTGTGGTTCTGTTGCGGTTTGCACATAGGCAGTGATGTGTGGTTCTGTTGCGGTGTGCACGTAGGCAGTGATGTGTGGTTCTGTTGGGGTGTGCACGCAGGCCGCGATGCCTGGTTCTGTTGGGGTGTGCACGCAGGCCGCGATGCCTGGTTCTGTTGGGGTGTGCACGCAGGCCGCGATGCCTGGTTCTGTTGGGGTGTGCACGCAGGCTGTGATGCCTGGTTCTGTTGGGGTGTGCACGCAGGCCGTGATGCCTGGTTCTGTTGGGGTGTGCACGCAGGCAGTGATGCCTGGTTCTGTTGGGTTGTGCACGCTGGCTGTGATGCCTGGTTCTGTTGGGGTGTGCACGCAGACCGTGATGCCTGGTTCGGTTGGGGTGTGCACGCAGGCAGTGATGCCTGGTTCGGTTGGGGTGTGCACGCAGGCAGTGATGCCTGGTTCGGTTGGGGTGTGCACGCAGGCCGCGATGCCTGGTTCTGTTGGGGTGTGCACGCAGGCCGCGATGCCTGGTTCTGTTGGGGTGTGCACGCAGGCCGCGATGCCTGGTTCTGTTGGGGTGTGCACGCAGGCCGCGATGCCTGGTTCTGTTGGGGTGTGCACGCAGGCCGCGATGCCTGGTTCTGTTGGGGTGTGCACGCAGGCCGCGATGCCTGGTTCTGTTGGGGTGTGCACGCAGGCAGTGATGCCTGGTTCTCTTGTGGTGTGCACACAGGCCATGATGCCTGGTTCTGTTGTGGTGTGCACACAGGCCGTGATGCTGGTTCTGTTGGGGTGTGCACACGGGCCGTGATGCCTGGTTCTGTTGTGGTGTGCACACGGGCCGTGATGCCTGGTTCTGTTGTGGTGTGCACACGTGCTGTGATGCCTGGTTCTGTTGTGGTGTGCACACGGGCCGTGATGCCTGGTTCTCTTGTGGTGTGCACACGGGCCGTGATGCCTGGTTCTGTTGGGGTGTGCACACGGGCAGTGATGCCTGGTTCTGTTGTGCACACAGGCTGTGATGCCTGGTTCTGTTGGGGTGTGCACACGGGCAGTGATGCCTGGTTCTGTTGTGGTGTGCACACAGGCAGTGATGCCTGGTTCTGTTGTGGTGTGCACACAGGCAGTGATGCCTGGTTCTGTTGTGGTGTGCACATAGGCCGTGATGGCTTGTTCTGTTGGGGTGTGCACACAGGCCGTGATGGCTTGTTCTGTTGGGGTGTGCACACAGGCCGTGATGGCTTGTTCTGTTGGGGTGTGCACACAGGCCGCGATGCCTGGTTCTCTTGTGGTGTGCACACAGGCCGCGATGCCTGTTCTCTTCGGGTGTGCACGCGGGCAGTGATGCCTGGTTCTGTTGTGGTGTGTACATGGGCAGCGATGCTTGGTTCTGTTGTGGTGTGCACACGGGCAGCGATGCCTGGTTCTGTTGTGGTGCGCACACAGGCAGCGAATCCTGGTTCTGTTGTGGTGCGCACACAGGCAGCGAATCCTGGTTCTGTTGTGGTGCGCACACAGGCAGCGAATCCTGGTTCTGTTGTGGTGTGCACACAGGCAGCGAATCCTGGTTCTGTTGTGGTGTGCACACAGGCAGCGATGCCTGGTTCTGTTGTGGTGTGGACACAGGCAGCGATGCCTGGTTCTGTTGTGGTGTGCACACAGGCAGCAATGCCTGGTTCTGTTGGGGTGTGCACACGGGCAGTGATGCCTGGTTCTGTTGTGGTGTGCACACAGGCCGTGATGCCTGGTTCTGTTGTGGTGTGCACACAGGCTGTGATGCCTGGTTCTGTTGTGGTGTGCACACAGGCCGTGATGCCTGGTTCTGTTGTGGTGTGCGCACACAGGACGTGATGCCTGGTTCTGTTGTGGTGTGCACACAGGACGTGATGCCTGGTTCTCTTGTGGTGTGCACATTTTGCAGCAGTTAGTTTTGCGAGACTTCTCTTGCCGAATCTCCCCTGCAATGTTCAGGGGTGCAGGGTGAATGGTCGTGTCCGTTCTCTGAAACAACCTGTAACGTACACATTTTCCTTTGTAGATGTGATCCAGCACTGCCAGAGGGTGAAGCCCATCCTCGACTTGGTGCACAAAGTCATCAGCACAGACGTGAGCACAGCAGATTGTCTACTTCCAATTACATCTAGGATCTACATGCTGCTGCAGCGGTGAGCATCAGCTATGCCGTCCTATGCACTCGTGCCCTTAGATCAAGCCTTTTGTGCAGTGTCTGCTGTAGGTTTGCACCTAAATATGGAAATAGATAGTAACTTGTCAGTGTAAGCTTTTGCTTATTCCAAAGAACTTGTGGGGAAAACCTACTAAAATAGGTAATTGAATGGCATTGATTGTTTTTTGTAGGAAGACTGAGATCAGATGGGCCTACTACATGAAACGTTCATAGAAATAAAGTATAATTTTGGAAAATATATGTGGTTTGCTGGAGGTGGTACTCCGGGGTATCTTCCCCTCGCCATCAAATGGTCATGAGAAAATTGATTTAAGGGTAAAGAAAAGAGTAGCACTTAACAGGTAGGTTCAAAGGGTAGGAGCAGCTCTCTGAGGCTTCCAACCAACCTAAATTCAGTCCACAATCGTAAAGGTAAAAATTCAACTTTCTCCCTCTAGGTTTCAGTATTTGTATTTTGTGATATTTACAACCTTTTCCTCTACGTTCTTTACCTCTACATTTATGAAATCACATTTTTAGGTCTCATCTAGCGTTATGCATCGCGCATGCTCTGCTCGCTCTCTGCGAGAGCTAATATGATCAGGAGATTTCAGAAGGGGACTTGAAGCCCTGCCCATCATTTTCATTGGGTCGCGTCAGGGTTTATGCTAAACGCTGGCGTCCCATTGAAAAGGATGCTACTTATTACCGCCCTGTCTCCCTTTTGGATGTCCCCTCCGGACTGGGTCGTCCGCTTCACAGCTGTTGTGAAGGAATTTCTTATCACATCTGTTTCACTCAGCCGCGTGTTTATTTTTTGCATTGTGCTTTTATTTTGTATTCATTGTCTCTAGTGACAGTGTGACTAACTAGATGCAAAGGCTCACGTGGCATCTGTAGTCCATGTCAAGATTACGTCACAAACTTCGGGAGGCAGGGCAAAAGACATTAACTGCCGCTGCTCAATCTCCACGCAAGGAGGTGGAGGCTGGACAGGTTCGGGTGGAGGACCGTCCCCTTTTGCTGCGACAGGAGATCCTCCCGAAGAAGCAGTTGGATCGGGGGATCGATCGCCATGCTGAGTAGCGAATATGCTACTTACCAGTATGCATCTGTTCTTGGCATGTAGGGCTGCTGACATTCATATCAGTGCATAGATCGCCGCCTAGTGTTGGGTCCGGATGATTGCACATTGTTGTCCTGGAAGAGTCTTCGAAGTATCACGAGATAGGTGGCTCCTCCCCTGGACTACAGTGCGCATGGGCATCCTCTCCATCCTCAGATTGTTTTTTCCGCCATTGGGTTCAGATGTATATTTGTTAACTCAAGTTCGGAATCGATAGAAAACTTTATATTTGGCCAAAAGGCCTCTAGGTATCGTCGGTATTGTCTTTGTGATCGGTGCCGAGTACTTGTTCCAGCTCAATCCTCGAGCCGGACGTCAAGAAGAGCCCCGTGGCTATTCAGCACTAAAGGCCCGGTTGACGTCAGAGGCCTTATCGACGATCGATGATGGAACGGAGCTCATTCAAGAGATGTCCCGTTTGCAACTCCAAGTATCCTCACATCGATGTCCATCCGGTGTGCAACAAGTGCCTGTCTCCGGATCACGATGAAGCCAGCTGTATGGCTTGTTCACGGTTCCGATCCAAGAAAACACTTCGCCTTCGACGCGCACCGCGGAAGGAAGCCCAGCAGACGGCACCTGACCCGGTGAACATCTTCGATGCTGAGGAAGATGAGGGAGTCGAGCAGGAGATTCAAGGGAACCTGTCGGATCCTGCGTCAGAGATTGACTCCAGTTATGACGCAGAGGATGAGGAGATGGTCGAAAATGAAGACGTCGCGACGAGGTAGGAGAAGACGATGAGGCCTTTGGGGCCGTAGAAGATAGCTCGAGCGAGGAGCTAGGCCCAACCGTTGGTATGGGGGCCGAGACTAAAACACTCTATAAGGCTCAGGTCGAGGGATCGCCACAAGGCCTTACCCAAGATCAAACGCATACTTCTACAGCCTCGCTTCAAGACCCGCTACAGACAATTCAAAAGAGCCATCGGTTGATAGATCGAAATCGAAGCAAAAAACATCGGTGACTATAAAACCGAAAGCACCGGAAACAAAATCGAAACCGAAAGTACAACTTACTTTGGTCGGATCGAAGGCTTCTGATCCATCGGCACCGACGAAACAAAAGAGTGCTATCGACCCGGAGAGGCCGCTAAAGGGTGTCGAGCCGAAGGCCGGGGCACCGAAGAAGAAGGTCAAGGACATCGACCCAAAGAAGTCGGCGCCGAAGACCGTAGACACAAACAAAGGACTCGAAACACAGAGCGTTCTCGATCCTAAACGTCGACTCGACAAAGCAAAGGTCAGCAAAGACCTCGAACTCAAAACAAGCAGTGGCTCTAAGGACCCAGTCGAGTCAACACAACCATCCGCCTCTTTCTCAAAGCAGGTGTTGGACTCGCTGCAGCGCATTAGGGAGAAAGCTATAGCTGTCGGACTGAAGGCCACTCCACCCCCAAAGACAGTCAGTAAAACTCCAAAGGCGTTGGCACCGATTAAGTTTATACTGCCGCCGCCGGTGACACCTAAATCGTTTACCCCTAAGGCGGCCAAGAAGGTGCCCATGGCCTACAACTACTGAAGGGGCCACGAAGCATCGACAGCCTTTGCAGGAAGATCAGTCGAGGCAATTCATTGACCCTGAGACTGGTAGACTTTCCATTTACAAGCGAAAGATCGCCCCAGAACAGCCTATGGAGTCTTATACAATTCCATTAAAGAAAAAGAGGGATTCTGCAACGTCACCTCTTCTTTTTGAACCTCTACAACAATATGGACAAGAGCCTGCTCCTTCTTCACCCACACATTCAGATGTGGATGTAGGGGATGGTGACAATGAGTATTACAGTTAACCAGTATTGGGGTATCTTTCATAGATTCACATGCCTGAATCATTTCCCGTCGCCGAGGCGGGAGTCCCACGGTAAATAAAAAAGCAGTACCAAAGGGACATACCGGTGGTAGTCCCAAAAGAAAGGCCTGAGGCCTAGATCTTAGGAGCCTATCTACATCATTATGCTAAAAGAACCAAGAATTTGGTCACAACGAATCAGCTATCAGCACCCTCTAGAACCCTCTCTGCAGAGCCAGTTCCCCTCAGATTTTCACCGCACGTCGTGGGTGAAGGGAGTCTCCCTGAGCTCTGCTCAGTTTTTTCTTCAGCTTTACTTCTTTTTGGATTTCAAGATCATACTTCATTTCTCTGACCCTATTAAGGCAGTAATATGGCAGAATGGCAGTAAACAAGGTAATAGACTATGATTTATGTCTAACCTTTTCCTCAATAACTTTCACGTTCTGAGATATGAGGCTATTATGGGTCAGAGATTTCAACCTGCCACTTCTGATGAGGAGAGGTCAAAGGGAGAAGTCGCGCCCGGAGCCTACTGAGGGCGCGCATAAAAGCCATAAGATTCACCTTGAGTCTTTATAGGCACTTCTCGCAGAGGATACAACTCCCTTTTTATCCCTGACACTGCATCAGGGAAGTCCTCTTGACCTGACATTAGGAGTATATAACATAACTCCATGTCTGCTATTACTGCCTTACCTTTATAATCCTCATCAACTATGATCGTCGACGAGGGCCTCATCTTCGATGGTCGTCTACGATGGCCTCTTCTACGGTGGTCGTCGACGACAGCCTCGTCTACGACGGTAGTCGACGACGGCTTCGTCTACGAACGCCTTAACAGTCATCGACGACGGCCTCAACAGTCATCGACGACGGCCTAGTCTACGACGGTCGTCGACGACGGGCCTCGTCTATGACGGTCGTCGATGCTAACAATGGCCTTGTATGCCAATGGCCTAGTCTACCGATGGCATAGTCTACCAATGGCTTAGTCTATCAATATGGCCTTGTCTACCAATGGCCTCATCTGCCAATGGCCTCATCCTCCGATGGCCTGATCTACCAATGGCCTCATCTACCGATGGCCTGTTATACCAATGGTCTCATCTACGAAGGGCGATTGGCCTCATTTATGTTACCCTCATCAACGGATGCCCTCACTTATGATTGCCTCATCTTCGATGGCATTGTATATGGCTGTCGTCTATGACAGCCACGTCTAGGATGGTTGCTCATGACGTTTTTCTATGACGTTGTTCTAGTCTGCATTAACCTCGCCTACATAACCATGTCTACGACAAAGTCTATGTTGAGATTGGCTACGATGGCTTCAGCGGTAACAGCATCAAATATATATTTTTAATGTAGTGGGCAGCAGCTAGATTTTGACTGCCAGCTACAGGCGAACAAACAGAATGTTCGAGGCATGTGGGCTGCTGAATTCATATCTGTGCATAGATCGCCACCTAGTGTTGGGTCCGGATGATTGCACATTGTTGTCCTGGAAGAGTCTTCGAAGTATCACGAGATAGGTGGCTCCTCCCCTGGACTACAGTGCGCATGGGCATCGCCTCCATCCCCAGATTGTTTTTTTCCGCCATTGGGTTCGGATGTGTTTCGGTTCCCTCTGTCGGAACCGATAGTTGTTCAACTTCTACTCGAGACCAAAAGGTCTTTAGGCTGGGCGTCGGTATAGTTGCGTACGGGTTTCTTTCTGACTCTCAGCTCCGATCTCTTACTGCCCTTCCACGTGCTTTCGGCGTGGACGGGCCTACACTACATTTTTGCTATGGAGCGAACTCCGTTTTAGGAAGTGCCCGTTGTGTCACTCTAAATATTCACACCTCGACGTGCACCCCGTGTGCAATACCTGCTTGTCACCGGATCACCGCGAAGACACCTGCATGGCGTGTTCGAAATTCCGGAGCAAGAAGACTTTAAAGATTCGTCGGGCCAATAGGCTCCAGGCTAAGTTATCGGCTACGGCGCCCCCACCAGATGACATTTTCCAAGAATCTGTCGAGGAAGAAGACGACGTGCAAGGTTCGGACTCTGGTCCCGCGTCCGAGGGGGAGACCTACGACGCGGGTGAGGAGAACTTTGACGAAGTCACCGACGAGGTAGGGGACGACGATCAGGCTTTTGCCACGATGGGAGATAGCTCGGAGGAGGAGCATCCCCAACCAGACTCAGGGGTTATTCCCCTTCATACCGCCCAGGTCGAGGGATCGCCTTCGGGCCTCACCCAAGATCTAACTATGAGTCCTACGTCCCCGCCTCCGGGCCCGGTCACGGACATTTATGAACCAACACTTACGTTGCCAAAAACGAAAGTGCAACCGACCGGTCACGCACCCTCGGATGCGAAACCGAAAGTGAAAGTTGCGCTGGTAAAGAAGGTTCTGGAGGCGTCAACTTCCAAGAAAACCAAAATGGCCGACTTGAAGAGCCACGCCAAGATGGCCGACCCGAAGCCCTCGGGGTCGGCGCCGAAGGCGAAGTCCTCCGACGCGGCTGCGTCGGCGCCGAAAGGGGTAGTGGACCCGAAGACGGCTCCAAAGAAGCGTCAGGGCGACGACTCGCATAGGCATGGGCCGTCGGCCCCGAAGAAAGTGCCTGCCGGCGATCAAGCTCTCGACGATGAAGGGTCGCTCGAGCCGGTCCAGCCCTCTCCGGCCTGGACGAAGAAGGTGGCGGAATCCTTGCAGCGGATTCGAAAGGCCAGTGTGGTTCCCGCTCAGGACTCTGTGATGCCTAAGCTCACACCTAAGCCGGCGAAGGGACAAACGCCAATCCGTTTCACCCTACCGCCCAAGTCGGCGCCGAAGGCCTTCGCGCCGAAACAGGGCGGACCCTCGAAGGAGGCATTGACGCCGAAAGCTGCCTTGGCGGTGTCGAAGCTTCGGCTCCAGCCGCTTGCGGAAGAGGAACGTCGTGAAGTAACCATCGACGCCAACACCGGGAAACTGTCGCTCCTCAAAAGGAAAATTACGACGGAGCCGGCGTTGGAACCTTTTAAGATCCCTCTCAAAAACAAAAGGGACTCTGCAGACTCTTCGGCTCTGGTGGAACCTGTGTCCCCACAGGCCCTGGGACACTCGCCGACGCATTCTGTCGCAGCCGATGCGGACGAGGAAGATGCCGAGTACAACTATCCGGCGTACTCGGATCCGGAGGAGGAGGACGTACCTTGGTCCGCCGGAGGCGACACGGACGACCCACAGTCTGGTCAGGACACTCAACTTTTTGCGGCTAAAACGTCCCCGACGGAGGACTCGGCGGCCTTCAATGCTCTGATAGAGAGAGCTGCGGCGAACCACGACGTTGAGCTGCACTCGGACCCCGTGGATGTGGACTTTTTATTCGACACCTTCTCGGTGGCTGAAAAGTCAGTCAAAACGCTACCGATGCTTAAGGGGGTGCTTAAACATGCAACGGAGGTTTTCAAGGAGCCCACCCGAGCGTGTGTGGTCAACCCTCGCATCGACAGGAAATATAAGGCAGCGCCCACGGATCCTACATATATCAAGGGACACTTGCCATTGGACTCCTTGGTTGTTTCCAACGCTCGGAAGAGGGCGAACTCTCAAACTACTGGTGACGCTCCTCCCCCAGACAAAGAGTCCAAGATCTTTGAGGCCTCAGGCAAACGGATTGCTGCACAGGCAGCTAATATCTGGAGAATATCTAACACCCAAGCCCTGCTTGCACGTTATGATGGGGCCCATTATGACACATTAGAGGCCATACTGCAACACTTGCCTGACCAATACAAGGAGGCAGGAGAGATGCTGATTCAGGAGGGTAAACTCATTACGAATGCAGTTGGGAAATAAAAGGAGGACCCCGCAACAGTTGATTAGGGACTGGGGGGGAATAGAATCTTTTAAACAAACTTGGGCGTCCCCTCAAACAAAAACCACACAGGTTGCGTATTCTACCCAAAAAATAGCATGCCGTTAATTCGGCGGGAAATTCGAGACGGCCCATACCGGATCAGTGGAGGGACGTGTGGAAGACTGCCAGAGACCAGGAGCAGGGAGGCCGAATCTAACAATTAAGAAAAAATTTGGAGGTGAACAAGAAGGAACTTGGTAGCAACCCATCCTGAGCATCCGCAAAAGATTTTTAATGGGCAATTGAAGAAACCCATACATAGGAAGACGGTGGCTCCCCCTGGCAGTCCAAGACAAAGCTAACTCAACACAAACACAAGTGGGATCAAAAATCAAAAATTGAAGATTTTTTTCCTGAGTGTGTCATAATCCGATGACTACATGGTGCAGAATTCAATTAAACTGCATCCAGTGGGCGGGCTGCCCTATCTAATCTAAAGAATCAGTCCTGAAGAAGGTCCAAATACAGAAAACCGAAACGCCGCGTTGACTTGTGATTCTTGTTTTTTAATAAAATCTTTTTATGAAATGTATAAATATGTTTTTTTAAAATAATCTTGTATATTGTATTGTGATCATATAATAAATGTACAACAGAGTTTTTATTGCAATTCTTGGTGTGGAAAATAATTTTTAATGCCTCTTTGAACCACCTTTTACTGTGTTTTCTATGTAATTCATTTTGGTGGAAAAACAATGCTTACATTTTAACTCAAACTGTTTACGGTCAAAAGTTGTTTAAGAAATGCTCCTCTATGTACACAATTCACCAAAAATCTAGCCACTACAGAAATATAGCTGAGCTGAACCATAGACCTTGTCTCCCTGATTGAAGCCTGCCTTTAGAGATTGGTATTCTTAACTTTGTAACTTTACCTTTCCCGCCGAATTAACGGCATGCTATTTTTTGGGTAGAATACGCAACCTGTGTGGTTTTTGTTTGAGGGGACGCCCAAGTTTGTTTAAAAGTTTCATTACGAATGCATCCATCAAATGTGCACTGGATGTGGCAGACACAGCCTCCAGGGCTATCAATACCAGTGTGTTGCTTAGACACCATGCCTGGCTTAGAATTTCGGGGTTCAAACCCGACATCCAAACTACGATACTGAATCAAACAGTGAATCCTGACCACCTGTTTGGCCCTGAGGTGGATACCACACTGGAGAAAATGAAAAAAGATACGGAAACTGCCAAGTCAATGGGGGCTTTGCAAAGTCAGCAGTTTCGGAGTGGTTCCTTTCGCCGCTCAAATTCCAGAGGCACCTCAAGGGGACAGGCATCCCAGTCCACACAATATTACAAAAGTAACACCCAAGCCTCGTATAACAACAAGGGTAGGGGTGGTTACAGAGGCAATAATGTCAAGGGCAGGGGACGTGGAAACAATAGCTCCAGGTCCACCACCACCAACAAACAGTGACGTCTTGTCACTGCCCCCCGACCATACAACTCCGGTCGGGGGGAGACTCCAGCAGTTCCTGCCGGCGTGGAAGTCCATCACCACGGACAGGTGGGTGAGGTCTCTTATCCAGTACGGGTACTGTCTAGAGCTTACGTCCATTCCACCGGACATACCCCCAAGGAGCCGTCCTATGTCAGGCGAGCACTTGACCTTGTTGCAGCAAGAAGTTCTAGTCATGCTGCAAAAAGGGGCGATAGAGCTCGTTCCATTGCAAGAGCGGGGAACAGGGGTTTACTCACTGTATTTTCTGATCCCCAAAAGGGACGGATCCCTCCGGCCCATCCTGGACCTCAGGCCCCTAAACTGGTACATTCTCTCGGAGCACTTCCATATGCTCACGTTACAGCAAGTGCTTCCCCTGCTTCAGCAGGGGGACTTCCTGGCTACGCTGGATCTGAAAGATGCATATTTTCATATCCCCTTGCATCCTTCCCACAGGAAGTATCTCAGATTCACGATTCTAGACCAGCATTACCAGTTCAGGGTTCTGCCGTTCGGGGTCACCACGGCGCCAAGGGTATTTACAAAGTGCCTAGCGACTGTGGCGGCGCATCTCCGTCGCCAGAACGTCCACGTCTACCCCTACCTGGACGACTGGCTCATTCAGGCAAAGACAGAACGACAGTGCGTCGACCATGTGTCACGCACCATTCATCTCCTGCACGATCTGGGATTCTCTCTGAACTACCCAAAGTCCCATCTCCAGCCCGCCCACGTGCGACAGTATCTGGGCGCGACAATCAACACTCTGGCAGCCACTGCGCAGCCAAATTCAGTGAGAATCGCCAGTATCCAGGCGCTGATCCAAAGATTCAGACCCCAACACTCGCTTCCAGCGAAGGTGTTCATGCAGTTGATAGGCATGATGGCCTCCTGCATCTCCATTGTCCCGCACGCGAGACTACATATGCTTCTGCTTCAGGAGTGCCTAGCACGTCAGTGGACTCAGGCTCATGGGCAACTGACAGACCTAGTGTTGGTGAGCGGTCGGGCATACAACTCTCTGCATTGGTGGAATCCACAAAACCTTTGCAAGGGCCGACCATTCCAAGAGCCTGTGCCACAGATTATCCTGACGACGGACGCCTCTCTCCAGGGATGGGGAGCGCATGTACTCCAGTACACAGTGCAGGGACTATGGACACTACAGCAAAGGAAGATGCACATCAATGTGTTGGAACTGATGGCAATCTTCATGGCCTTAAAGGCGTTCAAAGTACATCTGTGCAACAAAGTCGTGTTGGTCCGGACGGACAACATGACAGCCATGTACTACATTCAGAAGCAGCGAGGCACACACTCTCCGCAGCTGTCTCATCTGGCTCAGAGCATGTGGAAGTGGGCCATTCAGAGGAACATCTTCCTCATGGCAGAGCATCTCCCGGGCAAGAACAATCAGATGGCGGATCTGCTCAGCAGACACAGCCTTCAAATGCACGAGTGGGAGATACATCCATCAGTACTCCAACCGTACTTCCAAAAGTGGGGTCATCCAGAGATAGACCTGTTCGCCACAAAGGAGAACGCAAAATGCCAAAGCTTTGCCGCCAGGTTCCCACTCCCGCAATCACAGGGCAATGCGATGTGGATGAACTGGTCAGGCAGATTTGCGTACGCTTTTCCCCCAGCACCCCTGATACCGCTGGTGGCACGCAAGCTCAGGCAGCACTCTATGACGCTCATCCTGGTTGCTCCAACGTGGGCTCGCCAACCATGGTACACCACGTTTCTGGAACTCTCCGTGGTACCGCATCAAAGGCTTCATCTCACTCCCAGCCTTCTGACGCAGAGCCATGGCGACATTCAGCACCCAGATCCGCAACAGCTCAACCTGGCGATCTGGCTCCTGAAGTCCTAGAGTTTGGCTACCTCAATCTTCCTCCCGATTGCATGGACATCATTCGGGAAGCAAGGAAGCCCACTACTAGAGCTTGTTATGCGGCTAAATGGAAGAGGTTTGTCATCTACTGTGCTAACCACAATATTGACCCGCTAGATGCTTCCATTCAAAACATCATCTGTTACCTTTTCCACCTGTATCAATGCCATCTAGCGTACTCTTCCATCCGCATTCACCTGTCTGCTATGGCAGCATACCTCCAGAATAGGCAGCACCTGTCACTCTTTAAGGTCCCTGCTATCAAGGCCTTTCTGGAAGGACTCAAAAGGGTCATTCCACCAAGGACCCCACCAGCTCCAGAATGGAACCTCAATGTGGTTCTTACAAGGCTGATGGGTCCTCCCTTTGAGCCACTGCACTCTTGTGAGATTCAGTTTCTGACTTGGAAGGTCGCGTTCTTAGTAGCAATTACATCGCTACGGAGGGTTAGCGAGCTGCAGGCGCTCACCATCCAAGAACCTTTCTTCCAGGTACATGCTAACAGGGTGGTGCTCCGCACTAACCCTAAATTCCTACCCAAAGTGGTGTCACAATTCCACATAAACCAGACAATTGAATTGCCGGTGTTTTTCCAAAACCCAGAGACGCTGGCGGAGCGCATGCTCCACACCCTTGATGTTAAGAGGGCCTTGATGTACTATGTAGACAGGACAAAAGATTTCCGCAAAACCAAACAACTTTTTGTTGCTTTTGCCACACACCTCAAGGGAAACGCTATCTCCAAAGCGGGGATTGCTAGGTGGATAGTAAAGTGCATTCAGATATGTTACGCTAAAGCTAAGCGCACTGTCACTATCCCACCGAGGGCCCACTCCACCAGGAAATTGGGGGCCTCTATGGCTTTCCTAGGTAACATTCCCTTAGAAGATATCTGTAGAGCAGCCACATGGTCTACCACACATACCTTCACTAAGCACTACTGTGTAGACGTGCATTCCAAACAGCAAGCAGCTGTTGGTCAGGCTGTTCTAAAAACGCTTTTTCAGACTGCTGCAGCTGGCACGGGCGGCCGCCGCTAATGGAGGGACTGCTATGTATTCTATGCACAGATATGAATTCAGCAGCCCACATGCCTCGAACTGCGAACGCTACTTACCAGTATGCATCTGTTCTTGGCATGTAGGGCTGCTGACATTCATATCGCCCACCCTCCTCCCCGGCGCCTGTAGCAGCTGCAGTATTCATTCATATATATACATATGCTCATAGCATGGTCATCACTCACATTCTTCACTCCATCTCTGCCAATGGCTAAAAACAATCTGGGGATGGAGGCGATGCCCATGCGCACTGTAGTCCAGGGGAGGAGCCACCTATCTCGTGATACTTCGAAGACTCTTCCAGGACAACAATGTGCAATCATCCGGACCCAACACTAGGTGGCGATCTATGCGCAGATATGAATGTCAGCAGCCCTACATGCCAAGAACAGATGCATACTGGTAAGTAGCATTTGCAATCTCCTTCAAGGTTTTGAAGAGGTATGCAGGAAGTTTACAAGAATGGTACCTATAATAGACTAAGTCTATTCCAGTGTTTCTGCGCATAGAACAGAAATGATGTGTACCTACTAGCAGCCCATCCGGTCTGATAGGCAACTGTTCGACCAAATTCAGTAATTTCACAGCCCGCTCAACAGCAATCTAAAATCCTGCAATGCCTATCACCAAACCGCCTGACAAAGAAGGATGTCGTCTGGACCTTATGGGGAAAAAATTCTCTACTTGGGCAGTGGCCTCTAGTAGAGCTGGCAATCCTTTATCCATGATCGGTTGTTATGACCGTCAAATTTGGTTGGACATAACGAGTTTCGATGACCTCATTACTGAGGACCGAAGGCAGGATGCAGGAAAGATTCTGTTGGAAGGTGAACATGCTGCATCAAAAACTTTAGATTGCGCCTTGAACATCGGGAACACCAACCTCCGTTACTTAGCAGGGGAGGCAGGGCGTAGACGCCAGGGATGGCTTAAAGCTGCTACCTTAAGCCCTGAGCAAAGATTCTAGGCATGGCCTATAATGAAGAGTTTTTGGTTGGATAAACATTTTAAAGAAGCCCCCTTAGTTATAAAGCCTGGCACTGATACTGCACAATCATTAAGCACCCTTCAATATGGGCGCGGATCTTTCTAAGGAGCGAGATGAAGAGGTTTTCATCAAGAGGAGGATACCAAAACCAACCGAATAAGCAGTATCAATCTCGGTACAGCCTTGCAGCCAGGCATCTTGCTGTAGATAGTCTGTCTAGTTTCTCCCGTCAGGGTGGTCGAAAGAGATTTAATTAACAAGGCTTAGACACTAACAGGAAGCCATGATCCCCACAGGGCTCCAATCATTTTACCCTTTTCTCGCGTGGGCCCGAAGGTTTCAGGTTTTTGTTTACAAGTGACAGGGAACTATGTCCGACCAATGGGTTCTAAACCTAGTAACCAATGGCCACTCCCTGGAATTTATCAAACAGCCATATACTACTCCGCCCAGGGGTCCCCCTCCCTCTCGTTTTCACAACAATTAAGTTATTTAAACGAAGGATATTTTATGGCTTCTCTGGTTGGAGAGGATGCGAATTTCCACATACCTGTACATCCAAAACAGCACCAATATTTTCGCTTTCACGTGGCTGGCGCCCATTATAGGTGCGAAGTGCTCCCGTTTGGGATGAGATCGTCACCAAGAGCCTTTCACAAAGTACTTGGTACCAGTGGCAGCAGCATTGAGATCATGAGGAATGCAAGTATTCCCCTGGCTAGACGATTTACTGCTCAAAGGTCCTTCAGAACACGAAACCAAGATTGCCACAGTAGATGTACCCATCTCGTCTTTTCTCTGGAGCAGATTCTCAACGACCGCAAATTACAGTTTCAGTTCAAATGTTTGCTTCGTTCCTGAAGATGTGCTCTTCAGCGATACATCTCTTACCCTTAGCATGGCTCAAAATGAGACCTTTTCAGGAAGACAAACAATGGGTTCGTTCGACGATACCTTCAAGGTTACGTCGTGCATGATAAATTATGTACATTGCTGGTCGCAGACAGAGAATATAACCCAGGGTCGCACGTTCCTGCAAACCATTCCAGGGTTAGTTTTAACGACTGATGCCTCCATGGAAGGATGGGGAGGTCATCGGCAGGATTTGCAGAATTCAAGGAAAATGGTCTCAAAGACAGACAACAGCAGATCAACAGGCTTGAGCTCCACAACGCTATTCTGTCCCCCCAAGTATTCCTCCTGAGGATTGAGGGTTCCTCTGTGCTAGTCCAAACCGACAATACCATCAGCATGTATTTTATCAATAAACAAGGAGGAACTGAATCAGCTACACTCTCGCAAGAGGTTCAGGAATTGTGAGAAGGTGTCGCATTTCACAAGATTTCTTGAGAGCTGAACACGTCCGGGTTCTCCACAATGCTCTGAGCATGTCTCAGTCGGACTGTCACGAGTGGAAGCCGGGAAAGGGACAGGTGAACCCAGTGTTCCAAGTTTGGGTTAAGCCGGCACGGGATCTATTTGCATTCAGAGAGAACAAGGAAGGCCGATATTATGCCAGCAGGTTCCCTTAACAGGGATCAAGAGGGAATGCCCTGTCCATGCAATGGTCAGGAGTTTGTGCGTACGCTTTTCCCCCAATACCATTGGTTCCGAAGGTGTTCTGCAAGATGAAGCTGGAAGGTTACCATCTGATTCCGATTGCGCCCCGTTGGCCAATGTTGGTTCTCGGAACTTCTGCTTTTGTTTACATGAAAGCTCATTCGGCTACGGCCTGAGCCTACAATGTTGTCAGGGGACGGAGGCCAAGTGGTTCGTCAGGACCCACAGTCACTACACTTGCACGCACAGCTTATCATTTGTTAGAGTTCAACGGCATCAACGTTTCAAAGAACTGTTGTGAAATTTTGGCCAAATCTTGTGCCCAAGGCACAATCGGGGCTTATGGAAGCGATTTTGCGGTTGGTGTGAGGTGAATGCCATTCACTCAATTAGTTACTGCAGAACAAGTTCTCCATTATCTGCTCTTCTAGCCAATTGTGGGCTTAGTTTTTCATCGAACAAAATGCGTCTTGCTGCTCTTTCCAGATTTAGGAAAGGTTAAAAATGTTCTTTTTTCTGCTCTTTGGCACTTGCCAAACAGTTTATGAAAGGGCTTTTCCGAGCCTTCTCTCCAGTGCGAGCACCCTCCCAGAGTGGGAACTCGGCATTGCTAGAGCAGTTAATGCAGTGTACATTTGAGCTGATCCATAAACCAGATCTCAAATTCCTCACCTGGAAAATGACCCATTTACTGGCTCTTATTCGGGGAAAAAAGGGTTCGTGAGATCCAAGCTTTCACTATAAAGGAACCCCTCATTTTTACATTTTCCTCGGAACTATGTAACCCTTTGGACAAATCCCAGGTCCATTCCTAGGGTACCAACACAATTTCACTCTAACGAACCGGTAAGATTAAAGACATTCTTTCCGGATCCATCTGCTCCAGCTGAAAGAGTAATATACTCGCTGGAGATTTAACGCTGTTTAAGATTCTAACTACAGAAAACTAAGGATATGAGATGATCCAGCCAGCTGTTCGTGTCTTATGGTCAAGCAACTCTTAGAACGGCTGTTACAAAGGCAAGAATCGCCAGATGATTAGCATCTTTTCTGCCATGACAAGGCTAACAAATCTTTGCAGAGGAAAGTCAAAGCTCTTTCCGACTAGAACAGTATCAACATTCACAGCTTTGTAGGCTGGAGTAATTCCAGAAGATATGTGGAGCTGTGACATGGAAAAATGTCCACACGTTTACGAGACATTACTGCCTTTAGTCTACATGTCAAGAGGGTTCGGCACTTGGACAGGTGGTCCTACGCTACCTTTTTTCGTTAATACCAGTTTCTGTGACCCTTTTGCTTTTAAAATATTATCTATGCTTGCCTTTATTCATGATATGCATGAGGTTATGCGATTTTAACATGTTATAGTTATATGTACTTTAGTAGATATATTGGATGTGTATGAGATTTACATATCCATGTTTGGACTTTACTATGCATGTCTCTTTAGTTCTTATAACTCATGTTTTAACTTTGAAGGTTTGCATTATCAAGCCTCTGGTAACAAATAATGGATGCAACTGGGAGTTTTATCAGCACACGTCTCCCACCATCCGCAACCGACTGTATACTTGGTATACTGCTTGCTATTCTGATTCAGGCATGTGAATCTATGAAAGATACCCCAATACCTGATAAGAAAACAAGTTACTTACCTGTAACTTCAGTTATCCACTATTGGTATCTTTCATAGATTCACATGCAGCCACCCTCCTCCCCGGAGAGTCAGTTCTCTAAGTTCGGGATACTTGTTCCCACTTGTGCTACGAAAATCTGAGGGGAACTGGCTCTGCAGAGAGGGTTTTAGAGGCTGCTGATAGCTGATTGGTTGTGACCAAATTCTTGGTTCTTTTAGCATAATGATGTAGATAGGCTGCTAAGATCGGCCTTTCTTTTGGGCCTACTACCGTTATGCACCTTTGGTACTGCTTTTTTATTTACCGTGGGACTCCCGCCTCGGCGACGAGGAATGATTCAGGCATGTGAATCTATGAAAGATACCAATACTGGATAACTGAAGTTACAGGTAAGTAACTTGTTTTCGTATCCTGTAGACACTGATCCAGAAGACCACACTGAACCCTGGACAGACGCTGTTGACCCAGGGGAGCCACAAAATGCCCCTGACAGTCATATCTATGCTGTTAAAACCTCACCTACAGAAGACACGGCTGCGTTTAACGCGCTTATTGAGAGGGCAGCAAAAAATCATGATGTCCAGCTCCATGCTGACCCTATTGAAGAGGACTTTTTATTTGACACCTTCTCAACCTCAGAGAGAACTGTTAAGACTCTACCCATGCTAAACGGTGTCCTGAAACATGCTGGAGACATTTTTAAGGAGACCACAAGGGCAAGAGTGATAAACCCCAGGATTGAAAAAAAATACAAACCAGCACCTGTGGACCCTACATATATCAGTTCCCAGCACACACCCTGACCCACCCACCTACCTTCTATGCCATCCAGCACACACCCTGACCCACCCACCTACCTTCTATGCCATGCACACCACCCACCCCCTCCCCACCTCATACACACACCTCCCGCCCAAAAGACCCCTTCTCCCTATCACCCTCCCGTACATCAATACAGTGCACACCTCCTCGATCACCAGCCCACTCTCCCACCTGCATACGAACTCCCTGGTCAGCCATTCTCCTCGGTCGGTCGCCCCCACTCCCTCCATCTACCCCACGATGACCCCTCGCCGCACACCCCATTCACCCCTCACCCACCTCCCCTCCAAACCTATCCCTTACCCTCTGGTTGACTCACTCACTTAACACGTCACAAGCCTAGCGCCAATCCCCACTCTTAGACGCAGCATATGCCCCCCTTGTCGCCCTTGCAACACCTCACTCAACTACACCTCCCCGCCCGAACTCTCTCACTCAACCTTTCAGTACTGTTATTAATTGCACATCTCAGGGGCAGCTGAGATTCCAGGAGCCTAGTCCAGACAGCTCGACGACTTCGGAGGGCTGGAAGAGGTCCCCCGCTACACGGCGGAGGAGGGCACTGGACAGCGAATGCTGTCTCATACTATGTGACCTATTGTTCCACCTGTCTGTCTATGCTCCCCCAGGTACTTCTCTTGTAAAGCTCTCTGATATCCGCAAGGATCTTGTCCGCGCTATATAAAACTTTATAAATAAATAAATCAGGGACAGTTGCCGTTGGACTCTCTGGTTGTTTCAAATGCTCGTAAAAGAGCGAACTCGCAGACCACGGTTGATGCTCCTCCCCCCGACAAGGAATCGAAAGTGCTAGAAGCCTCAGGGAAAAGGGTGGCAGCTCAAGCGGCCAATGTCTGGTGAATCTCCAACACACAGGCACTCTTAGCCACATACGACAGGGCTCATTATGATACACTTGAGACCCTGTTGCAACACTTGCCAGATGAGTATAAGGAGGCAGCAGAAATGCTAATTCAAGAAGGGAAACTTATATCCAACGCATCTATTAAGTGTGCGCTAGACGCAGCTGACACTGCAGCTAGGGCGATTAATACAAGCGTTATGTTACGAAGACATGCCTGGCTGAGAATCTCCGGCTTCAAGCCTGAGATACAAACCACCATACTCAATCAGCCAGTTAACCCTGATTACTTATTTGGCCCAGAAGTGGACACCACCCAAGAAAAAATTAAAAAGGACACAGAGACTGCAAAGTCTATGGGGGCTCTACAGTTGCAGCAGTTCAGGGGTGGTTCTTTTCGTCGCTCCAACAATAGAGGAGCTTCCAGAGGCCAGGTGTCCCAGCAGACACAGTACAGTAAAGGAGGCACGCAGACCACCTACAACAAGAACAATAGGGGTGGCTATCGTGGAAACAGCACCAAGGGCAGAGGTCGTGGAAACAACAACTCCCGATCCTCCGCCACTAACAAACAGTGACGTCTTGTCACTACCCCCCGACCATATAACACCGGTCGGGGGGGGCTACAAAGGTTCCTGCTGGTCTGGAAATCCATCACTACAGACAGGTGGGTGAGGCAGCTTATCCAGTACGGTTATTGTCTGGAGTTAACATCCACTTCACCCAACATACCCCCAAGACACCGTCCTATGTCCGCAGAGCATATACAGTTATTGCAGCAAGAGGTAGTCCGCATGCTGCAAAAAGGAGCCATAGAGCTCGTGCCTGTAGAACAAAAATGTACAGGGGTGTACTCGCTGTACTTCTTGATCCCAAAAAAGGGCGGGTCCCTCAGACCCATACTGGACCTCAGGCCCCTAAACCAATACATCTTGTCAGAACATTTTCACATGCTCATATTACAGCAGGTTCTACCGTTACTCAGTTAGGGAGATTTCCTCGCAACACTAGATCTAAAGGATGCATATTTCCATATACCGGTACACCCGTCACACAGAAAATATCTCGGATTTACCATTCAGGATCAGCATTATCAGTTCAAAGTCCTCCCTTTCGAAGTAACAACAGCACCCAGGGTGTTTACCAAGTGCCTAGCGACAGTGGCTGCACACCTACGGAGACAGAACGTTCATGTCTACCCTTACCTGGACGACTGGCTTATCCAAGCAAAGTCTGCCCAGCAATGTGCCACCCACATGTCCCACACCATTCACCTTCTTCACAATCTGGGGTTTTCACTGAATTATCCTAAGTCTCACCTTCAGCCCGCCCACGTACGGCAGTACTTGGGCGCAACAATAGACACTCTGGCAGCCAAAGCACAGCCAAATTCAGTGAGGATCAACAGCATGCAATTGCTGATACGGAAATTCAAACCACAGCACTCGCTTCCAGCACGAGTGTTCATGCAGTTGATAGGCATGATGGCCTCCTGCATCTTCATAGTCCCGCACGTGAGACTACATATGCGTCCGCTTCAGGAGTGCTTAGCACGACAGTGGAATCAGGCTCACGGACAATTGAAAGACCTAGTGTTGGTGACTGGTCGTGCATACAGCTCTCTGCATTGATGGAACCCACAAAACCTTTGCAGGGGCCGACCGTTCCAAGAGCCTGTGCCACAGATAATACTGACGACGGACGCATCTCTCCAGGGATGGGGAGCTCATGTACTCCACTGCACAGTGCAGGGACTATGGACAACACAGCAGAAAAAGATGCACATCAACCTTCTGGAACTGATCGCTATCTTCATGGCGATGAAAGCTTTCAAGGTACACTTGTGCAAAAAAGTAGTGTTGACCCGGACGGACAACATGACTGCCATGTACTACATACAAAAGCAGGGAGGTACACTCTCCACAGTTGTCTCATCTGGCTCAGAGCATGTGGAAGTGGGCCATTCAGAGAAACATCTTCCTCATGGCAGAACACCTCCCAGGCAAGGACAATCAAATGGCGGACCTGCTCAGCAGGCACAGCCACCAGATGCACGAGTGGGAGATACATCCATCAGTACTCCAACCGTACTTCCAGCAGTGGGGTCACCCAGAGATAGACCTATTCGCCACAAGGGAAAACGCAAAATGCCAAAGCTTTGCCGCCAGGTTCCCACACCCACAATCGCAGGGAAATGCGATATGGATGAACTGGTCAGTCATATTTGCGTACGCTTTTCCCCCAGCACTGCTAATACCGCTAGTGGCACGCAAACTGAGGCAACACTCAATGACTCTCATCCTGGTTGCTCCAACGTGGGCACGCCAACCATGGTACACCACGTTTCTAGAACTCTCCGTGGTACCGCATCAAAGGCTACAACTCACACCCAGGCTTTTGACACAGAGCCATGGCAACATTCAGCATCCAGATCCGCAACAGCTCAACATGGCGATCTGGCTCCTGAGGTCTTAGAATTTGGCTACCTCAACCTGCCTCCTGACTGTACGGATATCATAAGGGAGGCAAGAAGGCCCACAAGTAGAGCATGTTATGCGGCGAAATGGAAGCGATTTGTCATTTATTGTGCCAACAACGACATTAATCCGCTGGATGCATCTACTCACAACATCTGTTATCTATTACATCTATACAAATGCAATCTGGCCTATGCTTCCATACGTATACATTTATCCGCAGTAGCAGCTTATCTTCAAAAAAGGCAACATCTTCCCTTTTCAGAGTGCCCGCCATCAAAGCTTTTCTGGAGGGACTCAAACGAGTTACTCCTCCCAGACACCCACCGCAACCTGTATGGAACCTGAATGTGGTCCTTACCAGACTGATGGGTCCACCTTTTGAGCCTCTACACTCATGCGAGATACAATTCTTAACGTGGAAAGTGGCTTTCCGAATAGCAATCACATCGCTACGACGAGTTAGTGAACTTCAAGCACTAACTATCCAAGAGCCATTCATACAGATTCACTCCAACAGGGTGGTACTACGCACTAACCCTAAGTTTCTGCCTAAAGTAGTTTCACAGTTCCATATGAATCAAACTATAGAACTGCCAGTGTTCTTCCAGAATCCAGACTCAGTGGCAGAGAGAATGCTCCACACACTAGACATCAAAAGAGCTCTAATGTACTACATAGATAGGGCAAAAGATTTCAGGAAAACAAAACAACTGTTTGTTGCCTTTTCCCCCCCAACACTAAGGCAACCCCATTTCAAAAGCAGGTATAGCCAGGTGGATCGTTAAGTGCATACAGATTTGCTATCAAACGGCTAAGCGCACATTAATGATTCCCCCAAGGGCCCACTCCATGCGAAAGTTAAGGGCATCCATGGCTTTCCTGGAAAACATTCCTTTAGAGGAAATCTGTAGAGCAGCCACATGGTCTACCATACACACATTTACCAAACACTACTGCGTAGATGTGCATTCCAAACAGCAGGCAGCTGTAGGACAGGCTGTTCTAAAAACACTTTTTTAGACTGCTGCAGCTGGCACGGGCAGCCGCCGCTAATAGAGGGACTGCTATATATTCTATGCACAGATATGAAATCAGCAGCCCACATGCCTCGAACAGAATATGCTACTTACCAGTATGCATCTGTTCTTGGCATGTAGGGCTGCTGACATTCATAACGCCCGCCCTCCTCCCCGGCGCCTGTAGCAGCTGCAGCACTCAGAATTACTCTTAGCATGGTCATCACTTACTGTACTACACGCCATCTCTGCCACAATGGCAAAAAACAATCTGAGGATGAAGAGGATGCCCATGCGCACTGTAGTCCAGGGGAGGAGCCACCTATCTTGTGATACTTCGAAGACTCTTCCAGGACAACGATGTGCAATCATCCGGACCCAACACTAGGCGGCGATCTATGCACAGATATGAATGTCAGCAGCCCTACATGCCAAGAACAGATGCATACTGGTAAGTAGCGTATTCGTTTCTTCTCATCAGTGGCGCTGCAGAGGACCAGGCCCACACGAAGAGTAGTTCACATGGGTTGGGAGGTTCCGGGTCAGCTTTTATCATAATGAGGTTGGAAGTCCTCTTGAAAATTCAACAACGCCGCAGCCCGCAGGCAAGCTTCCTTTGTGCGTAAAATCGCGTCTTAAGGCCTTCTCCCACTGACAAGCCGTCCTTGTTCACCTACATTCTGCAGGGCAATAGGAGGCCCCGTTTCCAGAAGAGATTAAGAAAAGGACTTATTACTGGCAGTAGATATGACTGGTTCCTTGACTTTGTGAGGCACATATTGTATGTCCTTCTGTGGTACTTTGTCTGTGAATGAATGCCAGCCCTGTCCCACATGGCATAGCATGTAGTAACGTCACCTCAATGATTTTTCTTTTTTAGGGAACGTCATACAGACAAGGCGCACGTACTCGAAGTAATGTCCGATTGCAGTTGCTGCAAACGAGCCGCCCAGCTAGGCCTGTGTTTGTTTTACACTTCATATTCTGCCGCGTGGGCACCTGCGAGGGGTTTTATCTGCTTTTGCTATTGAGCACGAAGAAAGCGGGGCACAAGGGTGGGGTTTTGATTGCAAGTGATGGGGAGAACATTGTTCGGTGCTGCAGGTTTTTGAAGTTAATGCCCTGTAACTCGCAGGTGGGGTCTTAGAATGCTTTGTCTCGCGGCACGCAAAGCACAACAGTTTACAGACCTCCCTCGGCTCGGACGTAGAGCGCAACAGTTTACAGACCTCCCTCGGCTCGGACGTAGAGCGCAACAGTTTACAGACCTCCCTCGGCTCGGACGTAGAGCGCAACAGTTTACAGACCTCCCTCGGCTCGGATGTAGAGCGCAACAGTTTACAGACCTCCCTCGGCTCGGATGTAGAGCGCAACAGTTTACAGACCTCCCTCGGCTGGGACGTAGAGCGCAACAGTTTACAGACCTCCCTCTGATCATAGGAGGAGGTCTCCCTGGCTCAGAGAAGGAGGTAGAGCACGACAGTTTACAGTCCTCCTTGTCCTTGGACGTACAGCGCGACAGTTTACAGACCTCCCTCAGCTCATAGGTGGTGGTAGAGTGCAACAGTTTACAGAGCACTCGGCTAATAGAAGGCAGCAGAGCACGACGGCTGCAGACCTCCCTCGGCCCACAGACGGAGGCAGAGCAGTAGAGTTAGACCTCCCTGGCTCATAGAAATCAGAGCACGACAGTTTCAGACCGCCCTTGGCTCAGACATAGAGCACGACAGTTACAGACCTCCCTCGGCCCATAGAGGGAGGCAGAGCAGTAGAGTTAAAGACCTCCCTGGCTCACTGGAGGAGGCAGAGCACGACAGTTTCAGACCTCCCTCAGCTTGAACATAGAGCACGACAGTTACAGACCTCCCTCGGCTGATAGGTAGTGGTAAATTACATCAGTTTACAGACTGTTGTCATTGTTATATTTTTGTCTTTTTAACGGGCTCTAGTTTAGAAATGCCACGAAACTGTTAACAAGCATTTGCAATGCAATAGGTCTCACAATTACGAGAGTTTGACCTATTGGCATTGTAAATGACAAGGCTTTTATTTGTGTTGTTTTTAAAACAGATAACTAAAAGGCATTGTAATTTGCAATGTCAATAGCTTAAACTCTAGCAAATGTGAGACCTATTGCATTGAAAATGCTCGTTCGGACTCGCGGTGCAGCGCAACGCGCTGCTCGCTCTGCGAGACCTCTTGTGATCAAGGAGATTTCAGAAGGGGACTTGAAGCGCTGCCCATCATTTTCATTGGGTCGCGTCAGTGTTTATGCTAAATGCTGGTTTCCCATTGAAAATTATGCTTTTTGTCCATTGCCCTTTCTCCCTTTCATCCGTCCCATCCGGACTCGCTCGTCTGCTTCACGGCTGTCGTTGGGCAATTTCTTATCTCTACATCAGCCGCATATTTATTTTTGCATCGCGCTTTCACTTAAAGTGCAATGCAAATATAAACAAGTGGCTGCCTTCCCGCAATGACGAGCTCTTATTGCTTTTGCTTGTTGCTATTGAAATGAGACAGCGTGCTGCTCTGCCCTTCAGATCCGCGCCCGCACTAGAGTCTGGATGGCTTGCTGGCGAGCCGAGGTTGGGCCTCTAAACAACCGAATATTGACAGCTTGTCACTGGGGCAGATTGCTTGCCTTTCCAGTCCTTCCCACAGTGCTCTCTCCCATTTCCTGAGGTATGGGCTTGTCCTTTCGTATTAAGGCAGCCCCTTGGACTGGTGCGGGTTGGTTTTGGCCTGGCACACTGTCTGCTCACGTAGCACGGCTTGTGTGCTTTCAGGGAGGTGTGTCCAGCTCTGCAGAAGGGAGGGAGCTCCGCAGACAGCAAAACAAGCCTCCTTGCTTCTTTGAGCCGAGAGCGTGCCAGAATTCATTCTCTGCTCTGAAAAGGTTTACCAGAAATGTAGACTAGCCTCGTACTGCCCTATAGTGGCCGCATAACTTCATTACCCTTCTTGTAAAGAACACAGAGTGCTGCCCTCAAGCAGTCCCCGTGAGTGCAGTTCAGGGTGCCGCACGTCTCCGCCACTGCACCCCTTTCCTGTCCGTGGTTTCCCCTCCAACTCTTGTGCTACTATGTAAAACGCTGGATAGCACGACACTGTTGTACTCTGTACTGCTGTTTGCCTGTGGATCTGTCGGTGCTACTTATCTATTTCATTCATTTCATATTTCATTCATACCAGTTAAAACGCTATACTACCCCAGGCTGCTTTTGTATACAGAAAAGTCCTGCTATATTTGTAATTTCGTTCTCATGTACTGTGGTGACTGGATTAAGGCGCGGTCTTTGGCTAGGTTCATGCTATGTAAATACTATATACAGGCCTATATACAAAAGAGGGGATGCAGTGGGAGAATAGGCAATATTACTAATGACCGAAAACACCATTATCACACAAATGATGGCTTTCTGTTACTGTGCTCTCTGGGACGCTCCCACCAAAGGAAAGATAATCCTGGCCTACATAATTAGACTAGGCACTTGACCCCCCCCCCCCCCCCCCCCCCCCCCCCCCCTTCCCGGTTCTGATCTATCTTTGCAGTTTAGGTAGAAGTTAACATGCTACATGCCCTGAACTACTACAGTTACGCATTGTTGGGACCGGTAAATAGCTCAATGAGGAGCAGGCTTCCAATTTACTGGAGTAAAAAATCTACTTCCATTTTACTGGAGTATATCTATTTTCATAGCTTTTAATTGTTGATACACACTTGTGTATCGCACAGTTGTGCACTTGTTTGGCAGCACATTACCTTTTGGTAGGCCAGCCAGAGTAAACACTTGCACAGCATGCTGCATTGTAACCATTTACTGAATGTAATATCTGAATCAGCAGTAAGTCTGTTATTGTGACCTAATAAGTATATATTCTAGGGTGTTTCTACAGCAACTCCTCCTGTATTAATGAATACAGTCCTGACCTACGATGGCCCCTCCGGACTGGATGGCTTGGTTGACGCCTGTTGTGACGATCTTTCTTATCATTGGAGGTGTGTAGCCACAGGTCATGTTTCCGAAGGGCGTCGTTTTTTAGGTCTCTCCTACGCAGCGTGTATGCGTTGCTCTAGGAGGGCCTTTTGCCATCGATCTTCACTTTTCAAGCACTGCACTCGTGCTTGTGGCAGCAGCCACCTTGCGGGAACGTGCAGCGGCGTGGCCACGTTAATTACAAACATATGGCCGCTGCTCGCTCCCGCAAAGTGGATGCTACCACAAGCATGAGTGCAGTGCTTAAAAAGTGAAGACCGCAGATCGCGATGCTGCTTGCAAGAAAGTGGACAGTTTATTTATTCAAACTTTTTCCGGGAACTAACAATGATCTGACCAAAATTAATTTGAGAGACCGCTCTAGGGAAGTCACTGACCTCGGAGCCTTAAAATGTTTAGTTTGAAACTGACCGTTCGCTGCTTATCCGTTTATTGAACACGCGGCAACACTGCCATCTAGTGCTCACCAAGTCCTCAGTTGTATTTTGTTTTAACACTTCTCGAAGGAATATAGTACAAGTTAGAATATTCAAATTCGAGGATGTTCTTGGAAATACCACGTACTAGACATTTGCACATGCGCTAAAGCATCGAAGTAATTACTGGGTGACTTGTAACGCAAAATAAATGGGCATTATTGTTTATACGGATAAACGAATTGCCTGCTATGGCTAATAGGGCAAAGTCGTGGCCTGTTACTTGTACACTCCGATGCAACTGTCGACCAATTACGAACTAGGTCAAGGATAAGTCCTCCTTAAGTCGTCTTTTTAATGGTTTGTGTGGCTTAATATAAGAACGTACACTTTATAAGTGCATGGCCAGTACATATTATACACTCTATTGCAATCTCCGTGGATCAAGTTTGTGCCGTATAAAACAATACTTAATTAACTAAAAAGAAACAAGCATTGGCATAGCCAGTAGGTCTCGTCTTTGGGACCTTGTAAGTAAAGAAAACTGAAGTATAAGACTTCACGTTTACATTTACTTCGTATTTAGGATGCAGTAAATGTAAACGTGTAGTCTTACACTTTAGTTTTACTTACAAGGTCGCAAAGGCGAGACCTATTGGCTATGCCAATGCTTGCTTTTATTTTTTGCTAACATGGCGCCCGCTTCACTTGCAGCTACGCTTCCCCATAAGCGGTTCACGCTGCTACCGGAGGCTGAGCCATGAGGATCACCGGTACAGCGACTCATGCTCACCATGGTTTCATGGAACCCAGTAATTTTCTAAAAAAATAAGCCACCCCTCGCTAATCTGGGTTGTAGAAAGAGAGTAAAGAGGTGGCCCTTTTACTCAGTGTGCTGCTAAAATCAGACCTACAAGTGAAGACACCAGCACTAGGTATGAAGTCATACTGCTGCAGAATCCCACAAAGTGCATGGTTAGCGGGGCATATTTTACATTTTTAGAAAGAGACAACGGCGTTGTGCAGAGTCCTCCTCAGGTGCTCGTCCAAGGAGAGCCCCGAGAACAGCCAAAGCAGCCATTTCAGGCTGCTGTTGGTCCCGAAACTAGAGAATGGTCGAGAAGTATTGAAAGTATGCACGTTGCTGCGCGCTCAAAAGTCACATTTTACAGGTGTGCCAGGACTCCAGGGGCGAATCAATATCTGACAGAAGAGCTGCATTGGAGCCACTCACTGCTCCCAAGAAGAAACACCCACTGGTAGTATATTTACAACCACAAATCAAAAGTACTTGTAAAGGATGAAACCCGTTGTGATCACCTATTTAAGTGAAGGTCGCCAACATCCTCTGGAGTAAAGCGGACGTCCGCGGACATGACAACCTGGAACAACGTCTACTCCAAAAAGAACAACACTGGGTGTACAAACTAAAAACTGACAGCAAAGGATTAAATGACGCAATTCCATGGGGACAGCTGGCTTGATTTGTCAACAAACAATGAGGCACATTGCAATAATCATAGGTTATCTATACTGTCTGCACTCTATACAGTCTCTATTATTGCTATAATTCTGCTGCAAAAAAATGTTGGCAATTAATTGTCAGTTTTTTGCATTTTTGGGTTTACCAACCTTGTCTCTCAAGTACAGAGAGCCATTTTCCCTTATAGGTTAATATTTTTGAAGCCAACTTGCTGCGAACATAATTGAGAATATTTATTCTGGAGATGTTCTAAATAATCTTACTATCATATTTTTCAAATCTACTAACCTCCCATATGTAGATTATAAACATTAGCTAATTTTATTTTCTTTTTATTTTTTGTTTCCTTTCTAGTACATTCACTAGAAGTATCTACCAATCCTATTTAATGATAAATGTATCCGACGTTGTCCCACCGTGATTCGTGGTGTCCAGTTTTTTGGTTTTGTTTTGTTCAGTACTTAATTTGTAAAATATGAAGTGCAGGTGCTCAAATGTTTGTCGGAGGCCACACCTACTATTCCCCAGCTCCCCCGGCTCCACCCGCTTACTCTATTGACTCCATCCTCAACTGGCACTGCTAAAAGTCAGATGTAATACCAAATCTGAATTTCAGCAAGTGAGCCTTCCTCATAGTAAGGTTTCGATAGGAGGTTCCAAACATACACATTTGAAAAAGAAACTTCAATGTGATGAATTTAGGGATTAAGAATCGGAGGCCTAAAGTATTGTACATATTTTGCACTAAGCTTTTGTTGCAAGTCACGCTTAAGAAATATCTTTGCTCTGGAGCAAAATAGAGTACATTTTAAGCATAACCTTGTCCTAAAAATTACAAACATCGCTCAAAGGTGTTGAACAATCATGGACGTGCAACTCTGTTTGGGGTCATAATGTAGCAGATCCTTAAATAAAGGGTGATGCTTCAGCACAAAATGTATGAGTCAAACAATCTCAATGTACAAATGGATGCAATGTCTGATATTTATGTGTTTATCTCATCTTCATTGCTTGATTTTGCTCCCCAGAAAGTGTTCATCTTAGTCGTTGATATGTCATTCATAATTACACTGAAATAACTGAAATTATGAAAATTACACTCCTAGAAATTTGAAACCTTGGCAGCTATGCGGTTGGTGTCAGTGTCATTGGGCGAAGGGTGCACTGCTAGGAGAGCAGAAGGACATCACTACCTGGCAACATCGCTACCTGACAAATGAAACTCTCCACTGTGAACCCTGCTGCCAAGAGAAGGGCACTGCCTTCCAGGCCTGGCTGTTCCAAAAGAAAAGACATTAGGAGAGGGGCTTCTGTATTCGGAACGCACAGAGATCAATGTTGGAAAAAAATGGGGCACTGTGGGGGTTTGGCTCAGACTGCCAATGGAAGGGGGCACACTGAAGGGAATGCTGAGGGCTGCCAATGAAAAAGAGTGAAGTCAATGGCTTTCATACAGACTGCCATGGAAGGGGGCACAGTTATGTTATTTTATGTGACACTTGTAAAGCACGCTGTCACCCGGGGTTTCCTGGCGCTGAGTGACAGAGTAAGTGAGTGTAAGTCCGAGGAGACAGGATTAGCCTGAAGAGGGGAAAAGGAGGGTTTTGAGCAATTTCCTGAAATGAAGAAGAGTAAGGCTGGACTTGATGGGAAGAGGGAGAGAGTTCCAGAAAGCAGGGGCTAGGTGGGCAAAGCGGCGACCGCCGAATTTCTTGGTTTTGATTTTAGGGGCGGCTAGCAGATGAAGATGGGCTGATCGGAGGTTGCGCGTAGGTCAGTATGGGGTGATGAGTGTATTCAGAAAGACTGAGCTAGTGCAATGAAGGGCTTTGAACGTGAGGCAACCCAGTTTGTAGGCTGCCCTTTGTTCCATAGGCAGCCAGTAGAGTCTATGGAGCAGGGGTTTTGCCGATTGCCACTTGGGAGTTTTGTATATGAGACGGGCCGCCTGGTTCTGTACTACCTGGAGGCGACGAGACAATGATTGCGGGAGTCCGTAGTACAGGGAGTTGTGGAAATCCAGTCAGGATAATACCAGGGAGAGGATAACCTGGACCAGTGCGGCATGAGGCAATATGGCACTAACTTTGCGAATTTTCCGGCGCTGGTACTTACAAGAGGAGGTCACGGCACTTACTCGGGCTTTAAGGGAGAGCTCGCCATCAATGATCACACCCAAACTTTTCACTGATTTGACCGGGACTGGGGAGGAGCCTAGCTCCGCTGGCCAAAATTGCGGGCCCCAATGGGCAGGGCTAGATCCAGGAAGAAGAAGCTCAGTTTTCCCTGGATTTAATTTAAGTTGGTTGTAATTCATCCACTGTTGGATGTGAATCATGACGGTAAATCATGGAAATTACTGACGGCATTCGGGGAATTGAGTGGGAAGACGATCTGCAAGTCGTCAGCGTAATTGTACACTCTGATGTCCCATGACTGAGGGGAGTGAATCAAGGGCCGGAGATAAAGGTTAAACAGTAGGGGCGAGAGGGAGGAGCCTTGAGGGACTCCACAGGTCGTGGGGGTTTTGTCCTCTGTATATGGACCGAGGCGGACGGCTTGTGTTCTTTCAGTCAGGAAGGACTCAGTCTATTTAAGGGCAGAACCCTGGATGCCTGCCTGTTCGACACGCTGAAGAATGATGTTATGGTCCACCGTGTCGAACGCGGCCAACAGATCCAGGAGTACAAGAGCTTGAGGGATCCCCACATCGGCATTCCTCCTCATTGTGTCTAAGACAGCTAGGATGACGGCCTCGGTAGAATGAGCCGGCCGAAAGCCGGCCTGATTAGGCTCGAGATGGCAGGAGGTCTCGAAGCTTGAAAGACATCGGGTGACATGGGCTTCCATTAGCTTGGAAAAATAGGGTAAGAGGGAAATGGGGCGATAGTTAGAGGGTTCTAGAGGGTCCGCGCCAGGTTTCTTGAAGTGGGGTAATAGGATGGCTTCCTTAAAGGATCTGGGGACAATACCACTGCTGAGAGAGCCATTCAGCAGGGGTAGGATGCAGTCGGGTAAGTTGAAACAAATATTCCGCAAGACCGAGGGAGGGCAGCAGTCTCTCGGGGAACCCGATTTGACCCGGGTCGCGAGTTCCGCTAACGTGTTGGAATTGAGAGTGGGGAATTGATTGAAAGATAGTGGATTGATGGGTGAGATGTCCAGGGGTTGGGTCTGAAGGAGAGGGGGTATCGAGTCCTTAATTTTCATGATTTTTTCAATGAAAAAGAGATTGAGGGCGTCACAGGTCTCTTGAGTAGGGGTCTGAGCTGGGAGGGTTCTATCGTCTGTGGTCAATTCATTCATAATTTTAAAGACCTCCTTTGATTTATTGTCCGCTGATGAAAGTCTATGTGAAAAATGCTCCGACTTAGCTAGGATAATAGCAGTTTTATATTCTTTGCGTGCGGCAATATATAACAATCTAGCTGGGTCAGAGTAGTTGCGTCTCCAGGTCCGTTCCCGCTGGCGTACCGTCAGCTTGTGCTGCTTAAGGTCGTCAGAAAACCATCTATGGGAGTTGTGGTGTCTGGTACAAGGGAAGTTAGTTAGGGGGGCGAATTGATCACTGGCCGACTCTAGCCAAATGCTGATGTCACCTTCCATTGCATCAATGTTGGCAGGGGAGATGGTGATTGGACGAGTATTGGCCCGAGTGGTAAGAAAGCCTTGGGAGTCATATGAACTCCATTTATGTGAGGAGCCGCCATCCATCAATGGGGCAGGAATCCTGCCAGCAACGGTGGTGTCTACAAGGTAATGGTCTGACCAGGCGCAGGGGGATATAGATGGTTGAGATAGAACTAGAATATAGGTCCATATCTGATCAAGAATGTGGCCTTTGATGTGGGTTGGTGAGGAGACTTGTTGGGACAGGTTCAGACTGTTGAGGACTTCAAAGAGTTCTGTGGCATGCGGACCGGCATTGGCGTCCTTAAACCAATAGTTAAAATCACCAAAGAGGGCGAGTCTAGAGTGCAGTGCGAGCAGATTGGACAACTGTTCGCTCATGATGGTAGAAAAGGATGGCATGGGGTGAAGGGGCCGATAAAGGAGTTTTCATGGGCTACCAATGAAAAAGAGGGCAGTCTGTGGCTTTCATACTGACTGCCAATTGAATGGAGGCACCTGATGTTAAATAGTTTGTTCATGAGGACCCTTGGAATGTTAAAATCCAATCTAATGACGGGTGTCACAGAGTACAATGACTCATTCCCACCCTATATTTGTCAACATGTTCTGCCCTCACAACTTAGCCTAAAAGGTCTGGGGCATTCATCAGGGCTAGGTGATAACTACAATGTTATCCTAAGAGTCAAAAGGAAGCTAGATATTAATGTACGTGAAACGCCTACTAAGGGGCTGATTCCGATTCGGGAAAAACCGCTCCGAATAGCTGTTCGGAGCGTTTTTCCCATACGAATCGTACCCTGCAACGTCCCCCGTATGTACGACGAAGTACTATTCGTACCAGGAGCCGTACAACTCTAATCTCCGTACGATTCTCCCTCGCGACATCTGTACGGTTCGCGGCTGGTTTTTACGACCTAGCAAGTACGATACGTGTCGGGTACGCACATGTACGATGGGTGTACGAGCCGTACCCCATGTACGATGGGTGTACGAGCCGTACCCCATGTACGATGGGTGTACGAGCCGTACCCCATGTACGATGGGTGTACTCATCGTACATGGGGTATGGCTCGTACACCCATCGTACATGGGGTACAGCTCGTACACCCCATGATCGTAGGGGTACGGTGCGTACCCCTGCGATCATGGGGTGTACGGACCGTACGGTGTGTATTTGTTTGTGTGCTTTTCTGTACGACTCGCCCTTACCTGACGTGGACCGTACGAATCGCGTCCTCATACTCCGGTCCGGATCGTACTCGCCGGGTCCTACAGCATGTGTACGAGTCATACGGTTCACGGTTTCAGCCTTGCAATACGTACGGATCGTGACGATTCAGACGGATTCACAGAATACGGATCGTACTACGCGACTCGGACAGACTGGTACGATTCGTACGGAGAGGGCTCCAGATACAAATCGTACGGACGTTTTTTTCCCGAATCGGAATTGACCCCTAAGTGCGCCCAAGTGAATCCTACCTGGGCTATAGCCTCCAGGATTCCGTAGATGTCTTTTTAGGGAAAAACAGAAAACACCACAGTATATACAAACTTGTGTAACAAAAGGAAATGAAATATCATGATCCCTACACGCTGTCAGGGTCAAGGGAATCGTACACTTGACATCCCATGGTTCATTAAGCCTCCTAATAAGTCACCCAACAAGTGTAATTCATGAAAATGACTGTGGCTATCGACTATGAATACTACATGTTGTGGGTACCCATACAAGTGATAGGAGTAACTAGCTCCACATGCACAAACAAGGGGTGTAAATACACCTACTATGTTTCAATCTGAATCTAATCCATCGTTAGTTGAGAAACCAGTATTATAATTAATAACACAGCATAAAATACAAAATCACTATTAGACCTACGTCTTCACCTAAGCTTTAGGGGATATCAGTAGGCTGGTCAAGTAGAGGGTAGCATCCTTCCTTGTCACACTCTGCAAAGTCTGCAACAAGTGATGCGGGCGGGATAAAGAATGGGAAGGGAAGGAAGACAGACACATTCATGATAATTATTCCATGAAGGCATGTCCAATGACAGATGGCATAATATTCCTCACTTATCCATTTCAAGAAACTGCCAGGAAAGTATCTTATAATTTCGATTAAGCTATGTTAATCTTTATAGTCAATCATACTTTGTTAATGTCTGTCGCCCAAAAAAATCTCATTGAGCCAGCTTGTGATGATGTTGCAGAAATGGTACCACTGTTGTGCACCTTGACTAAACTTGGGCCCTAGTAGTTAGTGAATAAGGGCTACCAAGGTAAATCCATCTGGCCCAGTGAAATTACTCAGGCCAGTGCCCCAATCATCAAACGGAACCGTCAATGCATCAGAGGCATGTCCCACCTCGCCCAGTCACATCTTAATGTGCCCCCTCATAGTCAATTACTCATGCGATCAAGCGTGTGTTCAATAACCCATTCGATCTGCACAGTATCCCATACAGCTTCACTGCAGGCTGAAGTGCACGATTTGATCGTTTAACTAGTTCTGGCTGGCTCACTGTAATATGCCAGAACCACGCAGAGTTAAACATAAAAACAACATCTGACCCCCGCCCAGTGCTCAGAAAAGACCCACCTCTGTCAACATGAAAGTTTCTGCTTCTTGCCGCTGGTACACTGGGCCAACAGAAAATGTAGTCAGCAGGAGACCTTCCCTGGGTCTGCTACCCCAGTGGTGATTCCTGCCTGCTCCAAAGTGGCCCCTCTTTGCGCGGTAACCCCAGAATTTAATTTTTTATAACACTCACCCACTAGTAATTTTAAACAAATTGAACTCTAACACTGGGACACTACTATCCGGGGTGTATGTGCTGTAATTCCTAAAAAAAAAAAAGGTCCAAATTGGTTTAAAATCCCTGAGAAGATGGAGGCAGGCTGCTAGTGACTATAGCGACTCCTTGAAGCAGCTACTACTATGACGATAAATCTGCCCGAATTACTCTACAAAAGGCCATGAAAAGGTTTGCATATCCAACTAAATTAGCTTTTCCTGCTCAGTGATCGCCTGTCGGGTCGTCACGGCCGTCACGCCACACCCACCACCCACACTCCAAAATGAAAAGCAGAGTTGGTTTTTATGGCAATGAATGAATGATGGCATAGCTATTGGCTTTACTGGCAGCTACTAGTACTGTACAGTACTACTAAACTTAACGTTACCTGTGGTGGGCCGGCCAGCAGGGTCTCACTGACTCGGGACAGCGGGAGGCGAGGAAGGGACACAATCACACCGGCTTTATGTGCACGCAGTCGCACAGCCTTTTTTTTCTTTACTGATTAGGCCTGCCTGGTGCGTGCTGCTTAATAAATGTACCAGTCAGAAACAGAACTGTGGCTGATCAATGCCCGCTTGAGCCGCCACACTGGGTCAGATCGGGTCAGGGGCGGCAGGGCAGGCCTACGTGACTCGATGATGATGATATACTCTCGTCTTGGTGTGGTGGCGAGCTTCCTGCTATGTGCTGCGCTGGTTATGCTGGGGCGTGGCTGCAATGTGAAAAAATATGCACAGTGCGCACGTTGCCGCACAGCCCGCCCCTACCCCATCAATAAACTACCAAAATCCTTATCCAGCCCCAGGCCAGCACAAACCAGTGTCCTCCGGCCCACGGCCTACACCTACCACAGGCAACTTGGCAAGTGTCTAAGGCTTTTGCGTCGTGCAGTGCGGTGCCGCACTGCCGCCATTAACCATATGAATAATGATGAGATCATGAATCTCTTCAATCTGGGGCGGGGCTGGGCAGGTTAAGTGTCCACACTGCAGCCCTGTTAACCGCCGGCGCCGGTAGGCTGACTCACTGTGATGTGAAAAACACGATGCGATGCGGCTGCACAAGACTTGAGGAGTTAAGTATTAGAACTAGCAAGTGTACAGTAAGTTAAATGTAAAAATATGACGCACCTCGTGCGCGCTGCGCAGCTGATGCTTATAGAATCAGAGTCACACTGTCAATTAAGTGCCGGTGCTAAGCACAGGCAAGCACCGGCACAAATTAAGCCCTGGTTTTGTTAAAGTTCACTCGTAAGTTTTAAATCCTTTGCTAGAATATATCAGTACTTGCAACCTCGAGTGAGTTTTCCAAGATGGCCCCCGCGTTGTCCCAATGCAGGGCGGCCATATTGAGAAGAGCCCCGATCTATGCTTCCACAGCAAGCCAGGCGGGCACCTGTTTACTTTATACTCAGCACCCCCGAGCGAGCCGGAATCCACCGGTCTCGAGGGACGCTGAGTAAGTTTACCGGCTGGGAGCTCCTCTGCACTTAGTAAGACTACCCTTTCCTTCCCCATCCAGGCACCAAGGAACAATGGGGTGACTGCGTTTATTACACACAGCACGCCTGTGCAACCCCGGTAAGAACTGCGTCTGAAAGTAATACAACCTTTTTTCAATTGACAGATGGACTACTCAGACCTCCTTTAACCCTTGGATGACTTGAGGCTTCTTAGAGCCTAAAAAACGTATGTGAAATCTTTCGTTTTATGTCTGTCTATTGTAGTGTTATATTTACATGTTTGTGTATAACTTCTTGGCACTTTACGGCTTTCGGGTCTGTTTTAACGTTATTCCACACACGCGCTCCTCATTACAGGAAACACGAAGCATGCGTTATGCACGAGGGCAATTATGTATCTATGGTGTTTTTATTACTAAGTAGTTTTTTCTTGATTTAGGCACAACACTGTTACATCCACAGGAACTGCATCATGAAAAGGAGCAACGAGGCACTTTATTGTGTTGACTTTTCCATCATTAATAGTTAACGTTAAAAATGAGAGGAGACCTGGCAGACGGCGAGGCTCTGCACTTTAACCTTGTTCTTTTTACCAACAGATACACAACTGAATTTCTGAAGAGTCGTATGTATACGTTCAATCACGTTCAAATGCTCATTGTTAGGCATAACATTCACTTTTTGGAGTGGAACTGACAGGGCTGGACCCTGTGACGTCCTGAAAAAGAGCTGAGGGGTACAGCTCGAAACTAGTTGGCTATCTACTAGGGCTCCGGTCTCATTATACAACCGGTTTTACCTAGAGACCCACCCCACTTTTAATATATCTACTAGGAGCACGAATAAGTCTTTTCCGCCCACTAGTAAGATATTTTCAATCCACAGCACTCATCTTTTCACACTGCACCACACATAGTCCTCGCTTACAGTGCTCCTACGTAGTTCGCAAGTCGCAGCACGCCTCAACCCGCAGCGTGTTGGGATGGCCCCAACGATGAAGCATGTCACCGTGAGGAAACTCCGGTGAGTGAGGGGACTCAAGAAAAAGGGTATCCTTCCCCTTTTCTTTTTCTTCAAGGTCACATCCATCTATGATAGTGACCTACCACCACAGCTAGGTTCTCCAGTATTGGGGTGTCTTTCATAGATTCACATGCCTGAATCATTCCCCGTCGTCGGAGTGGGAGTCCCACGTTACATAAAAAAGCAATAATATGCCTATAAAAGAAACCAAAACCTTGGTAATAACAAACCAGGAAGTAAAGTAGCCCTTATCTATAGTGTACAGAACTTCCACACTCATGACTATCCTAGTCCTTTTGTTAGTCCAAACTGCAGCCAATCAGGCGACAGCACCCACCAGAATGTTCTCCTCAGAGACTCAGGCTCTCAGATTTTCTACCGCACGTCGTGTGAAGGGAGTCTCTCTGAGCTCTGCTCAGTTTCTTCCTACTTTGGTTGGTTTTCTACCTTCTAAAGATGTCTACTTCTAAATCCCTTTTCTGATAGATACATCTGCTGTGTGGATTCCTCACCTTGTGAATATCCCCCTTGCGTCAGCAACGTTCTGAAATTTTCTTCGTAGCACGCCGACGTGGGCGACGTCACAGGAGCACGGCATCGTGCGCGACTCCGTCTGACGTCACCGACCCCATATCAGGCCCACGCCGGCGTGATGACGTCAGTTCCCATTTTTCCGCGTCTCCGACGCTAACGGTTTTCGGGATCTTCAGCGATACCTAGTATCTTTCTGTTAATAATTGTCACTGTTTCTCTCTTACGACTTGGTTCTTCTCCGGAGATGTCGTCGAGGAAAACAGGCTTTAAGCCATGTAGGTCTTGTGCCCGCATGATGTCCATCACTGACCCACATAAGGATTGTTTGTGGTGTCTTGGTTCGAGTCACAACGTCAAGAACTGCGATTCCTGTTTTAAGATGAATCCAAAGGCGCTTCGAGAGCGTGAAGCAAAATTGCTTTTGGCGAAAGTGAAACAGGACTCTGGACGGCATTCGAGATCGACGTCACGAAGATCGAAGTCGAAGCAAAGGTCTCGGTCGAAGTCGGGATCGGCGTTGAGATCCAGAGCGGGTTCGAGGTCTGGAGAGGAGTCGAGGTCTAAAGCGAAGTCAAAGTCCAGGGAAAGATCTAGGTCTAGATCTAAGTCGGCTTCCGGACATGCTTCGAGCTCCTCGAGGAGAAAGCATAAGAGGAGGAAGCACAGTTCGAAACATCATTCGGAGAAGGAATCCTCTGACTCGAAGAGAAGGTCTCACAAACATCGTAAAGACTTTGTCTCTCCTTCGCCTGCTTTGTCAAGAGAAGGTTCTCCGGCGCCGGAGCCGGAGCCGGACCCGGAGCCGGTTTCCTCGGAGCATGAAGAAGAGGAAGAGGTGACTCCTCAAGAACCGGCTTCAGCGGAGACTCCTGTGAACCCAGAAGGTCAGGGTGAGGATGTGTCGGGGCGGCCTCCATTGCAACATCCGGTAGGTCCGTACCCTTCCTTTCCTGGTCCTGGACAGGATCCCTCGCATTTTCTCAATGCGATGTTTGGAGTTTATTCCAGGGCAATGTACCTCACTGGAGCGCCTGGTGGCCCCATGGGTCCATTATCGTACAATCTGGGTATTCCTCAGTCGTACGCCCCTGCTCCATTTATGCCTTTCTTGCCGGCGCCTCTTTCACCATGGCTCGGTACGGCTCCACCGAGGTCTTCGACTCCGCATGCGGCTTCGCCGACTCCGGATCGACCTCGCAGTCGAGATCGAGGTACCACACCTGTTCATGACTCTCGTCCTCCTGCTCCGGCTCCTCGATCGACGTCGGAACCGGCTCCGTCTGAGTCGTTACCGGATCCATCGACTTCGATTCGTTAGGAGTGGTCGAGGCGAAGAGCTCAGCGTCTTCTCGAACAAAAGGATGATGAAAGTTCTGATGTGGAAGAAGGCGAGCTTCCTGATCATGATGATGATTTCGATGAGCTTCGGGATGCTAGTGGTCTGGAACTCTCTCCCGAGTGGGGTCTGCCTTCGACTTCTGATGCACCATCAAGGGACGTGGCACCCTATCACGTGGTTATTAGGAAGGCTGCTGACCTTCTTAGCTTAAAGCTGCCCACAGTGGAGTACAAGCCCAACATCCTCACAGAAGTCTTGCATTCTCCTTCTTCGATTGTGGAGCCTACACTGCCATTTACTGATGCCTTGACGGATCCAATTAAGGAGATTTGGAAGAGGCCGTTGTCTGCTCCTGCACTTTCAAGGGTTATTGCAAGGCGCTATAGGGTGGCTCCTGATGACCCTGCATTTCTTTCTACGCATCCATCTCCGGAAAGTCTTGTGGTTCAGGCGGCTTGCTCTAATAGGGCTGCAGGCTCTTTCCCTCAAGTGCCAGCTGACAAAGAGTCTAAGAAATTAGATCAGTCTGCGAAGAAGACTTTCTCTTCTGGGAGCATGGCTCTTAAGTCATCAAATGCTACTTGCCTTTTAGGTAGATATGTGCACGCGCTGATGGACTCATTGAAGCAACTGTCATCAAAACTTCCTGAGGAGGATAAGAAAAACTTTAATGAGGTGATCTCTGACACTCAGGCTGCGGCCCGCATGGTCATTCAAAGCGGCATGGACACTGTGGATTCTGTTGCTAGAATTATGGGCTCATCCATTGCGACCAGGAGGGCCGCATGGTTAAAGTCATCTGATTTCTCAGCGGATGTGCAGTCTACATTGCTGGACTTACCCTTTGAAGGAACTGGCCTTTTTGGTAAGAAGGCTGATGTGGCCTTGGAGAGGTTTAAGGACAGCCGTGCCACTGCAAGATCTTTGGGTCTGCAGATGAGAGGGTCGACGACTAGAAAATTCAAGGGATTTGGTAAATCTTCTTTTCGTCCCTTCAAGCAGGGCCAACAACAACAGCAGCAGCAGCAAAACCCTCTATATAGGTCCTATAGAGGTAGACAGAGGGGTCGTGGACGTGGACGTCAAGTCTCCTCTTCCTCCACTTCCTCCAATAATGCCCAACCCCCACCCGCATCAGCAAAGCAGCCCTAGATCCACCATTCTGGATCATGTAGGGCCAGTAGGGGGTCGGCTTACTCACTTTCTACGAGATTGGGAATCGGTTACATCAGATCTTTGGGTTCTCAATCTCGTTGAGAATGGGTATGCACTTCCTTTTCAGGAGTTCCCTCCCAATTACCCTCCTTGCCAAGGTTATTGTTCGGAGGACCACCTGCTTCTCCTGCAGGAGGAAGTCCTGGCACTGTTTCGAAAGGGTGCAATAGAGGTGGTTCCAGAGCAGGAGAGGGGTCAAGGGTGCTACTCCCGGTATTTCTTGATTCCCAAGAAGGATGGCAGGCTTCAGCCGATCCTGGATCTCAGGATTTTGAACCTCTATCTCAAACAGGAGAAGTTCAAAATGCTCACCCTTGCTCAGGTTCTTCTGGCGCTGATGGAAGAAGACTGGATGGTGTCGATCGACTTGCAGGATGCGTATTTTCACATCCCAATCCTGAAGTCGCACAGGAAGTATCTCTGCGGTGGGATCGCAGCACTACCAGTTTGCGGTCCTTCCGTTTGGACTTACTACTGCGCCTCGAGTTTTCACCAAGGTGATGGCAGTGGTGGCTGCGCATCTCAGAAGGTCAGGGATTCCTGTATTCCCTTATCTAGACGACTGGCTGATCAAAGCAGAGTCGCCGGAGATGGTGCTCCATCATCTGCAGGAGACAACTCAGTTGTTACACAGGTTGGGTTTTTCGATAAACGTACCCAAATCTCACCTGGTGCCCTCCCAGCGCAACCTGTTCATAGGTGCGGTACTGGACACTTCTGTATGTCGTGCATTCCCTCCACCTCAAAGGATTCACGACATTCAGGAAATGATTCCTTTATTCTACAATGGAGCGGTTGTTCCAGTCCTGAAGGTCCTTCGCCTGCTCGGTCTGATGGCTTCTTGCATTCTGTTGGTCAGTCATGCACGCTGGCACATGAGGGCGCTCCAGTGGTGCCTCCGCAGGCAGTGGTATCAGCACAACGGAGATCTCAGGGAGTCAGTGAAGATCTCCAGGGAAGCTGCAGCGGATCTGTCTTGGTGGGGCGTGGAAGGCAACCTGTCGCAAGGGAAGCCTTTTCAACTGCCTCCATCAGTGGCCACAGTGATAACGGATGCATCCACTCTCGGGTGGGGTGCTCATCTGGGAGACCTGGAGGTCAAAGGTCTTTGGTCTCCAGAAGAAAGGTTGTTTCACATCAACCTTCTGGAATTGAGGGCGATACGTTTGGCGCTCAAGGCCTTCCTCCCTTCCCTTCGCGGTCGTTCGGTTCAGGTCCTAACGGACAACACGACTGCGATGTGGTACATCAACAAGCAGGGAGGAGTAGGGTCGCAGTGTCTCTGCAGAGAGGCTCTGCGTCTCTGGTCCTGGGTTCAGGACCATCAGATTTGTCTGGTGGCAAATCATCTGGCCGGAGTTCTGAACGTGCGTGCAGACAGTCTCAGTCGGCAGTTCTCTGCCGACCACGAGTGGAGGCTTCACCCGGAGGTTGTTCACGACATCTTTCAGATGTGGGGGACTCCTCGGGTGGATCTATTTGCCACTCGTGAGAATGCTCACTGCCCTTCATTCTGCAGTCTCCAGTATCCGAAGCAAGGAGCATTGGGGTCGCGTTTCAGTTGAGTTGGGGAGATCGACTCCTTTACGCGTTTCCTCCCATACCTTTGATTCCTCGAGTTCTGAGGAAGATTCGTCAAGACCGGGCCCAAGTCATATTGGTTGCTCCGGATTGGCCAAGAAGGGTGTGGTATTCGGACCTACTCCACCTATCCTCTCACCCACCGCTCCGTCTCCCTCACAGGGCAGACCTCCTCTCTCAGATGGAGGGGCAGGTTCTACACCCCCACCTCCAGACATTACACCTTCATGCCTGGAGATTGAACGGGGCAACTTGAGTTCTTTTTCTCTCCCTCACGAGGTGGTGGATGTCATTCTCTCTGCCAGGCGTGACACCACTAAGTCCATTTACTCCTATAGGTGGACAAAATTTGTTTCTTGGTGCAGGGAGAGGGATATTGACCCTTTGAAGGCTCATTTGTCTAATATTTTACCCTTTATCTGGCACAGCAAGGTTTGGCTGTGGCCACGGTCAAGGGTTATCTTTCGGCCTTATCGGCGTTTCTATGTTTGCCGGATCAGCCTTCTCTCTTTAAATCTCCGGTGGTTTTGAGATTCTTGAGGGGTCTCATGAATATGTTTCCTCCTACTCCTTTTATTGTTCCTCATTGGGATTTGAATCTTGTGCTGACCTTTTTAATGGGTTCTCCCTTCGAACCCTTGCACAAGTGTCCATTGAGGCTTCTCTCTTTTAAAACTATCTTCCTCGTTGCAATCACCTCGGCAAGGAGGGTAAGTGAGCTTCAAGCTCTAAGTTCCAAACCCCCATTCCTGACCATTCATGCTGAAAGGATGGTTCTTAGGACCAGGGCTGCTTTTCTGCCTAACGTGGTGACTCCTTTCCATCTTGGGCAGCCCATTACCCTTCCTACCTTCTATCCTCCCCCTCACCCGTCTAAGGAGGAAGAGAGGCTGCATCGCCTGGACCCTAAGAGGGCGGTGTCTTTCTATCTGGACAGGACTAAGGACTTCCGGATGGACGACCAGCTGTTTGTTGGCTTTGCTGGCTGCAAGAAGGGCAGAGCGGTGCACAAGCGCACTCTTTCCAGGTGGATAATCCTGTGCATCAAGATCTGCTACTCCCTTGCGGGTAAGGACCCTCCTGAGGGTATTAGAGCTCATTCAACTAGAGCAAAGTCTGCAACATCTGCTTTGTCTAGGGGTGTACCTGTTGAGGATATTTGCAGGGCCGCGACTTGGGCCTCCCTCCACACTTTCGCAAAGCATTACTGCTTGGATACCGAGGTGAGGAGGGATGGCCACTTCGCGCGCTCTGTCCTCCAAGACTTCCTGGTGTAGCAGAGTGGACACCCTCCTCCGGGAGTGGGGACTGCTGTGGGAATCTATTCACAAGGTGAGGAATCCACACGGAAGATGTATCTATCAGAAGAACAAGTTACTTACCTTCGGTAACGCTTTTTCTGGTAGATACTATATCTGCCTGTGGATTCCTCACTGACCCACCCGCCTCCCCGTTGTCCACTCTGCTATACCTGGTCTTTCTGTATTTATGGTTATAATACTATTGTATTGATTTAGTTCTATATGTACTGTGTACATTGTATATTTGCATGTTTGCTATCGTTGGTCCGTCCGTGTGCCTCGAAGGCACGGAAAAAAGGGCGGAACTGATGTCATCACGCCGGCGTGGGCCTGATATGGGGTCGGTGAAGTCAGACGGAGTCGCGCGCGATGCCGTGCTCCTGGTCCTGTGACGTCGCCCACGTCGGCGTGCTACGAAGAAAATTTCCGAACGTTGCTGACGCAAGTGGGATATTCACAAGGTGAGGAATCCACAGGCAGATATAGTATCTACCAGAAAAAGCATTACCGAAGGTAAGTAACTTGTTCTTTAGGGCTTGTGATTCTTGTGGAAAACTAAGGCTGTTTAAGGCGGATCCTCACAAGAAATACATATATTGTCTGTATCCAGATCATGAGGTGAAGGCGTGTAAAATTTGTAGAACCTTTCCTCAGAAAACCCTCAGGGACAGAGAGGGTCGTCTTCTCCTGTGGCTCCAGAAGATAAAGGACCAGGATAACCCCGTTTCTGAGGTAGGGAGCATAGCCTCGGGGTCTTCTATATCCTCTAGGAAGAGGAAAGCTGAGGTTGAGTTAGCTTCTCCTGGGGTGAAGGTGTGAAGAGAGCCCAATCCTCTCAGGATTCTGGCGTGCCTTCTACTTCAAAAAAGGCTTCTCCACCTGTTAAATCTGGTCCTGGTACGCTCTCAAGGAAAACTGGAAAATCTACATCTTCCAAAACAGCTTCTCGTAAAATTTTACCTCAGACGACACCTTTTTTTTTTTTTTTTTGAAAACCTTTATTTTGTAAAGGAAGATACAGTTACAGACCTACAACCACGGAGGCGGGTCAGTTACACAAATCGGCATCAACACAAGAATACACAGCTCTTCCGCCGACAACCCGGGGGTCCGGCAGCGAGATCTCATGGTCCTGTAAAAGCATGTGGTATAAATAGGATTAGTGAAAGGTTTCACGTTTTATATTTTATAAATAAAACCAACCAACAAACAAAACACACAGAAAGTCGAGGCATTATTGTGCCGTAGATTGGCTGTCCCTTATGGCAGTGGGAGACGGGTGGAGAATATGTAACAATCTGAAGGAGGAGAAATACTGGAGCGGGAAGGGGGGGCCCATGGTCAAAACTATACAACACAGTCAGCAAATGCTAAGAATCGGAAACGCACAGTCAAGGGAGGTGAAGCGGATCGGGAACGTCGGTGAATGGGGGGTACACATCTCTCCACGGTACAAATTCCATTGACCCCAGACCCTACCCCATTTCCTAGGTCTGCCACGGGAGACATACAGTTTTTTCCCTAAACATGGACCAGTCCATGTTTTCTTTCCATGCTAGGAGTGATGGTGGCCTTTGAGAACCCCACAGTCGGGCTATATCTCGCTTAGCAACCATATTACCTAATGTAACCCATTGAGTTTGAGCAATAATGCAGTCATTCGGCTCCCAAACATTCAATAAGCAGCGTCTGGCCTCAGGCAACAACACAACACCCGTCACCTCACCCATAACCACATGCACTCGGTGCCAGAATACCGCCACTTCCGGACATTCCCAGAGGATATGTAGAAATGTAGCCTGCATACCACAACCGCGTCTACACAACCCATCCACAGAATAACCCATATGCACCAGTCGTGGGCCCGTGACATATACCCGGTGTAATATCTTAAGTTGCACCAGCCTGAGACGTGCCGGAATCGCGACCTCTTTAGGGGAGGATATCGCCGCCTGCCAGTCTTCATCGTCTAATTCTAGCCCGTCACTGGTCCAAGAATTCCGCAGCTGTATAAGAAGGTCCGAACGATCATTAATCAGTTTCTTGTAAATGAGAGATATGGTGCTGTCGGGGACGTACCCGTCAAGCACTCTATCCTCAAGCGGAGAGGACTCTGGGATCATAATACCAGCCGGGAAAACAGAGTTAAGCGCGTGTCTGACTTGGAGGTAACGATAATGTTCCCTGTCACTCAATTTATATTCCCGCTGGAGTTCCTCGAAGTTCTTGACTCTGCCCTTAACCCAAAGGTTGCTCACTTTGCTAATGCCAATGAGGTCCCATCTGTCGAAGCCCTTCGACGTCCACAGGCCACCCAGTGCCTCTGCGGCGTACAAAGGGGTCGATTTAGTCAGTTTATCCGTCCATCCCGTGGCAGCGGTCGCACTTCCCCAGATTCGCACCGCAACCGCAGTAGGGCCCGTTAGGTGCTTCCGGTCGGCTCTAGAATAGAGCGCTCTATTGTAGTCGCCCCCGGGCAGTTGCCATCTGTCCATATCGAATGCGGGGTTCAGGACAGGGCCGTACATAGTGTGGTTCACAGCACTTAACTGGGACGCCCAGTAGTAGCGCTTGATGTCAGGCAACGCGATACCCCCGTCGTACCAGGGCAAAGTCAATTTTGCCAATGCGATACGCGGTCGCCCGCCCCACATCAACTTCCTCTGCAAGCCCTCGATCTCACGAAAATAGCTAGCGGGTACCAAATCAAGTGTATTCTGAATGGCATATAGGAAGCGGGGGAGAGACATCATTTTAAACACGGCCGCCCTTCCCAAAGGGGAGAGTGGCAAGCCACACCACGCCGCAACGTCCGACCGAAGCCGGGAGAGCGGAGGCAACAAATTCCGCTCATAGCGGACTTTGGGATCCAGCGAAATGTAGATCCCCAAGTATTTGAAGCCCACTCTAGAAACCGGTATCGGGCAGATGCGGGGAAGGAGGGGGCACATCGTCCGAGAGTGGATAGATACAGGACTTGGCCCAGTTGATGACCAAACCGAAATTCCTCCCAAAGGAACTTAACACATCAAACAGGACACCCAATGACTTACGGGGAGAGGTAAGATATAGCAATATATCATCGGCATAGAGCGATATCCGGTCCTCGAAGCCAGGCGCCCATCGAATGCCCTTAAGTGAGGGTTCCCAACGGAGCCACGCGGCCAGGGGCTCAAGGGCAAGCGCAAAGCGGAGCGGCGACAAGGGGCATCCCTGTCTCGTACCGCGTCCGAGGGTGAAGGGTCCTGAAGCCCTGCCATTAACCACCACCTGCGCCAGTGGCTGCTCATATAAAAGCTTGATCCACCCAATGAATTTAGGGCCGAAACCAAACTTAGCAAGGGCTGCCCATAAATATGGCCACTCCACCGTATCGAAGGACATCGAGGCATCAAGTGAAACCAAGATGGCCGGCTCCTTAAGAGACCCCGCCCTCGCCAAGACGCCATGGAGGCGACAAAGATTGAGCGCGGTATTACGATGGGGAATAAATCCAGACTGGTCCGGATGGATCAAGTCAGCAATCACCGTAATCAGCCGATTTGCCAAAAGTTTTGCGAGAATTTTAGGTTCAACATTCAAAAGCGAAATCGGCCGATACGATGAGCAATGATTACGGGGCTTGCCATCTTTATGAATGACCACAATGGATGCCAATCTCTGATCCCGAGGAAGAGATCCGAGATCTCGCGATGATAGGAACATCTGACGAAGATACGGCGCCATTTTGTCGGGGCATAGTTTGTACAATTCCACTGGTATGCCATTCGGGCCTGAGGCCTTCCCAGAGCGAAGTGAACGGATAGCGAGCGCTAATTCATCGGTGGAAAATTCCGCCTCCATAAGCTCCTTGTCCGAGTCCGACAGGCTAGGCAAAGCAATATCCCGAAGTAATAAATGTGAGTCCTCTTCCGGCCTATCAGAGAGCGCTGCATAAACCGCCTGAAAATGCTGGGCAAAAACCTGGACTATATCGATCGGGTCCACGACCCGTGTACCATCCATCTTCTCAACAACGGGCACCACCCGATTCAATCTATCCCTTTTGTCCAACCAGGCAATCAACTTTCCCGCCTTATCCCCAACATCATACAAACGCCCCTGTTGCTCACAGTGCATCGCCTTGGCCGCGTCGGTGGCCAGCGCCTTGTATTCAGACTGTTTCAGGGCCAAAGAGTGCAGCACCTCAGGGGTGACTCCGGACTCCAACTGCCTCTCCAACTCAGTGATTTCATTCTCTAGGTCCACCGCCGCCGCATTCTTACGCTTCCTCTCGCTGGCAATGAGGGACAGGGTTTGGCCGCGAATCACTGGCTTATATGCCTCCCACAATGTAACAGGGGAGGATACCGATCCCTCATTCTCAGCGAAATAGTAGTCCATACACTTCACCACCTCCGACCTAATCTTAGGATTACGAAGGTGCCCGGGGTTGATCGGAGCGATCCGGCCCTCGGCACCCAACTGTATGTCAACTGTAAGCCAAAGCGCAGAGTGGTCAGAGATCCCCCTGGCCAAATGCCTGATTTCCCTTACAGAGACCATCTGCACCGCTGGTACAAGAATATAATCCAATCTCGAGAGACTCCCGTGGGCTCCCGAGTAGAAAGTATATTGGAGCTGTCCAAGGTGCAGTTGCCTCTAACAATCAACTAGACCAAACGTGTCCAGGAGACTCCTGAGCCAAAGCTGTGCCGTGGGCAGAGTTCTAGGGGGGCTACGGTCTTCATCTCCACTAACTACAGAATTAAATTCGCCACCCACTACCAGCATGCCATCAGGAAACCCCAGGATCACATTACCCAAATCCGCAAATGTGGTGGTTTGCAGGCCAGGGGGAACATACACAGATAAATGGAAATCGTCTTTCCCTCCCACCGACCCGTGATAGCCGCATAGCGGCCCCTGTCATCCAAGACTACGTCATCTATCTCCGGGGGGAGGGAAGTTCTGGCCAGAACCCCACACTCCTCTCGATCCAGAGGTAAATCCAGAGTGAGCCACTAAGCGGTAGCCCCGTCTGTTCAGCGCGTGGCATGTATTACCAACCAGATGCGTCTCCTGGAGTAAGATCACATCTGGGGCACATCGTTTCAAGTATTGCAAAACTATCCCCCGCTTTATTCTATCACCAAGACCGTTAACGTTCCAACTCGGCACCCTAAGCTCCCCACCCCCCATCCCGGCATTGGGCACCCCACCCCCCTCGCCCCGGAATAAGCACACAGGATAATAGCCAGAACATAGCGCAGCCTCGAGCAAAACAAAAAGAGCCCCCCCACCACCCCCAAGGATCCCCGAAAAAACACACTCCCCCACCCTGCACCCCTGCGGTAGACCAAACAGCCACCCCAACTTGCAGTGTGCCTGTCGCCCCATTAAACTAACCTACAAGAAGAGAGAGAAAGTCCCCAGAGGAGGAAGAAGAGACCCGATTCCCCCCACCCTCGGGGTATCCATACTGTAAAGCAAATCGATCACACAGCCACTGCTATAAGTCCAAGGAAATCGGCTCACCGATGCAGACTCACTACTCCTGTTCAGCCAGGCCCCCTTCGGCACCTCTCGAACTCTCGCTGCTGGTGCGGTTTGATGGCAATGTGTCCAACCAGTCACTGGCCACTTCGGGGCGATCAAAGAAGAACGCTCGCTCCTCATATTCGATCCTCAGGCGGGCTGGAAAAAGCATGGCATACTTCAGTCCCATATCCCTGAGCCGTCTCTTCACCCCGATGAAACCCAGGCGTTGTTTCTGCACCGCCTGCGTGAAGTCCGGATAGAAACTAATTGAGGCATTGTCAAACTTAGTGGGACCTGTAGTACGTGAGGCTTGCAGGATAGCGTCCTGGTCCCGAAAGTTAATGATTCTGGCGATGATAGGCCTTGGTGCGGCCCCCAGCTTGGGCTTTCCACCGGGGACTCTATGATCGCGCTCTACCGTAAAAAAGTTGCTTAGGCCCTTAGGCATGAGATGTTTCAGGACCAGATCCTCCACAAGAAGGTCCGTAGACACAACCGCAGAGGTCTCCGGAACCCCCACGATGCGGACGTTAATTCGCCTGGCCCGGCCCTCAAAATCCTCCAGCCGGCGGGCAAACAAGTCGTTGGAGGTTTGGAGAGTGCGAACCTCAGCCTGGAGGTCTGAGACATCAGTAGTCAGGCTCGCTGTTTTGATATCCAGGGACTTGACCCGCTCATTCGTTTTGCCCAGGTCTGCCCTAATAAGATTGACCTCGATCGCCACCGTGTCGATCTTTGCAGCAAGGGTTTCATATTGTTGACCCATAGTCGTTCGAACACTGGTGATGGCGCCCATGATGTCCTTCAATGTCGGCTCCTCCGTTATAGGAGGACCATCTCCGGTCCCATCAAGAGCCTTGCTCGCTCCGCCTGGGGACCCTTTTGGGCGAGTGTAACGCTCTATGGTCTGGGTTTGAAGAACTCCACCACGATGCGTGCCCTTGGTGTTCTGTTTCTCGGTATCCGCTTTGCCCGCCATGTTGAGCAATGAACTCCGACGGAACCGGTGGGATCTGGTCAAAATGGTCCCGCTCACGGTGGCCCACAAGGGCGAGATGGCTAAGATCCAAAGCAGACGTAGGACCTGAAGCAAGAACAGGACAGTCGTGTAGAGCGGCCTTAGAACGCCGTCAACAATGACCAAAAGCGAAACCGAAGGTACCACAGGGGCTGTGGGCGTATCACACTAGCCGTTGTTGTTCAATTGCCACCTGGGTACCTCGGGGACTCCAGCCCGGGGATGGGCTACGATGTAGGCCGTAGACTTCAGGGTGCAGTAAGTCCGGTTCTCGGCGTCCGAATTGATTTTCGAAAAAAGTTCTCAGGATCAGCAGGGCATCAGCAATTAGTACCCGTCGTTCAAATCAGGATTTATGGCAGGATAGATGCTGGAGGCGAAGTGGGTCTCGGGAGCCCTTTGCTCACGCGTCCATCTTGGAACCGCGCGAAGCTCCTCCCCCTCAGACTACATCTTTGACCACTTCAGCGTCAAATACAGCTTCACCGTCGCCATCTCTTCATGTTGTCACCTCTTCAACATCTACGGTGACTTTCTCCTCACCAAAACCAGCTATGGTGATGTCTACATCCTCCTCACCGTCGGCGTTGGTTCAGGTCCAAGTTCGACACATCTCGTCAACGAGGATCCTGAAGGTACCGTTGACGAGTACTCAGTTGTCGACTCAAGCGTCGACTAACATCTTGCCGTCGACGAAGATAGTCCTTCCTTCGCCAGTGCCATCTCATCATACGCAGGGTGATAATACTTAGGAGGAGGAACGAGAAGAAGGTGTTGTGGACGACAAGTCAGTATCGTCGGAGTGGGACGAGTATCAAGCACAAACTCCTTCTCCAGCTGGCCCACATACGGCGGATTCTCCGCCGGTAGACATTGCAACCTTCCACCAAATCATGGACAGGGCAACAAAAATGGAGGCTAAGCAGGATGAGTGCTTCCTATATAATTTTAAAGATTTACCGCAAAAACAAGTCAGGTCCATCCCAATAATTGATTTTATCTGGAAGGAAGGTCTGAAGGTAATGGCTACGCCAAACTCTCTACCTGCAGTTCTACCTCGGGTAGATAAGAAGTATAAGGCGCCTAACACGTCACTGGCATGCCTTATTGGCCAGGCTAAAACGGATTCAGTGGTTACCCAGGTGGCTCAGAGGAGAGCCAAAAATCCATCTTCGCAGGTCACTGCTCCCCCCGGATAGAGAGGGAAGATGCCTTCATTCAGTAGGAAAGAAGGTCTCAACTATTGCGGCAACTACTGTCCGTGCCGCGAACTCCCTTGCAATACTTGGGAGATTTGACAGGCAGATGTGGTCGGACATATCGCCTTACATTGAAAAACTTTCAGAGCTTGATAGATCTGAAGCCAAAAGGATTTTACAGGAGGGAGAATGTGTTTCATCTGAAATTATTGATGCTGCAGTGGACGTGGCAGCCACAGGTTTCAGACAGCTGGCGGGTGCAGCAGTTCTGAGAAGACAGGGATGGTTAAAATCTACATCTTTTCGCCTGGAGGTCCAGTCAACATGTGGATGAGGCTTTACAAGCCATAAAGAAAGACACTGAGACTGCATGGTCACTGGGATCTCTTCAATTTCGTAAATCTTCCTTTCGTGGAGCAAGAGGGAGAGGCAATTTCTCTAACAGAGGAGGTTACTCACAACAGCGTTCCTACAACAACTTGCACGCTGCCAAGCGGAAGAGGTCTCCAGAGCAGAGGAACTCTCTGTTGCTCCAGGTCTGCGGCTGGCTCAGGTGCAGAGTCTGGCCCGGATGTGATTATTTATGAGTCGGGCAGCGAGAAATCCAGGCATTCGCAAAGGGATGCAACGCCTCCATTACACTCAAGTGAAAGATTCCGCTCCAAAGTCGCCTACTGTCAGGCTTTCACCGAGATGGTACAGGCCGCTTCATCACTGGGCTAAGGACGAGGAAGCAGCATATCGGATGCAGCAACCGCTCTCTAGGCCTAGAACGGTCACGCTCTCCGGTGAGACAAAGAGAAAGATCACGCTCTCCAGTTCGCCAGAAAGAAAGATCACGCTCCCCAGTTCGCCAGAGAGAAAGATCACGCTCTCCAGTTCGCCGGAGGGAAAGATCACGCTCCCCAGTTGGGTGGTGCTGCGGACGCATCCATTTTTTCTGCTTAAAGTGGTGTCTGATTTTCATGTAAATCAGACCATTTCTCTGCCCACTTTTTTTCCCAACCCCTCTACTCCAGCTGAGAGGGCTCTGCATTCTTTAGACCTGAAAAGGGTTTTAAAATTCTATCTTGACAGGTCTAAAGTGATTCGTCATTCTGATCATCTTTTCGTTAATCATGGATCAATCAGGACAGGCCATGCTGCCTCCAAACGTTCCATTTCCAGATGGATCCTTTCATGTATTAAACTTGCTTACCAGCTAGCGCAGAAACCTCTGGGGTTTTCTCCCAAGGCGCATTCCACCAGGGGAAGAGCTGCAACTGCGACTTTTCTCAATAATGTGCCCATGTCTGAGATCTGTAAGGCGGCGACCTCGCGGTCCGTCCATACATTTACCAGACATTTCTGTCTTGATTCAGACACTAGAGCAGATACCCAGGTAGGCCAGGCCTCCTTGCGGAATCTGTTTAACATCTGATTCGGGCTGTTGTGATTGGTCTTTTTAAGTTGGGTCATGTACTTCTCATTTACCTGCAGGTGGTTGATGGGCTTGCTACTCTATTCAGTGCTTATGACTATTGATGAGTATCCCCTGGAAGAGAAGAATAAGTTACTTACCTGTAATCCTAGTTCTCTTCCAGGGGTATCCTCATCAAAGTCATCAATCAATCAATTAGGAGTTTGTTAAAGCGCAACTACTCACCCGTAAGGGTCTCAAGGCGCTAGGGGTGGGGGGAGGGTGTGGGGGGGGTGCAGGTTCCATTCCATCAAGGAGGGGGTCTGTCGAAGAGCCAGGTTTTGAGGTTTCTTGCGAAGATGGGGAGCGATGTTATCTGTCTGAGGTGGAGCGGAAGGGCGTTCCATGCTTTGGCCGCGAGGAAGGAGAAGGAGCGGCCTCCCGATCTGGTCTTTCTGGTGCGGGGGACCACGGCGTAGGAAAGCTGGGCTGATCGTAGGGTCCTTTGGGGTGCGTGGAATTTGAGTCGGCTGTTCAGGTATGCTGGTCCGGTGCCGTGGAGGGCCTTGTGTGCGTGGGTGAGCATCTTAAAGGTGATTCTCGCCTCGACGGGGAGCCAGTGGAGTGTGCGCAGGTGCTGGGAGATGTGGCAGTGTTTTGGCAGGTTGAGGACCAGTCTTGCGGCGGCGTTCTGGATGTTCTGTAGCTTGCGGATGAGGTTTTTGTTTATTCCGGCATAGAGTGCGTTGCCGTAGTCGAGTCTGCTGGTGACCAGGGCGTGAGTGACTGTCTTTCGGTGTTCGAGGGGGATCCATTTGAAGGTCTTACGAAGGAGGTGGAGGGTGTGGAAGCAGGAGTTGATCTGGCGGTCCATTTTGAGCTCGGAGTCCAGGATGATTCCCAGGTTGCGTGCGTGGTCTGTGGGGGTTGGCGGGTTTCCGAGGGCGGTGGGCCACCAGGTGTCGCTCCAGGCGTCGGGGTTTGGGCCCATGATGAGTACTTCTGTTTTGTTGGTGTTTAGTTGAAGGCAGCTGTTTTTCATCCATTTGGCGACGGCTTCCATGCCTTCTCGAAAGTTGCGTCTGGCGGTGTTGGGCTTGTTGGATAGGGAGAGGATGAGCTGGGTGTCTTCTGCATATGACACGATGTTGAGTCCGTAGGTTCTGACGATGGGGGCAAGTGGAGCCATGTAGACGTTGAAGAGCGTCGGGCTGAAGGAGGAGCCCTGGGGGACTCCGCAGGTGATCGGTGTGGGGTCCGAGAGGAAAGGGGGGAGTCTGACCCGCTGCGTCCTGCCGGAGAGGAAGGAGCAGATCCAGTCGAGGGCCTTGTCCTGTATTCCTGCATCGTAGAGTCTGCGTATTAGGGTGCGGTGGGAGACTGTGTCGAACGCCGCTGATAGGTCGAGGAGGATGAGGGCTACTGTTTCTCCTTTGTCCAGTAAGGTGCGGATGTCGTCTGTTGCGGCGAGGAGGGCGGTTTCCGTACTGTGGTTTTTTCTGAAGCCCGATTGGGAGGAGTCGAGGATGTTGTGTTCTTCAATGAATTTGGCGAGTTGGCTGTTGATGGCTTTCTCGATGACTTTCGCTGGGAACGGGAGCAGGGAGATGGGTCTGTAGTTTTTGAGGTCGGTGGGGTCCGCTGAGGGTTTCTTTAGGAGGGGGTTGACCTCGGCGTGTTTCCAGTCGTCGGGAAACGAGGCGGTCGCCAGGGAGCGGTTGATGGTTTGGCGGAGCATGGGTGCGATGGTGTTGGCGGCTCTGTTGAAGATGTGGTGGGGGCAGGGGTCCGTGGGGGCCCCCGAGTGGATTGACTTCATTGTCTTGAGTGTGTCTTCGGTGGTGAGGGCTGTCCAGTCATCAATCGCTAGTTTCCGGGTGTCGGGGGTGGTTGGTGAGGGTTCAGTGTGTTGGTTGTCTTCGTCGAAGTTGTCGTAGATGCTCTTGATTTTGTGGTGGAAAAAGATGCTGAGTTTGTCGCAGAGGTCTTGTGAGGGAGGGATGTCGGTAGACTCGCTGGTGGGTTGGGCGAACTCCTTGATGATGCTGAAGAGTTCCTTGATGTTAAGTGCGTGGGTGGAGATTCTGTCTTCAATCGCTTTTTTCCTCGTTTCTCTGATGAGTTAATGGTGGGCGTTGGTGGCGGCTCCGAAGTTGTTGTGGGCTTCTGTGGATTTGGTGTTTCTCCAGGCCTTTTCAAGGCGGCGGCATGTGCGCCTGGACTCTCGAAGTTCGGTGGTAAACCATCTGGCTTTCTTGGCACAGGTATTGTTTTTCTTGAGGGGGGCTATGGTGTTGGTGCTGTCCGAGATCCATCTATGCAGGGTTCGGGCTGCCGTGTTGTGGTCGTTGTTTTCCGCGATGGTTGGGGTGGAGTTGTTGAGTGAGGAGGTGAGCTGGTATTCGGTGATTTTGGTCCAGTTTCTTTGTGGAAGCAGGTGCTGGTGTCTGTGGATGGTGGGTGTTCTGAAGGTGAAGTGGACGCAACGATGGTCGGCCCATGGGAGTTTGGTGGTGTGGCTGAAGGTGATGGAGTTTCCTGTAGTGAAGAGGGGGTCGAGGGTGTGTCCTGCTGAGTGCGTGGGCTTGGTCACGATCTGGTGGAGTCCAATGTTGTGGAGGTTGTCCAGGAGGGATGTGGTGTTGGGGTCCAGTAGATTGTCGAGGTGGAAGTTGAGGTCTCCCAGCAGGGTGTAGTTGGTGGATGCGATGGCCTGCGGGGAGATAATGTCCGTGATGGAGTTGGCGAAGGGTCCGCGGGGTCCAGGGGGTCGGTAGATGAGGGTTCCTCGGAGGGGAAAAGGTAAAGGGAGGAAAGAAGGGATAAAGAAAAAAGGGAAAATAAGCAGAAATAAGGCACAAAAGAGCAGAGATGCAGAAAAGAGCAGAAAGGTGAAAGATAGAAAGGGTAAAAAAACGAGTGAAAACGAGTGAAGGAGCAGAGGGAGAGAAAGGGAAAATGGGCAGAAATAAGGCACAAAAGAGCAGAGGTGCAGAAAGGTGAAAGATAGAAAGGTGAAAAAAACGAGTGAAAACGAGTGAAGGAGCAGAGGGAGAGAAAGGGAGAATGGGCAGAAATAAGGCGCAAAAGAGCAGAGGTGTAGAAAGGTGAAAGATAGAAAGGGGAGAACAACGAGTGAAGGAGCAGAAAGAAAGAAAGTCATAAGCAACCCACCCACCTCCCCAGGTAAATGAGAGCTGTACGTTTTTTAAAATTTTTATTTAGCCCTGACATCAGGGTTACGCAAAGAACAGCTGACCTAACTGTCACCCCTGAGGCATGATGGGAAGCCTGGGGTCAGGGCTGCCTTAAAGGCACAGTGCCAGTTTTTTGGTTGAAAATGCTTTCATTTTCTATGTTATTGCTTTTCAAAGCAGCCTGAGGCTAACAATGTCTTTTTATGAGCAATTTTCAGGAGTTATGAGTGGTTTTACTCATTAAAACACAAAATTCAAAGGATATTTGATTTAATGTGTTCTTTGTTTCCTTTATAATTGCAGGACATGTACAAGGCTTTACATTGTGTTAGCCTCTTTTTGGGGCTGCATTGGTGTGAGAAAAATAATATATGTACGTACATATATGTGGAGCTAGATATGTGTGTTTTTACATATATTTTTATATTGTTTCCGGGGTCCCGCACATGGGCGGAAATATTCAGTGCTTATGACTTGATGAGGATCCCCTGGAAGAGAACTAGGATTACAGGTAAGTAACTAATCCTTCTTCTCTATCCAATATCTCGGATTTTGTTTACACACACATTCTTAGGAGGGCGAATCTAGCTACCATCCTTCTACCTCCCCCCTTATTTTTGATTTTTGTCAGTCGCATGAACCCCTCTCTTCAGAAGTCACGCATTATGAAATTCCGCAATATACTGCAGCGTGCAGCACAATGGGAACAGAAAGGTACTACAATGCGGTGCGAGATTTGCAGACCTAAACAACTTGTAAAAACCGAAATTCTGCCTTTTCAGTATGGGCCAGGCAGACACCCCTCCTCGGAAAAATCGGACTGAGAAGCGCTCAAGAGTCGCACCGTCCAAGAGTCGCACCGTACTGTACTGAGCGTGACTGATAGCGTGACTGACACGCGGGAAGCGGGACATCCGGCAGAGAGGGTGACCCCATTAGAAGCGCTGCTCGTCGGGATCACTCTTCAAACACGAAGGAAGGGCAGCGGGGCGTTCCGCCTCCCGCTCTCGTCAGAGGCGTGAACCGCTCGCCTGCCGAAGCAGCTCCAAGGCCAACATGTCCCTTTGATAGTTGGCGATGGTAACATTTGCTCAGTGTCACGCTAGCAGATAAACGCGCTTCATCTTGCGGCAGCCAAACCGGTGACCACAAGCTCTGAACACCAACACGTGAAGGCCGCGACAAGTGATTTATGGATACACGGCTTCCTTGTAGGACGGCTGCACTGGACGATCCAATGGCAAAGGAGAGGCAACATGCGCGACAAAAGGCCTCACTAAAGACCCTTTGAAATATACACCATTTTGGATTCGCCTCATACCCACTGGAATCGATTATTATAAGGTTTTTGGACACCGAGCAGTTAACAAGGAAGAGGCTTAAACCAATGCAAAACTCGAGAATCTGCATTTCGCCTACATCCCTGCTTACGCGTCTTTCATGAACATACAACGGTTTCATACAACTATATTTGCGTTCAGCAGCTGGACGTCCAGGGAGGTCATACCACACCGCCCTTGGAGCCTTCACTGGCCCCTGCTCTGCTGAAGAGCTATGCATTACACACGAGGCAAAGCGACTGATCCCTGCCCCAACGAGTGAAGCTCAAGTGACTGCAGCAGGAGACGCCGGAGCGATGCAGACTGGGACCACCATCACTGACACCTCGAAAAGAAACATTCAGGCGGGGCCTCGTTTCTGTGCACATTGCTGAACTCTGGGACGCGCGCACTGCAGTAATCATTGAAACCGATGGAATGCACGAGGCTGAAGATCTGACGCCTCCGTCGCTAAGACCTCAGAAGAGGGACTGGCCAGAGCTGCATAATGACACTTAGACCATGCCCTTATATGATGCAACGCACAACATGCAATGAATGCACAGAAAGCAATAACATAGAAAATGCCAGGTGCAGTCACCACAAAAGTCCCTCATGAAGCAGCTTTGTATATCCTAAAAGGAGTCCGCTTTCGACTGCGTTGGGGGGAGGGAGGGGCACCAGTCGGACTTCAGCCCTGTGTACCGAGGTTAACATATGACCCAGAAGCAGCCAATCCCTGGGCATCGATACTGAAAGGAGGTGGCTGTGCTGGGGTGAAGGTTCAAGCCTGTTCCTGAGGGCCTGCGGTACCTGCCACCTGGTTACATGGCCTCTTCTTTACAGGCTTTCACAGCAGAGCTATCCCTCGGGTTACACAGCCCCTTCCTTACAGGCTCCCACAGCAGAGCTATCCCTCGGGTTACACAGCCTCTTCCTTACAGGCTCCCACAGCAGAGCTATCCCTCGGGTTACACAACCTCTTCCTCCAGTCTTACAGGCTCCCACAGCAGTGCTATCCCTCGGGTTACACAGCCTCTTCCTTACAGGCTCCTACAGCAGAGCTATCCCTCGGGTTAGACGGACTCTTCCTTACAGGCTCACAGCAGAGCTATCCCTTGGGTTACACGGCCTCTTCCTTACAGGCTCCCACAGCAGAACTATCCCTCTGGTTACACAGCCTCTTCCTCCAGACTTACAGGCTCACAGCAGAGCTATCCCTTAGGTTACACCGCCTCTTCCTCCAGTCTTACGAGCTCACAGCAGAGCTATCCCTCTGGTTACACAGCCTCTTCCTCCAGTCTTACAGGCTCACAGCGGAGCTATCCCTCGGGTTACACAGCCTCTTCCTTACAGGCTCACAGCAGAGCTATCCCTCGGGTTACACAGCCTCTTCCTCCAGTCTTACAGGCTCCCACAGCAGAGCTATCCCTTGGGTTACACAGCCTCTTCCTTACAGGATCCCACAGCAGAGCTATCCCTCGGTTACTCAGCCTCTTCCTTACAGGCTCCCACAGCAGAGCTATCCCTCGGGTTACACAGCCTCTTCCTTACAGGCTCCCACAGCAGAGCTATCCCTGGGGTTACACAGCCTCTTCCTCGGGTCTTACAGGCTCCCACAGCAGAGTTATCCCTCATGTTACACGGCCTCTTCCTTACAGACTCCCACAGCAGAGCTATCCCTCGGGTTACACAGCCTCTTCCTTACAGGCTCCCACAGCAGAGCTATCCCTCAGGTTACACAGCCTCTTCCTTACAGGCTCCCACAGCAGAGCTATCCCTCAGGTTACACAGCCTCTTCCTTACAGGCTCCCACAGCAGAGCTATCCCTCAGGTTACACAGCCTCTTCCTTACAGGCTCCCACGCCAGAGCTATCCCTTCGGTTACACCCGGCCTCTTCCTTACTGGCTCCCACGCCAGAGCTATCCCTTCGGTTACACCCGGCCTCTTCCTTACTGGCTCCCACAGCAGAGCTATCCCTCAGGTTACACAGCCTCTTCCTCCAGTCTTACAGGCTCCCACAGCAGAGCTATCCCTCATGTTACACAGCATCTTCCACCAGTGTTAGTCTCACACAGCAGAGCTATCCCTCAGGTTACACTGCCTCGTCCTCCAGTCTTACAGGCTCACAGCAGAGCTATCCCTTAGATTACACATGGCCTCTTCCTTACAGGCTCCCACAGCAGAGCTATCCCTCAGGTTACACAGCCTCTTCCTTACAGGCTCCCACAGCAGAGCTATCCCTCAGGTTACACAGCCTCTTCTTTACAGGCTCCCACAGCAGAGCTATCCCTCAGGTTACACAGCCTCTTCCTTACAGGCTTCCACAGCAGAGCTATCCCTCGTGTTACACAGCCTCTTCCTTACAGGATCCCACAGCAGAGCTATCCCTCGGGTTTCACAGCCTCTTCCTTAAGGCTCCCACAGCATTGCTATCCCTCAGGTTACACAGCCTCTTCCTCCAGTCTTACAGGCTCCCACAGAGGAGCTATCCTTTAGGTTACACAGCCTCTTCCTTTCAGGCCTCCACAGCAGAGCTATCCCTCGGGTTACACAGCCTCTTCTTACAGTCTTACAGGCTCACAGCAGAGCTATCCCTCGGGTTACACAGCCTCTTCTTACAGTCTTACAGGCTCCCACAGCAGAGCTATCCCTCAGGTTACACAGCCTCTTCCTTACAGGCTCCCACAGCAGAGCTATCCCTCAGGTTACACTGCCTCTTCCTTACAGGCTCCCACAGCAGAGCTATCCCTCAGGTTACACGGCCTCTTCCTTACAGGCTCCCACAGCAGAACTATCCCTCAGGTTACACAGCCTCTTCCTTACAGGCTCCCACAGCAGAACTATCCCTCAGGTTACACAGCCTCTTCCTTACAGGCTCCCACAGCAGAGCTATCCCTCAGGTTACACTGCCTCTTCCTTACAGGCTCCCACAGCAGAGCTATCCCTCAGGTTACACAGCCTTTCCCCCAGTCTTACAGGCTCCCACAGCAGAGCTATCCCTCAGGTTACACAGCCTCTTCTTCCAGTCTTACAGCAGAGCTATTTATTTATTTATTTAAAACATTTATATAGCGCAGCTGTCACCTTGCAGGTATCCTGGCGCTGGAAAAATTACTCCTAAGGTGGAAATGTGATGGGAAAAACTGAGAGCGGGATGCCAGAGAAGAAGTTAAGGGAAGAGCCAGGTTTTAATACGCTTTCTGAATGGAAGGAGTTGCGATGTTTGGCGGATGTCGATAGGCAATCTATTCCATAATTTTGCAGCTGCCACTCTGAAGGATCTTCCCCCAGTCCAGACCTTGTTGAATCTTGGTACAGAGACAAGGCAGGCTGAGGCTGAGCGGAGGGTTCTGGTAGGAATGTACCAGGTGAACATGGCTTGCAACGATCTGGGCCCGACTCCGTGTAGTGCTTTAAAAACAAGACGGAGTGCTTTGAAAGCCACTCGCTGCTTCAGAGGAAGCCAGTGCAGCTCGGCTAAAGCCGCTGTGGCCGAGGATCTCCTGGTCCAGCCAAGGGCTAGTTTGGCGGCGGCCGTCTGAACTCTTTGGAGTCGGTCTAACAGTACAGCTGGGGACTCGAGCAGCAATGCGTTGCAATAGTCAAGGCGACTAAGAATAGTACACCTGACTATTAACGCTCTGGCCTGTGCGGGAAGAAGTGGCATGATCTTGCGTAATGAACGCAGTAAGGCCGAGCAGGTGGACACTGTTTTCGTGACCTGCGTTTCCATGCTAAGCTTGTTGTCCATCATGACACCTAGGTTGCGGACAGTAGTGACCGGCTGTGGTTTTTCCAGGGCATCCGGGGGCCAAAATTCGGTAGGGAACAGGCGAGGAATCCGGCTTCCAGAGCAAAACAGAACCTCGGTTTTGGAGGAGTTAAATTGTAGGGAGTTTTTTTGTGCAGCCAACCAGCTGTGTCTCTTAGGCAGTCGTGAAACGATTCCAGAGGGATCGATTCTTCCCCCTCCCAGGAGAGGATGAGCGTTTTTTTTTGCAGCTGCCACTCTGAAGGATCTTCCCCCAGTCCTGACCTTGTTGAATCTTGGTACAGAGACAAGGCAGGCTGAGGCTGAGCGGAGGGTTCTGGTAGGAATGTACCAGGTGAACATAGCTTGCAACGATCTGGGCCCGACTCCGTGTAGTGCTTTAAAAACAAGACAGATTGCTTTGAAAGCCACTCGCTGCTTCAGAGGAAGCCAGTGCAGCTCGGCTAAAGCCGCTGTGGCCGAGGATCTCCTGGTCCTGCCAAGGGCTAGTTTGGCGGCGGCCGTCTGAACTCTTTGGAGTCGGTCTAACTGTACAGCTGGGGACTCGAGCAGCAATGCGTTGCAATAGTCAAGGCGACTAAGAATAGTATACCTGACTATTAACGCTCTGGCCTGTGCGGGAAGAAGTGGCATGATCTTGCGTAATGAACGCAGTAAGGCCGTGCAGGTGGACACTGTTTTCGTGACCTGCGTTTCCATGCTAAGCTTGTTGTCCATCATGACACCTAGGTTGCGGACAGTAGTGACCGGCTGTGGTTTTTCCAGGGCTTCCGGGGGCCAAAATTCGGTAGGGAACAGGCGAGGAATCCGGCTTCCAGAGCAAAACAGAACCTCGGTTTTGGAGGAGTTAAATTGTAGGGAGTTTTTGTGCAGCCAACCAGCTGTGTCTCTTATGCAGTCGTGAAACGATTCCAGAGGGATCGATTCTTCCCCCTCCCAGGAGAGGATGAGCGGAGTGTCATCCGCGTAGTTTATGGCTTTTAGCCTATGGGATTTAATTAATGTGACTAAAGGTTTGAGGTAAACGTTAAAAAGAATGGGGCTGATGGACGAGCCTTGAGGCACCCCGTGGGGCACTGGGGAGAAGGCAGATTGAAAGGGGGGGAAGGGACACAGCCTGCTTCCTGTCCCACAAGTAGGACTGGAACCAAAGCAAGGCGGTGCCGTCAACCCCTGCCTCCCTTAGTCTCTTTAGCAGAATCACATGATTGACCGTATCGAATGCGGCAGACAGGTCCAGTAAGATCAAAGCTACTGCCTGGCCCCTGTCTGCACGCATACGAAGATCCTCCATGGCCGTGAGGACAGCTGTTTCGGTGCCATGGGCTGGACGAAAACCAAATTGGATGTCGTCCAAAATGTGATTTTGCTCCAGATGTTTAGAGAGACAAGAGCTCACCCATCGCTCGGCGACTTTTGCCGGGAATGGTAAGAGAAATAGGCCGATAGTGCGATAAACACTCGGGGTTCAATGAGGGTTTCTTCAACAGCGGGGTGATAAGTGCCTGCTTCCAAGGAGACGGAACAAGATTGGTTACAAATCCTGCAAAGGGTGCAGAAGAGTTCTGTTCCAAAAGCTTTCCAGGTTTTTGGGGGCAAAGGGTCGAGGGGGGAACCCGAAGTGATCCCATGCGCCAGTCTATCAAAATCCGCTTCCAAGATAGGGGGAAATTCCCGCAAACATTCCATGGGTGGGTGCCCTGGGTTACACAGCCTCTTCCTCCAGTCTTACAGGCTCGCACAGCAGAGCTATCCCTCGGGTTACACAGCATCTTCTTTACAGACTCGCACAGCAGAGCTATCCCTCGCGTTTCACAGCCTCTTCCTTACAGGCTCGCACAGCAGAGCTATCCCTCTGGTTTCACAGCCTCTTCCTTACAGGCTCCCACAGCAGAGCTATCACTCGGGTTACACATCCTCTTCCTTACAGGCTCCCACAGCATCGCTATCCCTCAGGTTACACACCCTACACCTAATATGACATGACAAATCTGCCTCCAGGTGTAACTAATAACCCGGCTAAAGGTATATTGGTATATTTGCTGATGTGTTGTAAAAGAATATGGAGTTTCGAGAGAGAATGTACTATAGTACAAATGTAATGCGATAGATTTCACAACTATAACAAAGTGAGCTATTGCCATTTTCAATTACACCGTTTGATTAATGCTTCACGAAGGGAAAGAAAACCCCAACCTTTTCAATGCAAATAGATTAAAACAATGTTATTGCGTGACCTATTGCATTGTAAATGCTTGTTTGAAGGAGGAGAGAGCCCGTTGTCTCCTCACTTTTTAGTGTATTATAGCTGTGTATGAAGTTCAGAAATAAGACACTTCTCTTGCTGTTTGTCCATCTCCAGGTTAACAACAGTGATGAGCCCTCCAATGGATTTTGTGGCTTCGTGTGTTCAGTGTCTTACAGTGCTAGCTACCCGTATGCCTGCAAAGGTAGGTCATTAACCATTCTGCGTCTCCCCTGACTGGTGATGTGTCGAAACCCCAAATAAAATGTTACTGTTCATCCTTGATCTCCATGATTCTGTGTATTACGTCTGCAGTATTCTGAAACGGGTAGCAAAAAACCTATTTAAAATAATATGTGCGTCTCAAGGCCCACTTTTAACATGATGCTACTGGAGGCTTCAAGCTGCAGATTCCTCTCCTTTAACTTATCCTCCGGCGCCAGACTGGATATGGAAGATTTTTCAAAATAGCCTTTGCGTGCCAGTAGTTGGTGTCGTGGGGCTGCTCTGCAATGCCACCCCTCCCCAGAAGTGACTGAAGCCATATCTGGGCACCCCAAAGTGTCCTAACATCCGGTTTCCACTCTTCGTACACTGATCTGAAACTAGCTCGAACTTTTTTCTTGTAAGTTGACACATTTTTTTCTCTAAATTCTTTACCAGTGTGAAAAGGAACATTTCCTACTAGCTTTAAGTATTGTATGGACGTTTGCAAATAAATGTCACACAAGGTATGCCTCTAGTGTTTACGGTCATGCCACTACTCCCAAGTTGTATATGGAATGCGCCCTGGCGTGCCCCCAAAGGCTATCCAAAGAGACACTTATTCCCGGCCTCTGGGCTGGTCCTGCAACATGCCGTCAAGTTCCAAGTCTTCAGGTAAGTCAAAGGGGAAAAAGAAACACAAAATGTCTCATAAGTGTTTCCTGTCCCAGTCTTGCCGCTCTCCATTGTGAGAAGTTGGCCTAATATATGATGCTCACTAGTTCTAGTGATCACCTTGTATCAGTCCAAACAACCCTTATGGTGATTGGTTGTAAGTCAACCTTATAGACCAGCTATCCTAATGGTAGCATGGACAAAGCAGTCCTAGGCTAAACTCTTTTGGCTGTTTTACCACATATAACCCCTTGAATACCAAATGAAAGGACACCACACAGGTTGTTATGAAAATAAACAAGATATGTATTACTAACAAAACACCTCTGAACTCTTTATGAAGTCAGAGGGCTAAGCACATGACAAGACTCTTAAGAAAAATACGTTAAGTTGCACGAATTACAATGGTGCCCTAGGGGTACGAGAAACTAAATACTAAACAAGTGGTATAAGGAAATTGATGGAAGGAATGGAGCTGTCCAGAGGCTGTAGGATCGCTGGGACTACACTACCCTAACCTTAGGTAAGTAATAGGAGGCCCACGGGACGCGTGTGCAGAGTGTGAACTCACACGCGAGATGCGTAACAAAGTCAATGGACAGTACAATTTACGAAAAGGTAAGTATTAGACAGTTCCGACTAGTTAGGACTAAAACGACTGGATATCTGGACACTAGGAGAGTCAATCTACTCTTGAGCACCAAAATGCTCTTGTTACCTCACCCACGGGCTGCGGGTGCATAGGTGTCAAAGTGTGTCGGGTTTCCGCGTTGAAGTCTATGGAGCCTTGAAGAAGGATGCTGCAGGCGACCAGGAGGAAGATGTCCGGTGTGATCCAAGGGTGGATCAAGGAAGAAGGATACCTGAAAGCAGAGGGGACAATGTTCAAAGTCACTAGCCAGTGACCGGAGTGGAACCAGGAAGGAACCAGATGCTGTTGTCGCGATCAGGTGAAGAGTGGACGCTTGACTCTGCAGCCACGTGGACCAGGAGGTGTCTTCGACGACCAGGATGGAGGCACGAGTTGTCCCACACAGGCTCTCGCTGTCGGCGGTGTTGGTTCCGGATTCGGCGTCAACAGGCCTTGGCAAAGGCAACCCACACGGTGAGTGGAAAAGGTGTCTGGTGCAGACCAGGAGGGTCCGGGGTGCTTCTCCTTTGCAGGGAAGCAAGGGCCAGTCTGGAGCAACCAGACCAGCGGTGTAGATTTCGTGGATCGTTGTCTAGGAGGCTACTAGCCAGCCGACAAGTGACCAGATAACGCATCGAGCAGCAATCAAGCAAAAGGGCCCCACGCAGATCTCGTGGATGCTGGAGGGCTGATCTTCTGTGCAAGAGCTGCTCGGGGCTGGGGCTTCTCAATCCCCAAAGCACTTCGTCGAGGATGCCTCTGAAGTCGTGCTGGAACCGAAGTGCAGTTTCTCCAAGATGGCCAGTCCCACGTGTCTCGTCGCACCCACGGATCTCAGCTGTGCTGCAGATGTGAGTTGAGGTCGGAGAGGTCTGGAAGTAAGGGTCTCGTCTGGCTCTGAAGTCTGGATCCACCAGGGAAGACGACAAAGTGAACCGCTGAAACGCTTGATGGTGCCTGCTTGTGCAGGGTGGTCACTCCTTGGCCTCAAGGGAGATTTCTTCAGTCTTCTGTGGAGCAGAACGTTGAAGTCCAGAGTTCCGTCTTGTAGAGTTTCAAATCAAGATTAATCTAACTTGGAATGGGACCAGCTCCTACCTTTATTCTCCTAAAGGGGGCTGTACTATGACTAGGTCCCTCCTATGGGTGGGACCATGAAGGGGGGTGGTTACACCCCCTATCCTTTGTCCGGTTTCGCGCCAGAGCTGGGGCTGGAGTGCCCCAGCAACTGGTTTGAACCGGTGTATGCACAGGGCACCTTGTGTGCCCCATGCATGTCTCATTCCTTTTAGGCCTGTCCTACCCAATACACAAAATCATGTCTGGGGTGGTGCTAGCACCTCCTAAGGCAGGAAGGACTCCCAGCAGCAGGAGGTCAGACTTGTGTCTGTGGTGGTAGCATCCATTTTGTGATGCTGAGGCTCGAGTTAACTTTAACCTGGGTTCACAGTTACATACATGTCGTGTCCCTCTTAAAGGGTGGAATGCTACCCCCGTCGCCAGAATTGGCGAGGCAGTAGTATTCCAAATCGTATGACACCTTACTCGACATGTTTTGATAATGCTATGCCAAAGTTAGCAATAACCGCGAGGATTATAATGCACTTATGAGTATATGGTATAGCGTTATCATGGAAACAGCTAAAGGACTTGGTTCCGAAAGCTGCATACAGGCTCAGCTCATGCCAGAGCACTATCTCACATAATTCCAAGCACTCTGCCTCCAGGATTGTTAAGGCCTGCCATAGGAGTGACTTATAGGAGGATATGTGTCCATTTTAGGGTTAGATATAGGTATACTACATCTAAAGCAAAGGGTGATTACACCACCTTGCCCCAGCTGATTGATCAGCCAGTTGTGTCAGATTTGGATGGCCAGCCAGGGTTGGCATAATACATGCTGCAGCCCCTGGTAGGCCTTGGGTGCACTTATGCCCTGGGAACCTATGGTACACTGTACAAGGACTTACAAGAGTGACCCAATACCAATTGGTAAATGCACCTAAAGTACATGGATGTCAATTTAGAGAGAGAACAGCAAGGCTGTGGGTAGGATTAGCAGGCCCACAGCCAGGGAAAGTCGTAAACCAGTGAAGCAAAAAGCAAAAATCTGGGGTGACCATAGGATTGCAGACCCTACTCTCCTACATCCATCTGAAAAGTAGCGAGGATGTCAGAGTGCTCTGTGGTCTTAATTCCAGTGGCAGCTGGTGATCTCTGGAAGTGGTGAGCATAATTTTTTCCCTGAACTCCAGCAACTGAAAGAAGCCAACAAGCAGGTGTTCTTCTAGAGGGTCTGTGTGAGGTTAAAGTGGGATAAAGGGGTGGGGGAGGGGTGGGTGTTGTTGTCCCCTCATTCATTTCATATACTTTTTTACACCGTTTTCAAATGCATTAGCTTAGAAACCATAGGTTGTAAAAGGGCACTCATTAAATATTTAAGTACGTTCATAGTGTGCCAAACCAAGCAAGCCTGATGCTTCCTAAATAGAGCTAAGTTTTTTGCAAACGTGCAGTGGGTACGCTCCACCCCTGAAAGGCCATAATTCCCCATATTGTGCCATGAGCATTGTGAGAAGTTGGCCTGATAAATGATGCTCACTAGTTCTAGTGATCACCTTGTATCAGTCCAAACAACCCTTATGGTGAAAGTTGTAAAGTCAACCTTATAGACCAGCTATCCGAATAGTAGCATGGACAAAGCAGTCTTAGGCTAAAGTATTTTGGCATGTGAAGCCAGCTGTTTTACCACATATAACCCCTTGAATACCAGATGAAAGGACACCACACAGGTTGTGAAAATAAACAATTCTATTTATTTCTAACAAACACCTCTGAACTCTTTATGAGATCAGAGGGCTAATCACATAACAATACTCTTCAGAAAAATACAATAAGTCGCACAAATTACAATGGTGCCCTAGGGGCACGGCAAACCATATACTAAGTAAATGGGTTAAGTAGAACAATAGAAGAAATGAGGATGCCCAGAGGCTGTAGAATCGCTGGGGCTACACTACCCTAACCTTAGGTAAGGAGCAGGAGGCCCACGGGACGCGTGTGCAGTGTTAGAACACACACTTCGGTTTCAATGTATAGTCAATGGGCACGAACAATTCACAAAATAGGTAAGTAAGGACAATTCCGACTGGTTGAGACTAAAACTACAGGCTACCTGGACACTAGGAGAGTCAATCTACCTATGAGCACTGAAATGCTCTTGTTACCTCACCCACGGGCTGCGGGTGCATAGGTGTGAAAGTGTCGGTTTTCTGCGTTGAAGTCAATGGAGCCTTGGAGAAAGATGCTACAGGCGACCAGGAGGAAGATGTCAGGAGTGATCCAAGGGCGGATCGAGGAAGATGGAGATCTGAAAGCAGAGGGGACAATGTTCACAGTCACTAGCCAGTGACCAGAGTGGAACCAGGAAGGAACCAGATGATGTCGTCGCGATCAGGTGAAGAGTGGAGGCTTGACTCTGCAGCCACGTGGACCAGGAGGTGTCTTCGACGACCAGGATGGAGGCACGAGCTGTCCCACGCAGGCTCTCGCTGTCGGCGGTGTCTGTTCCAGGATCGGAGTCAACATGCCTTGGCAAAGGCAACCCACGTGGCAAGTGATGATGGCGACTGGTGCGGGCCAGGAGGGTCCGGGGTACTTCTCTTTTGGAAAGAAGCAAGGGCCAGTCTGGAGCAACCAGACCAGCGGTGTTTCAGGATTTCGTCGTCTAGGAGGCCACTAGCCAGCCGGCAAGTGACCAGACAACGCGTCGAGCAGCAATCAAGCAGAAGGGCCCCACGCAGATCTTGTGGCTGCTGGAGGGCTGGTCTTCGGTGCAGGAGCTGCTCGGGGCTGGAGCTTCTCAATCCCCAAAGTACTTTCTCGAGGGTGCCTCAGAGGTCGTGCTGGAAGCGAAGTGCAGTTCTTCAAAGATGGCCGGTCCCACGTGTCTCGTCGCACCCACGGGTCTCAGCTATGCTGCAGATGTGGGTAGAGGTCGGAGAGATCTGGGAGTCGGGGTCACGTCGAGCTCTGAGGTCTCGTTCCGGCAGGAAGGACGACAAAGTTAACCGCTAGGACGCTTGATGGTGCCTGCTTGTGCAGGGTGGTCACTCCTTGGCCACAAGGGAGATTTCTTCAGTCTTCTGTGGAGCAGAACGTCGAAGTCCAGAGTTTCTTCTTGTAAAGTTGTTCAGGATAATCTAATTTGGAATGGGACCAGCTCCTACTTTTTTTCTGCTAAAGGGGGCTGTACTAGTGACTAGGTCCCTCCCATGGGTGGGACCAGGAAGGGGGTGGTTACACCCCTATCCTTTGTCCGGTTTCGCACCAGAGCTGGGGCTGGAGTGCCCTAGCAACTGGTTTGAACCAGGGTATACACAGGGACACCTTTTGTGCCCCAGGCATGTCTCATTCCTTTCAGCCCTGCCTATCTGGATACACAAAGTCCTGTCTGGGGTGGTGCTTGCACCTCCCCAGGCAGGAAACCCTTTGTCCAGGCCTCCCTTACTGGAAGGACTCCCAGCAGCAGGAGGTCAGACTTGTGTCTGTGGCAGCAGCATCCATTTTGTGATGTTGAGGCTCGGGTTAACTTTAACCGGGGTTACAGTTACATATATGTCTTATCCCTCTAGAAAGGTGGAATGCTACCCCCGTCGCCAGAACTGGCGAGGGTGTAGTATTCCAAAGCATATGACACCTTACACGACATGTTTCGATAATGCTATGCCAAAGTTAGCAATAACCGCGAGGATTATAATGCACTTAAGAGTATATGGTATAGCGTTATCATGGAACAGCTATAAGGACATGGTTCCGAAAGCTGCAGACAGGCTCAGCTCATGCTAGAGCACCATCTCACATAATTTCAAGCACTCAGCCTTCATGATTGAGCAGGCCTGCCATCGGAGTGACCTATAGGAATATATGTGTCCATTTTGGGTTAGATATAGGTATACTATATTTACAGCTAAGGGTGATTACACCACCTTGCCACAGCTGTGTTACCAGCCAGTTGTGTCTGTTTAGATGGCCAGCCAGGGGTGGCATAATACACCCCTGGTAGGCCTTGGGTGCATTTATGCCCTGGGTACCTATGGTACACTGTACAAGGACTTACAAGAGTGACCCAATACCAATTGGTAAATGCACCTAAAGTACATGAGTGTCAATTTAGAGAGAGAACAGCTAGGCTGTGGGTCTGATTAGCAGGCCCACAGCCAGGGAAAGTCGTAAACCAGTGAAGCAAAGAACAAACATCTGGGGTGACCATAGGATTGCAGACCCTACTCTCCTACATCCATCTGAAAAGTAGCGAGGATGTCAGAGTGCTCTGTGGTCTTAATTCCAGTGGCAGCTGGTGATCTCTGGAAGTGGTGAGCATAATTTTTTCCCTGAACTCCAGCAACTGAAAGAAGCCAACAAGTGCAGATCCAGCAATATGACCCTGATACTGGTCGCACCCTAATGGGCCAGGCAGACATGGTACTCGCAGATCATGGAGGTGACACGGAGTACACCCCACAAATTCGGGAAAAGAAAAGATCTACTCTCCATGCAAAACGGAGAGGTGCTGCACCCAGAACCAGAGAGCCTCAGCCTAGCAGCATGGATCCTGAAGACATATAATTTGCATATATTAAACTACCGGACAGCACCCTAAGGGTACTACGAGAGGCAAGCACACAAAGGTGCTATGTGGCAAAATGGAAGAGGTTCACACTATGGTTCAGAAAGAAAAAGCTACACAAAAAGATGACAAAGGAATCAACAGTGCTTAAATACCTCGCGCACCTGCTCGAAGCAAAACTGAGCTCATCCTCGCTAAGAGTACACTTGGCAGCGATAGTCGCTTACACAAGCGGAGAAACCGGCAAGAGCTTCTTTACATCACAGATAGTAAAGAGATTCCTGGAAGGGGCAAAGAGGATCGCACCGCCAAAGAGGTTGCCACCACCGGCATGGAACCTTAATTTGGTCCTGACAGAACTCCTGAAGGAGCCCTTTGAGCCAATCCATAAGGCCTCCCTACAAATGCTAACTATGAAAACAGCAATTTTAGTGGCAATCACCTCGCTGCGCAGGGTGAGCGAACTACAAGCGCTAACGCTAAAAGAAGCCTACATCCAAATTCACAATGATAGGGTGGTGATGAGAACGGACCCACACTTCATGCCAAAGGTGGTCTCAGGGTTCCACATCAACCAGACGATACAAATTCCACGTTTCTTGCAGAAACCAGCAACAAGCGCAGAAAGGGCACTGCACACTCTGGACGCCAGAAGGGCAGTCATGCACGACATAGAAAGAACTAAGGAAACAGGAAAACAAAACAGTTCTTTGTGCCTTTCGCAAACAGTTCATGGGAAAACCAGTAACTAAGGGAACCATTGCACGATGGATCGCGCAAACTATACAATTCTGCCACACGCAGGCAGGACAGGAACTAGCAGAGGTGCTACGGGCCCACTCCACCAGGAAAAAGGGAGCTACATAACCTTCCTGGCTAACGCACCCATTCAAGACATATGCCTGGCGGCAACATGGGCTTCAGTGCACACGTTCGCTAAGCACTACGGTGTGGATATACAAATGAACAAGGAAGCACAAGTAGGACAGAAAGTGATTAACATATATTCAACAGCCAACGCTCATCTTCCACTCAGCCGCCGCAAACGTAACAAAACCGCTACAAAGTCTATGCACAGCATAGTGAACCCAGAAAGATTCACGCTGCAAAACAAATAGTTTCTTACCTGTCGGTGTAGTTTTGCAGCTTGAAGATCTTTCTGGATTCACTAGCGAACCCAGCCACCTCCGCCAGAAAGATGAGGCTGGAGAAACAGGTGGTAAAAACAAGGACAATGCTGAAACAGACTACTTAAAAGTCAAAGCGGGTAAATAACTTACTTGATCATTGCCATGGATTCGGAAACAGAACACAAACGGGAAAAAAAAGAATCAGAAGATGGCGCCCAAGGGTGGGAGCTTCTGCAGGAAGCTTGCCGACGTCACAGGAAGGACACCAAAAGGTGGGACGTTGATGCCCACCGGGGCTACAAGAAAAGAAAAGACTATGATTCCGGACCCAACCACCAGACCGCGGAATAATGCATAGTGAATCCAGAAAGATCTTCAAGCTGCAAAACTACACCGACATGTAAGAAACTATTCGTCATTTACCTTCAGTAATGCTCTTTCTGGTGGATCTAACAGCAGATACGTCAATGCCTCCCCGTTTCTATGAAGCGGCCTCTCTACCATCTAAAACGTTTCCAAATTGGAGATCTGCACACTGGTAGTGCCAAATGTTTTGTGCACTGCGTCCGAAGGTGCTGAAGGAGCCAAGAAAGAGACTGACCTCTGCCCTGTGTTCTGTGGCTCCATTTACACTGCGCCGGCCCTTCTAGCTTTTAAGTGCAGGCCAAGCTACTACAAGGCGCATGTTCAGCACATCTGCTGGCCTATAAAGGGAGCATTTTGTGGGTGGTGGAGTTCCTGGGTCTGTGCGTCAAGCTTCTCCTTCTGCCTGACTTCATGTGCTCCTCTTCTTTAGGTGGTGGCATCTTGCAGAGCCCCTCCACTACCAGTCAGCAGAGCAACGTCCTGCCTGCACCCTCCAGACCCCATGTCCTCCTAGTTGTTTTGTATAGCACCTGGGGTCGGAATGCAGAGGAGTCTAGGCCTTCGCATCAACTGGTCCTCAGGAGGCGTACGAGGGCCAACGCTACTGGCCTTGGAGAGTCCCATCCTGGTCAGCAGCAAATGAGAAAGTCTTTAGTCTATCTTAGCTGGACACCAGGTGGCTTTTCTTTCGAGCTGGTCATCCTTTCCGCTGCTGTTGCCTTGCAAGCCTAGGGTCTTTTCAACTGTATCTCCCTTGTGCTGAAACCTTTAGCTGGGGTGGAAAGTTCTGGATGCCAGACACCCCAGGCAAATCGTAGCCTAGGATACCCCATCATCCCTTTACCTCTGTTCCACCCTCTTGTACATCATTCTTGGGCAATCTCTCATGGTGATTTGACGTTTGCTCTGGATAGGTCTCTGCTCTGCCCCTAGCTGGCATCACTAACAGATCCCTACCCACCAAAACCTCAATTGCTTCCCCTCCTGTGTTGGCTCCAGAGGTCTGGGCTTCCACCTGTGTTCAGTGGGCCTGGACTTTCCTAGCCCTGGCGCAGTGTGGCAAACTAATTATCAGATGCAGATTTTCCCTACACCCCTTAATTTCTCAGGAACTGGCTCAATCAATGATAATTACTTTTTCTGATGGATAAATCTACCTGCCTATTCCTCATAATTTGAATATCCCATACGCCAGCATTCCCCTGAAACTTTCTAGTGCTACCAAGTCAACAGGGGTGTTGGAATTCATGTGGCTCTGCACGCTGCTGCGCGTGGTGTCACTGGACCTATAAGAAGCCCCAGTTGGAGTCCTGACATCTGTTCCTTTTTTCCACGCCTTTGACGTGTAACAGTTTATGTATGACTCCCCATTAGGAAATAGTCGAAGTCTTTTGACCTTTTTTCGAATGTGATATTTTATTTTTTAGCTACCTTTTTAAATCAGGGTTCAAGCCCTAGAAGAACTGTGAGGGTCAGATGTCTTTCACTGACCCTCATTATATTTGCCTGTGGAGTTTAGGGTCGGATCATGATGTCGACGCTTGTTCTTTGTGTCAGAAGATAAATCCGAAAGCCTAGAAAGAAAGGGAGGCAAATCGGTTCGTGGCTAGAGGAAGGCAAGAGCAGAGAGGCGTGAGGTCGTCCGAAGACTTGTCTTACTTCCAAGTCACTGTCTCCCCATTCACTTAGGTCAGCAAGGAAGAAGCACAAGAAGTGGTGTCATGGCTCTCAACATTGATCTTCCAAAGATAAGTCTTCGGAGGATGGTCGACAAGTCCCTCCGATTCCGTCTCCATTGCCTTTCCCAACATCGCCTTCAGTGCTGCAGCAGACTTTCGCCTGAGCGTCAAGATACGATGCCGGTCTTGGATGCGGCGTCTCAACCTCAGCAGGAGCAGATGTATCCAGCCTTTCCTGCTCCAAGTGGGGATCCTTTCGACTTTTTGAATGCTATGAATAGCTCCTGTGGGCCCTATGGGTCCGCTTTAGTTTTCTTTCTGAGACTTTCTAACAACTTACCAGCCAGCTCTTTTTATGCTTTTACTGCCGTTGGCCCAGGTTTCCTCGCTAAGAGATGTTCTGAGAGAAAAGACTTCTTCCTCTTTATCTATCCCGCCTATTGATATCTCTCCGATGCCGAGAACACCTTCTCTAGGACTGGATGGATCATTTCCGATGTTGCATTCTTCAACTCCTGTTCTTCTCACCTCTCCAGCATAGTTACTGACATCACTGGTGCCTATGTCGCCGGTGCCGTTACTGATGTGGTATCACGGGGCATGAAGAGAGGCCCAAAGACTTCTTGAAGGAGAACAGTATTTCTGTGGGGACAAGGATACTCCAAAAGTGGAAGAGGATGAGATTGTGTCTTTGATGGGTTGGGAGAGTCAAGTGGCTAGTATATATCCCCAGAATTGGAGCGGTCACCAAAGAGTATTCGACCGCTGGAAGTCACTTCCTTCCTTCATAAGGCAGGCGGTAGAGATGTTGGATTTGCCTCTTTCTACTAAGGCTCTTGGGTATAATTTGCTGACAGGGGTGCTGCACATCGTTATCTTCGGAAACTTTGTTATAGTTTAATGATAATTTAACTGAGCAAATTTTGAAGGTTTGACCGACACCGGCTGTTTGCAGGCCAATACCTAGAAGGTACAAGCCGGCTCCAGGGGATCCACTCTTCTCACCCTTTACCTGGGAGTTTGGTTGTTCAGGCTTTGTGTTCATCGAGCCTTCCTTCTTTACAGGGGATAGGGAATTCAAAAAGATGGAGCAGTCAGCTAAGAAAGTGTTTTCATCAGGCAGCATGGCAACGAAGTCCACAAATGCAACCTGCCTGTTGGGTCACTACATACATGCTTTGTTGGATTCTGCTAAGACGATTGTTTCAAAACTGCCTGAAGATATTATGGGGCACTTCTCTGAACTTCTGAATGATGGGCAAGCGTCAGGTTATATGGTCTGTGTTGGATAATAGAGAGTAGTTGCAAAAAAGATAGGTACTTCGATGACTACCAGAAGGCATGCATGGTTGAAGGGTTCTGCATTTTCTCTGGATGTACACAATGCCGTGATAGATTTGCCCTTTGATGGGGCTCAGCTGATTCTACCCTGGAGTGGTTTAAAGAGCAAGGAGGTTCTGAGGTATTAATGAAAACTTTTCTGTTTGAGGCATGTGAGCCTTAGATGACACGCTTTGTATAAGCCTGCTATCTAGTGTTGGGTCTGGATGTTTGCACTTTTTTTTTCTTCAAAGAAGTCTTTTCTAGTCACAAGGTAGGTTGTGACTCCTTTCGGTGATGGTGCACATGGGCATCGACTCCATTGTTAATCATTTTTTTCCGCCATCGGGTCGTACGTGAATTGCGGCACTCCGGTTCGACACCGTTTCTCGAGTTCCCCTCGGTGCGCAATCCACTACCCTCAACAGTATTGTTTCTCTATCGCATTTCCCATTCTTCGCGGATCGTTTCGTCTCAAGGTCTTCGATCGGAAGATTCGTACAGGGCCATTGGGCCTTCCCGTGTCCGGCCCGCTAGCAGTCGATGGAACGGACTCCAATTAAATTCTTTTTATTTATTTAAGAAGTTTTATATAGCGCTGGCTCCACCTAGGGGAATCGGAGCGCTTTACATTAGTATAATATTGGAGTACAGAACAATTGTTTCAAATGCAGCATACATACATGGTGGACTAAAAGAGCATATTGAGTAATATAGACTAAGTGGAGAGAAAAAAGGAAAGAAGGAGCAGTTAACAAACAGCATGAGAAAGATGTAGTTACAAGTTATAATACTGTACATAGGGGGTAGGCTCAGTGGTTGGAATAAAGCGGGAGGGGTTGGGCACTTGAGAAGGGTGGGTTGGGAAATGTTAGGATGGGGACAGGAGGGAAGCAAAGGGTGGAGAGAGGTCAGGAAGGGGATGTGTAGGTGAGGTCAGCAAAAAAGGGAGGAAGGCAGGGGTTTGAGGAGGAGGGAGAGTATAGCAAGTATGGTAAGAGAGGGATTATGGACCCCAATATTTGAGCTGGTGCATTTTAAGGTCTTTTTTTAAACTGACATAGGAAGGGTTACATCGTCAATCTTTAGGGAGGCTGGGGGCCTTACCAGAGAAGGAGCGAGATTGAGAGGCTGGATGAGGAGAAGAGAGTTGGTGCTTCTCAGCGGTCGGGCGCAACCTGTTTTATTGAGTTTGTTTGAGAGGTAGAGCGGGGTCTTTTGATAAAGGGCTTTGTGCGTAATGCAGGCAATTTTATAGGAGGATCTGCCTTCGATAGGAAGCCATTTAAGGTCCTTGAGGGTAGGTGAGATATGGTCAAAACGTTTACAGTCACTTGTTAGCCTGGCCCCTAGGTTGAGAACAGATTTGAGGGGGGCAAGGTGAACTTTGGGAGTTCCGGAGAGTAAAGCGTTTCCGTAGTCCATTTTCGAGAGGACTAGAGATTGGACAACCAATTTGAAATCTTCTGCTGTAATGAAAGGTTTGACTTTTTTGAGATGTCAGAGTGGGAAGAGTGCTCCATTGGCCGAAATTGTTATATGGGTATTGAGGGTTAGCTTACTGTTGATGGTGTGGCCAAGAGATTTTACTGATTCGGCGAGGGAGAGAGAACAGTTAAGGGCATTTAGGTCAGCGATCCATGTTTGAATGGGGAGTGAGTTGTTTTTAGGAGAGAAAAGAATGATTGCGTTTGAGATGATTGGAGTAGAACCAGGATTGTGTCTTAGTTAGGGCAGTGGTAAGGTGTAAGACATCGGAGTGGGATTTAATTTTATAGTTCGGTTTAAGTATGAGGGTAAGGGGTTCCATAAAGAGGTTGAAGAGAGCGGGGGAACGTATAGATCCTTGGTGGACACCTAGGGAGACGTGTGGGGCAAGAGAGGGAATTTTTAATTTTTATTTGTTGGGTTCTGTGTTGGAAGTAGGAGGTGAACCAGTTAAGAACAGTGTCATTAAGGCTGAAAAAATCTTTGAGTGCGTTACGTAAGGTTGAATGGTTAACTGTATCAAATGCAGCAGTGAGGTCGAGAAGAATGAGTAGGCAGGTCTCGCCCTTATCCAGGGCGTGGTGGATGTCATCTACTATATTAAGCAGTGTAGTTTCTGTGCTGCAGCCTTTTTCGGAAGCCGAATTGTAGAGGGTCGAGCAGGTTGTAAGTGTCGATGTGTTTATCCAATTGAAGTAGGGCACATTTTTCAAGGGCTTTGGAAAGAAGGGGGAGGTTGGAGATAGGGTGGAGGTTGTTAGGGTCGTTAGGATCGGCCTTGTTTTTTTTAGTGATGGGCGTGACTTGTCAGAGTTGGAGGGACACAGGGACGCACCCCGTGGAAAGGGAGGAGTTAATGATATTGCTCCAATAAGAAACAATGATGTGCTTTAGATCTTGGACGAGGGTAGATGGGAGCGGGTCTTTTGTGTGAGAGGATGTTTTTAATGTGGATAAGATGTTAGACTTCAAGTTCGGAAACGGAGTGGAAATTCTGCCAGGAGGCATCATTTTTAAGCTGTGGGATAGTGAGGTAGGATTCAGGAGGGGTTGAGAAAGGAAGTTGTAGGGGAAGCAGGAGATAGAATCAGGGGTAGGGTGGTATTGAGGTAGCATCTAAAGGACATTAAAGGACATTGTGGGGTAGGAGGTATCTGAGTTACAAGGAAGGATTGATCAATTTTGGCAATTTTTTCGGAGAAGTTATCAATTTCTTCACATTTGTTAGTGCAGGGCGTCAAGTTGAGGGGGGCAGGGAAGGTGTGGTTTCTAACAATATTGAACATTTCTCTGGGGCTGTTTTTGGCACGGGCGAGATGAGAACGAAAAAAAAGATGCCTTTTCAGAGAAAATTTGTTTTTTTGTAGGTAGATCTAGCGGTTCTAATGAGGGCGAGATGGGAGGGGGAAGGGTGTTGTCTCCATGTTCTTTCAGCAAGTCTAAGTGAACGTCTTTCATTGTTGAGGTCTGAGTTAAACCATGATTTGGAAGGGATATTTTTTAGAGTTTTAAGTTTGGGTGGGGCAATTTGATCTAAAACCTCGGAGACAGGTTTGTTAAAGTGCTCAGTGAGTTCATTGGCATTGAGATTGGCTCCGCTCGCCAACATCGTCCGCTCGCTCAACCTCAGCATCGTCTCCTACGCTGACGACACTCAGCTGATCCTTTCACTCACCAAGGACCCCGCCACCGCCAAAACCAACCTCCAAGAAGCAATGAAGCCTGTTGCTGACTTGGATGCAGAACAGTCACCTGAAACTTAACTCAGACAAGACAGAGGTCCTCCTCCTCGGCTCCACCCCCTCCGCCAGGGATGATTCTTGGTGGCCAGCCGCCCTGGGAGATGCACCAACACCTACCGACAACACATGCAACCTGGGGTTCATCCTGGACTCCTCACTCTCAATGACCCAGCAAGTCAACGCCGTCTCCTCCTCCTGCTTCAACACCCTCCGCATGCTTCGCAAGCTCTACAGATGGCTCTATACCGGAACCAGAAGGACGGTCACCCAGGCACTCGTCAGCAGCAGACTAGAATACGGCAACGCCCTCTACGCGGCAAAACTCCAGAAAATACTCCAACGCATACAGAACGCCTCCGCACGGCTCCTCCTTGACATACCCTGCCACATCCACATCACTGCCCACCAGAAAGACCTGCACTGGCTCCCAGTCAACTAGAGGATCACATTCAAGCTCCTCACCCACGCCCACAAAGCACTCCACAACGCTGGACCAGCATACCTCAACAAACGTCTCGCCTTCTACACTCCGAAACGCCAGCTTCGCTCCGCCGACCTCGCAATCTCCACCGTCCCACGCATCCACAGGACCACCACCAGCAGCAGATCCTTCTCCTACCGAACCCACAAGACATGGAACACCCTGCCCACCCAGCTGTGACAGACCCAGGACCTGCTGACCTGCAGGAGACATCTCAAGACCTGGCTGTTCGAGCAGTAGATGCACCCCCCTCTCCTCCGCCCGCACCTTGTGACCTCCACGGGTGATTAGTGCGCTCTACAAATGCTTGATTGATTGAGAGAGGGTGGGGTGAGACAAAGTTGAGTTTGGAGTTCAGACTCCAGTAGACCAGGAGGGATATGCTTAAGATTTCTGGTTACTATTGTGGCTTTGTTGTTTTTAGCTGGGGCGGGCGGGGCTGAGAGGAAAATTGTGAACAATAGGAGGTGGTGGACAGACCAGTCGATAGGGATGATGTCGGATAGGGATGCCAAGTCAGTGTTTGCAATCAAGGTATCAAGAATAGCCCCTTTAGATTGGGTTGGGGAATGGCAAAGTTGTTTGAGGTCGCTAACCTCAAGAAGATTAGTGAGAAGGTTGATTGTGGGATCTTTGGGTACGTTCCAGTGAAGGGTGAAATCTCCTCGGAAGAGATTGTTAGAGTTAGAAAGTAATGGTTGAGTAAGAAGGTCAGATAGTTCCTCAGCGAAGGGAAGAGGATCACCAGGTGGGGGTTAGATGTTGTGTAGTCGTATTGGGGGAGAGCCATGCATCTTAAGTTCGGCTCCAAGGTATTCAAAGGTTGTGTAGTCTGGAGGAGCCGGGAGAAGAGTGGATTTTGCTAATCCCCATAATAACAGGTATGTTGGAGTGAGGAAAGGAAGGATCCTTAAGTGGGGACTTTTTTAGGTAGGAGTTGCAGAAGTCGGAGAAGTCAGAAGCGTAGTAGTCACTCAAGGTGCGAAGAGGTCTGTGTGTACGGTTGTGTAGAGGCGTGGTTTTCCAGTGTTTGGGATAAGGGCCTGCTCCAGCCCAGACAATTTCCAGATGATCGCTCTCCTTGATGTTGAAGGGAAGGGTTATGCAAGTATTCTACTTCCAAGAATTGCAAACTGATCCCATGTACTCAACCGGCTTTCAAAAGGGCTGCCTATCGTAGACTACCTGGTTTGTGTAGCTCACATGATCAAGGGCACTCTCGCCACAAAAGGAATGTTGCTGTAGCTTGGTTTCATCAACTTTCAAACAGCTTTCCACAGCGTAGTCCTCCCCAGATTGTGGAAAAAAATAAATAATACATCCCGCAAACCCCATTAAATGCTCTTATCGCTATGTACACTGATGCCTGGGTAAAAATATGAGTTTCTTCTGGATGGTCAAGACTAATAAAATCATGGCCAATTAAGGCCTAAAACAAGAGTGTATATTGTCCCCACTACTTTTTTATCTGTACCTATTAGACATACCTGAGTGGCTGGCTCTCACTTCAACATTTCCACCTAAAACAGCATCCACTAAAATTCAATCAATGCAATATGCAGAGGATTCGATTCTCCTCGACCAAATCCAGGTGGGCCTCCAGAGGATCTTTGTCTCATTGACCTCGTACTGCAAATCAAACGCTTTAAAGATCAACATCGCCAACACAAAGGTGATGATGGTATCGAGACGTGCAAGAAAACGTCCCTGGTATATCGAAGGAAAATCTATTGAGGTAGTGGCCGCATATAAGTACCTGGGAGTCTGGATAGACCACAGAGGAAGATCGGGACTGCATATTGCAGCAATGCAAGGAGTATCCCACTGCATGGAGGGGGCCTGCTCAAGAACAAAGAAGACCCTGAATTCTCCGGATCTCTCACTGTTAATTTGTGTGATGGGCGCCAAATATTTACCCACAGTAGCCTTTGGTGCGCTGACTTTCAAAGATAAAATGTTCACATGGCTAGACAGCGCAATCAGCCTGTTTCCGCAGAGTGTTCAATCTACCCAACTTGACCTCTCATGTGCAAATTCGCATGGAATTTTGCTGGCCATCTCAATATTGGATCATGAAAACATGGTCTATTTCCTACTGCTTAAAAACTAAAATGCCCCATACCTCACATTAAAGAGAAGTCCAAGATATATGGTCCAGTTCATTACCCATAGGCGTGACTGCAAAAGTGTTAACAAAACAAGAAACGATACTGTCAGTAGAATATGTGCTAGCTGTGAAAAATCTCTCCCATTGCAGTTCGGCGTCAAAACATTACAGGCTTGAAACCCTACCACACTACTTGACATTTGCCGTGAAGCCATCAGTGAAACACCATTTAATGAGACTATGCTTTGGGCAAATCTCCCTGATGGCAAATAAGTATGACCAGAGGTACAAGGAAGACACACCCTCTCAGTGGCGCTTTTGCGGCAACGGGTAAGAAACTTTAATTTACTTAATATGCATTTGCAAGATCCTGCACCCCTTGCAAGTTTTTGGGACGCGCCCAATTTGACGCATCTTCAATCTGCGCACATGCCAAGAGGCCTTGGAGGAGTGCCTGAAGGGTGACTCTGCTCAGATGGCCGCCCGTGTTGTAAAATTCATGTCTGCAATAAAACCTATTCTTCCTGCAGAAGATCACTAAGAATAGTATTAATCCAAACAGTGGGCACTATTCCAGATGAGGGATACCGGTAGTCACCCACTAAATGTAGAGTAAGATAGAGGTGTAGGTAGTCCTAGGATTTTTGAGGTCCACTTGTGAGAGGAAAGCATAAGTCTTGTCTCTTGATGCCTTCACACACCCCGAAGGATGTCATGCTTCATCATTGGACGTTTCTCCTCATCGGGCCGCCGCTTCAATGCCCTAAGGGTCCCCCAAAGGGTCACTTTAGCGGAGTCTTTTAAGACAAAACGCAGTGGTATGTGCAGAGTTGGTTAAAACTAAGGGTTGCCCAGAGAGAATTTTTTTTGAAAAGGGCACCCTTGGCAGACTAAAAAACCCCTAGGTCAAACGCTACCTATGTAAGCTTAATGAGCTCTATGTAACTGAAGAGGTTGACTTATTTCGTGCCTGTGTGGTCAAAACAGATCAGTGGTGCTTCTTCAGGACCAAGAAAACAAGTTAATAAAGTGTGGTGCACATGATAAGGGGAAAAGTGTTACTGGGGTGACTATCCCACACCACCTCCTCAATAGGCCATGGCTTGCTCTGCTTCACTATCCGAACAGTCAAGGGCTGCAATGGGGTTCTCTGTTCCCAGTAAAAGGGCCATTGTGGAATTGTTTGTGTAAGCTTTGCTTGCTTCACAACTAATAACCCCCTTTTAACATCAGTTATTTTAAAACTTATGTTTTTATTATTGAATGCTTGTTCGTCTTATTCTTTTTAGCAATAATGTGTGATTGTGTGTCTATTATTCCTTATATTTGGCTTCATTTTGCTAATACATTAAAAACTTAGTTTACGTAATACTGGTTGTGGATTATGCAGTTGTTTGCTTTGTACTGTTGATTTACCTGACCCTCAGACTCCGCATACCAGAGGCGAGGGAAGGACACCTTCATAGAAGCCAGCTTATCTTGGTAGATATTAGCCTGTTAATGGAATGGTATTTTGTCTGTGTGTTACCTGGCGGAGATTATTTTTGCTGCAGTTAGATGTACTTTTACACATCTGTTGTGACTACAGTTGTGAATTGTCTGATATTTGTGGCTGTTACATAACCCTGTATGCATTTGTTTCTTCTTTTTTCGTGTGCAGGTATGGATTGATTTACACCATACAGGATTCTTACCGTTTGTAGCAAACCCTGTCTCCGGCACTGGTTACTTGATCAGGTAAATCCCCATGGAATGTAATTCTTAGCAGTCATTTGAAGGGGATTGGGGCGTTTTTAAGTGAATGTTGAAGTGACTGCTGCAGCCCTGGCTGGGTCTCATTCTAATGTAATCCCTGCTCTTTGCAGCACTGATGGAATGAACGCTGGAGCATACGGGCATCTTCTCCTGGGCATTGAACAACCACAGGGGGAATACGCTGTCACAATCTCGTTCCTTCGCCTCGTCACAACCTTAATTAAGGTCAGTAACACTAGGACGGTTATTTCCTAAACTGAATCCCGATGATTAAGTCTCAAAAGTGAAGATTGTGAATGGAGGGTGGTTATTCTGAGTTGGAGTACCTGTGTCTTGCAAGTGAGGCTGAAGTTAAAAAATTGAGCCGGAGTTGAGAAAATAGCTATCAAAGTATGGCAGTAGAGTATTCTACACTAAGCATTGCTACTTTTTGTGCCGGTGTTGATCTTCCAGCACTCGGGAGAATATGGTAGAAGTGGAGGGAAAGCTATTCATGTCCCGCCCATGCTAGGGATTGACTCCAGCTCAATCCCTAACAATGGACTAATTAGTGGTTTTCAAATAGGTCCATCTTCTAAGCTTTGTCTGCCACAACTAAACATACTTAGATTTTTGCTTACAGTATTCAGCCTTGATGTGTCATCTGTGCAGTGTACAGCTCATTCATTTTTTGTCTTTTCGATGTGCAGTTCCCCATGCTGTATTGTCAATCGGGGATTTGTGAAGCGCCCTACTCAGGGTCTCTAGGCTTATTGTCACTTATTGTGACATTCCTTTCTGTATCCTCTCTGCAGCGTAGCTCCAAGTCGTCTTGCCTCCGCTGTTTGCTGTGCGAAACAGTCTTTACAATGCGATTTTTACATCGCAGTGCTTTACCACGCATTTATTATCACACACGTTTTTACCCCATATAGACCTTTACCACTCATGGCTTTACCCTACATTCAAGGTAAGTATGGGAGTTTGCCCCTGTGAGAAAGTGCCATCTTTCTTGCATAGGTATGCCCCCACTTGTTTCTGAACTGCTGATGTGCTTTGACTGAGTGTGCCCTGGGCTCCTGCCAACCAGGTACCCAGGGCCTGTGTTCCTTCCCTAAAGCTGTGTTGAAACTAAAACCCAATTGGCATCCCTGGCCACCTGTCAGCCCCTAGTAAATAGTACCCTGGGAACCCAGGGTATGTTGACCAGAGAAGACCCTTGAGGGCTGCAGCACTTATTGTGCCACCCTTAAGTGCCCTGTACCCTGGCACCCACACACTGCCTTTGCAGGCTGAGTGCCTAAGTACAGAACTAAACAAAGATTCGACATGACACACCTCCCTGTGTGCCATGCCCACAAACCCACTGCCCTGGCATACATCAGTCACCCCTCTAGCTGGGTGCCCTATGCCAGTGCTATGGGCACAGGTGCACGAGCCCTGTGCCCCTACAGTACCCAGGGCCAGTCCTGGGCACTGTAAGTGAAGTGATGCCATTAAGAGTATATGGTGCTGGGAGGTTGTCATTAAGAACTCCACAGCACTATAATGGCTACACTGAAGACTGACAAGTTTGGTATCAAGCTTCTCAGCACATTAATCCACACTGATGCCAGTGTGGGATTTAATGAAAAATGCACCACAGAGGGCATCTTAGAGATGCCCCCTGAAACCTAACCTACTATCCATGTCTGGACTGAGTGGCTGCAGAGGCTGCCACACAGCAGACATGTTGCCGGACCCCTGGGTGGAGAGCCCTCCGATCTCCTGGGCCTGCAACAATGCACAATGCTAGGTCTCCTCCCCCAGGATGGGCAGGGGGAAGCTTCAAAGGCCTGTCGCCTATGTGAGCTTCTCCAGACCATTTGCTGTACCCAGCAACTGGCCCCCCACCAGTCCTGACTCCCACACTGGCGGGAAAAAATACGTCAGGAAGGGGGGGGGGGGGGCAAACTGTGCCAACCCCACCCCTCAGGTGGGGGAGACTAGGTGAAGCACGACCCCGGGCTCTGGCCATTTTGAAGATGGGGAGACCTGCCCAATCACAGCTAGGCTCCTGCCCCCCTCCCATAGGAGAGGAGCAGGCAACTGGCCCCCACCGGTTCAGACCCCCACTCTGGCGGAAAACCCTACGTGAGGAAAGTGGGTGTGCCAGCTTGTGCTAACTCCATCCTCAGGTGGAAGAGGCGAGGTGAAGCACAACCTCGGGCTCCGGCCATCTTGAGGATGGGGAGCCCTGCCCAATCAGAGATAGGCTTCTGCCCCCCTCCCACAGGAGAGGAGCAGGATAGGAGGTGTCCTCACCCCAGGACAGGAACCTATTGGTCCCTGTCCTTCCCCTAACTGTAACGCCCCTAAATTTAGTATTTAGGGGCACCCTGAACCTTCCTTCCTCAGATTCCGATTCGAAATCAAGAAAGAAGAAAAAGGACGACCTGCCGTGCAGCTGCTAACAAGAGGACGACACCAACTGACTTGGCCCCAGCCCTACCGGCCTGTTGATCCTTGAACCTGCGCCTGCTAAATCCCGGCGTCTCCTGCGGACAGCATACTTGAAAACCCCAGAGGACCTGCCTGCCTTGAATCTCTTAAAGACTGGGACTTACATGAGCAGAGGCTCTGCTCCAACAGCAATACCCCTGGTGCCAGCCAGGAACTGCAAATCCAGCCCACTCTGCACCCAAGCCCGGCCTGTACCTGAGTGGAGAAAGACCCTGAGGACGTCTCCCAGCGATTGTGACCTGAAATCCAGTGCCCAAGGACCCTCCTCGACGACCCAGACAATCTCACAACAGGGGACCCCTCCAACCGCGACCAGCAGAGGGTACGTTTTTCCGATGTCAAAAGACACCCTGGCCCCCTATGCCCAACTCCTGGGTGTCTACCTATCCTCCGAGATGCCAACTTACCCCTTGAAGTGTTGGTCGCTCCTGAAGATCCTCTGTCCCCGAGCCTGCAGCCTTTGTTCACCATCCAAGATCTCCATTGAATAACATGGAGCGCCCGACGGCTCAAACGCACCTTGCACCCAGCCACCCGAGTTCTCCTGGCAGTGCAACCTTTGTCCTAATCCACTTCCCCTTTGTCCTGAACAAGTGACCAGGAGCCCAGCTCCCACATCCACGTGGCCTGCTAGCCAGCAGCCACCAACCGCAGGCCCCCTGCCTCTCATTGGATAACATTTGGCTAACTACTTCTGCACCCGGCTGCCCCTGTGCCACCGAGATCTTACCCCAATGCTGATAACTCCCTTTTCTTCCATAGGGTAACATTGACTGGTTTCACTTGGAAATTCTTCTAAGTGTGGAGTTTTGAAACTTTAAAATATTAACCTAAAATCAGCTGGACAACGTATTCCGATATACTCACCTGTTATCAGGAGAGAACCCAGTGCTGCATCTTTTAGCCCAGCACTGACCCTGAAAAGTAATTTCAGCCGTACTTACCAGTAACTTGTATTTCCTTCCATAGGAACCCATTGTCTGGTTTTCACCAGAAAAGTTTCAAAGTGTAGATTTTCACAAACTACAAATATTCCTTAAAAATCGCCTGTATGACTTAGACACATTTTTTCAACTGTTTACAGGAGATGCACCAGTGCTGGATCTAGGATCCACCACTGAGTAAGAAAAAGTAACGATAACATTACTTACCTGCTAAGTGAATTTCCTCCCATAGGATAACATTGGTGATTCTAAGTGAAAAAGTTTCGAAGTGTAAACTTTTAAAATACAATAATATTCCTTAAAAATCACTACTGTAACCAAAACTCTTTTACTCAACTGTTTACAGGAAATGTCCCAGGACTGAATATAGGATCCAGTCCTGTGGTTAGAAAAGTAATCCATAAAGTAATTAATTGCATTTAACTAGAAATTCCCATTGAGCTCAATGTTGCATTGTGTTTGAAATTGTGTTTCCCATTGGAACAACTGTAACTACTGTACTTAAAAAGTCTATTGCCTATTTGAAAAGTATTTAAGCTAAAGTAAATCATTCCGAGAAAGTATATTTTGATACCTTGTTGGTTCTAAAATAAAGCATCTATATCTTTTGATACAAAACAATTGGCCTGGAGTTCAGTTCTTGAGTGTGTGAAACCTTTTGCTGACTGAGTGTGTACAACAAATGCTTTACCTTGTCCTCTGGTACTGCCTTACTGCTCGACCAAGCTACCACTTCTGAGAGTAAGATTATATCTAACTTTAGCCTCTGCCAAACCTCTGGGGTCTGTTGACTCTGTGCACACTGTACTTTGTTTTGGTCCATTAGATACAGAGCCACTTTCTTACACTTGGTGCCTTAGCTGTTTTCTTAGATCCGAATGTGATGCATGGCCGATTCTTCTCCGTTTTCCCATGTCTCCGCAGTTTGTCTTCTGCTTTCCCTTAAGGTTCTTACAGGTCCTCACTGTAGGACTCCCGTTGAAAAGAGCAACGACAGCAACACCACCACCCTTCTGGACAATCTCGCCAACCTCGGACTCAAACAACTTGTTAATACCCCCACCCACAATGCAGGTCACACACTCGACCCTATCTTTACCTCCAGCAAACATATTTCCTTCAGTCACACCACAGCTCTCCATTGGACGGACCACAGCTGCGTTCACTTTATCTACGAAAAGACCACAACCCACAACCACCCTCAACCTACTCTGCGAAGAAACTGGAACAAAATCACCATCGACCAGATCTCATCGCTTCTTCAAAACCCCCCTGCCCACTCTTCGAACCCCAACCAAGCAGCCATTAACCTCACTCAATGGCTAACCAACAGCGCCGACAACCTAGCACCCCTGAAAAAACGTCAAATCAAACTAGGCAACAAAAACGCCCCCTGGTTCAACGATGATCTTAAGAAATCGAAGAAACTCTGTCGCTTCCTTGAGAAGGCCTGGAAAAAAGACCCAAACACCAGAAACAGGGACGCCTTCAAAAACGCCATCCGCATCCACCACCAACTGATCCGGACTGCCAAGAAAGCCGCATTCAAAGACCGACTAGACAACAACGCCCACAACAGCAAGGAATTATTCAACATCGTCAAAGAGTTTACCAACCCCACTGCCAACTCCAACGACATCACTCCCTCTCAAGCCCTTTGCGACTCCCTAGCTTCGTTCTTCCACGACAAAATCGCAGACATCCACAACAGCTTCCACAACCAACCCGGAGACCAACCCACCCAACCTTCTGCCGTACCTTCACCCCCCTTGAACATCCTTAATGACTGGAACCCAATCTCCACTGAGGACACCATCCGCCTGATGAACTCCATCCACTCAGGATCCCCCACAGACCAATGCCCTCACCACATCTTCAACAAAGCAGATTCCATCATAGCACCACACCTCCGAGACGTCATCAACTGCTCCCTCAACTCTGCTACCTTCCCGGAAAGCTGGAAACACGCCGAACTCAGCACCCTTCTGAAAAAACCCACAGCGGACCCCACCGAACTCAAAAACTACCGCCCCATCTCGCTCCTTCCATTCCCGGCTAAAGTCATCGAGAAAGCTGTCAACAACCAGCTCGCCGCCTTCCTCGAAACCAACAAATCCCTCGACTTCTCACAGTCCGGCTTCCGAGCCAAACACAGCACTGAGACCGCACTCATCGCAGCAACAGACGACATTCGAACACTACTGGACAATGGAGACACAGTCTCCCTCATCCTCCTCGACCTCTCCGCAGCCTTCGACACAGTCTGTCATAACACCCTGTTACAACGCCTCAGAAACATCGGAATCCAAGGAAAAGCACTGGAATGGATCACCTCGTTCCTTGCCGGAAGAACCCAGAGAGTCCGCCTCCCACCATTCAAGTCAGAGGCCACTGAAGTCATTTGCGGCGTGCCACAAGGATCCTCACTCAGTCCCACCCTCTTCAACGTATACATGAGCCCCCTCGCGGCCATCGCACGCCAACACAACCTCAACATCATCTCCTACGCTGATGACACTCAACTGATCCTCTCACTCACCAAAGACCCTAACACCGCCAAAACCAACCTGCATGAAGGAATGAAAGAAGTAGCCGAGTGGATGAAGCACAGCCGTCTGAAACTGAATTCCGACAAAACAGAAGTCCTTATCTTAGGTACCTCCCCCTCTGCCTGGGACAACTCTTGGTGGCCAGAGTCCCTTGGAAAAGCACCCATCCCGACAGACCACGCACGGAACCTGGGCGTCATTCTGGACTCCTCCCTCTCGATGACCAGACAAGTCAACGCCGTTTCATCTTCTTGCTTCAACATTCTTCGCATGCTCAAAAAAACATTTTGCTGGATTCCCACCGAAACTAGAAAAACAGTCACCCACGCACTGGTTAAAAGCCGACTGGACTACGGAAACACCCTATACGTCGGTACCACCGCAAAACTTCAGAAAAAACTCCAACGCATCCAGAACGCTTCAGCCAGACTCATACTAGACATCCCGCGTAATGACCACATTTCTGATCACCTGAAAAACCTCCACTGGCTCCCCGTCAATAAGAGGATAACATTCCGCCTCCTAACCCACGCACACAAAGCTCTTTACGAACTTGGACCCGAATGCCTCAACACATGACTTTCCTTCTACACCCCCTCCCGCCAGCTACGCTCCTCCAACCAAGCCCTTACTGCTGTACCTCGCATCAACAAAACCACCATGGGAGGAAGATCCTTCTCCTACCTGGCGGCTAAAACCTGGAACTCACTTCCCATTCACCTTCGCCTCACTCAGAACCACCTAGCATTCAGAAAGCAACTTAAAACCTGGATATTCGACAAGTAATTCCCCACCCTTCTCCAAGCGCCTTGAGACCCTCTGGGTATGTAGCGCGCTATATAAATTAATTGAATTGAATTGAATCTTGTGTTTATTGCGGCTTCCTCGCACCAGCCCCTCGCTACTGCAGTACTGCGTGGTGAATTCTCACCCTCTTAGTGTTGTTGCTGCGCTATTTATGTCTTGCTGTGGGCTTGTGTCTTTTGTCGCACAATGGAAATAAACGAATGGCTCATGGGATGGCACGTTGACCAGACGACTTAAGCGAGCAATCTTCATCAGACAGAGCAGGGGTGACAATGGATGCATCCAGGAACGGCTGGGGAGTTCACTTCAAGACTGTCAACGAGCGGGTTTTGTCAAACGCAGAAAAGGTGCTCCATATCTACATTTTTTAACTCAGAGTCATATGACTGGGCCTAAAAGCGTTCCTCCCAAGGCTAGCAGCTCAAGGAGTCCTCATCAGTACAAACAATGCAAAGTCCGTGTTTTACATGGCAAATTAGGGAAGAACACAATCCCTACCTATCTCGGAAGAGGTGCAACAGCTATGGGATTGGGCCACTTTGCAGAAAGTTGCCATTGCCATTGAGCATCTATCAGGGTGCCACAAAGATCAAGCAGATACGGTTAGTCTACAACTGTAGACTAGTGGGAGCTCCACTAGGAGCTAGCTACTACATTGCTTAAAAGTGGGGTCAGCTCACGCTGGATTTCTATGTCCCCCCTAAACAGAAAATGTAGGTGCTAGGCCAGTACATTTTCTCAACCAGGGACTTTGGGAAATGGCATTTCTATCAGATGGTTTTCGTCTTGGCATACATCTTTACTCCATTTCTGCTGATCCTCAATGTACGGAGGAAGATAAAGGCTCATAACTGAATCCAGACCCTCATTTCTCTGGCATGACCACGCCAGTACTAAATTGAATCACTTGGAGGACAGCCACTCTCCTTGTGCTTACATCAGCAAGGTGGGTAGGAGAAATGCAGGCACTTGCCGTCAAATATCCCTTTCTCCGATTCGCAAGGGACAAAGTAATTTTGTAAAGCAACCCTAAATGAACCTGTCCTACAATGCTCATACTTCCCAAATCCAACATTGTCAACAAAAAGTTCACTGCACTCTTTAGATGTAGGCAGAGGCAATAGGTTCTTTAAATTGCAAGAAAAAGACATTTGTTCATCAGACAAGCTGTTTGTATCTGTAAAGGGTCAACCGCTTACCAAACAGGGGATAGCACTCCGCAAAACCAAGCGTCCGCATGCTTTACTTTCGGTCACAAGGCCAAGCAACTGCTCCAAGGACTAGTGAAGGCACTTTCAATCACACGCTTGAATATGAATGTTGAACTCTAGGGCCTTGTACCCTTGCATCTGCCATGCAGGTACCTAGAGGAGCAGACACACGTTCACAGAGCACTACTGCCTCGATGTGATCACAGAAGTCATCTCAGCAATGAGACAGGCATTCCTCGTAACATGTTTCAATAAAGATCAGCCTCCTTTCTTAAAAATGATTATATTGTTTATTATATTATTTTTATAATAGTTCTGTAATACTTGCTATTCTGATTCTAGCATGTGAATATATAAAAGATGAATGCTGGAGAAGAAATTAGTTACCTGAAACTCTGATAGATACATCTGCCGTGTGGATTCCTCACCTTGTGAATATCCCCCTTGCGTCAGCAACATCGGAAATTCTTTTTGTAGCTTCACGCCGACGTAGACGCGAACGTCACAGAGACACGGCTCCGCTCACGACTCCGCTGACGTCACCGACGCCTACAATAGGCCCACCCCGGCGTGATGACATCAGTTCCCTTTTTTCCGCGTCATCGACGCTAACGGTTTTCAGGGATCGTGCTGTAGCTTTTCAGTAACTTTGTTACTATTTACCTGTTATTCTGTATAACTTTATATTCTTCGAGATGTCGTCGAAGAAGACTGGTTTCAAGGCTTGCGGCGAATGTGGCAAGACTATGTCCATCACCGATCCACATGACTGCTGTGTCTGGTGTTTAAGCTCCGACCAGGACGTCGAGGACTGTGCTTGCTGCAAGAAGATGACTTCTAAGGCGCTAAGAGAGAGAGAGGCGAAACTCCTTGTGGCTAAGCTTAAGAGTAAAAAGGAAAAGAAATCTTCAAAGTCTCGAACTCGTCGTTCGAGGTCGAGGTCTCGATCGAGGTCACGCTCGGAGTAGTCTTCAGCTCACGCTTCGAAGTCTTCGAGGAAGAAGCACAAGAAGAGGAGCCACGAGTCACGTCATCGCTCCGGAAAAGACTCTGGTTCGAGACCGAAGTCCCAGGTTAAGCTCCTGAGTAAAGAGGTGGTGGTTTCGGAGTCGGAGCATGTCTCTGTTGGTGAGGCTTCACAACCAGGTTCACCCGAATCACAGGAGCAGGTCCATTCTCCAGTTCCATCCAATCCTTCTGGTCAGGAGGATGAAGGTGAGGAGCAGGGGGCTGGTGAAGTCGAGGTTCCGGTGCCTGTGGGTTCGTCGACCCCGGTTCTATGACTCGTTGAAGAGGTCGACGTCGTCTCGAACGCCATGTTTGGTGTCTATTCTAGGGCAATGTTCCCGTCTGGTGCACCTGTTGGTCCCACGGGTCCTATGGCTTTCAACTTGGGTGTTCCCCAGGCTTACGCCCCTGCGCCCTTCATGCCTTTTATGCCGGCTGTACCACCGCATTGGCATTTTCCGACACCTCCGGTGTCGTCGACGCCGAAGCGCTCGACGCCGACTCCGTCAACGCCAGTCACATCGACGCCGATGCCTACGACTCCGAGGCAAGATTCTGTCCGACCTCGAGCTGAGAAGCCTCGTCCGACGTCGAGTTCAACGCCGGCTCCGGTGCCGTCGGAGTCGATTCCGAACCCGTTGGCTTCGGTTGTGAAGGAGAGGTCTCGGAGAAAGGCTCAGAGGCTCCTGGAAGAGGAAAGGTATCTATATTCAGATACTGAAGAAGGAGAGTTACGGGATTCTGAGGATCCTTTTGAGGATTTGTGTGAGGCCAGTGGGCTTGAACTGTCACCTGAATGGGAGTTGACTTCAGTTTCTAATGTGCCATCAAAGGATGTGGTACCTTATCACACTGTTATTAAAAAAGCAGCGAGTCTGTTGAACATTACTCTTCCTACTGCTGACTATAAGCCTAACATCTTGACTGAGGTTCTTCATTCTCCCTCGTCAGTAGTTGAGCCTGTGTTACCCTTCAACGAGGCCTTGACTGAGCCCATCTATGAAGTTTGGAAGAAGCCTTTGTCTGCTCCTGCAGTTTCAAGAACAGTTGCGAGGAGGTACAGGGTGGCACCTGAGGACCCTGCGTTTTTATCTATTCATCCCTTGCCTGAGAGTTTGGTGGTGCAGGCTGCTTGTTCTAAGTCGTCTGCTGGAGCTTTCCCACAGGTTCCTGGGGACAAGGAATCCAGGAAGCAAGATCAGGGTGCCAGGAAGGTCTTATCAGCCAGTATGGCTTTAAAGTCAACCAATGCAACGTGCCTGATGGGGAGGTATATCCATGCCTTGATGGATTCTGTCAAGCAGCTAGTTCCGAAAATTCCTGAAGATGACCGGAAGGATTTTCAGGAGGTGATTTCAGACACTCAAGCAGCTGCGAGACAGGTGATTCAGAGTGACCTGGACACTGCTGATTCAGTGGCAATGGTCATGGGTTCGTCTGTGGCCACCAGGAGGGCCGCCTGGCTTAAGTCATCGGAGTTCTCTGCGGACGTCCAGTCTGCTTTGTTGGACTTGCCTTTTGATGGCTCAGGATTGTTTGGCAAGAAGGCGGATGCTGCCTTGGAACGTTTTAAGGACAGTAGGGCCACTGCAAAGTCCTTGGGTCTTCAGTCCAGAGGAACTACTGGTAAACGCTTCAGGGGGTTCGGAAGATCTTCCTTTCGCTCTTACAGACCTTCCCAGCAGCAGCCTCAGCAGCAACAAAATACGCTGTACAAGTCGTACAGGGGCAGACAAAGATCCCGCCCTAAAGGTCGTCAAACTTCCTCCTCCTCCTCCTCCTCCTCCTCCTCCTCCTCCTCTCCTTCCCAACCCCCAGCCAATGCAGCAAAGCAGCCCTAGATCCGCCATTCCGGATCATGTGGGCCCAGTGGGGGGGTCGGCTTACTCATTTCCTACAAGATTGGGAATTCATTACATCGGATCTTTGGGTTCTCAATCTTGTAGGGAATGGGTATGCACTTCCTTTCCGGGAATTCCCTCCCAATTACCCTCCTTGCCAGGGTTATTGTTCGGAGGACCACCTGCTTCGCCTGCAGGAAGAAGTCCTGGCTCTTTTCAAAAAAGGTGCGATAGAGGTGGTTCCAGAGCAGGAAAGGGGTCAGGGGTGCTACTCCTGGTATTTCCTGATCCCCAAGAAAGATGGCAGGCTTTGGCCTATTCTGAATCTCAGGATCTTGAACCTTTACCTGAAACAGGAAAAGTTTAAGATGCTCACTCTTGCACAGGTTCTTCAAGCGCTGCTGGAAGAAGACTGGATGGTGTCAATCGACTTGCAGGATGCGTATTTTCATATTCCCATCCTGAAGTCGCACAGAAAGTATATCCGTTTTACGGTGGGGTCACAACACTACCAGTTTGTGGTTCTTCCGTTTGGTCTTACTACTGCGCCTCGAGTCTTCACCAAGGTGATGGCGGTGGTGGCAGCTCATCTCAGAAGATCGGGGATACATGTGTTTCCGTATCTAGACGACTGGCTGATCAAAGCGGAGTCGCCGGAGAGGGTGCTCCATCATCTGCAGGAGACAACTCAGTTGTTGCACAGGTTGGGTTTTTCGATAAATGTACCCAAATCTCACCTGGTGCCCTCACAGTGCAACCTGTTCATAGGTGCGGTACTGGACACTACTGTATGTCGCGCATTCCCTCCCCCTCAAAGGATTCGCGACATTCAGGAGATGATTCCTTTGTTTTTCCCGGGAGCGGTTGTTCCAGTTCTGAAGGTCCTTCGCCTGCTCGGTCTGATGGCTTCATGCATCCTGTTGGTCAACCATGCACGCTGGCACATGAGGGCACTCCAGTGGTGCCTCCGCAGGCAGTGGTATCAGCACAACGGAGATCTCAGGGAGTCAGTGAAGATCTCCAGAGAAACTGCAGCGGATCTGTCTTGGTGGAGTGTGGAAGGCAATCTGTCTCAAGGAAAGCCTTTTCAGATTCCTCCTTCGGTTGCCACAGTAATATCGGACGCGTCCACCCTCGGGTGGGGTGCTCATCTGGGGGACCTGGAGGTCAAAGGTCTTTGGTCTCCAGAGGAAAGGTTGCTTCACATCAACCTTCTGGAATTGCGGGCAATACGTCTGGCGCTCAAGGCCTTCCTCCCTTCCCTTCGCGGTCAGTCGGTCCAAGTCCTAACGGACAACACGACCGCGATGTGGTACATCAACAAACAGGGAGGAGTGGGGTCGCAGTGTCTCTGCAGAGAGGCTCTGCGTCTCTGGTCCTGGGTTCAGGACCATCAGATTTGTCTGATGGCAAATCATCTGGCCGGAGTTCAGAACGTTCGTGCAGACAGTCTCAGTCGGCAGTTCTCTGCCGATCACGAGTGTAGGCTCCATCCAGAGGTAGTTCACGACATCTTTCGGATGTGGGGGACTCCTCGGGTGGACCTGTTCGCCACTCACGAGAATGCTCACTGCCTGTCATTCTGCAGCCTCCAGTTTCCGATGCAGGGAGCCTTGAGGGATGCGTTTCAGTTGAGTTGGAGCTCGCAACTCCTTTACGCGTTTCCTCCCATACCCTTGATTCCTCGGGTTCTGAGGAAAATTCGCCAAGACCGGGCCTGAGTCATATTGATTGCCCCGGATTGGCCAAGAAGGGTGTGGTACTCAGACTTTCTCCACCTCTCCTCTCACCCGCCGCTCCGTCTCCCTCACAGGGCAGATCTCCTCTCTCAGTGGGAGGGGCAGGTTCTACACCCCCACCTCCAGACCTTACACCTTCATGCCTGGAGATTGAACGGGGCAACCTGATTTCTTTTTCTCTCCCTCACGATGTGGTGGATGTCATTTTGTCAGCCAGGCGTGACTCCACTAAGTCCATCTATTCTTATAGGTGGTCTAAGTTTGTTATTTGGTGCAGGGAGAAGTCCATAGACCCTTTGAGGGCCCATTTATCTGATGTTCTCCAGTTTGCCCTTTCTCTGGCACAGCAGGAGCTTGCTGTTGCCAAAGTGAAGAGTTATCTGTCAGCGCTGTCGGCGTTTATTTGTTTGCCTGACCAGCCTTCTCTGTTTAAATCTCCTATAGTTTTGAGGTTTTTGAAGGGCCTCATTAATAAGTTCCCTCCTGTCCCTTTTATTGTGCCTCAGTGGGATTTGAATCTAGTTCTGACATTTTTAATGGGTGCTCCTTTCGAGCCTCTTCATAAATGTACCATGAGGCTCCTGACTTTCAAAACTGTTTTCCTCGTTGCGATAACTTCGGCAAGGAGAGTAAGTGAGCTTCAAGCTCTTAGTTCCAAGCCCCCATTCCTGTCCATTCATGCTGATCGAATGGTTCTAAGGACCAGGGCTGCTTTTCTGCCGAAGGTGGTGTCTTCTTTCCACCTTGGTCAATCCGTCACCCTCCCTTCCTTTTATCCTCCCCCTCACCCTTCCAAGGAGGAGGAGAGGTTGCACCGTCTGGACCCCAAGAGGGCAGTGTCTTTTTATTTGGACAGAACTAGAGACTGTCGCATGGACGACCAGCTCTTTATTGGCTTTGCTGGCTGCAAGAAGGGAAGAGCGGTCCATAAGAGGACTTTGTCGAGATGGATCGTCCTCTGCATTAAGATCTGCTACTCTTTGGCGGGTAAGGAACCACCAGAGGGCATAAGAGCTCATTAGACTAGGGCTAAGTCTTCGACCTCTGCATTGGCTAGAGGTGTGCCTGTAGAGGATATTTGTAGGGCCGCAACTTGGTCTTCCCTCCACACTTTCGCGAAGCACTACTGCTTGGATACCGAAGTGAGGAGGGATGGTCATTTTGCGCGCTCTGTTCTTCAGGATTTCCTGGTCTAGAAGAGTGGACACCCTCCTCCGTGAGTGGGGACTGCTGTGGGACTCTATTCACAAGGTGAGGAATCCACACGGCAGATGTATCTATCAGAAGAACAAGTTACTTACCTTCGGTAACGCTTTTTCTGGTAGATACAATATCTGCCTGTGGATTCCTCACTGACCCACCCGCCTCCCCGTTGTCCACTCTTCTTTGCCAGAGTATCTCTAATGGATTGTTTTATTGTAATATGCTTATTTGCATTTGCTTCACACTGTGTGTGTTACTTTTATTTCTATACTGTGTATATTGTGTACATTTCTACTGTCATCGGTCCGTCCGTGTGCCTCGAAGGCACGGAAAAAAGGGCGGAACTGATGTCATCACGCCGGCGTGGGCCTATTGTAGGCGTCGGTGACGTCAGCGGAGTCGCGAGCGGAGCCGTGTCTCTGTGACGTCCGCGTCCACGTCGGCGCGAAGCTACAAAAAGAATTTCCGAATGTTGCTGACGCAAGGGGGATATTCACAAGGTGAGGAATCCACAGGCAGATATTGTATCTACCAGAAAAAGCGTTACCGAAGGTAAGTAACTTGTTCTTCTCAAGCGTTGGCATCTTCCATATATTCACATGTGAACCTCGCTCTTCCACGGCCAGAGACTCATTTACTATATACTCTTCTCACACTTCTGTTTTGAATCTGAGCTAATGGGGCCTCTAGGCGAGTAGGGGAGCGTGCCTTCAGATGAGAGTCCTGAGGGTCTACTCCACTTGTTTTTCAATGGGCACAAGTGAGGTGCTACGTGCCATGCCTGGATTAGCTTTACAGACTTCTCCAGTGAAATACAGCCATTTTAATAGACATGCTATGTAATGAGTCTCGTTTATTGGTGAAAAAGCGAACTTGGCCCTGGAATGCTTTAATAAAAGTTGTGCCCCATTGTGTTTTTTGATGCAGCATGCCCCATCAGACAATTTCTGCAGCAGAGACTGGAAGGTAGTGTGGTGCCTGTAGGATGTGTTTTTACATATTCCCTTCCCGCAGGCCCAGAGGCGTTTCCTCCCTTTCTCAGTGGGCCAGGAGCAATTTTAGAATGTGGTGCTCACTTTTCGTTCTACCAGTACCTCTTCTGATCACAAAATTGATGGCAGTGGTGGAAGCACATCTTTCTATACCCCCACTTCTGTCTGTTGAAGGCGGGCTCATCCCATACCGTTGTAGACCATTTCCAGATGATGGCAAGCCGCCTAATTTAGCTAGTGCTCACTGTCTGATAGACTTCTAGACACAGATTCCTTACCTTAGAATATTCCCTAGTAGAATATTCCCCAGGTGTTCGACTGGATCCAGAAGTTTTGGAGCAGTACCCTTGCGAACAGTAGGTGGCCTAGTTCAGCTTTGCGTCAGTCATCTGCCCTGTAATGACGTGTTCGGTACCTATATATTTACCACCCTGGCACGCTGATGTGAATTCTTTCCTTTCCGTGCTAGATAGCACCAATCTGTGAAGAGCTAACCTCAGTTGCTTTTTGACTGGATTTTTTCTCTACTTATGTCTAACCCTTTATTAGAAGGCTGGCTTAGTATATGGTGCACACTTAAAGAAGAAATGCACCTTGCACTAATCCATGCAATTCTTACGGTGATTTTAGTGGTAGTAGACAACCATGGAAAGCTCTCTAAGTGGTAGCTTTGGAGAGCAGCCTTCGGGCTTATCTTAAAGGAGTGTAAATCAGCTTGCTTTATCACATTTACTCAATAGTGTAGATTAGATTAAAAAGAACCGCACAGCGTGTTCGAGGCATATGAGCTGCAGATTGCCCACTGTGCATAGATCGCCACCTAGTGTTGGGCCCGGATGTTTGCAGTTTGTTTTTGTCCTGAAAAGTTCTTTGGAAGTCACGAGATGGGTGACTCCTCCTCTGGACCATACTGCGCATGGACATCGGCTCCATCCTCAGATTGTTTTTTTCCGCCATCGGGCTCTGATGTGTCTCCAGCGCTCCAGTTTGGAACGGAATTTCCTTCGGTGCGCAATCCTCACCCAGTTCAACGGTATTGTTCCGATCGCGGTCCCCATCAACGTGACTCTTCATTGCTTCGAACTCTTCGATTCCGGTCGTCGACGAAGGCCTTCAGGCCTACCTAGGCTTTACTTTCTGGCTCATGGAAAGGACGCCATTCAAGAGGTGTCCTCGATTTAGATCGAAGTTTCCCCACACCGATCTACATGAGGTGTGCAACCTTAGCCTCTCACCGGAGCACGAGGCCAAAGACTGTTCCTCTTGTGCCTCCTTCCGCTCCAAGAAGACGATTCGGAACAGACGAGCTCGAAGAACAATTGCTCGCTCATCAGCATCGATCCCGGACGTCATCTTCCAAGAGTGCGTCAACGTGCCCGAACAGGAGCGAGCCGAAATAAGTTCCAGCTCCTCCGATGCCGAAGACACAGACGTCGAGGACATCACTCCAGCTCAACGGGTCGTAAGTAAGAACGTTGATCCCAACCCTTCCTCGACTCCCTCCAAAAAGGCTTCGGTCACACCCTCACCTTCGGGCCCGGGTGCACACCGAGAGACTGCTTCCCACGCCTCGGGCTCGGCAAAGAAGCCTACTAAGCCTTCAGCCACGCCGACCACTGCTTCGACACCCAAGCACTCGGCACCGGCTCATCGACGTCAAAACCGTAGTTGGAGCCGAGCAAAACACTACATAAAGGTTCCGACTCCCACGCTTCGGAACCGAAAAACCCACGGAACACGTTCCAGTTAAAGACAAGGGTCACAGTTCTAAACTAAAAGACTCTAGACCAGCTACAGAATCGGTGTCCAAAAAACCTCCGGCACCGAGACCTTCGACATCGAAAGACTTGCCATCCACAGAAGAGCTTTTCCTACCAGATCCTACTCAAAAACCTCTTGTAAAAGATCCTAAGACTGGACAACTGACTCTTAGCTCTAAAAAGAGACCACTAGAGGTGCCTGCACCTCCTCCTCCTCCTCCTCCTCCTCCTCCTCCTCCAAAGAAGAGACATTGCAACCTCTCCATTAAGGTTCCCTTCTCCACTTCCCACACTCTTCCACCTCCTCTACGACATCATTTTCCTACACCATCCCCTCCTCCAGATGATGATGTAGACACAGACTCGGAGGACACAGGTGGGGGTGCACATGACCCAGCAGGGGACAATAGTCCCCCTCAGTCACCTAATCCATGGGATGATTATAACTCCCCTGATGTACCTTACGTCCCTCAAGACAATGTATATCCCTCCAGGCCTTCCCCCCCAGAGGACACTATAGGTTTTAATCTACTATCCAGAGGGCTGCCCAGTACCCCAGTACCATGGGGTCGATTTACACACTGATACTGTGGAAGAAGATTTCTTATTGGACACATTTGATAATACACAAAGGTCCTGTCGGGGCTCGAGTCCTCAACCCCCGAATTGAGAAAAAATACAAAGCCGCCCTACTGATCCAGCTTACATTAGAGGCCCAGCACCCCTAGATTCCTTGGTAGTTTCCAACGCACGTAAACGTGCCAATTCACAGACCTCAGGTAAGGCCTCACCACCAGACAAAGAATCGAAGCTCCTTGACGTCTCCGGTAAACGTACAGCGTCACAGGAAGCTAACATTTGGCGCATTGCCAACACCAAAGCGCTGCTGGCAAGATATGACAGGGCACATTATGGTGAACTGGAGTCCATAATGCAGCATCTGCCTGACAAGTATAAAACTAGGGCCAATAAACTCATTCAAGACAGTAAAAATATTACTAATACTTCTATTCGTTGTGCTCTAGATGCTTCAGATACTGCCTCAAGGGCAATCAATACCAGCACACTTTTGTGAAGACATGCCTGGCTACGTATTTCAGGTTTTAAACCCGAGGTACAACATTCCATCCTCAATCAGCCATTTGATGAGTCACATTTATTTGGCCCCAATGTCGAAGTGTCTTTAGAGAAAATGAAAAAAGACTCTGACACGGCAAAATCTACGGGAGCCTTGCAATTGCAAGCTCCCAGACGTTCTTTTTGTCATCATACAGAGGCAACACAAGAGGCTACTCCTCTGAAGGCCCCTCCACTTCCTACAAGACCCCTAGCCAATCCACATTCACTAAGGGCTACCAGAGAGTGGATTACAGGGGTAACAACAACAAAGGCAGAGGCAAAACCAACAACTCCCGCTCTGCCTCCACCCCTACCCAATGACTTTCCTCCCCTTCCCCCCCCAACATTCAACTCCTGTGGGGGGAAGACTGCAACAATTCCTTCCTGCCTGGATCAACATCACATCACATCAGACAGGTGGGTGCGATAAATTATTCAGTCTGGTCACTGTCTAGAACTAACATCTACCCCACCCAATCAGCGACCAATGTCACAAGACCATCTAGCACTGTTAAAGCAAGAAGTAATATCTTTGTTAGAAAAGAGTGCAATAGAACCAGTTCCTCTTCACCAGCTAAATAAGGGGGTTTACTCCCTTTACTTTCTTTCCCAAAGAAGGATGTCTCTCTAAGGTCTATTCTGGACCTCAGACCCTTAAACATATACATCCAGTCAGACCATTTTCACATGGTCACACTCCAACAAGTCCTTCCTCTACTATAACAAAACGATTTCCTTGCTACTCTAGATCTCAGGAACGCATACTTCCACTTTCCCATTCACAAAGCTCACAGGAAGTACCTCAGATTTGTAATAGACGGGCAGCACTATCAATTCAAAGTACTCCCATTCGGAGTCACAACAGCACCAAGAGTATTCACCAAGTGCCTGGCAGTAGTGGCAGCACATTTATGAAGACAGCACATCCTCATCTTCCCTTACCTCGACGACTGGCTCATAAAAGCCAGCTCACACAACCAGTGTGTACAACACACTCATGCCACGATCCAACTACTCCACAACTTGGGGTTCAAACCAAGTCTCATCTGCAACCTTCCAAAGTACAACAGTACCTCGGTGCCACGATAAACACAACAACAGCGCTAGCTAATCCCACTCTAATAAGGATAGCCAGCATGCAAACTCTTCTAACAAAGTGTTCGAGGCATGTGGGCTGTTGAATTCATATCTGTGCATAGATCGCCGCCTAGTGTTGGGTCCGGATGATTGCACATTGTTGTCCTGGAAGAGTCTTCGAAGTATCACAAGATAGGTGGCTCCTCCCCTGGACTACAATGCGCATGGGCATCCTCTCCATCCTCAGATAGTTTTTTTCCGCCATTGGGTTCGGATGTTACTATCTTAGCTCAAGTTAGGAAAACTTTCTACAAATCCAAAAGGCTTTCGACAGCGTCGGTATAGTTTCGTTCGGTACCGATAACTTTGCTTCAGAAGGACGTCGAGGAATCAGCCGGTTTTCTTTCTATACTCGACCCGATCTTCGACCTACGATGGAAAGAAGCCCATTCAAAAGGTGTCCACTTTGCAATTCAAAATTCCGGCACATCGATGTCCACCCGGTGTGCAACAAGTGCCTGTCCCCGGATCACAACGAGGCCAACTGTATGGCCTGTGCCCGGTTCAGGTCGAAGAAAACTCTTCGGATTCTTCGTGCGGCTCGGTTGGAGTCGCAGAAGTCAGCGCCTAAGCCAGTAAACGTCTTTGGGACCGAAGACGAGGAGGTCGTTGATCTAGAGGATCAGGGTGAACACTCGGATCCTGTTTCAAGCCATGACTCCGAGTATGACGCCGAAGATGAAGAAATATTAGAAGAGGAAGAAGACGTCGTCGATGAGGTAGGAGACGACGCAGAGGTCCTTGGGGCCGTAGAAGATTGCTCAGGCGAGGAGCTAGGCCTCACCGTCGATACGGGAGTCCAAGATAAAGCACTCCATAAGGCTCAGGTCGAGGGATCGCCACAAGGCCTTACCGAGATCTACCGACTCGTTCTATAGCCCCGCATAAAGGCCCGGCTACGGACACATATAATGAGCCATCGGTATCAAAAATGCCATTGGTCGATCCAAAGAAATCGAAACCGAAAGCTTCACTGCCGAAACCGAAAGTGCAGCTAACTCTGGTCGGTTCCAAGGCCTCAAACCCCTCGGAGCGGAAGAAACAAAAAAAGGATGTCGATACCGACAAATTCAAAATGGCCATCGAGCCGAAGATTGGGGCGCCCAAGACCAAAGTCAAGGTTGTCGAACCAGCGAAGTCGGCGCCGAAGACAGTCGGCACAGACAAAGTGCTCGACCCGAAAAAGGGGGTCGATCCTCGGTCGACGCCTGCGGCCAAAACAAAGACCGGCTCCAAGGACCCTGTCGAGTCGACGCAGCCGACCCCATTCGTGTCCAAAGAGGTGTCGGAATCACTCCAACGCATCAGGGAAAAGGCTACAACGGTCGGACCGAAAGAGGCCCCAACCCCAAAGTTGGTCGGAAACGTTCCAACTACTCCGACACCAATCAAATTTGGGTTGCCACCAATGGTGCGACCGAAGATGTTCCAACCAAAAATGGGTATCAGAGCCAATATGGATGTGTCAATGGGACTACAGGCTACAGAAGAGCCTGAAGAACAGGCGTCGAGGCAGTTCATCGACTCAGACACTGGTAGACTGTCCTTATATAAAAGGAAAATCATACCTGAAACACCCATGGAGTCATATAGGATTCCATTAAAGAAAAAAAGGATTCAACCACATCGCCAGCTCTTGTGGAGCCTCTGCAATCCTATGGACAAGAACCTCACTCTTTTTTACCCACATACTCAGATGTGGATGCAGGGGATAACGAAGACGAGGATGACACTTATCATGTGGACACTGATCCCGATGATTAAACCCAACCATGGGCGGACCCTGCTGACCCAAAATATCTGCAAAATGCCCCTGACATTCATGCCTGTAATGTAAAAACATCTCCCACTGAGGACACTACTGCCTTTAACGCCATTATTGAAAGAGCGGCAGGTAACCATGACGTACAACTACATGCTGACCCGGTTGAGGAAGACTTTCTGGTCGACACCTTTTCCACTTCCGAAAGAACCGTCAAGACTCTGCCCATGCTCAAAGGGGTCCTTAAGCATGCTGGTGACATCTTTAAAGAGAACACAAGGGCAAGGGTATTAAACCCTAGAATTGAAAAAAAATATAGACCGCCACTTGTGGACCCTACTTACATAAAAGGACAGTTGCCATTGGGCTCATTAGTTGTTTCTAATGCACGTAAGAGAGCAAACTCCCAGACTACAGGTGATGCTCCCCCTCCCGACAAGGAGTCGAAAGTGCTGGAAACTTCAGGAAAAAGAGTTGCAGCGCAGGCAGCTAACATCTGGCGCATTGACAACATTCAAGCACTCTTAGCCAGATATGACAGGTCACATTAAGATACCCTTGAGACACTGTTGCAACACCTACCAGATAAGTACAAGGAGGGAGCAGAGCTATTAATCCAAGAAGGCAAGCTTATCACTAATGCTTCCTTTAAGTGCGCTCTAGACGCAGCTGACACTGCAGCCAGGGCCATTAACACTAGCGTCATGCTAAGACGACATGCCTGGTTGAGAATCTCTGGATTCAAACCAGAAATACAAACTACTATCCTCAATCAGCCGGTTAACCCGGACTACTTATTTGGACCTGAGGTTGACACCACCCTTGAGAAGATTAAAAAGGACAACAAGACTGCAAAGTCTATGGGGGCTCTGCAGTCACAGCAGTTTCGGGGTGGCTCCTTTCGTCGCTCCAATACTAGAGGACCTACAAGAGGCCAAAATACACAGCAAACACAGTGTAATAAAGGAGGTACACAAACCACCTACAATAAAAACAACAGGGGTGGATACTGTGGAAACAACATCAGAGGAAGAGGAAACAACAATTCCAGATCCTCTGCCAATAACAAACCGTGACGCCCTGTCACTGCCCTCCGACCATATAACACCTGTCGTGGGAGACTCCCAACGGTTCCTGCGGTCTGGAAATCCATCACCACAGACAGGTGGGTAAGAGACATTGCCCAGTACGGGTACTGTCTAGAGCTGATATCCACTCTACCCAACATACCACCAAGACACCGTCCTATGGCCGCAGAGCACTTACACTTATTGCAGCAGGAGGTCGTCAGCATGCTGCAAAAAGGGGCCATAGAGCTCGTGCCTGTAGAAGACCAAGGCTCAGGGGTGTACTCTCTGTATTTCTTAATACCCAAAAAGGACGGGTCTCTCAGACCCATACTGGACCTCAGGCCTCTAAACAGCTACATTCTATCAGAGCATTTTCATATGCTCACTTTACAGCAGGTTCTACCGTTACTCAGTAAGGGGGAATTCCTCGCAACACTAGATCTAAAAGATGCGTATTTCCATGTACCCATACACCCATCACACAGACAGTATCTCAGGTTCACTATTCAAAATCAACATTATCAGTTCAAAGTCCTCCCTTTCGGAGTAACTACGGCACCCAGGGTGTTCACAAAGTGCCTGGCGACAGTGGCAGCACACCTAAGGAGACAGCACATACATGTCTACCCTTATCTGGACGACTGGCTTATTCAAGCAAAGACGGCCACACCGCACCATTCATCTCCTTCACAATCTGGGATTCTCGCTGAATTATCCAAAGTCACATCTTCAGCCCGTCCACGTACGACAGTAACTGGGCGCGACAATAAACACTCTGGCAGCCAAAGCTCAGCCAAATTCAGTGAGGATAGACAGCATGCAATTGCTGCTAAAAATTTTTAGACCCCCAACACTCGCTTCCAGCAAGTGTGTTCATGCAGTTGATAGGCATGATGGCCTCCTGCATCTTCATAGACCTGCACGCGACACTACACATGCGTCCGCTTCAGGAGTGCTTAGCACGTCAGTGGAATCAGGCTCACGGACAATTGAAAGACCTAGTGTTGGTGAGCGGTTGGGCATACAACTCTCTGCATTGGTGGAACCCACAAAACCTTTGCAGGGTCCGACCGTTCCAGGAGCCTGTGCCACAGATTATACTGACGACGGACGCATCTCTCCAGGGTTGGGGAGCTCATGTACTCCACTACACAGTGCAGGGACTATGGACAGCACAGCAAAAGAAGATGCACATCAACCTTCCTGGAATTGATGGCAATCTTCATGGTAATGAAGGCTTTCAAAGTACATCTGTGCAACAAGGTCGTGTTGATCCGGACGGACAACATGACTGCCATGTACTACATACAGAAGCAGGGAGGTACAGACTCTCCACAGTTGTCTCATCTGGCTCAGAGCATGTGGAAGTGGGCCATTCAGAGGAACATCTTCCTCATGGCGGAACACCTCCCGGGCAAAGACAACCAGATGGCGGATCTGCTCAGCAGGCACAGCCACCAGATGCACGAGTGGGAGATACATCCGTCAGTGCTACAACCGTACTTCCAGCAGTGGGGTCATCCAGAGATAGACCTGTTCGCCACAAGGGAAAACACAAAATGCCAAAGCTTTGCCGCCAGGTTCCCACATCCGCAGTCACAGGGCAATGCGATATGGATGAACTGGTCAGGCAAATTTGCGTACGCTTTTCCCCCAGCACCTCTAATACCGCTAGTGGCACGCAAACTGAGGCAACACTCGATGACACTCATCCTGGTTGCTCCAACGTGGGCTCGCCAACCATGGTACACCACGTTTATGGAACTCTCTGTGGTACCGCATCAAAGGCTGCACCTCACACCCAGGCTTTTGACGCAGAGCCATGGCTACATTCACCATCCAGATCCGCAACAGCTCAACCTTGCGATCTGGCTCCTGAAGTCTTAGAATTTGTCTACCTCAACTTGCTGCCAGAATGTATGAATATCATAAAGGAGGCAAGACAGCCCACAACCAGAGCCTGCTATGCGGCTAAATGGAAAAGGTTTGTCATATATTGTAACAACAATGACATTAACCCACTGGATGCATCTATTCAAAATATTATCTGTTATTTGTTGTACTTATACAGATGTAATCTGGCGTACAGTTCCATTCGTATACATTTATCCGCAATAGCAGCTTATCTTCAAAACAGGCAGCACCTCTCACTATTCAGAGTGCCTGCCATTAAGGCTTTTCTGGAAGGACTCAAAAGAGTGGTCCCTCCCAGACACCCACCTTCACCAGTCTGAAACCTCAATGTGGTCCTCACCAGACTGATGGGACCACCTTTTGAACCTCTACACTCTTGTGAGATTCAGTTTCTAATCTGGAAAGTGGCTTTCCTAGTAGCCATTACCTCACTACGAATAGTTAGTGAACTCTAGGCACTAACCATTCAAGAGGCATTCATACAATTCCACGCAAATAGTTGTACTATGCACCAACCCTACATTCATGCCTAAGGTGATTTAGCACATGAACCAAACCATAGAACTGCCAGTTTTCTTTCCTAATCCAGAAACTGTCGCAGAGAGATCCCTACACACATTAGATGTCAAAAGAGCTCTTATGTACTATATAGACAGAACAAAGGATTTCAGGAAAACAAAACAGCTTTTTGTTGCCTTTTCTCCACAGCACAAAGGCAACCCCATTTCCAAAGCAGGGATAGCCCGGTGGATTGTTAAGTGTATACAGATTTGCTATGCTAAGGTTAAACGCACACTAACCATTCCTCCAAGAGCACACTCCACACATAAGTTAGGAGCGTCCATGGCGTTCGTGGGGAATATTCCTTTAGAAGAGATATGTAAGGCAGCCACATGGTCCACCACACATACATTTACAAAACACTACTGCGTAGATGTACATTCCAAACAGCAGGCAGCTGTAGGACAGGCTGTTCTCAAAACTCTTTTTCAGACTGCTGCAGCTGGCACGGGCAGCCGCCGCTAACAGGAGGGACTGCTATGTAATCTATGCACAGATAGGAATTCAGCAGCCCACATGCCTCGAACCGAATATGCTACTTACCAGTATGCATCTGTTCTTGGCATGTAGGGCTGCTGACATTCATATCGCCCGCCCTCCTCCCCGGCGCCTGTAGCTGCTGCAGCACTCAGAATTAATCTTAGCATGGTCATTACTCACTGTACCACACTCCATCTCTGCCACAATGGCGAAAAACAATCTGAGGATGGAGTGGATGCCCATGCGTCCTGTAGTCCAGGGGAGGAGCCAACTATCTCATGATACTTCGAAGACTCTTCCAGGACAACAATGTGCAATCATCCGGACCCAACACTAGGCGGCGATCCATGCACAGATATGAATGTCAGCAGCCCTACATGCCAAGAACAGATGCATACTGGTATTGCTATCTCTGAAGTGACCCGGCACGGTATGATCTCCTTCTTCTAGCAAAAGCGCGGAGATACCCCTTCGGGGGTCTATTCAGGCGCTATAGAAGCACATAAATAAATAAACTGGTAAGTAGCATATTCGTTCAGCCACAATACTCCCTTCCAGCACGAGTGTTCATGCAACTCGTAGGGTTGATGGCCTCTTGCATTTTCATAGTGCCCCATGAAAGACTTCAAATGCGTCCTCTCCAAGAGGGCTTATCACGTCAATGGAACCAGGCTCAAGGTCAATTAACAGACCTAGTGTTGGTAGACGGTCGGACTTATCGCTCTCTGCAGTGGTAGAACACCAAAAAACTTTCCAAGGGTCGACCGTTCCTAGAGCCAGTTCCTCAAATATTCTTGACAGCGGACACATCGCTCTCCGGCTGAGGGGCCCACCTACTGCAACACACCACGCAAGGCAGGTGGACGCCGCAACAAAAGTTACTCCACATCAATCATTTGGAGTTACTAGCTATATTTCTAGCACTCAAAGCCTTCCAAAAGCAAGTATCAAACAAACTGTGTAAGTCCGTACAGGCAACATGACAGCCATGTATTACATACAGAAGCAGGGAGTCAAAATAGGGCGGAACACACTCCCTGCAACTCTCTCAGCTAGCACACAACATATGGGGTTGGGCTATACCTCAAAACCTATTCCTTCTAGCCCAGCATGTTCCAGGAGTACAAAGTACCATGGCAGATCTGTTAAGTCGTCAAACACAACAGATCCACGAATGGGAACTTCATCCGCAAGTTCTTCAACCATTCTTTCGGATGTGGGGACACCCTCAGATAGACCTCTTTGCCACCCACAAAAACGCCAAATGCCCAAGCTTCGCCGCCAGATATCCACACCCACTGCCCAAAGTTGATATGGATCAACTGGTCAAACAAATTTACGTACGCTTTTCCACCTCTCCCACTCATGCCACTAGTAGCGCGCAAACTACAGCAGCATTCTCCGACCCTCATCCTAGTTGCTCCAACGTGGGCCAGACAGCCGTGGTACACCATACTGCTACAACTGTCTGTAGTGCCGCACCAAAAACTATACCTATCTCCATGCCTTTTGACACAGAACCGTGGAGAGATTAGGCACCCGGACCCAGCTCAGCTCAACCTTGCGATCTGGCTCCTGAAATCCTAGAATTTGGATATCTGAACCTTCCTCCAGACAGCATGAATGTTATAAAAGAAGCTAGACATCCAACCACTAGAGCATGCTATGCAGCTACATGGAAACGATTTGTGATATATTGTCACAACAATATTAATCCTTTAGACGTGTCTATTCAGCACATCATAGGATACTTACTGCACCTACAAAGATGTAACTTACCTACACATCTATTAGACTACATCTTGCAGCCATAGCAGCATATCTGCAAAACAGACAGCATCTATCCCTGTTCAGAGTGCCTGCTATTAAAGCCTTTATGGAAGGCCTTAAAAGAATAATTCCTCCTAGAGTACCACCTTCACCAGTGTCGAAATTAAACATTGTTCTCACACGGCTAATGGGACCTCCCTTCGTACCTTTACATAAATGTGAACTACAATTTTTAACATGGAAGGTTGCATTCCTAGTAGCTATTACTTCTCTACGGAGAGTTAGTGAACTACAAGCACTAACCATTCAAGAACCTTTCTTACAAATGCATCATAATAAGGTCGTTCTCCGTACAAATCCAAAATTCCTACCCAAGGTCATTTCTCCCTTCCATCTCAACCAATCTGTGGACCTGCCAGTTTTCTTTATGCAGCCACAGTCGCAGACAGAGCTCTTCATACCAGAGATGTCAAAAGAGCATTGCTATACTACATTGAGAGAACACCACCTTTTCGAAAAACCATACAACTTTTTGTGTCTTTCTCACCACCACACAAAGGTAACCCCATATCAAAATCTGGGATATTGATGGATTGTCAAATGCATACAGATTTGCTACCATAAAGCTAAACGTACATTATCTGTTCCTCCTAAAGCCCACTCTACAAGAAAAATAGGGGCTTCAATGGCATTTTTAGGGAACATCCCTTTAGATGACATCTGCAGAGCAGCCACATGGTCTACACTGCACACATTCACAAAACATTACTGTGTAGATGTGCAAACTAAACAACAAGCTACTGTGGGCCAGGCTATTCTCAAAACATTATTCCAAACTACTGCAACAGGTAGGGGTGGTCGCCGCTAAGAGTGGGTACTGCTATACAATCTATGCACAGTGTGCAATCTGCAGCTCATATGCATCAAACGGAAAATGCTACTTACCAGTATGTATCTGTTCTTGGCATGTAGAGCTGCAGAGTTACACACGCCCAACCCCCTCCCCGGCTACACTTGTCTGTTCCAGTATTATCTTAATTAGATACAGTTTACATGGACATCCTTCCTTTTCTTGCAAAGCACCATCACATCCCTAATGGCGAAAAACAATCAGAGAATGGAGCCGATGCCCATGCGCAATATGATCCGAAGGAGTCCCCCATCTCGTGACTTCCAAAGAACTTTTCAGGACAAAAACAAACTGCAAACATCCGGGCCCAACACTAGGTGGCGATCTATGCAGTGTGCAACTCTGCAGCTCTACATGCCAAGAACAGATGCATACTGGTAAGTAGCATATTCCTTATAAAAATAAGTCTATTTATTACACAACACAATCACAGTGGCATATCTTCTAGCTGAGATATCAACAATGCACATAAGAAGAAATCAGGTAGGTAACAAAAAAATACACACTGGTCTCCAGAGGGAGACCAAACCATATACTGAAGAAGTGGAATGTGAACTGCAAGGAAGAATGGGACTTGGACCAAAAGACTCAGAGGAGCTGGGAGAACAAGGAACCTACAAAGGTAAGTACCCAGGAATTCCACAGAGGCTGGGTGCAGAGTTTAAACACAGCCGTGTGCCCAATGGAAGTCAGTAGAGAAGTCATGGTTGCAGTATCGGAAAGAAACAGTTAATTATAGATTCCTTACTTTAGAATTACCCCCAGAGGTCAGACTGGATACAGAAAGTTTTTCGTCGGCAGTAACCCTGCCCATCGAAAGGTGGAGTTGGTCAACTCCGCGTCCGTCTTTGCCATCGTGGTCGTGGGGATGACGTTGCGTTAGCTACATAGATGCTGCCCTCGTGCTCTGATGTCAGTTCTTTCTTTTTCCGCGCCAGCCAGCGTGGATCCGGAGAGAGCGGTACCTCCAGTCAGTTTTTGACTGACTTTTTGCCGACTTTTGTCGACATCTTTTTCGAGTCTTCTTCTCCTGGTGCACATCAGGGATGCCCGGCTTCAAGGCTTGCGGTTCCTGTAGCTGACTGATGTCGTGACAGATCTGCACTGCGTGTGTCTGTTTTGCCTGTAGTGTGACCTGGAGCGTTCCAAGTCTTTGCATTCGGGGGTCAGGTAAGTTGAAGCACAAGAAGTCGTTGAAGCATCGTCACTCTTTGACTCCTCCCCGTCCGTCGACCGACGCGGTGAGGGATGCGGGTGGTGCCCCTACTGCGGCTCTGTGAGCAGAGTCCGAAGGGTCGACTCCGGGTTGCCCTCCCTTTTCGAGACGGAGCAACCCCTGCCCAGTTTTGCCAATTTTATGAAGCAATGCATGCCATCTTTGGGCAGCCCGACTCTGCTGGCGCGCCTTCGTACCCCGCGGACTCAGCTGGGGCCCTGGGCCTTTGATGCCCTCAGCTCCAGCCCTGCGGGGTCCCCTTGGAACCAGGCCAGGATCCGGATCGGCGACGGTCGACCTTATTACACTTCCCTCTGCACTAATTCTAGGGGAAGCACGTCTGCAGCAGATGCCGGTTGTGTTCCCAGCCAGCATCGATCCCTGCCTCCATCCCAATGTAGACACGGAGCCAGATTCGGTGCCCATGGGTACCTTTGTGTTGTTGTTCTACCAAGGCTCTTTTACACCAGACTGGCACCCAGAGAAGGGTGTGGATTACTGGAAGGGGTCTGGAGTCCCTCTGACTGACCAGTTGGGCTATGACCGGACTGAAGAGAGGAACTGGGGAAGCCAGTAGTTTGGATACCTCACCGGTCCTTGGCATTTTGTCTCCTCTTACCGTGGCTACGGTGGAGGGAGCATCTTACACCTTGGTGATGCATAAGACGGCCGAGGCACTCAGCCTCGAGCTACCTACCGTGGCAGTCAGGACTAACTTCCTGACAGAGGTGTTTCAACCGGCAGCGAGCTCTTCGGAGCCCCTGCTCCACTTTAATGTACCCCTCACCGACATCCTTTTGAACACCTGGTCCAGGCCCAACACTGGGGCTCCTATGTATAGGATGATTGCCCAACGCCACCGGCTGGCTTCAGGCAACCTCACTTCCCTCTCCCAACACCACACCCCAGAGAGCTTGGTGGTCCAAGCCTCCACCTCCAAAGGCGCATTCCCTAACGAACCACCTGATAGGGAATCCAAAAAGCTGGATTTTTGAGAAGATGTTTTCTTCCTCCAGCTTGGGTCTTCGGTCGGTAAAACCGCATGTCTGTTGGCCCGTTACACCGACTCCGTGTCGGATACAGTAGCGCAAGTGCTGCCCCAGTGCCCGGAGGAGGCCTCGTTCTCTCCCGTGCAGTGGCCGAAGGTAGAGACTCAGCAAAGTTTACCATCCGCTGTGGGCTGGATACCACTGATACACTAGGCAGGACGATTTCCCCGTCGATAGCCCTTCGACCCTACGCCTGTTTGAGGTTGACTGGTTTTTATGGGGATGTCCAATCCACTCTTATGGACATGCACTTTGATGGCCGTTGCCTGTTCGGCAACAAGGCAGACAACGCGCTAGAGTGCTTCAAGGACTCGCGGGCTTCGGCCAAGTACTTGGACCTCTCCACCCACCTCAAGGACTCGTGGGCTACGGCCAAGTCCTTGGGCCTCTCCACCCACTCTGCGCAGCCTGCTTTTTTGACCCTTTCGTGGCTACGGAAGGGGTGTTGCGCCACGTCCCACCCATTGCCACAGCCGGGTGCACCCGACTCCCTGCAGTTTAGGGCTTATCCTCCTGAGCAGTGAGTCCAAGATATTCGGGCTAGGATTCTGATGTCATAGCCTCTGTCCCGGGTTTCGTCAGAATGACTGTGAGGCAGCTGGGCTCCTGCATCATGCTGGTAGGCATATGCGGGCTCTGCAGTGGGACCTGAAGTTCCAGTGGTCACAACATCAGGGGAATCTGATTGCGATCAGATCTCGGAGGGCACTGCACGACAATTGCAGTGGTGGCCAAACACCCACCCCCTTTTGTACCAGTGGTGGCTAACGAACCAGGATTGGGTCAGTAGCAGATCCCTCTCCCTTCCCCAACCGAAGTTCACAGTGAGTAGTGCAGGTGTTCCGTGGAAAACACCACTACCATGTGGTACTGCAACAAGCGAGGCGGCTGGGGTCATGGACCCTATGTCAAGAGGCTCACCTTCTCTGGACATGGCTGGAACATCAGTGCATATCCCTGGTGGTACAACACCTGGCAGGTTCACTGAACGCCAGGGCAGACGAACTCTTCCGCAGGTGCATGATGGATCACAAATGGCGTCTTCACTCAGAGGTGGTGCAAGGTCTATTTCTGCAGTGGGGAGAGCCTTGGTTAGATCTATTCGCCACTGAAGAGAACGCTCAATGTCAGCAGTTCTGCGAGTTGAAATTTCCAAGGCGGCACTCGCTAGGCAACACTTTTTGTCGCGAGTGGAGTTGCATTCTTCTATATGCCTTTCTGCCTATACAACTTCTGCCCAGAGTGCTGAAGATCAAGCGCGTCCGGGACAAAGTCATTTTTGTAGCTCCGGAATGGGAACGAAGAGTCTGATATTCCGAGCTGTTACACATGGCCATTGATCCTCCCTTCAGACTGCCTCTTCAGGAGGATCTTCTGTCGCAGCAGGGGACGGTCTTCCACCCGAACCTGTCCAGCCTCCACCTCCTTGCATGGAGATTGAGCGGCGACAGTTTACAGCCTTCGACCTTCCGACCTTCCTCCCGAAGTCTGTGATGTTATCTTGGCAGCCGGGGGTCCCTCCACTAGGACGGTTTATACCTGCAGAAGGAACACATTTGTGGCATGGTGCGCAGCAAATGCTGTGGATCCCATTTCTGTCCCTCTTTCTGAGGTTCTCTTGTTCCTCCTTTCTTTGGCCCAGCAGGGCTCTGCTCTGGGCACTCTTGAAGGCTATCTCTCAGCCGTTTCAGCCTTTCTTAGGCTTCCTGATCAGCCTTCTTTTTTCAATTCCCCTGTTATAAATCGCTTTCTTAAGGGCATTACTCATTTTTTTCCTCCTGTTCCCATCGCAATGCCTCAGTGGGACTTGAACTTGGTACTTACTTACCTTATGGTCGCTCCTTTTGACCAGCTACATCACTGTCCTCTTAGAGTTCTTACTTTAAAGACAGCCTTTCTCGTTGCCATCACCTCTGCTCTCGGGGTGCGTGAGCTCCTGTGTCTGTCTTCAAAACCTCCTTTTGTGGCGGTTCATCCGGACAAGGTTATCCTTCGAACTCTACACTCTTTTCTTCTCAAAGTAGTTACTTCTTTCCACATTGGTCAACCCATCACTTTGCCCACCTTCTTTCCGCATCCCTCCAAGGAGCAAGAGAGATTCCACCCTCTGGATTCCAAAACGTGCGCTTTCCTTTTATTTGGATCGCACAAAGCAATTCCGGGTGGATGACCAGCTCAGGTGCCAAAAAGGGTCAGGCCGTGCACAAACGGACCATCTCTAGGTGGGTCGTTTTGTGCAATAAAGCTTGCTACTCTTTGGCAAAGCAGGAGCCTCCAGTGGGAAAGCGTGTCCATTTCACCAGGGCGACGGTAGCTACCCCTGCTTTGAGACGGGGAGTCATGTGGGCATCTCTGCATACTTTCACCAAACACTACTGCCTGGACATCCAAGTCTGGAGAGACGACTTCTTTGGCCGTTCTGTTCTCCAGGACTTTCTGGTGTAAACTTGGTTCGCAGACCCACCTCTGGGGTTGGTATTGCTGAGGTATCTATTCTAAGGTAAGAAATCTATAGCTAACTAAGGTAAGGAATCTATAAATGTTTCTTTCAGATGAACAAGTTACTTACCTTCTGTAACAATATATCTGTAAATACATAGGTTAGTTATAGATTCCTTACTGCCCCACCCATCCTCCCTGTTCTGCCATCTGACTTCTAGGGTTAGGGAATACCTTTCAGGGCCCTAGTTTTTGTGCACCAGTGGTTGGTGTCTTACATGACTGCGCTTCTGGCGTGGAGTGTCGTGTAAAAGAACTAACATCGGTGCGCGAGTGCAGCGTCTAAGTAGCTACCGCAACGTCATCCCAGCAACCACAACGCCAACGACGAACACAGAGCTGACCAATGCCACCTTTCGACACGCAGGGGTACTGATGAAAAAATTCTCTGGATCCAGTCTGACGCTTGGAGGTAATCCTACAGGTAAGGAATCTATAACTAATCTATGTCTCTTACAGATATATTGTTACCGAAAGTAAGTAACTTGTTCTTCACTCCACTATCGTACTAGTCCACAATAAGATCGGACAGAGACAAAAGAAAAGTTTAAAATGTTTATTTTAACTATCATGCTCCCATATGCAGTATGTGTGCCACAACAAGCAGAAAAATGTCTAACACAAATACGGTAAGCATCGCAAGTAGGTTGTAAATCTTTAAAGGTGGTGTCATTATACAGATTAGCCTATCCTCCCTCCCCTTCTACATAAGCAAAATGATTATATATCAGAAGATCTCTGGGTGTTCGTTGCAGACCCTGTACCTCAGTCTATAGATGAACATCACAGGTGCTACATCACCATTGCTGTCTCGCTCCTTTCTCTGGAAAGATGCTTCTCCAGGTGTTCCTCACCAACCCGTGTATACCTAGATGACCAAAGTACGTGTTCCCAAACAGCTGCATCTGCCTGACCAAAACAGAAGAAGGGGAATTGTTGTTCTACCTTGTCTTTGGTGTTCAGACTAAAGCCTACGAAAGAACAGAACATAATAACAGCATGTTATGTGTGAAAGTTGCAGTGTGGCACAAAGCAACAATGAGTTTGTGTAGTAACGTGCGCAAAGCAGAAGACACCACAGGCTTATGCTAACTTTCGGAAAACGACAATAGCCTCTTGGACCACGTGACAACCCCGAGACCGATCCCACCACCGGTAACTCCTAGGATGACGCCTCCATCTGGCATTGCTCAGCCTCCAAGGCTTGATCCTTCATCATTAGATATCAATCAGGAAAAGGGTCAAATTGCTGATGATCCATCCAATCCGGAATGGAACGTCTACCTATCATCCCCACCAGTTCCACGCCCAGTAGACTCTCCAGTGGATGATATAGGGAGGCTCTGCAACCTCATGGAGCGAGGTTCTAAGAGGCTCCAACTGCCAATGATGGTCAAATATACAGATCTTTTCTTGTATGACTTCAATGTGCAGGCAAGGGAGTCAGTGCGCTCTATTCCCGTAGTGGATTATATTTGGGAAGATGGCGTATGGATAATGCAAAATGCAGACACAGTGGCAGCAGTATTGCCACAAATAGATACAAAATCTATGGAACTAGAGAGTTCACCGGCCGGTTTAGTGGGTCACCCAAAGCCGGACTCTAGTTACCCAAGCGGCTCAACTTCAATCTAAAAACCGGTCTACATCAGACTAAACTCCACCAGATTGTGAAGGCAGGCGCCTAAATAAAATAGGCACAAGGTTCTTTGGGATATCGGCCTTTACCATCCTAATTCTCTTGCAATTTATGGGTCGGTATGATAGACAAATATGGTCAAACATGAGTGATAGATCTCTGGCAGAAGATAGACGGTCGGAAGCTAAAAGAAACCTTCGAGAAGGAGAAAGAACATCTTCTGAAGTAGTTAATTGTGTGATGGACATCGCTTCCATGGGATTGTGTCAGCTGGCAGGGGCTGTGGTCTTGAGACGGCAGAGATGGCATAAAGCAACATCCTTTAGGCCTGAAGTATAGTCCAATGTCTTGAACATGGCTTACGATGGAGGAAACCCTGTTCGGTAAATATATCCATAATGCTTTATTGGCATAAAAATGGACACAGACACGGCTAGATCCCTTGACACCCTTCCTTTCTAAAGAGGTTTTCCATCATATAGAGGAGGATAGCAGCCCTCACAACAGTTCAAACCCTTGAAGTTGTAATACAGGCCCACTGTCCAGCAGCAACAATAACATCAACCGCCTGCCATGGCTTACACCAAACGGGAACCTCACCGAAAGCAACCCCCCTGTATCAGGGCACAGCTTGTAAACATTCAGGTCCCGCCCACCCTTGTTTTCTGTAAAGCGCTCTGATATCTGCAAAGATCTTGTGCGCGCTATATAAAACTCTGAATAAATAAATAAATAAATGAATAGACCCAAGCCCCCCCCCCCCCATCTAGTGGGTGCAACATTTCCAACTACCCCCCTGGGAGATCGTAACTTTAGACAGATGGGTATTGGACTTAGTCACTTATGCCAATACCCTGGAGTTTACCCAAAGACAACTGAACAATTCCCCAAGGGGAGCGCACCCCCCTCGTCTTCACTTATTAAAGAAAGATGCTCTTCTCCAATATTGGAATCTTTCATAGATTTACATGTGACCCAACCTCTTCCACCGAGAGACTCCCCTTATAGATAGAGTACAATTTATTCCCCCTTGTCTTCGAAAATCTAGTCTCTTTTTTGAGTATTCTAGAGTATGCTGTCACCTGATTGGTTATAGTTTGTTTGGTCCTTTAAAAAAAAAACCTAGGAAGGCTTCTAAGGCGACTGTACATTGTCTTTATAGTCTGTTAATGATACATACTACTTTATTATGTTACCGTGGGACTCGCACTTACTTAGGAGAATGATTCAAGCATTTGAATCTATGAAAGAGACGAATACTGGAGAACTGCAATTACAGGTAACTCATTTTCTTCCTAGTTAGGCCGATGTCCTGAATTATGTAATCCGCAATGGCAAGATCCAATGCTAGTTCTTCAATATCCAGTGCAAAGGAGTCATTGAGGCTCATTAATGTGTGGGTGTCAGATAGATCTCGTAATGTCATTGGAGAGATATTGGGTTCTAATTCAATGGTAATGTGCCTAGCTGAACAAAACAGTTTTAGATTCTTTACCTTAGAATTACCCCAGGTGTCAGACTGGATCTGGAAAGTTTTTCATCAGCAGTATCCCTGTGCGTCGGAAGGTGGTGTCAGCCGACTCCGCTTTAGTCGTCTGCATCGTGGTCTCAGGGATGATCCGGGGTAGCTACATAGACGCCGCACTTGAGCGCTGACGTCAGTTCTTTGTTTTTCCACACCAGCAAGAGCATATACGGAAAGAGCGCTACCTCCAGTCACCTTTTGACTGACTTTTTTTCGACTTTTGTAGACTTGGTTTTTTGAGTCCATCGACTCCTGGTGCACGATGGATGCCTGGCTTCAAGGCCTGCGGTTCCTGTAACCAACTGATGTAAGTGACTAACCCACACCGCCTGTGCCTCTACTGCCTGGAGTGCGACCACAACCCCAAGTCGTGCTCCGACTGCCGGACCATGGCCCTGAAGTCTTTGAGGGAGCGGTCCCAAAAGCTACTCGAGGCCCGGCAGTTGGCTCCCCAGCGCTCGAGGTCCCGCTTGCGGAGGTGGTCGAGGGACCGGTCGCGGAGCCAACACCGTTTTTCATCTTAAGTCTTCGCACTCGGGGTCAGGTAAGTCGACGCACAAGAAGAAGTCGAAGAAGCATCGTTGCTCTTCGACTTCTCCCCGTATGTCGGCCGACGCGATTAGGGAGGCGGGTGGTGCACCTTCTGCTGTTTCACGTGTGGAGCCCGGAGGGTCGGCTCCGGGTCCCCCCCCCCCCCCCCCCCCCCCCGTTCCCTGGAACTGGAGCGACCCCTGTCCAGATTGGTCAGTTTTATGAACAATGCATGCCATCTTTGGGCAGTCCGACTCCACCAGCGCACCTTCTGGCCCCGGAGATTCGGCTGGGGGCCCTGGGCCTTCGGCAACGGCGGCTCCTGCCTCTGCGCCTCAGAGTCCCCTTTTATCCAGGCCTGGATCTGGCTCGGCGCCGGTCGACTTTGTTATGCCTCCCCCCGCGCCGATTCCACCAGTACCACATCCGCAACTGGCGTCTGTTCTGTCCCCAGCCGACGTCGACCCCGGCCTCCACCTCGAGGTAGACACTGAGTCGGACCGGGGCAGACCGATGCCGATGGATACTTTTGTGCCCCTGTTCTACCCTGAGCCTTTGAGACCAGATTGGCAGCCAGAGGAGGGTGAGGGTGACTGGGAGGGGTCTGGGGACCCTTTAACTGACCAGTTGGCTTATGAGCAGGACTGTAAAGAGGAACTGTGGGAATACAGTGGTCTGGATACCTCACCAGACCTTGGCATGTTGTCTCCTCCTACCCTGGCTACAGAGGAGGGAGCATCATATGCGGTGGTGTTGCATAGGGCAGCCGTGGCTCTCCACACCGAGCTACCTACGGTAGCAGTCAGGACTAACCTCCTGATAAAGCTCTTTCAACCGGCAGAAAGTTCTTTGGAAGCCCTCGCGGACATCCTTTTGGGCACCTGGTCCAGGCCCAACACAGGAACTCCTGTGGACAGGATGATTGCCCTGTGCCACCGCCCGCCCCCGGGCGCACCCACTTTCCCTCTCTAACACCCCACCCCTGAGAGCTTGGTGGTCTAAGCCTCCACTTTCAAAGGCGCATTCCCCAACGCACCACCCGATAGGGAATCTAAAAAGCTGGACCACCGTGGGAAGAAAATGTTTTCTTCCGCCAGCTTGGGACTGCGGTCGGTAAACACTGCATGTCTGTTGGGGCGTTACTCCCATTCTGTGTGGATACGGTAGCGCAGGGGCTGTCCCAGTGCCCCGAGGAGGCCCGGGCCATGCTCTCCCATGCAGTTGCAGAGGGGAGAGACGCAGGAAAGTTTACCATCCGCTGTAGGCTGGATACCGCCTAGGCACTAGGCAGGCCGATTTCCATGTCAGAAGCCCTTCGACGCTACTCCTGGTTGCGGTAGACTGGTTTTTCCGGGGTGTCCAATCCACTCTTATGGACATGCCCTTTGACGGGCATCACCTTTTGGGAGACAAGGCAGACAACGCGCTGGAGAGCTTTAAGGACTCTCTGGCTACGCCCAGGTCCTTGGGCCTCTCCTCCACCCGCCGTGCTCAGTCTGCCTTTCATGGCTACAGAAGGGGTGCCTGCCATGTCCCCGCCCAGGGCCACGGCCCATGGGAACTAGCGCCGTCGTTCTGGGGGCAGCAGGTTGGCCAGTCCACCAAAACCCCCTCTGCGGCAGCCCCCAAACCTTTCTACTCCGACCTTTAAGGGCCAACAAACACAAGTGGGCAGCAGGATCCACCATCACCTCCCCCACTGGTGCACCATCACGTCGGACAGGTGGGTTTTGCAAATAGTCCGAAGGGGCTACTCCCTCCTCTTCGAGACTACCCCTCCATCTATCCCACCTCAGTAACATCGCATGTCGGAGGATCATCTGGCCCTTCTCCAACAGGAAGTTTCGGCACTCTCTGCTAAGGGAGCCATCGAGCACGTTCCTGCCCCAGAAGTAGGTCGTGGTTGCTATTTCCACTACTTTTTGGTGCCCAAGATGGACAAAGGTCTGCGTCCTATCTTGGATCTCAGGATCGTCAACCACTTCCTACTGAAGGAAAAGTTCAAAATGTTGACGATCGCTTAGGTCCTGTCTACCCTCGAGAGTGGATGGTAGCGTTGGACTTGCAGGATACTGATTTTTACATCCCCATCCTGCCGGCACACTGGCGTTACCTGAAAGTTCAAGGTAAGCCACGATCATTTTCAGTTTACCGTGCTCCCCTTTGGCCTTACCATTGCCCCTCGGGTGTTCAGGAAAGTGATGGCAGTGGTCGCAGCTTATCTGCACAAATCTTCTCCTATCTCGATGACTGACTGTGGAGGGCGGGCTCGCCCGCCCCAGGCTGTCGTCTCCCACCTGCAAACTATGGCCGAACTCCCACATTTGCTGGGGTACTCCATCAACGTGCCAAAGTCATACCTGACTCCCTCTCAGAAGCTCCTCTTCATCCGAGTGGTTCTGGACGCAATGCAGTTTCGGGTCTATCCTCCCGAACATCAAGTCCAGGATACTCGGGCTATGATTCTGATCTTTCAGCCTTTATCCCGGGTTTCGGTCAGGCTGACCTTCAGGCTACTGGGTCTGATGGCCTCCTGCATCCTGCTGGAGGACCATGCCAAATGGTATATGCCGGCTCTGCAGTGGGACCTGAAGTTCCAGTGGGCTCAACATCAGGGAAACCTGTCAGATTGCATCCAGAGAGCACTGCACGCCAATTGCAGTGGTGGCTAACGAACGAGGATTGGGTCGACGGCAGATCCCTTTCCCTTCTCCAACCAGAGTTCACAGTGGTGACCGATGCACCACTCCTAGGATGGGGACGGCCACATGAAGGAGGGGGATATCAGAGGCTTCTGGTCTTTAGCGAAGTCCGTGCTCCACATCAAGCTTCTGGAGCTTCGGGCGATTCGTCTTGCACTCAAGGCATTCCGTCCCTCTGTCTGGGGAAGAGTAGTGCAGGTGTTCACGGACAACACCACCGTCATGTGGTATTGCAACAAACAAGGCGAGTGGGGTCGTGGACCCTATATCAAAAGGCCCTCCGCCTCTGGACATGGCTGGAACATCAGGGCATATCCCTGGTGGTTCAACACCTGGCAGGTTCTCTGGACGCCAGGTCGGACTAACTCAGCTGCTGGTGCATGATGGATCACAAATGGCATCTTCACTCGGAGGTGGTGCAAGGGCTCTTTCAGCAGTGGGGAGAGCCTTGGTTAGATCTATTCACCACCGAATAGAACGCCAGGTGTCAGCAGTTCTGCACTTTGGAATTTCCAAGGCGGCACTCGCTAGGTGATGCTTTACATCACTAGTGGAGCTGCGGTCATCCATATGCCTATACCATTTCTGCCCAGTGCTGAAGATCAAGATCGACCGGGCCCAAGTCATTCTTGTGACTCGGATTGGGCACGAACAGTCTGATATCCCGAGCTGCTCAACATGTCCATCGATCCTCTGATCAGACTGCCTCTTCGGGAGGATCTTCAGCATGGGACGGTCCTCCACCCGAACCTGTCCAGCTTCCACCACATTGTGTGGAGATTCAGCAACGGCAGTTGACTTCGTTTGACCTGCCTCCCGAAGTCTGCAATGTTATCTTGGCAGCCAGGCGTTCCTCCACTAAGATGGCATACGCCTGCAGATGGAACAAATTTGTGGCATGGTGCACAGCAAAGGCTGTGGATCCCCTTTTCACCCCTCTTTCCGAGGTTCTCTTGTTCCTCCTTTCTTTAGCCCACTAGGACTCTGCTCTGGGAACTCTAATCGGCTACCTCTCAACCATTTCAGCCTTCTTTAGGCTTCCTGATCAGCCTTCTCTTTTCAGGTCCCCTGTAAATAGATTCCTTAAGGGCATTACTAATCTTTTTTCTCCTGTTCCCCTCGTAATGCCTCAGTGGGACTTGAACTTGGTTCTTACCTACCTCGTGTGTGCTCCCTTTGAGCTTCTAAATAACTGTCCTCTCAGACTTCTCACTTTGAATATTGCCTTTCTGGTGGCCATCGCCTCTGCACGCAGGATGAGTGAGCTGCAAGCTCTTTCTTCCAAGCCTCCCTTTCTGGTTGTCCAACTGGAAGGGGTCATCCACAAAACTAGACCTTCCTTTCTTCCCAAGGTGGTTGCTTCTTTCCACATTGGCCAAACCATCACTTTGCCCACCTTCTTTCCTTCTCCGAATCCTTCAAAAGAGGAAGAGACTCTCCACCGTCGGGATCCAAAACGTGCGCTTTCCTTCTGCTTGGATCGCCCAAAAACTTCCGGGTGGATGACCAGCTCTTTGTTGGGTATGTGGGTGCTAAGAAAGGTCGGGCCATGCACAAACGAACCATCTCCAGGTGGGTCGTTCTGTGCATAACAGCCTGCTACTCTTTGGCAAAGCAGGAGCCTTCAGTCGGGCTGCATGTCCAATCCACCAGGGCGACGGCAGCATCTACTGCTTTGAAGCGAGGAGTCCCCCTAAATGACATCTGTCTACGTGGGCATTGCTGTACAAGTTCACCAAACACTACTGCCTAGACAGTTAAGTCCAGAGATGGCTTATTTGGCCGTTCTGTTCTCCAGGACTTTCTGGTGTGAACTTGGTTCGCTGACCCACCTCCGGGGTTGGTATTCCTGGGGTATCTGTTCTAAGGTAAGGAATCAATAATTAACTGTTTCTTTCAGATGAACAAGTTACTTACCTTTGGTAACGCTATATCTGTAAGAGACATAGATTTGTTATGGATTGCTCACCGCGCCACCCATCCTCCCCGTTCTGCTGGGGATTCTCTGTGACCAGCCTGATTCCTTCTGAAGCGGTCGCTCCACCCTACCCCCTGACCTTTTAGCGCTGTCCTGGTATCGTAGCGCTACTTCTCCCCACTGCCATACCTTGAATTTGAATTCATTTGCACCCGGTTTGTGGCGTAGCGCACCACATTGCTTTGATTGTTTTTATATTTTAATTGTGCCTGTGTGCTCCACCGCTCGCTCGCATTGCCCGCATTTCCTCCTGAGCAAAATTGCTGCCTGATTGCGCCCATAGCGTCCTGTTTTCCTTTTGTTGTTGTTACGACCATTTTGTTGTGCCTGCAGCCCGTCCCTCCCCCTACGCTCCCGCCTCCCAGCTCCCCCTCCCACGCTCCGCCCCCTCCACTTCTCCATTTATGACAGATGCATTTGCGCGCAGCGTCCACGTGCAGCGGTCGCGCCACATGCGCGCCGAAGGTGCGCCAAAGGTAAGCCCGTCTGCGCCGTCCGCGCCTGGACCGCGCCCATCGCCAGACCCCCTGTTCCCCGCCATTCCCACTCCACTCGCTTAACGTATGACGCCACCTCCCTCCTCGCCCTTAACCCCGAACACACACCACAATGCTTTGTAGCGGCCCCGGGTCGTACCCACGGCCCCTTCGCCTGCCGCTTCTGCAAATTTAACTGCGTTAAGACCCATACCACATCCAAACACAGCTCCGACTCTAACCACCTGAAGTGCATCCTACTGAACACCCGCTCGGTCCACAGACACACCACCGAACTCAGGGATCTACTAGACACTTCATCACCGGACGTCGCCTTCCTTACTGAAACATGGATGAACGCATCATCAACACCCGACATCGCCATTGCCATCCCGGACAATTACAAGATCATCCGAAAAGACTGCACCGTCCAAACAGGAGGAGGCATCGCCATCGTCCATAAGAACACCATCAGAATCACGACCAGCTTCGACGATAACCTTGCAACCGCCGAACACCTCCACTTCCAGATCCACACGGACCCTAGGACCACACTTAGAGGCACCCTAATCTACAGGCCCCCAGGAACCCGTAAACAATTCAGCGAAGACATCACTGACTTCATCAGTCCACACGCCCTCGCCTCCGAGAACTACATTCTACTAGGGGACCTCAACTTCCACCTGGAAAAGAAAAACGACAGCAACACCACCACCCTCCTCGACAACCTGGCCAATCTCGGACTCAATCAACTTGTTGCCACCCCCACCCATGTAGCTGGACATACACTCGACCCAATCTTCACTTCCAGCAAGTACATTTTCTTCGATTACACCACAGCTCTCCATTGGACGGACCACTGTTGTGTTCACTTCAGCTACAAAACCACCTCGACTTACAACCCCCCACAACCTATTCCCCGAAGAAAATTGAACAAAATCACTACCGACCAACTCCTCACATCGCTCAACCAAAACCCACCCGCCCTCTCATCGGACCCAAACCAAGCTGCCATCAAATTCAAACAATGGATCACTCACAGTGCTGACGAATTAGCACCCTTGAAAAACCATCATACCAAACAAAACAACAAAAAGGCTCCCTGGTTCAACGATGACTTTAAGAAATCCAAGAAACTATGCCGTACTCTCGAGAAAACATGGAGAAAAAAAACCAACCACCGACAACATGACCACCTTCAAGACAGCAACCCGCAAACACCACCAGCTGATTCGATCCACCAAGAAATCAGCATTCAAGAGTCGACTCGACAACAACGCCCATAACAGCAAAGAACTATTCAACATCGTCAAAGAATTCACCAACCCCACTGCAGCCTCAAACGACATCACTCCCTCCCAAGAACTCTGCGACTCGTTATCCTCCTTCTTCTACAACAAAATCGCCGACATACATAACAGCTTCGAAAACAGCTCCAACGAGCAAACCTCCCCACCCCCCTCAGAACTTAAACCGCCCTCTAACAACCTCAGCGCCTGGAACCCAATCACCACTGAAGACACCATCCGCCTCATGAACTCCGTCCACTCTGGCTCGCCAACCGACCCATGTCCCCACCACATATTCAACAAAGCTGACTCCATCATCGCACCACATCTCCGTGACGTCATCAACTGCTCCTTCAACCCTGCTACCTTCCCAGAAAGTTGGAAACATGCCGAAGTCAGCGCCCTCCTGAAAAAACCCACAGCAGACCCCTCTGAACTCAAGAACTACCGCCCCATTTCCCTCCTCCCATTCCCGGCTAAAGTCATTGAGAAAGCCGTCAATAGCCAACTCGCCGCCTTCCTCGAATCCAACAACTCCATCGATCCCTCACAATCCGGCTTTCGAGCCAAACACAGCACCGAAACCGCCCTCATCGCAGCAACAGATGACATCCGAACATTACTAGACAACGGAGAAACAGTGGCCCTCATCCTACTCTACCTCTCCGCCGCCTTCGACACAGTCTGTCATAGCACCCTCACACAACGCCTCAGCAACATCGGCATACAAGGAAAAGCCTTGAACTGGACCATCTCGTTCCTCGCCGGGAGAACCCAGAGAGTCTGACTCCTCCCATTCAAATCAGAGGCCACCGAAGTCATCTGCGGAGTACCACAAGGATCTTCACTCAGTCCCACCCTCTTCAACGTTTACATGAGTCCACTCGCTTCCATCGCGCGTCAACACAACTTTAACATCATCTCCTACGCTGACGACACCCAGCTGATCCTTTCCCTCACCAAAGACCCCAACACCGCCAAAACCAATCTCCACGAAGGCATGAAAGAAGTAGCCATATGGATGAAAAACAGCCGCCTTAAACTTAACTCAGACAAAACGGAAGTGCTCATCCTAGGATCATCCCCCTCTGCCTGGGACGACTCATGGTGGCCTTCGGATCTGGGCTCAGCACCCACAGATAACGCACGTAACCTAGGCTTCATCCTAGATTCCTCCCTCTCGATGTCCAGACAAGAAATGCCGTCTCATCATCATGCTTCAACATACTTCGTATGCTCAAAAAAATCTTCCATTGGATCCCCACTGAGACAAGAAAGGCTGTCACCCACGCACTGGTTACGAGTCGACTAGACTACGGAAACACCCTATACGCCGGAACTACAGCCAAATTACAGAAAAAACTCCAACGCATCGGCCAGACTCATTTAGGACATCCCTCGCCAAGATCACATTTCCGGCCATCTAAAAGACATCCACTGGCTTCCCGTCAACAAGAGAATAACATTCCGTCTCCTCACCCACGCACACAAGGCCCTCTACAAACTAGGACCCGAATGCCTCAACAATCGACTATCCTTCTACACTCCCACTCACCAACTAAGATCCTCCAATCAAGGCCTCGCCGCAGTTCCGCGTATCCAAAGATCCACCATGGGAGGTAGATCCTTTTCCCACTTGGCGGCCAAGACCTGGAACTCACTCCCCACTCACCTCCGCCTTACACAGAACCACATCTGAAAAGAACTTAAAACCTGGCTTTTCGACAAATAATGAACCCCTCCATAAGCGCCTTGAGACCCTCTGGGTGAGTAGTGCGCTATATAAATTCTTGAACTTGAACTTCTAGGGTTAAGGACTTCCTTTCAGGGCCCTAGTTTTGTGCACCAGTGGTCAGTGTCTTGCATGGCTTTGCGCTTCTGGCGTGGAAAGTGTACAGAACTGACGTCCGCACGTGAGTGGGTGTTTATGTTGCTACCCAACGTCATCCCTGCGACCACTAAGACGAACGCAGAGTCGACTGGTGCTACCTTCCGACACCCTGGGGTACTTCTAACGAAAAACTTTCTGGATCCAGTGTGACGCTTGGGGGTAATTCTAAGGTAAGGAATCTATAACTAACTTATTTTTCTTACAGATATATTGTTACCGAAAGTAAATAACTTGTTCGTCAGGTTTATTATAAAAACAATTCTTACGTGTAAGGAGCCTGAGGAATCTATAGAGGTCTGCTTTGAGTTTGAAATTGTTAAAGTCAAAGTGTCCATACTTCCCCTTGATGGTGTGTGACTGGTATGGACATGTGGTGCCAGAAATAAAAAGCATCATTTGTGCATTGTTCTTTTGGTTTTATAGGGACAGCTTGGTAACACGCAGAGTCAGGGGCTGGTACCCTGCATCCTATTTGTCTTGAAAGAAATGCTGCCAAACTACCACAAGTGGCGCTACAACACCCATGGAGTGAGAGAACGCATTGGTGAGGACAGAACTTGAGGCCTGTATCAGTTTGTCTAGTTCGCTTTCCAAGCCTCTACGAATACTGACCTCTTTCTGTAGCTATCTTCCTTTTTTATTTTTTCTGTTCCATTAGCCTTGATCTCAATTTGTTTATCATTTGATTTCACTGCATTTATTTCTTTGCAGCAGGCCTCTCTCTAGCTTGTTTCTTGTTCTATAGCTGTCTACCTCAGCTTCGTTTTCCATTGCTCTAACTGTGTTTTGTTCCTTTTTCCCGCTGTTTCTTTTTTTACTTCCTTTTTGCTTCTGTGGGTTTCGGTCTCCTTTTCTGGTTCTGAAGCGGTCTCGTCTAGTCCTGTAGTTTGTTTCCTGTAGCTCTTTTTGGGGGTCTATTGTTAATATTCTATGGCTACTTTTCTCTTTTCTGACCCGTAGCGGTCATTCTCTGCTACTTTTCCCCATTCTGTAGTGATCTTTGTAAGGAAACCTGCTTCTTGCAGATTTACCCCCACTTTATGCCCTCATTTGATACTAGGTACTGGTGTAATGGCTCTGAAAGGCACTGAGCTCTACCAAACAGGGCTCAGTGTATGTGCTGTGACCCTTAAAACGGTGCATGTTTAGTTGGCTTGTCCCCATTTGGCATGGCCCAACTTACTTATAAGTCCCCAGTATATGGTACCAGAGGGCACCAAGGGCATGTAAGCTGAAGTGTCTCTCGTGGACTGCAGCACTTGTTGTGCCACACGAGTATGACAAGGTAAAACGTGGTTCTCATTCTGCCACTGCAGACTACAAAGGCAGTTTAAAACTGCTAACCTGACTTTGCCATTTAAGGTAATGGCAAAGCCCAAACCCCCCTTTTTAATATATATGTAACCGTTAATGTAGGCCTAACAATCCACAAGACCGGGTTCTGTATATCAACGGGTTCCAGTAGTAAAACACCTAAATTGACTTCTTTTTCTGATGAAAGGCCCACTGGCAAGTACAGAGTTGCAGACTGACATCTCAGCTCTTCTAACTTCTGAATGGGACTACTAAAGTTGGTACTGTAAGGTTGTGAGAAGTTGGCCTGATATATAGTGCTCACTATTCTAGTGATCACTGTGTATCATACCGAACGACCCTTATTGATGATTGGTTGTAAGTCAACCTTATAGACCAGCTATCCTAGTAGCGTGGACAAGAGAAGTCTTTAGGCTAAACTCTAGAGGGCGTGTTAAGCCAGCTGTTTTACCATCACATATACCCCTTGAACACCAAGTGAAAGGACACCACACAAGTTGTTATGAAAATAAAGTATATTTATTTATAACAAGTCTACCCTGAACTCTTTATGAGTCAGGGAGCTAAGCACAATACAAAACTCTTAAGAAAATACTTCAAGTTGCACAATTTACACAAATGCCCGAGGGGCACGAAAAACTATATACACTAAAAGTGGAATGCGAAATACTAGCAGGTAAATAACAAGATCCAGAGGCTTCTGATAGATACATCTGCCGTGTGGATTCCTCACCTTGTGAATATCCCCCTTGCGTCAGCAACATTCGGAAATTCTTTTTGTAGCTTCGCGCCGACGTGGACGCGGACGTCACAGAGACACGGCTCCGCTCGCGACTCCGCTGACGTCACCGACGCCTATAATAGACCCACGCCGGCGTGATGACATCAGTTCCCTTTTTTCCGCGTCGTCGACGCTAACGGTTTTCAGGGATCGTACTGTAGCTTTACAGTAACTTTGTTACTATTAACCTGTTATTCTGTTTAACTTTATATTCTTCGAGATGTCGTCGAAGAAGACTGGTTTTAAGGCTTGCGGCGAATGTGCAAGACCATGTCTATCACCGATCCTCATGATTGCTGTGTCTGGTGTTTAACCTCCGACCATGACGTCGAGGACTGTCCTTGCTGCAAGAAGATGACTTCGAAGGCGCTAAGAGAAAGAGAGGCGAAGCTCCTTGTGGCTAAGCTAAAGAGTAAGAAGGATAAGAAATCTTCGAAGTCTCGAACTCGTCGTTCGAGGTCGAGGTCTCGATCGAGGTCACGCTCGGAGTCGTCTTCAGCTCACGCTTCGAAGTCTTCGAGGAAGAAGCACAAGAAGAGGAGCCATGAGTCACGTCATCGCTCCGGAAAAGACTCTGGTTCGAGACCGAAGTCCCAGGTCAAGCTTCTGAGTAAAGAGGTGGTGGTTTCGGAGTCGGAGCATGTATCTGTTGATGAGGCTTCAGAACCAGGTTCACCCGAATCTCAGGAGCAGCTCCATTCTCCAGTTCCATCCAATCCTTCTGGTCAGGAGGATGAAGGTGAGGAGCAGGGGGCTGGTGAAGTCGAGGTTCCGGTGCCTGCGTGTTCGTCGACCCCGGTTCCAGGACTCGTTGAAGAGGTCGACGTCGTTTCGACTCCGCCTCCTCAGGAACGACCCAGAGAACCTTATCCTGAGTTTCCAGCTCTAGGTCAGGATCCATCTCAGTTCCTGAACGCCATGTTTGGTGTCTATTCTAGGGCAATGTTCCCGTCTGGTGCACCTGTTAGTCCCACGGGTCCTATGGCTTTCAACTTGGGTGTTCCCCAGGCTTACGCCCCTGCGCCCTTCATGCCTTTTATGCCGGCTATACCACCGCATTGGCATTTTCCGACACCTCCGGTGTCGTTGACGCCGAAGCGCTCGACGCCGAATCCGTCGACGCCAGTCACATCGACGCCGATGCCTACGACTCCGAGGCAGGATTCTGTCCGACCTCGTGCTGAGAAGCCTCGTCCGACGTCGGGTTCGACGCCGGCTCTGGCGCCGTCGGAGTCGATTCCGAACCCGTTGGCTTCGGCTGTGAAGGAAAGGTCTCGGAGAAAGGCTCAGAGACTTCTGGAAGAGGATAGGTATCTATATTCGGATACTGAGGAAGGAGAGTTACGGGATTCTGAGGATCCTTTTGAAGATTTGTGTGAGGCCAGTGGGCTTGAACTGTCACCTGAGTGGGAGTTGGCTTCAGTTTCAAATGTGCCACCAGGAGGGCTGCCTGGCTAAAGTCATCGGAGTTCTCTGCGGACGTCCAGTCTGCTTTGTTGGACTTGCCTTTTGATGGCTCAGGTTTGTTTGGCAAGAAGGCTGATGCTGCCTTGGAACGTTTTAAGGACAGTAGGGCCACTGCAAAGTCCTTGGGTCTTCAGTCCAGAGGAACTACTGTTAAACGCTTCAGGGGGTTCGGAAGATCTTCCTTTCGCTCTTACAGACCTTCCCAGCAGCAGCCTCAGCAGCAACAGAATACGCTGTACAAGTTGTACAGGGGCAGACAAAGATCCCGCCCTAGAGGTCGTCAATCCTCCTCTTCCTCTCCTTCCCAACCCCCAGCCAACGCAGCAAAGCAGCCCTAGATCCGCCATTCCGGATCATATGGGCCCAGTGGGGGGTCGGCTTACTCATTTCCTACAAGATTGGGAATTAATTACATCGGATCTTTGGGTTCTCAATCTTGTAGGGAATGGGTATGCACTTCCTTTCCAGGAATTCCCTCCCAATTACCCTCCTTGCCAGGGTTTTTGTTTGGAGGACCACCTGCTTCGCCTGCAGGAAGAAGTCCTGGCTCTTTTCAAAAAAGGTGCAATAGAGGTGGTTCCAGAGCAGGAGAGGGGTCAGGGGTGCTACTCCCGGTATTTCCTGATCCCCAAGAAAGATGGCAGGCTTCGGCCAATCCTGGATCTCAGGATCGTGAACCTTTACCTGAAGCAGGAAAAGTTCAAGATGCTCACTCTTGCGCAGGTTCTTCAAGCGTTGCTGGAAGAAGACTGGATGGTGTCGATCGACTTGCAGGATGCGTATTTTCATATTCCCATCCTGAAGTCGCACAGAAAGTATCTCCGTTTTACGGTTGGGTCTCAACACTACCAGTTTGTGGTCCTTCCGTTTGGACTTACTACTGCGCCTCGAGTCTTCACCAAGGTGATGGCGGTGGTGGCAGCTCATCTCAGAAGAACGGGGATACATGTGTTTCCGTATCTAGACGACTGGCTGATCAAAGCGGAGACGCCGGAGAAGGTGCTCCATCATCTGCAGGAGACAACTCAGTTGTTGCACAGGTTGGGTTTTTCGATAAATGTACCCAAGTCTCACCTGGTGCCCTCACAGCGCAACCTGTTCATAGGTGCGGTACTGGACACTACTGTATGTCGCGCATTCCCTCCCCCTCAAAGGATTCGCGACATTCAGGAGATGATTCCTTTGTTTTACCCTGGAGCGGTTGTTCCAGTCCTGAAGGTCCTTCGCCTGCTCGGTCTGATGGCTTCATGCATCCTGTTGGTCAACCATGCACGCTGGCACATGAGGGCACTCCAGTGGTGCCTCCGCAGGCAGTGGTATCAGCACAACGGAGATCTCAGGGAGTCAGTGAAGATCTCGAGAGAAACTGCAGCGGATCTGTCTTGGTGGAGTGTGGAAAGCAATCTGTCTCAGGGGAAGCCTTTTCAGATTCCTCCATCGGTTGCCACATTAATATCGGATGCGTCCACTCTCGGGTGGGGTGTTCATCTGGGGGACCTGGAGGTCAAAGGTCTTTGGTCTCCAGAGGAAAGGTTGCTTCATATCAACCTTCTGGAATTGCGGGCAATACGTCTTGCGCTCAAGGCCTTCCTCCCTTCCCTTCGCGGGCGGTTAGTCGGTTCAAGTCCTGACGGACAACACGACCGCGATGTGGTACATCAACAAGCAGGGAGGAGTAGGGTCGCAGTGTCTCTGCAGAGAGGCTCTGCGTCTCTGGTCCTGGGTTCAGGACCATCAGATTTGTCTGATGGCAAATCATCTGGCCGGAGTTCTGAACGTTCGTGCAGACAGTCTCAGTCGGCAGTTCTCTGCCGATCACGAGTGGAGGCTCCATCCAGAGGTAGTTCTCGTCATCTTTCGGATGTGGGGGACTCCTCGGGTGGATCTGTTCGCCACTCACGAGAATGCTCACTGCCTGTCATTCTGCAGCCTCCAGTTTCCGATGCAGGGAGCCTTGGGGGACGCGTTTCAGTTGAGTTGGAGCTCGCAACTCCTTTACGCGTTTCCTCCCATACCCTTGATTCCTCGGGTTCTGAGGAAAATTCGCCAAGACCGGGCCCGAGTCATATTGATTGCCCCGGATTGGCCAAGAAGGGTGTGGTGCTCAGACCTTCTCCACCTCTCCTCTCACCCGCCGCTCTGTCTCCCTCACAGGGCAGATCTCCTCTCTCAGTTGGAGGGGCAGGTTCTACACTCCCACCTCCAGACCTTACACCTTCATGCCTGGAGATTGAACGGGGCAATCTGATTTCTTTTTCTCTCCCTCACGATGTGGTGGATGTCATTTTGTCAGCCAGGCGTGACTCCACTAAGTCCATCTATTCTTATAGGTGGTCGAAGTTTGTTGTTTGGTGCAGGGAGAAGTCCATAGACCCTTTGAGGGCTCATTTATCTGATGTTCTCCAGTTTGCCCTTTCTCTGGCACAGCAGGGGCTTGCTGTTGTCACGGTGAAGGGTTATCTGTCAGGGCTGTCGGCGTTTATCTGTTTGCCTGACCAGCCCTCTCTGTTTAAATCTCCTATAGTTTTGAGGTTTTTGAAGGGCCTCACTAATAAGTTTCCTCCTACCCCTTTTATTGTGCCTCAGTGGGATTTGAATCTAGTTCTGACATTTTTAATGGGTGCTCCTTTTGAGCCTCTTCATAAATGTCCCATGAGGCTCCTGACTTTCAAAACTGTTTTCCTCGTTGCAATAACCTCGGCAAGGAGGGTTAGTGAGCTTCAAGCTCTTAGTTCCAAGCCCCCGTTCCTGTCCATTCATGCTAATCGAATGGTTCTTAGGACCAGGGCTGCTTTTCTACCGAAGGTGGTTTCTTCTTTCCACCTTGGTCAATCCGTCACCCTTCCTTCCTTTTATCCTCCCCCTCACCCTTCAAAGGAGGAGGAGAGATTACACCGTCTTGACCCCAAGAGGGCGGTGTCTTTTTATTTGGACAGAACTAGAGACTGTCGCATGGATGACCAGCTCTTTATTGGCTTTGCTGGCTGCAAGAAGGGAAGAGCGGTCCATAAGAGGACTTTGTCGAGATGGATCGTCCTCTGCATTAAGATCTGCTACTCATTGGCCGGTAAGGAACCACCAGAGGGCATAAGAGCTCATTCGACTAGAGCTAAGTCTTCGACCTCTGCATTGGCTAGAGGTGTGCCTGTAGAGGATATTTGTAGGGCCGCAACTTGGTCTTCCCTCCACACTTTCGCGAAGCACTACTGCTTGGATACCGAAGTGAGGAGGGACGGTCATTTTGCGCGCTCTGTTCTTCAGGATTTCCTGGTCTAGAAGAGTGGACACCCTCCTCCGGGAGTGGGGACTTCTGTGGGACTCTATTCACAAGGTGAGGAATCCACACGGCAGATGTATCTATCAGAAGAACAAGTTACTTTCCTTCGGTAACGCTTTTTCTGGTAGATACAATATCTGCCTGTGGATTCCTCACTGACCCACCCGCCTCCCCGTTGTCCACTCTTCTTTGCCAGAGTATCTCTGATGGATTGTTTTATTGTGAAATGTTTAATTGCATTTACTTCACACTGTGTGTGTTACTTTTATTTCTATACTGTGTATATTGTGTACATTTCTACTGTCATCGGTCCGTCCGTGTGCCTCGAAGGCACGGAAAAAAGGGCGGAACTGATGTCATCACGCCGGCGTGGGCCTATTATAGGCGTCGGTGACGTCAGCGGAGTCGCGAGCGGAGCCGTGTCTCTGTGACGTCCGCGTCCACGTCGGCGCGAAGCTACAAAAAGAATTTCCGAATGTTGCTGACGCAAGGGGGATATTCACAAGGTGAGGAATCCACAGGCAGATATTGTATCTACCAGAAAAAACGTTACCGAAGGTAAGTAACTTGTTCTTCAGGATCGCTAGGACTACACTACTGAACCCTAAGGTTAGGAGCAGGAGGCCTAGGGAAATCGGGTGCAGAGTGTGCACACTCACGCGGGATGCGGGACAAAGTCTATGGAGGCTAGTATTTCTAAAGTCACTGTTTCCGGACGAATCCGACTAGGTAGACTAAAAACGAAAAAGGATCTGGACACTTAGATAGTGAACCTACGTTGGAGCACCAAAATGCTCGGGTTACCTAGCCCAGGGGCCGCGGCTGCATAGGGTTCAAAAGACGTCGGGAATCCTCGTTGTAGTCTATAGAGCCTGAAAGAAGAAGTTGCTCGCAGGCGACCAGTGAAGATGTTCGGAGTGATCCAAGCTTGGATCGGTGATGGAGATGACCTGAAAGCAGAGGGGACTCCGTTCTCAATCACGAGCCAGTGATTGTGTGGTCACCAGGATGGCACCGGATGAAGTCACCTCGACCAGGTGAGTGGGCGACGCTGGACTCTGCAGTCACACGGGCTAGGAGGCGTTGTCGGCGACCAGGCTGGAGGTGCGAGCTGTCCCACGAGGGTCTCTTCTGATGGCGATGTTGGAACCAGGATTGGAGCAACAAGCCTTGGCAAAGGCAAGCCCACTCGATGGAGTCAAGATGGCGTCTGTGTAGGAGAGTAGGGTCTGCAATCCTATGATCACCCAGATTTTTTGCTTTTGTTTCACTGGTTTACGACTTTCTCTGGCTGTGGGCCTGCCAATCAGACCCACAGCCTGGCTGTTCTCTCTCTAAATTACAACATGTACCCTAGGTGCATTTACCAATTGGTACTGGGCCACCTTATCAGACCCTGTAACTCAGGGCATAGGTGTACCCAGGGCCTACCAGGGGCTGAAGCATGTATTATGCCACCCCTGGCTGGCCTCCTAAATTTGACACAACTGGCTGCATGACAGCTGGGGCAAAGTCGTGTAATCACCCTTTGCTGTAGATATAGTATACCTATATCTAACCCTAAAATGGACACACAGATTCCTATCAGTCACTCCTATGGCAGGCCTTAACAATCCTGAAGGCAGAGTGCTTGGAATCGTGTGAGATGGTGCTCTGGCATGAGCTGAGCCTGTCTGCAGCTTGGGGAACCAAGTCCTAATAGCTGTTCCATGATATCGCATACCATATCCTCTTAAGTGCATTATAATCCTCGCGGTTAAATGCTATCTTTGGTATTGCTTTATCAAAACATGTCGAGTAAGGTGTCATACGAATTGGAATACTAACCCCTCGCCAATTCTGGCGACGGGGTTAGCATTCCACCCTTCTAGAGGGACACGACATGTATGTAACTGTGAACCCCGGTTAAAGTTAAACGAAGCCTCAGCTCCACAAAATGGATGCTGCCACCACAGACACGAGTCTGACCCCCTGCAGCTGGGAGTCCTTCCAGCGAGGGAAGCCTGGACAAAGGGTTTCCTGTCAGGGGCTGTGCTAGCACCGTCCCAGACATGGTTTTGTGTATCCTGGGTAGGCAGGGCTTTACAGGAAGGTGACTGCTGAGTGGCACCCCGGTGCTCACTACGCATAGGCCAGTCGGAACCAGTTCCAGGGGCACACCAGCCCCTGGCCGGGGGAAGTCCGGCGTGGGAGAGGGGTGTAACCACCCCCCTCCTAGTCCCACCCATAGGCAGGACCTAGTCACCGGGTCAGCCCCTTTTCTTAGTATAAAGATAGGAGCGGGCCCCCTGTTCAAATTAGATCATCTTTGGAATCAAGACACGACTTTCTGCGAAAGGACATCAAGATTTCTTCTTCAAGATTCTCCCTTGTGGCTAAGGAGTAGTCACCCTGCATCAAGCGGGCACCATCCTAAGAACACTGCGGTCTGCTGCAAGTCCTTCATCACGAATCCGACGACCCAGCTCGACGAGACCCGGCTTCCCTGGCACCTCTGACCTCTACTCACCTCTACAGCAAAGCTGAGAACTGTGAGTGCGACGAGACCTCGAGGGACCGACGATCGCCAAGACTGCACGACTTCTTTGCAACAAGCCCACCGTGTGCTCCACTGGTGAGTGCTTTGGGGTCCGAGAAGCCCCAACCCTGAGCAGCTCCAGCACCGAAGATCAGCCCTCCAGCATCTCCACGATCTGCGTGGGGCCCTTCTGCTTTTGCGTGCTCACCGCGCTGTGTGGCTACTAGCCGGATGGCTTGTGGCCTTCTTCACGACGCCCGACGACATCACTGCTGCTGGTCTGGTTGCTCCTGACTGGCCCTTGCTTCCTTCTTCAAGAGAGGCACCCCGGACCCTCCTGGTCCACTCCAGACGCCAATTTGAGTCCGCCGCGTGGGCTTGAATTTGCCAAGGCTTTGTTGCCCAATCCTGGGTCCAGCGACGCCGACAGCTTCATCCATCGTGGGACAGCTCGCTCCTCCATCCTGGTCGCCGACAACGCCTCCTGGTCCGTGAGATCTGCAGAGCACAGCGTCACCCACTCACCTAGTCGAGGTGACTACCATCCGGTGCCCTCCTGGTGCCACCTGACTACTGGCTAGTCAAGTCAGTCAAGTCAAGTCATAACACTTATATAGCGCACTACATACCCAGAGGGTTTCAAGGCGCTTAGGAAGGGGAGGTGGATTATTTGTCAAATATCCACGTTTTAAGCTGCTTTCTGAACGCTAGGTGATTCTGGGTGAGGCGAAGGTAAGCGGGGAGTGAGTTCCATGTTTTGGCAGCCAGGTATGAGAAGGATCTGCCTCCCATGGTGGTCTTGTTGATGCGAGGTACAGTGGCGAAGGCTTGGCTGGAAGAGCGCAGTTGGCGGGAGGGGGTGTAGAAGGACAGTCGAGAGTTGAGGCAATCTGGTCCGATGTCGTAGAGTGATTTGTGTGCGTGGGTAAGCAGTCGGAAAGTAATCCTCTTATTGACGGGTAGCCAGTGGAGGTCTTTAAGGTGACCAGAGATGTGTTCGTTGCGTGGGATGTCTAATATGAGTCTGGCTGAGGCGTTTTGGATTCGTTGTAGTTTCTTCTGGAGTTTAGCGGTGGTACCTGCGTAGAGGGTGTTTCCGTAGTCCAGTCGGCTCGTGACTAGAGCGTGGGTGACTGTTTTCCTTGTTTCAGAGGGGATCCAGCGAAATGTTTTTCTGAGCATGCGAAGAATGTTAAAGCAGGAAGAGGATACGGCGCTGACTCGAACTAGTAGTCTCGAACTTGGTCCCCTCTGCTTTCAGGTATCATCTTCCTTCGATCCAGGCTTGGATCCATCGAACTTTCTTCACTGGTCGCCTGCCAGCAACTTCTTTCTTCCAGGCTCCTGGTCCGTCTACGAGGATTCCCGACGTCTTTTGAGACCTATGCAGCTGCAGCCCCTGGGCTAGGTAACTTCGGCATTTCGGTGCCCCAGCATAGCCTCACTATTCAAGGGTCAGAATCCACTTTCGTTTTCCTCCTACCAGGTCGGGTTCGCCCGAGAACACTAACTTTGTCATTACTAGCTACCATAGACTTTGTCCCGCATCACGCGTGAGAGTGCACACTCTGCACACGAGTCCCCTGGGTCTCCTAGAAGTAATCTGAAGATTCTATAGTCAAGATCTAGCGATTCCAAAGCCTATTAGTACTGTACTTACCTGCTAGTAATTTCGCATTCCACTTTCAGAGTATATGGTTTTCCGTGCCCCTCGGGCATTTGTATATACTGTGCTAACTTAAGTATTTTCGTCAGAGTTTTGTTTTGTGCTTAGTACCCTGTCCTCATAAAGAGTACAGGGCTGTTGTGATTCTTAATATATATCTTGTTTATTTTCATAACACTTGTGTGGTGTCCTTTCACTGGGTATTCAAGGGGTATATGTGTGGTAAACAGCTGGCTTAACACGCCCTCTCGAGTCTTTAGCCTTAGACTGCTCGTATCCACGCTACTAGGATAGCTGGTCTATAAGGTTGACTTACAACCAATCATCAATAAGGGTTGCTGGACTGATACATAGTGTTCACTAGAATAGTGAGCACTGCATATCAGGTCACCTTCTCACATTGGTGAGCAGCGGTTGGGATTTGAGCTTGCTGTTGTTTTACCACACGTATCCTAAGAATATCTTGGTGAAAGATCACATAAGTACTGTTAGGTACATATAACTTAGCTTAGAATACTCTGAGTTCTACTGAACCAGCTGTTGCAGCTCCTCAAGGCTTAGCACACCTTGGCTGCAACTCTTAGCAAGGGATCAGTAGGCAAACACATAGTGTAGGTAGGTGCATCACTTACACCACACTAGAAACAGTATGTCAGACAAAGGAGGAAACTCTGAGTCTCCCCTTGTCAGTGGACCCTCCACAGGTCCTCCCTTCCAGATATACTGTTCTGAGCTTCCATGAGTTACGACAGGTGTGTACCTCTAGGAAGATCAAACAGGGGTCTAACCCCACAACTTCCTTTCTGATTGGTCTCTTAGATGCCAGAAAAGCTGAGAAACTTCTTAGCTCTTCTAATCCAGATGGAAGCATGCCTCCCCTTGAGGGAACCAGAGGAGACCCTGACCTAATCCACCTCTCAGCTGAGACTGAAGAGGGGGAGGAGGATGAGGATCCCTCTGGGGATGAGGCAGATAAGGGACAGGTAGAAGTCAGTAGACTAACCAGGTCCAACTTAAGCAGACATGAGCTTGGTACTGGGGGACCCCTGGGCCCACTCTCAGGTCAGCTTAACATTGGGAATGGACGAGCCAGATCTCTATCCAGAGGCTCTGGCAAATCTATTCAAACCAATGGCTCTCAAAGCTCTTCTCACAGAGGGATGACTTCCCCTCAGAGGAGAGTGTATGAAGCTAAAGAAAGGGCAGTCAATCTGAGGATTGAAAGGGAAGAACTTGCCTTGGCCAGAGAGAGGCTTGCCTTTGCTAGAGAGCAACAGTTAAATGGGGTAGTTCCCACTGGTGGCAGAATTGTACCTAGCAATAGGGAAAGGAGTTTTGATACAAAGCACCTGGGTAAGATAGTGCCCCCCTTTAAACAAGGGGGTGACATCCACAAATGGATTACTGCTTTGGAGAGGGCCTGCACTGTGCAGGGTGTTCCCCAGAGTCAGTGGGCAGCTATCTTGTGGCTCTCCTTTGAAGGAAAAGGAAGAGACAAGCTCCTCACTACTAGAGTGGAGGATGCTAACAATTACCAAATCTTGAAAAATACACTGATTGATGGGTTTGGCCTAACCACTGAGCAGTACAGGTTGCTGTTCAGGGATACCCAGAAAACTCAGTCTCAAGATTGGTCTGATTTTGTAGATTGTGCCACTAAGGCTTTGGAGGGCTGGTTGCTGGGCAGTAAGGTTACTGATTACACAGGATTGTATAATTTGATCATGAGAGAACACATTTTAAACAATTGTCAGAACCAGTTGTTGCATCAGCATCTTGTTGACTCAGATCGGACCTCTCCCCAAGAATTGGGAAAGAAGGCAGACAGATGGGTCAGAACAAGAGTTAAACAGAACCAGGGCCAGAATCAAGGTGGTCAGAAGAAAGCAGACCAGAAGGGTAAAGATTCTAAGGGGGAACAAAATGACCAGAAGTCTTCGACAGGTCCCCAACAACCCAAAGAGGGTGGGGATCAGGCTCCCCAAAAGAAGAAAGAAGGCCAATCTAAAAGGTGGTGCCAATACTGCAAAAGTAAAACTCACTCGTTTAGTGAGTGCACCAAGAAAGGAGGAGGGCAGACTCCTGCCACTGCAGCCCCTAAGGCACCTGTGCCCCCTAGTACAGTCAGCAGTGGTAGTGCACCTCCCAAGGGTTTAGTAGGGTTAACCCTGGGTTCTGAGGGGTGTGACAACTTAGTTGGTACACTCACTCAGGCTGTCCTTGTTTGTACAGGGGATGTGGATATGTCCCCTGATATAAGTCCCAATACTTTGGGCAAATACAGACAGACACCTTTCATTAATGGAAAAATGGCTCAGGCCTATAGGGACACTTGTGCCAGTGTCACAATGGTGACACCTAACTTTGTGGACCCTGGACAGATCATGCCAGGTACAGAATTCCTGGTGACCAATGCAAGCAATGTCACTACCAATCACAGTATGGCAATTGTAGCTTTCTCCTGGGGAGGGGTAACTGGCCAAAAGAAGGTTGTAGTTAGTTCAGACCTCCCAGTGGATTGTTTGTTGGGCAATGATTTGGAGTCATCACAATGGTCAGAAGTGGAGCAGAGGACTCACATGGAAATGTTAGGCTTGCCAGCACATGTGTTTGCTGTGACCAGGTCACAGGTCAGGAAATGCCCCACTGAACAGGTGCTGGATCCTGGAACAATGGACCAGACACCTTCCAAGAAAAAGAGCAGTAGGGTTAAGGCTGTGCCTTCCCCCTTGCCCCAGGTTGTGGATCAAGTCTCAGAGGAGGCTGACCTACAGGAATTGAGGGAAACTGAGCCTAGAGAGTTTGAACTTGATCAAGTTGAATTCTTGGGTTCAGGGGGACCCTCAAGGGAAGAACTGGGGAAGGACCAGTTAGACTGCCCTTCTCTTTAACCCCTCAGACAGCAGGCTGCTGCTGAGGCTGCTGGGAACGCCACAGGTACCCACAAGGTATACTGGGAAGATGGACTCCTGTACACTGAGTCAAGAGACCCCAAGCCTGGCATGACCAGGAGGCTGGTTGTACCCTTGTCTCAGATAGGTTTCCTCCTTACCTTGGCCCATGAGATTCCCTTAGCAGGTCACTTAGGCCAGACAAAGACTCGGGACAGGCTTGTCTCACACTTTCACTGGCCTCACATGAATGAGGATACCAAGGAGTTTTGTCGCTCCTGTGTCACTTGCCAAGCCAGTGGTAAGTCAGGTGGCACAACAAAGGCCCCCCTTATACCAATGCCTGTGGTGGGGGTGCCCTTTGAAAGAGTGGGGATTGACATTGTTGGTCCAATGGAACCCCAGACAGCATCAGGGCACAAGTTTATACTGGTGGTAGTGGATCATGCCACCAGGAAGCTATTCCACTTAGGACCACTACAGCACCTGTAGTGGCAAGGGCCCTAGTTGGAGTGTTCTCCAGAGTTGGCTTCCCTAAGGAGGTTGTCTCTGACAGAGGTGCAAACTTCATGTCAAGCTACTTAACTGCTATGTAGAAGGAATGTGGTGTCAACTACAAGTTCACTACACCCTATCATCCACAATGCAATGGGCTTGTTGAAAGGTTCAACAGGACCCTAAAAGCACATCATACGCTGCTACAGTGTCTGAAGAAAGGAGGGGTGACAGGCATGGCCTGGTTATGGCTGGAATCTTTTCTTACTAACCGTAGCTTCTCGGTGGAGCAAGGAGGAGCACGCTCTGACACCTTTGACCTCGGTCAAGGAGGGCCTCAGGGATCAAGCCTCAGTCCAACCCTTTTCAATTTGTATGTCACCCCCGTGGCTACCACTGCGGAGCGCTACGGGGTGGAAGTAGTGACATACGCAGACAACACTCAGCTGGTGGTCGCTCTGACCCAACCGGCTGAACAAGCCGCCGCGAACTTCTCATCATGCCTCCAAGAGCTCGCTGGATGGATGGCGAAGAACTGCCTCCGTCTGAACGGAGACAAGACTGAGGTGCTAATTGTAGGAAAACCCCCCTCAGTCTGGTCGTCTGCCTGGTGGCCTCAGACCCTGGGGCCTCTCCCTACCCCCAGTGATCAGGTCAAGAACCTTGGAGTATGGGTGGACTCTAAACTTAACTACGACTACCACACCAGACGGGTAGCTGGTACGTGCTTTTCTATTCTACGGAAACTCCGTAAGACCCTGGACCTGCTCCCAGAATCCTCAAGGAAGACCCTGGTCCATGCTCTTGTCACTTCGAGACTGGACTATGGCAATGCCTTGTATCTAGGCGCCAACGCCACTAGTCGGCGTCGACTGCAGACAATCCAGAATGCTGCCGCCCGCCTGGTCCTCCGGCTGCCCAGACGAGCCGCCTCAAAAAAATCTCTACAAATACTCCATTGGCTTCCGATCAATGAAAGGATCGACTTCAAGGTCCTATGTATTGGTCACAGGATCGTACATGGCAAGGGCCCTGCCTTCCTTCGGAACCTCCTCTGCCCCTACACGCCAACCAGACAACTCCGCTCATTAGGAGCAGGCCTCCTCGTTGTCCCCAGACACAAGAGAGCCAGAATGGGGGGGAGATCCTTTCGTTCTTTGGCGGCACATAAATGGAACTCTCTTCCCCTGAGCCTAAGATTGGAAACATCGGAGCTCATCTTCCGCAGGAAACTTAAAACATTCCTCTTTCCTAAAGATTAGCCCCGCCTTTGTCTTACCGACTGAGCAACTAGTTCTTCAGACAGCGCGGGGACACACTGACAGTGTAACCAGGCGCTATACAAACTCAGAAATAATAATAATAATAATGATTCATGGACTACCTGAAAAGCTCAGGCGTAGATGGGATGTCCTGATTCCCTGCCTTCTGTTTGCTTACAGAGAGGTCCCACAAAAGGGGGTTGGCTACAGCCCTTTTGAACTTTTGTATGGGCATCCTGTGAGAGGCCCCCTGTGTTTGGTGAAGGAAGGATGGGAGAGACCTCTCAAAAAGCCTGCAACCAACATAGTGGACTATGTACTTGGTCTCCGCTCCAGGATGGCTGAGTACATGGAGAAGGCATCTGAAAACCTTAAGGCCAGTCAAGAACTTCAAAAAGCTTGGCATGGCCAAAAGGCTGTCCTGACTGTTTACCAGCCTGGACAGAAGGTGTGGGTGTTGGAGCCAGTGGCCCCAGCAGCACTCAAAGACAAATGGTCTGGGCCCCACACAATTCTTGAGCAAAAGGGAGAGGTCACCTACCTGGTGGACCTTGGAACTCCCAGGAGCCCCCACAGGGTACTCCATGTCAACAGGCTCAAAGCATATGTCGACAGGAAGGACATGAGCTTGCTCATGGCCATAGATGAGGGACAGGAGGAAGAGAGTGACCCTCTCCCAGACCTGCTCACTCAGAATCCTGATGATGGGTCAGTAGATGGTGTTGTCTTTTGTGGCAGCCTCTCTGAGCATCAACAGAAAGACTGTAAACAGGTTCTTCAGTCTTTCAGACATATGTTCTCTCTGACACCCAGTCAGACCAATTGGTGCACCCATGAGGTTGACACTGGTGACAGCCTGCCAGTCAAGAGTAAAATCTACAGGCAGCCTGATCATGTTAGAGACTGCATAAAAACTGAAGTGCAGAAAATGTTGGAGTTGGGAGTCATTGAACCCTCAGATAGCCCTTGGGCTAGTCCAGTAGTTCTAGTGCCAACACCTCACACCCAAGATGGTAAGAGAGAGATGAGGTTCTGCGTAGACTACAGGGGTCTCAATGCAGTCACTAAGACTGATGCCCACCCAATACCAAGGGCAGATGAACTTATAGATAGATTGGCTTCTGCCAACTACTTAAGTACATTTGACCTGACAGCTGGGTATTGGCAAATCAGGTTAGCTGAGGATGCCAAGCCCAAGACAGCATTTTCAACCCCTGGTGGGCATTATCAATTTGTGGTAATGCCCTTTGGTCTGAAAAATGCACCTGCCACCTTCCAAAGGTTGGTGAATCAAGTCCTCACTGGGCTGGATGACTTCTGTGCAGCATATCTAGATGATATTTCTGTCTTTAGCTCCACCTGGGAGGATCACCTGGTCCACCTGATGAAAGTGTTAGAGGCTCTGCAAGCAGCAGGCCTCACTATCAAGGCCACCAAGTGCCAGATAGGGCAGACACAGGTTGTATACCTGGGCCACCTTGTAGGTGGTGGCCAGGTTCAGCCACTGGAGAGCAAAATTCAGTCAATCAGGGACTGGGCTCCTCCAACCACCCAGACTCAGGTTCGAGCTTTCTTGGGCCTGACTGGTTACTACAGAAAGTTTGTCAGGAACTATGGATCAATTGTGACTCCATTAAATGAACTGACAAGTAAGAAAATGCCAAAAAAGGTTCGGTGGACAGCAGGCTGTCAAAAAGCATTCGATGACCTAAAGCAGGCCATGTGCACAGCACCTATCCTTAAGAGTCCAGACTACTCCAAACCATTCATTGTCCAAACAGATGCTTCTGAGTTGGGTGTGGGAGCTGTTCGATCTCAACTGAATTTTGATGGTCAAGACCAGCCCATTGTTTTTATAAGCAGAAGGCTGGCCCCCGGAGAGAAGAATTGGTCAGCTATTGAGAGGGAGGCCTTTGCTGTGGTTTGGGCCCTGAAGAAGCTGAGGCCATACTTGTTTGGCACTCACTTCAAGATTCAGAGCGACCATAAGCCCCTCTTGTGGCTAAATCAGATGAAGGGTGAAAACCCCAAACTGCTTAGGTGGTCCATTTCCCTACAGGGGATGGACTTTACAGTGGAACATAGACCTGGTACTGATCATGGCAATGCCGATGGGCTCTCCAGATATTTCCACTTAGAACAAGAAGACTCACCTGGTCAAGGTTAGCTTATTGTCCCAAAGTTTGGGGGGGGGTCATGTAGGAGAGTAGGGTCTGCAATCCTATGATCACCCAGATTTTTTGCTTTTGTTTCACTGGTTTAAGACTTTCTCTGGCTGTGGGCCTGCCAATCAGACCCACAGCCTGGCTGTTCTCTCTCTAAATTACAACATGTACCCTAGGTGCATTTACCAATTGGTACTGGGTGTAGGAGAGTAGGGTCTGCAATCCTATGATCACCCAGATTTTTTGCTTTTGTTTCACTGGTTTACGACTTTCTCTGGCTGTGGGCCTGCCAATCAGACCCACAGCCTGGCTGTTCTCTTTCTAAATTACCTCATGTACCCTAGGTGCATCTACCAATTGGTACTGGGCCACCTTATCAGACCCTGTAACTCAGGGCCTAGGTGTACCCAGGGCTGCCAGGGGCTGCAGCATGTATTATGCCACCCCTGGCTGGCCTCTTAAATTTGACACAACTGGCTGCATGACAGCTGGGGCAAAGTCGTGTAATCACCCTTTGCTGTAGGTGTAGTATACCTATACCTAACCCTAAAATGGACACACAGATTCCTATCAGTCACTCCTATGGCAGGCCTTGACAATCCTGAAGGCAGAGTGCTTGGAATCGTGTGAGATGGTGCTCTGGCATGAGCTGAGCCTGTCTGCAGCTTGCGGAATCAAGTCCTAATAGCTGTTCCATGATATCGCATACCATATACTCTTAAGTGCATTATAATCCTCGCGGTTAAATGCTATCTTTGGTATTGCTTTATCAAAACATGTCGAGTAAGGTGTCATACGAATTGGAATACTAACCCCTCGCCAATTCTGGCGACGGGGTTAGCATTCCACCCTTCTAGAGGGACACGACATGTATGTAACTGTGAACCCCGGTTAAAGTTAACTGAAGCCTCAGCTCCACAAAATGGATGCTGCCACCACAGACACGAGTCTGACCCCCTGCAGCTGGGAGTCCTTCCAGCGAGGGGAGCCTGGACAAAGGGTTTCCTGTCAGGGGCGGTGCTAGCACCGTCCCAGACATGGTTTTGTGTATCCTGGGTAGGCAGGGCTTTACAGGAAGGTGACTGCTGAGTGGCACCCCGGTGCTCACTACGCATAGGCCGGTCTGAACCAGTTCCAGGGGCACACCAGCCCCTGGCCTGGGGAAGTCCGGCATGGCAGAGGGGTGTAACCACCCCCCTCCTGGTCCCACCCATAGGCAGGACCTAGTCACCGGGTCAGCCCCCTTTTTTAGTATAAAGATAGGAGCGGGCCCCCTGTTCAAATTAGATCATCTTTGGAATCAAGATACCACTTTCTTCGAAAGGACTTCACGATTTCTTCTTCAAGATTCTCCCTTGTGGCTAAGGAGTAGTCACCCTGCATCAAGCGGGCACCATCCTAAAGAACACTGCGGTCTGCTGCAAGTCCTTCATCACGAATCCGACGACCCAGCTCGACGAGACCCGGCTTCCCTGGCACCTCTGACCTCTACTCACCTCTACAGCCAAGCTGAGAACCGTGAGTGCGACGAGACCTCAAGGGACCGACGATCGCCAAGACTGCACGACATCTTTACTGCAAGCCCACCGTGTCCTCCACTGGTGAGTGCTTTGGGGTCCGAGAAGCCCCGACCCTGCGCAGCTCCAGCACCCAAGGTCAGCCTCCCTGCATCTCCACGATCTGCGTGGGGCCCTTCTGCTGTTTGCTGTGCACCGCGTTGTTTGGCTACTAGCCGGCTGGCTTGTGGCCTTCCGAACGACGCTCAACGACTTCACGACTGCTGGTCTGGTTGCTCCAGGCTGGCCCTTGCTTCCTTCTTCAAGAGAGGCACCCCGGACCCTCCTGGTCCACTCCAGACGCCATTTTAGGTCCACCGCGTGGGCTTGAATTTGCCAAGGCTTTGTTGCCCAATCCTGGGTCCAGCGACGCCGACAGCTTCTAACTTCGTGGGACAGCTCGATCCTCCATCCTGGTCGCCGACAACGCCTCCTGGTCCGCGAGATCTTCGAACTACAGCGTCACCCACTCACCTTGTCGAGGTGGCTACCATCCGGTGCCCTCCTGGTGCCCACTGACTACTGGCTAGTAGTCTCGAACTTGGTCCCCTCTGCTTTCAGGTGTCATCTATCTTCGGGATCCAGGCTTGGATCCATCTGAACTTTCTTCACTGGTCACCGGCCAGCATCTTTTCTTCCGGCTCCTGGTCCGTCTACAAGGATTCCCGACGTCTTTTCAGACCTATGCAGCTGCAGCCCCTGGGCTAGGTAACTTCGGCATTTCGGTGCCCCAGCATAGCCTCACTATCCAAGGGTCAGAATCTACTTTCGTTTTCTCCCTACCAGGTCGGGTTCGCCCGAGAACACTAACTTTCTAATTCCTAGCTACCATAGACTTTTGTCCGCATCTCGCGTGAGAGTGCACACACTGCACCCGAGTCCCCTAGGCCTCCTAGAAGTAATCTAACGATTCCCTAGTCAAGTCCTAGCGATTCCAAAAGCTATTAGTACTGTACTTACCTGCTAGGAATTTCGCATTCCACTTTCATAGTATATGGTTTTCCGTGCCCCTCGGGCATTTGTATATACTGTGCTAACTTAAGTATTTTTGTAAGAGTTTTGGTTTGTGCTTAGTACCCTGTCCTCATAAAGAGTACAGGGCTGTTGTGATCTTTAAATAAATAACTGTTTATTTTCATAACACTTGTGTGGTGTCCTTTCACTTGGTATTCAAGGGGTATATGTGTGGTAAACAGCTGGCTTAACACGCCCTCTCGAGTCTTTAGCCTTAGACTGCTCGTATCCACGCTACTAGGATAGCTGGTCTATAAGGTTGACTTACAACCAATCATCAATAAGGGTTGCTGGACTGATACATAGTGTTCACTAGAATAGTGAGCACTGCATATCAGGCCACCTTCTCACATTGGTGAGCAGCGGTTGGGATTTGAGCTTGCTGTTGTTTTACCACACGTATCCTAAGAATATCTTGTTGAAAGATCACATAAGTACTGTTAGGTACATATAACTAAAGCTTAGAATACTCTGAGTTCTACTGAACCAGCTGTTGTAGCTCCTCAAGGCTTAGCACACCTTGGCTGCAACTCTAGCAAGGGACCAGTAGGTAACACATAGTGTAGGTAGGTGCATCACTTACACCACACTAGAAGCAGTATGTCGGTCACAGGAGGAAACACTGAGTCTCCCCTTGTGTCAGTTGACCCTCCACAGGTCATCCCTTCAAGATATACTGCGCTTAGCTTCCATGAGTTACGACAAGTATGTACCTCTAGGAAGATTAAGCAGGGGTCTAACCCCACAACTGCTTTTCTGATTGGTCTCTTAGAGACTCATGATGCAAGGAGGGCTGGTAACCCAGACCCTTCTACTTCAGAAGGCAATATGCCCTCCCTACAGGGACCCTTTGATAACCAGGACCCTCCACATCAGGAAGCAGATGATACTGATGATGAGGATGATGACTTGGAGTCTAAGGGTGAGGCAGATCAGGACCAGGTAGAAGTCGTCAGACTAACCAGGACCAACTTAAGCAGACATGAGAGGGACTCTAGGGGAGCCCTGGGGCCACTCTCAGGTCAGCTTAACATTGGGAATGGACGAGTTAGATCTCTGTCAAGAGGCTCTAGCAGATCCATTCATACCAATGGCTCTCAACATTCCTCTCAGAGGGGAATGACATCTCCCCAGAGGAGAATGTATGTAGCTAAGGAAAAGGCAGCCAATCTGAGGATTGAAAGGGAAGAACTTGCCCTGGCCAAAGAGAGGCTTGCCTTTGCTAGAGAGCAACAATTGAGTGGGACAGTCCCCACTGGTGGCAGCATTGTACCTAGCAATAGGGAAAGGAGTTTTGATACAAAACACCTTGGTAAGATAGTGCCCCCCTTTAAGCAAGGGGATGACATCCACAAATGGATTACTGCTTTGGAGAGGGCCTGCACTGTGCAAGGTGTTCCCCCAAGTCAGTGGGCAGCTATCTTGTGGCTCTCCTTTGAAGGTAAAGGAAGAGACAAGCTCCTCACCACAAGGGTAGAGGATGCTAATGATTACCAAGTCTTGAAAAGTGCACTGGTTGATGGGTTTGGCCTAACCACTGAGCAGTACAGGGTGCTGTTCAGGGATACCCAGAAAACCCAGTCTCAAGATTGGGCTGACTTTGTAGATTGTGCCACTAAGGCTTTTGAGGGCTGGTTGCTGGGCAGTAAGGTTACTGATTATAAAGGATTGTACAATTTGATGATGAGAGAACAAATTTTAAACAATTGTCAGAACCAGTTGTTGCATCAGCATCTTGTTGACTCAGATCTGACCTCTCCCCAAGAATTGGGAAAGAAGGCAGACAGATGGGTTAGAACAAGAGTTAAACAGAACCAGGGCCAGAATCAAGGTGGTCAGAAGAAAGCAGACCAGAAAGGTAAAGATTCAAAAGGGGAACAAAATGACCAGAAGTCTTCGACAGGTCCCCAACAACCCAAAGAGGGTGGGGGTCAGGCTCCCCAAAAGAAGAAAGAAGGCCAATCTAAAAGGTGGTGCCAATACTGTAAAAGTAAAACTCACTGGTTTAGTGAGTGCACCAAGAAAGGAGGAGGGCAGACTCCTGCCACTGCAGCCCCTAAGGCACCTGTGCCCCCTAGTACAGCCAGCAGTGGTAGTGCACCTCCCAAGGGTTTAGTAGGGTTAACCCTGGGTTCTGAGGGGTGTGACAACTTAGTTGGTACACTCACTCAGGCTGTCCTTGTCAGTACAGGGGATATGGATATGTCCCCTGACATAAGTCCCAATACTTTGGGCAAATACAGACAGACACCTTTCATTAATGGAAAAATGGCTCAGGCCTATAGGGACACTTGTGCCAGTGTCACAATGGTGACACCTGGCTTTGTGGACCCTGGACAGATCATGCCAGGTACAGAATTCCTGGTGACCAATGCAAGCAATGTCACTACCAATCATAGTATGGCAATTGTAGCTTTCTCCTGGGGAGGGGTAACTGGCCAAAAGAAGGTTGTAGTTAGTTCAGACCTCCCAGTGGATTGTTTGTTGGGCAATGATTTGGAGTCATCACAATGGTCAGAAGTGGAGCAGAGGACTCATCTGGAAATGTTAGGCTTGCCAGCACATGTGTTTGCTGTGACCAGGTCACAGGCCAGAAAATGCCCCACTGAACAGGTGCTGGATCCTGGAACAATGGACCAGACACCTTCCAAGAAAAAGAGCAGTAGGGTTAAGGCTGTGCCTTCCCCCTTGCCCCAGGTTGTGGATCAAGTCTCAGAGGAGGCTGACCTGCAGGAATTGAGGGAAACTGAGCCTAGAGAGTTTGAACTTGATCAAGTTGAATTCTTGGGTTCAGGGGGACCCTCAAGGGAAGACCTGGGGAAGGACCAGTTAGACTGCCCTTCTCTTGAACCCCTCAGACAGCAGGCTGCTGCTGAGGCTGCTGGGAACGCCACAGGTACCCACAAGGTATACTGGGAAGATGGACTCCTGTACACTGAGTCAAGAGACCCCAAGCCTGGCATGACCAGGAGGCTGGTTGTACCCTTGTCTCAGAGAGGTTTCCTACTTACCTTGGCCCATGAGATTCCCTTAGCAGGACACTTAGGCCAGACAAAGACTTGGGACAGGCTTGTCTCACACTTTCACTGGCCTCACATGAATGAGGATACCAAGGAGTTTTGTCGCTCCTGTGTCACTTGCCAAGCCAGTGGTAAGTCAGGTGGCACAACAAAGGCCCCCCTTATACCAATGCCTGTGGTGGGGGTGCCCTTTGAAAGAGTGGGGATTGACATTGTTGGTCCAATGGAACCCCAGACAGCATCAGGGCACAAGTTTATACTGGTGGTAGTGGATCATGCCACCAGGTATCCTGAAGCTATTCCACTTAGGACCACCACAGCACCTGTGGTGGCAAGGGCCCTAGTTGGAGTGTTCTCCAGAGTGGGCTTCCCTAAGGAGGTTGTCTCTGACAGAGGTGCAAACTTCATGTCAAGCTACTTAACTGCTATGTGGAAGGAGTGTGGTGTCAATTACAAATTCACTACACCCTATCATCCACAATGCAATGGGCTTGTTGAAAGGTTCAACAGGACCCTAAAAGGGATGATTCATGGACTACCTGAAACACTCAGGCGTAGATGGGATGTCCTGATGCCCTGCCTTCTGTTTGCTTACAGAGAGGTCCCACAAAAGGGGGTTGGCTACAGCCCTTTTGAACTTTTGTATGGGCATCCTGTGAGAGGCCCCTTGTGTTTGGTGAAGGAAGGATGGGAGAGACCTCTCAAAAAGCCTGCAACCAACATAATGGACTATGTACTTGGTCTCCGCTCCAGGATGGCTGAGTATATGGAGAAGGCATCTGAAAACCTTAAGGCCAGTCAAGAACTTCAAAAAGCTTGGCATGACCAAAAGGCTGTCCTGACTGTTTACCAGCCTGGACAGAAGGTGTGGGTGTTGGAGCCAGTGGCCCCAGCAGCACTCAAAGACAAATGGTCTGGGCCCCACACAATTCTTGAGCAAAAGGGAGAGGTCACCTACCTGGTAGACCTTGGAACTCCCAGGAGTCCCCACAGGGTACTCCATGTCAACAGGCTCAAAGCATATGTCGACAGGAAGGACATGAGCTTGCTCATGGCCATAGATGAGGGACAGGAGGAAGAGAGTGACCCTCTCCCAGACCTGCTCACTCAGAATCCTGATGATGGGTCAGTAGATGGTGTTGTCTTTTGTGGCAGCCTCTCTGAACATCAGCAGAAAGACTGTAAACAGGTTCTTCAGTCTTTCAGACATATGTTCTCTCTGACACCCAGTCAAACCAATTGGTGCACCCATGAGGTTGACACTGGTGACAGCCTGCCAGTCAAGAGTAAAATCTACAGGCAGCCTGATCATGTTAGAGACTGCATAAAAACTGAAGTGCAGAAAATGTTGGAATTGGGAGTCATTGAACCCTCAGATAGCCCTTGGGCTAGTCCAGTAGTTCTAGTGCCAAAGCCTCACACCCAAGATGGTAAGAGAGAGATGAGGTTTTGCGTAGACTACAGGGGTCTCAATGCAGTCACTAAGACTGATGCCCATCCAATACCAAGGGCAGATGAACTTATAGATAGATTGGCTTCTGCCAACTACTTAAGTACATTTGACTTAACAGCTGGGTATTGGCAAATCAGGTTAGCTGAGGATGCCAAGCCCAAAACAGCATTTTCAACCCCTGGTGGGCATTATCAATTTGTGGTAATGCCCTTTGGTCTGAAAAATGCACCTGCCACCTTCCAAAGGTTGGTGAATCAAGTCCTTACTGGGCTGGATGACTTCTGTGCAGCATATCTAGATGATATTGCTGTCTTTAGCTCCACCTGGGAGGATCACCTGGTCCACCTGAGGAAAGTGTTAGAGGCTCTGCAAGCAGCAGGCCTCACTATCAAGGCCACCAAGTGCCAGATAGGGCAGACACAGGTTGTATACCTGGGCCACCTTGTAGGTGGAGGCCAGGTTCAGCCACTGGAGAGCAAAATACAGTCAATCAGGGACTGGGCTCCTCCAACCACCCAGACTCAGGTTCGAGCTTTCTTGGGCCTGACTGGATACTACAGAAAGTTTGTCAGGAACTATGGTTCCATTGTGACACCATTAAATGAACTGACAAGTAAGAAAATGCCAAAAAAGGTTCAGTGGACAGCAGGCTGTCAAAAAGCATTCGATGACCTAAAGCAGGCCATGTGCACAGCACCTATCCTTAAGAGTCCAGACTACTCCAAACCATTCATTGTCCAAACAGATGCTTCTGAGTTGGGTGTGGGAGCTGTTCTTTCTCAACTGAATTTTGATGGTCAGGATCAGCCCAGTGCTTTTATAAGCAGAAGGCTGACCCCCAGAGAGAAGAATTGGTCAGCTATTGAGAGGGAGGCCTTTGCTGTGGTTTGGGCCCTGAAGAAGCTGAGGCCATACTTGTTTGGCACTCACTTCAAGATTCAGACCGACCATAAGCCCCTCTTGTGGCTAAATCAGATGAAGGGTGAAAACCCCAAACTGCTTAGGTGGTCCATTTCCCTACAGGGGATGGACTTTACAGTGGAACATAGACCTGGTACTGATCATGGCAATGCCGATGGGCTCTCCAGATATTTCCACTTAGAACAAGAAGACTCACCTGGTCAAGGTTAGCTTATTGTCCCAAAGTTTGGGGGGGGGTCATGTAGGAGAGTAGGGTCTGCAATCCTATGATCACCCAGATTTTTTGCTTTTGTTTCACTGGTTTACGACTTTCTCTGGCTGTGGGCCTGCCAATCAGACCCACAGCCTGGCTGTTCTCTTTCTAAATTACCTCATGTACCCTAGGTGCATCTACCAATTGGTACTGGGCCACCTTATCAGACCCTGTAACTCAGGGCCTAGGTGTACCCAGGGCTGCCAGGGGCTGCAGCATGTATTATGCCACCCCTGGCTGGCCTCTTAAATTTGACACAACTGGCTGCATGACAGCTGGGGCAAAGTCGTGTAATCACCCTTTGCTGTAGGTGTAGTATACCTATACCTAACCCTAAAATGGACACACAGATTCCTATCAGTCACTCCTATGGCAGGCCTTGACAATCCTGAAGGCAGAGTGCTTGGAATCGTGTGAGATGGTGCTCTGGCATGAGCTGAGCCTGTCTGCAGCTTGCGGAATCAAGTCCTAATAGCTGTTCCATGATATCGCATACCATATACTCTTAAGTGCATTATAATCCTCGCGGTTAAATGCTATCTTTGGTATTGCTTTATCAAAACATGTCGAGTAAGGTGTCATACGAATTGGAATACTAACCCCTCGCCAATTCTGGCGACGGGGTTAGCATTCCACCCTTCTAGAGGGACACGACATGTATGTAACTGTGAACCCCGGTTAAAGTTAACTGAAGCCTCAGCTCCACAAAATGGATGCTGCCACCACAGACACGAGTCTGACCCCCTGCAGCTGGGAGTCCTTCCAGCGAGGGGAGCCTGGACAAAGGGTTTCCTGTCAGGGGCGGTGCTAGCACCGTCCCAGACATGGTTTTGTGTATCCTGGGTAGGCAGGGCTTTACAGGAAGGTGACTGCTGAGTGGCACCCCGGTGCTCACTACGCATAGGCCGGTCTGAACCAGTTCCAGGGGCACACCAGCCCCTGGCCTGGGGAAGTCCGGCATGGCAGAGGGGTGTAACCACCCCCCTCCTGGTCCCACCCATAGGCAGGACCTAGTCACCGGGTCAGCCCCCTTTTTTAGTATAAAGATAGGAGCGGGCCCCCTGTTCAAATTAGATCATCTTTGGAATCAAGATACCACTTTCTTCGAAAGGACTTCACGATTTCTTCTTCAAGATTCTCCCTTGTGGCTAAGGAGTAGTCACCCTGCATCAAGCGGGCACCATCCTAAAGAACACTGCGGTCTGCTGCAAGTCCTTCATCACGAATCCGACGACCCAGCTCGACGAGACCCGGCTTCCCTGGCACCTCTGACCTCTACTCACCTCTACAGCCAAGCTGAGAACCGTGAGTGCGACGAGACCTCAAGGGACCGACGATCGCCAAGACTGCACGACATCTTTACTGCAAGCCCACCGTGTCCTCCACTGGTGAGTGCTTTGGGGTCCGAGAAGCCCCGACCCTGCGCAGCTCCAGCACCCAAGGTCAGCCTCCCTGCATCTCCACGATCTGCGTGGGGCCCTTCTGCTGTTTGCTGTGCACCGCGTTGTTTGGCTACTAGCCGGCTGGCTTGTGGCCTTCCGAACGACGCTCAACGACTTCACGACTGCTGGTCTGGTTGCTCCAGGCTGGCCCTTGCTTCCTTCTTCAAGAGAGGCACCCCGGACCCTCCTGGTCCACTCCAGACGCCATTTTAGGTCCACCGCGTGGGCTTGAATTTGCCAAGGCTTTGTTGCCCAATCCTGGGTCCAGCGACGCCGACAGCTTCTAACTTCGTGGGACAGCTCGATCCTCCATCCTGGTCGCCGACAACGCCTCCTGGTCCGCGAGATCTTCGAACTACAGCGTCACCCACTCACCTTGTCGAGGTGGCTACCATCCGGTGCCCTCCTGGTGCCCACTGACTACTGGCTAGTAGTCTCGAACTTGGTCCCCTCTGCTTTCAGGTGTCATCTATCTTCGGGATCCAGGCTTGGATCCATCTGAACTTTCTTCACTGGTCACCGGCCAGCATCTTTTCTTCCGGCTCCTGGTCCGTCTACGAGGATTCCCGACGTCTTTTCAGACCTATGCAGCTGCAGCCCCTGGGCTAGGTAACTTCGGCATTTCGGTGCCCCAGCATAGCCTCACTATCCAAGGGTCAGAATCTACTTTCGTTTTCTCCCTACCAGGTCGGGTTCGCCCGAGAACACTAACTTTCTAATTCCTAGCTACCATAGACTTTTGTCCGCATCTCGCGTGAGAGTGCACACACTGCACCCGAGTCCCCTAGGCCTCCTAGAAGTAATCTAACGATTCCCTAGTCAAGTCCTAGCGATTCCAAAAGCTATTAGTACTGTACTTACCTGCTAGGAATTTCGCATTCCACTTTCATAGTATATGGTTTTCCGTGCCCCTCGGGCATTTGTATATACTGTGCTAACTTAAGTATTTTTGTAAGAGTTTTGGTTTGTGCTTAGTACCCTGTCCTCATAAAGAGTACAGGGCTGTTGTGATCTTTAAATAAATAACTGTTTATTTTCATAACACTTGTGTGGTGTCCTTTCACTTGGTATTCAAGGGGTATATGTGTGGTAAACAGCTGGCTTAACACGCCCTCTCGAGTCTTTAGCCTTAGACTGCTCGTATCCACGCTACTAGGATAGCTGGTCTATAAGGTTGACTTACAACCAATCATCAATAAGGGTTGCTGGACTGATACATAGTGTTCACTAGAATAGTGAGCACTGCATATCAGGCCACCTTCTCACACTGGGCCACCTTATCAGACCCTGTAACTCAGGGCATAGGTGTACCCAGGGCCTACCAGGGGCTGAAGCATGTATTATGCCACCCCTGGCTGGCCTCCTAAATTTGACACAACTGGCTGCATGACAGCTGGGGCAAAGTCGTGTAATCACCCTTTGCTGTAGATATAGTATACCTATATCTAACCCTAAAATGGAAACACAGATTCCTATCAGTCACTCCTATGGCAGGCCTTAACAATCCTGAAGGCAGAGTGCTTGGAATCGTGTGAGATGGTGCTCTGGCATGAGCTGAGCCTGTCTGCAGCTTGCGGAACCAAGTCCTAATAGCTGTTCCATGATATCGCATACCATATACTCTTAAGTGCATTATAATCCTCGCGGTTAAATGCTATCTTTGGTATTGCTTTATCAAAACATGTCGAGTAAGGTGTCATACGAATTGGAATACTAACCCCTCGCCAATTCTGGCGACGGGGTTAGCATTCCACCCTTCTAGAGGGACACGACATGTATGTAACTGTGAACCCCGGTTAAAGTTAAACGAAGCCTCAGCTCCACAAAATGGATGCTGCCACCACAGACACGAGTCTGACCCCCTGCAGCTGGGAGTCCTTCCAGCGAGGGGAGCCTGGACAAAGGGTTTCCTGTCAGGGGCGGTGCTAGCACCGTCCCAGACATGGGTTTGTGTATCCTGGGTAGGCAGGGCTTTACAGGAAGGTGACTGCTGAGTGGCACCCCGGTGCTCACTACGCATAGGCCAGTCTGAACCAGTTCCAGGGGCACACCAGCCCTGGCCTGGGGAAGTCCGGCGTGGGAGAGGGGTGTAACCACCCCCCTCCTAGTCCCACCCATAGGCAGGACCTAGTCACCGGGTCAGCCCCTTTTCTTAGTATAAAGATAGGAGCGGGCCCCCTGTTCAAATTAGATCATCTTTGGAATCAAGACACGACTTTCTGCGAAAGGACATCAAGATTTCTTCTTCAAGATTCTCCCTTGTGGCTAAGGAGTAGTCACCCTGCATCAAGCGGGCACCATCCTAAGAACACTGTGGTCTGCTGCAAGTCCTTCATCACGAATCTGACGACCCAGCTCGACGAGACCCGGCTTCCCTGGCACCTCTGACCTCTACTCACCTCTACAGCAAAGCTGAGAACTGTGAGTGCGACGAGACCTCGAGGGACCGACGATCGTCAAGACTGCACGACTTCTTTGCAACAAGCCCACCGTGTGCTCCACTGGTGAGTGCTTTGGGGTCCGAGAAGCCCCAACCCTGAGCAGCTCCAGCACCGAAGATCAGCCCTCCAGCATCTCCACGATCTGCGTGGGGCCCTTCTGCTTTTGCGTGCTCACCGCGCTGTGTGGCTACTAGCCGGCTGGCTTGTGGCCTTCTTCACGACGCCCGACGACATCACTGCTGCTGGTCTGGTTGCTCCAGACTGGCCCTTGCTTCCTTCTTCAAGAGAGGCACCCCGGACCCTCCTGGTCCACTCCAGACGCCAATTTGAGTCCACCGCGTGGGCTTGAATTTGCCAAGGCTTTGTTGCCCAATCCTGGGTCCAGCGACGCCGACAGCTTCATCCATCGTGGGACAGCTCGCTCCTCCATCCTGGTCGCCGACAACGCCTCCTGGTCCGTGAGATCTGCAGAGCACAGCGTCACCCACTCACCTAGTCGAGGTGACTACCATCCGGTGCCCTCCTGGTGCCACCTGACTACTGGCTAGTAGTCTCGAACTTGGTCCCCTCTGCTTTCAGGTATCATCTTCCTTCGATCCAGGCTTGGATCCATCGAACTTTCTTCACTGGTCGCCTGCCAGCAACTTCTTTCTTCCAGGCTCCTGGTCCGTCTACGAGGATTCCCGACGTCTTTTGAGACCTATGCAGCTGCAGCCCCTGGGCTAGGTAACTTCGGCATTTCGGTGCCCCAGCATAGCCTCACTATCCAAGGGTCAGAATCCACTTTCGTTTTCCTCCTACCAGGTCGGGTTCGCCCGAGAACACTAACTTTGTCATTACTAGCTACCATAGACTTTGTCCCGCATCACGCGTGAGAGTGCACACTCTGCACACGAGTCCCCTGGGTCTCCTAGAAGTAATCTGAAGATTCTATAGTCAAGATCTAGCGATTCCAAAGCCTATTAGTACTGTACTTACCTGCTAGTAATTTCGCATTCCACTTTCAGAGTATATGGTTTTCCGTGCCCCTCGGGCATTTGTATATACTGTGCTAACTTAAGTATTTTCGTCAGAGTTTTGTTTTGTGCTTAGTACCCTGTCCTCATAAAGAGTACAGGGCTGTTGTGATTCTTAATAAATATCTTGTTTATTTTCATAACACTTGTGTGGTGTCCTTTCACTGGGTATTCAAGGGGTATATGTGTGGTAAACAGCTGGCTTAACACGCCCTCTCGAGTCTTTAGCCTTAGACTGCTCGTATCCACGCTACTAGGATAGCTGGTCTATAAGGTTGACTTACAACCAATCATCAATAAGGGTTGCTGGACTGATACATAGTGTTCACTAGAATAGTGAGCACTGCATATCAGGCCACCTTCTCACAGTATGGAGTGGACCAGGAGGGTCCGGGGTGCTCCTCTTTTGGAAGAGAGCAAGGGCCAGTCTGGAGCAACCAGACCAGCGGTGAAATCGTCGTGGTGCGTCGTCAGGAGGGCCACTAGCCAGCAGGCAAGTGACCGGACAACACGGTGAGCAGCAAAGAGCAGAAGGGCCCCACGCAGATCTCGTGGATGCTGGGGGGCTGGACTTCGGTGCTGGAGCTGCTCAGGGTTAGGGCTTCTGAAACCTCAGAGCACCCACTCTAGGATCCCTCGGCGGTCGTGCTGGTTAAGCGTCGTGCAGTTTTGAAGATGGCCGGTCCCTCAGGTCTCGTCACACCCACGAATCTCAGCTGGGCTGATGATGCAGGTAGAGGTCAGAGATGCCAGGGAATCCGAGTCTCGTCGAGCTGGGCAGTCTTGATCCGGAGGATGGACGTGCAGCAAACCGCGATGCTTAGGTGGTGCCTGCGGGTTCAAGTTCAAGTTCGGGCATTTATATAGCGCACTACTCACCCAGAGGGTCTCAAGGCGCTTGGGGAAGGGGTTCATTATTTGTCGAATAGCCAGGTTTTAAGTTCTTTTCTGAAGGAGATGTGGTTTTGAGTAAGGCGGAGGTGAGTGGGGAGTGAGTTCCAGGTCTTGGCAGCCAGGAAGGAGAAGGATCTGCCACCCAAGGTGGATTTTCGGATGCGCGGGACTGCGGCGAGGGCTTGATTGGACAATCTTAGTTGGCGGGTGGGTTTGTAGAAGGACAGTCGAGTGTTGAGGCATTCGGGTCCTAGATTGTAGAGGGCCTTGTGTCCGTGGGTGAGAAGACGGAACGTAATTCTTTTGTTGACGGGAAGCCAGTGGAGGTCTTTTAGGTGTCCGGTGACGTGATCTTGGCGAGGGATGTCCAATATGAGTCTCGCTGATGCGTTTTGGATGCGTTGGAGTTTTTTCTGTAATTTTGCTGTGATTCCGGCGTATAGTGTGTTACCATAATCCAGTCGACTCGTGACCAGTGCGTGGGTGACAGGCTTTCTTGTCTCGAGAGGGATCCAGCGGAAGATCTTTTTGAGAATGCGAAGTACGTTGAAGCAGGAGGATGAGACTGCGTTGACTTGTCTGGACATCGAGAGAGAGGAGTCTAGGATGAAGCCAAGGTTACGTGCGTGGTCGGTGGGTGTGGGTGCTGTGCCCAGAGCGGAAGTCCACCAAGAGTCGTCCCAGGCAGAGGGGGAAGATCCTAGGATGAGCACCTCCGTTTTGTCTGAGTTGAGTTTTAGGCGGCTATGTTCATCCATTCGGCTACTTCTTTCATGCCTTCGTGAAGATTGGTTTTGGCGGTGTTAGGGTCTTTGGTGAGGGAAAGGATTAATTGGGTGTCGTCGGCGTAAGAGATGATATTGAGGTTGTGTTGGCGCGCGATGGATGCGAGTGGGCTCATTTAAACATTGAAGAGGGTGGGACTGAGTGATGATCCTTGTGGTACTCCACAGATGACTTCAGTGGCCTCTGAGTTGAATGGGGGAAGTCGGACTCTTTGAGTTCTCCCGGCGAGGAATGAGATGATCCAGCCCAAGGCTTTTCCTTGTATGCCGATGTTGTTGAGGTGTTGTATAAGGGTGCTGTGGCAGACTGTGTTGAAAGCGGCGGAGAGGTCGAGTAGAATGAGGGCCGCTGTTTCTCCGTTATCCAGTAGTGTTCGGATGTGGTCTGTCGCTGCAATGAGGGCGCTTTTGGTGCTGTTTGGCTCGAAATCCGGATTGAGATGGATCGAGGGAGTTGTTGGATTCAAGGAAGGCGGCGAGCTGGCTGTTGACGGCTTTCTCGATGACTTTGTCGGGGAAAGGGAGGAGGGACATGGGTCGGTAGTTTTTAAGTTCAGAGGGGTCTGCTGTGGGTTTCTTCAAGAGGGCGCTGAGTTTGGCGTGTTTCCAGCTTTCTGGGAAGGTGGCAGAGTTGAACGAGCAGTTGATGACATCACGGAGATGGGGTGCGATGATGGAGTCAGCTTTGTTGCAGATGTGGTGGGGGCAGGGGTCGGTTGGCGAGCCAGAGTGGATTGAGTTCATTAGGCGGATGGTGTCTTCAGTGGTGATTGGGTTCCAGGCGCTAAGGTTGTTAGTTGGCGGAGTAGGATCTGAGGGGGGTGGGGTGGGTTGATCGTTGGGAGTGTTCTCGAAGCTGTTGTGGATGTCGGCAATTTTTTTGTAGAAGGAGGATAACGCATCGCAGAGGTCTTGGAAGGGGGTGATGTCGTTAGATGCTGCGGTGGGGTTGGTGAATTCTTTGACGATGTTGAAAAGTTCCTTGCTGTTGTGGGTGTTCTTGTCGAGACGATCCTTGAATGCTGATTTCTTGGCGGATCGAATCAGTTGGTGGTGTTTGCGGGTGGCTGCCTTGAGGGTGGCCATGTTGTCGGTGGTTGGGTTTTTTTCTCCATGTTTTCTCCAGTGTGCGCCATAGCTAGTTGGATTTTTTAAGGTCATCATTGAACCAGGGAGTCTTTTTGCTGGCTGATTTAATCTGGTGCTTTTTGAGGGGTGCTAATTCGTCAGCAATGTGGGTGATCCATTGCTTGAGATTGGTGGCCGCTTGGTTTGGGTCCAATGAGAGGGTGGGAGGGTTTTGGTTGAGTGATGTGAGGAGTTGGTCGGAGGTGATTTTGTTCCAGTTTCTCCGAGGAATAGGTTGTGGGCGGTTGTGGGTTAAGGTGGTTTTGTAGCTGAAGTGAACACAGCTGTGGTCCGTCCAATGGAGGGCTGTGGTGCGATCAAAGGAAATGTGCTTGCTGGAGGTGAAGATAGGGTCGAGCGTGTGTCTGGCTACATGGGTGGGGGTGTCAACTAGTTGTTTGAGTCCAAGATTGGTCAGGTTGTCCAGAAGGGTGGAGGTGTTGCTGTCGTGTTTGTTTTCAAGGTGGTAGTTGAGGTCTCCTAAAAGAATGTAGTTCTCGGAGGCGAGGGCATGTGGGCTGACGAAGTCAGTGATGTCATCGCTGAATTGAGTGCGGGTTCCTGGAGGCCTGTAGATGAGGGTGCCTCTAAGTGTGGTCCTAGGGTCGGTGTGGATCTGAAAGTGGAGATGTTCGGCGGTTGCTAGATTATCGTCGGAGCTGGTCGTGATTTTGATGGTGTTCCTATGGATGATGGCAATGCCTCCTCCTGTTTGATTGGTGCGGTCTTTTCGGATAATCTTGTAAGCGTCCGGTATGGCTATGGCGATGTCGGGTGCTGATGATGTGTTCATCCATGTTTCTGTAAGGAAGGCGATGTCCGGTGATGCAGTGTCGAGAAGGTCCCAGAGTTCAGTTGTGTGTCTGTGGACCGAGCGGGTGTTAAGCAGGATGCACTTCAGGTGGTTAGAGTCGGAGCTGTGTATGGAGGAAGTGGATTTGGTGAGGGTTCTGAAGCAGTTGAACTTGCAGGGGAGGCAGGCGAATGGGCCGTGGGTACGTCCTGGGGTGGCTTTGCAGCATTGTGGTGTGCGTCCGGGGTTGAGGGCGAGGAGAGTTGCGGCATCATATGTGAATCTAGTGGGCTGGGTGCGGCGGGGACCAGGGGGACTGGCGCTGGGCGCGGTCCAGGCGCGGACGGGCGCAGACAGGCTTACCTTTGGCCCACCTTCGGCGCACTTGGGGCGCGATCGCTCCGCGTGACCGCTGCGCGTAAGAGCATCTGTCATAAGTGGATAGTGGAGGGGAGGGGTGAGGGAGGAGCAGCACGGGAGGCGGGGGCGGGGTATAGGTCCGGGCAGTGAGGGACAACAACAAAGCACAAAATGGCTGCAGGCCAAAAACGAAACTGTGTTGGAGGCACAACCTGATATGGACGATTGCACTATTTAAGCAGAGTAATCACAAGTAGCCAGGCACAATACAATACTGCAGGCTGCGGGTTTACAGAGTGTAGCTCGGCGAATCTTAATTAGCTACCTCGAGTGCTACGAGCAGTGATTTGAAACAGACGGCCAGCTGTAAATCTCTAACAATCGTAGAAACGCTGCGTTCTCCTAACAGCAATAGCCTGCTGAAATTCCACCAAACCTCAAACGATATATTGTGCTAAAATGTAGCGGACATGCAGGCACAGTTCAAAATAATGAGGGAGCAATGCGGGAGAGCGCTAGCAAACAGGCAGGCACAGCTCTAAATAATGAGGGAGCAATGCGGGAGAGCGCTATCAGACAGGCAGGCACAGATTAAAATAATGAGCGGGCAATGCGGGTGAGCGCGAGCGCTACGATACCACGGCACAAAGGACTGGGAGCTGCGTGGGGAGCGACCGTAGCTGAAGGCTTCAGGGTGGTCATCGTGTGTGTGCTGGATGGGAAAGTCAGTAGGATCAGTGGGAGGGAGGAGCAGCTCAGGAGGCGGGGGGCGGGGTGTAGGTCCGGGCAGTGAGGGACAACAACAAAACACAAAATGGCTGCAGGCCAAAAACGAAACTGTGTTGGAGGCACAACCTGATATGGACGATTGCACTATTTAAGCAGAGTAATCACAAGTAGCCAGGCACAATACAATACTGCAGGCTGCGCGTTTACAGAGTGTAGCGCGGCGAATCTTAATTAGCTACCTCGAGTGCTACGAGCAGTGATTTGAAACAGACGGCCAGCTGTAAATCTCTAACAATCGTAGAAACGCTGCGGTCTCCTAACAGCAATAGCGCGCTGAAATTCCACCAAACCTCAAACGATATATTGTGCTAAAATGTTGCGGACATGCAGGCACAGTTCAAAGTAATGAGGGGGCAATGCGGGAGAGCGCTAGCAAACAGGCAGGCACAGCTCTAAATAATGAGGGAGCAATGCGGGAGAGCGCTATCAGACAGGCAGGCACAGATTAAAATAATGAGCGGGCAATGCGGGTGAGCTCGAGCGCTACGATACCACGGCAGAAAGGACTGGGAGCTGCGTGGGGAGCGATCGTAGGCTTCAGGGTGGTCACAGGATGAGGGTGGCTACTCCTTAGCCACAAGGGAGAGTCTTCAGAAGGTATCAAGAGTTCCTTTCGTGGAAAGTAGTTCAAGATTCAGAATTATCTAATTAGGGAAGGGGCCTGCTCCTACCTTTATTCTAAGAAAAGCGGCTGGCACGCGACTAGGTCCTGCCCATGGGTGGGACCAGGAGGCGGGTGGTTACACCCCTCTCCCTTGTGCGGACTTTCCCCAGCTCAGGGGCTGGTGTGCCCCTGGAACTGGTTTGAGCCAGCATATGCACAGTGAGCACCGGGGTGCCACTTGCAGTCACCTTCCTCTCAGCCCTGCCTACCTGGGATACACAAAACCCTGTCTGGGATGGTGCTAGCACCGCCCCTGACAGGAAACCCTTTATCCGAGCTCTCCCCGCTGGAAGGACTCCCAGCAGCAGGAGGTCAGACTTGTGTCTGTGGTGGCAGCATCCATTTTGTGATGCTGAGGCTAGAGTTAGCTTTAACCGGGGTTCACAGTTACATACATGTCGTGTCCCTCTAGAAGGGTGGAATGCTAACCCCGTCGCCAGAATTGGCGAGGGGTTAGTATTCCAATTCGGAATTCCACCTTACTCGACATGTTTTGATAAAGCGATACCAGAGTTAGCATATAACCGCGAGGATTATAATGCACTTAAGAGTATATGGTACGCGTTATCATGGAACAGCTATTAGGACTTGGTTCCGCAAGCTGCAAACGGGCTCAGCTCATGCCAGAGCACCATCTCACATAATTCCAAGCACTCTGCCTTCAGGATTGATAAGGGCTGCCATAGGAGTGACTGATAGGAATACATGTGTCCATTTTAGGGTTAGATATAGGAATACTGTATCTAAAGCAAAGGGTGATTACACCACCTTGCCCCAGCTGTCGTGCAGCCAGTTGTGTCAGATTTGGATGGCCAGCCAGGGGTGGCATAATACATGCTGCAGCCCCTGGTAGGCCCTGGGTACACCTATGCCCGGGATACCTAAGGTATACTGTACAGGGACTGATAAGGTGGCCCAGTACCAATTGGTAAATGCACCCAAGGTACATGTGTGTCAATTTAGAGAGAGAACAGCTAGGCTGTGGGTCTGATTAGCAGGCCCACAGCCAGGGAAAGTCGTAAACCAGTGAAGCAAAAAGCAAAAATCTGGGGTGATCATAGGATTGCAGACCCTACTCTCCTACAGAGGTATCAAAGTAATCAGTGTTTTAAATCTGATTTAATTGTTAAATCGAATGTAATGTTACTCGTGTGCAAAGTGCACATTTGGAACGTGTCTCCCAAGCTTTCCAGTGCCTGTTTACTTTTGTACAAGGGGGTTTGTCCTCCAGTCAGCTTTCTGCCCTCTTGGAGAGATGTACTAACAACTCCCAGGAAAGGAGACAATAGATGCCTGCAATGGAGAGAGGTGTTTCTTCCCTCCAGGAGAAGCCACCTTTGCAGGGCAAATGGGAAACATCTGGGAGAGGGGCTGCTCTATTGTTTAGGCAGATATACCGGGACTAGGGATAAAGAAGTTGTAGGAGTCTGGCTTGGTATATCGTGCTCACCAATGTAAGTGTAGCGCCCTGCATCAATCTATACAAACCATATGGTGATTTTATTGGTCTTAGACAACCTTAGAAAGCTCTCTAAGGTAGCTGTGGAGAACAGCGTTCATGGTTAGTTCAGAAGGAGTGTAAAACAACTTGTTTTACCAGACCAGAATCTTAATGGTATAGATTAAGTGAAAAAGAACCGCACAGTGTATTTATAAAAACAGGTATTTATTATCCAGTATTATGGGTGTCTTTCATAGATTCACATGCCTGAATCATTCCCTGCCGTCGAGACTGGAGTCTCCGGTACATAGAAAAGTAATGCCCTATAGACCTACATAGAGAAAAGTAGGCCTAAGGGCCTTGCCTTAGTAGCCTATCTATGTCCTTTTGTAAAAAGGACCAACCTCTAGAAGGTAGCCAATCAGCTACCACCTCCCTCTAGAACCTTCCTGTCAGGAGCCTCAGTCTCTCAGATTTTCTACCGCACGTTGTGCTAGGGAGTCTCCACCTGAGTTCTCCTCAGGTTTCCTAGTTTAATCTCTTTTCTTCTCAGAAATTGGATATTTCCTTCATAAGTACACCATGGCTGATCAACAGAAGAAGGGTCTCTTAAGAGCTTGCTCTTCTTGTGGTAAGAAGAGGCTCCACGTCGATGATAAGCCCGAAACCTGCTTATACGGTCTTTATCCAGACCATTCTCCTAAAGAGTGTAGAATCTGTAGAACATTCTCTACAAAAACACTAAAAGACAGAGAAGGCCGGCTGCTCCTCTGGTTGAACAGGCTGAAAACCAGAGACGACCTGGAGTCTTCAGAGGACGGTGAGATGGCTTCAGTTTCATCTAAATTATCCTTGAAGAGGCCAAGGGTTGCTTCCCCTAGCCCTACAGACGTTCCTCCTAAAAAGACTGTCAAAAAGTCTTCTGAGGCCAGATCTACATCTGACAAGGAGGCTCCTGCCTTCAGGAAGCCTGCGCCGTCGTCGACGATTTTGTTGACGCTTGCCTCCGCGCTGAAAAAGACTGTGTCTACAGTCTATGTTTCTACATCGACGACGACGGTGTCGACGACTATGGCGTCGTCAGCGACTACTCCATCGTCGACGGCGGGTAAGCCTGTGTCGTCGATTATCCTCACTGCAAAGCCCTCGACGAAGATCCCGTCGACGACATCAGCGTCGACGACTAAGCCAAAACTGTCGATGCCGTTGACGAAGACACCCTTGTCGACCGGCGTGCCGTCGTCTAAGACACCGACGACGGTGAAGACATCGTCGACGACGAAGACATCGTCGACGAACGCACCATCAGCGACTGTGCCGTCGACGAAGGTAACGTCGACTAGGCTACCGTCGACGAAAACACCATCGACCACAACAAAGACCTCGTCGACAAGCGCACCATCAACGACGGAACTGTCGACGAAAACATTGACGACGATTGAAACTGAGTCGACGACGCCATCATCGACGCTATGGAAACAATCGGACTTCATTTCTCCGTTGTCAGCTGCCAGTCATCCGCCTACGAAAAAGAGCACGAAACAACCAATAACCCCTGACTTAACGTCTCCAAGTAGGGTGCAAAAGTTACCCCCGTCACGTCTATTGCAGGATGAGGAACCAGACGAAGACCAGTACGGACAGGCCACCAGTCCTTCAGATCTCATAGTAAAGTGCTAAAGCACCGATGAAGATGGCGATGAGGTGGTTTATACAGAAGAGACTGAACATTCGCATGTCCAGACGGAGGTCACACCTATGGTATGCCTTCCGGTGTCTATAGTTTCATACTTACGGTTCTTGATCCAAGACTACAAGCAGCGCTTTCCTGAACCAACCACTGCCCCATCGATGGAAGCAAATCCAGCTACATCTGGACCGACACTATCCTCACGACCTAGACTTTCACCTTTGGTGATCCGTCAGGAAAGAAAACCAGTGCACAATGTCCCGTCTTCTGACGAAGAAGTGGAAGAACCAGAAGAGGGAGAGGTTCGGGACGACCAGTCCGACCATAGGGACGATGAGGACTACATCGCTCCATCTCCGGCCACACCTGAACTCACTACCTCGGACTCACCGCCAGTGGACATTGGTGGATTTCACAATTTAGTGGAGAGAGCGCCCACGAGATTCCATATGACAATGGAATCCCATGAAACTGACTGCTTCCTATATGATTTTAAAGACCCGGTTAGGAAAACAACCAAATCAATTCCTATCAGTGAGCACATATGGGAACAGGGAAAACAGCTGATGCAAACACCAGCCTCGGTCTTCGCAGTGGTACCACGGCTGGACAAGAAGTATAAGGCACCAACAACAGCACCAGCCTGCCTTACTGGGCATCCCAAGCCAGATTCTGTGGTTACACAGGCAGCACAAAAGAACTCTAGGAATCCGGCATCTCCATTGTCAGCTCCACCGGAAAAGGAGGGCAGGAAGCTTGACAGTATTGGCAAACGCTTTTCCAACACGTCGGCCATGACTGTGAAAGTGGCTAATTCCATTGCGGTGCTAGTCCGCTATAATAGGCAATTGTGGGAGGATATTGTCCCAAATCTGGCGGAACTACCAGATAATTTGAAAGAGGAAGTTCAATCACTCCTTAAGGAGGGCCAAACATCGGCATTGGAACTTATTGATTGTGCTGTAGATGTTGCAATGACCGGCTTCAGACAGCTAGCAGGGGCCGCGGTCTTGCGAAGGCAGGGGTGGTTTAAAGCTACATCCTTTCGCCAAGAGGTCCAAACTAAGGTACTGGACATGCCCTACGACGGCCAGCACCTTTTTAGAGAGAAAATCTCTGAGGCCCTACAAACGATCAAAAAAGATACGGACACAGCACTGTGGTAAATATAATTTACCGGTCGATTTTTTACCGTATAATTACTGACAAGAAAAAGAATAGCTCAATCAAATGAGAGGCAGAGTCCGTGGTGTCTGAGTCATACGGGCTTTAATTCAGGATGGCTCGAGCCATGGAAATCAATTCCATCAATACAAGGGATCGGGGGTATAAGCAATGATGGCAGAAAGATGTCAACGATTTATTAACAGTACATGACATATATAGTAAAATGACACAATGGCAATGGATACAGTAGGCGTGACAAGTGAAATGTATATGATAAGAACACATGTGCGTAGCAAAAAGGCGTGTACAAGGGTGTGCACGGAGGCGTGTACTGGAAACGTCACAGAAAAGTGTCATAAGTGGGTGGATGCATAGAGAATTCTGCAGAGTCTGCTGAAACCTGTAACCTGGATGCGCGCGCAGTTAATATGACGTGTGATTGACGTGCATCTGGAGAAAGCTGAGGGTCTGACTTTTAGCACTAGTAGAAGAGACAGAAGTCTGGCAGGTCAGATTGACCTGTTCCTATAGCATGTCTGATGTTGGGTATTTGGGGTATGTTTAATCTGAAGTAAAAGGTCTCTCGGGCAGAGGCTATTCTATACTGAATGCATATGTGTATAGCGCGGGGCCATGGGCCTACCATGGTAACGGGAGCAATGAATTTCATGGAGGAGACAGGGAGGCTTGGCCTTTTGCTCTGCAGCCGGGGATATGTTTACCTATTTCACTAGACAGGAATGTGTTTTCGAGGAGGCTGGACTGGCTATGCTGATAACTTGAAGGCAAAATACTGTTTTGGCAGGCAGGCCAGGCCGAGCCAGGCACCGCTTCGCTTGGCAGGAAGTAAGGCAGAGGTCAGGGATGCATCTTCACGCTGCAGCTTTCAGAGGCAGAGACAGAAGTGGCTCGAAGGCAGAAATCAGGGCCTAGCTCGGCAGAGCCAGGAAAAACGTGAAAGTGCACCATGTAAAGACGGTGGCAAGGCATACTTAGGAACTGAATTATCGATCCATTCATGGTGGATCTGATAGAGGACATGTTAACGTTGGACGCAAATGTATTTGCGTCATCAGATTCGATTGTGGAGGGAAGTTACATGCACTTTAGACTCGTACATGGAGACGTTGGTGTACACGTTAGGGGACATACCTGACCATAAAAATTTCAATTACCTCAGCACGAGCGCTGGGCACATTGCAGTTTAAGAACCAGTCCTTTCGAGGGAGCAGGGGTAGAGGTCAATCCTCTTACAGAGAGGTTCTTATCAGAGCAAATCCTCATACTCCTATAACCAAGGCTGATCGCAATATCAACAGCGACAGCAGCAACAAGGTCGCCAGACCTCGTATGGAAGGTCCAACTACAGGGGAAAAAACCAAAGGAAAACCACTGGCGGACGCCAATGACCTTTTCCAACAGCCAGTCCGCCCACAATCTCATTTTTTCAAACTTGGAGGAAAACTGACACACTTCCTCGACAATTGGAGATCAATTACAACAGATCGGTGTGTGCTCCAATTGATCCAATTCGGACATTCGTTGGAATTCAATTCAATTCCCCGACAACTCCTCCTCGCAAGCTTCAACACAGGCGTTTACGATTACTCCTTCAAGAGGTCTCTTCAATGTTAAAGAAAGAAGTGATAGAGCGAGTACCAACAGCTCACAGAGGAAAGGGATTCTATTCCAGCTTCTTTCTAATACAAAAGAAAGGGAAGAAATGGAGGCCCATCCTAGACCTCAGGGCACTCAACACATTCTTGAAGAGTCAATCGTTCCGTATGGTGACTATCCAGGAGATCTTGGGGTCACTAGAGGAAGGATACTTTATGACGTCTTTAGACCTGCAAGACGGATATTACCACATCCCTATTCACAAAGGCCACAGGAGATTCCTCAGATTTGCAGTGGCAGGTCAGCACTATCAATTCTGTGTCCTCCCATTCGGCCTTAAGTCGGCACCCCGGATTGTCACCAAATGCCTCTCCCCAGTGGCAGCCTTCCTACGACAGCAGGGAAACCAAGTCTTCCCATACCTGGACGACTGGCTGGTAAAAGCACCATCTATAAAAGGCGTAGCCAAGTCCTCCAGCGCCTGTCTCAATCTTTTCCAGCAACTGGGTCTGACACTCAATCACGAGAAGTCAACCTTACAGCCCTCCCGAGCTCTTACCTTTCTCGGGGCGACATTGGATACGGAATGTTCAAAAGCATTCCCATCTCAGGAAAGGAAGCACAAGCTTATCACTCTGGCCACCGCAGTGGCCTCGAGAAAAACTTTGCTGGTCTGTACTTTCAAGTCCCTCCTGGGGATGATGTCCTCGTGTATCCTGAGAATTCCACACTGTCGGCTCAGAATGCGCCCTCTGCAGGAGGCCTTGACCAGGCAATGGACTCAGAGCACAGGCTCTTTCGAGGATCGCATTGTGATAACTCAGCAAATGACAAAGGCCTTGCTCTGGTGGAGGTCGCCCAAAAACCTCTCGCAAGGGCTACCATTCCTGCTGCCTGCAGCTCCACACGTGATAACTACGGATGCATCCCTAGAGGGTTGGGGAGCGGTCCTTCAAGAGTTGCAGATCAGCGGCAAGTGGACGGACCAGGAAAAGCAGCTCCATATCAACCTCCTAGAGCTGAGGGCAGTTTTTCTATCTCTGCAGGCTTTCCTACCGCACATCAAGAACTCCCCAGTGCTTGTCAGGACCGACAACACTACGACAATGCACTACTTGAACAAACAGGGAGGAACGCGTTCGCTCACACTATCTCGGGAATCGCAGAAAATCTGGAACTGGCTTGTGCTCCACAGTATCGCGCTGTGAGCGGAGTATGTCCCAGGCAAGAACAACATCATAGCAGATGCTCTAAGCAGACAGAGATCGCTGTCCCACGAATGGGAGCTAGAACAAAAAGTGCTGAATCACATCTTTTCGGAATGGGGAAGACCGCAGATCGACCTTTTTTCCACCTAGGACAACGCCAAATGCTGCAACTTCGCAAGCTGGCATCCCCAATTGCGGTCCCTCGGAAATGCATTTTCCATCGCATGGCGCAACGTGTTTGCGTACGCATTTCATCCATTTCCCCTGATACCAAGAGTCCTCCGAAAAATGAAGACAGAGCACTGCACCCTGATTCTGATTGCCCCGTTCTGGCCGAGGCAGCATTGGTTCACGGACCTCCATCGCCTCTCAGTCCACCCGCCAATCCGTCTGGGCCAACATCCGTCCCTGCTCACGATGTCCAGCGGCCAAGTACAGCACCCGAATCTGAAATCTCTCAGATTATCGGCTTGGCTCCTGAGTACCGAGAGTTCTGCCAACTAGACATTCCGCAGGAGTGCAAAGATGTCCTCGCGAAAGCAAGAGCAGAGAGCACAAACAAGACCTATTCGTTAAAATGGAAACGCTTTTGCATTTGGTGTAAGGACAAAGATCTACATCCCTTTCAGGCTACTCCGGAGCAGTTACTACCATATCTGCTACTCCTGGCACAGGAGGGACTTGCGCATGCCTCTATCAGAGTACATTTGGCAGCAATTTCTCGCTTTACAAGAACTTCAAAAGGACCCTCTCTCTGGTCACTCAGGTTAATACAACAATTCCTTAAGGCGCTTTACAGATCCTTTCCTCGCCCACTGAGAGTACCACCAACATGGCATCTCAACTTGGTCGTCAACCAATTGATGAAACACCCTTTCGAGCCCATTCACAGGGCAGATGTCAAATACATATCCTGGGAAACGGCCCTTCTATTGGCCCTGACCTCAGCAAGAAGGGTCAGCGAACTACAGGCTCTTTCCATACAAAATCCCTTCATGCAGTTCAAGGAAAACATAGTGGTTTTAAGAACTAATCCTCGATTTATTCCTAAGGTCCCGTCGGACTTCCATTTAAATGAACCTCTAGTCCTCCGATCTTTCTTCCCAAATCCCAGCACTGTAGCTGAAAAATCCCTGCACTCTTTGGACCTGAAGAGGTGTCTTAAATTTTACCTCGACAAGACAAAACATTTTAGGAAAACAAACCAGCTTTTCATCGCTTTCAGTAAACCAAGAAAAGGCATGCCGCTTTCCAAGCAAAGTATTTCACGATGGATATCTTCGGCAATTGCCTTTTGCCGAGACAAAGCCGGACGACCGTTGCACTCCAAAGTAAGAGCTCATTCTACAAGAGCTGTGTCCAAATCGGCAGCGCACTTTGCTGGGGTGCCAATATTGGACATTTGCAGGGCAGCGACCTGGAAGTCGCCGCATACCTTCACCAGGTACTACTGCCTGGATACGGAACTGATGCAGGATGCAGCAGTGGGCCAGGCTGTGCTTCGCCATCTATTCCAGTGAGGTGAGCCTTCCTCCTTCCCGCCATCCTTTGCTGGTATGCACATTTATTTACTTATTTCTTGTTACTTGTTGATGGCTCTTAGTCGCATGATATGTATTATCTCAGACTGCTGTATGCTGTTCCATCAGAAATGTGCATAATGTATTGCTTGCTACTCTGATTCAGGCATGTGAATCTATGAAAGACACCCATAATACTGGATAAGAAATGCGTTACTTACCTGTAACTGCAGGTCCGAGGCATGTGGGCTGCTGAATTCATATCTGTGCATAGATCGCCGCCTAGTGTTGGGTCCGGATGATTGCACATTGTTGTCCTGAAAGAGTCTTCGAAGTATCACGAGATAGGTGGCTCCTCCCCTGGACTACAGTGCGCATGGGCATCGCCTCCATCCCCAGATTGTTTTTTTCCGCCATTGGGTTCGGATGTGTTTCGGTTCCCGCTGTCGGAATCGATAGTTGTTTAACTTTCCTAACTTGAGACCAAAAGGTCTTTAGGATTCGCGTCGGTATTGTCCATCGTTCGGGTTTGTTTTCTTCTTCAGCTCCGAACACTTGCTGCCCTTCCGCGTGCTGTCGGCGCGGACGGGCCTACACGACGCTCCAGACTACTTAACATGGAACGAACTCCGTTTAAAAGGTGCTTGGTGTGCACCTCAAAGTGTTCACACCTCGACGTGCACCCAGTGTGCAACAAATGTTTGTCGCCGGACCATGATGAGGCCAGGTGTATGGCCTGCTCCAAGTTCCGGTGTAAAAAGACTCTCAAGCTTTGTCGGGCCGTGAGACTCGGCCCAGTTATCAGCGCCCCCACCAGACAACATCTTCGAGTTAGACGACACCGTCTTCCAGGTTTCGGACTCCAGCCCGGCGTCAGAGGATGAGAACTACGACGCGGGGGACGAGGAGTTTGATGAAGTCGGCGGAGAGGTAGGGGACGACGACGGGGCCATTGCCACCGTGGAGGATAGCTCAGAGGAGGAGCATCCTCAGACTGACTCAGGGGTCAATCCCCAATATACGGCCCAGGTCGAGGGATCGCCTTCGGGCCTTACCCGAGACCTCGATACTCGTCCCACGGCCCCGCCTCCGGGCCCGGCCACGGACATTGATAATGCGCCACTCCCGGTGAAGAAACCGAAAGTGAAGCCATCGGAGTCCACACCAACGGTATCGAAACCGAAAGTGAAAGTCGCACTGGTGGGACAGAAGGCTCCAGAGGCCTCGGCGCCTAAGAAGCCCAAAATGGCCGCCGACATCAAGAGCCACGCCAAGATGGCCGACCCGAAGACCCCGGTGTCGAAGCCGAAGGCAAAGACGACCGACGCGGCCGCGTCGGCGCCGAAGATGGTCGAGGTCGACGACCCGAAGAGGGCCTCAAAGAAGCGTCAGGACGACCCCAAAGCTCTGGCTGCGCCGAATCCGGTCGTCAAGGCCAAGGCTGGTGATGTGTCTGCTCCGAAGACTGTGCCTTTGGCCGCCGACACGACTCCGGACTCGGGGGACTCGCTCGAGCCGGTCCAGCCCTCCCCGTCCTTAACCAAGAAGGTCACGGAGTCCCTTCAACGGATTCGGAAGGACGCTTTGGCTCCCGAACCGAAGGATGAGGTGCCGAAGCCTACACAGAAGCCGGCAAAGGCGCAGCCGCCGATCCACTTCACGCTGCCGCCAAAGACGACGCCGAAGGCTTTCGCTCCAAGGCATGGGGCCGGGGTGCCCTTGAAGCTGGTGTCGACGCCCAAAGCGTCATCGGTGGTGCCGAAGCCTCGGCTCCAGCCACTCGCAGACGAGGAGCGTCGAGAGGTTGTCATCGACGCCAACACAGGCAAACTCTCTCTCCTTAAAAGGAAGATCACCCCGGAGCCGGTGTTGGAACATTTTCGTATTCCACTAAAAAAGAAGTTGGACACTGCAGGTACTGCTGCCCCCGTAGAGCCTGCATCTCCACAAAATCTGGAACTCTCACCGACTCATTCTAACGCTGGGGAAGGTGATGGAGATGAGGAGGACGAGTACACCTATCCAGCGTACTCGGACCCGGAGGAGGTCAATGAACCTTGGTCTGCTGGAGGCGACCCTGAAGACCCTCAGTCAGGTCACGAACCGCAGCTTTTTGCAGCAAAAACTTCTCCAACAGAGGACTCTGCAGCCTTCAAAGCTCTTATTGAGAGAGCTGCGGCTAATCATGATGTCGAACTCCATGCGGACCCTGTGGATGTCGATTTTCTGTTTGACACTTTCTCAGTGGCTGAAAAGTCGGTCAAGACATTGCCTATGCTCAAAGGGGTGCTGAAGCACGCGCCAGAGGTTTTCAGGGAGCCCACTCGGGCGCGAGTCATCAATCCTCGTATTGACAAAAAATACAAGGCAGCGCCCACTGATCCAACGTACATCAAGGGACACTTGCCACTGGATTCTTTGGTTGTATCCAACGCACGCAAGCGGGCGAACTCGCAGACCACGGGTGATGCTCCTCCCCCAGACAAAGAGTCAAAGATCTTTGAAGCCTCAGGAAAACCTTTTTGCTGCGTAGGCAGCTAATATTTGGCGCATTTCAAACACGCAGGCCCTACTCGCACGCTACGATAGGGCGCACTACGACACCCTAGAAACACTTCTGCAACACTTACCTGACCAGTACAAGGAGGCAGCTGAGATGTTGATTCAGGAGGGGAAGCTAATCACAAATGCTTCCATTAAGTGTGCACTGGACGTGGCTGATACCGCCTCCAGGGCTATGAACACTAGCGTGTTACTGCATAGGCATGCATGGCTTAGGATATCAGGCTTCAAACCAGACATACAGACAACCATCTTAAACCAAACAGTTAATCCAGACCACCTGTTTGGCCCTGAAGTGGATGCAACTCTTGAAAAGATGAAGAAAGACACGGACACTGCTAAGTCTATGGGGGCCCTCCAGTCACAGCAGTTTAGGGGTGGTTCCTTTCGCCGCTCCAATAACAGAGGCACCTCAAGGGGTCAGTCATCACAATCCACGCAGTACTATAAAAGCAACACCCAGACCTCCTACACCAACAAGGGTAGAGGTGGTTACAGGGGCAACAACGTCAAAGGCAGAGGACGTGGAAACAACAGCTCCAGGTCCTCCACCACCAACAAACAGTGACGCCTTGTCACTGCCCCCCGACCACACAACACCGGTCGGGGGGAGACTCCAGCAGTTCCTGCCCGCGTGGAAATCCATCACCACGGACAGGTGGGTCAAATCTCTTATCCAGTACGGTTACTGTCTGGAACTTACTTCCACACCGCCAAACATACCTCAAAGAAACCGTCCTATGTCCGGCGAGCACTTGCACTTGTTGCAGCAGGAGGTCAAAGTCATGCTGCAAAAAGGGGCAATAGAGCTCGTGCCACTGCAAGAAAGGGGAACAGGAGTTTACTCTCTGTACTTTCTAATCCCCAAGAAGGACGGATCCCTCAGGCCCATCCTGGACCTCAGGCCCCTCAACTGGTACATTCTGTCGGAGCACTTCCATATGCTCACTTTGCAGCAGGTTCTCCCTCTGCTTCAACAAGGGGACTACCTGGCTACGCTAGATCTCAAGGATGCATACTTTCACATTCCCCTGCATCCTTCACACAGGAAGTACCTCAGATTCACAATTCAAGACCAGCACTACCAGTTCAGGGTTCTGCCTTTCGGGGTCACCACAGCGCCAAGAGTTTTTACGAAGTGCCTGGCGACTGTGGCAGCACATCTAAGACGCCAGAACGTCCACGTCTATCCCTATCTGGACGACTGGCTCATTCAGGCAAAGACAGAACAGCAGTGCGCCGACCACGTGTCCCGCACCATTCATCTCCTGCACGATCTGGGATTCTCGCTGAATTACCCCGAAATCCCATCTCCAACCCGCCCATATACGGCAGTATCTGGGCGCGACAATAGACACTCTGGCAGCCACTGCGCAGCCAAATTCAGTGAGAATCGCCAGTATCCAGACGCTGATCCAACGATTCAGACCTCAGCACTCGCTTCCAGCGAAGGTGTTCATGCAGTTGATAGGCATGATGGCCTCCTGCATCTCCATCGTCCCGCACGCGAGACTACATATGCGTCCGCTTCAGGAGTGCCTAGCACGTCAGTGGACTCAGGCTCATGGGCAACTAACAGACCTAGTGTTGGTGAGCGGTCGGGCGTACAACTCTCTGCATTGGTGGAATCCACAAAACCTTTGCAAGGGCTGACCGTTCCAAGAGCCTGTGCCACAGATTATCCTGACGGCGGACGCTTCTCTCCAGGGATGGAGAGCGCATGTACTCCACTACACAGTGCAGGGACTATGGACACTACAGCAAAGGAAGATGCACATCAATGTATTGAAATGATGGCAATCTTCATGGCCTTGAAGGCATTCAAAGTACATCTGTGCAACAAGGTCGTGTTGATCCGGACGGACAACATGACAGCCATGTACTACATTCAGAAGCAGGGAGGCACACACTCTCCGCAGCTGTCTCATCTGGCTCAGAGCATGTGGAAGTGGGCCATTCGGAGGAACATCTTCCTCATGGCAGAGCATCTCCCAGGCAAGGACAATCAGATGGCGGACCTGCTCAGCAGGCACAGCCACCAAATGCACGAGTGGGAGATACATCCATCAGTACTCCAACCGTACTTCCAAAGGTGGGGTCATCCAGAGATAGACCTGTTCGCCACAAAGGAGAACGCAAAATGCCAAAGCTTCGCCGCCAGGTTCCCACACCCGCAATCGCAGGGCAATGCGATGTGGATGAACTGGTCAGGCAGATTTGCGTACGCTTTTCCCCCAGCACCTCTGATACCGCTGGTGGCACGCAAGCTCCGGCAGCACTCGATGACTCTCATCCTGGTTGCTCCAACGTGGGCTCGCCAACCATGGTACACCACGTTTCTGGAACTTTCCGTGGTACCGCATCAAAGGCTTCATCTCACGCCCAGCCTTCTGACGCAGAGCCATGGCGACATTCAGCACCCAGATCCGCAACAGCTCAACCTGGCGATCTGGCTCCTGAAGTCCTAGAGTTTGGCTACCTCAATCTTCCCCCCGATAGCATGGACATCATTCGGGAGGCAAGAAAGCCCACTACTAGAGCATGTTATGCGGCTAAATGGAAGCGGTTTGTCATTTATTGTGTAAACCACAACATTGACCCGCTGGATGCTTCCATTCAGAACATCATTTGTTACCTGTTCCATTTGTACCAATGCCATTTGGCGTATTCTTCCATCAACATTCACCTGTCTGCAATGGCTGCATACCTCCAGAATAGGCAACACCTATCACTTTTCAAGGTTCCTGCTATCAAGGCTTTTCTGGAAGGACTCAAAAGGGTCATTCCACCACGGACACCACCAGCTCCGGAATGGAACCTCAATGTGGTTTTCACGAGGCTGATGGGTCCTCCCTTTGAGCCACTGCACTCTTGTGAGCTTCAGTTTCTGACTTGGAAGGTGGCTTTCTTAGTAGTAATTACATCGCTATGGAGGGTTAGTGAGTTACAGGCGCTCACCATCCAAGAACCTTTTTTCCAAGTACATGCTAACAGTGTGGTGCTCCGCACTAACCCTAAGTTTTTACCCAAGGTTGTATCTCAAATCCACATGAACCAGACAATTGAGTTGCCAGTGTTTTTTCAAAACCCTGAGTCGCTGGCGGAGCGGATGCTCCACACCCTTGACGTTAAAAGAGCCTTAATGTACTACATTGACAGGACAAAGGATTTTCGAAAGACCAAGCAACTTTTCGTTGCATTTGCCTCACACCACAAGGGAAACGCTATTTCCAAAGCAGGTATCGCTAGGTGGATCGTGAAATGCATTCAGATCTGTTACGCTAAGGCTAAACGCACTCTCACAATTCCACCAAGAGCCCACTCCACCAGAAAGTTGGGGGCCTCTATGGCTTTCCTGGGGAACATTCCCTTAGAAGATATTTGTAGAGCAGCCACATGGTCTACCACACATACTTTTACTAAACATTACTGTGTAGATGTGCACTCTAAACAGCAGGCAGCTGTTGGTCAGGCTGTTCTCAAAACACTTTTTCAAACTGCTGCAGCTGGCACGGGCGGCCGCCAATAATAGGAGGAGTGCTATGTATTCTATGCACAGATATGAATTCAGCAGCCCACATGCCTCGAACTGCAAATGCTACTTACCAGTATGCATCTGTTCTTGGCATGTAGGGCTGCTGACATTCATATCGCCCGCCCTCCTCCCCGGCGCCTGTAGCAGCTGCAGTATTCATATATATATATGCTCATGGCATGGTCATCACTCACATAGTTCACTCCATCTCGGCCAATGGCTAAAAACAATCTGGGGATGGAGGCGATGCCCATGCGCACTGTAGTCCAGGGGAGGAGCCACCTATCTCGTGATACTTCGAAGACTCTTCCAGGACAACAATGTGCAATCATCCGGACCCAACACTAGGCGGCGATCTATGCACAGATATGAATGTCAGCAGCCCTACATGCCAAGAATAGATGCATACTGGTAAGTAGCATATTCGTTCACGCGCAGCGGTCGCGCCCCAGTCGCGCCGAAGGTAAGCCCGTCTACGCCCGTCCGCGCCTGGACCGCGCCCAGCGCCATACCCCCTGGTCCCCGCCATACCCACCCCACTCGCTTTACGTATGACGCCGCAACTCTCCTCGCCCTCAACCCTGGACACACACCACATTGCTACGAAGCTGCCCCGGGACGTACCCACTGTCCCTTCGCCTGCCGCTCCTGCAAATTTTCCAGCGTTAAGCCCCATACCACATCCACCAACCCCAAGAACAGCTCCAACTCTAACCACCTGAAGTGCATCCTGCTGAACACCCGCTTGGTCCACAGACACGCCACTGAACTCTGGGATCTACTCGACACTACATCACCGGACGTCGCCTTCCTTACTGAAACATGGATGAACGCATCAACAACACCCGACATCGCCATTGCCATCCCGAACAATTACAAGATCATCCAAAAAGACCGCACGGTCCAAACAGGAGGAGGCATCGCCATCGTCCATAAGAACACCATCAAAATCACGACCATCTCTGACGATAACCTCACAACCGCCGAACACCTCCACTTCCAGATCCACACCGACCCTAGGACCACACTCAGAGGCACCCTCATCTACAGACCTCCAGGAACCCGTAAACAATTCAGTGAAGACATCACTGACTTCATCAGTCCACACGCCCTCGCCTCCGAGAACTACATTCTACTAGGTGACCTCAACTTCCACCTGGAAAAGCAAAACGACAGCAACTCCACCACCCTTCTTGACAACCTGGCCAATCTCGGCCTCAAACAACTTGTTGACACCCCCACCCATGTAGCCGGACGCACGCTCGACCCAATCTTCACCTCCAGCAAACACATCTCCTTCGACCACACCACAGCTCTCCATTGAACAGACCACTGTTGTGTTCACTTCAGCTACAAAACTACCTCGACCCACAACCCCCCACAACCTATCCCCCGGAGAAAATGGAACAAAATCACCACCGACCAACTCCTCACATCGCTCAACCAGAACCCACCCGCCCTATCATCGGACCCAAACCAAGCTGCCATCAAATTCAAACAATGGATCACTCACAGCGCTGACGAATTAGCACCCTTGAAAAACCACCACACCAAACAAGACAACAAAAAGGCCCCCTGGTTCAACGATGACCTTAAGAAATCCAAGAAGCTATGCCGTACTCTCGAGAAAACATGGAGAAAAAACCCAACCACCGACAACATGACCATCTTCAAGTCAGCCACCCGCAAACACCACCAGCTGATTCGATCCACCAAGAAATAAGCATTCAAGAATCGACTCGACAACAACGCCCATAACACCAAGGAACTATTCAACATCGTCAAAGAATTCACCAACCCCACCGCAGCCTCAAACAACATCACTCCCTCCCAATACCTCTGCGACTCGTTATCCTCCTTCTTCGACAACAAAATTGCCGACATACATAACAGCTTCGAAAATAGTTCCAACAAACAATCCATTCCACCCCCCTCAGAACCTAAACCGCCCTCTAACAACCTCATCGCCTGGAACCCAATCACCTCTGAAGACACCATCCGCCTAATGAATTCCATCCACTCTGGCTCGCCAACCGACCCATGTCCCCACCACATCTACAACAAAGCAGACTCCATCATCGCACCCCATCTCCGTGATGTCATCAACTGCTCCTTCAACTCTGCTACCTTCCCAGAAAGTTGAAACATGTCAAGTCAGCGCCCTCCTGAAGAAACCCACAGCAGACCCCTCTGAACTTAAAAACTACCGCCCCATATCCCTCCTCCCATTTCCGGGCAAGGTCATTGAGAAAGCCGTCAATAGCCAACTCGCCGCCTTTCTCGAATCCAACAACTCCCTTGATCCCTCACAGTCCGGCTTTCGAGCCAAACACAGCACCGAAACCGCCCTCATCGCAGCAACAGAAGACATCCGAACACTACTGGACAACGGAGAAACAGTGGCCCTCATTCTACTCGACCTCTCCGCCGCGTTCGACACTGTCTGTCACAGCACCTTCATACAACGCCTCAGCAACATCGGCATAAAAGGAAAAGCCTTGGACTGGATCATCTCGTTCCTAACTGGGAGAACCCTGAAAGTCCAACTTCCTCCATTCAAATCAGAGGCCACCGAAGTCATCTGCGGTGTACCACAAGGTTCATCACTCAGTCCCACCCTCTTCAACGTTTACATGAGTCCACTCGCTTCCATCGCGCGCCAACACAACCTCAACATTATCTCCTACGCTGACGACACCCAGCTGATCCTTTCCCTCACCAAAGACCCCAACACCGCCAAAACCAATCTTCACGAAGGCATGAAAGAAGTATCCATATGGATGAAAAACAGCCTCCTAAAACTTAACTCAGACAAAACGGAAGTGCTCATCCTAGAATCATCCCCCTCTGCCTGGGACGACTCATGGTGGCCCTCGGATCTGGGCTCAGCACCCATACCCACAGACCACGCACGTAACCTTGGCTTCATCCTAGACTCCTCCCTCTCGATGACCAGACAAGTCAACGCCATCTCATCCTCTTGCTTCAACGTACTTCGTATGCTCAAAAAAATCTTCCATTGGATCCCCAAAGAGACAAGAAAGACTGTCACCCACGCACTGGTTACGAGTCGACTAGACTACGGAAACACCCTCTACGCCGAAATTGCAGCCAAATTACAGAAAAAGCTCCAACGCATCCAAAACTCATCAGCGAGACTCATTTTGGACATCCCTCGCCAAGATCACATTACCGGCCACCTGAAAGACCTCCACTGGCTTCCCGTCAACAAGAGAATAACATTCCGTCTCCTCACCCACGCACACAAGGCCCTCTACAAACTAGGACCCGAATGCCTCAACACTAGACTATCCTTCTACACACCCACCCGCCAACTAAGATCCTCCAATCAAGGCCTCGCCGCAGTTCCGCGTATCCAAAGATCCACCATGGGAGGTAGATCCTTCTCCAACTTGGCGGCCAAGACCTGGAACTCACTCCCCACTCATCTCCGCCTTACACAGAACCACATTTCCTTCAGAAAAGAACTGAAAACCTGGCTATTCGATAAATAATGAACCCCCTCCCCAAGCGCCTTGAGACCCTCTGGGTGAGTAGTGCGCTATACAAATTCTTGAACTTGAAGTATACCGGCTTCTCCTGTGATGTCCAGATATCCTCAATAGATATGCCCTTAGATTGTTCCCTCCTTTTTGATGGCAAAGCAGTTACAGCCCTGAAGCAGTCTAACTAGAGCGGAGCCACAGCATGCTGCTTGGATCTGTCTTCCCCAAACAGACCATTTCTCCAGCAGTTTCACCCCCTCTGAGGCTCTGGTAGGGGTGTTTGATTTTGCCAGCGACCCAGCCTCTCCGGTAGAGCAGCAGGCGTTCCATCCTTTTTGTTGCTGAGATCACAGCTTACAAAGCCAAAGCACAGGTCATCAGGGACAACATGCAGCTCTGTCCCCCTACCCTTCCAGCAACCTCAGCCACAAAACCGACATCCACCCTGTCCTGGATATAATATTCCCTTTAAATGGGGTAAGTCGTCACCTCAAACAAGTGGTTCCTCCAAAGTTGTGCATCAGGGCTATTTCTTCCCATTTTTTAACACCCCGCTGAACCCCCACAACCATCCGGGCAGCTGACGGTGGACCATCTGTGAATCTTGTAGCAGGAAGTTAAGTTCTTTTGTCCAAAGTTGTCAAAGATAGGTTCCGTCATCGGAAGTGGGGGTGTGGTATTGCTCCTGCTACTCCTGGTGCTGAAGGAGGATGGCGACTAGGTTGTATTTTAGATCTTCGCCTTCTGAACACCTTCCTGCAGTTGGATAAATTCAAGATGCTCACAGTACCCCAGTTTCTGTCTGCCCTAGATCACGGAGACTGGATGGTGGCATTCAACCTGCAGGCTGCCTATGTCCATATCTCCATCCTGCAGGCCCACAGGTGCTATCTAAGGTTCATAGTGGGCCAGGAACATTTTAAAATCACAGTTCTCCTTTTGGATTCACAAGTACACCTTGGGTGTTAACAAAAGTGATGGCTGTGATCGCAGCACACCTTTGGAGATTGTGGGGGAAGGTTACTAGTCTTTCCCCTACCTCGATGACTGGCTGTCGAAGGTGGCCTCAACTTAGGCAGTTGTCAGTCACCTCCAGATGATGGCGAACCTCCTCATATCATTGGGGTTCCCTATCAACGTGCTGAAGTCATACCTGGCTCCTTCGCAGTTCCTCCCTTTCATCTGAGCCATTTTGGATACCACATGGTGTCATTGTTATTCCCTGGTGAGGGGAGTTCAGCACAACTTAAGCTATGATCACAATGCTTTAGACTGTCTTCTGGGTCTCAGTGCCGAAGACTGAGTCTGTTGGGATAGTTAGCCTCTCACATCCTGCTGGTGAAACCTACCAGATCGAATATGCGGGCTCTGCAGTGGGAGCTGAAGTCTGAGTGGGAACAGCACCGAGGGAATCTGTCACATTGTGTCCCAGTTTCGGAGGAGACTGCAAAAGGCCTTTAGTGGTGGATGCTAGACCAAAATTGGTTCTTTATCCCACCCAGATTTGACAGTGGTGACTGATGAATCTCTTCTGGGTTGGAGAGGCCATCTGGGAGCAGTGGAATCAGAGGTCTTTGTTCTCCAGTGGAAGCTTGGCTCCACATCAATTTGTTGTTTGAGGGCAATTGGCTTGGCATTGAAGGCTTACCTGCCTGCTGTCAGAGGAAGGTTGGTGCCAGTGCTCATAGGCCACATAACCGCCATGTGGTAGTGCACCAAGGAGAGTAGGGTTGGGTTTTGCGCCTGGTGGTAGGTCCTGTGCTCTGGAAGTGGGTGGACCACTAGGGTATTTCTGTTGTGGTGAACCACCTGGCAGGATCTCTGAACTCAGAGGTGGGTGAACTTGCACTTAGTAGACTACCGATGACAGTTACTTCTGGAGTGGCACAATGTATCTTCCATCAGTGGGGCGACCCCTGGCTCAGTGTTTTCACCACTGCAGAGAACAGCGCGTTTGTCTGTTGGAGTCCCCAAGAAGTCTCTCTCTTTCTCTGAGACACCTAGAGTGGAGCTTCTACTGCTGCCTCTTCTGCCACGAGTTTTGAAATGACTGAGCCCAAGTCATCCTGTTGGCACCGGATTGGGCCAGGAGGTTGTGGTAATCGCAACGCTTGGGCATGAGCTTTTGTCCTCTGATCAAGCTGCCGCTGCAGGAGGATATTCTGTCACAGCTACAGGAAGGATGCTGCATCTGGGCCTGCACAATTTGCAGCTCCATGCTTGAAGATTGTGCATCGACACTTACCCTCATTTGACCTTCATCCTAAGGTGGTCGAAGTCATCTTTGCAGTGAGGAGTACCTCTAAAGAATTTTTGTAACCTGATCATTGGGATACATTTGTGTATTGGTGAGACAACTGCCAAATTAATCCACTGCAAGGCAAGGGCTTGCTTTAGGCACTGTTAAACGTTATTTGTTTGCTCCTTCTGATTTTTTGCAGTTGCTCAATGAGCCTTATTTTAGTGACCTGTTGTCATGACCTTTTTGAATGGTTTGCAAGATTTATTTCCTCTGACAACCTTGATGTCGCCATAGTGGGCATTGAGTTTAGTGCTCACTTTTTTAATGTGCACTCATTTTGAGCTGCTGTACAGTTGTGCCTTGAGACTTCTGATGTTGAAAACAGTCTTTCTCATCGCCATAGCATTAGTAGACTTGTGAGCGAGATGCAGGCTCTTTCCTCTAACCCAGTTTATAAAACATTCTTCCCAGATAAGATGGTGGATGTTGTTGACCCGAGCTTCTTTTCTTTCCGAGAGTGGTCACGCCATTTCATGCTGGGCAGCCAGCACAGTCTTGGGATTCTTTGCTCCACCTCATCACTCTAAGGAGGAAGAGATGATGCATTGTTTGGTCCCTAAAAGGACACAAAGCTTTTATATAGAGCACGCCAATGAGCATCAAGTGGGCAATCACTTCTTTGTGGGGTTCTCCGGAGCAAAGAAGTACAAGACTGTGTAAAAACAGACCATCTCCTGATGGATTATTCTCTGTATTAAGATCTGCGAAGCACCGACTAAGAAGCATCCCCAAGAAGGCTTATGGGCTCATTCTACCAGAGCTAAAGCTGCTACCACTACCACTGTGGTGGCACGCAAAGTGCTTGAACTGGATATCTTTTGGTTGACTCCGTGGACGATGGTGCACAAATTTATGAAGCACTACTGCCTTGACAGCCAGGTTGTCGAGTGGGGATCGGTCCTGCAGGAGCTTTTGTTCTGATCCAGTTTGCACACCTAACACCTGGGGAGATAAGACTGTAGTATCTCTTCACAAGGTAAATGATTAGAACTTTCCATTACCTAATTCCGTATCTTTGGTAAAAATCTTTCTGGTAGATGTTCCTTGTAACTACAGATTCCTCACTGAACCTCTCCGAACAGTGAACAGGACTCTTCTATCTAAAGAGATCCAAATTTTGAGATCTACAAGCTAGTCATGCCAATCTGCTGATGGACTACGTCCGAGGCCAGGTACAGCGTGACATCACAGCGCAAGGTTTGCACTTTCATGTTGCTCCTCTTACTTCTTCTGGAGCGGCACACAGGAGTGCTACTTTAAAGTTTCCGGATCAAGTCTTGACTCCTGGGGAATATTCACAAGATAAATGTGAGGTTATACAGAGGATCTGCCAGAAAGATTGTTATTGAAAGTAAGTAACGTGTATTTATGCTTATACCTTTTGTGTTTTTTTTCCTGTTGGGTTCCCTTTCTCCGTAGTGTTTTATTTACATGGGCTGCTTCCTCTGGAGTTGCCTGACTCTTTAAATTAGTATGGTTACAATCCTCCTTTCCACTGGCACTGTAGTTGTCGTAGTGGATGTGCTGCTGTTGAGCGCACAATCTGACTTGGTCAATACCTGGCTGCCCTGCTCTGCCTGTATGAGTGACTCCTGCATTGTCTCCTTCTTTGAATCTGCTTTTTGTTTCTTTATTGCACTGCCACTCTGTCCGGTTATCTGATTCTACCCGAAGATCAGGGGTATCTGATTGTACTGTTTTCTCTTGTACTGACTGTATTGTTGTCTCTTGTATTATTTGATTGTGTTTCCTGCATGAAAGATAATTTCTCACCTTGTCCTGGACCTCTTCTGTAGGCTGCCTGATCCTGGAGCTGATCCATGCTATCCTGAATCTGTGTTCAGACGAGGATCTCCAAATCGGGTAAGCGAGCATGAGAAGACTGCCACGCTGCTGTGCATCAAGGCGATGGGGAGAAAGCTGCGCTTCACTCTGTGTTGTGCCAGAGGATTGAATCTGATTAGAAAGGGCCCCTTCATTTCAACATTATGCTGTCTGCATTCAATTCATTAGGAGTGAATATTTCCACTTGTACGCCGTGGCTGTGGTCTGTTTGGAAGACGGAGAAAAAAGTTTTCTAAATCCGTATCACCAATTCATATCCAGCTTGTCTGTTTTTTTAAAACTAGCGATTTTCTGTTAAACTGAAGAGTAAATACCCAGCTGTGCATATTTCATCTTTCCAAAACCCTTAATGTGTTAAAAAGGAGGGTTGAGGTGGGGCGTAGGATCAACGCAGGAATAGGTATTGACTTTAGGGACACCAACATAGGCCTGCAGCCATTATTGCATGAGAAGATGTTTCTCAATTGATTTTTTTTCTATTCTAAGGAGCAAAGATCTCTGAACATGAAGCTACCGCCTTACCAGTTTTAGGGTTGTAAACATATGTTTAAACATTGTTTTCATTGCATTTGTGGCTGTATTTACACATGGTCCTTATACTCGTCCAGGTAGTGTTGGGCCAAGCTTTGCAATTTGTATTTCTTCAAAGAAGTTCCAAGTCACAAGACCTGCTGTGACTCCTTCCTTGGTTCACAATGCAGCAGGATAAAGAAAATGACTCGTTGCACAAGTTACTACTTGTGTAACGATATATCTGTAAGAGACATTAGTTAGTGATAGATTCCTTACCTTAGAATATCCCCAGGCGTCAGACTGGATCCGGAAATTTTTGCGTAGCAATACCCCTGCGCGCTGGTAGGCGTCGTCTGCGGCTCCGCGTCCGTCGTCGGCGTCGTGAGCGCCGGGATGACGTCATCGGAGTATATAGACGGCGCCCATGCGCGCTGACGTCAGTTCTGATAACACAGCTTTTCCGCGCCAGATACGCAGAGCCATGATAGAACTAACACTGGTGCCATTGAAACTAGGGCCCTGAAAGGGGATGACCTTAACCCTAAATATCGGTTCGCAGAACGGGGAGGATGGGAGGGCGGTAAGGAATCTATCACTAACTAATGTCTCTTACAGATATATCGTTACACAAGTAGTAACTTGTGCATCTGAAAGAGACACGTTAGTGATAGATTCCTTACCTTAGAATAGATACCCCAGCAATACCAACCCCGGTGGTGGGTCTGCGAACCAATATCACACCAGAAAGTCCTGGAGGACGGAACGGCCAAAGAAGCCATCCCTCCGGACTTGACTGTCCAGGCAGTAGTGTCTTGCGAACGTGTGCAGCGAGGCCCACGTGGCTGCCTGACAGATGTCCTGCAGGGGGACACCGCGGCCCAGGGCAGTTGTCGTTGCCGTGGCCCGAGTGGAGTGAGCCCGCAATCCAGCCGGGGGCTCCTTCCTCGCCATGGAGTAGCATGCTTGGATGCACAAGATGATCCACCTGGAGATGGTCCTCTTGTGTACAGCCTTTCCCTTCTTCGCGCCCACGTAACCAACGAAGAGTTGGTCATCCACCCGGAATTGGCGAGTGCGGTCTAGGTAGTAGGAGAGCGCACGTTTTGGATCCAGACGGTGGAGCCTCTCCTCCTCTTTCGAGGGATGCGGAGGCGGAAAGAAGGTGGGCAAGGTGATGGACTGCCCGATGTGGAAGGCCGTGACAACCTTGGGCAGAAAGGAAGGTCGTGTACGCAACACCACCTTATCAGGATGAACAGACAGGAAAGGCGGAGAAGAAGAAAGAGCCTGGAGCTCACTCACCCTCCTGGCAGAGGTGATGGCAACCAGGAAGGCCGTCTTCAGCGTAAGGAGACGAAGAGGACAGTTATGAAGTGGCTCAAAGGGAGCACACATCAGATAGGTGAGAACAAGATTCAAGTCCCACTGGGGCATCACGAAGGGAACAGGAGGGAACATGTGCGTGATGCCCTTCAGAAATCTACTCACTATAGGGGACTTGAACAAAGAAGGCTGATCTGGTAGCCTCAAGAAGGCTGAAAGAGCAGAAAGGTACCCTTTAAGAGTGCCCAGAGCAGAGCCCTGCTGGGCAAGGGAAAGAAGAAAGAGCAGCACTTCCGAAAGGGGTGCAGAGAGGGGATCCACAGCCTTTGCTGCGCACCATGCCACAAATCTATTCCACCGGCAGGCGTATACCGACTTTGTGGAGGGACGCCTGGCTGCCAGAATGATGTCACAGACTTCGGGAGGCAAGTCAAATGGCCTCAACTGCCGCCGCTCAATCTCCAAGCTTGTAGGTGGAGACTGGACAGGTTCGGGTGCAGGACCGTCCCCTGCTGCTGCGACAGAAGGTCCTCCCGAAGAGGCAGACGAATCGGGGGATCGACTGACATGCTGAGTAGCTCGGGATACCAGTATCTTCGAGCCCAGTCCGGAGCCACAAGGATAACTTGGGCCCGGTCGCGCCTGATCTTCTTCAGCACTCTGGGCAGAAGTGGTATAGGCGGAAAGGCGTACAACAGGCCGCAGCTCCACTCGCGACGAAAAGCGTCTCCGAGCGAGTGCCGCCTTGGAAACTCCAACGCGCAGAACTGCTGACATTGCGCGTTCTCTTCTGTGGCGAATAGATCTAACCAAGGCTCTCCCCACTGTCGAAAGAGACCTTGCGCCACGTCCGAGTTCAGACGCCATTCGTGATCCATCATGCACCGGCGGCTGAGTTCGTCCGCCCTGGCATTCAGAGAACCTGCCAGGTGTTGAACCACCAGAGTCACGCCCTGATGTTCCAGCCACTGCCAGAGGCGCAGAGCCTCCTGGCAAAGGGTCCACGACCCCACACCGCCCTGTTTGTTGCAGTACCACATGGCGGTGGTGTTGTCGGTGAACACTTGCACCACGCTCCCCCTGACAGAGGGGAGGAATGCCTTCAGTGCAAGACGAATCGCCCGCAGCTCCAGAAGGTTGATGTGGAGCCGGGACTCCGCCGGAGACCAGAGGCCTCTGATCTCCGCCTCTCCCATGTGGCCTCCCCAGCCCTGGAGGGACGCGTCCGTCACAACTACGTGCTCCGGCTGGGGTAGAGAGAGGGGTCTGCCACTGACCCAGTCGCGGTCCGTGAGCCACCACTGCAGTTGCTTCGCAGTGCCCTCCGAGATCAGGACATGATCGGACAGGTTGCCCTGATGCTGGGCCCACTGAAACTTCAGGTCCCACTGCAGAGCCCGCATCCGCCACCTGGCGTGATGCACCAGAAGGATGCAGGAGGCCATCAGTCCCAGAAGCCGCAGCGTCAACCTGACCGAGACCCGGGATAACGGCCCGAAGATAGGAATCAGAGCCTGAATATCCCGAACCCGCTGCTCGGGTGGGTAAACCCGAAACTGCGCCGAGTCGAGAACCGCTCCGATGAAGAGGAGCTTCTTAGAGGGACACAGGTGTGACTTCGGCACATTGATGGAGAACCCTAGCAAGTGCAGGAGGTCGGCCGTAGTCTGGAGGTGGCTGACGACTGTCTGGGGCGAGCCCGCCTTCAACAACCAGTCGTCGAGGTAGGGGAAGACTGATACCCCTTGCCTGCGCAGATGGGCTGCGACCACCGCCATCACCTTCGTGAACACCCGTGGGGCGCTGGTAAGGCCGAAGGGGAGCACGGTAAACTGAAAGTGCTCTTGGCCTACCGTGAACCGCAGGTAACGCCGGTGGGCCGGCAGGACGGGGATGTGGAAATAGGCGTCCTGCAAGTCCAACGCTACTATCCAGTCTCCTGGGTCCAGGGCAGCCAGGACCTGAGCCAAAGTGAGCATCTTGAACTTCTCCGTCCGGAGGAAGCCGTTGACGTTCCGTAGATCCAAGATAGGGCGTAGGCCCCCTTTGCCCTTCTTGGGTACCAGAAAGTAGTGGGAATAACAGCCACGTCCTACTTCTGGCCCAGGAACGCGCTCGATGGCCCTCTTGGCCAAGAGGGCCGAAACCTCCTCTTGCAGAAGTCGCAAGTGATCCCCCGACACACGGTGGTATTGAGGTGGCATGGATGGAGGGGAAGACTCGAAGGGGAGGGAGAAACCCCTTCGGACAATTTGCAGCACCCACCTGTCCGAAGTGACTGTATGCCAGTGGGAGAGGTGATGGCGAACCCTGCCTCCCACAGGCGTCACATGGGCCTGAAAGCTCGGACTAGGAAGGTTTTGAGGCGGGGGCTGCTGAGGGAGGTGTGGACTGGCCTCGCCGCTGGCCCCGACCACCGCCACGGCGGTTCCCACGGCCGCCACCGCGTTGCTGAACATTCTGCGGCGCGTGGCTGACGGTCCGTGGTGGGGCGCCCCTTCCGTGGCCACGAAAGGAGCGAAAGGCACCCGATTGCTGGCGTGGGGCCGCAAGTCCCAAGGACTTGGCCGTGGCCCTGGAGTCCTTAAAACGTTCCAGCGCATGGTCTGCCTTGTCGCCGAAGAGGCGACGGCCATCAAACGGCATGTCCAGGAGAGTGGCCTGGACATCGGCCGAGAAATTGGCGGACCTCAACCAGGTGTGGCGTCGAACCGCCACCGTCGTTGCCATCGCCCTGCCCAGTGAGTCCGTGGTATCCAGCCCACACCGGATGGAAAAGCGTGCCGCATCTCGGCCGTCCGCAAGGGTTTGGCTGAGTTTAGCCCTGACCTCCTCAGGGCATTGTGGCAGCACCTCCGCAACCGTGTCCCACAGAGTGTGGGTGTAGCGGCCCAAGAGACAGTTGGTGTTCACTGACCGGAGCCCTAGGCTCACAGACGAGAAGACCTTCTTCCCGAACTGCTCATATCTCTTGGATTCCCTGTCGGGCGGGGCCGACGGGAATGCGGTCTGGGAGTTGGAGGCCTGGATGACCAGGCTCTCGGGGGTGGGGTGGGTGGACAAAAAGCAAGGGTCGCCCGGTGCCGGGCGGTAGCGTCTGGCCACGTTCCTATCCACAGGGGGACCTGTGGCGGGCTTGGACCAAGTGCCCAGCAGAACGTCACACAAGGCCTCATTAAACGGCAGAAGGGGCTCCGCGGAGCCGGACTGCTGTTTGAGTACCTCAGTGAGGAGATTAGTCCTCACGGCCGCGACGGGGAGCTCAAGGTTTAGGGCCTTAGCTGCCTTCGTCAACACTACACTGTAAGCAGAACCCGCCTCCGAAGCCACAGTCGGGGGCGACGTAAATCCAGTGTCTGGCGAGGTGTCAATACCACTGGCCTCCCCAAGCTCATATGTCCAGTCCTGATGAGACTGGCAATCACGTGCCAGAGGGTCCTCGGACCCCTCCCATTGCTCCTCGTCACCCGGCTCCTGGAGACCAGGATTAACAGCCAGGGCCTCCTCGTGGAGATAGAACTCTCCGAAGGCCGACGGAATCGGCGCCCAGCGGCGCCCCTCCGACACCTGAGCAGGACCGTAGGAAGCATTGGGGTCGGCAACCACGTCGGCTGCCGGGGACGACACCTGAAGGGACGTCGCCGGCGAGGTCGTAAGGTCGACCGGCGAGGTCCCGGATCCGGGGCCGGATCCAGCGAGGTCGCGCGGCGCCGGGACCGAAGTCGCCAGCGGCGCCGGGGCCGAAGCACCCGACGTCGTCGGGGCCGAAGCGCCCGACCCGGAAGGACCTCCAGACGGAGCCGATCGGCCCGAAGGCGCCACGGGAACCGACTGAGGAGGGAGGGCCCTCATGGCCATGAGGTACCTCTCGACCTCCTCCTGCGACGCGCCGTGCCCAGGGACCCGAAGGTGTGGGGCAGGCGGCGACGCTTGCGACTCCCGCGGAGCCGCGTGGGCGGTGTCGCCCGAATCCCCGGTCGCATCGAGCGAGCGACGGGGCGGGTCGGAGGACCGATGGTGTCGCTCCGACCTCTCATGCCTCTTACCTGAGGACTTGGAACCAGACGATCGGTGTCCACTCCCGGAACGTCGATGACTCCGACCTCGCGACCTGTCCCTCGACCTCCCGTGGGACCGGGACCTGGAGCGGCGCGGGGCCGACTGCCTCAGCTCGAGACGCTTGCGGGACCGCTCCCGCCTAGCCTTCGACGTCAGGGCCCGGCAGTCGGAGCAGGTTCGATCGTCGTGGTCGAGGCCTAAGCACTTCAGGCACCGGCGATGGGGGTCCGTGACCGACATGAGTCGGCCGCACTTCGAGCAAGGCTTGAACCCGGGCATCCCTGGCACCGATAGTCGAGAATCGACTAACTAGAGGATCAAAAAGATCAAAAAAGTTTTCAGTCAAAAAGTGACTGGGGGTAGAGCTTCTTCCGGATCTGCGCTAGCTGGCGCGGAAAAAAGAAGAACTGACGTCAGCGCGCATGGGCGCCGTCTATATACTCCGATGACGTCATCCCGGCGCTCACGACGCCGACGACGGACGCGGAGCCGCAGATGACGCCTACCAGCGCGCAGGGGTATTGCTACGCAAAAATTTCCGGATCCAGTCTGACGCCTGGGGATATTCTAAGGTAAGGAATCTATCACTAACGTGTCTCTTTCAGATACTGTGGTTCAGCTTCCTGCTATTTAACCAGCACTTTTTGCCATTTGTTACTTTTAAAAAACTGTCTCTTTAGTTGTGTTGCACCTCACTAACTGTTTGAATTAATTTTCCTCTGCCGCTTCGGTCCGCCACGACTGATCAGCAGTTGCAGATAGTGCAGGTCACGTGGGCTGCCCATTTCTTGGTTGTTGCAGTGAAGTTAGCGGGCCAGTCACTTCACTTAGAATTCCTATATAGTGCGCTTAGGTTCATGGATGTGCAGTGGGTGCACCGCCAGCGTGCCAAATGCAAGACCGCCTACAGCCGTCCGCGCTTAGCCCCACCCCCCCTGCGTGTTCTGCCGTCCTCTCGGGGACCTTCATTAGATATTCAGGGGAAGAGCTGCATGACCTAAATCTCCCTGGTAAGAAGTGCTCTGGACTGTTGCTGGATGCGTTAGATGGCATTACTAGATCCTTCAGCCCGACATGTAATCTTTCCTTTTGCCACGCTAAAATCAAGGCACTTAACCTGTGTAGACGCCCTAGCAATATTGCAGGCTTAAAGCTTGTACGTGTACTGCTGTACTCTTATTAATGCCAGATCTTTGATAAAAAATACATTAAAATTTGCTGATTTCCCAGATACCCAACATTTTGATATAGCATTCATTACGGAAACCTGGGCCGATGCCGTCTCAGATCCTGCCCTGGTTTTGGCTATTCCGGGTGGGTTGTCCCTCTTTACGCATGACCGTACTGCGAATAAAGGTGGAGGTCTAGCAGTTACTGCAGTCATCTTAAAGCCACTTTCTCTGTTCTTACTCCATCCTTTGAATGTGAAGTATTATCGTTCAAAATTGAACTAAATAAAAATTACTTCTTCGATGGCCTGCTTATCATCCCCGATGGAGGGCCTAGAGCGACCTTTCAGGCCTTTAGTCAACTAATTAAAACTGGTAAATTATACAGATTACTCAGTCCTATGAAACTTCTCCATTTAGAGAATAGTCTGGACAAAGACTTTGTACCTTTTTTGTAAGTGATGGCCAATCTAGGCTTATCTCAGTTGGTTAAGTGCCCTACGCATCAAGTGGGTCATTTACTTGATGGCATTTTTTCAGATAATCCCTTTCTTCATCCTACTACTTCTCTTCCACTTATAGGGTCTGATCTCTTTGCTGTTATGTTTGAAGTATTGATGGCGATTAAAGCCATTAATACTAATCCACTCCAATCAAACAGGGCAAGTCATCCTTGGCATAAGTTAGACTCTAATATGCTTAGATCAGCACTAACAAGCACTCTACCCTCTTCTTCACATGATTTAGACATTACCACTGTCATGTATTTCTCCACTTTCCAGTAGAAACTGCGTGCTTGTTGGGCAACATAAACGTAGGGATGGTGTCAGACTGATTCCATACGCCCCTGCAGGATATTACGATCTGTGGCTTGAAGATAATTTAAATCAATTAGTGTGTGTAAGAAAGTGGCTCTATATATACTGGACCAAAGTAAGGTACAGTGTGTATAGAGTCCCCAGTCTCCATAGGTATGACAGAGGTTAAAGTTAGATATAACCTTACTCTCTAAAGTGGTAGGTTGGTCGAGCAGTAAGGCAGTACCAGAGGACAGTGTAAAGCATTTGTTGTACACTAAGTACGAGAAAGGTTTCACACACTCAAGAACTGAACTCTAGGCCAATTGTTTTTATATCCGCAGATATAGTTGTTTTATTTTTAGAACCAACAGTTATCAAAATATACTTTTCTCAATATGAGTGACTTTAGGTAATTACTTTGCAAAGAGGCAATTAGACTTTGTAAGTACAATAGCTACAGTGGTTGTAATAGGCAACACCATTTCATACACATTTTAACATTGAGCTCAATGGGGTTTGCTAAATAAATGCAGTTGATTACTCTGTAGATTACTTTTCTAACTCCATTACTGGATCCTAGATTCAGTCCCAGGACATGTACTGTAAACAGTTAGGTAAAAGCAAGCGTTTTGGTTAAGGTAGTGATTTTTAAAGAATATAAATGTATTTTCAAAGTTGACACTTAAAAACGTTTCAGTGAAAACCAAGCAATGTTATCCTATGGGAGGAAATTAAAGTCACAGGTAAAGTACGTTATTATCCAGGGGATTCTCATCAATAGTCATAATCTATGAATAATCCCCGCCCATGTGCGGGATCCCGGAGCATATAGAAAATATATATATATATTTTCGCTTTCGGCACTCGGCCTTCGTCAGTGATGAGACTCATGACTCATCACTGACGAAGGCCGAGTGCTGAAAGCGCTTGAGAGAATAAACTGATTTTGTGTAACCTGCCTTTGGAGTGCTGCCTCCTGGTTCCCGAGGATTGCGGGGAGGGATTGTTGGAGCAGATATTCGAGTCGGGTGCACCCCCGACCGGCAGGCACCCGCCTTTGAGTGCGACAGGCTGGCGCTTAGAGACCCCCGGGTGATAAGCGCTATATAAATCCAATATACAATACAATACAATATGTGGCTATACGAGCATTAAGTAATTTATACACAAATTTGTGTCTTTTTAAGGATCTGTTTTGTCTTGCACTTTTTGCACTTTATCATTGCACTTTGCACATCACTTTGGCACTTTAATCCTTTGAGCAGACATTTATTTACTGAATGGCTCACTTGGGCTTGATGCGTTTGTAGTTAACCTAGTTAAAAAAATTGTATCAAACAATGATGACATGGGAATGCTTTCTAAAATTGAGCTTTAAATTGTGCTAGCAATTTGTTTGCAAAGGACAGTGGGACCATTTCTTTGCGTATCAGTTTGACCCTACATAATACAATGTAAGGGAAGATTAGATTATTTTCCTATTTATGATGTTAGCCACTATGGCATATAGGGAATTCTCTAAATACGTTATCACCTGTGATTCATTATCATGCAATCAATTCAAAAAAACTTTTTTTAGGTTTTGCTGCTAAACAGGTTGTTTTAACATTTGATACAGTATGTCTGAGGCATGTGGGCTGCTGAATTCCTCCAGAGCAAGGGGCCGTTTTGTCGGAAGGCCCGGGGGGCCCTACTTAAGTCAGAGTCCCCCGAGTGGAACCCTACAGTAGAAGGGGGCATCTTCGTGTTGGAGCCGCGAGAGGCTCTTAAGTGCCACATCTGTGGCAGAGCCCCGAGGCTACTGGGGGCATTTGCATATTTAGAGTTCCCCAGAGAGGAACTCCAACAACGGCCGCATTGGGTGCTCGAGCCTGAAAGGCTCAAGGGGGCAACATTGCTGAAGCCCCAGAGGGCTGTTTGCGATCCCGAGTCCCCAGGGGGGGCGGGGGGGACTCCAACATCCAGGGGGCATTGTGTTCGAGCCGCGAAGGCTCCCCGGGGGCACCATTGTTCTAGGTATGTTTTTAGAGCCCTGAGAGGCTCTGGGGGGCCGTTTATTTGTTCAGGGCCTGGAAGGCTCCAAAGTTGTCCCCATCATTTTCTCCAACTGCCCAGCACTTTGTGGGCAGCTGCCACGTTTAGGTCCCCTGACTTTGGACACAGGGCGTCCTAGCCCCAGAGAGGCCAGTTGGCCTAGGGACTGCCACAGGTTGTGGCTAATACGATTCTGGCGCATTTATGATTCATGTGCCAATGTGATTACTGCGCAATTGTATTGCTACACCTCTGAATGTTTTTAGGCATCATGGGTTTTCCTCCCCTACACCGCTGAATGTATAGGGATGCATCATGTGTTATGTGCTTACACCCCTACAGGTATTGTGATACTTAGGTGGTTGTTTTCCTAGTACAGGTGGTGCTAGTGAGGTCCTGGTTACCAGTGATTACTGGTTGTGTACTTTATGTTCTAATTTGTGCTACAGTGATTTACATTTTATATTCTATGTTCTAAGTGCTAATTCTACCTAGTGCTAAGTTCTAAAAGTGCTGATTCCTGACAGTGGTCCAGGTGGCCCTGTCTTGTACATATCCCCTGTAAATTCTGCCCGTGCCTGTTGGCACATTGTAAAGTGTGTGTTTTTATCTAATGTGTTTTGGTGTAATACAAAGGCTATTTTTATATATAACCTTGTGTGGAGTTTCCTTTGTGGTGGGCCTTGGGTGTTGTTGCTGGGGTGCGTGCTCAAATACTTAACTCACACTCCTCCAAGTTTAGCCTTGCTGCTCGCGCCACGTTACCTAGAGGGTGAGCAGGAGTTATCTTGGCGTGTAACTCCCTTGCCCTGACTTGGAAGTGGTGGTCTCTGACTGACTTTGGCGCAAGCCCTGGCCAGCCTGGGATCCCATTTCTAACACAGGTGGTGTGAGAAGAAGTTGGCCTGATATGCAGTGTTCACTATTCTAGTGATCACTATGTATCATTCCAAACGACCCTTATTGATGATTGGTTGTAAGTCAACCTTATAGACCGGCTATCCTAGTAGCATGGACAAAAGCAGTCTTTAGGCTAAACTCTAGAGGGCGTGTTAAGCCAGCTGTTATACCATCACATATACCCCTTGAACACCAAGTGAAAGGACACCACACAAGTTGTTATGAAAATAAAAGGATATTTATTTATAACAAGTCTACCCTGATCTCTTTATGAGTCAGGGAGCTAAGCACACAACAAAACTCTTAAGAAAATACTTTAAGTTGCACAATGTACACAAATGCCCGAGGGGCACGAAAAACCATATACTACAAAAGTGGAATGCGAAATACTAGCAGGTAAGTAACAAGATCCAGAGGCTTCAGGATCGCTAGGGCTACACTACAGAACCCTAAGGTTAGGAGCAGGAGGCCTAGGGAGATCGGGTGCAGAGTGTGCACTCTCACGCTGGATGCGGGACAAAGTCTATGGATGCTAGATTTCGTAAAGTTAGTGTTATCGGACGAATCCGACTAGTTAGGCTGAAAACGAAAAAGGATCTGGACACTTAGATAGTGGACCTACGTTGGAGCACCGAAATGCTCAGGTTACCTAGCCCAGGGGCTGCGGCTGCATAGGGTTCAAAAGACATCGGGAATCCTCGTTACAGTCTATAAAGCCTGAAAGAAGGAGTTGCTGGCAGGCAACCAGTGATGATGTTCGATGTGATCCAAGCCTGGATCGGTGATGGAGACGACCTGAAAGCAGAGGGGAGTCAGTTCTTAATCACTAGCCAGTGATCAGATGGGCACCAGGATGGCACCAGATGAAGTCACCTCGACCAGGTGAGTGGGCGACGCTGGGCTCTGCAGTCTCTCGGACCAGGAGGCGTTGTCGGCGACCAGGATGGAGGTGCGAGCTGTCCCACGAAGGTATCTGCTGTCGGCGATGTTGGACCCAGGATTGGGGCAACAAACCTTGGCCAAGGCAAGCCCACGCGGTGGACTCAAAATGGCGTCTGGAGTGGACCAGGAGTGTCTGGGGTGCTCCTCTCTTGGAAGGGAGCAAGGGCCAGCCTGGAGCAACCAGACCAGCGATGGAAGTGTCGTGGTTCGTCGTCAAGAGGGCTACAAGCCAGCAGGCAAGTAGCCGGACAACGCGGTGAGCAGCAAAGAGCAGAAGGGCCCCACGCAGATCTCGTGGATGCTGGGGGACTGGACTTCTGTGCTGGAGCTGCTCAGGGTTAGGGCTTCTCAAACCCCAAAGCACTCACTCGAGGATCCCTCGGCGGTCGTGCTGGATTAGTGTCGTGCAGGTCTTGAAGATGGCCGGTCCCTCGGGTCTCGTCACACCCACGAATCTCAGCTGGGCTGATGATGTAGGTAGAGGTCAGAGATGGCAGGGAATCCGGGTCTCGTCGAGCTGGGCAGTCTTGATCCGGAGGATGGACTTGCAGCAAACCGCATGCGCTTAGATGGTGCCCGCTGGTGCAGGGTGGCTACTCCTTAGCCACAAGGGAGAGTCTTCAGAAATGTTCAAGAGTTCTTTCGTGGAAAGTAGTCAAGATTCAGAATTATCTAATTTGGGAAGGGGGCCCGCTCCTACCTTTATACTAAAGAAAGGGGCTGGCACGCGACTAAGTCCTGCCCATGGGTGGGACCAGGAAGGGGGGTGGTTACACCCCTCTCCCCTGTCCGGACTTTCCCCAGCTCAGGGGCTGGTGTGCCCCTGGAACTGGTTCAAGCCGGCATATGCACAGTGAGCACCGGGGTGCCACTTGCAGTCACCTTCCTCTCAGCCCTGCCTACCTGGGATACACAAAACCCTGTCTGGGATGGTGCTAGCACCGCCCCTGACAGGAAACCCTTTGTCCAAGCTCTATTCGCTGGAAGGACTCCCAGCAGCAGGAGGTCAAACTTGTGTCTGTGGTGGCAGCATCCATTTTGTGGAGCTGAGGCTGTGTTAAGCTTTAACCGGGGTTATTATTATTATTAATCGGGTTTTATAGAGCGCAAACAACCCGGAGGCCTCGTAGCGCTAAGTACCGTCATACTAAAAAGGGAAAAAGTTAAATGAACAGGTAGGTTTTCAGATCCTTCCGAAATTTTAAAAGGCTAGGTTCACTGCGAAGGAAAGTGGGCGGAGAGTTCCATTCCTTTGCGGCATTCCAGGAGAAGGAACGTCCGCCCCATCTGGTACGTCTGATTTTGTTGACAGTAGCCAGGAAAGCAGTACTGGATCTTAGGGGTCTGTGAGGAAGATCGGGTCTTGCCAGGGAGCAGATCATAGTGGGGGCATTCTTCCACATGGCTTTGTGCATAATACAAAGAGATTTAAACAACACTCTGGCCTTAACAGGAAGCCAGTGCAGTTTCCTCAGGGCCATGGTAGCTGATTCTCGTTTATTGAGACCTAGTAGGAGGCGGGCTGCGGCGTTTTGAGTCACCTGTAGCTTTTTGATTGTAAATGAGGGGGCGCCTAAGTATGAGTTCCCATAATCCAAGCGGGACAAAATAATGGCTTGAACCATTATTCTGCGAGCTTCAAAGGGGAGAAGAGGCAGCACCTTTCTCAGCATACGTATTAGCCCAAAGCATATGGCAGAGAGAGTAGTAGCTTGCTGCATGAAGCTGAGGTTGGAGTCCAACCAAATACCTAAGCTCTTTATATGGGACTTTGGTTGGGGTGTGGGGCCCATACACGGTGGCCAGTCTGACAAAGGACTGGGAATGGTTGGATTGCCTAACACCATGAGCTCAGTTTTCTCGCCATTCAATTTTAAATGCGAGGTAGCCATCCACTGAGCCACCGCTACCAGACAGTTACTTAGATTGGAAGAGGGAGAGTCTGCCTGATTCATAGATACGACTAATTGCGTATCATCGGCATAGGTTATTATATCAAGGCCGAATGAGTGCACTATATCAGCTAAAGGCTGCATATAAATATTGAAAAGAGTAGGGCTCAATGAAGAGCCCTGGGGTACACCTTGATCCAAGGGCCAGACTTTTGAGTAGGTAGTGCCCTCAACAACCCTAAAGGAGCGATTCTCCAGGAAGGACTGGAGCCAGTGCACGGCCTTCCCAGAAATTCCCATCTGGTGGAGGCGGTGAAGGAGAATGCTGGTGTTAACGGTGTCGAAGGCGGCACTAAGGTCGAGCAGCATAATTGCTGTAGTGCCGCCTTGATCCATTTGCTTCCTGGCCAGCTCAGTTACCGCCAGGAGGGCCGCCTCAGTTCCCAATTTGGGACGAAAACCAGCTTGGGAATCGTGGAGGAGATGATGATTCTCTAAAAATTGAGTGATAGACGTGTTGATGTGTTTTTCTAGGAGTTTGCTGATCCACGGAAGGAGGGAAATAGGCCGATAATTGGCCATATTTTCCGGGTCCAGAGTGGGTTTCTTCAGCAAAGCCTTAACTTGTGCACATTTCCACGCGGTGGGTACTGAGCCTGTAGTAATAGAAGTATTTAATATGTTGAGAATAACAGGTTTGACAGTATTCTCAATTTTTGCTATCTGGCAGGGAGTAGCAGGGTCTGTAGGAGATCCTGATTTAATTTTCAACATGATAGCCCCAAGTGAGTTCTCATCCAACAGTGGAAACTCATCTAATTTTGGAGCCATGACGTTAGGTGAGATGGTTCCCATATCCTGGGATAGATTAGGTGATTTAAAAGCAGAGGCAATTTTTTGTATTTTGCTATGAAAGTACTCAGCTTGACTCTCACAGCGAGCTTTACCCGGATCAGCAGGAACCGGGGGGATATCAATCAGGAATTTTGCTATCTGAAAGATTTCTCTGGAAGAGTTGGAGGCAGTTAAAAAATGTTCCTCGAAGTATAAGGTTTTAGTACGTCTAATTTCTATTTTATATTTTTTGATGGCTACAAGATGAGTGGTTTTATCTATCTTACTACGAGAAATCCTCCAATTTCCTTCAAGTCTTCTGCACACCCTTTTTAGTTCTTTAAGTTGGGGAGTGTACCAGGGTGAGTCCTTGGATTTAGTTTTTTCTTTGAGGGCTATAATAGGTGCAATGGAGTCCAGGGTTGTACACAGCCATTTGATGTAATTCTCATATTGCAGTGCTGGGTCTGTCACATTGTGGGGAGGGGCAGCAGAAAGCAAATTAGCCCATTGGTCTGGGGAGACTTTGGACCAGTCTCTCCCAAATAGGGTAGTACGAGGGTGGGGCTGTAGTGACATGGCTGGAGTCCACTGTATGGGTATTAAATAGTGGTCTGTCCAGGTAAGAGGCAGTGGGGTCCCTACTTCCAGTCTATTATCATTACTGAATACCCCATCAAGAAGATGACCCTTTTCGTGCGTAGGCTCAAAGCCTTTCTGTATGATCTGGAGAGCTGCCATACTATCCAAAAATGCATTAGCCGTAGAGTTGTTGGGGTCATCTAAGTGGATATTTATATCTCCTAATATTGAGAAATAGGATCTACTAACCACTAAGTCAGCTATTTTAGATTGGAGTGACTCAATGAAGTCTCCTATTTGATTGGGGGGGCGGTAGATAAGCGCACCAGAAAATGAGTCTGTAGGTGAGAATTCAAGAGTAAAGAGCATACTCTCACAGTTAGAGATAGCAGCCGATGAAGTCCTACAGAGGTAGTGATTTTTAAGAAGGATGCCTAGGCCGCCTCCTCTACCTTCTAATCTATCTAATCTCTGCAAAGTATATCCCATTTGCAGGATGGAGGTAATATCCGGGTCAGAAGCGTCTTTCAACCACGTCTCTGTCAAGAATATTACATCTGGCTCATTTTCCTCTAACAAGAGAGACATTTGCGCAGCATGTTTAGTCAATGACCGACAATTTAAAAGAAACATTTTGTAGGTTTTGACAGAGTGTGGCTTATCTTGATAGCTGGTCAGTGAGAATTTACAGTGAGAGCAGATCCCAGAAGGAGAGTCAGGATGGATAGAATGCCGACAGGTGTGAATAATCGGAGGCATTAAGTTTTTTAGAGTGGTGGAGTCATACCTCATCGATCTGCTACAATCTGATCCGCCTTGCACAGGGGGTATGGTCCCTGGTCCCGTCCGGTCGCGGACGGGCGCAGACGGGCTTGCCTTTGGCGCGCCCGCTACGCCCGCCCGCTGCGCGGACGGGGGATTCTGATGTTTATATCCACTGTAGGGGGCGTGAGGAGGGTGGAATCGTCTATCATCTAGACCGCGATCCTACCCCTACCCAAGATGGCGCCCAAAGTGAGTTCAGCGCCGAGCGCCCGAAACTAGCGTCGCTTGACAGCTGAGGAGGGGGTAAGAGGCCGCCCTGGGCAACGTTGTTCTTGCACCAAGGTAGGGCCAACTGGATACTAAAATCTATCCGGTTAAAATATATACAGATTTTAAAACATCAGGTTATTAGAAATCAATAACCTCCAGTTAGCGTTTAGCAGAATCCAAAATAGAGCAAGAGTGCTGAAGGGCCCCCGGCTTCCGCCTCAGGGGTGAGAAGGAGTATGACAAATACCTAGAGTATGCGAAGAAGGACTCCTTTTGTATCCTGGGAGGGCGGGATCGTCGATCATCTAGACCGCGATCCTACCCCTACCCAAGATGGCGCCCAAAGTGAGTTCAGCGCCGAGCGCCCGAAACTAGCGTCGCTTGACAGCTGAGGAGGGGGTAAGAGGCCGCCCTGGGCAACGTTGGTCTTGCACCAAGGTAGGGCCAACTAGATACTAAAATCTATCCGGTTAAAATATGTTCGAGGCATGTGGGCTGCTAAATTCATATCTTAGCATTAGATCGCCACCTAGTGTTGGGTCCGGATGATCGCACATTGTTGTCCTGGAAGAGTCTTCGAAGTATCCTGAGATGGGTGGCTCCTCCCCTGGACTACAGTGCGCATGGGCATCGGCTCCATCCCCAGATTGTTTTTTTCCGCCATTGGGTTCGGATGCGGTCTCGACGTCTCTCCGTCGGAACCGATTAAACATCTTTTTTTTTTTTTTTTTTTACGGCCAAAAGGCTTTGGGTTCTTTACGTCGGTATTGTTTGCGTACGGTCTCGAGTTCTTCCGTCTCTCGGAGCCGGAATCACCGGAGTTTTACTACTCTTCGGACATCGAGGCCTTCTCATCGCGACTCGACTAAGTTCCCAGCATGGAGCGGAGTCCGTTTAAACTCTGCCCGCTCTGTGGGTCCAAATACCCACATATAGACGTACACCCGGTCTGTAATAAGTGCCTTTCGCCAGACCATGACGAAGGAAGTTGCCGGGCCTGTGCGAAGTTCAGGTCGAAGAAAACTCTTACGATTCGGCGCGCAGTGCGCCTCGTGGCCAATCAGGCGGCCCCGGATCCAGATAACATCTTCGGCGATCAAGAAGAGGAGGACCAGAGCCATCATCTTCAAATCTCCCCGCCTGAGACGGAGGTTGAGGCTGATCCGGAATATGACGACGACGGAGTCGTGGGTCAAGGCCTTGAATACGTCGACGAGGTAGGGGACGACGTTATGGTTTATGGGGCCGAGGAAGATAGCTCAGGGGACGAGCTATGCCCCGAAGTTGATGAACATCAGGAAAGGGTCGCGGGATCGCCTGTCGGCCTTACCCAAGACCCTGTAGCGCAAGCCACGGCCCCGCCTGTCGGCCCGGCCACGGACATACTTGCTGCGCCGAGGGTTTCGAAACCGAAACTGAAAGCAACGGTCTCGACTACACCTAAAATGGCCGACCCGAAACCGAAACCGAAAGTTAAGGACTCAATCGTCCCTAAGATGGCGGTCGCAACGGCAAAAACAAATAAACCAGCGACCTCATCGACTCCGTCGACCTCCGGTCCGCAGAAGTCGAAGAAACACGGCGATTCCACAGGGTCGAAATCGGCGCCGGAGGAGAAATCCTCTAAGAAGGGTGGCACGCACAAGACAAGCAAGCCTGCCAAGACAACGGACACAGCCCCGGCTCCGACGGGGACATCTGCGCATCGCTCCAGGGACTCGGGGCCGTCCATCCCTCCAAAAGACCAACGGAACGTCGCATCCGAAGGCAAGGCCACCTCGTCGGTGCCAAAGACATCGGTCACCGACGCATCTCTCGTGGCTGCTTCACTACAGAGGATTAAAGACAAGGTTTTTTCTTCGTCGACGCCTACGCCATCGACGCAGAAGGCGGCAGACGTCCCGGTCAAACCGGCAAGTAAGCTCCTCTTCCTTCTACCGCCAAAAGTGGTGCCGAAGGCCTTTTCCACGAAATCGACGCCAAAGAAGTCGGAATCTTCTACGGCAGGGACATCTTCGGGTCAACTGCTCGACCCTGAAGAGGATTCAGAGTGTTTCATAGACGCGGACACGGGGAAGTTGACCCTTTATAAAAGGAAGATCACTTCGCAGCCGGTGGAATCCTACGTCATTCCCCTAAAGAAGAAAAAGTTTCCACAGGACGCCTCAGGCCTCATGGAACCTATCCAGCCTCCTCTGGGAAGGAGCCCAACACCGTCTCCAGACCACTCTGAAAGCGAGGGCTATGCTGAAGATGAACAATACACGTTCCCAGTCAATGAACCTGATGCACAGCCAGATTCTTATTATGGCATTGGGGACCAAGGCACCCAAGATGTGGGGCAAGACCCACAGACTTTCAGTACACGTGCATCCCCTACAGAGGATTCTGCAGGTTTTCATGCACTCATTGAGAGGGCAGCTGCTAATCATGATGTGGACATGCATGCTGACCCAGTTGAGGAGGACTTTCTATTCGACACATTTTCAGTTTCGGAAAGAAATGTAAAGACCCTGCCTATGCTCAAAGGGGTCCTCAAGCATGCTGCGGACATCTTTAAAGAGCCTACCAGGGCGAGGGTGGTCAACCCACGTATTGAAAAAAAGTACAGACCAGCGCCTGCAGACCCTGCATACATTCGAGGACAATTGCCCCTTGACTCCTTGGTGGTAGTAAACGCACGCAAGAGGGCCAACTCCCAAACAACGGGTGAAGCTCCTCCCCCGGATAAGGAGTCCAAAGTGCTAGAGGCAGGAGGCAAAAGAGTGGCTGCACAGGCTGCCAATTTCTGGCGTATTGCAAATACACAGGCACTACTGGCACGGTATGATAGATCACATTACGACACACTAGAGCAGATTGTAGAACACCTGCCTCCGCAGTTTCAAGAGGGCACCAAAATGATTATACAAGAAGGACAACTGATTTCCAACGCGGCCATAAAGTGCGCACTTGATGTCGCGGACACAGCCGCTAGGGCCATTAACACCAGTGTCATGCTCAGAAGACAGGCTTGGCTCCGCATATCGGGGTTCAAACCTGACATTCAAACAACCATACTTAATCAACCAGTCAATCCTGATAGACTGTTTGGTCCAGATGTTGACACCACCCTGGAAAAGATTAAAAAGGACACTGAAACCGCTAAATCGATGGGGGCCCTACAATCTCAGCAGTTTCGTGGCAATAATTTTCGTCGCTCAGGTGCACGTGGAGTCACCAGAGGACAGATGGGTCAACAGTCACAGTTCCCTAGAGGTGGAGCACAGTCCTCGTACCCCAAACAAAACAAGAGGGGCTACAGGGGAAACAGCAACAAAGGACGTGGCAAAGGAGGCAACAATTCACGCTCCTCTGCCCCGAGCAACCAGTGACTCTCTGTCACTGCCCCCCGACCATTTAACACCTGTCGGGGGGAGAATACAGCAGTTCCTGCCCGTCTGGATCAACATCACCACAGACAGGTGGGTGCGACAGCTTATCCAGTACGGTTATTGTCTAGAGTTAAAGTCCACTCCACCCAACATTCCACCAAGGCAAAGACCTATGTCCGCAGAGCACTTGCACTTATTGCAGCAAGAAGTGTTGGTGATGCTGCAAAAAGGGGCAATCGAGCTCGTGCCAGTGGGGGAGGAAGGCACAGGGGTTTATTCCCTGTACTTCCTCATTCCAAAGAAGGACGGATCTCTCAGACCAATTCTGGATCTCCGTCCCCTCAATCTGTACATACTGTCAGAGCATTTCCACATGCTTACACTGCAACAGATTCTTCCTATGTTGAACAAAGGAGACTTCTTAGCAACCTTAGATCTCAAGGATGCTTATTTCCACATTCCGCTACATCCGTCCCACAGAAAGTACCTCAGGTTTACTATCCAGGGCACGCATTATCAGTTCAAAGTCCTACCCTTCGGAGTCACAACTGCCCCAAGGGTGTTTACCAAGTGTCTGGCGACAGTAGCAGCGCACCTCAGGAGGCAGAACATCCATGTCTATCCCTACCTCGACGACTGGCTCGTTCAAGCCAGGTCGGAACAGCAGTGCGCCGCGGACATGTCGACTACCATTCACCTCCTTCACGACCTGGGTTTCTCGTTGAATTACCCAAAGTCACACCTTCAGCCGGCACACGTCCGGCAGTTTCTGGGTGCGACAATCAATACCCTGACAGCCTCGGCACAACCAAACCAGGTCAGGATAGACGGCATACAGTCTTTAATCCAGAAGTTCAGACCGGGACACTCACTTCCAGCAAGAGTGTTCATGCAGTTGATAGGCATGATGGCCTCCTGCATCTTCATAGTCCCTCACGCACGGTTGCATATGCGCCCGCTCCAGGAGTGCTTAGCAAATCAGTGGACACAGGCTCAGGGACAATTAACAGACCTAGTGTTGGTTACCAGTCGGGCATACAACTCTCTGCATTGGTGGACTCCACACAACCTTTGCAAGGGCCGACTGTTCCAGGAGCCAGTGCCACAAGTTATCCTGACGACGGACGCATCTCTCCAGGGATGGGGAGCACACCTGCTCACTTACACAGTGCAGGGACTATGGACGACGCAGCAACAGAAGATGCACATCAACTATCTAGAACTGATGGCGATCTTCATGGCACTCAAGTCCTTCATTGTACATCTGTGCAACAAAGTGGTGTTAGTCCGGACGGACAACATGACCGCGATGTACTACATCCAAAAGCAGGGGGGCACCCACTCACCACAGCTGTCTCACCTGGCTCAGAGCATGTGGAAGTGGGCCATTCAGAGGAACATCTTCCTCATGGCAGAACACCTCCCGGGGAAGGACAATCAGATGGCGGATCTGCTCAGCAGATACAGTCATCAAATGCACGAGTGGGAGATACATCCATCGGTACTCCAGCCGTACTTCCAAAGGTGGGGGCGTCCAGACATAGACCTGTTCGCCACAAGGGAGAACGCAAAATGCCAAAGCTTCGCCGCCAGGTTCCCACACCCCCAATCGCAGGGCAATGCGATATGGATGAACTGGTCAGGCAAATTTGCTTACGCTTTTCCCCCGACACCCCTGATACCACTGGTGGCGAGGAAACTACGGCAACACTCCATGACACTCATCCTAGTTGCTCCAACGTGGGCGCGCCAAGCATGGTACACCACGTTCCTCGAACTCTCAGTGGTCCCGCATCAAAGACTGCGCCTCACGCCCAGGCTTCTGACGCAGAACCATGGAGAAATTCAGCATCCAGATCCGCAACAGCTCAACCTAGCGATCTGGCTCCTGAAGTCTTAGAGTTTGGGTACCTAAACCTACCTCCTGAATGCATGAACATCATCAAGGAGGCGAGGAAGCCGTCAACCAGAGCATGCTATGCCGCAAAATGGAAGCGTTTTGTCATTTACTGTGCAGACAATGACAAAAACCCGCTAGATGCATCTATCCCTAACATCATTTGCTATCTGTTACACCTTTATAAGTGCAAACTAGCGTTCACTTCTATTCGGATACATCTATCCGCCATCGCAGCTTACCTTCAAAATAGGCAGCATCTCTCAGTCTTCAGGGTGCCGGCCATTAAAGCGTTTCTGGAAGGCCTGAAGCGAGTCATTCCCCCAAGAACACCGCCAGCTCCCGTGTGGAACCTCAATGTGGTCCTCACAAGACTGATGGGACCACCGTTTGAGCCAATGCACTCGTGCGAACTGCAATTCCTAACGTGGAAAGTTGCTTTCCTAATTGCCATTACGTCACTAAGACGAGTAAGTGAGTTGCAAGCACTCACGATACAAGAGCCATTCATCCAGATTCATCCAAATAGGGTAGTGCTACGCACTAACCCCAAATTCCTTCCAAAGGTGGTGTCACATTTTCATCTCAACCAAACTATCGATTTGCCTGCATTCTTCCAGAACCCACAAACAGTGGCGGAAAGGATGCTCCATACGTTAGACGTACGGAGGGCATTGATGTACTACATAGACAGGACACAACACTTTAGGAAGACAAAACAACTCTTTGTTGCCTTCTCACCACAACACAAAGGCAACCCAATTTCCAAAGCAGGAATAGCCAGATGGATTGTTAAGTGCATTCAAATCTGTTATCATAAAGCCAAGCGCACTTTAACAATACCCCCAAAGGCACACTCCACACGCAAGTTGGGGGCATCCATGGCTTTCCTTGGAAACATTCCTCTAGAGGACATTTGCAGAGCAGCCACGTGGATTACACCACATACCTTTACAAAACACTACTGTGTTGATGTACATTCCAAACAGCAAGCGGCTGTAGGACAGGCTGTTCTCAAGACACTTTTTCAGGTTTCTGCAGCTGGCACGGGCAACCGCCGCTGATGGAGGGACTGCTATGTATTCTATGCTAAGATATGAATTTAGCAGCCCACATGCCTCGAACTGAATATGCTACTTACCAGTATGCATCTGTTCTTGGCATGTAGGGCTGCTAACATTCATATCGCCCACCCTCCTCCCCGGTGCCTGTCGCAGCTGCAGATATACTATTGTATTCAATCATTAGCATGGACATCCTTTACACTTTTCACTCCATCCTCTGCCACAATGGCGAAAAACAATCTGGGGATGGAGCCGATGCCCATGCGCACTGTAGTCCAGGGGAGGAGCCACCCATCTCAGGATACTTCGAAGACTCTTCCAGGACAACAATGTGCGATCATCCGGACCCAACACTAGGTGGCGATCTAATGCTAAGATATGAATGTTAGCAGCCCTACATGCCAAGAACAGATGCATACTGGTAAGTAGCATATTCAATACAGATTTTAAAACATCAGGTTATTAGAAATCAATAACCTCCAGTTAGCGTTTAGCAGAATCCAAAATAGAGCAAGAGTGCTGAAGGGCCCCCGGCTTCCGCCTCAGGGGTGAGAAGGAGTATGACAAATACCTCGAGTTTGCGAAGAAGGACTCCTTTTGTATCCTGGGAGGGCGGGATCGTCGATCATCTAGACCGCGATCCTACCCCTACCCAAGATGGCGCCCAAAGTGAGTTCAGCGCCGAGCGCCCGAAACTAGCGTCGCTTGACAGCTGAGGAGGGGGTAAGAGGCCGCCCTGGGCAACGTTGTTCTTGCACCAAGGTAGGGCCAACTGGATACTAAAATATATCCGGTTAAAATATATACAGATTTTAAAATATCAGGTTATTAGAAATCAATAACCTCCAGTTAGCGTTTAGCAGAATCCAAAATAGAGCAAGAGTGCTGAAGGGCCCCCGGCTTCCGCCTCAGGGGTGAGAAGGAGTATGACAAATACCTCGAGTATGCGAAGAAGGACTCCTTTTGTATCCTGGGAGGGCGGGATCGTCGATCATCTAGACAGCGATCCTACCCCTACCCAAGATGGCGCCCAAAGTGAGTTCAGCGCCGAGCGCCCGAAACTAGCGTCGCTTGACAGCTGAGGAGGGGGTAAGAGGTCGCCCTGGGCAACGTTGTTCTTGCACCAAGGTAGGGCCAACTGGATACTAAAATCTATCCGGTTAAAATATATACAGATTTTAAAACATCAGGTTATTAGAAATCAATAACCTCCAGTTAGCGTTTAGCAGAATCCAAAATAGAGCAAGAGTGATGAAGGGCCCCCGGCTTCCGCCTCAGGGGTGAGAAGGAGTATGACAAAGGAGAAGGAGAAGGAGTTCACAGTTACATACATGTCGTGTCCCTCTAGAAGGGTGGAATGCTAACCCCGTCGCCAGAATTGGCGAGGGGTTAGTATTCCAATTCGTATGACACCTTACTCGACATGTTTTGATAAAGCGATACCAAAGTTGGCAAATAACCGCAAGGATTATAAGGCACTTAAGAGTATATGGTACGCGTTATCAGGGAACAGCTATTAGGACTTGGTTCCGCAAGCTGCAAACGGGCTCAGCTCATGCCAGAGCACCATCTCACATAATTCCAAGCACTCTGCCTTCAGGATTGATAAGGCCTGCCATAGGAGTGACTGATAGGAATATATGTGTCCATTTTAGGTTTAGATATAGGGATACTATATCTAAAGCAAAGGGTGATTACACCACCTTGCCCCAGCTGTCGTGCAGCCAGTTGTGTCAGATTTAGATGGCCAGCCAGGGGTGGCATAATACATGCTGCAGCCCCTGGTAGGCCCTGGGTACACCTATGCCCTGGGTACCTAAGGTACACTGTACAGGGACTGATAAGGTGACTCAGTATCCAATTAGATATGTACCTAAGGTACATGGAATCCATTTTACAGAGAGAGCAGTAGGCTTGGGGCCCTGAATAGCAGGGTCCCAGGTCAACTAAGTAGGAAAACCAGCAAAACACCAGGCAAAAAGTTGGGGGCAACCATAGTCAGGTATCCACCCTCCTACAGGTGGATCGTTAAGTGTATTCAGATATGCTATCAGAAAGCCAAGCGCACTCAAATGATTCCCCCGCGGGCCCTCTCCACCCGGAAGTTGGGGGCCTCCATGGCTTTCCTTGGAAATATTCCTTTAGAAGATATATGTAGAGCAGCCACATGGTCTACCACATACACATTTACAAAACACTACTGTGTGGATGTGCACTCCAAACAGCAGGCAGCTGTAGGGCAGGCTGTTCTAAAAACACTTTTCCAAACTGCTGCAGCTGGCACAGGCGGCCGCCGCTAATGGAGGGACTGCTATGTATTCTATGCACAGATATGAATTCAGCAGCCCACATGCCTCGAACTGAATATGCTACTTACCAGTATGCATCTGTTCTTGGCATGTAGGGCTGCTGACATTCATATCGCCCGCCCTCCTCCCTGGCGCCTGTAGCAGCTGCAGCACTCACAAATACTTCTAGCATGGTCATCATTCACAAAGTTTCACTCCATCTTTGCCACTATGGCTAAAAACAATCTGAGGATGGAGTCGATGCCCATGCGCACTGTAGTCCAGGGGAGGAGCCACCTATCTCGTGATACTTCGAAGACTCTTCCAGGACAACAATGTGCGATCATCCGGACCCAACACGAGGCAGCGATCTATGCACAGATATGAATGTCAGCAGCCCTACATGCCAAGAACTGATGCATACTGGTAAGTAGCATATTCGTTATCTATTTATGTACTTTTTCACATTGACGCAAATTTGCACAGTACTTTTTCCATGTCTATTGTCTGCTGCTTTGCACTGTCACTTTAAATAGTCTGCTTCTGGGCTTGTAGTTTGTCATGTGATCAAGCCTCCTTTGGAGGCGAAACGCGTCATGGCGGGCGCGCCAGCACTTATCTAATAAAGCACTTTTCTGCACCAGCAACTAAAGGGTTCACTCTTCGTCATTTAGACTTTGGCAGCGGCAGTTTGGCGATTTTCCTGATATATATATTTATCTCTTAAATCTCCTTTTCTCTCCACATTCCCATGAAAAAAGAAAAGCACTCCCAGGGATCGTTTCTGTTATTTTAATCACAGAAGTAGCACAACCACAAACAGACGCGTTTCGGTATAGAACCTTTGTCGATGTTTACCGAAGCGCCTGGCCACCATGTTTTTAACATCACATTACCTGTAACAACATAAAGGAGGGACTGGCTCGCACCTCACTAATGAAGTGCCATCTTGGAGTTCCAAATGGAAACAAAGTAACTGAGTGCATGCAGCAGAATATAGCATATAATATGCGCAAAAACGTATAATACCATTATTATATCTTTCTTTCAGACACGTCATCAAGCCCGTTGATGGGCCCTGCACTAAATTGGCCAATGCTCACATCAATCAAGCCCCGAATGGGCATAGACTCCCTCTCAGTAATTCATCACAGGAATCTAGAAAAATCTACATAGGTCCATTTATACACAGCAGGAAAAGGAATGGAAGTCCCACGAAGGAGAAAATAAAGTAAAAGGATGAGATCCTAAATGAAGAAAGGAAAAGATTGGGGCTTGATTGTTGGGTGAAGTCCGGGTAAGACGCCGGCTGGCGGCTTTACTTATTTTTCTCTGTGCCAAGACTGGGGAAGACAAGCACACTATTGGAGATATTGGAATAGATAATTATGGACATGTATTGTGAATCGGAGCGCCGGCAGGCTGCCTCCAGCATGTTTGGAAAGAAGGATGAGAGGGGAGAGCGTAAACAAGACCCGGGGGGGTCCCAGTAAAACAAGCGCTTGAGAGGCTTTATGAGCCCGAGATAAGGAAATGGTGGGAGGACACCTCCCTACAACAATATATTGAAGTTAACATGGTCCCAAGGTGACGAAGAATATATATACAGTGCCAGCATATGAGTCTCCAGATCCCCTGCTTCTTGACGAATGGACAGAACACATTGCACAGTCATGCGAAGGAATTCTGCAAATTTTAGTCAAATTTGCTTGGAGTGACCGAGAAGGCATTGCATGGCATTGAAGAATTGGAGGAACTCCTGAAAAAGGAGGATCAAATCAAGCTAACGGAATTTAAGGAGCAAATGAAAAAGCGTCTCAAAACATACGAAGATAAAATCAAACAATGTAAACAGGGTACATTTGAAAGAGACGAGGAGGACTATGCCCAAGGAAGGGTATTGACCTTCACGAAGAAATACGACAATCCTAGGAAGGAATTGTTGAATAAAAGCAGAGCAACAGTGCAAGCTGGAGTAGAACCTGTCATTATCTCGGCATCGGAGGTAACAGAGTCTTCCGAAGATGAGGCAAAGCACCTTAGGATTGGTGCGTACCCCTTTTTTCGGCAGGAGTTCCAACCAATCCGCCAATCGTGGCAGAGAGGAGGCGGGGCAAACCACCGGAGCGAGGTGGAAGAGGAAGACAAGGAGGGGACAAAGTGGTAGGAAGAGGCACAGTCTCTTCCCCAATGACCAGGAGCAAAAAGATCTACAACAGGAAACGATGAGTGACGACAATCTCACCATTATCAATTTGACAGACAAAACGCTCACTGACTCGGAAGAATCCGTTCTTAAGTTAGGATTGACCTTTTCCCCCAAAAGAACTATGTAATTCACCCAGACATGCATTGATTTATTTAAATTTACACAAAAATTAAAACTGCATAAGTACTTCAAAATGAAACCCGCACCTATGAAGCTGAAAAAGGCGGCGGGTAGTCACTGTGAAATGGATAATTTACAAGACAAGGATCTAAATGTCCTCCTGGTGTTGGAAGAGTTGAGGACTGGGGCTCCAGAAGACTCACTAACTACCATAAGCAGATCCCAACAACTTGGGGTGACAGGAATCGAACAATGTCGGGGTGACACACACTTCAAACCTGTCTCACAGTTTCTACCGCAGACGATGCCAGATGCTATTGATACTTTCACTGACGCAGTTGTTAAAGACTTGGGCAATCTGAGGCGGAAAAAGAAAATTCCGGGCAAAAAACAACAGTGGCAGAAGGAAGGATAACAACTTTTCATTCAAAAAACGACAACGAAATCGTATGTAAGCCCTTGGATAAGGGCGGGAACATAGTTTTGCAAACCAGGGAGAACTATGATAAAGAGACCCTACGACAGCTGAATAACCCCAAGAAATATACTCCTATTGAGGTCAACGAATATCATCTGAGTAAGGTGGAATATCATACATTGATCACAAAATGGCACAAGAAAGACCTTCTGAACATGGATGAATTTTTGTTTTTGAGACATTTGAATCCCACCATTCCCACTTTCTATCACCTCCCCAAGGTGCACAAGGACCGATTATGTCCACCTGGGAGACCTATTGTGGCATCACAGGGAAGTTTGACAGAACATATGTCGGTTTATGTGGATTTCTTTCTTTTGCAACATGTAAAGGTATTGAAGACATACATTAGGGACACTAAAGATCTGTTGAAACATTTGGCATCTTTGGAGTGGGATGAGAACTACAAATTGATAGTACTTGACATAACAAGTCTATACACTTCGATTGCACATGTTGACGGTCTGAGGTCGCTCAAATACTTCCCGGAGAGACGTCCATTGAAATATGTGCAACATAATACTCTGATTTTGGAATTTGCTAATTTCTGCCTGACTAATAACATCTTTGTGTTTCAGACACAGATGTTTAGACAAACCTCTGGCACGGCAATGGGCACCTGCTTCGCCCCCAGCTATGCAAATTTATCCGTAGGCTGGTGGGAGGAGCAGGTGGCCTGGAGCAATGCCAATGAGGAATGGACCTACCAGGTGGTACGGTGGTACCGTTTCATGGATGATTTATTCATAGTTTGGAATGGACTGGTAGAATCAGCCCAGGATTACATTAAGGTCCTTAATATCAATCCGGTCAATCTGGAATTCACTGGGGAAATAAGTTCTGACTCTGTGAATTGTCTATATTTAAACATCTATGTGAATGAGGGACAGTTGAAAAGAAGATTGTATCGCAAAACTTCTGCGGGCAACTCTGTCCTGCATGCTTCGAGCAGTCATCCTCTTAATCTTGTGAAGAGTATCCCTTATGGGGAGCTAGTGAGGATTAACCGAAACAGTACAGATGAGGGAGAATTCCAGAAAGCAGCGAGGGATTGCATGGGACGTTTCAGAGCAAGAGGCTATAGCAATCAAGTGCTAGCACAGGCCTATTCTAGGGCGGATGACCTTAAGAGGGAGACATTGCTCCAACCATTCGAAAGTGACACTAACAAGATGAGAAATGACGCTGATAGTGAGTGAGGCAAATTTCGCCTCATTACGACTTATTCTAGCAACATAGGGGACCTGAAAAGGATTATGAAAAGAAACTGGAATATATTGGAATATATTGAGAAGTGATGGGGTGATAGGGTCAGACCTACCTCCGAACCCTTTGGTGACCTTTAGGAAAGGCTAGGTCACTTTAGAATGATTTTGTCCATAGCCATCTGACGGACAATACTACCTCGTCCATAGCCATCTGACGGACAATACTACCTCACCTTTCGGTAAGATGCAAGGGTTCTTCCCATGCGGGAAGTGCAAGGCATGAAAAGGTAGCAAAAGGGTATTAACCTATGATATACCGACTACTACTTGAGAGAAAAGAAACATAAGGAGATTCATAACCTGCACCAGCCCCTGCGGGCTACGTTATGTGGGGAGCACCATTCACCCAGCCAAGATCAGGGTGTTGGAGCACATGAGAGCTATTGGAAAGGGTGATGAAGCATATCCTGTTGCACGCCACTTCGACAAAGTGCACAACCGCAATAGAGATCTGTTGAGTTTTTTCTGTCTGGACCAGGTCCCACTGAATCCCCGGGGAGGAGACCGGGTCCTCAAGCTGAGGAGATTGGAGTCAAGGTTTATTGTAGACCTTCAAACAAAGGTACCTCTAGGCCTGAACAGCAGTGAGGAGCTAGCCATACATCTAGGAGAATGAGAATCGTGGGAGGAGGCCGGTTTTCCACTGATGAATGTTGATAGATGTATTGTATAGACTTGTGATCCTGTATATTTGTGCATTTGTATATTTGTATATAGTTAGGGGCTTGTTGAGTTTGTGAGGTGGGATTTATTCCGATTTCCTTATCTTTTCTTTTCCTTTCTTCATTTAGGATCTCATCCTTTTACGTTATTTTCTCCTTAGGGGGATTTCCATTCCTTTTCCTGCTAATGTGTATAAATGGACCTATGTAGATTTTTCTAGATTCCTGTGATGAATTACTGAGAGGGAGTCTATGCCCATTCGGGGCTTGATTGATGTGAGCATTGGCCAATTTAGTGCAGGGCCCATCAATGGGCTTGATGACTTGTCTGAAAGAAAGATATAATAATGGCATTATGTTTTTGCGCATATTATATGCTATATTCTGCTGCATGCACTCAGTTACTTTGTTTCCATTTGGAACATCCAAGATGGCGCTTCATTAGTGAGGTGCGAGCCAGTCCCTCCTTTATGTTGTTACAGGTAATGTGATGTTAAAACATGGTGGCCAGGCGCTTCGGTAAACATCGACAAAGGTTCTATACCGAAACGCGTCTGTTTGTGGTTGTGCTATTTCTGTGATTAAAACAACAGAAACGATCCCCGGGAGTGCTTTCCTTTTTTCATGGGAACGTGTAGAGAAAAGGAGATTTAAGAGAAATTGATTGTGCGGGCACACCCCCGCATTTGAGAGCACCCGTCGGCGAGTGCTTCGCGCTGGTGTTTTGTTTGTGTATATATATATATATATATATATATATATAAAGACTCCAACGAGTCGCCGGCTGCAGCTATCAGTCAGCGCACAGGTACACAGACTCCAAAAATGATTACCGCAAACCAGTCTTGAATTTGAGAATTATTTATTCCATAAAATGGTAGTGGTGGTGCCAGCCATCAGACGCGTTTCGGACATGCGTCCTTGCTCACTGATGAGCGGATACTGCGGAGGTCATACATAAAAGGGTTTGGTAAACATTCAAATTTCGCGCCTTCCCAGGCAATAGTAGACATAAACGATGGACTGACATTTCAAGTCTCCTTCCAGTCCCATTTCGTGGGCGCCATATTACAATGGTCAAAGATGTACAATGAATGTTTACCCTGTCCATCACAACATAGGTACTGCAACACATTTATGCATAATGTTATTTCAACTGTTTTTGACATTTCAACCATCACAAAGCATTACCAATTTTCAGAATGCTAATGTAGCTCACGCTGATGTGCCCATAGGGTAAAATATTAAACTCATATTCATAAAGTTACCCTTTTGCACATTTAGTATATAGCGATGTTCTGATAGATACATCTGCCGTGTGGATTCCTCACCTTGTGAATATACCCCTTGCGTCAGCAACATTCGGAAATTCTTTTTTCGTAGCCTCGCGCCGACGTGGATAGGACGTCACAGAGACACGGCTCCGCTCGCGACTCCGCTGACGTCACCGACGCCTATAACAGGCCCACGCCGGCGTGATGACATCAGTTCCCTTTTTTCCGCGTCGTCGACGCTAACGGTTATCGGGAATCTCTGTAGCCTACTGGTACATTGTTGCCATTTTGGTGGTTATTTCTGCTTCTCTGTATCCTGTTTCTTCGATAATGTCATCTAAGAAGACCGGCTTCAAGCCCTGCAGGGAGTGCGGTAAAATGATGTCCATTACCGACCCCCATGAAGACTGCATCTGGTGCTTAAGTTCCGACCATGATGTGGAGGATTGTTCTTCATGTCGGAAGATGAATCCGAAGGCCCTGAGGGAGAGAGAAGCCAAACTTCTGGTTGCGAAGGTGAAAGCTGGAAAGGAGAAGTCGTCGAGGTCTCGTTCTCGAAGGGCGAGGTCGAAGTCCAGGGCGAGGTCGAGATCTGCTTCTAGAGAGAGGTCATCTTCGAAGTCGGCGGATCATGTTTCGAAGTCGAAGAAAAGGCACAAGAAGAGGAGACATGAGTCCCGGCGTCGGTCCGGTAAGGAGTCGGGCTCGGGGTCGAGGTCACCGAAGAAGGTACGTTCGAAGGTGGTTACCCTCGAAGTCTCCGAGCATGAAGGTGAGGCCTCGCCTTCTGAGTCGCGTGGGCGATCTCCGTCTCCGGCTCTGGTACCCTCTCCGGCTCCGAATCCGTCTCCGGCGCCGTCCCCGGCCCGTGAAGAGGAAGAGGCCCGGGACGATGTGGATTCCGCGCCTGTCGAAGAGCCGAATCAGATCCCTCTTCAGGACCGGCCTGATGGTTTTCAGCCGCCCTTTCCTGCTCCAGGCCAGGACCCTTCTGCGTTTCTTAACGCAATGTATGGCGTCTTCTCAAGGGCATGGTACCCCTCTGGTGCGCCTTCGGGTCCCACGGGTCCATTGGCATTCAGCCTGGGAGTTCCTCACTCCTATCCTCCGGCTCCGTTTATGCCCTACATGCCGGCTCCGACGCCGCATTGGCATTTCCCGGCTCCGCCGAAGTAGTCGACGCCGATTCCGGCGTCGCCTGCTCCTGATCATCCTCGAGGGCATTCTTCTGTGCCGTCGGTTTCGGTACCGGCGCCGGCCCCGAATTCGTCGAAGCCGCTGGTGGATCCGGCTGCGAGGCGTGTTAAGGAGAGATCCAGAAGAGAAGCACAACGCCTTCTGGAGGAGCAGAGTTATATGGGCTCTCAGTCTGACGTTGAAGAAGGTGAGCTAGAGGAGGGCTGTTTAGAGGAATTGGCGGATTCTGGGACCCTTGATTTCTCTCCAGAGTGGGAGTTGCCCTCAGGCTCAGGTGCTCCATCTAAGGATATCCAGCCTTACCATCTGGTTATGAGAAAAGCTGCTGAGCTCCTTCAATTGACTCTGCCTACAGTGGAGTTCAAGTCTAACCTCCTCACAGAAGTCTTGCATTCTCCAAATTCGGTGGTTGAGCCTTTACTTCCATTCAATGATGCCTTGACTGATCCTATTATGGAAGTTTGGAAGAAACCTTTGTCTGCTCCTGCGGTATCAAAGAGTGTTGCAAGGAGGTACAGGGCTGCCCCTGAGGACCCGGCTTTTCTCTCTTCACATCCTTCGCCGGAGAGCCTGGTCATTCAGGCTGCCTGTTCAAAGAAGAGTCTTAGTGCCTTTCCGCAGGTTCCTTGTGAGAAGGAGGCAAAGAAACAGGACCAGGTGGCAAAAAAAAGACCTTTTCATCGGCTAGTATGGCCTTAAAGTCAACTAATGCCACATGCCTAATGGGGAGGTATGTTCATGCTCTGATGGACTCCTTACGTATCCTGGCCCCTAAAATTCCTGACGCAAACCGAAAGGATTTTGAGGAGGTGATTAATGACACTCAGGCGGCTGCCCGCCAGGTAATTCAAAGTGGTCTGGACACTGCTGACTCTGTGGCTCGAATTATGGGCACTGCTGTTGCGACAAGGAGATCTGCCTGGTTGAAGTCATCGGACTTTTCGGCTGATGTTCAGGCGACTCTGCTTGATCTCCCTTTTGATGGCTCAGGTCTCTTTGGTAAAAAGGCGGATGCTGCTCTTGAGCGGTTCAAGGATTGCAGGGCAACAGCGAAGTCCTTGGGCCTCCAGATCAGGGGCGCTTCTTCCGGCAGAAGGTTCAGGGGCTTTGGTCGCTCCTTTCGGAATTTCCGGCAAGGCCAACAGCAGCAGCAGCAGCAGCAGCAGCAAAATTCTATGTACAGATCGTACAGGGGAAAGCAAAGAGCGCGTCCTCGTGGACGTCAGCCCTCCTCTTCCTCCACCTCTTCCAACCCCCCTGCCGCAGAAAAGCAGCCCTAGATCCGCTATTCAGGATCATGTGGGTCCGGTTGGGGGTCGGCTTACCCATTTTCTACAGGATTGGGAATCGGTTACGTCAGATCTTTGGGTTCTCAATCTTGTAGAAAATGGGTATGCCCTTCCCTTTCGGGAATTCCCCCCTGTTTACCCTCCTTGTCAAGGTTTTTGCACCCAGGAACATCTGTCTCTTCTGCAGGAGGAAGTTCTAACTCTGTTACGCAAAGGGTGCGATAGAGGTGGTCCCAGAGCAGGAAAGGGGTCAGGGATGCTACTCCCGGTATTTCCTGATCCCCAAGAAGGATGGCAGGCTTCGTCCTATCCTGGACCTCAGGATCTTGAATCTCTATCTGAAGCAGGAGAAATTCAAGATGCTCACCCTTGTTCAGGTTCTTCAAGCGTTGATGGAAGGAGACTGGATGGTGTCGCTCGACTTGCAGGATGCGTATTTCCACATCCCAATCCTGAAGTCGCACAGGAAGTATCTCCGTTTCACGGTTGGGTCGCAGCACTACCAGTTTGCGGTCCTTCCGTTTGGTCTTACTACTGCGCCTCGAGTCTTCACCAAGGTGATGGCGGTGGTGGCAGCGCATCTCAGGAGATCGGGGATACCTGTGTTTCCGTATCTAGACGACTGGCTGATCAAAGCGGAGTCGTCGGAGAAGGTGCTCCATCATCTGCAGGAGACAACTCAGTTGTTGTTCAGGTTGGGTTTTTCGATAAATGTACCCAAGTCTCACCTGGTGCCCTCCCAGCGCAACCTGTTCATAGGTGCCGTACTGGACACTACTGTTTGTCGCGCATTCCCTCCTCCTCAAAGGATTCGCGACATACAGGAAATGATTCCTTTGTTTTACCCTGGAGCGGTCCTTCCAGTCCTGAAGGTTCTTCGCCTGCTCGGTCTGATGGCTTCTTGCACTCTCCTGGTCAACCATGCACGCTGGCACATGAGGGCACTCCAGTGGTGTCTCCGCAGGCAGTGGTATCAGCACAACGGAGATCTCGGGGAGTCGGTGAAGATCTCCAGAGAAACTGCAGCGGATCTGTCTTGGTGGAGCGTGGAAGGCAACCTGTCGCAGGGGAAGCCTTTCCATCTACCTCCATCGGTGGCCACGGTGATTTCGGATGCATCCACTCTAGGGTGGGGTGCTCATCTGGGGGATCTGGAGGTCAAGGGTCTTTGGTCTCCAGAGGAAAGGTTGCTTCACATCAACCTTCTAGAGTTGCGGGCGATACGTTTGGCGCTCAAGGCCTTCCTCCCTTCCCTTCGCGGTCGGTCGATCCAAGTCCTGACGGACAACACGACCGCGATGTGGTACATCAACAAGCAGGGAGGAGTGGGGTCGCAGTGTCTCTGCAGAGAGGCTCTGCGTCTCTGGTCCTGGGTTCAGGACCACCAGATTTGCCTGATGGCAAATCATCTGGCCGGAGTTCTGAACGTACGTGCGGACAGTCTCAGCCGTCAGTTCTCTGCCGACCATGAGTGGAGGCTTCATCCAGAGGTGGTTCGTCACGTCTTTCGGACGTGGGGGACCCCTCGGGTGGACCTGTTTGCCACTCGCGAGAATGCCCACTGCCCGTTATTCTGCAGTCTCCAGTATCCGATGCAAGGAGCCTTGGGGGATGCGTTTCAGTTGAGTTGGGGAAGTCAACTCCTTTACGCGTTTCCTCCCATACCCTTGATTCCTCGGGTTCTGAGGAAAATTCGCCAAGACCGGGCCCAAGTTATATTGGTCGCCCCGGATTGGCCAAGAAGGGTGTGGTATACAGATCTACTCCACCTCTCCTCTCACCCGCCGCTCCGTCTCCCTCTCAGGGCAGACCTCCTCTCTCAGATGGAGGGGCAGGTTCTACACCCCCACCTCCAGACATTGCACCTTCATGCCTGGAGATTGAACGGGGCAACCTGATTTCCTATTCTCTCACACCTGATGTAGTGGATGTCATTTTGTCTGCTAGACGTGACTCCACTAAGACTGTCTATTCTTATAGATGGTCTAGGTTTGTTGTTTGGTGTGGTGAGAATGATATTGACCCGTTGAGAGCCCATTTATCAGATGTGCTCCGGTTTGCTCTCTCTTTGGCTCAACAGGGGCTGGCAGTTGCCACAGTTAAGGGCTATCTTTCGGCACTGTCAGCTTTTATTTGATTGCCTGATCAGCCCTCTCTTTTTAAGTCACCTGTTGTCTTGAGATTTTTGAAGGGTCTTGTAAATAAGTTTCCTCCTACCCCTTTTATTGTACCTCAGTGGGACTTGAATCTTGTTCTGACTTTTCTGATGGGCTCTCCTTTTGAGCCTCTTCATAAATGTCCTATGAGGCTTTTAACCTTTAAGGCAGTTTTCCTAGTTGCAATTACCTCGGCAAGGAGGGTGAGTGAGCTTCAAGCTCTTAGTTCCAAGCCCCCGTTCCTGACCATACATGCTGATCGGATGGTTCTAAGGACCAGGGCTGCTTTTCTTCCTAAGGTGGTGACTCCTTTCCACCTTGGTCAATCCATTACCCTCCCTACCTTTTATCCTCCCCCACACCCTTCCAAGGAGGAGGAGAGGTTGCACCGTCTGGACCCTAAGAGGGCGGTGTCTTTTTATTTGGACAGAACTAGAGACTGTCGCTTGGACGATCAACTCTTCATTGGCTTTGCTGGCTGCAAGAAGGGAAGAGCGGTCCATAAAAGGACTTTATCAAGATGGATCGTTCTGTGCATAAAGATCTGCTACTCTTTGGCCGGTAAGGAGCCTCCGGAGGGTATTAGAGCTCATTCCACTAGAGCTAAGCCATCTACCTCTGCTTTGGCTAGAGGTGTTCCTGTGGAGGACATTTGTAGGGCGGCAACCTGGTCTTCCCTCCATACTTTCGCGAAGCATTACTGCTTGGATACGGAAGTCAGGAGGGACGGCCACTTTGCGCGCTCTGTCCTTCAGGATTTCCTGGTTTAGAAGAGTGGACACCCTCCTCCGGGAGTGGGGACTGCTGTGGGACTCTATTCACAAGGTGAGGAATCCACACGGCAGATGTATCTATCAGAAGAACAAGTTACTTACCTTTGGTAACGCTTTTTCTGGTAGATACAATATCTGCCTGTGGATTCCTCACTGACCCACCCGCCTCCCCGTTGTCCACTCTTCTATGCCAGAGTTTTTGTACTGTAATGTATATTTGTTTTGATGTCAAGGAAATGTTTCATTTGCTTCCTGCATTTGCTTTACACTGTGTGTTTTGCCTTGACTATTGTATACTGTGTATGCTTTGTATATATCTACTGTCATTGGTCCGTCCGTGTGCCTCGATGGCACGGAAAAAAGGCGGAACTGATGTCATCACGCCGGCGTGGGCCTGTTATAGGCGTCGGTGACGTCAGCGGAGTCGCGAGCGGAGCCGTGTCTCTGTGACGTCCTATCCACGTCGGCGCGAGGCTACGAAAAAAGAATTTCCGAATGTTGCTGACGCAAGGGGGATATTCACAAGGTGAGGAATCCACAGGCAGATATAGTATCTACCAGAAAAAGCGTTACCGAAGGTAAGTAACTTGTTCGTCAGTTTGCCTCACATACATGTGTGTGATTTACTATCCGTACAAATACTTGTATTGTATGCAAACTAATCACATCGCATACATGCTCATTGGGCGCAGTAGTTCATGATTGCAGCTAAAAATAATGCTCTATAAACCTCAATGCAATGTGTGTTAAAGCATTAGTTGATTGTTAAAACATAATGAATGTTGGATACTATCTGTACAAATACACAAAAATAGCTATGATGATAGAGAGTACAAATAGATAAACTCTGTCATCTCATGAAGTCTGTTACAGAGCTGGTCCCATCTATATACTGTACCATCAGGTACCTCGGGACAAGAACGTTCATGTACACTCGTAACAGATCATGGGAAATAGGGCATTACAATAATAGTGTGGTCAAATTGATCAAAACCTCCTCCTATATTCCCTGTTGTTTCAAACAATCAATTTTATTTGTAGATAAGCCCAACATTAACTGACCTTAACGATGGTAGTATGATTCCTTGTTTGACACTCCATGCATGAGTGAAGGCTAAAAAAGGGTCATCTCATATAAATAACATGAGAGCCTTAGAAGTGTATAATACGTGCAATTAAAGTGCTATAATGTTAAAAAAATAAGTGATTAACTCATATGAAGAACTCTTTCTGCCCAAATTATTTTCCTTCTCATAAATATGGGATTCTAGGTACTGGTAAGTGGGGCCTCAAGGAATGTAATGAAACATGGTCACCCTGAAATGTATATTATTCATCCGAAACATGACTATGTAATGGGTTTATAGGTTCTGCTCTTCCCATATACAGATAACTAGGCTCATGCAGTTAAATGTGTAGAAATTTTATAGACTGCATGTATCTACAGGAAATTGCGAAGGTCCTCCCCTGTATTCAATCCCCCCGGGTGTTTACTGTTTAACATGACAATGTACTTGGACTCTAATTGGCGTAAACGCTTCTCATTATCCCCACCTTTTTTACTCGGTGTGATCGCATCAATAACAAAGTACTTCAGATGATTTAAATTCTGTTTGTGTACCTGTTGAAAATGTCGAGCAACTGGATACGTGGGGTCCGCATTTACAATTGCCCTCAGATGTTGGAGAATGCGCAAATATACTGCTCCCTTTGTACTTCCCACATAAATGAGATCACAACTGCATTTCAATACATAAACCGCCAACTCCGTACGGCATGTATAATGGGACTTAAGCATAATTGGTTTGTTGTCGAACGGTGTCAAGCAAGATCTGATGTTTACACCGAATTTGCAAGCCCGACAACTAATACAGCGAAAAAATCCCTTGCGGGGAGATAACCAATTATCCAAAGGTGTTTCAGGGCTGTTGCTAAACAAGTCATTGCGCATTGAATACGCTCTTCTAAATGTGATGGTGGTGGAATGTGGCATAATGTCCTTAAGGACATTGTCAGTTAGAATGATGGGCCACTCGCGTTTTATTATTCTTGTTATTTCCTTTGCCTGACGGCTGTAACCAGTTATGAGACGGATGGTATTAGTTTCGTTTTTTTCATTGGGAGAGGCATTGAGATTGGATCTGAGGGGGATCAAGAAGTTCTTGACGATCTATTCTGTTAGCTTTAATCATGCTAGAAAGTAACTTCTTGTTGTCATAACCCCTCGCTAGGAGCCGGTGTCTACACTCCTCTTGGTGATGGTCTCTCTCCTCTACTGTACTACATGATCTATGAATTCTTAAAAATTCTCCATAGGGGATGGCAGCTATGGTATGTTTAGGATGGAAACTTTGGGCATGCAAGATGGTATTCCCAGAGGTGGATTTCCTATAAAGGCTAGTTACAATTTTACCCTCATTTATTTTTACATGCACGTCTAAGAATGTTGCTTCATCCTTCCTAATATCTGCTGAAAATGTAAGATTCAATTGATTATTATTGATGTCAGCAACAAATGTTTCAGCTTCTTGTGAACTGCCATGCCATATGATGAAAATATCATCAATGTACCTCCAATACTTAATGATATTATTGTTCCACCATGTTTCATGAGTGACCCTGAGGACATGCTCCTCCCACCACCCCACGTGGAGCCCCGCGTAGGTAGGGGAAAAGCATGCCCCCATGGCCACCCCTCTTAGCTGTCTAAACACCTCATTATTGAATACAAAGACATTGCTATTGAGACAAGTCTCTATCATGGATAAGAGCATTTTGTTATGGTGATGGAATTCAATAGGTCTTTGTTCTAGGTAATATTTTACCGCTCTGATGCCATCCATGTGATCGATACTCGTATAGAGTGAGGCAACGTCCATGGTGATAAGGAGGTAACTTCCAGACCAAGTACATTGATTGAGTTTACATAAAAATTCAGTGGTGTCCTTGAGGTATGCTGGTAACTTGACGACAAAGTCTTGCAGATAAAAGTCAATATATTTTGAAGTGTTCTCAAAAACACTTTTTATGGCAGATACAATTGGTCTCCCTGGCACAGGAGTTGTCTGTTTGTGGACTTTGGGTATGAAATATATGTCTGGTAACACCGGGTGTGTGTTATGCAAAAATTTCAATTCATCCCTTGATATCAGTCCATCACGTTTCCATTGATTAATTTTTTAGCATATGACTCTTCAATGAGTTTCGTTGCTCTAAAATCGATCTTGGTATAGCAGGTGAGATCATTGAGCTGACGATATGCTTCTTGGATGTAATCCACTTTCGCCCAGAGAACTATATTACCTCCCTTACCCGATTGATTTATGACAATCTTGGTGTCCTTTTTTAGCTTGTCCATAAGGGTGTTATAGGCTCTCATTCTGTGATCTTGCTGTTTGCGCTGCTTCATAGTCTTAATTTGATGTTTTTTAAGTTCATCGACAAGTCTATCAGCGTAAACATCAATAGCATCCCTGGGCATGTTGGGAACAAAAGTTGATGCCGTTTTGAAAGGGGTACCTGTTGTTTGTGCCACATCCAGTTCTTCATAGTCAGCCATGTCTTGTGCGCTACTAGTATCATCCATATCCATGTGCAGTTGGTGCATTGTCTTCATCAAGGTGATGTCTCACAGGCCACTAGGATTAGCACTTTTTTTCTTTTTCTTTACTGTTCTTAGTAATTCTGCTCCTCTTTATGGCATAGTATTTTCTGAGCTTGATCTTTCTGATGTATTTAAAGACATCCACCCTGGTGTTACAATAATTGAAATTGCTCTCAGGGCAGAATGATAGGCCCAATGAGAGTAGTTGTTTTTCCGCCTTGTATATATATATTCCCAAACCATAAGGAAAAGAGAAAGCAGTAAACAATTGCCATACAACAATGCTTTATTGCCATAAGGAAAGCTTGTAATTGCAGGCATTTACCTGTAGGCTTCAGTAGAGTACCAAGAAACAAAGAAAAACTGACACCTCGCTTTTGAGGCATTAGAGTAGGGGTACCGTGCCTTTAAGACCTCCAGGAAACCCCTTGCTCCCATGATGCACCACAGGTGGCAGTTAGGTCAGTTCTTTTTTCCGGCTCCTTCTGTGAGGATCCTGGAGCTTGAGCTCTTCAGTTTTTTGACTGAAAAGTGATTTAGTGATATTTTTCTCAGAAAACTCAACATTTTCTGGCTTGTATAAGCTTATTCTACTGGTTTTTTGGTTTTACCATACATTTTTCCAGTCAGAATGCCAGCTTTATTCAGGGAATGCCCTTCCTTTGGCAAGAAGATAGCACTGCCAGATCCACACTCTGTGTGTATTGTCTTTTATCCTCACACAATCCTGACCAGTGTTACCACTGCCAGAAGTTTTCCAGGCGTACTCTGCGCGATAGGGAACATATTAAACTTCATGCCCAGCTGGAGAAGGACATGAGTCTTGATGGAGGTGATCTTGGAGGCTTCAGACCAGCTTCTTCAAGCAAACAACACCGAAAACGGCGACATACCACCTCTCCTGTGTCCGGAAGGAAGAAGGTAACAGGAGATTCGCCATCGCCGTTGAAGAGACTCAGACACTCTTTATCGTTGAGGGATAAATCACCATCTCGAAGTCGAGATTCTGTGCCGCATGCTAGTAAGTCGGCGTCGTGGCACAACACTTCGGGCTCTAAGGCTGTGGGTCCTGAGAGACCTGGAAAGTCTCTCGAGGCTTCCGTTGACGTCAAGACAGTCTCCGCCACCCTCGAGGGGGTCGACGTCGAGAGTCACGACGGCGAGCATCTCGCTGCAAGTGGGCTTGTCGTCAAGAGCATCGTCGAGGATCCACCACTCGACATCAAGAAGATCGTCGCCAACACTGCGTCGTGGGAGATCGACGCCGAGGTCCCCAGATCGACGTCGAGGTCCCCGCATCGCGGTAGGTGATTGACGTCGAGACTACAGTCGAAAGCGGGACGCCGATGGTGACTCAGACGACTTCGACGTCGAGGGACAAAATTACAGCGGCCGCAGAGGAAACCCGGCGCAAACCGAGATCCCGGTCCAGATCGTCATCTTGGAACCAGTCATCATCCCCAGAACTGCATATTGAGAAATCTCCCAGAGCTGGATAGAAGAGGGCCTATGGTCTGTCACCTCGCTGGCTGCAAGGTGTCGGGACAGGTGACCGCAGGAGTCCGGACTCGAACTATTCTCGCACATACTCGCCTTCCAGGACCTCTCCTCAGAGAACTGTTCCTGCTACGCCCTCCAAGTCTCCCCCCAGAAGACTAAGATCATCTTCCAGACCAAGATCACCTTCTGTGCACCGGTCTCGGTCCAGGGGTCGCCACAGCTCTCATCACGACTGTCCCCATAAGAGGAGACGCACAAAATCGCCTAAATGTAAATGTTTTTGTACTTGTATAGCGCACAGCTACCCAACAAGGGTCTCCCGGCGCTTGTACTCATACCGCTGAGGAACCCTTCCTGGCTTTCCTTGTGAAGTGTCCACTCCTGGACACCCCCATGGTGAAACCAGGCATCCCCAGCGCTGTTGGGCGGCCGTTGTGGAGATTAAGCAAGCTATTGCTCAGAGTTGCAGCGTGGGGCCCATGATTAGAATAGGCACTGAGGCGAGAATATCAGGTCAGAGGAATTTATGAGCCTGAGACCCGCATGGCAGGAATCGAACCCTGGTCCCGGGCCTGAGCTCTGCATCAAGGTCTGCCGCTCTAACCATTTGAGCCACACTTCTCCACTACATGGTCTTCTTCCACGAGGTCCTCGGTCTGGGACTATTCTCCGACCTCCGCAACTCCTCCATCCCGGGTGTCTCCCATCGATGACATTGCATTATTCGCAGATGTGCTGGGTAGGGGTGCGAAGAAATTAAACATCACTTTGCATACCCCTGTGGTTCCAACGTCCATCATCTTTGACACCTTACACCATCGTACAGCTCCTAGACCGCTACTTCCTTTGGTGCCAGGATTCTTGGAACAAGCTATGGCTGCATTCCTCACCCCTGCTACGGTGGGTTCTGTCCCTTCCAGGATTGCGAAAAAGTATAAGGCACCAGCTGAGGAGCCCTTATTTCTCCGAGCTGATCCACCAGCAGACTCCGTCATTGTGGCAGCAGCCATGAGATCTCATTCAGCGTCTGCTTCATCCTCTGCCCCCCGGAGAAGAACAGTAAGCAGATGGACTCCTATGGCAGAAAAATGTGCAATACTTCGGCTTCATCCATGAAGATTCAGAGTGCCTCCGCCCTTCTCGGGCTTTACAGCAGGTCTCTTTAGGACTCTCTGGCAAGGTTTACCGAAAAGCTCCCCAAAGAAGACCGGCAAGACTTCAGCTAAATTTTGCTAGAGGGGGGGCTAGTAGCCAATCAAGTTATAAGTGCGCCAGCGGACGCTTCGGATCTTGCTGCGCATGGTTACTCCCATGGCGTCTGTTTGCGGCGTTCAGCCTGGCTGCGCCTCACAGGCCTCAAACCTGATGCACAGAAGAGATTCTAAATCTTCCCTTTAATAGCTCCTCCTTATTCGGGGCTCGTGCCGACGAAGAAATTAAGAAGATGAAGACAGAGCTTGATACTGTCAAGGTGGTTGGTCTGGAGAAAAGAAAGGAATTCCAGAAAAGCTTTTGTCAGGGCGACAAACGTTCCTTCCAGCTGAGGGTTCAAACCCCTCAATGGTCCTCCCAAAGCTAACAGAGGTCCCAGTTCCACCAAAAGTGCCCTGGAAGAGGAAGGGGGAACAACAAGCAGCAACAGTCTACCTCTAAGCAACCTCCCAAACAGTGAGGCATTGCTTCCTCCACACCCGTTTGCCACTCCGGTGGGAGGGAGTATCGTTTTTCACCTGGAAGAGTGGGAAGCCATAGCAAGAGACAAGTGGTTGCTGAATATTGTGCAGCATGGTTACTTGCTAAGGTTCAAGTCTACCTGTCCGCAAGTGCCCCCGCAATTGAAGCGCCTTCCTCAGCCTCAAAGTCTGCTGTTACAAGACGAAGTATCTATCCCTCTCCAAGAGAGCCATAGGGGAGGTCCCACCTCCCCAAAGTAACCAAGGGGTATACTCTTGGTACTTTCTAGTACAGAAGTGAGGAGTTTTCAAAGAGTACAGGCTGATTCTCGACCTGCGCCTGCTGAACAGGTTTATAAGAAAGGAGAAATTCTGAATGCTGGCCCTGCATCAAATCTTTCCGCACCTTCACCAGGGAGACTGGATGTGTGCCATCGACCTGCAGGACGCCTATTTTCACATTCCTGTCAGAGTGAAACATCGCAAATTTCTCAGGTTTCAGGTCTCTCTCCACCACTACCAGTATCGAGTGCTTCAATTCGGACTCAAATCTGCGCGCAGACATTCTCCAAGTGCATAGTGGTGGTGGCTGCCTTCCTCCGCAAGCGGAAGATCTTCATCTGCAAGTGGAAGATCTTCATCTATCCAAACCTAGACGACTGGCTCCTGAAAAGTTCTACACCTGCGCTACTCCAGAGCCATCTCTCGTACTCCCTCAACCTGCTGCATTCTTTGGGGTTGCAAGCCAACTACAAGAAGTCTGTTTTCAACCCCACGCAACGGATACACTATCTGGGCGCCTCCCTGGACTCCGCAAAGGCAAGAGTGTGTCCTTGGGAGGAGAGGTTGTCATCAATACTTCTCAAGTGCCACACTTCTCGACACTGCACGTCCCACAGCCAGGCAAGTGTCTTCAATGCTGGAATCGATGGCCACGTGCATCTACATTGTACCCAATGCTCGCCTTCACATGCGGCCTCTACAACAGTCCTTGGAAGATCAATGGTCTCAGAGGTCGGGTCGCTGGGAAGATCGTGTCTCTCTCCATCAAGCTGCCAGGAACTCCATCAGATGGTGGATGAAACGTTCTCACCTGTTACAAGAGGTTCCTTTTCATTAGACGCCTCCAACACAGACAATGGTCACAAATGCCTCAATGCAAGGCTGGTGAGCTCATATGGGCCAGCTTCAGGTACAAGGTCTCTGGTCCGAGACAGAAAGAAGTTATCACATCAACTTCTTGGAGCTACGGGCGGTCCATCTGGCGCTCAAGTCCCTATATCAGTCTCTGCAATCCAGCCAAATTCAGACAGACAACACAACAACAATGTTCTATATGAACAAGCAAGGAGGCACCAGATCACGAGTCCCCTCTCTGGAAGCCCAATCCATATGGCAGTGGCTACTGGCGTGGAAACTCACTTGTCGCAGTCCATCTCCCAGGAACCCTAAACGTGCAGGCAGACTGTCTCAGCAGAGACTTCGTAGAAGCGCACGACTGGGTGCTCAATGACGACGTCACTCAGGAGGTCTTTCGGCAATGGGGAGTGCCGGACATAGATCTGTTCGCAGATGCGGCAAACACAAAGTGCCCCGTCTTCGCGTCCAGATTCCCCCAGCAGGGATCACGAGGAATGCGCTTTTGATCAGCTGATCGCAGACATTGCTGTACGCTTTTCCTCCACTCCCTCTGATCCCGGAGGTCATACAGAAATTCTTCTGGACCAACACCAGAATGATCCCGATAGCTCCAGAGTGGCCCCGCCAGTGGTGGTACCTGGATCTCCTTCAATTGTCAGAGGTTTGACACCAGAGGCTGCCCTGCGGTCTGGACTTACTGACCAAGAACGAGGGGAGAGTATTCCATCCCCACCTCCCTTCCCTCCGGTTGACTTCATGGCTCCTGAAGTCATCCAGTACGGACATCTAGACCTATCGGCTGACTGTATGGACATCCTAAGAGAAGCAAAGAGACCCTCCACCAGAAAGTCTTATGCTTTCAAGTGGAAGAGATTTTACCTTTGGTGTAAGGACAACGCTCTTGATCCGACTCAAGGTCAGGAGCAGGTGATTCTTCCATACTTACTACACTTGGCGAGGTCAGGCCTGAAGTACCCCTCCATCAGGGTCCACCTAGCTGCTATCACAGCTTATAGAAAGTCTCCATCCCAGACCTCATTCTACCAAATGCCTGTGGTCAAAGATTTTCTAGAGGGGCTTAAGACATTTTTCCACCAGTGAGGTCCCCCTCTCCTCCCTGGGAGCTTAACGTTGTCCTCACCGAGTTGATGGGCGCTCCTTTCTAGCCTATTCATAAGGGATCTTTACAGCATTTGACCTGGAAGGCTGCTTTCTTAGTAGCCATCACTTCAGCCCGCAGAGTGAGTGAGGTTCAGGCGCTGTGCTGCAAGGAGCCTTACACTGTGTTCCATTCCAATAGAGTAGTGCTGTGGACCCATCCGAGCTTCCTGACCAAGGTGGTCTCGGATTTTCTCATCAATCAGATTATTACTCTGCCCACATTTTTTCCTTATCCAACCACTCCCCCAGAGAGATCTTTACATTCTCTAGATCTCCGGAGGGTATTGAAGTTTTACCTTGCTAAAACCCTTCCACTTAGAAAGTCTTACCGGCTCTTTGTTAACTATGGTTCTACAAATACCGGGCATGCGGCTTCCAAAAGGTCTATTTCTAGATGGATTGTCTCCTGTATAGCTTTGTCCTACCAACTAGCTAACAGGGCTTTGCAGGGCAGACCACGTGCACACTCCACTAGAGGGAAAGCTTCTACCACAGCTCTCCTTCGCAACATTCCTATATCTGTGACTTGCGAGGTGGCTACATGGCACTCAGTACATACTTTTACACGCCATTACTGCCTAGTTCAGATGCCCAGGCCGATGCCCAGGTGGGGCAGGCCTCTTTGAGGAATTTATTTGCATAACTGCAATTTGAATGTGATGTTAATTCATGTTATGTATACTCTGTTGCTCGTCCGCAAGACTTTGGGTATGGGCTTGCTACTCTATTCATAGATTATGACTATTGATGAGTATCCCCTGGATAAGAAGTATTAGTTACTTACCTGTAATCCTAGTTCTCATCCAGGGGTATACTCATCAAAGCCCTAAGCGACCCACCCACCTCTCCTACGAGCATTCCTTTGAAGTTATTGTATATTGATTGCAGATCTACACAGGTGCATATGCATCTCCAAAAAGAACTGACCTAACTGCCTCCTGTGGTGCATCCTGGGAGCAGGGGGTCTCCTGGAGGTCTTAAAGGCACGGTACCCCTACTCTAATGCCTTAAAGGCAAGGTGTCCGTTTTTCTTTGTTTCCTAGTACTCTACTGCGGCCTACAGACAAATACCTGCAATTATAGGTTTTCTCTATGGCAATAAAGCATTGTTGTATGGCAATTGTTTACTGCTTTCTCTTTTCCTTATGGGTTGGGAAGGTATAGGTACTACAATGCAAACCTATGTAATTTCGGCATTTTTGCCATGTTGGAAACATTTTAGGCTGCATGCATATGTTTTCACATATGTATATATATATATATATATATATATATATATATGTATATTATATATATTCTATATGCTCCGGGATCCCGCACACAAGCAGGGATTATTCATTGATTATGACTTTGATGAGTATACCCCTGGATGAGAACTAGGATTACAGGTAAGTAACTAATCCTTCTCGTTACTTTTGTAATCCACTGTGATCTCTTCCTAAGACAGGTAAATAATTAAGTTTTCGTAGGTGGTACGATTTTTAAAATTTTTTGTTATTTTTGTTTGTGAAAACCTTTATTTATCAAATGCACAATACACAGCGTCTGCCTACAACACACTCAGGCCGGCCGCTATGACAAGAAAGTGAATTGTCAACCACATTACACTGCGGAAAAGGCCATATATCGCTTCATTACGGTGTAGTGGCATAAAACATCATATAGAGGATAATGAAGGTTCAATTTTTGTAATTTTGACGAAGTCAAACAAACAACAGAAACAGATACATGGTAAAAACAATGTCTAGTTCGTGGGAGGGGAGGAAAGGCGGGGAATCAATATATAAGAATGGAAACAGTTCTACTAGGGGAGGGAGACAATGAAAGGAGTGTTAAGAATGGACGCTGATTAAGGGAACGTCAATTATGGGGATGAGGGAATGGTTTCCGTGTAATCAAGTGGCGGGGTACAGATGTCACCACGGTAATCGTTCCATTGCGCCCAGATTCTACCCCATTTCCTAGGACGACCCAGAGCCTCATAAACTGTCTTCTCCCGAAACATGCACCAATCCATGTTATCTTTCCAGGCACTAAGTCCAGGTGGTCTGTGGGAGCCCCAGAGTTGCGCTATGTCCCTCTTGGCAACCATGTTGCCCAGGGTGATCCAAAAGGTCTGAGCGGCCGTACAATCCGTAGGCTCCCATACATTAAGCAGGCAGCGCCTAGCCTCAGGAAGGAGGGGGACCCCAGTGACACACCCCATCACATCATGCACCATAGACCAAAAAGCAGAAATAACCGGACATTCCCACAGAATATGAAGAAAGGTGCCATTCATACCGCAGCCACGCCTACACAATCCATCAGTCGTGAGTCCTTCGTACCAGACGCATACCAGTAACATAGACTCGGTGGAGGATCTTTAATTGCACAAAACGGAGCCGAGCCGGAATAGCCACCTCCTTAGGGGAGGAAATCGCAATTTGCCAGTCTTCGTCATCCAATTCGAGACCATCTGCTACCCAGGAGGCCCGAAGCTTCACCAGAAGGTCAGCCCTAGTGTTAATGAGTTTTTTGTAAATTAAGGAAATCGTACTATCCGGGACATGGCCGTCAAGAATACGATCTTCCAGCGGGGACGACTGGGGGATTTCCGTCCCAGGGGGAAAGGCAGAGAGCAGGGCGTGCCGCACCTGAAGGTAACGAAAATACTCCTTGTCGTCCAGTTGATACTCTACCTTCAGGGCCTCGAAGGATTTTACTGTGCCTCGGGCCCAAAGATCCTCCACCTTGCTAATACCAATCATATCCCATCTGTCAAACCCTTTCGTCCGCCACAGGTTACCAACCGTTCAGAATCATACAGCGGGGTCATACGCGTCAATCTATCGCTCCAACCTGTAGCCACAGTCGCATCCTTCCAGGCACGCACGGCACACTTCGTAGGTCCAGTCAGGAGCCGGAGTTGTGCCTTCGAATACAAGGCTCTATTGAAGTTGCCGCCCGGCAACAGGAGTTTATCCATAGCGAAAGCGGGAGTGGGTCCTGGAGAATACGTCACATGGTTAATCACACTTAATTGCGAGGCCCAATAATAACGTCTGATGTCAGGCAGAGCAATACCGCCATCGTACCATGGGAGCGTGAGTTTTGATAGGGAGATACAGGCTCGTCCGTCCCAAATTAACTGCCTCTGAAGGCCTTCAACCTCACGGAAATAACGGGAGGGAACAGGATCGAAAAAGTTCTGTAAGGCATATAAAAACCTGGGGAGGGACATCATTTTAAAAAGTGCCGCTCGTCCCAATGGAGACAAGGGCAAATCACGCCACCTTCGTACATCCTGCTTGAGGCGACGAAGAGGAGCGTAAAGATTACGATCATAGCGCACTGAGGAGTCCATGGAAACGAAAATTCCCAAATATTTAAAGCCATCCTCAGCCACCTGAATCGGGAATCTACGAGGCAGCGGAGGCAACACCCCGCTATAACATAGACACACGATTTGGTCCAGTTAATAACAAGCCCAGAGTTCTTACCAAAGGAGGTGAGAACATCGAAGAGCACGTTTAGAGACTTCTGAGGTGAGGTGAAATAAAGAAGGATATCGTCAGCGTAGAGTGAGACGCGATCCTCCAGATCCGGTGTCCACTGGATCCCTTTAATCGAGGGCTCCCAGCGAAGCCACGCTGCAAGGGGTTCCAATGCCAATGCGAAAAGAAGTGGAGAGAGCGGGCACCCCTGACGGGTGCCACGTTCCAATGGAAACCAATCAGAACCTCTGTCGTTCACTACAACTTGGGCTAACGGTTGTTCATATAGGAGCCGCACCCATGCAATAAAGCTAGGACCAAAACCAAACTTGGAGAGGGCCGCCCACAAATATGGCCACTCAATGGTGTCGAAGGCCATTCTGGCATCCAGGGAGGCCACTACTGCAGGTTCAGTGAGAGCCTCAGGTCTCGCGAGAACGCTGTGGAGTCTACGGAGATTGAGAGCTGTGTTTCGATGGGGAATAAAACCGGACTAATCCGGATGGATCAAGTCGCAGATTACTGACAATAGACGATTAGCCAGAACTTTGGCCAGAATTTTAGGCTCGGCGTTGAGCAACGAGATGGGGCGATAAGAGGTGCATCGGTCACGAGGCTTGCCATCCTTGTAGATGACCACTATGGTAGCCAAGCGCTGTTCGGAAGGAAGGACGCCCGCCTCGAATGCATCAAGAAACATAGTGCGCAAATGGGCAGCCATTTTGTCCGGTCGCAGTTTGTAAAGCTCGATAGGCAAACCATTGGGCCCTATTGCTTTGCCTGACCGCAAGGACCTAATGGCAATAGCGATCTCGTCCACCGTGATAGGCGCCTCCAAGGCTAATCTATCCTCCTCCGAGACACAAGGTAGTGCAATGTCGCGCAAAAGCAAACCGGAGTCAGCCTCATCACGGTCACTCACTGATCTGTACACCGTTCGGAAATGATCCACAAAACATTCAACGATCTCCCCCGGATCAGTCACACATTCACCATTTTCACGGGTGATTACGGGCCCCACACGATTCAGTCTCTCAGCCTGATCCAACCACACCAGGAGCTTACTAGCCTTATCACCCACATCGTAAAGACGGCCTAGCTGATTCATACGCATCACCTTAGCAGCGTCAGTCACCAAGGCTCTATAATCTGCCTGCTTTAGTTCTAAGGAGTGTAAAAGAGCAGGTGTATCATCTCCACCCAACCCACTTTCGAGCGTAGTTATTTCGGCCTCAAGAGCCGGCACAGCCTCCCTCCTAGTCTTCCTATCAGCTGCAATAAGGGACAATGCGGAACCCCGTATAACGGTTTTAAAGGCCTCCCACAAAGTCGTAGGGGAAGCGACCGATCCCACATTCTCATCAAAATAACAATCGATCGCCTTAACCAAATTCGAGCGAAGCTGAGGATTCCTAAAGTGCCAGGGGGAACAGGAGGGACTCTACTTTCAGAAAAGCCTCCCACCGAAACCTCGAGTAACAGAGGGGAATGGTCAGAAATACCCCTAGGGAGATGTCGGATCCCATGCGCCAAGGGGGAGTTAGCAGTTAGCATCAAAAAATAATCAATCCTCGAGAGGCTGCCATGAGCACCAGTGTGAAAGGTGTATTGAGTTGTTGTGGGGTGCAACATCCGCCAAACATCCACCAACCCGAAGGTCTCAGTCAAGTCAGTCAGCCACATCTGGGACAACGGCAGAACCCTAGGGGGCAGCCGGTCACACTCACCCGACATTACCGAATTGAAGTCCCCACCTATGATCAGGAGACCATCCGGAATCCCTAGAAGAGTCCTACCAAGGTCAGCATAAGTGGTAGCCTGCAGCCCCGGGGGAACATAAATAGCAACAATTACAATCAGCCTCCCCTCCCATCTCCCCGGGACAGCAGCATATCGACCCCGATCATCGAGGGTGACGTCATCTATTTCAAGGGCCAAGGAGGATTTCACCATTATACCAACCCCTCGGGAACCGGATGTAAAGCCAGCGTGAGCCACAAGTCGATAACCTCGGCGGTCAAGAGCTTTACAAGCATTGCCTATCAAGTGGGTTTCCTGGAGTAAAACAACATCAGGGGAATGGCGTCTGATAAATTGTAGCACAATACCACGTTTAATCCTATCTCCCAGACCATTAACGTTCCAAGACAGCACTTGTCACACCCCCCCCCACCCTCCCATTCCAGTAAGACTCCTAAACCACCCCCTCCCAGAACCTCAGAGCAAGGATACAAGCAAGCGATACAGTACCATGTAAAAAGAAAACATAGAACACAAAAAACAACCAAGACCCCTCCCCCACCCCCCAACCAAGAACCCGTTACAACACCCCCCACCCTGCACCCCTGCTGACTCATGAGCCACCCCAAACTGCAGTGTGCCTGTCGCCCCTTCCAAATCTTTACAAGAACCCCTGAGGAGGAAGGGAGAGACTACCCCAACCCGCCCCACCCCTGGGCCTAAAAGTGAAAGCATATAAAAATACTCTGCAAAAAATTACGACTCATAATCGGACCTCAGGACCCAAAGTCATTCCTGTGCCGTTACACCTCCGTCCGCGCCTCCGGGGCCTCCGCTCTCAGCGTCGTCCTTTGGCAAAGAGTCCAGCCAGTCACTAACACTGTCTGGTTGATCGAAAAAGAAAGCACGTTCCCTGTACTCGATACGTAGGCGAACGGGGAACAGCATCGCATATTTAAGTCCCAAGTCTCTCAGGCGATGTTTCACTCCCAGGAATCCGGATCGTTGCCGCTGCACTTGAGGAGTAAAGTCAGGGTAGATAGAAATGGAGCTGTTCTCAAATTTCAGTGGGCCGTGCTTGCGAGAGGCCTGAAGAATGGCGTCCCTGTCCCGAAAGTGGAACAGCCTAGCAATAATAGGCCTCGGGGGGCCCCCGGCTTGACCTGTCCACCCGGGAAGCGGTACGCACGCTCAACCGCAAAGAACTTACTAAGGCCTGCGGGAGCAAGTTTGGCAAGAATTAATTCCTCGACCAGTAAATCGATCGAAGCAGCACCACTGTCCTCCGGTACCCCGACCAGGCGGATGTTGTTCCGTCGGGCCCTGTTATCGTACTCCTCCATACGTCTGGCCAGCAGATCATGCGACGACCGCAGATTCCCGATCTCCGATTGCGCTTCCGCCATGTCAGTCACCAGACTGGTAGCTTTAAGGTCCAATGCTTTGACCCTCTCATTAGTTTTAGCCAAGTCGGCTCGAATAAGGGTAACATCAACCACCACCGTGTCTATCTTGGACACGATGGCCTCGTATTGTTGACCCATATCTGCCTTGAGTCCTGTAATGGCGGCCATTAGGTCTTGAAGGGACACCTCCGATGTGGCCATCATGTCCGTCCTCGGGTCCTCAATACTGCGGCTGGCAGCGCTGGGGGAGCCTCTTGGCTGAGTATAACGATCTATCACGTTAGACTGGACTGATCCCCCACGATTGGTGACTTTCCTGCGCTTCTCCAGCTCGGGTTTCATCGCCATGTTGGAATCAGCGCCCTGTTGGGTCTTCCCGGGTGCGATAAAATGGCAGCGACCCTCTGGACTCCGAAAATCGCAATCTCACGAAAAATCACAGACCGCTGGTCCGGGTCTGTGATGAGGACGTACAGCTGGGTAGACCACCAGAGCCAGGAGTGCAGATTAGGTCCTAGGCAGTCAGTTCGATGATGGAATAGAAACCGAAAGTGAAAATGACAACACCGCCAGTAGAGCAGATGCCAGGCGACCGTTGTTGTTGAATTACTGCTCGGCCACCCAGAGCAGCAGAGTCCCCGGTCCCGTCCAGAGCTAGGCCAGAAAACTTAGGACGACGTAGAGATGGTTCCCGAAGTCCGATCCCGGCCCCGAAAAGTGCAGCAGCATCAGCAAGAGTAGTACTTCAAAAGCCCATCAAAGTAACCAGGATTTCGGAAGGATAAATCAATAAGGGCGGCGCGGGTCTCGGGAGCTCTCTGCTCACGCGACCATCTTGGATGCCCGCGTAGCTCCTCCTCGGTGGTACGATTTTTAAGGAATATTTGTAGTTTGGAAAAATAGAAGGAATTTCACAGAAAAACAGTCATGGGTTTCCTATAGAAGAAATTTCAGGTTACTGGTAGGTACAGTTATAATTACTTTTGCGGTTCAGTACTGGGCTCAAAGGTACAGCACTGGCTTCCCTCCTGATCACAGGTGAGTAATTCGGAATTCTTTATTCGGCTGATTTTAGATGAATATTTTAAGGTTTCAATACTTCACACTTAGAAGATTTTTCGAGTCAAACCAGTCAATGTTATCCTATGGAAGGAAAGTGAGTTATCGGCTTTCAGGTGAGTACTCGACTGGTGAAGTTAAGGTTCTGGGCATAGACTCAGGGGTCTCCCAGGGTCGGAAAGGTACAGTAGTTACAACCTCAGCGGCACAGGGGCAGCCGGGTTCAGAGAGAGTAGGCCCAATGCAAACCAATTGAGGGTAGGGGGCCTTCGGTTGGAGGCTGCAAGCAAGCAGGCCACGCAGCTGTGAGAGTTGAGCTCCTGGTCCCCTACTCAGGGCAAGTGGGGAAGTAGAGTAGGGTAGTAGTTGCACTTCCAGCGGCACTCGGGCGGCTGGGTGCATGGTGTTTTTTGAGCTGTCGGGCGCTCAATGTTATCCAATGGGAAAGTTAAAAAGTGATCAAAGGCTGCAGACTTGGGGACGGAGATTAGTCAGGTGCGACCACCACTTCGAGAGGTAAGTTGGTATCTTGTAGAAGAGGTAGGTACCCCAAAGGAAGGCACAGGGAGCCGCAGGGCGCCGGATACAGGGGTGTCTTTTGGAGTCGGGAAATCTTACCCTCAGCTGGTCACGGTTTATGGGGTCCCTGGTTCTGATGCTGCAGGCGTCGTCTGGGTCGTCGAGGAGGGTCTTTGGGCACTGGACTTCGGGTCCCAGCTGCCGGGGGGACGTCCTTGTGGTCTTGGATCACTTAGGCACAGGCCAGGCTCGGCAGGTGCAGAGTGGGCTGGGTTTGCGGTTCCTGGCTGGCACCAGGGGGTATTGCTGTTGTAACAGAACCACTGCTCGTGGGAGTCCCAGTCTTTTGGAAGGTTCAAGGCAGGCAGGTCCTCCAGGGTTCTCGAGGTTGCTGTCCGCAGGAGACGCCGGTGTTTCGCAGGAGCAGGTTCAAGGAACAACAGGCCTGTAAGGTTCTGGGCCAAGCCAGTGAGCGTTGTACTTTTGTTAGCAGCTGCACAGCAGGTCTTCTTGTTCTTGTTTCTATCGGGTTATGAGGAAGGAAGGTTCAGGGTGCCCCTAAATACTAAATTTAGAGGCGTTACAGGTAGGGCAAAGGCAGAGACCAATAGGTCCCTGTCCTGGGGTGGGTACACCCCCTAGTCTGCTCCTCTCCTGTGGAACGGGGGCAGGAGCCTAGCTGTGATGGGGCAGGGCTCCCCATCTTCAAGATGGCCGGAGCCCGGGGTTGTGCTTCACCTCGGCTCTCCCACCTGAGGGGTGGGGTTGGCACAGGCTGGCACCATCCCGACGTAGGTTTTCCCGCAGTCTTCCTGCCAGAGTGGGGGTCGGAACTGGTGGGGGCCAGTTGCTGAGTACTGCAAGGGGTCTGGAGAAGCTCACAAAGGCAGCATGCCTTTGAAGCTTCCCCCTGCCCATCCTTGGGGGAGGAGACCTAGCACCTCGCCCAGTATGTGCATTGTTGCCGGCCCAGGAGAGCGGTGGGATCTCCACCCAGGGATCCAGCAACATTTATGCTGTGTGGCAGCCTAGGCAGCCTCTCAGACCAGACGTGGATTGTAGGTTAGGTTTCAGGGGGCATCTCTAAGATGCCCTCTGGTGCAGGTTACATTAAATCTCACACTGGCATCAGTGCAGGTTTAATGTGCTGAGAAGTTTGATATCAAACTTCCTAGTCTTCAGTGAAGCATCATGGTGCTGTGGAGTTCGTAATGACAGCCTTCCAGCACCATATACTCTTAATGGCAGCACTGCACTTATAGTGCCTAGGAATGGCCCTGGGCACTGTAGGGGCACAGGGCTCGTGCACCTTGTCCCACACCTCTGGCATCGGGCACCCAGTTAGAGGGGTGACTGATGGATGCAAGGGCAGTGGGCTTGTGGGCATGGCACACAGGGGTGTGTGCCAGGTCGACTCTATATTTAGTTCTGTACTTAAACACTCAGCTTGCAAAGGCAGTGTGTGGGTGTCAGGTTACAGGGCCCCTGAGGGTGGCACAATAAGTGCTGCAGCCCTTGGGGGTCTTCTCTGGTAACGAGGCCCTGGGTACCTAGGGTACCATTTACTAGGGGCTGACAGGTGGCCAGAGATGCCAATTGGGTTTTGTTTCAACACAGCTTTAGGGAAGGAACACAGGCCATGGGCACCTGGTTGGCAGGAGCCCAGGGCACACTCAGTCAAAGCACATCAGCAAAAAGTGGGGGCAGACCAATGCAAGAAAGATGGCAATTTCTCATAGCTCTCCATACCATCTTACAGCAGATCCTGCTCCCCACACCAAATGGAGCCCCCCTATCCCCCCTTGGATAACATTGGGTCTCAACACTCTGCACCCAGCCGCCGAGTGTCGCTGAATTTGCAACAACAGTGCATCACTGCCCCTGGGAGACCCCTGAGTCTAACCCCAGAATCCTAACTCAAAAGAAGATTACTTACCTTAAAACCGATAACTCATTTTTCCTCATTGGATAACTTTGACACTTTTTCTCCCCAAAAGTTTCTAAGTGTACTTTAAAAACAACAAATATTCCTTAAAAATCAGCTGAATAACAAAAACACATTTTCTCAACTGTTATCAGTGTGAGAAGTTGGCCTGATATGCAGTGCTCACTATTCTAGTGATCACTATGCATCAGTCCAAACAACCCTTATTGATGATTGGTTGTAAGTCAACCGATAGACCAGCTATCCTAGTAGTATGGACAAGAGCAGTCTTCGGGCTAAACTCTAGAGGGCGTGTTAAGCCAGCTGTTATACCATCACATATACCCCTTGAACACCAAGTGAAAGGACACCACACAAGTGTTATGAAAATAAACAGTGTATTTATTTAGATCACAACAGCCCTGTACTCTTTATGAGGACAGGTTACTAAGCACACAACAAAACTCTTACGAAAATACTTTAAGTTGCACAATTTACACAAATGCCCGAGGGGCACGGAAAACCATATACTACAAAAGTGGAATGCGAAATTACTAGCAGGTAAGTACTGGACTAATAGGCTTTGGAATCGCTAGGACTACGTTACTGAACCTTCAGATTACTAGTAGGAGGCCTAGGGGACTCGGGTGCAGAGTGTGCACTCTCACGCGGGATGCGGGACACAGTCTATGGAGGCTAGTAAAAGCAAAGTTAGTGTTCTCGGGCGAACCCGACTAGTTAGGCTGAAAACGAAAGTGGATCTGGACCCTTGGATAGTGAGGCTATGCTGGGGCACCGAAATGCCGAAGTTACCTAGCCCAGGGGCTGCGGCTGCATAGGTCTGGAAAGACGTCGGGAATCCTCGTTGCAGTCTATGGAGCCTGAAAGAAGAAGTTGCTGGCAGGCGACCAGTGAAGATTGTTCGGTGGATCCAAGCCTGGATCGAAGATGGAAGACACCTGTAAGCAGAGGGGACCAAGTTCTGAATCACTAGCCAGTGATTAGATGGGCACCAGGATGGCACCGGCTGAAGCCACCTCGACCAGGTGAGTGGGCGACGCTGGGCTCTGCAGTCTGACGGACCAGGGGGCGTTGTCGGCGACCAGGATGGAGGTGCGAGCTGTCCCACGATGATTGATGCTGTCGACGTCGCTGGACCCAGGATTGGGGCAACAAGTCTTGGCATATTCAAGCCCACGCGGTGGACCTAAAATGGCGTCTGGAGTGGACCAGGAGGGTCCGGGGTGCTCCTCTTTTGGAAGGGAGCAAGGGCCAGTCTGGAGCAACCAGACTAGCAGTGGTGATGTCGTCGGTCGTCGTCGGGAAGGCCACAAGCCAGCGGGCTAGTAGCCAGACAACGCGGTGAGCAGCCAAAAAGCAGAAGGGCCCCACGCACATCTCGTGGATGCTGGGGGGCTGGTCTTCGGTGCTGGAGCTGCTCAGGGTCGGGGCTTCTCGGACCCCAAAGCACTCACCAGAGGATCCCTCGGCGGTCGTGCTGGATAGAAGTCGTGCAGTTCTGATGATGGCCGGTCCCTCGAGGTCTCGTCGCACCTACGGTTCTCAGCTTAGCTGTAGAGGTAGGTAGAGGTCAGAGGTGCCAGGGAAGCCGTGTCTCGTCGTGCTGGTCGGTCAGATTCCGGAGGAAGGACGTGCAGCAAACCGCGGTGTTCTTGATGGTGCCTGCGGGTGCAGGGTGACTACTCCTTAGTCACAAGGGAGAAATCTTGAGAAGAAGTCGAGAGTTCCTTTCGTAGAAAGTAGTTTCTTGATTCAAAGATGATCTGATTTGGAAGGGTCCCCGCTCCTGCCTTTATCCTAAAGAAAGGGGTGGGTACGCGACTAGGTCCTGCCCTAGGGGTGGGACCAGGAAGGGGGGTGGTTACACCCCTCTCACATGCCGGACTATCCCCAGCTCAGGGGCTGGTGTGCCCCTGGAACTGGTTCTAGCCGGCTGATGCGTAGTGAGCACCGGGGTGCCACTTGCAGTCACCTTCCTGTAAAGCCCTGCCTACCCAGGATACACAAAACCCTGTCTGGGATGGTGCTAGCACCGCCCCTGACAGGAAACTCTTTGTCCAAGCTCCACTCGCTGGAAAGACTCCCAGCTGCAGGGGGTCAGACTTGTGTCTGTGGTGGCAGCATCCATTTTGTGATGCTGAGGCTTGAGTTAACTTTAACCTGGGTTCACAGTTACATACATGTCGTGTCCCTCTAGAAGGGTGGAATGCTAACCCCGTCGCCAGAATTGGCGAGGGGTTAGTATTCCAATTCGTATGACACCTTACTCGACATGTTTTGATAAAGCGATACCAAAGATAGCATATAACCGCGAGGATTATAATGCACTTAAGAGTATATGGTACGCGTTATCATGGAACAGCTATTAGGACTTGGTTCCGCAAGCTGCAAACGGGCTCAGCTCATGCCAGAGCACCATCTCACACGATTCCAAGCACTCTGCCTTCAGGATTGTCAAGGCCTGCCATAGGAGTGACTGATAGGAATCTGTGTGTCCATTTTAGAGTTAGATATAGGTATACTATATCTAAAGCAAAGGGTGATTAAACCACCTTGGCCCAGCTGTCGTGCAGCCAGTTGTGTCAGATTTAGATGGCCAGCCAGGGGTGGCATAATACATGCTGCAGCCCCTGGTAGGCCCTGGGTACACCTATGCCCTGAGTTACAGGGTCTGATAAGGTGGCCCAGTACCAATTGGATATGTACCTAGGGTACATGGAATCCATTTTACAGAGAGAGCAGTAGGCCTGGGGTCCTGATTGGCAAGGTCCCAGGCCAACTAAGTCGGAAAACCAGCAAAACACCAGGCAAAAAGTTGGGGGCAACCATAGTCAGGTATCCACCTTCCTACAATCAGGAAATGTCCCACTGCTGAATCTAGGATCCAGCCCGGAGTAAGAAAAAGTATAGATAACCTAACTAACCTGCTAAGTGAATTTCCTCCCATAAGTTAACATTGGTGATTCTATGTGAAAAAGTTTCTAAGTGGCAACTTTTGAAATGCAGTAACATTCTTTAAAAATCGTACCCTAAACCAAAACGCATTTACTCACCTGTTTTCAGGAAATGTCCCTGGGCTGAATCTAGGATCCAGTCCTGTGTCGACAATAGAAATCTGAAAAGTAATTTTCCCCATTTTTCTTAAAAAGCCCATTCATTCGAATGTTCTATGTCTGCAATGTGTTGCAAACTGCTTACTCAAAACTGTAACCAAAACCAGTACAAGTTACACTGCAATTTTGAACTGTGTTCATACAAGTAATTTCCTACTGAAAAGTATTTGTGTGAAGCATATGAGCTGCAGATTACACACTGTGCATAGATGGCCACCTAGTGTTGGGCCCGAATGTTTGCAGTTTGTTTTGTAGAAAAGTCTTTGGAAGTCACGGGATAGGTGACTCCTCCTCTGGATGATACTGCGCATGGGCATAGGCTCCATCCCCAGATTGTTTTTTTCCGCCACCGGGCTCGGATGAGTTTCCAGCACTCCGTGTTGGAACTGATTTCCTTCTGCTCGCAATCCTCACCAACTTACAGAAATTAGTTTCAAACGCTTTTTCAGTCGATGCTACTCTCAACACCGAAGATTTCGATTCCGGTCATCATCGACGGCCTTCGGGCCTAACTAGGCCTCTACTTCAGCTAATGGAAAGGACGCCATTTAAATCGTGTCCGCAATGTGGGTCGAAGTTTCCCCACACCGACCTTCATGAAGTGTGTAACCTTTGCCTCTCCCCGGAGTACGAGGCCAGATACTGTTCCGCTTGTGCCTCCTTCCGCTCCTAAAAGACTATCCGGGACTGAACAACTAGAAGAACAATGACTCGATCTTCAGCTCTGATTCCAGAGGACATCTTTGAAGAAGGCGTCGACGTCCCAGGACAACATGACATCGACAGCAACTCCGAGGCAGAAGATTCCGAAGTCGAGGACATCACTCCGGCACAGCGGGTCTTAAGTAAGACCGTCGACCCCCGACCCTTCCTCGACACACCCAAAGAAGGCCCCGGTCATGCCCTCGCCCCCGGGCTCGGGTTGCACACCGACACACTGCTTCTACTGCCCCACCTTCGGGCCCGGCTAAGAAGCTACCTAATCCTTCAGGGGACTCAGGCTCGAGTCGGCCTTCCCACGGTGCCGGCGCACACCTACCGGGGCCGAAAAAGACAACGACACTGGCCATACCAACATCCACACCATTGGGGCCGAAGCATACTGTTACTCCTTCGGCACCGAAACCCAGGTCGTAACCGAAAAAACCATTGGATCCAAAAAATATACCGGAACCGAAAAAATCATCGGAGCCGAAAAAATCATCGGAGCCAAAAAAGACTGCTTCTCCGGTTAAAGACATTGCCATAAAATCTAAAGAAACTGCTTCAGTGCCGTAACCTCCCTCCGCACTTAAAGATCGGCCTCCTGCAGAGGACTTATTTCATCCAGACCCTGCACAAAAGACTCTGGTTAAAGATCCAATCACTGGTCAACTAACTTTAGCTTCAAAAAAGCAACCATTGGATACACCAGCACCAGCTCCTCATGCAAAGAAAAAGGACATAGCTACCTCTCCTTTAAGACTTCCTTGCCCTTCTCCTCCACCTATGCCATCACCACCTGCTCCCCTACTACAACACTCCCCTACATCCTCTTATCATACCAGATGATGACAATAGGGATGACCGCTCTGATGATATAGGGCGTAACATAGATGATCCATCTATTCCTCCAGGCTCACCTGACCCGTGGGATGATTATAACACCCCAGACGTCCCAAATGTCACTCTGGATGACATACACCCCTCAAGCACACGTTAACAAAGCGAGAGTAAGGGTATATTAATTCACTCTCTTACCCCTAATAGATATTTGCTAAACAGAAGAGTGAAGGTACCAAAAAACACTTCAAAATGAGGAGATTTTTCTTTTGAAGTGAAAGGGAAGGGAGGGTAGAGAAAATGAAACAAAAGACTGGTTATATAAGAACCCTCACTCACCAACCTAGTGGTGACTTGCTTCATCACTGGGCCGCGGTGTCGACAGAATAGGTTGTTGTCGGGGAGTCGTCAGCACTAATGTAAGTTGCAGATGTGCCTTTCTACTTAATAGTGTACTTACTAGCTATCCGAAAAAGTTTACTTTTAGCAAGTTCGTTTTTTTTCTAAAGCTCTCGCATGGCAGTGTGTGTTTCTCCTTGTAACGTTCGCATGGCTTCTTACCCTGCAGAAATGCGACGTGAAGCATACCCTCCACCGTGTATGCCCATGCAGAGTGAGAATCGTCCTCTCTATGTGAGTTTGTGTGAACCTTTATCTTCCAGGGGTTATGTCACTACTTGTACCCCTCTCCCCTTTGGAGCACAGTCGGACTCCATGTTTCTTCTAACTGAGTGCATGTTTGGCTAGTAGCCAGTATTATAATATACCCCCTGGATCTTTTTAATATATAAAATCAGGGGATGCTACCCGAAGGACACGGTGGTAAAATTAATTACACTTACTGACTTGTAGGTGGACTAATACCAATTGACTTTTGAATATAAGCTGTAAGAAATGCTCGCTGCTAATGAGCAATCAAACACCACCTGTTGTATTTTCACCACTTGTTTTTGGTGAAGGGTTCTGATTGATGTTACTGGTAATACACTGTAATTGAGAAACAATTTGTTCTTAACCCAAAACATTTACTCTTTACAGGTATTGACCCCAGCAAATAGCTGCATGGGTCCCAACGGCTCTTAGCCGTAAGTATTTTGGAAATCCCATCCTTTTTATCTTTTTCACACTATATTCCTCACGGCAGGGTGCACCTTAGTGCGTGTACACCACCGGAGGATTACATAACTTGGTCCTGACGAAAGCTGAGCGACTCGGGCTCATACAAACAGAAACATGTCGACCTGAAGTTATTCCTCACTGTGGACTAGGTGTCTCTAATTGTCGAGACTTTTCCTATGTTTCCACTTTAAATTGTTTTTAACCAAGTGCGGGTTGGACTATTAATAAAATAGTTGACAGTCACAACTACGCACTTTTTAACCTTTTTGGCACCCACCTAGCACGATTTGGCTTTCCTTTTTGCACCCTTAACACACACAAGGACCAGCTCGGCTGTAAACATGCGTTGTAGCACACTGGAAAGACACTGTCTTTCCAGTGGGAACCCAGTGATGAAGCATGTCACCACTAGGTTGGTGAGTGAGGGTTCTTATATAACCAGTCTTTTGTTTCATTTTCTCTACCCTCCCTTCCCTTTCACTTCAAAAGAAAAATCTCCTCATTTTGAAGTGTTTTTTGGTACCTTCACTCTTCTGTTGTTTAGCAAATACACCCCTCAAGGCCTTCCCCACCAGAAGACACAATGGGTTTCAATCAGTTGATACACAGGGCTGCGCAATATCATGGGGTAGACCTGCATACTCCTGAGGCGTGAGCCGGGAGCAACGCAAACCGCAGCTTGAATAATTGCGCTGATATTTTTTTAATTGTGCACTTTACTGTGTGGGGGCTCAATTGTTTTAAATCTTCCTGTGTTACGATTTCTTACCTCGCTCTGCATCTTTAGATCCTCTGGGACGCACTGATCGGGATAGGGGTGGGAGTGTGGTCGCCATCTTGTGTGAGGAGACTAGATCGCAGACTAGTGTTTGCTGACTCGCCTGCCTCTGGGGCCACCATAAAAGACGTCAATCAGGCGCCCGCGCATTACCATACTCCTGAGGCGTGAGCCGGGAGCAACGCAAACCGCAGCTTGAATAATTGCTCTGGTATATTTTTAATTGTGCACTTTACTGTGTGGGGGCTCAATTGTTTTTTATGTTCAATTCTTTTTATTGAGGCCCCGCAGGTGGGGTTATCTTATGAGTGACATAGACACAGCGATAAGCCTACAACCCTGCTCGGGCCGGCCGCGTCATAAGGAGTGCACATAAACTCAGCAGGAACGCATAGTAAGGCAATCGTCAAGCATACTGGAGTGCCTACAACCCAAAAATGGCCGGCCGCGCACTTCTTCGCTGTCTGCGCTAACTGCACGCTTAACAGTCACTGGCCGTGATCGCTCAGCCCCAAGGGCCAGGTACAACCTAGGAACAAAAACTGGTGAATTCTTAGAACCAAACGTGCCCAAACAGTAGTGCAATGCGATAGAGGAATCAGCTGTTAAGAACAGAGAAAGGGGGGGAAGTAGGAGGGGAAAGATCAAAGGGTGAGCAAAGAATAGAAGTAGCAGGGACCAAGGGGGTACGGTCGGCTCGTGTCAATGCAGGGTGGATCTACCATCTCCAGCACACTCACAGCACATTGTCTGGACGCATTATGGAGGGAGCAGAGTATCCTCAACCAGACGCAGGGTTCGCAACCTGGGTGGTACATGGCGCTCATGCTCTATTTTGTATAAGAAATTTCACCAGGGGCTGCCACACTTTGCCAAAGCGCGTATCGCGGGCCTGCAGTCTAGCCGTGAGGAGCTCCATGGTCAATACATGCCAGAGGCGTACAAACCATGCTGCCACCGGTGGTGCTTCTGTTCTTTTCCAGTAAAGGTTAATGAGCTGTCTGGCTGCCCCCAGAATTTGAAGCGCTATCATCCAGTCATTACGGGTGAGTGCCGGGAGCCCAGATGGTTTGACCCCAAGTAGAATAGTGCTAGTGGCATCAGGCAGAGGAAACCCCAAGACCCTCCTGATATGGCTCAGGACCTCCTTCCAGAAGAGGGTTAGCCATGGGCAGGTCCACCAGATATGTAGGAAGTCCCCAGTCGCGGACCGACACCTCCAACACACAGGAGAGGAAGCCGGGAACATCCTGTGTAGGCGCTGCGGAGTATAGTACCACTGAGTCATCATTTTGTAGGCGTTTTCTTGCTGCGGATGTTGCGGTAGATCTTGGGTATGTCACGCCACAACCGCAACCATTGCATAGGCGTGATGTCGGTACCCGAAAGGGACTGCCATCGAGTCTGGTAGCTCTGGGAAGGCGGCGTCTGGGGATGCTGTAGGATATGATAGATCTTTGAGACTAAGCCTTTTGAGTCAGTGAAGTAGCGGGCCAAGTTCTCGAATGGGGTGAAAGGGCGAGTGGCCGCCCGGTAAGTCTCATCTCCCATTACCCAGTGTCTTAGTTGGATATACTGCATTTCGGCCTCAGGCGGTAATCGGAAATCCTCCCTACAGTGTGCAAAGGATTTTAAGGTGCCCCCATCAAAGAGGTCCGTAAGCACCCTGCAATTGCCTTGGGACCATCTGCGAAAAGCTCTGGTGCGAAGGGCCGGTGGGAACCACGGATTCCCTTCAATCGGAGTATATGGTGAGGGAAAGGTGGTGAGGCCCCGACGCACTGCCACCCGACCCCAAATGTCCAGCACAGTTTTCGTTGGCACCGCCATGTCGGCGCTCGGGGAGCGCCCCACCCTATGATTCCACACTAGATCCCATATGGTGTGTCCAGTCACGGCTCTATCCATGTGCAGCCACCCCTTCTCGCTTTCTGTGGTACCCCACTCAACTATGTAGCGGAGATGGGCAGCCCAATAGTACTCCACTAGGTTGGGACACCCCAGTCCTCCTCAGTCTCGGGGCGCTAAGAGGAGTGCCTGCGACTAGGTTGGGACACCCCAGTCCTCCTCAGTCTCGGGGCGCTAAGAGGAGTGCCTGCGAGAAGCGGGCCTCTTACCTTCCTCAAACAAAATTGGTTAAGTCCCTTTGCAAGGCTCTAATATTGTGCAGTGGGATGGGGGTAGGTAAGCACTGGAACAAGTATAGTATTTTGGGTAGGATGGACATCTTTATGGCATTTAGTCTGCCCAGCCAGGATGGCACAAGTGCCTTTCAATTCCACAGGTCCTCCAGCTCCGCTCGTCTGTAATCTCTCCAATTAACGTGCGTCCAGCCCTCGAGTGAGGGAGTCAACTGTAGGCCAAGGTACCGGATGTGCTGTGCTGTCCAGCGGTAGTTAAGGATGAGGGGGTCCCAGTGAAGGAAAAAACTTGTTATTTAAAAGCCATCAAAGTAAATCTAGTCAACAAAAAAATACCTCTATAATGTTTTATTCACATTATAGGGAAAGAGCAGTAATAAGCATTCACAAAGCATACAAAATAGTAATGGTACAGGTGCCCCTGGGGGTGGAAGGGACGTGATATAGTGAAGGTAAGGTGGGGGGGGGGATTCGTGACAATAAAAACACGATATTGATCAAACAATAATATGAATTCAATGTCCAATAATCGGTGAAATAAACGATTAATCAATTGCAAAGTTCAAAAAAGCACATGCCCCAATGTCCATATTATACGAGCATAGTGGGTTGGAGGGGGCTGTTAAAGGGCAGGAACGTGTGTCGACGTTTCGACCCTAAGGGCGCAGGATTGGTTGAGTTCCTTGCATGTGGGTCTTCTTCAGGACGGGTGGAGATAGTGGGGCAGCCAACCTGACATTAAAAAGATGATGAGTTAGATAGTATTACTTAAATAATGAACAAATCTGAAGTCTGGTCTGGGTAGACACTTCGGGTAAAAAGGACGTACCTGAGTACATCAGTTTGAGAAATAACGTTTTCCAGGAAAAGGTCGATGACGTTTATTCAAACCTTAAGAAAAATCATAATTGTATCCATTAAAAATATTGTCATTCTGATTAAATCCACTGAGCAATAATGGAAATCACCAAAGGACTTACTTGTTAAGTAAAGTCCGGATTTCACGGGGAAGATCCGAATGCTGGACGGGGAGAGCCACTCGAACAATCTATACAGAAGGGGAATATCATTTAAAATTGGGCCAGTATGAGCTAAAGCTCGAATGAGGGGTTTAACGGAAGCAGAGCTTACCAAGTGGGTTGAAAATCCCCTGTTGTACTCTGTTGTTGAAAAAAAGTGCTGATTGAATCAGGAGCGGTTTCTGTGGGACAGAGAGAGAGAATAACAAGGCGCCGTTAATGTGGGTTGTGGCGGAATGGGGGTTAAAGTGTCTTACTGCAGAGCCGGTGTGTAGAAGGGCTTACCGGTCGGCAAAAAGCTCGGCGTCTCTCTCTGGTTCCTCGAGGAGAGTGAGGAACTTCCTGATGCCATAGTTGTCATGGCACCCGGGGTCACGTGGGATAGAAATGGAAAAAAGACTCCCGGGAGTCGTCCGTAACCAAGGCAATGAGATTGGTTGCGTTATCATTGAGAGGAAAAGTTTATTCCGTATTGCTGATTATTCCCATGGGCTCGGTGATTAAAACGGGTGGTTATTAATTGTTGTACATGACGAATGTGAAGGGTAACAACAGGTTCGAGGCATGTGGGCTGCTAAATTCATATCTTAGCATTAGATCGCCGCCTAGTGTTGGGTCCGGATGATCGCACATTGTTGTCCTGGAAGAGTCTTCGAAGTATCCTGAGATAGGTGGCTCCTCCCCTGGACTACAGTGCGCATGGGCATCGGCTCCATCCTTAGATTGTTTTTTTCCGCCATTGGGTTCGGATGCGGTCTCGACGTCTCTCTGTCGGAACCGAGAAAACATAACTTTAAACGGCCAAAAGGCTGTGTGTTCTGACGTCGGTATTGTTTGCGTGCGGTCTCGAGTTCTTCCGTCTCTCGGAGCCGGAATCAGCGGAGTATTTCTACTCTTCGGACATCGAGGCCTTCTCATCGCGACTCGACACCGACTTTGCAACATGGAGCGGAGCCCATTTAAACTCTGTCCGCTCTGTGGGTCCAAATACCCACATATAGACGTGCACCCGGTCTGTAACAAGTGCCTTTCGCCAGACCATGACGAAGGAAACTGCAGGGCTTGTGCGAGTTTCAGGTCGAAGAAGACTCTCACCATTCGGCGCGCGGTGCGCCTTGTGGCCAATCAAGCGGCCCCGGATCCAGAAGACATCTTCGATGACCAAGATGAGGAGGACCAGAGCCATCATCTTCAGATTTCCCCGCCCGAGACGGAGGTCGAGGCAGATCCGGAAGACGACGACGGAGTCGTGGGTCAAGGCCTTGAATACGTCGACGAGGTAGGGGACGACGAAGGGGTTTATGGGGCCGCGGAAGATAGCTCAGAGGACGAGCTATGCCCCGAAGTTTACGGACATAAAGAACGGGTCAAAGGATCGCCTGTCGGCCTTCCCCAAGAACCCGTAGCGCAAGCCACGGCCCCGCCTCCGGGCCCGGCCACGGACATACTTGCTGCGCCGAAAGTATCGAAACCGAAACTGAAAGCAACGGTATCGACAACACCTAAAATGGCCGACCCGAAACCGAAACCGAAACTTAAGGACTCAGGCGTCCCTAAGATGGCGATCGTTACAACGAAAACGAATAAGCCTGCAGCCTCATCGACTCCGTCGACCTCCGGCCCACAGAAGTCGAAGAAAACTGGCGATTCCGGGGGGTCGAAATCGGCGCCGGAGGAGAGATCCTCTAAAAAGGGTGGCACGCACAAGACCAGCGCGGCGGCGCCGGCACAACACGCCAAAGCCAGCGACACAGCTCCGGCTCCGACTGGGACATCTGCGCACCGGTCCAAGGACTCGGCGGATGTGGCATCATCTACCAACCCTCAAAAATTCCAGCAGAATGTCGGATCCGAGGGCATACCCACCTCGTCGGTGCCAAAAACCACTGTCTCCGACGCCTCCCTCATTGCTTCTTCACTACAAAGAATTAGGGAGAAGGCCTCTGCTTCGTCGGCGCCGGCGCCATCGCCGCAGAAGGCGACAGACGTCCCGGTCAAGCCTGCAAGTAAACTCCTCTTCCTTCTGCCGCCAAAAGTGGCGCCGAAGGCCTTTTCATCAAAATCCACGCCAAAGAAGTCGGAATCTTCTACGGCAGGGACACTTTCAGGTCCAATTCTCGGCTCAGAAGAGGGTTCGGAGTGCTTCATAGATGCAGAAACGGGCAGACTAACCCTTTACAAGAGGAAGATCACTTCGCAGCCGGTGGAATCCTACGTCATCCCCCTGAAGAAGAAAAAGTTTCCTCAGGACGCCTCAGGCCTCATGGAACCTATCCAGCCCACTCCGAGAAGGAGCCCAACACCGTCTCCAGACCACTCTGAAAGTGAGGGCTACGATGAAGATGACCAATACACTTTCCCGGTCAATGAACCAGGCGCACAACTGGATTCATATGATGACATTGGGGACCAGGGCTCCCAAAATGTGGGACAAGACCCACAGGCTTTCAGTACACGTGCATCCCCGACAGAGGATTCTGCAGGTTTCCATGCACTCATTGAGAGGGCGGCTGCTAATCATGATGTGGACATGCATGCTGACCCAGTTGAAGAAGACTTTCTGTTCGACACCTTTTCAGTCTCGGAAAGAACTGTGAAGACACTGCCTATGCTCAAAGGGGTCCTCAAGCATGCTGCGGACATCTTTAAAGAGCCTACCAGGGCGAGGGTGGTCAATCAACGTATTGAAAAAAAGTACAGACCAGCGCCTGCAGACCCTGCATACATTCGGGGACAGTTGCCGCTTGACTCCCTGGTGGTCGCAAATGCCCGTAAAAGGGCCAACTCCCAAACAACGGGTGAAGCTCCTCCCCCGGATAAGGAGTCCAAAGTGCTAGAGGCAGGAGGCAAAAGAGTGGCTGCGCAAGCTGCAAATCTCTGGCGCATTGCAAATACACAGGCACTACTGGCACATTATGATAGATCACATTACGACACACTAGAGCAAATTGTGCAACACCTGCCTCCGCAGTTTCAAGAGGGCACCAAAATGGTTATACAGGAAGGACAACTGATCTCCAATGCGGCCATAAAGTGTGCACTTGATGCCGCGGACACAGCCGCTAGGGCTATTAACACCAGTGTCATGCTGAGACGACAGGCGTGGCTCCGCATATCGGGGTTTAAACCTGACATCCAAACAACCATACTTAATCAACCAGTCAATCCTGATAGACTGTTTGGTCCAGATGTTGACACCACCCTGGAAAAAATTAAGAAAGACACCGAAACTGCTAAATCTATGGGGGCCCTACAATCACAGCAGTTTCGTGGCAATAATTTCCGTCGCTCAGGTGCCCGTGGAGTCACCAGAGGACAGATGGGTCAGCAGTCACAGTTCCCTAGGGGTGGAGCACAATCCTCGTACCCCAAACAGAGCAAGAGGGGCTACAGGGGAAACAGCAACAAAGGACGCGGCAGAGGGAACAACAATACACGCTCCTCTGCCCCAAGCAATCAGTGACTCACTGTCACTGCCCCCCGACCACTTAACACCTGTCGGGGGGAGACTACAGCAGTTCCTGCCCGTCTGGATCAACATCACCACAGACAGGTGGGTGCGACAACTTATCCAGTACGGTTATTGTCTAGAGTTAAAATCCACTCCACCCAACATTCCACCAAGGCAAAGACCTATGTCCGCAGAGCACTTGCACTTATTGCAGCAGGAAGTGGTGGTGATGCTGCAAAAAGGAGCAATCGAGCTCGTGCCAGTGGGGGAGGAAGGCACAGGGGTATATTCACTGTACTTCCTCATTCCAAAGAAGGACGGATCGCTCAGACCAATTCTGGATCTCCGTCCCCTCAATCTGTATATACTGTCAGAGCATTTCCATATGCTTACACTGCAACAGATTCTTCCCATGTTAAACAAAGGGGACTTCCTAGCAACCTTAGACCTCAAGGATGCTTATTTCCACATTCCCCTGCACCCGTCCCACAGAAAGTACCTCAGGTTCACTATCCAAGGCACGCATTATCAGTTCAAAGTCCTACCCTTCGGAGTCACCACAGCCCCAAGGGTGTTTACCAAGTGCCTGGCGACAGTGGCAGCGCACCTCAGGAGGCAGAACATCCATGTCTACCCCTACCTCGACGACTGGCTCGTTCAAGCCAGGTCGGAACAACAGTGCGCCGCGGACATGTCGACTACCATTCACCTCCTTCACGACCTGGGTTTCTCGTTGAATTACCCAAAGTCACACCTTCAGCCGGCACATGTCCGACAGTTTCTGGGTGCGACAATCAATACCCTGACGGCCAAGGCGCAACCAAACCAGGTCAGGATAGACAGCATGCAGTCTCTAATCCAAAAGTTCAGACCGAAACACTCACTTCCAGCATGAGTGTTCATGCAGTTGATAGGCATGATGGCCTCCTGCATCTTCATAGTCCCTCACGCACGGTTGCATATGCGCCCGCTCCAGGAGTGCTTAGCAAACCAGTGGACACAGGCTCAGGGACAATTAACAGACCTAGTGTTGGTTACCAGTCGGGCATACAACTCTCTGCATTGGTGGACTCCACACAACCTTTGCAAGGGCCGACTGTTCCAGGAGCCAGTGCCACAAGTTATCCTGACGACGGACGCATCTCTCCAGGGATGGGGAGCTCATCTGCTCACTTACACGGTGCAGGGACTATGGACGACGCAGCAACAGAAGATGCACATCAACTATCTAGAACTGATGGCGATCTTCATGGCGCTCAAGTCCTTCATTGTACATCTGTGCAACAAGGTGGTGTTAGTCCGGACGGACAACATGACCGCGATGTACTACATCCAAAAGCAGGGGGGAACCCACTCACCGCAGCTGTCTCATCTGGCTCAGAGCATGTGGAAGTGGGCCATTCAGAGGAACATCTTCCTCATGGCAGAACACCTCCCAGGAAAGGACAATCAGATGGCGGATCTGCTCAGCAGATACAGCCATCAAATGCACGAGTGGGAGATACATCCATCAGTACTCCAGCCGTACTTCCAAAAGTGGGGTCATCCAGAAATAGACCTGTTCGCCACAAGGGAGAACGCAAAATGCCAAAGCTTCGCCGCCAGGTTCCCACACCCGCAATCACAGGGCAATGCGATATGGATGAACTGGTCAGGCAAATTTGCGTACGCTTTTCCCCCGACACCTCTGATACCACTGGTGGCGAGAAAACTAAGGCAACACTCGATGACACTAATCCTAGTTGCTCCAACGTGGGCGCGCCAGGCCTGGTACACCACGTTCCTCGAACTCTCGGTGGTACCGCACCAAAGACTGCGCCTCACGCCCAGACTTTTGACGCAGAACCATGGAGAAATTCAGCATCCAGATCCGCAACAGCTCAACCTAGCGATCTGGCTCCTGAAGTCTTAGAGTTTGGATACCTCAACCTACCTCCTGAATGCATGGACATCATCAAGGAGGCGAGGAAACCGTCAACCAGAGCATGCTATGCCGCAAAATGGAAGCGTTTTGTCATTTACTGTGCAGACAATGACATAAACCCGCTAGATGCATCTATCCCTAACATTATTTGCTATCTGTTACACCTTTACAAGTGCAAACTAGCGTTCACTTCTATTCGGATACATCTATCCGCCATCGCAGCTTACCTTCAAAACAGGCAGCATCTCTCGGTCTTCAGGGTGCCTGCCATTAAAGCGTTTCTTGAAGGTCTGAAACGAGTCATTCCCCCAAGAACACCGCCAGCTCCGGTGTGGAACCTCAATGTGGTCCTCACCAGACTGATGGGACCACCATTTGAGCCACTGCACTCGTGTGAACTGCAATTCCTAACGTGGAAAGTAGCTTTCCTAGTTGCTATTACGTCACTAAGGCGTGTTAGTGAGCTACAAGCGCTCACAATCCAGGAGCCATTCATTCAGATTCATCCAAATAGGGTAGTGCTACGTACTAACCCCAAATTCCTTCCAAAGTTGGTGTCACATTTTCATCTCAACCAAACTATCGACTTGCCGGCATTCTTCCAAAACCCACAAACAGTGGCGGAAAGAATGCTCCATACGTTAGACGTACGGCGGGCGTTGATGTACTACATAGACAGGACACAACACTTTAGGAAAACAAAACAACTCTTTGTTGCCTTCGCACCACAACACAAAGGCAACCCCATTTCCAAAGCAGGAATAGCCAGATGGATTGTTAAGTGCATTCAAATCTGCTATCAAAAAGCCAAGCGCACTTTAACAATACCCCCAAAGGCGCACTCCACACGCAAATTGGGGGCATCCATGGCTTTCCTAGGAAACATTCCTCTAGAGGACATTTGCAGAGCAGCCACGTGGACTACACCACATACCTTTACAAAACACTACTGTGTTGATGTACATTCCAAACAGCAAGCAGCTGTAGGACAGGCTGTTCTCAAGACACTTTTTCAGGTTTCTGCAGCTGGCACGGGCAACCGCCGCTGATGGAGGGACTGCTATGTATTCTATGCTAAGATATGAATTTAGCAGCCCACATGCCTCGAACTGAATATGCTACTTACCAGTATGCATCTGTTCTTGGCATGTAGGGCTGCTAACATTCATATCGCCCACCCTCCTCCCCGGTGCCTGTCGCAGCTGCAGATATACTATTGTATTCAATCATTAGCATGGACATCCTTTATACTTTTCACTCTATCCTCTGCCACAATGGCGAAAAACAATCTAAGGATGGAGCCGATGCCCATGCGCACTGTAGTCCAGGGGAGGAGCCACCTATCTCAGGATACTTCGAAGACTCTTCCAGGACAACAATGTGCGATCATCCGGACCCAACACTAGGCGGCGATCTAATGCTAAGATATGAATGTTAGCAGCCCTACATGCCAAGAACAGATGCATACTGGTAAGTAGCATATTCAATCGGCAAGGCAATAGGATTGCGTTGTCATAGAGAGGAAAAGTATATTCCGCGATGTGGATAGTTCCAATGGGCTCAGTTATTAAAACGAATCGTTACTGATGTTGTAATACATGACGAATGTGAAGGGTAACAACAGGTCGGTTGGAAAGGCTAGAGCCAACCACAATTGAGGTAGCAAACATACCAGTCAGAACAGTAAACATTAATTAAACCCGTGGGATAGTTATAGTAACATTATTGATACATTACTGCGTACCTATCACAAGATGGTAAAGGCAGTCTGTATCATTGATAATCCAATGATAGTATATAGACAAAATATACAGGTTATTCGAAGTGAATAGCCAGCCTGTTCGTTGGAGAACAATCGGTTCATATTATATCAAAAAGTATACTGCGTACCTGTCACAAGACGGTATAGGCAGTTTCGATTTATATCAAACATCTGTTATGGTGTCAAGATTAGGGAGAGAAATCACAATAGATGATTATCACAAAAGGTCAATAATTATCATTAGACCGCTAGTGACCCTCTTCACACTAAAGTGGCAAGCTGTGAGAAGGAACTGTCGTGTTCATTCAGACCTGCATGAATAAAGTTGAAAAAGAACATCCACTTCAGTTCCCTAATGTTGAGTATATTAGAGATATTCCCTTCCCTCGGGCCTAGGTTAATTTTCTCAATCACAGCCCATTTGAGGCTCTCAGGTGAGTGTTGGGCTGATCTGAAGTGGTCAACTAGTGGGGCACCTACCACTTCACACCTGATACGACTCATGTGTTGTAGGACACGTTGTTTGATTTTTTGTTGAGTTTGTCCAATATAGATGAGATTGCAAGGGCAAACATAAATCACAGTGGAAGTATTACAGTTAGTTAGAAATTTCAGTTGGATTTTGTTCTGCTTATACTGAAATTCTTTAGTCTGTATACAACTATCACAAGCTTTGCATTGGCCGCATTTGAAATGGCCAGTAATTGGCTGAAGATTCCAAAGTGATCTGATGGTAGGGTCCTCCCTGGTTGGAAGGAGCGAGCGCACTACGTAGTCTCTAACACTTTTGGATTTCTTGAAGGCATGTAGCGGGGTGCCTGGATGCTGAATATCATCTGCAACCAGTTGCCAGTGGTGATTGACAATCTTTTTGATATGGTTGCTCTTGGTCGAAAAAGTCGTCACGCATACAATACGATTCTCTTGAGTGCTGGTGGGATCTTTGGTCTTCAAAAGTTCCTCTCGTGGGTAGAACCAGGCTCTTTTACGAGCTTTGGTAACCAGTCTTTTCGGGTAGCCACGGGCTTTCAAACGGTCAGCCAGGTCTTCAGACTGTTGAAAGTAGTGTTCCTTGGTGGAGCAGTTTCTACGGACACGTAAGAACTGCCCAAATGGGGCGCTACCTGTTCAAGTTGAGGAATTTCTGTCTTAGGGATGGTGAGATTAAGCGCCCAGGATTTATCATGATTGATTTTCAAGCCAGAGACTCGTTCAAATGAAATGAAATGAATGAAATGAAATGAAATTGGATTTATAAAGCGCATGGCTGCCCGTAAGCGTCCCAGCGCTGCCTGACAAATAATAAGAAGGCTCTAAAGGGGGTAGGAGTTTTTAAGGATCTTTAGGGAAGAGAAAAAATTTGAAAAGCTTTCGAAATTTGACGAGGGATGGTTCAGTGCGAATGTGTCTTGGGAGGGCGTTCCAGGTCTTTGCCGCATTTACAGAAAAGCGGCGGCCTCCCGAGCGGGCTTTTCTGACTCTGGGAACTATGGCCAAATGTTCAAGATCCGATCGAAGGGCACGTGGAGGTCTGTACGGGCGAATCAGGCTTCTTAGTGCCTGGGGTCCTTTGCCTTGGAGAGCTTTATGGACCATACATGATGCCTTAAAAGATATTCGCTCGCGAACTGGGAGCCAATGCAGGGCTCTCAGCAGTGGTTTTGCAGATGCTCTTCTTGGGGCGCCCATGAACATCCTGGCGGCAGCGTTTTGTACCCGTTGTAGGGTGTTAATGGTGGCTTCTGGAGCTGCCAGGAGCAGCGCATTACTGTAGTCCAATCTGGACAAAATAAGTCCCTGGATCAGTAATTTTCTGGATTGGAAGGGTAGCAGTGGGAGGACTTTCCGCACTGTTCGGAGCAAGCCGAAGCATATGCCTGCCACTTTCTGGGCATGTCACCTGAAGGTTAGTTCAGGCTCTAACCATACCCCCAGGCTTTTAATTTTGTCTTTTGGTGGGGGCACCTCACCCATACAGGGCGGCCAAGATGCTTTGGGTAGGGAGGAAAATTGGTGACCCAAAATTAAAATCTCGGTTTTTGCTCCGTTCAGTTTGAGCTTAGAGTTAGTCATCCAGGAAAAGATTCCAGAGAGACAGGCCGAGAGGTTGTCTGAGCAGCCCACTTTTTGCGTCAGCGAGACGACTAATTGGGTGTCGTCTGCGTAAGTGACGCATTTAATCCCGAACGGGGCTACTACCTCCTCCAGTGGGGCCATGTATACATTAAACAGGGTAGGGCTCAGGGATGAACCCTGGGGGACTCCACACTGGAGGGGAGTAGATTTGGACATAACGCCATTTTCCCAGATCTTAAATGCTCGTTTACCCAGAAAGGATTCCAGCCATTTCAGGGCCATTCCCGCAATCCCCAGTCTTGCAAGAGGGTGGACTAGTATTTTGTGGTCCACCGTGTCAAATGCAGCGCTTAGGTCCAGGAGGATCAGAACTCCCGATCCCCCTGAATCTAAGATGCACCTTGCCTCCTCAGCTACCGCTAGAAGGGCTGTGTCAGTGCCCTGTCCTGGGCGGAAGCCCGTTTGCGAGCCACTTAACAGGTCATTGCTTTCTAAAAACCCAGAGAGCTGCTGATTAACAATTTTTTTTCTTTTTTTTTTAAGCCAAGTGTGGACTCTCGAGGTCTCGTGAGCGTCAGGATGAGGTCATCTGCAAAGAGCGCTACTTTATGATCAAGACCTCCTAACGGGATACCATGGATGTCAGGGGCCCGGCGAATCATATCAGCCAACGGTTCGATCGCCAAGGCAAATAATAGAGGCGAGAGTGGGCACCCTTGCCTGGTTCCTCTGCCTATGGCGAATGGTTCTGTGAGTTGTCCGTTCACTCTAATCCTGGCCCGTGCGCAATGTAGGGTGCCATGATTCTAGCGACCATCTTTGGACCGAGTCCTATCTTATGGAGGACCGCTCTGAGGAAGGACCAGTCCACGCGGTCGAATGCCTTCTCGGTGTCCAAGGAGGAGACAGGCCGGGATCCGCCAATGGTGGGCCTTGCCCACAAGATGCGCCACTTTTCGTACGTTGTCAGCCCCCTGTCGTCCTCGGATAAAACCCACTTGGTCTGGGTCAACCAGGCCCGGCATGTGGGGGTCCAGACGTTTCGCCAGTATTTTCGTGTAGATTTTAAAGTCCGTATTTAATAAGGCAATCGGGCGGTAGGACGAGCACATGGCCGGGTCCTTCCCAGCTTTCAGTATCAGGGCAATCTCAGCCATCCCCATGTCTAGGGACGGGCCTCGTTCTTCTGTAAAGGAGTTAAACAGCCGGAGCAGGTGAGGACCCAGCTGCGCCTGGAAAACGCGATAGAAAGATAATGGGAGGCCGTCAGGCCCGGGTGTCTTCCCCAAGTGCAGCTCCTGCACCGCTGACGTTATCTCCTCCTGCGTGATCGCCTCTCTAGGAGTTGAGCAAATTGGGGATGGAGCGTCACGCCGCTAAAGCTCCCCACCACATCCTCTATGAGCTCAGAGGGGGGCCTCTTCTCAGTGTAAAGGGATTTGTAGTAATCTTTGAAGGCTTCGCATTTAGCTCTAGCCGCCGCAACTCTCGTCCCGTTCGGCAGCTGCACGTTGGCTATGTGGGCCTTAGCAGCTCTGGCTCTCAACCACCTCGCTAACATTCTCCCCACTTTATCACCACCCTCGTAGTACTTTTGCTTCAATGCCACTAGTGAGGTTTCAGCCCTATTGGCACGCAGCAGCCTGAGCTGACCTCTAAGGTTGGCCAGGTGCCTCCTTGACCTCTGGGTAGAGACGCTCTGATCTCGCACCTCAGCCTCCGTCAATTTGTCCTCCAGTGCTCGTGCCTCTCGCGCCCTTGCTATTGAGAGGGACGTGATATGGCCCTGTATCGTTGCCTTGAAGGCGTCCCATACCACCGGGAAGGGCGTCTCCGGTATGTCATTATGCGCGAAGTAGGAAATGATGGCCTCTCGGATGCTCTCATCATCCGCCGCATCTCGCAGGATACCCGGCGGGAGATGCCACTTCCTCTCTCTGGGGGGGGCGGCCGCCGGGTCTTGTAGGGTCAATTCGACGTGAGCGTGATCAGAGATCGAGATGTCAGACATCTCCGCTCCCAAAACGTCGCGGGAGAGATCAGGGGATATGAACAGGAAGTTGATGCGAGAATAGGAACAGTGAGCATGGGAATAATATGAGTATTCCCTTTTATCCAGGGAGAAGTAGCGCCATGAATCAAAGAGCCCTAGGTCTATGAATCGCTTATGCAATTCCGAGGACATCGCCCCAGCTCCACTAAAAGAGCCCTCACTCCTATCTAGCCTTGGGTCCCAAACCAAGTTCAGGTCCCCTCCCACAATAAGTGATGAACCGTTCTGCGGCACATGCTCTCTCAAAAGGTCTCGAAGGTATCGGTCCTGCGCCTGATTGGGAGCATAGATGTTACACAGGGTGAGGCGTCTCCGTCCCACCTCCACTCCTACCCTGAGAAAGCGCCCATCGCCACTCTTGAAAGGCGTGTCTGCACCCCGCCTGATGCCAGCCCTGCACAGTATCGCCACCCCGCTGTCTTTGTGTCAGTAGCCGAAATTGTAGAGGGTACTTTGGATGTGCCATGCGCATAGTGTCGGCTTGGAGAAGATGAGTCTCCTGTAGGAGAATAATGTCTGGGTTCTGGCGGGTAAGATAGTGCCACACCTGCTTGCGCTTATTAGGCGAGTTAAGGCCCTTAACGTTGAGGGACAGGATCTTCAGGGGGCCATCCACGCTCCCAGCTGTATTAGGACCATCAGGAATCGCTGTCATTCCCATCGCCGCTAACACACACACACCATTCACACCCCAGTCACAAGTCCACTCCCCATCCCCCCGCCAACCACCAGTATCCCCCTCCCCCCCCAGGTCCCACGCAGAAGAGGAGGGAGACAGAAAAGAGTACAGAGGGGAATAGAAGAGGAAAGGGAAGAAGAAGACAAAAAACTTTCAGCCAGAGAGTCTTGTCATTCGAACACAACAATCGCGGCCAACGGGGCCGGAGTTCTCTGACCCCATTACAGGGCATCCTACACCCGCAGGTTTGGACGCTCTCCGGGATGTCACTCCCTAGGGGGCAGGTCAGGGGGGTCGTGGTGGTCTTAGAGTACATTTGGACATGGGGCTCCCACCGCCCCGGGTCTCAGCCACCGTGGTCTGGGTACATAGCGAACAAACTCCCCACAGTCTGACCCATAAGTCAGTAACAGGAGATGTTAGGTCAGCACACCAGGAGGGATGCAGTATGGTCAAGCCCGCTGTCAGGGCGTGAGAGATCCCCGTCAGATTCAGTCTTATCTCTTTCAAGAGATCGAATGTGGGCTATAATGTCCTGTTTAGCCTGACTGTGTGTGGCCTCCGCAGCAGGAGGAGTGCGCCGCCGTCTCTGTACCGTGGTCCAATCCGGGCCAGCTGGCGTTCTCTTTCGGTTAGGAGGTCGGGTTGGGCTCGCCGTTAGAGACGCCGACATGTGGAGAAGTTGTGCCGCTTCAGTGTAGGATCTCAGAGCTCTGCGTTTACCCTCCCATTGGAAAATGAGCGCAAATGGGTGCCCCTATTGGTAGGCAATGTTCATGCCCCGCAATTTTTCCGTCACAGGGCGGAATGCTCGTCGTCTCTTCAATGTATTAGGCGCCAAGTCCTGGAAGATTTGAATTCTGTGGCCTTTATATCGTAGGTCTGGCTGGTCACGCGCACGTTTCCATATCTCCTCTTTCTCCACAAAGAAGTGCACCCTGGTGAGGATGTCCTGCAAGAGGCCCGGTCTCCCCACTGGGGCCGCCACTCGGTGCGCCCGGTCCAGTGTGGGGGGTGACATGTCCTCATCCCCCCGGACCTCATGAAGGAGCTGCGCCACATAGTCCACCATGTCCTCCCCTTCCTCTCTGAGCGGAACTCCCCAGATACGGAGGTTGTTGCGCCGGCTCCTGTTCTCCAAGTCCTCCTGCTTAATCTGGAGGTCGATATTATGCTCCTCAAGGGCCAGCTGGCGCTGCCATAGGTGTTCCTGATCCTCCGTACGCGTGTCCATAGTTTTCTCTAGGCCATCAACTCAGGCCCCAAGCTCCGTCACCTCCTTTCTAAGCTCAGTGACGCAGGAGTGTACCTCAGACCGCAGGGACCATATCTCCACCTTGAGCTCAGTCATAAAGGCGGCCATAAATGCCTGTGTGACTGGCGGGTATTCCGAAGCGGCCCGGGACGGGCCCTCCCCGGCTGCAGGCGCCCCCGCCTTGCCCCACATGGCTACCACAGTGTTGTCCTTGGGGGGCCGCCGCCGGGTCGGCCCTGGCGCTTTTATTAGAGCGCGTCATCGTCTCTTTGGCCAGGCAGACCAGAGGGAAAATCACGTCCCCGCTCAGAAGGCGGGTCGGTCCTCCAGCAAGTCGGGGTCGGTCGCGCCACTGCTTTCACACAACCTCAGACTACGAGCAATGACAGAGGGGGGGAATAGGCCCACCGGGAGTATCGCACCAGTCAGGCTGCAGCACAGGGAGCAGGAACACCCAATCCGCCCGAGGATCCCCGGCTTGGACCACAGGCCCCCCCCCCCACGAAATCCGTGCAGCTCACCTCCGTTATGCAGCCCAGTCCCTCTGCGTAGAGTCACCTGAAGGTTGCCTCCGGTCACCTCTCCCCGGCCAGCCGCCGGACACTCCTCTGTGGCTTGGTGCTGACCGTTCAGGGTCCGATCCCAGCAGGTCCCAAGGGGAGGACCCCCAACCGACCTCTCTGCCACTCTGTATGTGAGGTTCACACGCCTCAGGCCACTCCACAAGATCGCCGTATGCCCCAGTCGCTCCTATTCGGCAAAATGGCGGTCGCCGCACACTGCAGGGCCTCGCCACACCGCCGTCGCTCACCTCCTTTCAGGCCGTGTCTGCCGCCGGGGATCTCCCGCCAGGCCACCGTCTTCTTTCACCGCCTCCTCGGTGGGGTGCACATCACCTCGCTCTCCAGCCGGGCCGAGCCGCCAATCAGTCTCCCCAGGGCTCCAGGCTCAGCAAAATGGCGGGTCTTCGGTCACCAGACCTCGGGGACAGACGAAGTCACCCCTGGCGCAGTAAGAGCAGGAGCCGCCTCCGACAGGCACTCGGGTGGCAGAGCACCGCCTCCGACAGTGCGCCCACTCCCTCCGGGGTCCACACTGTCCGCTTTCAGCGTCGGCTGCCTATGGGGCACCAGACCGCAAGGCCAGGACGGCACCGATGCACTCGGCCGCTAGCCCCTCTAGACCTCCGGGGCGGGTCTCCGCACCTCCCAGCACTCGCACGCCAGCCGGATCCCAGGAGAGAGTCGCAATGGATCGCCAGCACCGGTCATCACCCAGGGCGTCTCGCAGTCAGCCGCTCCATGTCTGCCGCACTGCTCACCCGGCAATCCTCGGGGATCGGGCCGCCGCAGCAGGATTTCAAAATGACGGGCGCTGCTCGCGTTGTGCTGTCTGTCCGCTCTGGGGATCACCCCCAAGGCGCCGCTCGCACAAACCAGCTGTCGGACACGCAGCCACTGTGCGCCTACACCTCTAAGGCACCCAAAGGGGAGGTTAGATGCCCCTCGATCCGCTTTAATAGCAAATACAGGCCGGCGGCAGCGGGAGCCCCACCAGAGCACGTCTGCTCACATCGCCGCTCAAGTCACGCCTCAATTGTTTTAAATCTTCCTGTGTTATGATTTCTTACCTCGCTCTGCACCTTTAGATCCTCGGGTACGCACTGATCGGGATAGGGGAAGGAGTGTGGTCGCCATCTTGTGTGAGGAGACGAGGTCGCAGACTAGTGTTTGCTGACTCGCCTTCCTCCGGGGCCACCATAAATTACGTCAATCAGGCGCCCGAACAGCGGGCGCGCCACTGTCGCGCCGAAGGCACGCCTAACACAAGCCCGTCTGTGCCCGTCCCCGCTGGGACGTCGCCGGTTACCGGGACCCCTGCCTGTACCGTTTTTAATCGAATTTCTTATGCGCGAGATGAGCTTTTGGCGCGGGAGGCCAAGTGTCCTTCTCTTGTCGGGGATCCAAGTGACTAGGCTTTTCAGTGTAAACATTGTGCCTGCCACTTCGAGGCCACGGACTCGCACGTCCGTTTGGGAGAGGACACCGTCTTAAAGTTCCTGAGCCAGAACTGCAGATCCCTTGCCAAACACCATGGTGAGGTTTTTGATCTTTTATTAGAAGAAGCCCCAAATGTTTTATTTTTAACTGAGACATGGCTTACACCGGACTCGGTGGCTGAATCCTGGCTGGCCCTTCCTTCGGGATATAGGCATAGCATTCATAGGGAGTCAGGCAGAGGGGGGGCATTGCAATCATTGCCAGGGAAGTTTACAACTGCTCCCTCAGTAAAGAAAGCATTGTAGGCTGCGAAAGCGCCCTATTCAAGATCACATTGAACCATAATTTCATCCTGACTGGCTTCCTCATCTACCGCCCGCCAGGTCTATCTGGTCCCTTTAGAGACGACTTGCTCAATAAAGTGGCGCATTTTGCATGTAAAATGGCTAATTTCACCATTCTTGGGGACCTCAATCTTCATCTTGACAATTGCAAGACGGCTGAGATTGCTAGCTTCTTGGCAGATTCGGAGGCCCATCAGCTGACCCAATTGGTGCAAACTGGCACTCATGTGGCCGGTCACCTATTGGACCCCATCTTTACAAATGTAGGCTTCTGCACAGCCTCTTTGCCCATCCCGCAGGCTTGGACCGACCATTTTCTGGTCCCCTTTACCCTGCGACTCCTAGTCAAAGGGGATGTAACTTGTCCTGTTCCCATTCTAAAGCGGCCCTGGCACAAGCTCGACTCGGGCCGCCTCTCGTCTTGGCTGTCTAGTCACAGGCCTCAGGTAACACAGGATATGGAGACAGCGAATTCCAGCATCAATGAGTGGGTATCCTCAGGACTGGATAACTGCATCCCGGCAAGGTTGGGAGGTAAATTTCGCGGACCATCCAACCCTTGGTTCAACGACTCCCTAGTCGCGGCCAGAAAGGGTTGCAAGCAGCAGGAACGCGTATGGAGGCGCTCTTATGATCTGACGGCAAAAAGGAAATATCGTGCCGCGATTCAGCATTACCATAAGATTATACAGCAAGCTTGTGCCAAGTTGGTGGCCGATAAAATTATGACCGGCTCCAACCTGCTAAAATCATCTTTGCTGTTCTGAAGAGCATGAAAAGCAGAGGGGCCATGGTGACCTCTGTGATCTCGTCGAACAAACAGTGTTTACCCACCCCTATCCCACCTCTGGCGGGGGAGGACTTGGGGATTCTGGGATCAATGGGGACAAATACCCTGTCCTTTTTCCCTCCACTGACTCATTCTGAGTTTGAGGTTCTCTGCTCTAATATTAAATCCGGTTCGCCAGCGGACCCACTGACGCCTGCTCACTTCCGCCAATTTCATTCGCTTCTTGCTCCGCTGAACTTCAATCTGGTCAACCTTTCCTTGACCTCAGAGTCTGTCCCCAGGGCTTGGAAACATGCCACGGTTATTCCTTTGCTCAAAGAACCCTCGCTGGACCCCGCTGAGCCAGCTAATTACCGTCCAATCTCCCAACTGCCTTTCCTGGCTAAGGTGACTGAATCGCATGTGAATGCCACACTCTCCAGGTTTGTGGAGCAGAATGGCATCTTCAACTCATCCCAACATGGCTTCCGGGCCCGGCACAGCACTGAGTCTGCGTTATTGGTTGTCACGGAGACCATCCGGGCCAACCTGAACGTTGGAGACTCAGCGGCCTTGGTCCTGTTGGACCTAAGTGCCGCCTTCGACACTGTCTCCCATGCAACACTCTTTCAACGCCTATAGGAAATTGGCATCAGAGACCTGGCCTTGGAGTGGCTTCGGTCTTTTTTGGAAGAGAGGTCCTTCCAAGTCCATGTCCCACCTTTCCAGTGACCCATGCAAGAAACTTGGGAGTAATTCTAGACAACACCGTGTCCATGAAGCAACAGGCAAGCAAGGTAGTGGGTCTCTGCTTCACCATTATCAAATGGCTCAGGAAGATTCTGTGGATGCTGCCAGTTGTTGGATTTCTCCCCAACTGGACCCACACCACGGAAGCGAGGATGGCCCCACTCCTCTACCCCTATTCGGAACGCCACGCGCCCTTGATAAACAGCGTGGCAGCGGACCGAACAAAGGAAGAAGGTAGGAAAAACAAAACAAAGAAAGAGAAAAGCCCAAGCTCTTTCTATGTCACAGCTAGATATACTCTGCACTGGAGTCTAGGACAAGTCTTCTAACCTGCAGCATAAACAAGAAAAGACACAGAAAAAAGTACATGAGGTTACTCACAATCCCAGTGTCCTCCTACCTGTATCCCCCTCCACTACCCTTAATACTGCCCAACACATCCCCTTCTTCTCCTTACCTGTGTGACATAGACGGCACTTCCAAAAGGGAGATGTATGAAGTGTAGTTCCACAGGAATTGGAAAACAAACTCCCAATAGTGAGCGTTTAAATCAAAATAGGGGAAAAAGTAATAATTCTGACATAAAAAAACCCTAGATTACGTAATGCCAGCGTATTATGCCGATATTGCATTAAATCAATTCTAAATGTGGCCACAAAACTAAAGCGCGTTCTTAAAAACGCTAGAAGCAAACGCTTCGTGAAAAAGTCCCAGCTTTTACTAAACGATGTGGAACGGGTACTCAAGAACCCGGAAATCAACACCGCCGTAGCTCTCACTAAATAACGGAAGAGCACCAAAATCGCCCAACACGTAATAACGAAATGTCCCAAGTCTTCCAAGCACAGAAGCGCAGCGTTAGTCTCTCGTTGCACTCCAGACGCGGAATGGGGAATCCAAGCAACAGGTATCCGGACCGCGGAACGAAGCCTCGTTCCGCTCTGCTCTGCTCTCCGCGAAGCAACGCCAGGAAGGAAAGAACGCACCCCACGGGAATTCTACTAAATCCCCACAACTTGCTCTGAATACCGACGAACTCCAACTAGGAAAGAAACCAAGCCCCGATCAATGGCACGGGCACCTAGTTATGGAGAGAGGAGAAGGAGGGGGCGGAGGCTACCAAAGGGTAAACACAGAAAGAGGACACCGGTGCAGTCAGGCAAACAAACAACAGAAAGGAAAGAGAAAAGACTGCCTAATTCCTAACAGTACCTCCCCTCAAAGGCCTCCCAACAGGACGGGGTTTAGTCGGGTGACGGAGATGGAACAATCTAATCAAACGGGGGCATGCACTCCTGTAGCTGGTTCCCAGGACCGTTCCTCAGGAGGGTACCCCTTCCAATCAATCAAGTACATCAACTTCCCCTTTTTCCTCCTAGCATCGAGAATGGCATTGACCTCGTATTCCTCTTCACCATCCACTAGCACTGAAGGGGGTGGGGGCAAGGTCTGATCGGTGTGTTTATATGGCTTCAACAATGAAGTGTGGAATACTGGATGCATACCATATTCATCAGGCAACACCAACCTCATAGCCACAGGATTAATCACTCGTGCTATAGAAAAAGGACCCACATATCTTGGTTGTAATTTCCGGGACCCTTCCAATCTCAAGTTCTTTGTTGACAACCAAACCCTATCTCCCACTACATATGAGGGGGAAGGTACCCTGTGTTTGTCGGCTTGCCTTTTCATATCTTCCATTGCCTTCTTCAGATGTTCCTGAGCTATGCCCCAAATCCTGCCCAAAGCTATTCCTAAGGAATCGACCGCAGGCACTAGACCTGTAGGTTGGATAGGGATGGCCTTGGGATGAAAACCCATAGAACAGTAAAAGGGGGACATCCCCACGGCGGAATGAACGCTGTTGTTATATGCGAATTCCGCAAGAGGAAGAGCTACCACCCAATTACATGTCAAAGAGGTCAACAAACAACGTAGATACTGTTCCATCGTTTGGTTGATTCTCTCAGTCTGGCCATCGGACTGCGGATGATAGGCCGAAGATAAGCAAATCTTCATTTGTAAAGCCTCACATAACTCCGTCCAGAAACGGGATACAAACTGCGCTCCCCTATCGGACACGATGGCAGACGGTAAACCGTGAAGTCTCACTATAGATGACACAAAGACTAGAGCCATTTCTCTCGCAGTAGGCAGCTTAGGTAAAGGGATGAAGTGGGCCATTTTTGTGAAGGAATCAACCACAACAAAAATCACTGTACACCCTGACTCCTCAGGTAAGTCTGTAACAAAATCCATACTAATCGTATGCCAAGGTGCAGGGGGAACTGGTAAAGGTTGTAACAAGCCAGAAGGACTGGAGTGGGATGGTTTACTCACAGCACACACAGGACAAGATGCCACAAATTGTTGCACATCATGAGGTAATGATTCCCACCAAAACCAACTTAAACAGAATTCTCTAGTTTTATTGATTCCGGGATGACCTACTAAAGCCGATGAATGACACCATCGTAACACGGTATCCTTCAAAACAGGAGGAATGAACAACTGTGGGCCGTGATACAACAATCCGTCTCGAATGGAAAAGGAAGGAAGAGAAGTCCAAGGGGTCAGATCCATGCTTTTCAACTTATCTTTGACTGAGTCCAAAAAGTCATCCAAAGTAACGCTGCCCACACCTTTTTCTGGTGCAATGAAAGACCCCATGTCCTTATCAGTCCCCCACTCATTCTGTTTCACATGTATTCTAGACAAGGCATCTGATTTCAACTGTTGAGCGGCAGGCCGGTAAGTAATCATGAAATCGTATTCATTGAAGAATGAAACCCACCTCATCTGCCTAGGAGTCAACGCCCGCGCGGACCGAAAGAATTCGAGGTTCTTATGGTCCGTGTAAATGGTAATTGTATGGCGAGCTCCCCACAAATGGTGTCTCCACTCCTCAAAGGAGAGTTTGATGGCCAACAATTCACGTTCTGCCACCGTATAGTTTCTTTCGGCGGGTAACAAGGTCTTTGAAAAGAAAGCTACATGATGCATAAACCCCGTCTCTACATCTCGCTGTGACAAGACGCCCCCCACTGCACCCAAGGAAGCATCCGCTTCAACAAAAAAGGGCAAGGCTGGGTCAGGATGGACAAGAACAGGGGCTGAAGTGAACCGTTCGATCAATTGATCTAATGACATTTGCGCCACATAAGACCACACAAAAGGAACTCCCTTTCTCAATAAAACAGTCATGGGGGCAACAATCTCAGAGAAATGGGAGATAAACCGCCGATAGAAATTAGCGAATCCAAGCAATACCTGCACCTCTTTTACACATTTAGGCGGTGGCCAAGAAGTTATAGCCTCGATCTTGCGTGGATCCATTCTGATACCCTCAGCAGATACCAGAAATCCCAAAAATTACACTTTGTCTGTATGGAAACTGCATTTCTCAGGCCTCACATACAACTGGTGATCTTTCAAGGTCTGTAAGACCTGGCGCACGTGAATCACATGTTCTTTCTGCGTACGGGAAGAAATCAATATATCATCTATTTAGACTATCACGCTCAAGTCCAAATATTCCCTTAGAACTTCGTTGATGAAGAACTGAAAAGCAGCCGGAGCATTACATAATCCGAAGGGCATAACACAATACTCATACAGACCGAACTTAGTCCGGAAGGCAGTCTTCCATTCATCGCCTTCACGGACGCGTATGAGATGGTATGCCCCTCGGAGATCCAATTTTGTAAAAACCGTCGCATGCTTCAGTTGATCTAACACAGGGATCAAGGGAAGAGGATACTTATTCTTAATAGTACCCTTGTTGAGCGCCCTATAATCTACACAAGCGCGGAGGCCACCCTCACGTTTAGGGATGAAGAAGATAGCTGAGGAAGCAGGAGAGGAAGAAGGACAAATAAATCCCTTGGCTAGCATCTCATCTATGTAATCCTTCAAATGAAGTTCTTCTGGTTCGGACTAGGCATGGATACGACAACAAGGCAGAGTAGCCCCGGGAACCAAATCTATTCTACAATCGAACGAACGATGTGGTGGCAAATCCCTTGCCCGTCCTTTGTCGAACACCTCGGCAAACTCTACATAAGCCTCTGGAATCTTTTGCACGTCACACCTCAACCCATCACTCACAGCACAGGTCAAAGGAGTAACCCAATCCTTTGCTACCTTATAACAACCTTTCAAACAATAGACCGAATCAAGAGTCACTGTTCTTCGAAACCAATCTATCCTAGGATTGTGTGACTGCAACCAAGGCACCCCCAAGACAACTCCAAAAGAAGGGGCATCAATCAAATCAAATCCGAGGTATTCAGAATGGCCATTGTCACATATCATACACAAGGGTTCAGTCTGTTTAGTAATAGTACCAGAAGACAGCTCAGTTCCATCTATGGCCCTCACAGGTTCGGGTTGGTCCTTCAGGATCCAAGGCACCTTTAATTGTTCAGCCAACCGAATATCCATGAAATTGCCTGTGGCACCAGAATCCAATAATGCGGAGACAGGAGCCCTATGACTGTTGGATATAACAAAACAGACGGTAATCATAAAATGTTTAGGGACTCTCTTTACTATCCCAGTAATCTGATAGGATGGATTTAATTGTCTATCGCCGAGTCCTCAGGAGATTGTACACAAGCTACCACTTTCTTAGAAGGTATTGAGGACGGTTTTACAGAACAATCCCTGGCATAGTGGCCACCTTGCCCACAATAAAGACACAGATTCTGGGAACGTCTTCTACTCTTCATCGGCTGACAGGGGACCCCTCACTCCACCTATCTCCATAGGTTCTGCATTTGTTCGGCCGTCTCCTGTACTCTTAGCTTCACTTTTAACAGGAACTACTCTGGACAATTGAAAGCGGCTTTTCTCACCTCTCCTTTCCAGTAGTCGGTGGTTTAATTTTACTACGAGATCAATGAACTCCACACAGTCCTCCGGGGGATTCACCACCTGTGAAACAACGTCCTTCAAGTCTTCTGACAACCCTTGATAGAACAGAGAGGTTCTTTTATCAACGGGCCAATGGGTCTCAGATACTAAACGATTAAAGGTAGACACATAGGTCAATAAATCCTGTTTCCCCTGTCTCAATTTCAACAACTCAGCATCATTGGCCCGCATAAACGCATGTTTTGCAAACAAACAACGCATCTGCTCCTTGAAAGCTCCATAATTATACAGAACCGGATCATCATTGTCCACCAAAGGGACCGCCCAAGAGGCAGCGGTTCCTGCCAAATAAGAAATGACAAATGCCACTTTAGAGGTGTCGTTTGGGAATGAAGCAGGACGACACATAAAGTGTAAATGACACTGATTCATGAACACACTGTATTTACTAGAGTCGCCAGAAAACCTCTCAGGGACGGCCAACGGGACAGTAGTAGGAGTAGTTACATTCACAGTTAAAGGGGGATTACTAGTACTGGCACTCGTACTTCTATCGAAGTGGAAAGTCGCAGGCTGAACAACTGAGGATTTTCCCATTTCCCAAACCGGATCCTTACTTTTACCTACACTCATTTCCTGTCGTAACCCTTGATTCTCCTGTTGTAGTTCCTGCACTTTAAGTTGAAGAGCATTAACCGCCCCCATCAATTCCTGCATCGTAGGGGCCCTCTCCTCTAAAACATTCCCATCGTCATCCATTCTCGCTCAGGTGGCGTAAAGTTCGTGGGCTTGGTTTTCTGTTGAATTTCTCCCCAACTGGACCCACACCACGGAAGCGAGGATGGCCCCACTCCTCTACCCCTATTCGGAACGCCACACGCCCTTGATAAACAGCGTGGCAGCGGACCAAACAAAGGAAGAAGGTAGGAAAAACAAAACAAAGAAAGAGAAAAGCCCAAGCTCTTTCTATGTCACAGCTAGATATACTCTGCACTGGAGTCTAGGACAAGTCTTCTAACCTGCAGCATAAACAAGAAAAGACACAGAAAAAAGTACATGAGGTTACTCACAATCCCAGTGTCCTCCTACCTGTATCCCCCTCCACTACCCTTAATACTGCCCAACACATCCCCTTCTTCTCCTTACCTGTGTGACATAGACGGCACTTCCAAAAGGGAGATGTATGAAGTGTAGTTCCACAGGAATTGGAAAACAAACTCCCAATAGCGAGCGTTTAAATCAAAATAGGGGAAAAAGTCATAATTCTGACATAAAAACCCCCTAGATTACGTAATGCCAGCGTATTATGCCGATATTGCATTAAATCAATTCTAAATGTGGCCACAAAACTAAAGCGCGTTCTTAAAAACGCTAGAAGCAAACGCTTCGTGAAAAAGTCCCAGCTTTTACTAAACGATGTGGAACGGGTACTCAAGAACCCGGAAATCAACAACGCCGTAGCTCTCACTAAATAACGGAAGAGCACCAAAATCGCCCAACACGTAATAACGAAATGTCCCAAGTCTTCCAAGCACAGAAGCGCAGCGTTAGTCTCTCGTTGCACTCCAGACGCGGAATGGGGAATCCAGGCAACAGGTATCCGGACCGCGGAACGAAGCCTCGTTCCGCTATGCTCTGCTCTCCGCGAAGCAACGCCAGGAAGGAAAGAACGCACCCCACGGGATTTCTACTAAATCCCCACAACTTGCTCTGAATACCGACGAACTCCAACTAGGAAAGAAACCAAGCCCCGATCAATGGCACGGGCACCTAGTTATGGAGAGAGGAGAAGGAGGGGGCGGAGGCTACCAAAGGGTAAACACAGAAAGAGGACACCGGTGCAGTCAGGCAAACAAACAACAGAAAGGAAAGAGAAAAGACTGCCTAATTCCTAACACCAGTCCCCATGCAAAAAACAGTAGTCAATGCCTTAATTACATCCCGGCTTGACTACGGGAACATCTTGTATTTGGGGGCAAATAAAGCAGTCATAAAAAGACTACAACTTGTTCAAAACACGGCTGCCCGACTTTTCTGCCACATCCCCAAAAATACTAGCGTGTCTCCTTACTTACGGGAACTGCATTGGTTGAAGGTAGAAAATCGCATCAGATTTAAGTCTTTAAACTACATATTTAAAATTAAATCGGGTACCGCCCCGAAATATCTTCAGGCACTTGCACTTCCATATGTCCCTACAAAAAACTTACGGTCCCTATCAGCTGAAAAGTTCTGCGTGCCAAGATTCAAGCTCTCCAGGATGGGAGGAAGATCCTTTTCCCACTTGGGCCCCACTATATGGAATTCACTTCCATTTCACATACGAAAGGAGGGAAGCCTCTCCAAGTTTCGTAAAGCGATAAAAACCTGGTTGTTCGATCAGTAACCTGAATGTGCCAGCTATACTCGTCCATCTTTGATGCTGTGTTCTCAGGCGCCGGGAAACCCTTCTTGGGTAGCTGTTGCGCCATACAAGCTTATAAAATAAATAAATAAATAAAACATTTCCAGTCACAGGAGTTTGCTCTGCGCCAGGGTGTACCGCAGGGTTGCGCGATACAACTTTTCATTCATTCATTCAGGGTTCAGTGTTAAGTCCCCTATTGTTCAACATTTATGTCCAGCCTTTGGCTGTGTTGGCGAGGGATAGGGGCTTGGCACTGGTATCTTACGCTGACGACACCAAGCTGGTGATGGCCTTCTCCAAAAAAAAGTCACAAACCTGTTGAAGTTTAAGGAGGATCTTGCTGTGATTGCGGACTGGATGGCACCGAACTGCTTGCAGTTGAAGGCGGGCAAGTCCGAGATCCGGCTGCTAGGGAAAGATCGGGGGACGTGGTCCGAGAGTTATTGGCCCGACCAACTGAAACCTGCCCCCTTGCCCAAGGAGACAGTGAAAAATCTTGGCATCTGGTTCGATAGTGGACTAACATTTGACGCTTAGTCTAAAGCTGTGGCTGGGATGTGTTTTGGTGTCCTGAGGGGCTTGAAACCGCTGTTGGGGTTTTCCCCCCGAAAGTCAACCAACTCATCCTCCAGGCGACCATTTTGTCAAGATTGGATTACGAGTACTGCCTATATCTAGGTGCAAACAAGGCTAGCATCAAGCGTCTGCAGAGGGAACAGAACGCTTCTGCCCGCTTGCTGTTGGCCCTCCCGTACACCTGTTCGGTCTGTTCTTCAGAAGCTTCATTGGCTGCCGATAGAAAAGCGTATCCAATTTAAAACGCTTTGTTTGGCGCATAAGATCTTATCACCGCAGGCAGCGGCTGGCCTGAGGGGACTGCTGCAGTTCTCTGCACCCCGTCAACCTTTAAGATTTGCCACCTTAGCACTGGCATGCACCCCACGTGTTTGGAAAGCCAGAGCTGGTGGCCGTTCCTTCCGCTGCCTGGCTGCGCAACTGTGGAACTCGCTCCCTGGGTCCATCAGAGCAATTCAAAATCATCTTGCGTTCCAGAAGGCAATTAAGACCTGGCTTTTTACGGCTTAATGCTGTTTGCCTCGGTTTCTTGTCTGGGAGTTGTTGGTCTGCGCTGGGACGCCCCGTCGCTGGGGCAGCCATGTGCAATATAAATCTAATAAATAAATACAGACCCTGTTGATGAATACTTCCAAATGGATACCTTTGATAATGCACAAAGGTCTTCATCCATCTTGCCCATGCTCAAAGAAGTGATCAAGCATGCTCCTGAAGTCTTCAAAGACCCAGACAGAACTCGAGTCATTAACCCTCGAATTGAGAAGAAATATAAAGCTGCCCCTTCAGACCCAGCATATATTAAAGGCCCAGTACCACTAAACTCACTTGTAGTTTCAATGCACGCAAGAGAGCAAACTCGCAAACATCAGGTGAAGCTCCCCCACCAGATAAAGTGTCTAAGCTACTTGACGCATCAGGGAAAAGAACTGCATCCCAAGCAGCAAACATGTGGCGTATCGCTAATACACAAGGTTTATTGGCCAGATACGACAGGGCACATTAAGATGAGCTAGAATCACTAATGCGACACCTCCCTGATGAATACGAAGATGTAGCAAATGAGCTTATCCAAAAAGTAAAAAATATTACAAACACCTCTATTCCGTGTGCACTGGATGCAGCAGACACTGCCTCTAGAGCAGTTAACACCAGCGTTGTATTACATAGGCATGCCTGGCTATGCATATCAGGGTTCAAACCTGAAGTCCAAAGTGCTATACTTAACCAACCCTTCGATGAGCAACACTTATTCGGACCCAATGTAGATGTATCACTTGAAAAAATGAAAAAGGATTCAGATACAGCCAAATCTATGGGAGCCCTGCAGTCGCAGGCTCCCAGACGTTCATTTTGCCGCTCATCTTACCGAGGCACCACCAGGGGATACTCTCCGGAAACAGCTTCTACATTGTACAAAGCCCGTACACAGTCCACCTATAGTAAGGGCTACTAAAGGGGTGGTTACAGGGGTAACAATAACAAAGGCAGAGGTAAAAATAACAACTCCTGCTCTACCTCTACCCCTGCCCAATGACCCCCCCCCCCCCCCCCTTCCCCCGTCCCATTCCACTCCTGTCGGGGGAAAACTACAACAATGCCTACCACCCTGGGAAAACATCACATCAGACAGGTGGGTGCTTCAAATAATTCAATCAGGTTACTGTCTAGAACTAACATCTACCCCCCAAATATACCACCCAGGCAGCGTCCAATGTCACAAGAACATTTAACACTGCTCAGACAGGATGTAATATCCCTCCTGCAGAAAAATGCAATGGAAATAGTCCAAAAGCATCAGGAAAACAAAAGAGTATACTCCCTCTATTTCCTAACCCCAAAGAAGGACGGATCTCTAAGACCTATCCTAGGCCTCGGACTTCTAAACATTTACATACAGTCGGACCATTTTCATATGGTCACACTCCAACAAGTCCTTCCACTCCTATTACTAAACGACTTCCTTGTCACTCTAGATCTCAAGGACGCCTACTTCCATATTCCCATCCACACAGCGCACAGAAAATATCTCAGATTTGTGCTAGACGGGCAGCACTACCAGTTCAAAGTGCTTCAGTTCTGAGTCACAACAGCTCCAAGGATGTTTACAAAATGCCTAGCAGTAGTAGCTCAGACGTGAGTCCCTTGCTCACTTTGCCACTGGATTCAAGCAAGCCTGGCTAAAGACAGCTGTAATGCCAGAAACCGGTCCTAGGAAGCTTGAATCCGGTCCGGGAAAGGCATGGCTTGGCAGTTCGGGCTGGACTGTTCCCATGAGGCACAGGGTCAGACTGATTTGCATATGGCCATGTCTGAACTGGGGTGGCAGAGTGAGCTAAAGAACTGTGATGGATTAAACCCAGATCTATTTACTGGGTGTGAGTGTTTGATTGGTTCAGATGCTCCGTCCATCACCACCCCCTTTTGTAGCAGTAGTAGCAGCACACTTAAGACAACCTATTCATTTCTTCCCATACCCAGACGACTGGCTCATAAAAGCCAGCTCATACAACCAGTGTGTACAACACGCTACTATTCAACTGCTTCACGACTTGGGATTCACTGTAAATCACACCAAGTCACATCTGCAACCCGCACACATACAATAATATCCCAGCGCTACACCCAACTAACACTAGCCTATCCCTCTACAGCCAGGATAACAGCTCGAGTGTTCATGCAGCTCAAAGGAATGATGGCATCTTGCATGTTCATAGTACCTCACGCAAGACTGCAAATGGGTCCACTTCAAGAGTGCGTAGCACGCCAATGGAACCAGGCTCGGGGTCAATTAACAGACCTAGTGTTGGTAGACAGTCGGACTCATCGTTCTCTGCAATGGTGGAACACCAAAAACCTTTCCAAAGGGTGACCGTTCCTAGAGCCAGTTCCTCAAATAGTCATGACAGCGGATGCATCGCTCTCCGGCTGGGGTGATCTTTTATGTGGACAAAACTTTGGATCTCCGGCTGGATGATCAGCTCTTTGTTAACCCCTTTGATGCTCATGACGGAACGGTTCCGTCATGAGCATCGGTTGAGCTGTGCTCATAACGGAACCGTTCCATCATGAGCCCGTTGGCTCATTAGAACCTTCAGCACAGCGCGCAAATTCGCGCCGCGCTGAAGGTGTTAAATATGTGGGCAAGATAAAGGGGAAAGCAGTGCATAAGATAACATTGTCCAGGTGGATCATCTTGTGCATAAAGATCTGCTATCCCATGGCAAACCAGGAGTGGCCATAGGGTATTCTTGCTCATTCTACACAACCTAAGGCTTCCAGTTTTGCATTTGCTAGAGGTTTTCTTGTAGTTGGCATCCGTAACAGGGCAAACTGGGCTTCCCTCTACATTTTTGCAAAACAATATTGCTTAGACGCCAAAGTGAGGAGAGACAGCCACTTTGCCCGTTCTGTTTTGCAAGATTTTTTGGTATAGGCAGACGGGCACCAACCTCTAGTGCGGGACTGCTTGGGGATTCTATTCAAAAGGTAAGGAATCCACCAGAAGAACAAGTTACTTACTGTCTGTAGCACTTTTTCTGGCGTATACAGTATCTACCTTTGGATTCCTCACTGACCCACCCGCCTCCCCATTGCTTGTCTGCTTATACCAAAAAGTAAGTTGAATATGTATTTTTATGACATTTACGTGTATGTGTGTGTGTGTGTGTGTGTATATATATATATATATATGTTGTTTAAAAGGGAGGTGTGACCCGCAATGCCTCTTCCGACCGTTCAGCCTTGAAGAAGTGAAGCCACGAAACGCGTCAGGCTGCGGGGGTATGCTGTAAAAGAACTGAGAATTGAGGACACGCATACCAATAAATAAAGAAAAGCTTTTACGGGGAAAAGCGAAGTTGCATTCGAGTGCTGCCTTTTGTTTGGACACCCCACTGAGCACTTATATATATATATATATATATATATATATATATATATATATATATATATATATATATATATATATATATATATATATATATATGCACAGGATTCCCTCTCTCCAGCTCTGCGTACGCGGTCAAAGCCTCCACGCCAACCACAGGAAGGAAGAACGGACCACCAATCTAGCAAGCAAATATTGTTTATTGTAGTTCACAAGCCATATACCAGCGACACGGATGCCCTTGCTCACGCTGCAGTGAAAGAATAAAACAATCACAAGCCATTTTTAAATGCAGTGCACCTGTGTAAGTTACCACCCCCTGGTGGTAACTTCCCATATCACGTGATTAATACTAGTGAAAAAAGACTATCGCTGCTTAGTAAATTCTTTCTAAGCACACTTAAAACAAGGGGGCAGATGTCAGGTTAAATCCTGGATTGTTTAACAACGTTTTTAAAATGCACAGAATGACTGGTTAAATCCATATATTTACTAGATCTCTCACTATTATCGTTGCATAAACAACACATTGTGTATACATAGATGTTACTTGTATAGAGATCGGGATCTAATAAGTGCAAAAACATCAGAACCATAGCGTAAGTGTGCAAAATATAGCAATGTTATCATAGCAGCAAGTAGACCATAATAAAGTGCATATGTGACAAAAAAATGCAAAAATAGTGATTGCGACGAAAAGATAATAAACATCTATGGAAGTACAAAGTGAGCCGCGAAACCACCAGACAACGGAAGCCAAATCAGCAAGTATATCTAAATTCAGAGCCCTGAATTAAAATAGGTCATAAATACATATAGGCAATCGATGTCATAAATGGTAAAAATAGTATCAAAAGTGTAGAAAAAGTGTTAAAAATGTGATAAAAAACGGGTATCAAAATTTACAAATATAAGCAAATATATCAATATATACAATCAAATTGGACAGATCAAATTGTCATAAATACGTGGTTAGGTCGCGCAAATGTGCAAATAGTAGATACATAAAGTACTTGACAAAGTGCAAAAGTCAACGCGCTAACGTCTATACACAGAATTTGAATACTCCAAATTTACAACACGGCTGAGATAGAAACAAATTCAGATTAATCAGTACATAAATAGGGAACCTAACTTATGTAGAATTTGTAATCTAGCAGACAAATAAATGAATAACTGGGTAAGGAATGGGCACATATATCTAGACATCACAAATAGGGAACCTAACTTGAGATGTCTATGATCATGCAAAGATGTTACTATAAGCTGGAAGAGAAATGTAGGGTGGAATATTATTCTAGAAAATGGTGCATTTCTTCAATATTGTTAAGCCCGTTGGGCCAACGGCTATCCAGCTCTAGTATAAATCTCGATTCCAACTTCCTTAGTAACAGCTCTCTATTGCCACCTTTCCTGGACAAAGGTACGGAGCCAATTACAAAATAGGAAAGGCAAGACAAATCTCTTCTGTGGGTGTGATTGAAATGCCTAGCGACCGGGTAGGCCGGATCGTTATGAAGTATGGCTCGTAGGTGCTGTAATATGCGCATGTGTACCTGGAGTTTGGTACTCCCCACGTACCGAAGTCCGCAGGTACATACCAAAACGTACACGGCATAGTCAGTTTTGCATGAGTAGTTACCCAGTATAGGTTTGTCTTCAGAACTGAATGGGGTCGTGTAGTGGGTAGTGGACATGCCAAATTTGCATGCCCGACAGCTGGAGCATTTAAAAAACCCTCTAGAGGGTCGTAGCCAGGCTGCTTTAGTTTTTAATTCAGGAGCAGCAGTATCTAAGTAGCTACCCATAGTTTTTGCTCTCCTAAAGGTCACTAGAGGAGCGGGAGGTAATACTGAATTGAGAATATGGTCACTTAAAACTATTGGCCAATTTTTGTTGAGGATGGCCCTGATTTTCTTTTCTTCCCTACTAAAGGTAGTGACCATGCGAGGGCCAGAATCTAGAGGCCTACTGGTGGTAGTGTTCTCAATATCAGGGTTATTCTCAGGAAACAGACTTTCTCTTGTACGGGATAAAGATTTCTTGTAGGCTTTTTTCAGCAGTGCCTCTGAATATCCCCTAGCTTTAAGACGGGAATTAAGGTCCTTTAAACATGATTCATAGTCAGAGTTAGAGCTGCATATTCTTTTGAGCCTTAACATTTCACCTTAAGGGATGTCTGTGATGGTATGTCTAGGGTGCATACTGGTACAATATAATGTGGCATTACCCGCTGTCTTTTTTCTGTGTAGGGTAGTATTGACTTTGTTGTTTTCTATGTACACTTCCACATCTAGAAATTGAATTCTCTCTTTCTCTACATGAGCGGTAAAATTGAGATTGAGATTATTTTGATTAATATCATCTATAAATTCAATTGCTTCCGCCTTAGTACCTTGCCAAGCTATGAAAATGTCATCAATATAACGCAAAAAACTGATGACATGAGTGTCCATCCAGGCTTTGTGGCGTGTCATGAGGACCTGCTCCTCCCACCAGCCTACGTGTAAACACGCATAGCTGGGAGAGAAGCAGGCCCCCATCGCCACACCCCGAAGCTGCCTAAATATATCTTTGCCAAAAGAAAAGAAATTGTGATGAAGACACCAGTCCATTAAGTTGATGATGACCTTATTATGTTCGTACAATTCGATGGGGCGCTTGGATAAAAAGTGTTTTACAGCCAAAAGTCCTTGCTTATGATTTATGCTGGTGTAGAGCGCTTCCACATCGAGAGAAATGAGCCACATGTCTGTGTTCCATGTGATGTTCTCAAGTTTCTTAATAAAGTCACTAGTGTCTTTTACAAAACTGGGTAGTTCCTTGACAAAGTCTTGGAGAAAGAAGTTGATGTATTCTCCCACCTTTTCTCCCACACTTCCTATGGCAGACACAATAGGTCTGCCGGGCACAGGTGTAACAGCCTTATGGATTTTTGGTATGAGGTACAAGGAGGGCAGTATAGGGTGATCAATGCACATAAATTTAAATTCATATTTATATATATATATATATGTGTGTATATATATATATATATATATATATATATATATATATATATATATATATATATATATATATATATATATATATATATATATATATATATATATATATATATATATATATATATATATATATATATATATATATATATATATATATATATATATATATATATATATATATATATATATATATATATATATATATATATATATATATATATATATATATATATATATATATATATATATATATATATATATATATATATATATATATATATATATATATATATATATATATATATATATATATATATATATATATATATATATGCAACAATCCCTGCTTTCTCTCGCCTGGAGCCCGGTCCCGGATACCATCGGCGCAGAAGAAGAGGAGACCCAAATGCAGGTGAGCAGTGTGTTTATTCAATAAGGAAAACTGCACACCTCAGCATAACTTTTCGGCCTTCACAGAGGCCTTGGTCACATATATATATGTATACACACACACTTGTAAATGTGAGAAATATATATATGTGTGTGTATGTATATGTCTATATATATATATATTTATACGACCTACCAGGTGTGTCTGCGTTTATCTGGGACACTCGCCTTTCTCTGAAACATTCACACCCCTGGCGCTGATGAAGTCAACAAGATACGCCGAAATGCATTCGCCGATTGTGGGTGATGCGGGACTGACACTTGCCTGTGTGATGGAATAAAGTTTGTCTCCAACGGTTATCCTGCTGTGGCCTCTTCATTTTGTCTCCAGATCAGGTGTGGAATGTGGATATTTTCAGTTCGGTTTCCAGTAACGCGCAAAGAGGTCCCCGCTTTGTTCAAGTAGGCTCGGGACAACTGGTTTCTGCTTCGGTGGAGGAGTACATCCGAGGTTCCGGAATTGCCAGAGCTCCCTTGTCAGCCCGGGAAGAGGTGTGGCGGTGTTGAGGCTATCCAGCTTCACGCCGGGCTAAGGTTGAGTCTCAGCCTTGCCCCCGTCTAAAGCGACCCCTGTGACTGCAAGGTAAAGCGGTTGGGGACTGGAGGAGACTACGAGTTTCATGAACATGGGACAGTGAAGGTTCTTTGCTCAGGCAGTGTGTGTCTGCTTCGCGCGGCACCTTCCAGACACGAACATGGACATTGCATGCTGGGACTGGTAGGCGTTGATTCATTTACGACCTACCAGGTGTGTCTGCGTTAGGTTGTGCAGCGTGCCGCTCCTTAAAGGTAAATACCTATCAGGGAAAGCTAGATATTTTATCTGGGACACTCTCCTTTCTCTGAAACATTCACACCCCTGGCGCTGATGAAGGCAACAAGATACGCCGAAATGCATTCGCCGATTGTGGGTGATGCGGAACTGACACTTGCCTGTGTGATGGAATAAAGTTTGTCTCCAACGGTTCCCCTGCTGTGGCCTCTTCATTTTGTCTCCGGATCAGGTGTGGAATGTGGATATATATATATATATATCTATAAAAAATAAGATTTCAACTCCAGTTTCATTTCAATGGAAATCATCCGGCACTCATGGATATCGTTCGTTTCAGGCTTCTTTATTAGATTACAGCAATTTCATCAACGCGTTTCGGGAGTCAAGCTCCCTTGATCACGATGTTTTTGCGTTGTCATTGAACCCTTCTTTAATGCATGGAGAGGGTAGTAAAAATTGTAAAAGGACACGCATTACACAACTCAGTTGTTTACAAATTCGGCGGCCATTTTAACACATTTAAGTAAATAGGAGATTGGTATTACATAGGTATTAAAACATTTGTTATTTTGCATAAAAGCAAATATAAAAGTAGACAAATGTTAAAATCCCTAAGGAAACATGCTCAATTCGGTAATAACACTCAGTAAAAAGCAGTTTAACAATTACGTGCAAGTGCATATTTTCTAGTCGTAAACACAAACGCAAGGTTCCACAATTATATCAGGCCAGTGCCTATTTCAACAAATGAGACCTTTTAAACAGTTAGGGATTATAACTAATTATACCAAAAATATTCCTTGAGTATTTGCCATATTACATAACCATTTAAACAACTGAATCTTGGTTAGATCATTTTCGTGGCTCTACTGATCTATGTCAAGTCAAGTCAAGTCAAGAGATTTATATAGCGCGCTACATACCCATAGGGTCTCAAGGCGCTTGAGGAAGGGTGGAGAATTACTTGTCGAATATCCAAGTTTTAAGTTGCTTTCTGAATGCTAGGTGGTTCTGAGTAAGGCGAAGGTGAGTGGCAATAGAGTTCCAAGTTTTAGCTGCCAGGTAGGAGAAGGATCTACCTCCCATGGTGGTTTTGTTGATGCGAGGTACAGTGGCAAGGGCTTGGTTGGAGGATCATAGCTGACGGGAGGGGGTGTAGAAGGACATTCGTGTGTTGAGGCATTCTGGTCCAAGTTCGTATAGTGCTTTGTGTGCGTGGGTTAGGAGGCGGAAAGTAATCCTCTTATTTACGGGGAGCCAGTGGAGGTTTTTCAGGTGACCAGAGATGTGTTCTTTACGCGGGATGTCTAGTATGAGCCTGGCTGAAGCGTTCTGGATGCGTTGGAGTTTTTTCTGGAGTTTTGCGGTGGTACCGGCGTATAGGGTATTTCCGTAGTCCAGGCGGCTCGTGACCAGTGCGTGGGTGACCGTTTTACGAGTTTCTGTGGGGATCCAGCGAAATGTTTTTTTGAGCATGCGAAGAATGTTGAAGCAGGATGAAGAAACGGCGTTGACTTGTCTGTTCATCGAGAGTGAGGAGTCCAGGATGACGCCCAGGTTCCGTGCGTGGTCTGTCGGGATGGGTGCTTTTCCAAGGTCCTCTGGCCACCAAGAGTCATCCCAGGCGGAGGGGGAGGTGCCTAAGATGAGGACTTCTGTTTTGTCTGAGTTCAGTTTCAGACGGCTGTGCTTCATCCACTCGGCTACTTCTTTCATTCCTTCGTGTAAGTTGGTTTTGGCAGTGTTAGGGTCTTTGGTGAGTGAGAGGATCAGTTGAGTGTCGTCAGCGTAGGAGATGATGTTGAGGTTATGTTGGCGTGCGATGGTCGCAAGGGGGCTCATGTATACGTTGAAAAGGGTGGGGCTGAGTGAAGATCCTTGTGGCACGCCGCAGAGGACTTCAGAGGCCTCTGACTTGAAAGGTGGGAGGCGGACTCTCTGGGTTCTTCCGGTGAGGAATGAGATGATCCATTCCAGTGCTTTTCCTTGGATTCCGACGTTGCTGAGGCGTTGTAAAAGGGTGCTATGACAGACTGTGTCGAAGGCAGCGGAGAGGTCGAGGAGGATGAGGGCGACTGTGTCTCCATTGTCTAGTAGAGTTCGAATGTCGTCTGTTGCTGCGATAAGTGCGGTCTCAGTGCTGTGTTTGGCTCGGAATCCGGACTTTGAGGAGTCGAGGGATTTGTTGGTTTCAAGGAAGGCGGCGAGCTGGTTGTTGACAGCTTTCTCGATGACTTTGGCCGGGAATGGAAGAAGCGAGATGGGGCGGTAGTTTTTGAGTTCGGTGGGGTCAGCTGTGGGTTTTTTCAGAAGGGCGCTGAGTTCTGCGTGTTTCCAGCTTTCCGGGAAGGTGGCGGAGTTGAGGGAGCAGTTGATGACATCTCTGAGGTGTGGTGCTATGATGGAGTCTGCTTTGTTGAAGATGTGGTGAGGGCATGGGTCAGTTGGAGATCCTGAGTGGATGGAGTTCATCAGGCGGATGGTGTCCTCAGTTGTCGAAGCTGTTGTGGATGTCTGCGATTTTGTTGTGGAAGAAGGAAGCTAGGGAGTCGCAGAGGGCCGGGAGGGGGTGATGTCGTTGGAGTTGGCTGATGGTTTGGTAAATTCTTTGACGATGTTGAATAATTCCTTGCTGTTGTGGGCGTTGTTGTCTAGTCGGTCTTTGAAAGCGGCTTTCTTGGCAGACCGGATTAGTTGATGGTGTATGCGGGTGGTGTTTTTGAAGGCGTCCCTGGTGCTGGTGTTTGGTCTTTTTTTCCAGGTCTTCTCGAGGGAGCGACAGAGTTTCTTCGATTTCTTGAGGCGATTTTGCTGCCTAGTTTGATTTGGCGTTTTTTCAACGGTGCTAGGATGTCGGCGCTGTTGGATAGCCATTGGGTAAGGTTAATGGCTGCTTGGTCGGGGTTTGAGGAGTGGGCGGGGGGGTTAAGAAGAAGCGATGAGGAGATCTGGTCGATGGTGATTTTGTTCCAATTATTTTGTTCCAATTTCTTCGCAGGGTGGGTTGAGGATGGTTGTGGATTGTGGTCTTATTGTAGATAAAGTGCACGCAGCTGTGGTCCGTCCAATGAAGAGCTGTGGTGTGACTGAAGGAGACATGTTTGCTGGAGGTGAAGATAAGGTTGAGTGTGTGACCTGCAATGTGGGTGGGGGTAGTGACAAGTTGTTTGAGTCCGAGGTCGGCGAGATTGTCCAGAAGGGTGGTGGCGCTGCTGTCATTGCTCTTTTCCAGGTGAAAATTGAGGTCTCCCAATAGAATGTAGTCCTTGGAGTGGAGGGCGTGTGGGGTGATAAAGTCAATGATGTCGTCACTGAATTGTGCGCGGGGTCCTGGAGGCCGGTAGAGGAGGGTGCCTCTGAGTGTGGTCTTGGGGTCGGTGTGGATCTGGAAGTGGAGGTGTTCGGTGCTGGCAAGGTTGACGTCTGAGCTGGTTGAGATGCGGATGGAGTTCCTATGGACGATAGCAATGCCTCCTCCTGTTTGCTCGATGCGGTCTGATGAGGCATTCATCCATGTTTCTGTTAGGAAGGCGACGTCCGGAGAAATGGTGTCTAGCAGGTTCCAGAGGTCGATGGCGTGTCTGTGGACCGAGCGGGTGTTGAGCAGGATGCATTTTAGGTGGTTGGTGTCAGGTCTCTGTTCGGTGTTGGTGGATGAGGAGTTGGTTTTGGAGCCGTCGAACTTGCAGGAGTTGCAAGAGAAGGTTCCATGGGTGAGTCCAGGAGCGGCTTGGACGCAGTTGGGAGAACGGCCGGGGTTAAGGGCTAGGAGGGTGGTGGCATCGTAAGTGATGCGAGTGTGCTGGATATTGCAGGAACCAGGGGGTCTGGCACTAGGCGCGGTCCAGGCGCGGACGGGCGTAGACGGGCTTACCTTTGGCGCGGCCGTAGCGTGTGGACTCTGCGCGTGGGACCATCTGACATACATGGAGAGTGGGAGAGTGGAGGGGGCGGAGCGTGGGAGGGGCAGCTGGGAGGCGGTATCGGGGAGGGTAGGCAGGCCAGGGGAGTACACACCAATAGCAATGGGGAATGGGAATGGAACATGAAACGGGGCAGAGTGGCCACAGAAGTTCGAGGGATAGTAAACAAAGAGCGCTAATGCAATTTAAAGCCAGCAATACTAGGCAGCACCTTCTATTCAGCTACTATTATTCAGAGTTAAATTGCAGAATTACACAGATGCGCAAATCAGAGGGCGAGAGTCGGCGCTAGATATAGTTGAAAGCGCTAGCAATACGAGGCAACCTGGAGGAGAGGCAAGATGGCTGCCGACAGTCCGTAGGGGGTAGCTGCACTCGGCCACTCTCCTGCAATTACATTTATCTTGTGGTCAACCGTATTGGCATGGCTCAGTTTTGTTTAAAAAGCCTTCTCTAACTGATCCACGAGGGGTCGGAGGCTGGAGGACTTTCTGGATGGAGGATTTTCTGGGTGGGCTACGTGGGAGTACTTATGGAATATACAATTGTTTGGCTGGTTGCAGCGGAGGAGGTAGAGACATGCTGGCTGAACAAATCGAACATATTAAGTGCACCAACTGCACCAAGAGGCAGATGGCAGGCAGCACTGTCCATAGCATTTTCTAATGCGCTCTCAGACGTTAAGGAGAGGCTAACATCGTGCCAAGAGGTTTGGAGGGCTGTTAAACGTGTCATGGCCCCCAAGGTGCTGAGGACTACCCAGAAGCAGAAACAAGAAGAAGTGGAAGTATCTAGTGAGCCTGGAACACCAACTACGAAGCAGCAAACAAAGGCACAGCAAAGGGCACAGACACGGAGAGAGGCAGCTAAAAAACGGGAAGAGGAGCGGCTCTTGGCAAGTTTGAAGAGGAGAGAGGAGCGACGCAAGGACTTACCTGTCTTGGATACTGCGACAGAAGCAATACTGCGGCAGCCTCTGATTTTCGAGTCATTCCAGGTAAAGGGGCCATCGCCCTTTTCATCTTCATTAGCAGCAACAAAAGTATCGACATCAATCGACCTTGAGAGTGCCGAGATGGAGCCTACAGCATTGGATACCGGGACAGTTGCAGGAGCGGACTTGGAGCAGAGGGGGCAAGGATCCAGCTCTGATATACCAGATGACGATGTAGCAGGGGCAGGCGGAGGCCCCCTGGTCCAGCAAATGCCTGAAGGCGGAGCGACGAATGGATTGACTGTGACGCCCTCGCTGGCTGCAACGCATGGAGCGGTGATTTCAGCGGGCGAGCAAGCAGAGGCTGCAAAAGTCACGGCGGACGAGGAAAAGGAAGAAGCTCGGGTGCATGGAGCAGCGGCGCCCACTGAGGTGGAGGCGGAGGACATGCGCGACCATCCTGCTCTGACGGAGGTTACAGAGCGTCTGATCCGGGAAGCCTTAGTAGGCGGAGAGTCTGGTGGGGGCGGAGAGCCTTGTGGGGGCGGGGCCAAAACTGCAGAGGCAAAAGAAGTGGAGGCGATCCCTCACAAGGAAGGAGGCGGCGCTGGACCTGGAGATATCGAGAGCAGCGCAATGCCAGGTACTGGGGGTGCAGATGGTTTAGACAACGCACACAGGGCCAGCGAAGGAACTGAAACTGAAACAGTAAGAGATAACAACAAGGAAAATGATGCAATCGAAGTTGGTGCTAGATCCAATAAAATAGATGCTATGGATATGGCTGTTATGGATATGGCTCATGATAGTAATAGTGTAAATGAAAAAGATGCATTCGAAGCTAGGGATATATCCAACAAAATAGATGCTATGGGTTATGACTCGAGTAAAAAATTAGAGGACTCTATAAAAGAGTCTATACTAGCGCCCGAAGTTGCAGAAGCCGCAAAAGGTCCAGAAGAATGTGATGTCCCTGAGTCTACTATTAGGGTCACAGTAGGACCAAATGGTATTGACATAATTAACCCACAAGTGGCAGAGGCAGTAGCAGTCGCAGACTCTGGGGTTAAGAAAGCATTATTAGCTAATCAAGGAGCAATTCCTAAGAAAAAGAATAAGAATAAGGACAGAAGTAAGAGCCAAATAAAAAATGTATCTCTGTTAAAAACCCCACTGAATAACGAGGACAGTGAGGGTAGTGACTATAGTGACTATAGTGAGTTGTTGGAGGAGGAGGAGGAGGAGGAGAGTGAGGAAGAGGAGGAGGGAGAGGGGTCAGAATCATTATCCACTTCTTCTGCAGAGATGGAAGATTATTCAATGAGTGATTCCCAAGAGACGGACGCTGATCTTTTATGCTCAAAAAAGATGAAGGTAAAAAACGATCTAAAACCTAAAACTAAAGGTAAAACCCATAAGGTCAAGGGTAAATCCCGAGGAAGAACCCTAGTAAGTAATAATAACAAGAGTAAGAGTAAGAGCAAGAGTAAGAGTAGGAGTAAGAAGGGAATGATGCCGCCAAAAGAAATACCCAATACAATTGAGGGGGCCGAAACTGACCCGAACAAGGACAGATTTGACATTTTACTTGCCACAATGAAACAAATTCAAGGAGAAGCACGGCAGGAAAGTCAAAGAGCCAAGCGGGCTAATAAAAAAATACAGAAATCTCTCCACAACTTACAGGATATGTACTCTGAAGTAACAGGTAGACTAGCAGAGGTAGAACAGAGAACTGGCAAAATGGAGGATGAAATGGCAGAGATACAGGAATTCAGGCAGACCCAGGGAAAAACTGAATCTGATATATTATGGAAACTGGAAGATTTTGAAAATCGCCAGAGGAGAAATAATATAAGACTCTTAGGAGTGGAAGAAGGCAAAGAAGGGGGAGATACAAGAGCCTTTGTCGTAGAACTGCTGAAAGGTGCGTTCCCAGAAATGGATGCATGGGATTGGGATAAGGAAGTGCAACGGGCACATCGCTTCCCCCTTGTACAGAAAAAAGGCAATGCGGGTGTAAGATCGAGGGCAATTCTTGTGTATGTAGGAAACTACTTGCTAAGGGAGGAAGTGATTATGAAAGCTAAACCTACGAAGAAACGCACATATAAAGATATAACTTTCTTTGCCCGTCCAGACTTTTGTCATACAACAGTTGAGAGAAGATGGCGGATGCGGCAACTTATAGTACCATTCCAGAACTTAGGCTGTGAAGTCTATTTACTGTTTCCGTCTCGCTTGAAGGTGGGCCTTAATGGACAGTTCAGAATTTTCTTTTCGGAAATTGTTGCCCAAGAATACTTGACCTATCTTCGAGAAGAAAGAAGACATAGGGACCGAAACGGACAATTGGATCGTACAGAGAACACAAAACAAGTAGCTTCTATCACAAAGAGATAACTGAGCCTTTTTTGTTCTTTTTGAGATAATGTGATTATATTCTGAGAATGCTGTAGCATGGGGGGTGGCCGGGCGAGACTCCCCTGGGAGGGCACGGCTGTCACACATAGGTCAGGATTGACCTATTTGCCAGTAAGGGAAAGGGTGGGGAGGGAGGGGAAAGAGAAGGGGGTGGGGGGTGGGAACTACATGGGGAACAGGGCACGGCAGGAAAAAAAACAGAGGGGAGGAGCTTAAAAAAAACACTCTCTGGTCACAGGGAACAGGCGGGGTTGAGAAAAAGTAAAGGAAGTAATGCAATAAGCAACGCTAAGTCAGTGATAATGAAATGGTGGATCACTAAACAGATAATGTACAGCAGAGAGGGTAGGAGGGAAAGGAGACGTGAGAACATGGATAATGGGGATTAGAATTGTAACTTGGAACGTTTGTGGGCTAAATGACCCCCACAAAAGAGCGAAAATAGCATTAATGCTGAAACAAATGAATCTGGATTTCGTATATATTCAGGAAACTCATATAATGACAACACAAGCTTATGTTCTGTCACAGTTAGGATTTAAGGTATTAGTTCACTCAAGCCAAGGGGTCAAAAAAAGAGGGGTAGCTATCCTAGCTAGGAATAATAATGTTCTAACTAGAAAGAAAGCACAAGACAAATGGGGAAGATGGGCTATGGTTGAGTGTTTTATTGATGGAGAGTGGAAAACATTGGTAAATGTATATGGTTCAACAGAGGACGACCCTGATATATTTCAATTTTTAGATGTTGAATTAGCAACCTGGGCACCAAAAATTATATTGGGAGGCGATCTTAATATTAATGGAGCAGACGGATTAGGACTGGGTTCTTTTGGAAAGTATAGCGGTAGGAAAAAAAAAGTATTTCAGGCACTACACAGCCTGGTGTTAAACAATGCTCTCTCAGATGTATGGGGGAAAAAGATATTGGATAACAAAGGGTACACATATTACTCTGCACCGCACCAAACATGTGCAAGATTAGATTATTTTTTTATTTCAAGTACTAGTATTTCTGACTCGAAGATTGAAAGGCTGCCACGGGTCCTAAGCGACCATAACCCTCTAGTACTTACTATAATAACAAAAACAAGTACTAGACAGCACACGAACTGGACTTTTGAAAGAGAGCTACTGAAAGATGAGAAGTATATAGAATACATGAATAAATGGATTACTGATTTTTTTTCCTTTAATAAAGATACAGCAGAAATGGGAGTCGTTTGGGACACTTTTAAAGCTGGAATACGAGGTGAAACAATGAGTTATAATTCTTATAAAAGGAAACAAGTTCAGGTGAGGAATTTAGAATTAGCTTCAAATGTCTTGACGGCAGAAGAAAATCTAGAAAATAGTGTGGTGTCGGGGCGGGATATCGAAAAAGCTTGGGTAGAGTTAGTAAAAGCCAAAGGTGAGGCAGAGGGTGAAATTGCCAGCAAAGCAGCGAAAATTTATAACACTAAAAGAGAGAAGTGTTATGAGTTGAGTGAGTCAGTAGGTAGGATACTGGCTACTAGAACAAGACAACAAGAATCTGCAGGTATAGTGAGGGAAATTAGGGACACTGCGGGCATGGTTCATACAGACTCGATTAAAATAAGAGAAGTCTTTAGGATATTTTATAAGAAGTTATATGACGACGAGCTACAGGGTCGTGACCCTCTAAAAGATAAGGAAGAAATGAGGGAGTATCTCCAGGAGATCCCTGTAGACCCAATAGAGGAAGAGGAAGCAGATGGGTTAGAGGAAGAGCTGCAGTTAGAAGAAATAAAGCAGGCAATATGGAACCTACCTTCTGGTAAAGCAGCAGGTCCTGATCAGATACCCATAGAATTTTATAAAGTATTTTGGGATTGTTTGAGAGAAGTAATAGTGAAGGTGATGCAAGGGGCACAACTGGGCATAACATCGCCTAAATCATGGGGGGGTGCAGAGGTGGTCGTAATATTAAAAAAAGGTAAAAAACCGGAAGAACCAGGCTCGTATAGGCCTATAACCCTACTTAATGCAGACGCAAAAGCCTTCTCTAAAGCATTGGCATCAAGGCTGGCAAAAGTCATAGATAAAATCGTCAGCAGCTGCCAACATGGTTTTATACCAGGGAGAGGAACCACCCACCATATACGGAAGGCAATCAATCATCAATCAGTGACACTTATAAAGCGCGCTACATACCCGTGGGGTCTCAAGGCGCTGGGGGGGGGGGAGCCGCTACTGCTCGAACAGCCAGGTCTTCAGCTTCTTCCTGAAGGAGAGGTGGTCTTGGGTCAGGCGCAGGTCGGTCGGGAGGGAGTTCCAGGTCTTGGCGGCCAGGTGGGAGAAGGACCTTCCTCCTGTAGTCGCTCTTCGGATGCGGGGGACGGCGGCGAGGGCGTGGTTGGCTGATCGGAGGTGGCGTTTGGGAGCGTAGAAGTTGACTCGGCTGTTGAGGTAGCTCGGGCCTTGGTCGTGTAGGGCTTTGTGTGCGTGGGTGAGGAGGCGGAAGGTGATTCTTTTGTTGACGGGGAGCCAGTGAAGGTCTCGCAGATGTCCGGAGATGTGGCTGGTTCGTGGGATGTCGAGGATGAGTCTGGCTGAGGCGTTCTGGATCCGCTGGAGTCTCTTCTGGAGCTTGGCGGTGGTCCCGGCGTAGAGGGCGTTGCCGTAGTCCAGTCGGCTGGTGACGAGGGCCTGGGTGACGGTCTTCCTGGTCTCGGTGGGGATCCACCAGAAGATCTTCCGTAGCATGCGTAGGATGTTGAAGCATGCCGAGGAGACGTTGTTGACTTGCCTGGTCATGGAGAGGGAGGAGTCCAGGATGAAGCCCAGGTTGCGTGCATGGTCTGTCGGTTTGGGTGCGGTGCCCAGGGCGGGAGGCCACCAGGAGTCGTCCCAGGCGGAGGGAGAGGGGCCCAGGATGAGGACCTCCGTCTTGTCCGAGTTCAGTTTCAGGCGGCTGGTCGTCATCCACTCGGCTACCTCTTTCATCCCTTCGTGCAGGTTGGCTCTGGCGGCGGCGGGGTCGTTGGTCAGGGAGAGGATCAGCTGGGTGTCGTCGGCGTAGGAGATTATGCTGAGGTTGTGTTTGCGTACGATGGCCGCGAGGGGGCTCATGTAGACGTTGAAGAGGGTGGGGCTCAGAGATGATCCTTGGGGGACGCCGCAGATGACTTCGGTGGCCTCTGACTTGTACGGTGGTAGGCGGACTCTCTGTGTTCTCCCGTCGAGGAAGGAGGTGATCCACTCCAGCGCCTTGTCCTGGATTCCGACGTTGCTGAGGCGCTGCACTAGGGTGCGGTGGCAGACCGTGTCGAATGCCGCGGAGAGGTCTAGGAGGATGAGGGCCGCTGTTTCTCCATTGTCCATCAGGGCTCGGATGTCGTCGGTGGCGGCGATGAGGGCGGTCTCGGTGCTGTGGTTGGCTCGGAAGCCGGACTGTGAGGGGTCGAGGGATCCGTTCGTCTCGAGGAAAGCGGCCATCTGCTTGTTGACGGTCTTCTCGATGACCCTTGGCTGGAAACGGGAGGAGCGAGATGGGGCGGTAGTTCTTGAGGTCGGTGGGGTCCGCTGTTGGTTTCTTGAGTAGGGCGCTGAGTTCGGCGTGTTTCCAGCTCTCGGGGAAGATGGTGGTGTCGAGGGATGTGTTGATGATGTCTCGCAGGTGGGGTGCGATGACAGCGTCGGCTTTGTTGAAGACGTGGTGAGGGCAGGGGTCGGTCGGTGATCCGGAGTGGATGGAGTTCATCGTGCGGATGGTGTCTTCGGTGCTGATCGGGGTCCAGGCGTGGAGGGTGGTGGTGGGGGGTGGTTGTTCGGTCATGGTGTGCGTTGGTTGGTTGTTGAAGCTGTTGTGTATGTCCGCGATCTTGTTGTGGAAGTATGAAGCCAGGGAGTTGCAGAGGTCTTGCGATGGGGTGATGTCGTTGTTTCCTGCGCTGGGGTTGGAAAGCTCTTTGACGATGTTGAAGAGTTCCTTGCAGTTGTGACTAACTGAACTGAATAACTTTATTTGATGTCTCGTCAGTTACAGGGTACCCGATTGCAGTGATGTTACTCGATGCAGAAAAAGCATTCGATCGGGTCTCCTGGAGCTACCTTTGGTATGCTCTAGCTAGAACAGGAATTAAACAAGGTTTTATTAAAGCTTTACAAACTCTCTACTTAGAACCAGTAGCGACACTACGAGTGAACAGTGGAAACACAGGACAATTCCATATAAAAAGAGGCACCAGACAGGGGTGCCCTTGCTCACCTTTATTGTTCGCTATATATATGGACCCGCTTATACGCAGAATAGAGGCATCAGCGATGATAACACCGGTTACAACACTTATTGGGCAGTGTAAAATCTTAGCCTACGCAGATGACATCGCTGTTATCTCTCCAAACCCATCTGAGGCTATAGAACACCTTGAGCTCGAGGCGCTGAAATTTGGAAGAATCTCGGGATACAAATTAAATACATCAAAAACACAGATAATAAAAAACTCGTATACCCCATGCTTAGACAACCGAGTAACACAAGAAGGTACATATCTAGGGGTTATCATAATGTCAGATTTGGATAACTTGGTGGAAAGGAATATTTCCCCTTTAATCAAGAAAGTGGAGAAAGACCTGGATAGATGGGATAATTTACACCTGTCAATAGTGGGAAGGTCTAATATAGTAAAAATGATTATCCTTCCAAAATTTCTATATTTATTTAGGGCAATACCGCTATTCTTTGATAATAAAATATTTAAAAAATTGGAGAGTATGCTAAATAGATTTCTTTGGGCAAAAGGGAAAACGAGAAGGGCTCTTAGATATATGACATTGCCAAGAGAAAGGGGAGGCTGGGGAGTCCCAGATTTAAAATCTTATTACTGGGCGGCGGCTCTACAGAACATGACTGGCTTAATGGGAGGTGAACAGTGCAGCGGAGCAGAGGAGTGGAGTAAATTTGGATCATTAGCAATCTATGGCCTAACTCTGGGAATGGAAGTGAAGGATGTTCTCCTGAAGTTTACAGAGGCTAGTTATTACAAGAGGACAAAGTTCAAGATAATAATAGCAGCATTCGAAATTTGGAAAAGTTTTGCTAAAAAAATTGGCTTAGGAAAATTTAATTCTTATACAAGATTATTACATAATCCAACCCTCCCACAAGATATCTTCTTGGGACCTATAATGGCAGAGTGGGAAAACAGGGGAATCAGAACCATTGGAGATATTAGGGGGGAACAGTGTTTTCTCCAATTTAAAGATCTGCAAGACAGATATAACCTAGAAGCTAGGCAATTTTTCAAATTCCTCCAGATTAGGAGTTTCCTCCTGGGAAAAAAAGGTGGCGTTCTGGGATTTAGGCGTAATGCTATTATGGAAATTATTCAAAGGGGGCAGGATTGCACAATCAAAAGATTGTATGCTGAACTGATGAAAGTAAAACAAGATGATCACCAAAAGTGGAGCGAAAAATGGAAGGATAATCTTAAAATCAGCTCTGAAAGTTTTGGTATCTCCCTAGAAATGGGGAACTCATTACTATGTGCAGCATCAATCCAGGCTTGTCAAGGCGTCGCTTTCCTCAGGATCTGTCGTGAAGTTATAAAGACCCACCTCTCGATACCTCCAATTCCGAATGTAATTACTACACAGAATCTTGGAGTGATCAAGCGGGGGGAAAAAGGGAGTTAGGAAGGGGACAGCAGGGAAGGAGATCTGGAAAGGAAAAGTTAATAACAAAACATTCCGTAAATCTAAATTGGCTTTGGAACCTAGAGCCAAAGCTGAATTATTCTGCAAAAACCTGTTGCTTAATCACAGACACTGAAGATACATTAGACTTCTTGATAATAAATACCAAATCTTTCACAACAACCTTTTCACCATATTGTTATTCTCTTGTGAATAGCGACAAAACATTCTTATCATAATTTTGTTATTCTCTTGTGAATTGCGACAGATTCTCTTTAAGCAAAAACAAAACTCACTCCTTAGTAAATAACCTCTTTACCAAAACTCTGTGAGCAAACCAATACAAAATCACACTGCTATATTTGTCTTCAGATATAGCTAAAACTCCTCTTGACCTTTTCTCCCTAAAGACTTTTCAAAGAAAGAGTTGCGCAAAAACAAACAGTTTTAAAAATGAATGCACGCGCTTTCACATACTTTGCACTTTTAAGTTAAACATCTCTTGCCAGCAACTAGATGTAAACGCAGTTTTCAAAGAGCAAATATATCAATGATTTCACACTTCTGTGCTTTTAATTATTCCTCATAACATAAACTATTAGTTTTATCAAATATGAATCAAGAAAGTATACTCAAAGGACTTTAGCGCCGAGAACTAGGATTGATAAGTCCTACCTGTAGAGTACGACCTACTCTACTACCTTTGAAGGACAAACGTCCCCGAAATGGCTCTTCCAACCGATGACCTTGCACAAGGAGCAAGCTGGATACTGACACGCCCCTTGGAAACGATCCTCAAGGCCTCCGATGGAATCCTTCGTCAAAAACAGCTGAGACTCTGCAAATGGGAGAGGGAGCAAGAAGAGAACACAGCCACTCCCCAGACGATTCCAGAATAGTGAGCACAGGAGACAGGGCGCGGTCGCGTAAGCCAACGTGCTTACGGCGCCCACGTTTGCGACCGGGCTACCAAACCTCACGCATTACGCGTGAGCATGCCAAACCTCACTCATTACGCGTGAGCATGCCAAACCTCACTCATTACGCGTGAGCATGCGATTAGGCGGAAACATAGCAAACAGCAGCCAAAGGACAGGAAAACCTGCACAAACCTACAAACAGGGATGCAACTTAACAGCACAAGCAGGTTTAAAGCACATCAGCCACCAACGCCCTCCCAAAGAGGACTGATGCATTTTGCCACAAGGGCAACTCCGAATGCAGAGTGGGGCGGGCCCTAGACCACAAGCCACCCTAGCCCTGACAAGGCTCAACACTACAAAACACTTTATCACCTGTATTATACACCGGCTAAAATAGCACAATGGGGAGGTTTAGTGGGTATTACATGCTATAGGTGTGGAAGCTCGGATGCTGATCTGGAACATGTATTTGCTTTATGCCCCCGCTTAGATTTATTTAAAAAAGAAATCGAATGTTTTATAAGTAAAATTTTAGAAAGCGAAATTGTCCTAACCCCAGGAACCATTCTATTAGGAGTTAATGTTGAGGATGTACGTTCTTTTCGTGGGAGAGAATTTTTGTTTGTTGCTATGTCTATCATGAGATTATGTATAGCCTCTGCATGGATAGATCCTGTACCACCTACCTTCCACAAATGGCTGGCTAAGTTACTAATAACGCATAAAAAGGAGAAAGAGATATATGCAAGGAAGGGAAAAAGGGGAAGGAAGCTAGGTAATATAATATGGGATCCTATAACACGATGGAAGGAGGAATAATAGTGTGAAATGTTGGTTTGCCTAAAGATAAGAAATATCAACTCGGTGTAATTATAATATCGATGTTGTACAATATGAAAGTATACTTTGCTTCTATTTATGCTATTTTTGTGCTCTAACTTGTGCTCTAATTTGTTTCTGGTAATATCACCCTCGCCTGCTGATGATTTAGTGATTGTCTTTTATTTTGATCCATGAACTATTGGTATATACTTCTTCTCCTTCAATCTTTTGTTTGTATTAATGATGCCGTGCCTTGTATATAAATGCAAAATACTTTAATTAAAAAAATTAAAAAAAAAAAAAAAGCAATACGAGGCAACACAATACCACACTGCAGTTTCAATCAGCACTGGAAGGAGCGTCACGCTCGGGCTCTGAAAGCAGGAAGCGTGTAGGAGCGTCCGCAATGGACAGGGTCCAGACGGTCACAGCGATGCGAGGGTGGAGGTCAGCTAAGTGTTCGTGGGTGGGAGGGGCAGCTGGGAGGCGGTATGGGGGAGGGTAGGCGGGCCAGGGGAGTACACACCAATAGCAATGGGGAATGGGAATGGAACGTGAAACGGGGCAGAGAGGCCACAGAAGTTCGAGGGATAGTAAATAGATAGACGGTAACGCTATTCATTAATCAAATCAACCGTATTTATCAATCATAAAGTGCAAGTGCTTACGTAAACAAGTAATATTCTTTTACTGTATACATTCATCTATATAGAACACGAAATTCAATAGAAGACAATAAAGTGCCAGTGCTAAAGTGCCTCTCATTATTGATAAAGTGCTAATGCTTAAATTTCAACAGTACCTCAAACTTAATATGGAAACAATCCACTCATATTGCACTTCAACAGGAGATTATCTAAAGTGTCCGTGCATACAATAATTAAAAACAGCATTACTCATCTCAATACATTTCTCACTGAGCCAGTTCCATTTCTGAACCACATACTACCATCCATGCAGTAAAATTAGAAAATAAACAAAAAATAAGACTATTATTATTATTAATATATATATATACTAGCAGCCCGCCCCAGCGTTGCCTGGGGCAGAAGGTGGCTGGGGGCAGCATTTCAGGCTTGTGTGCTCTCCCGCCCCCGCCCCCGCCTGCCACGACATTGTCGTGGCGGGCGGGGGCCGGGGCGGGAGTGCACGCAAGCCTGAAATGCTGCCCCCAGACCCTGAGCCTTACCGCAGTTGTTCCGGCCCAACCTCCCACACCGGCTCCCTCCTGTCCCGTGTCCCAGAGCCTTACGTGAGGCGCCGCTCCTCCCCTAGCTCCTCACTTCACCGCCGCTCCTCCACGCAAGCCTGAAATGCTGCCCCCAGACCCTGAGCCTTACCGCAGTTGTTCCGGGCCAACCTCCCGCACCGGCTCCCTCCCGTCCCGTGTCCCAGAGCCTTACCTGAGCCGCCGCTCCTCCCAGAGCTCCTCACTTCACCGCCGCTCCTCCTCGTCATCACGTACGTTGCGGCCAGCGCTACGTCGTGGCCGTCAGCGTCGCGGCCGGCGGTACTTTCAGGGCACTACTTTTTTTTAAAGTTATATTTTAAAATGTACGGTTTTTTTTATTATCTATAGCCTATGTCCATCTGCACACCCTGAGGATTACAACAATGTATTGGGTGTGTGGATTGGCGCTGTGGTTCCCGAGTTTACCTTGCCAAAAGGTTTGTGTTCTCTCTTTATAATAGTAATATATATATATATATATATATATATATCCAAAGGTTGCTTGTAAGCATAACGCGCACTCAGCAATATGTATGCTTAAGTTCTTTTATTCCTCACAACAATGTTACGCGTTTCGACACTGAGTGTGTCTTGATCACACACTCGGTGTCGAAATGCGTAACGTTGTTGTGAGGAATAAAAGAACTTAAGCATACATATTGCTGAGTGCGCGTTATGCTTACAAGCAACCTTTGGATTTATAATTAATGGTTCGGCATTTCGGGTTCGCCGATGAACGCGCCACCTGACGACGGGAGCAGGATCCCGGAAGAACCCCTTCTTTGCAACTGATCAATATATATATATATATATATATATATATATATATCTCAATCAATCAAATAAACACTCCAGCCACTTCCACCAAAGCCATGGCGGCGAAGAAGGAGAAGCGAATCACTTTCTCAGGCAAGATGTTCTTTATTCAACCTTGCATATCCACAACAGCAATCGACAGATGACGCGTTTCGGGCTCGAGAGCCCTTGATCACATAGAGACTGGTTAGGTTGTAGCCATTTTTAAATATGTCACATCCCACTTAGGTCACATGGTCAGCTAATTGGCATGAACATGGAAAACAGACTTTGCGATTGATTACAGTTGCAGACGAACCATTTTCACATATTGTTGTGACATATTAAGAATGTTCAACTACAACAATTTTAGAATGTGTATATATATATATTTGAGAATTACCAGATGCTTTTGCATGTGTACTGTTGGTTTCACCTGTCCGCCTCAAAGGTATGAAAAAAATGGGTGGAAACTGATGTCAGCACTCCGAGGACTTCTTATGGCTCCGATGACGGTCACGCGGAGTCGTGTGCGGAGCTGTGGCATTATGTCCTTGTCGATGTGGGAGAGCTGTAATGAAAAGTTTCCGTAAATGCTGGTGCATTGGGATACTTAAAAGGCGAGGAATCCAAAGGTAAATACTGTATCCACCAGAAAAAGTGTTACCGAAGGAAAGTAACTTCTTCATTTTGTGACTTATTCCTGTATCCCTTGAATGCGAAGCTAAAGGTCGAGTAGACTGCTCTGGCTGTTAGACCCTCGCTGTTGGTGGCTGTGGTTTAGCTTCTGACCAGTCCCTTCCACAACAGACTCCCTGATTTTCCTTTTGCCTGCCTACTCAAAGTCCAATACTTGTTGCATCAGGTTAAGTTCATCATAGCAAGCTCAGGTGCTAGTTTGTCTGGCTCTATTTAATTTTCATTAGGTATGTATGTATTAGTATCGCTTGCCCTTCATCATATTGCCTCCTAGACTGTGTTTTAGACCTAAGCAGATATTGGATTATTGACCTTTTCTTGTTGCATGCAGGGTTTGTTGAAATGCTCCCATGTTTGAGATAAATAGAAGTCAATTTAAGTGAGCTCCTTAGCTCTGCACTCTTTGTTGATGTTGTACGACTGACTGGTCCTTGGTGGCTTTCTTTTGCAGCAAGTCCCCCAGCCTGCAGTCTTTGTGTATCTTCAGCCTGGCCAACACCGAAGCGGGACAGGCTGTGGTGAACATCATGGGCATTGGAGTGGACACCATAGATGCGGTCATGGCTGCGCAGCCCAGCAGGTGAGTCTTTCTTTCAGCAAATCTACGTCTCCAGGATGTTATCTTTTCTAGAGTTGACCACCTGAGCATAATTTGTAACCTCAAAAGCAGGATATTCAACATTTCACAAGTATTGCATTCTATTTTTGTTTTTTTTCCACCGGACATCATTAGGTGGGAGTGTTTGTTTTAGATTATAAACTCCCATAATTCTTGGCCTAGCTGTGTCAGTGTAGCTTATTTTTTTACCCTCAAAATTGACCTTTTTTACCCTATTTCATCTTTTCTTTTATGGCAGTATCCATATTTTTGATGTTATGGTTGTTGTTTGAGATTTAATTAGGTGTAAGGTCGATGTTTAGTACGTTTTTCTTTTTTCTGCATTTGAGCTATTAAGATGTTTTTATTGTCCCACTTGTAGGAAGGTGGATATCTGACTATGGTTGCCCCCAACTTTTTTTGCCTGGTGTTTAGCTGGTTTTTCAACTTAGATGACCTGGGGCCCTGCTAATCAGGACCCCAGGCCTACTGCTCTCTCTGTAAAATGGATTCCATGTACTCTAGGTACATATCTAATTGGATACTGAGTCACCTTATCAGCCCCTGTACAGTGTACCTTCGGTACCCAGGGCATAGTCAAGTCAATAAATTTGTATAGCGCGCTACATACCCAGAGGGTCTCAAGGCGCTTGAGGAAGGGTGGGGAATTGCTTGTCAAATATCCACGTTTTAAGTTGCTTTCTGAATGCTAGGTGGTTCTGAGTAAGGCGAAGATGAGTGGGAAGTGAGTTCCAGGTTTTAGCTGCCAGGTAGGAGAAGGATCTACCTCCCATGGTGGTTTTGTTGATGCGAGGTACAGTGGCAAGGGCTTGGTTGGAGGATCGTAGCTGGCGGGAGGGGGTGTAGAAGGACAGTCGTGTGTTGAGGCATTCGGGTCCGAATTCGTAGAGTGCTTTGTGTGCGTGGGTTAGGAGCCGGAAAGTAATCCTCTTATTGAAGGGGAGCCAGTGGAGGTTTTTCAGGTGACCAGAGATGTGTTCTTTACGCGGTATGTCTAATATGAGCCTGGCTGAAGCGTTCTGGATGCGTTGGAGTTTTTTCTGGTTTTTTGCGGTGGTACCGGCGTAGAGGGTGTTTCCGTAGTCCAGTCGGCTCGTGACCAGAGCGTGAGTGACTGTTTTTCTAGTTTCGGTGGGGATCCAGCGAAATGTTTTTTTGAGCATGCGAAGAATGTTGAAGCAAGATGAAGAAACGGCGTTGACTTGTCTGTTCATCGAGAGTGAGGAATCCAGGATGACGCCCAGGTTGCGTGCGTGGTCCGTCGGGATAGGTGCTTTTCCAAGGGCCTCTGGCCACCAAGAGTCATCCCAGGCGGAGGGGGAGGTGCCTAGGATGAGGACTTCTGTTTTGTCTGAGTTCAGTTTCAGACGGCTGTGATTCATCCATTCGGCTACTTCTTTCATTCCTTCATGCAGGTTGGTTTTGGCCGTGTACGGGTCTTTGGTGAGTGATAGGATCAGCTGAGTGTCGTCGGCGTAGGAGATAATGTTGAGGTTGTGTTGGCGTGCGATGGCCGCGAGGGGGCTCATGTATACGTTGAAGAGGGTGGGGCTGAGTGAGGACCCTTGGGGTACGCCGCAGATGACTTCAGTGGCCTCTGATTTGAATGGTGGGAGGCGGACTCTCTGGGTTCTTCCGGTGAGGAACGAGGTGATCCATTCCAGTGCTTTTCCATGGATTCCGACGTTTCTGAAGCGTTGTAAAAGGGTGCTATGACAGACCGTGTCGAAGGCTGCGGAGAGGTCGAGGAGGATGAGGGCGACTGTGTCTCCATTGTCCAGTAGAGTTCGAATGTCGTCTGTTGCTGCGATGAGGGCGGTTTCAGTGCTGTGCTTGGCTCGGAAGCCGGATTGTGAGGAGTCGAGGGATTTGTTGGTTTCGAGGAATGCGGCGAGCTGGTGGTTGACCGCTTTCTCGATGACTTTGGCCGGGAATGGAAGGAGTGAGATGGGGCGGTAGTTTTTGAGTTCGGTGGGGTCAGCTGTGGGTTTCTTCAGGAGGGCGCTGAGTTCGGCATGTTTCCAGCTTTCCGGGAAGGTTGCGGAGTTGAGGGAGCAGTTGATGACGTCTCGGAGGTGCGGTGCTATAATGGAGTTTGCTTTGTTAAAGATGTGGTGAGGGCATGGGTCTGTGGGGGATCCTGAGTGGATAGAGTTCATCAGACGGATGGTGTCCTCAGTGGAGATTGGCTTCCTGTCATTGAGGATGTTCAGGGGAGGTGGGGGTCCTGCAGAGGGTTGGGTGGGTTGTGCACCCAGGGCCTACCAGGGGCTGCAGCATGTATTATGCCACCCCTGGCTGGCCATCCAACTCTGACACAACTGGCTGATCAATCAGCTGGGGCAAGGTGGTGTAATCACCCTTTGCTTTAAATATAGTATACCTATATGTAACCCTAAAATTGACACATATACTCCTATAAGTCACTCCTATGGCAGGCCTTAACAATCCTGGAGGCAGAGTGCTTGGAATTATGTGAGCTAGTGCTCTGGCCTGAGCTGAACCTGTCTACAGCTTTCGGAACAAAGTCCTTTAGCTGTTTCCATGATAACGCTATACCATATACTCTTAAGTGCATTATAATCCTCGTGGTTATTGCTAACTTTGGCATAGCATTATCAAAACATGTCGAGTAAGGTGTCATACGAATTGGAATACTACCCCCTCGCCAGTTCTGGCGACGGGGGTAGCATTCCACTCTTCTAGAGGGACACGACATGTATGTAACTGTAAACCCCGGTTAAAGTTAACTCGAGCCTCAGCATCACAAAATGGATGCTGCCACCACAGACACAAGTCTGACCTCCTGATGCTGGGAGTCCTTCCAGCGAGGGAGGCTTGGACAAAGGGTTTCCTGCCTTCGGAGGTGCTAGCACCACCCCAGACCGGATTTTGTGTATTGGGTATGACAGGGCTGAAAGGAATGAGACATGCCTGGGGCACACAAGGTGTCCCTGTGCATACATCGGTCTAAACCAGTCCCTGGGGCTCTCCAGCCCCAGCTCTGGCGCAAGACCGGACAAAGGATAAGGGGTGGAACCACCCCCCTACCTGGTCCCACCCATAGGAGGGACCTAGTCATAGTACAGCCCCCTTTAGCAGGATAATGGTAGGAGCTGGTCCCATTCCAAATTAGATTAATCCTGAACTGGAACTGTACAAGAAGAAACTCTGGACTTCGACTTTCTGCCAAGAAGACTGAAGAAATCTCCCTTGTGGACAAGGAGTGCCCACCCTGCACAAGCAGGCACCATCAGCGTCCAGTGGCTTCCCTTTGTTGTCTTCCCTCGATGATCCAGACTTCAGAGCCCGACGAGACCCGGATTCCCAGACCTCTCCGACCTCTACCTACATCTGCAGCACAGCTGAGATCCGTGGGTGCGACGAGAAACGTGGGACCGGCCATCTTGGAAGAAGCAGCACTTCGCTCCAGCACGACTTCTGAGGTAACCTCGACCAAGTGCTTTGGGGACTGAGAAGCCCCGACGCCGAGCAGCTCCTGCACCGAAGACCAGCCCTCCAGCATCCACGAGATCTGCTTGGGGCCCTTCTGCCTGTTTGCTGCTCGACGCGTTTTCTGGTCACTTGCCGGCAGGCTAGTGACCTCCTAGACGACGAACCTTGAAATCCAATCTGCTGGTCTGTTTGCTCCAGACTGGCCCCTGCTTCCCTGAAAAGGAGAAGCACCCCGGACCCTCCTGGTCCACTCCAGACCCTGTTTCCACTCACCGCGTGGGTTGCCTTTGCCAAGGCCTGTTGACTCCAAATCCGGATCCGACACCGCCGACAGCGAGAGCCCGCGTGGGATAGCTCGTGCCTCCATCCTGGTCGTCGAAGACACCACCTGGTCCACGTGGCTGCAGAGACAAGCGTCCACTCTGCACCTGATCGCGACGACGACATCTGGTTCCACTCCTGGTTCCACTCCAGTCACTGGCTAGTGACTTTGAACATTGTCCCCTCTGCTTTCAGGTCTTCCTCTTCACTGATCCACCCTCGGATCACACCGAACATCTTCCTCCTGGTCGCCTGCAGCATCTTTTCTTCCAGGCTCCATAGACTTCAACGCCGGAACCCGACACAACTTCGCACCTATGCGCCCGCAGCCTGTGGGTGAGGTAACAAAAGCATTTTGGTGCTCAAGGGTAGATTGACTCTCCTAGTGTCCAGTTCCACAGTCGTTTTAGTCCTAACTAGTCAGGATTGTCTGTACTCGCCTTTTACTTGAACTGTACTGTCCATAGACACTGTTACGCATCTCGCGTATGAGTTCACACTCTGCACACGCGTTCCGTGGGCCTCCAATTACTTACCTAAGGTTAGGGTAGTGTGGTCCCAGCGATCCTACAGCCTCTGGACAGCTCCTTTCCTTTTATCGACTTTCACATTCCACTTACTTAGTATATGGTTTGTTGTGCCCCTAGGGCAACATTGTAATTGTGCAACTTAAACTTATTTTTCTTAAGAGTCTTGTCATGTGCTTAGCCCTCTGATCTCATAAAGAGTTCAGAGGTGTTTGTTAGTTAATAAATATCTTGTTTATTTTCATAACTACCTGTGTGGTGTCCTTTCATTTGGTATGCAAGGGGTTACATATGGTAAAACAGTTGTCTTCACATGCCAAAAGAGTTTAGCCTAAGACTGCTTTGTCCATGCTACCATTAGGATAGCTGGTCTATAAGGTTGACTTACAACCAATCACCATAAGGGTTGTTTGGACTGATACAAGGTGATCACTAGAACTAGTGATCATCATATATCAGGCCAACTTCTCACACCACTGATCTGTGATGATGCCAGGGATTGTTCAGAATGTTCTTTCAACCAAAAGTGCATTCTGATAGAAAGTCATGCAGGCTGGAGTTACAAGTCCCCGTGCATCTGAGAAGGCTGTTGCCATTTCTAGATAGTGTAAATACACGAGTGAAGTTTATTTTGATATGGAACTCCTACGGAGGTCCACATAAATATACACTACAGATGAGACAAAAAATGCATTTCCTTCAATAAATAGATTTCCTTTGTATGAAGCTACCTCCTTAAAATATATCATACATACTATACAGAATGCAGAGGAGAATAAAACTGTTGTATAAGACTGCAAAGTGCAATATACAAGGAACGGGTAGAAACGGAACATTCCTAAAAATCAAAAAGTAAAAATATTGCAACGCATATACACCAGAATGAGGAAAAGTCAAAATATTACAATATAAGTAACATTTAAATTTCCAAATAGATAGCCAAAAATGTTTTTAAAAATCGATAGATCCTATTAGAAAGCATTTAATTTGGTGGGGGACAAAAATAAATGAGCGGGCTTCATGGGCGGAAAGAATGTTAAATTTGAGGTATAAAGGTCATAGGAAAATGCGCATAGCCTTTTGCAACTCCGGACACACAAATAGCACAGGATTAAAATCTTGAACTTGTAAACACATTTTGCAGATTTTCTCTTTTTCTCAGTATTTTGTCCCAAATACCGGTAATTTCTCTTAAGGGCAATGAAAACAGTCGCAACAAGAGCATCAGCCGTCCGATCCTGTGAGGTAAGTTCTAAGTTAGAGCTGTGCCCCTCCACCCCTACCTCCCACCCCCACAGGAGGAAATTGCCCCACCTTAAAACCGCTGCCAGGGATGAGATATATAAGGAGACTAAGCCGAATTCAAGACATAAAGCATGGGGGCAGCCAGAGAGTTTGTTACAGGTTTGGAGCAAGATTCGACCTTCGGTCTCGTCAAAGGAAATCCAGTGATTCAAATCCAGCAACTCAGCACCATAGGACAGAGAGAGAGGAATTTTGACCCTGAACACTAACAACACATGGCCAAAGGGGAGTCTCTCGCATATTCTGTAATATGTGTGCTGTACACTAGCCTGGAAAAAAAACCCTGCTTACACAGAGTTTAATATGCTCCATATTCCACCCGGTCTTCGAAAAGAACTTTCCAAGATTTACATAGGAATCAACTGGTTTTCCGACACAAACATCCACTGGGAACACCTCTGTTCGAGGCATATGAGCTGCAGATTACACACTGTGCATAGATCGCCACCTAGTGTGGGCCCGGATGTTTGCAGTTGTTTTTGTCCTGATAAGTCTTTGGAAGTCACAGGATAGGTGACTCCTCCTTTGGGTCACATTGCGCATGGGCATCGGCTCCATCCTTAGATTGTGTTTTTCCGCCACCGGGCTCGGATGTGTTTCCTGCGCTCCGGGTTGGAAACGATTTTCCTTCGGCACGCAATCCTCACCAATTTCGGCGGTATTGTTTCGAAAGCATTTCCAATCGATGCTACTCTTCAACTCCGAAGTCTTCTATTCCGGTCTTCGAAGGCTTTCGGGCCTACCCAGGCCTCATCTTCCAGCTCATGGAAAGGACACCATTTAAAAAATGTCATCAATGTGGGTCGAAGTTTCCCCTCACCTATCTCCATGAGGTGTGCAACCTTTGCCTCTCACCGGAGCACGAGGCCAGAGACTGTTCCGCTTGTTCCTCCTTCCGCTCCAAGAAGACGATTCGGGACCGATGAGCTAGAAGAACAATGGCTCACTCGTCCGCTTAGATCCCAGACGACATCTTCCAAGAGGGCGTCGACATCCCAGAACAGGAGCAAGAACATGGCGTCAACAGCAACTCCGAGGCAGAAGACTCAGACGCCGAGGACATCACTCCAGCTCAGCAGGTTGTGAGTACACACGTCGACCCCAACCCTTCCTCGACACCCTCTAAAAATGCTTCGGTCACACCCTCTCTTTCTGGCCCGGGTGCACACCGAGAGACTGCTTCCCATGCCCCGCCTTCCAGCTCGGCAAAGAAGCCTAATAAGCCTTTAGGCGACTCGGGCTTGAGTCAACCTCGCCCCGATGCCGGCGCACACCTACCGGCACCGAAAAAGAAGCAATCTTCTTCCACATCTAAGCACCCGGCGCCGAAGACTAGCACTGGCTCCTCTGCACCAAAACTGCACTCGGAGCCCAGCAAAAAATTGCTCATCAAAATACCCGACTCCAATGCTTCGGAGCCGAAAAAAGCCTCGGAGGCGAAAAAGCCAAATGTTCCACCGGCCAAAGACATTGCCAAAGAACATGTGTCAAAGCCGAAAGATGCTACCGGCCTGGTGCTGAAAAAGCCTTAGGCACCGAAGGATCTACCTCACACAGAGGAACTATTTCATCCAGATCCTACACAAATGACTTGTTAAAGATCCCAAAACTGGTAGGCTGACTCTTAGTACTAAAAAAACGACCATTAGACACGCCTGCACCGTCTCCTCATCCTAAGAAGGACATTGCAACCTATCCTCTAAGGATACCTTCTCCTCCTCTTTCTCTTCCTCCTCCTCCTCATACTCCTCCACCACCTCCTCCCCTACCACATCACTCCCCTACACCATCTCCTACTCCGTTAGCAGATGATGATAACAGGGATGACACCTCTGAATACACAGGGGGGGGGGGGGTGCAGATAGTCAGCCACCAGATAATTCTAGTCCTCCTGGCTCACCTGATCCTTGGGATGATTATAGCACCCCAGACGTCCCTAACATCCCACAAGATGACATATATCCCTCCAGGCCTTCCCCACCAGAGGACACTATGGGATATAACCAACTTGTACATAGGGGTGCCCAATACCATGGGGTTAACCTACATACTGACCCACTAGAGTAAGACTTCCTAATGGATACCTTTGACCCCACACAAAGTTCTGCCTCAATTTTACCCATGCTTAACCTCATCGCTGCAGCGGTAATTTTTCCGCTACGCGGCTTTTTTCAAAAAACAGCGTTAGATGACGAGCTCAGCTCGTCATCCGCACACGCCCCCCGTGGCTGATGACGAGCTGAGCTCGTCATCAGCATCGAAGGGATTAAAGGGGTTATTCAGCACGCACCAGAAGTTTTCAAAGATCCAGTTAGGGCTCAAAACAAACGCCCGAATTGAGAAGAAGTGTACTTACCTCTGCTAAGTGCTCGATCCTGCACCGGAATTCGCTATGGGGAATGACTGGCGGTAAATTGGTGATCGCACATACTGTCTTTCGGCTGCATTGCATGATGGCCTGACTGCATTGCAGCTTATTGTCCTGATTGCTTTCCTGCCGCAATCCTGCCCGGGCGTGCTGAGGGGGGGCGGGGGGGGAGGGGGGGGGGGGGGTGATTGCGTACATCGTCTCTGTTCGCATTCCGCAAACCGACCCAGGAGCCCTGTTAAGTCACATCGTTGATTTTTGCGCATTGTCTCATGTTTGATCTGAATCCTCCCATGAGTTGTGCATAGCAGGATGTTGGCTTGCGCACTTTTTGACTATTCCACTGTTTATCCCTATTGAGGTGAGTTTTTAGGTAGGGGAAGTGGGCTGCTCTCTGACATTAAAAGCCCTCTGAATTAGACATAGAGCATGATGCCTGACTTTAAAATGGTGTGTGTTTGTGACTCATCTTCAGTAATATACATAGAAACAGGACTAGAATTTTACTATCAAGCTGCCTGGCTTTAAAATGGCGCCTGTTCAAAACTTCAACTCAATTTTATTTGTTTATCTTCACACTGTTTTCAACAGTGAAACAGGTCTAAGTTCCTAGATTACGTCTTGACTATTTTAAGGGTAGAAACTAAGGAGGTCCTCAATGCAGTGTTTATTAAGGGATTAATATATGTTGAAGATCTGACACCCCCTCTCTCTTCCTCTTACCATTCCCACTGATCTGTCCTCCATTATCCGATTAAGACACTTTTTTAACTTTCATTAATCTTTTATTAATCTAGATCTTCTGGAACATATGTTTAATCTTCCGAATTACAAAACAAAATGGCCTTAGACCTGGAACCTGCAAACCACAATGCCTACATCATTCTTTACCCAGCTAACCTCACTAAAAATGCAATTGAGAAATTCAAACACCGTCTTATAGTAAAGAACACGGAGGCTCTTGTTTTAGACACATATTTCTTTACTAACAAGGGCATTATTTCTAACGACCTTATCTTCCATACGAATAAACATGCCCAATGGAGAAATACCTTCCGAGCTATGCTACATATTTCCACAATGAAGAAATCCCTGTATGCCATCAAATTGATGGTTATTGCCTCGGACCTTTACCCTCTGAATGCCACCATTACTATTTACAATAATGGTAATATTCTTATACAATCCACTGACGAAAATCTAGATATCTTTGACAGGCTCTTCCCCACTTTCAAGAAAGCAGTAAACAATAGTAACAACACACTCTCTACACCCTCGCATCGCCAGGACTTAGATGTCTCCTTAACGCCTCCCTCTCAGTATACCTTATCAGACTCTCCCAATCGGTCAAATTTCGCATCTGTCTTGGTATTTATTTATTATTTATTTATTTTTTGCACTTATAATGCGCACAGATACCCACAAAGGGTTTCCCGGCGCAAAGGATGTGAGAGCTGAGAAAAACACCGAAAACGCAGAAAACAACCTATTAGAAGCCTGCAATTATTTATCAAAAAGCCAAGTTTTTACACCTTTCTTAAAACTGGCGAGGTTTACCTCCTTACGCAGGGCTAAAGGCAAAGAGTTCCAAAGAACTGGTCCCAGATGGGAGAAAGACTTTCCCCCCATACGGGCCAGTTTAAATCTGGGAACCACAAAGTTGGCTCCATTTGAGGAGCGGAGGTTTCGTTCAGGAACATAGGGCCTAACCAGATTCTGCAGGTACTTTGGTGCGGTCCCTGCCTTGATCCTAAACATGTAGGTCAATGCTTTGAACCGGACCCGGTTCTCAACCCTAAGCCAGTGAAGGTCCTTAAGGTGCTTTGATATTCTGGCAGTCCTAGGGATCTTACAAAGCAGCCTGGTGGCGGAATTTTGGACCAGTTGGAGCCGCCTAATCACAGCTAAATTGGAGCCCAGGTATAGGATGTTACCGTAGTCAAGCCTAGATGTAATCAGTGCATTGACTACGGTCTTCTGGGTATCCATAGGTAGCATCCAAATGATCTTCCGTAACCATTCAAGATGGTGAAGCACGTACCAGCTACTTTGTTTGCCTGCTGTTTCATTGATAACGAGTCATCAATGCATACCCCTAAGTTTCTGACTTGAGTGGCCGGGCAGGGGAAAGCACCCAGGGAGGATGGCCAATGGGTATCCTGCCATAGATCTCTCTTTTTCCCTAGGATAAGAATCTCCGTCTTCTCCCCGTTAAGCTTCAGCTGATTAGTGGACATCCAGCTGAAGACTTCCTGAAGGCCTGATTTCAACGCAGAGGGGGATGAAGGCTTTGCGTTGGTGAGGGAAAAAATAATCTGCGAATCATCCGCATAAGACATAAGTTCTAGACCAACTCGCTCAGCTAGATCGGCGAGTGGGCGGAGATACAGATTAAAAAACAGCGGGCTCAAGATTGAGCCTTGAGGCACGCCATGTGGAGACAGAAAGGTGTCTGACTGAGCTTGCGAGGACGAGATCTGAAACGTCCGGTTGCTCAGGTAGGACGCGATCCAGTCAAGCGCTTTCCCTCCGACACCATCATCACTCAGCCTAGCAAGTAGTCTGTTATGTGAGATGGTGTCGAAGGCCGCACTAAGATCAAGTAGGACAAGAGCAACTGTTTGCCCCTCATCCAAAGGTCCCCTAATCTTTTCGGTGACTCCCAAGAGGGCGGACTCGGTGGAATGGCCGGCCCTAAAACCTGACTGAGTAAAATGGAGAAGATTATTGTTCTCCGTGTACATTGAGAGTACACCGTGAATGTGCTTCTCTAAAATCTTAGAGAACGCAGGTAGCAGGGAAATTGGGCGGTAGTTGGCCAGCACCTCAGGATCAGCCGCCGGCTTTTTCAATAGAGGGCTGACCATGGCATGCTTCCAGGCCGCTGGAACAGTTGCCAGATGGATGGAGGCATTTAATGTATCAACAATAATCCCTAGAGCTGGGTCGTCCAGCTGCCTCAGGATGTTGATGGGGAGAGGATCACAGGGAGAGCCTGATTTAATGGACGCAGCAAAAGATTTCAAAATGTCCAAAGAAATGAGTGGCCAAGAGTCAAGCCGTGGTCCTATTTGATTTGCCAAAAGTGGGGACGGAACTTCCCCGTCGTCCCTCATCAGAGGATTAATATTGGCAATAATCTTCTCTATCTTTTCCACAAAATACGTGGCAAGATTTTGACATTTTTGCAGGGTCAGGGGAGGTGCGGCAGCCATAGAATTTGCTCCGGCCAGTTCCTTAACAGTGTTAAAAAGAGTCCGTGCTTTGTTTGCGGCTGTGTTAATAGTCTCAGTTATGTAACAAGCCTTGGCTCTAGTGCAGGCTCTATGATAGAGATTTCTGGCACTACGATAAATTTCCTTTTTTAAAGGGTCGTAATGTTTGCGCCACTTCCGCTCTAATGCCTTACACTTGGTTTTTTCTAATTGTAATTCATCATTATACCAAGGGGCTGGCGGACGATGGACGTTGCCTCTGCACTTAGTAGCGGGCAAACAGATATCGACTGCTCTCTCCAGCCAGGTATGGGCTTCACGCGCAATCGTTTCCATATCGGTGCCCAAGACGGGGGGTGAATCTTTAGTGCACTCTGCAACTCGGATAGGTCTAACCTTTTCCAATTTCTCATAAGAATTGGGGGCCGAGCAGAGAGTGAAGGCTTAGGGTCAGTAGGGGTAATGCTAAAAAGGGTTAAGAAATGGTCCGACCAACAAATGGGGTCGGTTTGGTACCTATCTCTTCCGACATATCGGACTTATCAGGCTCTCTCAATCTGACAAATATCACCCCTGTCTTGGTGCCTATCTCTCCAGACACTTCTATTACAGATATACATGTGTCTCCTGGCCCATGCGTGTTTGGTTTGCTTTCAGCCCCTATCATCAGTAGGACTGAAACCACCAGTAATAGTCTCCAACAAGTCCATCTGGCTGAAACCTCTCCTGGTCCCCTCAGACCAGAAGATACACACTTAGTCCTTGATACGGATCACATCTTGATCGACACTCCAATGTTATCCTGGCCGTCCTCGTTGGATAGCACTAAATTGGATGTCTCCAACACTGCCCCTCTCCCCCCTCCTACACACACAGGGGATCGTCTAGACCCCACTCAACTACTATCCGCTGCAGCACCTGAGGGAACTCTTACATCTGCTACACTCATCTCGTCTATACAATCACACATAGAGGACTGTCTAGACTCCACTCACCTACTACCTGCCACAGTATCTGAGGGAACTCCTACAGCGGCTTCACTCATCTCGCCTATCCAATCACTGAACTCAGTGACCCTTCCCCAACCTCAAGGGGGAGACCTTATCTGGTTGCCTAGCTACTATACCACTCCTAAAATGGACATTCATATTGACATTACGGACAGTTCGCCTTCCCAAACAGTTCATATGCCAAAACCTATTACATTCTCTCCCATCTCTGTCCTGATCGATCAAAACAATGAGTTAGCTACTGGCCTATCTCATCTTAAGGACGATATGCTTAATCTTTCAACCATCACAAAAGATCTTCTTATCCTACACAGAGCCACCAATGACACCGTGAATCTAATCAGTCTCCAAACGAGAAACTATTGCCCCACGTATGTTCCCATTGACAACACTATTTAACACAACCAAAACTATGCCACCATAGTAGACTTATACCCAATATCTCACTCCCTATAAACACCACTCCTGGTAGTTTATCCTCCCTCTATGGGCCAAAGAGATCAAGCGATCATCTTTCAGACAGCGACATAGAAGACCTTCTTATATCCTATGCCCTGGATTCTGACAATAGTAAGTCTCATTGCAGCGCCATTCGAACCATTGTAACCAATGCCCTCAGAGAACCTACACTTAATAACAGAGCTGTTAATAGAGATAACCTCACAAATATCAATTTAGAACTGACTACTTCAATCTCCTCGTTTAACAAGCTGAAGTGTGGGCTTTTAAACTGTAGATCTGCCAGCAAACATGCCACTGATATTTTCAATCTCATTTTAGATGATGACTTAGACACTATGGTCCTCACAGAAACTTGGCTAAATAGCTCCTCATCTCCCATTCTCGATCTACTGGTTCCTCCCTCCCATGATCTAATCCGACTTGATAGGATTGGGAAATTTTGTTGAGGGGTAGCCTGAATTTATCGTAACTCACTATCCGTCAAACAAGCGGACTCCATTGAGCTATCCTCGTGTGATTATCTTTGCATTAATATCTCAGATGCTAAGCGTATCACCTGTAAGTTACACATATTTTACCACCCCCCAGATGATATGATTTGTATTGATGAGATTATGGAGATCATGGCATCCAATTCCAACTCCCCAGTTCCACATATTTTCTTAGGTGATTTCAACCTCCATTGGAACAATGCAAATGATCATATTTTAGGCTCTTTTAAAGAGTTTCTGTCAGAGCAGGCGTTCTCCCAATTCTGTGACAGCCCAACGCATATCAAGGGAGAGACTCTGGACCTCATCATTGCAAAATCAAACATCCTCCTACTTGAATCCATCACATCTTGCGAATGGTCTGATCATAACTGCATCTTCTTCTCCATCAATATCGAAGTTATTCATAAAAGGGGACAACCCTCAAAGTCGAGGCAATGGAAATGGAACCTACAAAATATCAATCCCATCTCCTTGGTAAACCAGTGCAACTCCGCTCTGACCCTCATGACGGACATGACTGATGTACATGAGCTTACAACCTTCTACAATGACACGATTCTCGTAACTCTGGACTCCACAGCGCCGCTACAGGAGAAAAATGTCTCCTCTATGATTTGCAAGCCTTGGCTCAATGAAGACCTGAACTTGGAGCGTAGACAGCTAAGAGCTCTCCAAGCAATCAGCCCCTCCAATCATTTCTCGGATCTCTTGCCACCTGCCCTTTTCAAGATTTTAAAAACCTCTATACTACTATTATGGTCTAAAATTGTAAACGCTTCCCAAGATGTCATTCCGGACTGTCTTAAAATAGGGCAGGTCACACCTATACTAAAGAAGACTGACTCCCCTCCATCTGATCCTAATAACTACAGTCCTATAACCATTATCCCCACGTGGCTAAATTATTGGGGAAATGTGTTCAAATACAATTATGTAATCGCATTGAGAACTTCAACCTCTTAGCCACCAATCGGGCTTCCGCTATGGACACAGCACAGAATCTGCACTCACGCACATTACGGACGATATACTAATCATGCTTGACCGGACTGAATCATGACTTTTGATACTTCTTGATCTGTCTTCCGCCTTCGATAGGGTCAAGCACGACAACCTCCTGTCCCTATTGGAAAGAAGGATGGGCCTCTCGGGCACTGTGCTGCAATGCTTCTCCTCTTTCCTGAATAACAGATCCCAAAGATTCAAGATGAAGAATTCACTCTCGCAACCGTCCATGGTCACACTTGGTGTGCCTCAGGGATCTGCCCTCTCACCCATTCTCTTCAATCTGTTAATAGAGCCATTGGCGAATCCATTTAAATCTGCGAACATTCTATATTACCTATATGCGGATGACACCCAGTTATACCTTAAAATCACCGCACCAGATGACTTCATTGCTCTTAACACTACGCTTCTGAACACGCAACGTTGGCTCACTAACTGTAGGAAGGTAGATATCTGACTATATGGTTACCCCAACTTTTTGCCTAATGTTTAGCTGGTCTTTGACTTAGTTGGCCTGGGATCATGCTATTTAGGGCCCCAGGCTATCTGCTCTCTCTGTAAAATGGACTCCATGTACTTTAGGTACTTCTCCAATTGGATATGGGGTCTCCTTGTGAGCCCCTGTATAGTGTACCATAGCTACCCAGGGCATAGGTCTTGGTGTGCCAAGAGGAATCATTTTTTGTGACTTCCCTTGGGTATTAAAATGAGCTTCGGATAAAGCACCCAATTTGGGATCTTGTATCATAGGTTGGGGTGGGGAGGGGGGCAACTTTGATTGGATGTCTAGCTCAATAGTTCTAGTCGTTTCATGGCAGTAATTGGCAAGCACGTCACATGCAGGAGTTAATGTTAATGTTAATGGGTGACTTATATAGCGCACGGCTACTCCGAGGAGTGTCCCGGCGCTTTCTGACCCATAGCTGAAAAAAGGAGATGAAAAAACAGAAACATAACAGATTACTGATTGTAGAGCCAAGTTTTCAAGGCCTTTCTGAAGGCAAACAGATTGGAGGTACGGCGAAGATCAACGGGAAGGGAGTTCCATAGTTTGGGGGCGAGATGTGGCCAGGCCATTTAACTCGCTATAGTTAGATGTATGGCAAGATTGTTGCAAGGCCTACCAGAGGCTGCAGCATTAATTATCCCACCCCTAGCTGGCCATTCAAACTGACACCACAGGCTGAACACTCAGCCTGGGCAAGGTGGTGTAATCACCCCTTGCTTAGATATAGTATTCCTATATCTACCCTTATATATAGACACATATATACCTATAAGTCACTCATATGGCAGGCCTTGACAATCCTGAAGGCAGAGTGCTCAGTTTTGTGTGAAATGGTGCTCTAGCATGAGCTGAGTCTGTCTGCAGCTATCGGAACCATGTCCGTATAGCTGTTCTATGATCTAGCCATACCATATACTTTTAAGTGCGTTATAATCCTCGCGGTTAATGCTAACTTTGGTTTGGCTTTATGAAAACATGTTGTGTAAGGTGTCAAACACTTTGGAATACTACCCCCCCACCCCCCTCGCCAGTCTTGGTGGCGGGGGTAGCATTCCACTCTTCTAGAGGAGAAGACCTGTAGTTACTGCTTTACCCGGTTAAAGTTAAACAGCCTCAGCATCACAAAATGGATGCTGCTGCCACAGACACGAGTCTGACCTCCTGCTGCTGGATGAAACTCCGGCAGGGGAGGCCTGGAGAATAGGTTTCCTGTCGAGGGAGGTGCTGGCAACTCCCCCGACAGCCTGTAGTGGATTGGGGCAGGATGGTTTCAATGGAAAGATGCTTTTCCAGACACTGCCTGGGGCACACAAGGTGCTCCATGCATAACCCGGTTCAAACCAGTTGCTGGGGCACTCCAGCCCCAGCTCTGGCGCAAAACTGGACAAAGAGAAAGGGGTGTAACCACCCCCTTCCGAGATCCACCCATAGGAGGGACCTAGCAGGTAATCCAGCCCCTTAGTTTGGTATAAAGTTAGGAGCTGTGTCTAAAGACATTAGATTATCCTGGAAAGAAACTCTGAAACGAAACTCTTGGACCTTCGAGGTTCCATATCGACTGGAAGACTGAAGACATCTCCCTTGTGGTCAAGGAGTGACAACCCTTTGCAAACAGGCACCAACAGTAACTTGCCGGTTTGCTTTGTCGACGCTCCCGCCGGAATTCGCAGACTCAGCGACTCAAGAACTGGACTTCCAGACTTCTCTGACTCCGATCCACATCCACAGCAAAGCTGAGACCTGTGGCGGACACGAGAGACGTGGGACCGGACACCCTGGACTACTTGCTTTTTGCTAACCGTGCAGCTTCAGAGATACCCTCGAAGTTGTGCATTAAGGTTTGAGAAGCCCCAGACCCGAGCAGCATTTGTACCAAAGCTCAGCCCTCCACACTCCACGAGTTCCGCGTGGGGCCCGCTCCTGCATTTCAGCTCGACGCGTCTTCCCGGCTGCTAGCCTGTTGCCAAGTGAGCCCTACGAAGACGAATCTTTAAATCAACACCGCTTGCCTGGTTGCTCCAGTCTTGCTCCAGCTTCCCTGCAAAGGAGAAGCTCCCCAGACCTTGCTGGTCTAAACAGAAGCCAATCTTCTAATCCTGCGTGGATTGCATTTGCCAAGGTTTGTTGGGTCCAATCCGGATACCGACACCGCCAACAGCTAGATCCGTCGTGGGACAGCTCGACTCCAGCTCTTGGTCGTCGTCGACGCCTCCTGGACCCTGTGGCTGCGGAGACAAGCTTCACCTCTTCACCTGATTGCATCTCGACATCGCCTGGTTCCTTTCTGCTTCCTTCCTGGTCACTGGCTAGTGACCCAGACTCTGTCCCATCTGCTTTCAGGTTCTTCTTGACTACGATCCACCCTTGGATCCACCCGGACACTTTCCTCCTGGTCGCCTGCAGCCCTTTCTTGCAGCTCTCCATAGGATTCAGCGACGAAACCTGACACTAAAAGACACCTATGCACCCGGCTTCCCTGAGTGAGGTAACTCGCGTACTGCGGTGCTCCCGTGGGTATAAACTATCCAAGTGTCCTAGTTTAACAGGGTTTTCCCGTAGTCCACCCGGAAGTGTCTGAAATCTACTACTTTGTAACTTTTACGTTCCCATTCAATCTCTATGGTAACTCGCGTGTGTGTTTAGACACTGCACACGCATCCTGTGGGACTCCTACTTCCTAACCTTTGGTTGTCCAGTGTAGCCCCAGCGATTCTCTAGGGCCTAGGCCTATTCACCTTTCCTGAAGTGGTTCTTATACCACTTACTTAGTATATGGTTCGTGAGGCCCCTAGGGCAGAATTGTATTTGTGCAACTTATAGTATGCTTATTGAGTAACTTGTGCTGTATCTCGAACTCTGACCTCATAAAGAGTGCAGAGGGGTTGTGTTAGTAATAAATACATATCTATTTGATATATACCTTGTGTGGTGTCCTTTCATTTGATATTCAAGGGACTATTATTGGTAAAACACCTGGCTTCACATGCTCTCTGAAGTCTTAGCCTATGACTGCTGGTCCATGCTACCACTAGGATAGCTTGTGGATAAGGTTGACTTTACAACCACCATCATAGGGGTAATTTAGGCTGGCGCAAAGTGCCCACTAGAATAGTGGACATCCTATACCAGGCCAACTTCTCACATTGGTGTGCAGCGGTTATGATAAGAGCTTGCTGATTGTTTTACCATAATATCTTGAGATCATTTGAAAGATCACATTAAGGTACCTAGAGGTACATATAAATCAAGTCTTAAATACTTAAGTTTTACTGAACTACAACTCCTACAGAGGTTTAGTAGATAACACTTAGTGTAGGTAGGTGCACACACCACACCTCACTAGATCATGTCTCTGAGAGCAGAACCTAGTGGATTTCTCCCAGTAGAAGTTGACCCTCCCAGGGCACCTTCTAGATATGATACATTTACCTTCCATGAGCTGAGACGCTTATGCAGGACTAGAAAGTTGAGCCAAGGCTCAACCCCTACCCTATTGCACCTGATAGAAATCCTAGAGGAGTATGATGCTAAGAGAGCAGCTAACGCAGGTAGTACAGGGGAGGGCCATCCATCAACAAAAATGAAATGAAATGAAAAGACGATTTGTAAAGCGCGATAGCTGCCCTAAGGCGTCCCGGCGCTGCGGAGGTCGGGGCAAAGGCAGAGCTGCGGGGAGTTACACAGGTTTGTTAAAAAGTCATGTTTTCAGGAGCTTTCGGAATGTCAGTAGTTTGGGCTCTGATCTGATTGTGAGGGGAAGCGTGTTCCGGAGCTTGGCAAGGTTGTAAGAAAGTGAGCGGCCTCCGCAACCTGCTCTCTTAACTCCGGGAACTGTAGTGAGGTAAGAGGCTCCAGATCTAAATGTCTATTGGGGTGGTATGCGTTTACAAGGGGGAGGTTGATGGTGGGACCCGTTCCCCAGTAGGACTGGTGGGCGATGCACATGGCCTTGAATTCAATCCTTGCTTTTAATGGGACCCAGTGGAGGTCCTTCAGTCGGGCTTTAACTGAAGCTCGCCGAGGAATTTGAAGAAGGGTCCTGGCTGCGCAGTTCTGGATAATTTGGAGTTTGTTTAGGGTGGACTGCAGAGCCCCAAGGTATAGGGTGTTCCCACAGTCCAAACGCGATAAGATTAGGCCGATAAGAAGATTTCCCTGATGAAAATCAAGGAGATGATGATGATGATGATGACACTGATCGGGTCCAAGTAGCAGAACTTAACCAGGTCAACCTACGCCTTCATGGTGCTGGAGGGGGCATAGCCCCATACAGACACCCAAGCAGGCTTAACCCTGAGCACAAAAGGAGGGGATCCCTTTACAGGGAATCACCACTCTGGTGACTCAATAGGGTCAGATGCCTCTGCTCTCAGGAGAATGACTTCCCCTGAGAGGAGAGAACATCTAGCTAGGATGAGAGAAGTCAATCTTGGGATCAAGAGTCAGGAAATGGCTCTTGCGAAAGAAACCCTTGCTCTTGAGAGAGAGAAAAAAATTGTGTGGACTAGAGTCCACTTGTGGCAGCAGTACCCCTAGAAGTAGGTAAAGGGTGATGTGACCATAAATTGTCCTTCCCTACAAGAGTGGGGATGATATCCACAAGTGAATAACTGCTTTGGAGAGGGCCTGTAAAGTACAACAGTTCCCCGAGAGTCAGTGGGCAGCTATACTATGGCTCTCCTTTTCTGATAAAGGCAGAGATAAGCTCCTCACAGTTAGTGATGAGGATGCTGATAACTACTAAGCCCTGAAGTGTGCTCTGATTGATGGGTTTGGCTTAACCACTGAGCAGTATAGGTTGCTGTTCAGGGATACCCAGAAGAGACAGACTCGGGACTGGACTGATTGTGTAGATTGTGCTACTAAGGCTCTGGAGGGCTGGTTATTGGGCAGCAAAGTGCATGAATATACAGGATTGTATAATTTGGTTATGAGGGAGCAGATCCTTAGTAATTGTCAAAGCCAGCTTCTACACCAGCACCTGGTGGACTCTGATCTGACCTCCCCACAAGAATTGGATAAGAAGGCGGACAAGTGGGTCAGAACCAGCATTAGACCTAAAAATCAGGGTGGTGACCAGAAGAAAGATTCTACCAAGCCTCAAGAGAAAGGTGGGGATAAATATAAGGACAAGTCCTCTACAGGGCCCCAAAACTCCAATGGGGGGGTGGGGGGGGGGGTCCCAAAATCCTTCCTCTAACCTCAAGAAACCTTATTGTCAAGTCTGTAAGCAGCCTGGCCATTGGAAGACTGACAGCAGTTGCCCCAAGGCCAACAATAAGGAAAATAGTCCTCTAAGTAACACTCCAAAACCTCCTGTTACTATTAGTAGTAATCCCCCAGGTGGTGGGAGTGCCCCCAACACTGTGGCTGGGTGTACTTGGGGAACTCAGGTGGACTCTGGCCTAACCAGGTCCCCTAAAACAGAAACTCTAGTCTGTGAGGATGGCATGGGTTTTGCCAATTTCACTGCTTGTCTCAACACCATGGTCAAATACAGACAGGAGCCCATCATCAACGGTCAGAATGTTGAAGCCTATAGAGACACAGGGACTAGCGTCACTATGGTGACTGAGAGACTAGCCCCCTCAGGACAACTTTTACCTGGGTTCACATACCAGGTACTCAATATTGATGGAGTGCAGAAAGATCTTCCCATGGCAGTAGAACATCTCAGCTGGGGAGGTGTCACTGGCCCAAAGAGAGTGGCAGTGTCTACAAACTTGCCTGTAGATTGTCTACTAGGAAATGATCTAGAGATCTCAGCCTGGGCTGAGGTAGAACAAGAACCCCATTCCAAAATGGTAGGCCTTCCTGAAAAGGTTAGTGGGGCTGTGATGGTCGCATCCCCAGCTCAAGCAGATTTCCTCCCTGAAAAGATTGGAACGGCTGTGATGGTCACAGCCCAAGCCCAAGTAGACTTCCCTGAAAAGGTTGGCAGGGCTGTGATGGTCACAGCCCACACACAAACAGTTTTGTGTTGTGAAGCCTAAAACTATGGATCACTCCACACAGACAGAGAATTGGGGAGGAAGAAAAGTCTCCCTCCCACCAGACATTCGGTGAGAGTCAGCCTCCTCAGGGAACTGACCCTATCCCTTGTTAAGAAACTGCCCCAGAGGTAGTCAGGCCTAGCCTGGCAGAGCCCCTGATGTCAGTGGACCCTTCCAAGGTGGGACCCAGTCTGGAGCAGGTAACCTGCCCCTCTCTACCCTGCCTCAGTCAGCCCAGGGCTGTAGAGGTCAGGGACGCCAGTGGCCCCAAAGGGCCCCCTGTCCACAGGAACACCCCCATCAGCAGATAAGGGCACCAAAACTAGCAGCCCTAGCAAGATGAAAATTCCAAAAACTTCTGAGGGATCTCCCTTTCCCTTAGGTAGGAACCTCCCCCAGATGGACTCTGTTGGGCACAGCCAAACATGGGACCTGGTGGCCCCAAACCTGACCTGTCCCTCCAGTAAGCCAACAAAAGGAACCCAGCCTCCAGCTGTAGGTAGCCAGAGGTTGACCCTAAGAGCACAGTGCAACTCAGTCATGGAAAGAAAGGCATATATGGTGGAAAGTGATTGTAGGAAGCTGAGCCCTACATTAGAGGAGCCTCACTTCAGTGCTCATTCTCAACACCAGTCTTTTACTTTTCCAAAACACACCACAGGTAGAAATACCCTATGGTGGAAACCCTATGATACCCTTAGTGTAAGGGATTGCTTAGTGGACCAGGAGATAGGGGGTAACCATGCTAGTGCAGGTACTTCCTTATATGACCACTTAGGCAATATAGGCTTACCTGGTCAAGGATAGCCTTATCTCCTTTAGTTTGGGGGGGATTGTGTAGGAAGGTGGATATCTGACTATATGGTTACCCCAACTTTTTGCCTAGTGTTTAGCTGGTCTTTGACTTAGTTGGCCTGGGATCCTGCTATTCAGGGCCCAAGGCTATCTGCTCTCTCTGTAAAATGGACTCCATGTACTTTAGGTACATATCTAATTGGATATTGGGTCACCTTGTGAGCCCCTGTATAGTGTACCATAGGTACCCAGGGCATTGGTGCATTCAAGGCCTACCAGGGGCTGCAGCATGAATTATGCAACCCCTGGCTGGCCATTCAAACTGACACCACAGGCTGAACACTCAGGTTGGGCAAGGTGGTGTACTCACCCCTTGCTTAGATATAGTATTCCTAGATCTACCCTTATATGTTATGTTATGTTATGTTATAAGGATATTTATTGCGCGCACAATTACTCAAGAGTATCCTGGCGCGAAACATAACCACAGAGAAATCGAGAGCTGAACAGCCGAACAAGCAAGTTCGAGGCATGTGGGCTGCTGAATTCATATCTGTGCATAGTCCGCCACCTAGTGTTGGGTCCGGATGATTGCACATTGTTGTCCTGGAAGAGTCTTCGAAGTATCACGAGATAGGTGGCTCCTCCCCTGGACTACAGTGCGCATGGGCATCGCCTCCATCCCCAGATTGTTTTTTTCCGCCATCGGGTTCGGATGTGTTTTCGGTTCCCTCTATCGGAACCGATAGTTGTTCGACTTTTACTCGAGGCCAAAAGGTCTTTAGGCTGGGCGTCGGTATAGTTGCGTTCGGGTTTCTTACTGACTCTCAGCTCCGATCTCCTACAACCCTTCCACGTGCTTTCGACGCGGACGGGCCTACACTACACCCTTTGCTATGGAGCGGACTCCATTCAAGAAGTGTCCGCTGTGTCACTCTAAATACTCGCACCTCGACGTGCACCCCGTGTGCAATACATGCTTGTCACCGGATCACCGTGAAGACACCTGCATGGCGTGTTCCAAATTTAGGAGTAAGAAGACTCTGAAGATTCGCCGGGCTAATCGGCTCCAGGCTCAATTGTCGGCTTCGGCGCCCCCGCCTGATGACATCTTTCAGGAATCTGTCGAGGAAGCGGACGACGTACAAGGATCGGACTCTGGCCCCGCGTCTGAGGAAGAGACCTATGACGCGGATGAGGAGGCCTACGACGAAGTCTCCGGTGAGGTAGGGGACGACGAACTGATTTGTGCCACGATGGGTGATAGCTCGGAGGAAGAGCATCCCCAACCAGACTCCGGGGTTACTCCCCGTCATACGGCCCAGGTCGAGGGATCGCCTTCGGGCCTTACCCAAGATCTAACTTTAAGTCCTACGTCCCCGCCCCCGGGCCCGGTCACGGACATTTCTGCCAAGAAACCGAAAGTGAAGCCAACTGGTCTCGCCCCTTCGGATGCGAAACCGAAACCGAAAGTGGCGCTAGTGAAGAAGGTTCTGGAGGCGTCAACTTCCACGAAACCCAAAATGGCCGACTTGAAGAGCCACGCCAAGATGGCCGACCACAAGAGCCGCGCCAAAATGGCCGACCCGAAGCCTTTGGGGTCGGCGCCGAAGGTGAAGGCACCCGACGCGGCTGCGTCGGCACCGAAAAAGGTCGCGGACCCGAAGACGGCTTCGAAGAAGCGTCACGCCGACGGTGCGCCAGGCCATGGGGCGTCGGCACCGAAGAAGAGGCCTACCGACGACCGGGCTCTCGGAGACGAAGAGTCGCTCGAGACGGTTCAGCCCTCGGCATCCCTTACAAAGAAGGTGGGAGAATCCTTAAGGCGGATCCAACAGTCTACTGTGGTTCCCAGCCAGGACACTGTAGTGCCTAAGCCCACGCCGAAGCCTGCCAAGGAACAAACGCCCATTCGTTTTACCCTTCCTCCCAAGTCGGCGCCGAAGGCTTTCGCGCCTAAGCAGAGCGGACACTCTCAAGAAGTGTTGACGCCGAAGGCTGCATTGGTGGTATCGAAGCTTCGGCTCCAACCGCTGGCGGTGGAGGAACGTCGTGAGGTGATCATCGACGCCAACACCGGGAAATTATCGCTCCTCAAGCGAAAGATTACATCGGAGCCGGCCTTGGAACCTTTTAGGATTCCACTCAAGAACAAGAGAGACTCTTCGGCTCTGATGGAACCTCTGTCTCCACAGGCCCCGGAACACTCGCCGGCACACTCCCCCGTGCCCGAGGTGGACGAGGAAGAGGATGAGTACAACTATCCTGCGTACTCGGATCCGGAAGAGGAGCATGTGCCCTGGACAGCAGGAGGCGACGCAGACGACCCGCAGTCGGGCCAGGACACTCAACTTTTCGCCGCGAAGACGTCCCCGACGGAGGACTCGGCGGCATTCAATGCATTAATAGAGAGAGCTGCAGCGAACCATGACGTCGAACTGCACTCCGACCCCGTGGATGCCGATTTCTTGGTCGACACCTTCTCGGTAGCCGAAAAACAAGTCAAGACACTGCCGATGCTTAAAGGGGTGCTGAAGCATGCACAGGAGGTGTTCAAGGAACCCACCCGGGCGCGGGTGGTCAACCCTCGCATCGACAGGAAGTATAAGGCGGCGCCCACGGACCCCACGTACATTAAGGGACATTTGCCATTGGACTCCCTGGTGGTGTCCAACGCTCGAAAAAGGGCGAATTCGCAGACTACTGGTGATGCTCCTCCCCCAGATAAGGAATCCAAAATATTTGAGGCATCAGGCAAATGCATTGCTGCGCAGGCAGCAAACATATGGAGGATCTCTAACACCCAAGCCCTGCTTGCACGTTATGATAGGGCCCATTACGACACATTAGAGGCCATCCTGCAACACTTGCCTGACCAATACAAGGAGGCGGGGGAGATGCTCATTCAGGAGGGTAAACTTATAACAAATGCATCCATCAAATGTGCCCTTGACGTGGCAGACACTGCCTCCAGGGCTATCAATACTAGCGTTTTACTTAGACGCCATGCCTGGCTTCGAATTTCTGGGTTCAAACCCGACATACAAACCACTATATTGGGTCAAACAGTGAATCCTGACCATCTGTTCGGCCCTGAGGTGGATGCCTCCCTAGAAAAGATGAAGAAAGATACCGAAACTGCCAAGTCTATGGGGGCTTTGCAAAGCCAGCAGTTTCGGGGGAGTTCTTTTCGCCGCTCCAATTCAAGAGGCACCTCAAGGGGCCAGGCATCCCAGTCAACGCAATACTACAAGGGTAACACCCAGTCCTCGTATAACAACAAGGGCAGGGGTGGCTACAGAGGCAATAATATCAAAGGCAGGGGACGTGGAAACAATGCCTCCAGGTCCACCGCCTCCAACAAGCAGTGACGTCTTGTCACTCCCCCCCGATCACACGACACCTGTCGGGGGGAGACTCCAGCAGTTCCTGCCGGCGTGGAGGTCCATCACCACGGACAGGTGGGTGAGGTCTATTATCCAGTGCGGGTACTGTCTAGAACTTACGTCCATTCCACCGGACATACCGCCAAGAGGCCGTGCTATGTCCGACGAGCATTTGACCTTGTTGCAGCAAGAAGTACTGGTCATGCTGCAAAAAGGGGCAATAGAGCTCGTTCCATTGCAAGAACGGGGAACAGGAGTTTACTCCCTGTATTTTCTAATCCCCAAAAAGGACGGATCACTCAGGCCGATCCTGGACCTCAGGCCCCTGAACTGGTACATCAACTCGGAGCACTTCCATATGCTCACATTGCAGCAGGTGCTTCCCCTGCTTCAGCAAGGGGACTTCCTAGCAACGCTGGATCTGAAGGATGCCTATTTCCATATTCCCCTGCATCCTTCACACAGAAAGTATCTCAGATTCAAGATCTTAGACCAGCATTACCAGTTCAGAGTCCTGCCGTTCGGGGTCACCACGGCACCGAGAGTATTTACAAAGTGCCTAGCGACTGTGGCGGCGCATCTCCGTCGCCAGCACATCCATGTCTTTCCGTATCTAGACGACTGGCTTATTCAGGCAAAGACGGAGCAGCAGTGCGTGGACCACGTGTCACGCACCATTCATCTCCTGCACGATCTGGGATTCTCTCTGAACTACCCAAAGTCCCATCTCCAGCCCGCCCACGTGCGACAGTATCTGGGCGCGACGATCGATACTCTGGCAGCCACTGCGCAGCCGAATTCAGTGAGAATCGCCAGTATCCAGGCGCTGATCCAACGGTTCAGACCCCAGCACTCGCTTCCGGCGAAGGTGTTCATGCAGTTGATAGGCATGATGGCCTCCTGCATCTCCATTGTCCCGCACGCGAGACTACATATGCGTCCGCTTCAGGAGTGCCTAGCACGTCAGTGGACTCAGGCTCATGGGCAACTAACAGACCTAGTGTTGGTGAGCGGTCGGGCATACAACTCTCTGCATTGGTGGAATCCACAAAACCTTTGCAAGGGCCGACCATTCCAAGAGCCTGTCCCACAGATCATCCTGACAACGGACGCCTCTCTCCAGGGATGGGGAGCGCATGTACTCCACTACACTGTGCAGGGACTATGGACACTTCAGCAAAGGAAGATGCACATCAATGTGTTGGAACTGATGGCAATCTTCATGGCCTTAAAGGCGTTCAAAGTACATCTGTGCAACAAGGTCGTGTTGATCCGGACGGACAACATGACGGCCATGTACTACATCCAGAAGCAGGGAGGCACACACTCTCCACAGCTGTCTCATCTGGCTCAGAGCATGTGGAAGTGGGCCATTCAGAGGAACATCTTTCTCATGGCAGAACATCTCCCAGGCAAGGACAATCAAATGGCGGATCTGCTCAGCAGACACAGCCATCAGATGCACGAGTGGGAGTTACATCCATCAGTACTCCAACCGTACTTCCAAAGGTGGGGTCATCCAGAGATAGACCTGTTCGCCACAAAGGAGAACGCAAAATGCCAAAGCTTCGCCGCCAGATTCCCACACCCCCAATCACAGGGCAATGCGATGTGGATGAACTGGTCAGGCAGATTTGCGTACGCTTTTCCCCCAGCACCTCTGATACCGCTGGTGGCACGCAAGCTCAGGCAACACTCGATGACGCTCATCCTGGTTGCTCCAACGTGGGCTCGCCAACCGTGGTACACCACGTTTCTGGAACTCTCCGTGGTACCGCATCAAAGGCTTCATCTCACTCCCAGCCTTCTGACGCAGAGCCATGGCGACATTCAGCACCCAGATCCGCAACAGCTCAACCTGGCGATCTGGCTCCTGAAGTCCTAGAGTTTGGCTACCTTAATCTTCCTCCCGATTGCATGGACATTATTCGGGAGGCAAGAAAGCCCACTACTAGAGCTTGTTATGCGGCTAAATGGAAGAGGTTTGTCGTCTACTGCGTGGAGCACAGCATTGACCCGCTAGACGCTTCCATTCAAAACATCATATGCTACCTCTTTCACCTGTATCGTTGTAATCTAGCTTACTCTTCCATCCGCATTCACCTGTCGGCTATGGCAGCATACCTCCAGAATAGGCAGCACCTGTCACTCTTCAAGGTCCCTGCTATCAAGGCTTTTCTGGAAGGACTCAAAAGAGTCATTCCACCAAGGACTCCACCAGCTCCGGAATGGAACCTCAATGTGGTTCTTACAAGGCTGATGGGTCCTCCCTTTGAGCCACTACACTCTTGCGAGCTGCAATTTTTAACCTGGAAGGTTGCGTTCCTAGTAGCAATCACATCGCTACGGAGGGTCAGCGAACTGCAGGCGCTCACCATCCAAGAACCTTTCTTCCAGGTACATGCTAACAGGGTGGTGCTCCGCACTAACCCTAAGTTCTTACCAAAAGTGGTCTCACACTTTCACATAAACCAAACCATTGAATTGCCGGTGTTTTTCCAAAACCCAGAGACGCTGGCGGAGCGGATGCTCCACACCCTTGATGTAAAAAGGGCTTTGATGTATTATGTGGACAGGACAAAAGATTTCCGCAAAACCCAACAACTTTTTGTTGCTTTTGCCACACAACACAAGGGAAATGCAATCTCCAAAGCAGGAATAGCTAGATGGATAGTAAAGTGCATTCAGATCTGCTACGCTAAAGCAAAGCGCACTCTCACTATACCACCGAGGGCCCACTCCACTAGGAAGTTGGGGGCCTCTATGGCTTTCTTAGGTAACATTCCCTTAGAAGACATCTGTAGAGCAGCCACATGGTCTACCACTCATACTTTCACTAAGCACTACTGTGTAGACGTGCATTCAAAACAACAGGCAGCTGTTGGTCAGGCTGTTCTAAAAACACTTTTTCAGACTGCTGCAGCTGGCACGGGCGGCCGCCGCTAATGGAGGGACTGCTATGTATTCTATGCACAGATATGAATTCAGCAGCCCACATGCCTCGAACTGCAAATGCTACTTACCAGTATGCATCTGTTCTTGGCATGTAGGGCTGCTGACATTCATATCGCCCACCCTCCTCCCCGGCGCCTGTAGCAGCTGCAGTATGTATTCATATACACATATATGCTCATAGCATGGTCATCACTCACTTCTCACTCCATCTCTGCCAATGGCTAAAAACAATCTGGGGATGGAGGCGATGCCCATGCGCACTGTAGTCCAGGGGAGGAGCCACCTATCTCGTGATACTTCGAAGACTCTTCCAGGACAACAATGTGCAATCATCCGGACCCAACACTAGGTGGCGGACTATGCACAGATATGAATGTCAGCAGCCCTACATGCCAAGAACAGATGCATACTGGTAAGTAGCATTTGCATTTTCATAGGCTATGTTAAAAAGATGGGTCTTAAGGAGCTTCTTAAAGCAACCAAGGTCTCTGGTGTCCCTGAGAGTGAAAGGGAGGGAGTTCCAGAGGGCAGCGGCTTTGAACGAAAAAGATTGACCGCCCAGTCTGGTTCGCCGGAAGCGGGGAACTACCATCCTTCGTTGGGAAGCCGACCTTAGGTGGCGGCTTGGGACATGAAAAGTCGCTCTTTTCCTGAGGTAGGCAGGACCAGTATCATAAAGGGCACGATGCGTGAGTACCAGGGCCTTGAATTGGACTCTTTGGGCCACCGGCAGCCAGTGAAGAGTAGCCAATTGATGTCTTATGCTGTTTCGTCTAGAGATACCCAGCAGGAGTCTTGCGGCAGCATTCTGGATAAGCTGAAGTTTATTAACCAGAAAGGAAGGGGAACCCAGATACAAAGCGTTGGCATAGTCCAGGCGGGACAATATAAGGGCCCTAGCGACCGTTTCTTTAGCTGGCTGGGGTAAGAGAGGAAAGAATCTACTCAGAGATCTGAGGGTCCCGAAGCAGGCACCCGTCAATCGCTTGATCTGCTCTGCAAACCTCAGATCTGCGTTAAACCATATGCCCAAGTTCTTAGCTGGGCCACCTTCAGAAAGGGGACGGGGAAAATCAGGTGGCCAAATTAATTCAGTGAATTGGCTTGGAAATTGACCGTATAGTAAAATCTCTGATTTTCCCTCATTGCATTTGAGTTTTGCATGAGCTAACCAGGTGAAAACGGCTGCCAGGCGTTTTTGTGCGACATCAGTTTCTAATGTCGAGTTGCCCCATGTAAACAGGAGCTGGGTGTCATCGGCGTAGGCCATAATTTTTGCACCCAGCTCCTCGGCCAGGTAGATCAGCGGGGTCATGTAGATGTTAAAAAGAAGTGGGCTCAAAGTAGAGCCCTGTGGGACCCCGGTCTGAACAAGCCTGGCCGAGGAGGAGTACGGGGGCATCCAGACTTGCTGATAGCGGGAGTCCAGGAAGGATTCCAGCCAGGACCACACAGCCCCAGTGATGCCTATCTCAGTGAGGCGGGCCAGGAGGAGTTGGTGAGGAACCGTATCAAAGGCGGCAGAGAGGTCCAATAAAATTAGCGCCGCTCTGCCACCCTTGTCCGTGCACTCCCTAATGGCTTCCACCACCTCCACCAAAGCTGTCTCAGTGCTGAAGGATGACCTAAAGCCCGACTGGGCTGGATGTAGCGCACCAGACTCCTCCACAAAGGCGTTCAGCTGCCGAAAGACAACCTTTTCGCAGACCTTCGCCAGTGCAGGGAGCAGGGAGATGGGGCGGTAGTTGGCTGCAGTGGCGGGGTCTGCCGAAGGTTTCTTCAGGAGAGGCAGGAGTTTGGCTTGCTTCCACTGCTTAGGTTGCTGATTGTAAAGACCAATTGATCAGAGTAGTGACCTCAGAACCTACACAGTCTGCTACTCCCGCCAGAACTCTTGCAGGGCAAGGATCCGAGGGGGAGCCTGATTTTAAAGATTTTAAAAGCGTTAGGATGTCCAGTTGATCCACCATAGTGAATTTGGTAAGGCAGCTACTAGCGGGGGTGCCAGGAGCCAGCTCCGGGGGGTGTGAGGCAGCAGTGCTCATAGCTAATCCCTCCTCAATAAGCCTGATTTTGTTGATAAAGAAGGAAGAGAGCTCCTCACACCATTCGGCAGAAACCGGGATCTTTTTATGCTCCGCCATAGGTGAAAGAAAACTTTGAACTATGGCAAAGATTTCCTTATCATTGTTATCTGCTTTTAGGATCCTAGCCGCAAAATAAGCACCTTTCGCAGTCTTGACTGCAGTGTAGTACTCTCTTTGGGCTACACGAAGGTCTGCTTTAGTTTGCGGGTTTATATATAGACACATATATACCTATAAGTCACTCCTATGGCAGGCCTTGACAATCCTGAAGGCAGAGTGCTTGGTTTTGTGTGAGATGGTGCTCTAGCATGAGCTGAGCCTGTCTGCAGCTTTCGTAACCATGTCCGTATAGCTGTTCTATGATATAGCCATACCATACACTCTTAAGTGCATTATAATCCTCACAGTTAATGCTAACTTTGGTTTGTCTTTATCAAAACATGTCGTGTAAGGTGTCAAACACTTTGGATTCTCTTCCAGGGGATCTTCATCAATAGTCATAAGCACTGAATATTCCCGCCCATGTGCGGGACCCCATAAACAATATAAAAATATATATGTAAAAAACACATATCTTGCTCCATATATATGTACGTACATATATCATTTTTCTCACACCAATGCAGCCCCAAATCAAAGGCTAGACAATGTAAACACTTATATATGTACAGCAATTAGTAAGGAACACAAAACACATTCGGTCAAATAGTCCTTGAACTTTGTGTTTTAATGAGTAAAACTACTCATAAATCCTGAAAATTGCTCATAAAAGACAGTTAGCCATAGGCTGCATTGAGAAGCAATAACACAGAAACTGAAACTGAAAAACTGGCACCGTGCCTTTAAGGCAGCCATGACCCCATGCTTCCCATCATGCCTCAGGGGTGACAGTTAGGTCAGTTGTTCTTTCCGGCGCCTTTTGTCAGGACCCTGGTCAAACCACTCCCACCTTTTTTTGACTTTGTCAGAAATTCTTGGTGATTTACTTCAATTTTTGTATTCGCTCGACGGCTTTTTTGCCTTAGAGAGATAGTGCTGCCTTTTTTTAGTTCAAAAAAGGTAAATTTTTTGTCAAAATGCCTTTGCTTTTTGACCCCTGCCCTTCCTGTGGGAAGAAAAAGGCTAGGACTGATACACATCCTGTGTGTATCCTATGTCTTCCTGACACGCATTCTGCAGGAAATTGTGATGACTGCAAGTCCTTGTCAAGGAGAACTCTCAAGGATCAATCAATCAATCAGAATATTTATAGAGCGTGCTACTCGCCCGTTAGGGTCTCGAGGCGCTGGGGGGGCGGGGTGCTGCTACTGCTTGAAGAGCCAGGTCTAGAGGTGCTTCCTGAAGCTGAGGTGGTCCTGGGTCGGTCGTAGGTGAGTGGGGAGGGAGTTCCAGGTCTTTGCTGCCAGGTAGGAGAATAATCTTACTCCGGTGGTGGCTCTGTGGATCCGTGGGATGATGGCACGGGCGAGGTTGGTGGAGCGGAGCTACCGGGTGGGTGTGTAGAACTTGAGTCTGCTGTTGAGGTATTCCGGGCCCGTGTTGTGGAGTGCTTTGTGTGCGTGGATGAGCAGTCTGAAAGTGATTCTTTTGCTGATGGGGAGCCAGTGGAGGTTTCTCAGGTGGGTTGAGATTTGGCTGCGGCGGGGAATGTTGAGGATGAGTGGTGCGGAGGCATTTTGTATGCGTTGGAGACGTTTCTGGAGTTTGGTGGTTGTTCCAGCGTAGAGGGCGTTCCCGTAGTCCAGTCGGCTGGTGACGAGGGCCTGGGTGACTGATCTTCTGGTGTTGGCGGGGATCCATCGGAAGATCTTCCGGAGCATGCGCAGGGTGTTGAATCATGAGGATGAGACGACGTTGACTTGTTTGGTCATTGTGAGCGAGGAGTCCAGGATGAAGCCCAGGTTGCGTGCGTGGTCCGTGGGTGTTGGTGCGGTGCCCAGCGCTGAGGGCCACCAGGAGTTGTCCCATGCAGAGGGGGATTGTCCGAGGATGAGGACTTCCGTCTTGCCCGAGTTGAGTTTGAGTCGGCTGTGTTTCATCCAGTCTGCTACTTCTTTCATTCCATCCTAGAAGTTTGATTTGGCTGTGGCTAGGGCCTTGGTGAGTGAGAGTATCAGCTGGGTGTCGTCGGAGTAGGAGATAATGTTGATGATGTGTTTTCGTGCAATGTTGGTGAGGGGGCTCATGTAGATATTGAAGAGTGTAGGGCTGAGTGAGGATCCTTGGGGTAAGCCGCAGATGATTTCGGTTGCCGGGGAGCGGAAAGGGGGGAGGCGGACTTTCTGGGTTCTGCCGGTGAGGAACGAGGTGATCCATTTCAGGGCCTTCCCCTGGATGCCCGTGTTGTTGAGGCAGTGAACTAGGGTGCGATGGCATACTGTGTCAAAGGCTGCTGAGAGATCCAGGAGGAGGAGGGCGGCTGTTTCTCCGTTGTCCATCAATGTTCTGATGTAGTCTGTGGCTGCGATGAGGGCGGTCTCTGTGCTGTGATTTGCTCGAAATCCGGACTGTGAAGGGGTCGAGCGAGTTGTCCTCGAGGAAGGCGGTCAGCTGTTTGTTGGCGGTCTGCTCGATGACTTTAGCCGGGAAGGGGAGAAGTGAGATCGGTCGGAAGTTCTTGAGGTCCGTGGGGTCTGCGGTGGGTTTTTTCAGGAGGACGTTGATCTCAGCGTGCTTCCATCTCTCTGGAAATGTAGCTGACGTGAAGGAGCTGTTTATGATGTTCCGGAGGTGGGGTGCGATGATGGTGTCGGCCTTGTTGAAGATGTGATGGGGGCATGGGTCTGAGGGGGAGCCGGAGTGAATGGTGTTCATGACGTGGATGGTGTCTTCACTGCTGATGTGGGTCCAGGAGTTGATGGTGGTGGAGGGGGTTGTTGGGCTGGCGTCCGGAGTTGGGGGTTGGGGTCCGAAGCTGTCATGTATGTCTGCAATCTTGCGGTGGAAGAGCGTGGCGAGGGAGTTGCAGAGGTCTTGCATAGGGTGATGTCGTTGTTGCTGGCGTCAGGGTTTGAGAACTCTTTGACGATGCTGAAGAGTTCCTTGCTATTGTGGGTGGTGTTGGCTAGTCATTCCTTGAACGATGTCCTCTTGGTGTTCCGGATCTGCTGATGGTATTCGCGGGTGGCGGTTTTGAGGGCTGTCATGTTTTCCGTTGTCCGTTCTTTGTGCAAGGTCTTTTCGTGAGTTCGGCAGGAATTCTTTGCAGCTTTGAGGGCGTCTGTGAACCATGAGGGTTTTCTGGTGGTAGCCTTGTTGTTGGTGTTCTTTAGGGGATCGAGGATGTCGGCGCAGCTGGTGATCCAGTGTGCGAGGTTGAGCGCTGCGTTGTTGCCGTTGGGTAAGTTGGTGTCGGCAGGTGGGTTCTGGCTCAGTGATGTGGTGAGCTGGTCCGTGTTGATTTTGCTCCAGGATCTGCGGGGGATCCGAAGCGTGTGGTGGTGAGATGCGGTCCTCTTGAATGTGAAGTGTATGCAGCTGTGGTCGGTCCAATGCAGTCCTGTGGCGTGGTTGAAGGCGATGTGGTTGCTGGCTGAGGGTGTGGCCGGCGAGGTGAGTTCACTAGTTGCTCGAGTCAGAGGCTGGCGAGGTTGTCGAGCAGTGTTGCGGTGGCGCTGTTGTTGTTGTTTTCTAGGTGAAAGTTCAGGTCTCCTAGGAGGATGTAGTCTGGTGAGGCTAGGGCATGCGGGCTGATGAGGTCGGCGATGGTGTAGCTGAATTGTGCGCGTGGGCCCGGGGTTTCTGTAGATGTGTTCCTCTGAGGGTGGTCTGGGGGTTGGTGTGGATCTGGAAGTGTAGGTGTTCGGTGGAGGGGATGGTGTCTTCTGTGTTGGTTGTGACGCTGATGGTGTTCCTGTATATGATGGCGATCCCTCCTCCTGGTTTGTTAGTGATTTTGTAGCCGTCCGGGATGGCTATGGCGATGTCGGGGGCTGAGGTGTTCATCCAGGTTTCCGTGAGGAAGGCGATGTCTGGTGCTGTTGTGCCGAGGAGGTCCCAGAGGTCGATGGCGTGCTTGTGTATGGAGCGGGTGTTGAGGAGGATGCACTTGAGGTGGTTGTTGGGTGCGCTTGGCATGATAGGCAGGCGGTCGCCCGGTGTTGTGCGTTGAGGGTGGCGTTGTCGTATCTCAGTCAGTGGATCTGCGCCCGCTGCGCATTGGGAGGGAGGAGCAGCTGGGAGGCGGGAGCGGGCTGCAAATAGAAAGGGGTAGAGGGTACAGAAGAGAAAGGGGTGGGGTCGCAGGGGAGCAGCGGGGGGGGGGTGCACAGAGCGGGAGAGACGGTTGCGGAAAAGGGCGGCGAGGAAGCAAAAATACAATTACAATACCAAAAGCACAATTACAGTCACAGGGCACAAATTACAAAAATCACAGAATACTCCGCAGCAGGTTCAGAGGCGAACTCGCGGCAGCAGCGGTGAGAACCTGGGCACACTCACGGAGAGCCGTGCAGTGCGTGGAGCGACCGGCCCTGTGAACAGGGTCAGAGGTCACAGCTCAACACCGCGCGGTCTCCGCCATAAATGGCCAAGTGGGAGGGAGGAGCAGCTGGGAGGCGGGATCGGGGCGGCGAATAGGAAGGGGGGGGAGAGGGTACAGAAGAGAAAAGGGGCGGGCTGCAGGGGAGCAGCGGCAGGGAGCGGGGGGTGCACAGAACGGGAGCGACCGGCCCTGTGAACAGAGATCGAGAAAGAATTTGAATTTATGGACTTTCTGAGATAGGTAGGTCTCCAAAGAGACAGAAAAAGCGGAGGACGCGGTCGACGTCGAGAGATGTCCCGACTTGCTGTCCTTCGACATCTGGATCGGCGTCGAAGGTTCCACCGACGAGGAATCCACTCCCATCGACGGTGAAGACTTCAGCGTCGAGAGTCAAGGTAACTCCGCTGCCGTCAACTGGGCGACGTGCAGCGTCGAGAGAGAGGTCTCTGTTGGAGCAGAGGAGCTCGACGTCGAGACCTCCACCATCGAAGCCTCAGGTCCACTCTTCGACGTTGCAGCCTCCGACGCCTAGTCATCGGCGTTCGACGTCGAGGTATTCTCCGTCGGCGGCTAGTCATCGACGGTCGGCGTTGAGGCATCCCCTGTCGGCGTCCCATCATAGACGCTCGATGTCGAGGCACTGTCCGTCGCCGCCAGGATATCGGCTTTCGACGTCGAGACATCCATCTGAGTCCAGTCGAGGGCATTCAGCGTCTAAACACCCTCCGTCGGCGTCCAGCTATCGACGCTCGACGTCGAGAAGGCCTCCACCGACGTCGCCTCACAGGCGTTAAAGACGTCGAGACAGGTGTCGTCGAGGCAAGGGTCTCCAGTACAATCCCAGCATTCTCAGCAAGCAGTGGCGCAGCAGACCAAAACGTCGAGTTGGCCGGCTCCGTCTCCAAGTCATGGGCCTCGGTTGCAGAGGTCTCCAAGATCAGCCTCAGCTGCGGAAGGTGTACATGGCTCTCCAGTGAGCGTCATTCGCTCTACCAAGCGGAAGAGAACACCAGAACACCGTGGTTCTCAGAGTCACTCGAGATCCCCGGCGTCTCCTGTGAGCCTGTCTTCATCCTCCTCAGGCTCCTCTCCTGTTCGTCGAGTTGGATCACCGGATGTGGTCATTTATTCATCCGACAGCGAGGGATCAAGTCGTTCTCCTGCACATCCCCCGCATGGACAACAGGATATTCCACCTCCTGCACGCTCCCCCGGTGAGGGACACCACACAGAAGTCGCCCACCTTCAGGCTGTCACCAAGATGGTATAGGCCACTACACCACTGGTCTACAGACAAGGAGACAGCGTCTAGGATGCAAGAGCCTACCTCCAGGCCTAGAGAACGGTCACGCTCTCCGGTGAGGCCCAGAGAAAGATCACGCTCTCCGGTGAGGCCCAGAGAAAGATCACGCTCTCCGGTGCGGCACAGAGAAAGGTCACACTCCAGGGTGCGGTCCACCAGGCGAAGAACAAGATCTAGGAGCAGAAGGAGAGAACGAAGATCTCCAACTCCATCTTCTTCTCCTACACGCTCTCATAGAGACTACTCGCCTACTTTATTTTATTTATTTATTTATTTTATTTTATGTAGTTTATAAAGCGCACAGCTACCCCCGAAGGGGTGTCCCGGCGCTAGAACCTGAGTCTCAGAGGAGAGGGAAGGAACAAGAAGGGGAAGTAGCGCAGTAGATCAGAGTCCAGAGAAGAGCCAAGTTTTGAGTTTGGCCCGGAAGATGGATTCGGAGGGACAGAATCTAAGATCGACTGGCAGCGCGTTCCAGAGTTTTGCCGCAATGACACTGAACCCTCTGCCACCCATTCTGGATAGTCTGAAACGGGGAGAGATCAGAAGGCATAGGTCATTGGATCTCAGAGATCTGGTGGAACGGGATATGGAAACCCGTTTTTTTAAGTAGTTTGGTCCGCGATCATTGATGGCTCGATGGGTTAGAGTGAGGATCTTAAACTGGATACGGCTGGCCACAGGTAGCCAGTGCAGTTCCCTACGATATGCGGCAACTGATTGACGATAGGGGATATTGCCAATCAGCCTCGCCGCCGCATTCTGAACAATCTGCAGCCGGTCAATCAAGTATTGGGGAGCTCCAGCATAGAGGCTATTAGCATAGTCCAGGTGGGACGTGATGAGGGCATGGGTAACTGTACGGCGGGAGTCCAGAGGGAGATAGGGGAGGATTTTTCTAATCATGCGCAACTTCAGGAAGCAGGCAGAGGACACTTTTTTAATCTGAGTCTTGCATGAAAGGGAGTCGTCAAACTGGAAGCCCAGGTTACGGGCCGAGTGGACGGGAGAGGGAGCGGGATCGAGTGCCGTGGGCCACCACCAGGAGGAGGGGATGGGGTTTTTCTGGTTAAAAAACAGCACCTCTGTTTTGTCTGCATTGAGTCTTAGATGGTTTTCGGACATCCACCCACTGATGTTATTGAGGCACAAGCGGAAGTTGGAGAACGCGGAGTCAGAGTGGTCTCTGAAGGAAAACACTAGCTGGGTATCATCAGCATAGGAGACCACCCTGACTCCGTAGGACTCCACCACGCCGGCCAGTGGGGCAAGATAGATGTTAAAAAACAGAGGGCTGAGGGCCGAGCCCTGTGGCACACCGCAAAACAGGGGTTTTTCCTCCGATTTGAAAGGCCGCAACAATACCCTCTGACTTCTTCCTGAGAGGAAGGACTCGATCCAGCCAAAGGCAGTGCCGCCAATGCCAGTCTGTTTTAGCCGGTCAAGGAGGATGGGGTGAGATACCGTATCGAATGCAGCGGACAGGTCGAGGAGGACTAACATGGCCTCCTCGCCCCTGTCCACGCACTCCCGGATAGTCTCCGAGACTTCCAGCAGAGCCGTCTCCGTACTGTATCCCGCCCGAAATCCAGATTGAGAGTCGTGCAGTAGTGAGTTGCTTTCCAAGTACTCCGTGAGCTGCAACTGCACGGCTTTTTCCAGAACCTTTGCAGGTTTGGGGAGAAGGGAAATGGGGCGGTAGTTGGAGAAAACCGTGGGATCGGCATCTGCCTTTTTTAGAATGGGGATCACCAAGGCTTCCTTCCAAGTGGTAGGGAAGAAGCCATGGTGCAGGGAGGCATTCCAGATGGAAAGGAAAGAGTCGGCTAACGAGGGGGCCAGTTCACCCATAATTTTGGCAGGAACAGGGTCAGAGGGTGCACCAGACTTGCAATGGATAAGTAGTCTGATAGCATCCTCCTGATTGAGTTTATTAAAGGCAAGAAGGGACGGTAAGGCAGAGGGACTTGTTGACGGAGGCCCGGGTATTGGCCCTTTAGGGAAGGAAATGCAGAGCTTATTGATTTTTTCGAGGAAGAAGTCCGAAAGTCCCTCGCACAGGGTCTGGCTAGCTGAGTTCTGAGTGGTCCTGGCCGGGGGATTAATGAAATCTTTAACGATAGAGAAAAGGGTTTTTGAGGAGTTTTTAGCTTTGGCAATTTGGAGCGAGAAGTGATCTTTCATGGCTATTTTTTTATGTTTGAGAAATATTTTCAGGGCAGCCTTGTAGGCAAGCTTAGCTTCAGGGTCGTAATTTAGTCTCCACTTCCGTTCGAGTGCTTTACAGCTGCTTTTTTCCTTACGGAGAGAAGTGGAGAACCAAGGAGCGGAGGGGCGAGATCTGGTGGAGGCAATGATTTTCTGGGGAGCAATGTGGTCAATAGCATTGATGAGGGCGGTATTAAGCCTGGCAATATTTGCGTCGATATCCGGGGATAAATGATCCGTCTGGAAGTGGAATACCGGGTCCAGGGTTGCGCATGTAACTTTGTGCCACTTCCTTCCCAGCTCTTTCCTGGGCGCCGGAGGGACAGATTTCCAGTCTAAGGCCAAAAAAAAGGGGATGAGGTAGTGGTCGGACCACGTAAGGGGAAGGGAGGGGGAGACGGTGATGGTGGAAAAGTTAGCGAAAATAAGATCTAAGGTGTGACCCACCACATGAGTAGGACCGGTAACTAGTTGAGTGAAGCTAAGACTGTCCATGATTTCCAGCAAATTATTCGCTTTTGCGCAGAGGGGGTTGTCAACGTGAAGGTTAAAATCACTTTGACAGGCTCTCCACCATCAAGGATATCTCAGATTGATGATTTCTTCACGTACAGGACATACTGGGTAGGGGGGCTCTGAAGCTGAGAGTGCCCTTAACTCTACAGATCAAGACTGCAGTGATCTTTGAAACCCTGCATCACGGGTCTGCACCCAAACCTCTGTTGCTGTTGGTACCTGGGATAATAGAGCCGGTGATGGAGGTGTTTCTCACTCCAGCAAAGGTAAAAGCTGCTCCGGTGAGGATCCTAAAGAAGTACCGATCGCCAGAGGACCCTCTGTTTTTCAGAGCTGATCCGCCCCCGGACTCAGTTATTAGTCGCAGCGGCGAAAAAGTCCAGTGCGGTTTCCTCCTCCTCCACGGTACCTCCAGACAAGGAGAGCAAGACACAAGATTTGTGGGGGAGACGAGTCTGTACTACTTCATCCTCCTTTCTCAAGGTGTCCAACGCGGAAGCCCTTTTGGGGCGTTATGACAGATCCCTGTGGGATTCCCTACAGCGTTTTGTGGAAAAACTCCCTCAGGAAGACCGTAAGGATTTTGAGGAGATTCTCTTGGAAGGCAGCCAAGTCTCCAATCAAATCATTTGTGCCGCAGCGGACGGAGCTACCCTCACGGCTCATGGATATGCCCATGGAATATCAGCTAGGAGATCATCCTGGTTGCGCCTAACGGTTTTGAAACCAGAAACTCAGGCGAAGATCTTAAACTTACCCTTTTCCGGGACTTCATTGTTTGGGGCAAGTACGGATGATGAAATGCAACGTGTGAAGGCAGAGCTGGACACTCTCAAAGTGGTAGGGCTTGAGAAAAAGGAGTTCAAAAAGAAATATCGCTCCTACAACAAGGGCTCTCTAAAACAGCGGGTTCAAACCCCGCACTGATAGAAGAGTCAAGACCAGCAGAGACAGCAAAAGTCCCTGTACAGAGGCAAGCGTAATCCCAGAGGAGGAGGGAATCAACGCCAGGGCAACAATTCCAACAAAATCCAGTCTAAACAATGAGGCCTTCCTTCCCCCAGCGCCGTAGACCACTCCAGTTGGGGGGAAGCATCGCAGTGCATTTATCAGAGTGGCAAAGCATCACAAAAGATCGATGGGTGTTGACTACACTTCAGAATGGATACTGTCTTCGTTTCAGTCACCCGCCTCCACCTATTACCCTGATGCCAACGCCGATTCACCAACTACACCTTCTGGAAAAGGAAATAACTACTCTCCTTGAGAAGTCAGCCATATAGAGAGTTCCAGTGGCTCAAAGGGGGAAAGGAGTGTTCTCCCGATATTTTCTGGTCAGAAATAAGGGCCAAAAGGCGGAAGACAGACCCATTCTGGATTTGAGAACACTCAACCTGCATGTCAAAAAAGAAAGATTTTGCATGTTGGCGCTTCACCGAATATATCCACATCTCAGGAAGGGAGATTGGATGTGTTCGCTGGACCTGCAAGATGCCTACTTTCATTTCCCGATCCACCCCAGTCACAGAAGATTTCTTCGATTCCAAGTGGGGACCTCCCACTACCAGTTCAAGGTCCTGCCGTTTGGATTGAAGTCGGCTCCCCGGGTGTTCACGAAGTGCGTGGCAGTGGTAGCAGCTGCTTTACGCCGCAGGGGGTCTTCGTATACCCATACCTGGACGATTGGCTGTTAAAAGGTCCTTCCGCAGAAAGTGTAAGAAGTCAATTCCAGACTTGCATCGAGCTCTGCCAGCGACTGGGGCTACATGTCAACTTCAGCAAGTCAGTCTCTCAGCCCACCCAGAAGATTCACTTCCTAGGAGCTATGCGAGACTCCGAGCTAGGAAAAGTGTTTCCTTCGGAGAAGAGACAGTGTTCTAGAACTCTGAAATGTCAGCTGGTACTTCGCAGCAAGACTCAAAGTGCGCAGAATTGCCTCCCTGCTAGGGTCGATGGCATCATGCATCTTCCTGGTCCCGAATGCCAGACTTCGGATGGGTCCTCTTCAGCAGGATCTGGAGGACAAATGGGAGCAACAGTCAGCTGGCTGGGACGACCAGATTACTCTTGTCAAACCCAGCTCGAGCGTCCATTCCATGGTGGACCAAAAAGCAAAATATGCAGGTGGGAATTCTGTTCCATCAACCTCCTCCTGTACAAACATTGATCACAGATGTTTCGCTGTTAGGCTGGGGAGCGCACATGGGTCAGCTACAAGTACAGGGTATGTGGTCTCCCAAAGAAAGTACCTACCACATCAACATGCTGGAGTTGAGAGCAGTCCACCTAGCTCTCAAAGCGTTCCTTCCCTCGATTCAAGAAGCATCAGTGTTAGTACAGACGGACATCACCACCACAATGTATTACTTGAACAAGCAGGGGGAACACGCTCAAGGACTCTGTCATTGGAAGCCCAACGCATCTGACATTGGCTTCTGGCTCGCAAGTTGTCCGTCACAGCAGTCCACCTCCCATGAGAGCAGATTGTGAGGGCTACGCTCTAAGCCGTCATTTCGACGACAGGGAAGACTGGGTCCTCCACAATGAAGTAGTAGAAGACATCTTCAAATCCTGGGGTCGTCCCGACATAGATCTGTTCGCGGACGACCAAAACACCAAATGCCGAGACTTCGCCTCAAGGTTTTATCGGCAAGGATCGAGAGGAAATGCTCTTTTGATAGACTGGTCAGGGAATTTGTGTACGCCTCACCACCCCTTCCGTTGATCCCGAAGGTGGTGAGCAAGCTGACACACTCGTGCACGACGATGATCCTCATCGCCCCAGACTGGCCGAGGCAGTGGTGGTACACGGACCTGCTTCACCTGTCAGTGACTCCTCACAAGAGGCTACCATGCAGGCCGGACCTGTTATCCAAGATAAACGGGAGGATCCATCATCCCAACCTTCAGTCACTGAGCTTGGCAGCATGGCTCAAGAGGTCATACAATACGGCCATCTAGGACTGCCGCAGGGCTGCATGACCATCCTAAAAGAGGGGAGACGTCCTTCCACTAGACATTCTTATGCATGCAAATGGAAGCGATTCTATATGTGGTGTATGCAGAATGGTCATAATCCTATTCAGAGTCAGGAAGAGGCAGTTCTTCCTTACTTATTGTATCTGGCTAAAGCAGGTTTCAAGTTTAATTCTATTAAGGTGCACTTGGCTGCTATAACAGCTTACAGGCGGTCACCTTCACAAACTTCTTTTTTTCAATTACCAGCCATAAAAGACTTCCTGCAGGGGCTGAAAAAAGTGTACCCTCCAGTGCGTCCTCCTTCTCCTCACTGGGAGTTGAACTTGGTGCGTTCAAAGCTAATGGGTCCTCCTTTTGAACCCATTCATAAAGCTACTTTGCTGCATCTTTCCTGGAAAGCAGCTTTTTTGGTGGCAATCACGTCGGCTCATAGGGTGAGCGAGATTCAAGCTCTCTGTTCCTCCGAACCCTATACTGTGTTCCATTTGAAAAGAGGTGTACTAAGTACACATCCGTCCTTTCTTCCTAAAGTGGTGTCAGATTTTCATGTAAATCAGACCATTTCTCTGACCACTTTATTTCCCAATCCCTCTTCTCCAGCTGAGAGGGCTCTGCATTCTTTGGACCTGAAAAGAGTTTTGAAATTCTATCTGGATAGGTCCAAGGTTATTCGTTACTCTGATCAACTGTTTAACTATGGATCAATCAGAACAGGTCATGCAGCCTCAAAACGGTCTATTTCCAGGTGGATCGTTTCGTGCATCAAGCTTGCTTACCAGTTAGCGCAGAAAACTCTTGGGTTTTCTCCTAAAGCGCATTCCACCAGAGGTAGAGCTGCGACTGCGGCTTTTCTCCATAATGTGCCCATGTCTGAGATCTGTAAGGCGGCGACCTGGCAGTCCGTCCCTACATTTACCAGACATTACTGTCTTGATTCAGACACTAGAGCAGATACCCAGGTAGGCCAGGCCTCCTTGCGGAATCTGTTTAACATCTGATTCGGGCTGTTTTGATTGGTCTTTTTAAGTTGGGTCATGTACTTCTCATTTACCTGCAGGTGGTTGATGGGCTTGCTATTCTATTCAGTGCTTGACTATTGATGAGGATCCCCTGGAAGAGAAGGATTAGTTACTTACCTGTAATCCTAGTTCTCTTCCAGGGGTATCCTCATCAAAGTCATAAGCAACCCTCCGCCTCCCCAGGTAAATGAGTTATACATCTCTGACTTGTGGTTTAGCCGTGACTTAAGGGTTATGCAGAGAACAACGGACCTAACTGTCACCCCTGAGGCATGATGGGAAGCCTGGGGTCATGGTTGCCTTAAAGGCACATTGCCAGTTTTTAGCTGAAAATGCTTTCAGTTTCTGTGTTATTGCTTCTCAATGCAGCATATGGCTGACAATTTCTTTTATGAGCAATTTTCAGGATTTATGAGTGGTTTTACTCATTAAAACACAAAGTTCAAGGACTATTTGACCTAATGTGTTTTTTGTTACTTACTAATTGCTGTACATATATGTGTTTACATTGTCTAGCCTTGGTTTTGGGGCTGCATTGGTGTGAGAAAAATGATATATGTACGTACATATTTATGGAGCGAGATATGTGTTTTTTACATATATATTTTTATATTCTTTCTGGGGTCCCGCACATGGGCGGGAATATTCAGTGCTTATGACTTTGATGAGGATACCCCTGGAAGAGAACTAGGATTACAGGTAAGTAACTTATCCATACCACCCCCCTGCCAGTCCTGGCGGCGGGGGTAGCATTCCACTCTTCTAGAGGGAGAAGACATGTAGTTATTGCTTTACCCGGTTAAAGTTAAACAGAGCCTCAGCATCACAAAATGGATGCTGCTGCCACAGGCACGAGTCTGACTTCCTGCTGCTGGATGAAACTCCGGCAGGAGAGGCCTGTACAATAGGTTTCCTGTCGAAGGAGGTGCTGGCACCTCCCCAGACAGCCTGTAGTAGATTGGGGCATGGTGGGTTCAATGGAAAGATGCTTTTCCAGACATGCCTGGGGCACACAAGGTGCTCCATGCATAGCCCGGTTCAAACCAGTTGCAGGGGCACTCCGGCCCCTGCTCTGGCGCGAAACTGGACAAAGAGAAAGGGGTGTAACCACCCCCTTCTCGGGTTCCACCCATAGGAGCGACCTAGCAGGTAATCCAGCCCCTTAGTTTGGTATAAAGTTAGGAGCTGTGTCTAGAGACATTAGATTATCCTGGAAAGAAACTCTGAAACGAAACTCTTGGACCTTCGAGGTTCCATATCGACTGGAAGACTGAAGACATCTCCCTTGTGGTCAAGGAGTGACCACCCTGTGCAAACAGGCACCAACAGTAACTTGCCGGTTTGCTTTGCAGACTCTTCCGCCGGAACCCACAGACTCAGCGACTCAGGAACTGGACTACCAGACTTCGATCCACATCAATGCTGAGACCCGTGGTGGACACGAGAGACGTGGGACCGGACACCCTGGACTACTTGCTTTTTGCTAACCGTGCAGCTTCAGAGGTACCCTCGAAGTTGTGCATTGGGGTTTGAGAAGCCCCAGACCCGAGCAGCATTTGTACCAAAGCTCAGCCCTCCACACTCCACGAGTGCCACGTGGGGCCCGCTCCTGCATTTCAGCTCGATGCGTCTTCCCGGTTGCTAGCCCGTTGGCTAGTGAGCCCTACGAAGACTAATCTTTGAATCAACACCATTTGCCGGATTGCTCCAATCTTGCTCCAGCTTCCCTGCAAAGGAGAAGCTCCCCAGACCTTGCTGGTCTGAACAGAAGCCAATCTTCTAATCCTGTGTGGATTGTATTTGCCAAGGTTTGTTGGGTCCAATCCGGATACTGACACCGCCAACAGCTAGATCGGTCGCGTTCTAATCTAGGACCCTAATCAACCCTATGACCTTATGCCCCTATACGGCTATAATCCATTTATTCCCATATAATGGCATAAACGTTCAAGTGTAAAATCTCAGAATCTCGTCTCTGACCTCACACGTTCAGAGCCACATTCCTATGCAGCTTCCTCTGCAGCTCATTAGTGCAAATGACACAGCAGAAGCCACTATCTAAGATTCCTAGATTACACTCCGAGTTCTTCAACAAGATAAAAACTCAGCAACCTGGGAAAGCCCCGCTTGCTATGTTTTGATTAGTAATAGAACTCTAATGAGCACTGAGAGACGATCACTTCCTAGTGACATCTTTATTGACGTCTTATGTCCAAAAACTTACGTCAAACAAGGCACCTTTCAGGTATAAATATTACCAACGTTGCCTTAAGCAAATGCTAGCTGCCTCATAGACATTGCTGCCGTTATCGCTGCTGATGCTATCGCTGCGAACGAGCGAACGATGGTGTGGTGAACAGAGGAGCTGAACAGCCGTCCCTTGCAGAGCCCAGCAGATGCAACCAGCCCACGGGCGCTGCCCCTCCTCCTCCTCCTCCTCCTCTTTGACGCGCTGAGAAAGACGCTGTCTTTTCTCCTGCCGAGAAAATCCAGCTCCGGCGTTTCCAGCCTACTCTAGCTAGTGACTGGGATATCGAGTCCCTGTCAGGAGATACAAGCCCTCCAACATTCTATTCCAGAGGTATGGTGTTGAGTAAACCCTTAGAGAGAATTCTTGAAGCAAACCTTGGCAAAACCAACTTAACTTAAGCTACTTACTCCCTTCCACGTGTTAGGCTTAGGTCAGGTACACTGGGGTAGGCGTAGTTAGGAGCACCAGTTGAGTACGTTAGTCAAATGTATATATGAATGTATATATGTTTTATTCATTTTAAACCATTGTATGGCTAAGAAACCGTATCAATGCTTTTACAATATTATTTCGCAATACTCATTTTACTTTACACACTTTTTATAATAACAAGTCTTGCAATTGTGGCAATTCATTTCTCTTGTATGAGAAGAAAGACTGTTCAATAAATAATTCCTTTGTTTGAAAACGCCCGTCTCTCTATTCTCTACATATTGTGAAAGTAATCTGCACAACAACTGACTGAGTAAAATAACTGTCTATTGTTTCACACGACTCTAGAGATTGACTCTTGATCTGAGGAGCAAAGTTGTCATGTTGCACGGTTGTTGGAAAACTGAATCCCTTCTTGGCTGTGCCAGGGAAGCTGATCACTTCCTATTCAGTCAAGAAAGTTTCCAGTGACCTCTGAGCTAGTTGGTAACAAACCCAATTAAGTTTAGCATAGTCAGTAGAGGCCTGGAAGATCCGCACTTCTACGTCGATACTACTGTTTATGTTATTCCAATGCGCAGGGCCTAGTGGGAAAATAGGAACTACACTACATGGCGCCCAAACGTTTGGTAAGGCGATAAACTAACGCAAGACGTTAGAGTAACTCAGTCGTGCATTTTTCACACAGACCCCTTTTTCCCGTAAATACTCCAATAGACGTCTGGAGTGGGTAAAAGGTTAAAATCCACCCGACCTTAGTAGGAAGAGATTCCTATGTAAAGCTCTGGTTTATTCAACGTTGAAGGATACAGTGTTCCAAAATATTGTGCACCTAATCTTTGTCTCCTTGGAGACCTGCTCTGCAAAACCTGCATTTATAAAATGTCAGTAGAAAACAACGGAACTGATGCCGCAGTAAATGCGACTCAGCAGGGTCCCGATAGTACAGGGACTACTGAACCGGGTGCAATAATCATCCCGGCACATTTAAGAAAATCTATAACGTTAAAACTTATAGAAAATGGACTGACCACACAAGGTGGCTGTTGTCGTGGGGCGAGTGCGGGCCGGAAAAACAGGTGTGGAGGCCGTATATAGTGGGCTATGTCTGTTAATTAGGTTGTGCACAAAGTCAAGGGTAGACAAGAGTCTGGTAGGGGTGTCTCCGACACGGAAGGTCTGTAGTTGCGGGTCCCACAGATGGCTCCTGGATGTGGGTGATATCACGGGTGGATGTAGAGGGGGCGTCGTCCACCAGGGCACTCCTGCTCCTTCCACGGGTGGTGGTTCCTCGGAGGCGTGCAAGGAGAGATAGAAAAAGGACCGTTAGTCTGACCGTTCCGAACGGTACGGGTACCTAATGCCGTCACCGGGAGTGCGTAAGAAAAAGCGGACAGTGAGGGAGGTGGGGAGGGGAGTATACGGTCGGGAAGAAGAGGAGGGTGTCGGAGGATAGAGTCAGTGCAAGGCGTATCGTACAGGTGCCAGATCGTGAAGAAGTGCTTTACTCTAAGTACAGTAGTCAGGGTGGCTTTATACTATATACAGTTCTCAGTGAGTCCTAGAGGGGTTTGTGGGGGCAGTTTACGCTAGGATTGTTCACACTCTAATTACACAGGAGGGGTTTGTTACTCACATGGTCCCGCCGTAGCTCTCCCGTGAGCTACGGCCGCTCTCCAGCGTCCTCCACAGGACTCTACCAGTCCTCCGTCCAGACCTCGTCGTCTTCTTCTTCGTTCCGCTCTACAGGGGTGCCGCCGTCCGTCTTCTGCCACGAGTCGAACTCTCTGCACACACCACCGCCGTCGTTTCCTCCTTTTCTTTCATCCGTCGTTGGGTAGTGGGTGGGACTTCCGGGGTCACTCAGGAATCCTTCCGGTTTCCGGTCCTTCCGGATTGGGTCCTGCAATGAGGAAGAAAACAATGGTGTCCGGGTTGCCAGGGACGCCGTCGGATCGGTCCTGGAGTCTCGGGACCTTGAGGGAAGCATCGGGTTATGCAAGGTAGGGACCGCCTTCTGTTCACATCCCCTTTCCCTAGCTGTCCTTCCTGTAGGGGGAGGGTATCTTGAAAGGTAGTCGGCGTTACCCTGTTCAACGCCTTTCCTGTGCAATGTCTTGAACCTATAGGGTTGGAGGGACAAAAACCAACGTAACACCCGGTCATTATGTCCTTTGTTGCGGGCCATCCATTGAAAGGGGGCGTGGTCGGTATACAGAATGAATTCCCGTCCATCTAGATAGTAGCGGAGGCTTTCTATCGCCCATTTAATGGCCAGTGCCTCTTTTTCTACGACCGCGTAGTTCATCTCCCATGGAAACAACTTGCGGCTTAGAAACAGGATGGGTCGTTCATCTCCATTGTGATCGCGTTGGGACAGAACAGCCCCCAAACCTTGATCAGACGCATCGGTCTGAAGGATGAACGGCAGGGTATAATCTGGACTGATAAGAACAGGATCCGACAGCAAGGAACGTTTCAGGAGGTGGAAAGCTTTTAACATACGCGAGTCGGGGTGTTTCAGTGCCTCTTCGGCCTTTGTCAATTTTTTTCAAGAGATCGGTTAGTGGGGCAGCCGTCTGGGAAAAGTCAGGGATAAATCTCCTGTAGTATCCCAAGAGACCGAGGAATGCACGTAGCTCTTTTCTTGTTTTTGGAAAGGGGATTGCTTGGATGGCTGTGATTTTATTGTTCTGGGGTCGGATTACTCCCTCACCTAATAGATAACCCAGGTACTTAACGGTTTGTGCCGCAAGGGTGGTTTTTGCTGGATTAATGCTGAATCCATATGAACCCAGGGATGAGATGACGTTATGTAGGTGATGTAGGTGTTGCCGCCAGTCATCGCTGTAGATTATTATATCATCCAAATACGCTCCCACATACCGGGAATGTGGTTGCAGGACGAGGTTCATGGCTCTTTGAAAAGTAGCGGGAGCGCCGTGAAGGCCGAAGGGCATCATTGTGAATTGATATAGGCCGTCGGGAGTAGAAAAGGCTGTTTTCTTGTCATCTTCTTCCCTCAAAGGGATCTGCCAGTACCCCTTGCAGAGGTCCAGGGTACTGATGTGTTTCGCCCTTCCTATTCGTTCGATCATCTCGTCGACACGAGGGAGGGGGTACGTAGGGGGGGGTTTCGAGAGATTTTATTTACCTCTCGAAAGTCGATACAGAATCTGATCGAACCGTCCGGCTTAGGGACTAGTACAATGGGTGAATTCCAGCTACTGATGGACGGTTCTATGACCCCGAGGCGCATCATCTGTGCTATCTCTTCTTGAATGACTGCTCTACGTGCTTCCAGGACCCGATAGGGTCGTTGACGTACCGTTTTTCCGGGCTCGGTTATGATGGAATGTTCAATTACCGAGGTGCGACCCGGGGAGGTAGAGAAGATCTTTTGTAACGAACGTAAGGATGTCCGTAGATCCTGTCTTTGGTTTTCGGGGAGATCCGGATCAATGCATGCCTCATAAGACAAAGCTAGTTCGGGATTGGTACCAGTTAGTACAGGGAGAGGACCGACCCAGGCCTTCAGCAGATTCACGTGGTAAATCTGGGTGATATGTCGGTTGGAATCTGTTTCCACCTCGTAGGTGACCGGTGTTACTTGTCGCAGGACAGTAAAAGGGCCCTGCCATTGTCCCAGTAGTTTGTGATCCGAGGATGGGATCAAGAGAAGGACCAGGTCACCTGGGGCAACAGAGCGGGGTTTGGTACCCTTGTCGTACTGGTGCTTTTGATTTGCTTGTGCAGTCGTCATATTCTGCCTGACTATGTCATTGGGTGATGCCCCTTGACGAAACATGTGTTGGCATTGTGCTGTTGTAAATTATATCAAGACTGTACTGCTATATCTACAAGTCTTCGTGATCATCTGGATTGAGAAAATAAAATAAGGACTTTTTTCAAACTTGGATACATAGTTATGGACTATCATTGTTTGAATGGATATTATCTGTAATCCTTACAGATACGCTCATATATTTTTGTGCTCAGGGAACTCTGCAAAACTTTATATTAGACTTAAGGTTTGCCATCTAGCTCAGAGGTCACTAGAAACTTTCTCGAATAAACGAGGAGGAGTTTAACCTCCTTGGATAGACAAGAAGGGATTAGCTTCTGACAACCATATAACATGACAACTTTGCTCCCTCAGAATAAGAGTTTATCTCTAGAGTCGTGTGAAAACAATAGACCGCTATTTCACTCAGTCAATCGTGCGTACTTAGTTTCACCAGAGTGCAGGCGTTTTCAATAAAAGGTGTAATTTATTGAGCAGTCTTCTTTCTCATGCAAGAGAAATGAATTGCCATAATTGCAATACTTAATGTAAAGTAAAGTGGGTACAGTAAATGGAGTATTATGAAATACTGTAAAAGCATTGATCTGGTTTCTTAGCCATAAGATACTTTAAAATGGATAAAATATATACATACATATATACAATGACTAACGTACTCAACTGGTGCTTCTAAATACGCCTACTCCGGTGTACCTGACCTAAGCCTAATACGTGGGAAGGAGTAAGTAAGTAGCAGTTTAAGTTAAGTTGGTTTTGCCAAGAATCTGACTCAAGAATTCTCTTTAAGGGTTTAGTCGGCTCCGTACCTGGGTAATAGAATGCAGGAGGTCTGGTATCTCTCTTTCAGGACTCGATATCCCAGCAGCCCGCGAAGGCGGCTGAGAACACCGGAGCTGGATTTCTCGGCAGGAGAAAAGACAGCGTCTCTCTCAGTGCGTCAAAGGGGAGGTGCAGCGTCCGTGGGCTCTCGCATCAACTGGGCTCTCGGGCAAGTAGATAGCTGCTCGGCTCCACAACCACCACTGTGTGTTTGCTTGAGGCAACGTTGGTATATTTATACCTGAAAGGTGCCGGGTTTGACGTAAGGTTGGACATAAGACGTCAATAAAGATGTCACTAAGAACTGGCCGTTCTTACAGTGCTTCACAGGAGTTCTAGGACGAAATCAAAACAAAAGCAAATGGGTATTTCCCAGGTTGCTGGAGGTTTGGTTTGTTTAGAGAACTTGTTGTGCTTTCTAGGAGTCCGGGGAAGTAGCCTTGCTTAATGTGACTGCATGGGCTACAACTAGATATGGCTATGATTCCTATGCCATTATAGGGATAATATTGATTATAACCGTACAAGGGCATAAAATAGAAATATCGATTTAGGTTCCTAGATAAAAACACAGTACCCACTCCACGATTTAATGTCCATCATTACTAAAACTAAGCAATAGTAAACATTTAAAGGTGCATGTGTATTCCAACCCATCCCAAAATACATTTTTTGCATTCGAAATGGTGTATGCGAAATACACGAAAATGATTATTGGTACTGTACGCTTTTCAAGTAGTGTAATCATTCAGTTAAACATGCTTATATATATTAGCTGAACGATTTGCGAAAATTACACATGAAATGGCTCTTAATACAGAAAAGAAGGTTAAGACCATTCCATCACATATGAATTCAGTTGCTGTAAATGTGCTAGAGGCTGAGGTCATATATTGTCTCTAGAGTTCCTAAAAATAGAAGCTCTGTTCTTTAAGAATAGTTCTACTTTAAGCAGAGTACATGTGCCAGAAAAAGGTAAATATTTTGGAAGTTGAAAAAAAATTATTTCGCTTTCAGGGGAGAAAATAGTTCCTAATGTTTTCAGTAGCTTTTGTTTATCAAAGCCGAAGGCCGAATTCAGAGTTCAGGGGAACGCTGTGTGCTCGTTGCTTAAAAAGTTATTCTTTCTGTTCAGGGGAAAACATCATTTCAGACAGACTCGCAAAAAATTGGTCTCCGACATCAGGTGAGAGTTCGACCAAGTTTGAAAATGCCGCAACAGTGCAGTCGTGAGAATGACTGCTATCATCGATGTCAGGATCAGCAATGCTCACAGAAGGTCGTACCTGGGTGATGCTGCTCTCATCTTGTACTTCACTGCCACCTAATCGTAGTTGTGTAGTCTCAACGAATGCCGTCATCAGAATGGATAGCCGCTGGGGACAACACGATGCATGAGCCGTTACAGGACTTAGCAAAGTATCTGTATCCAATGGTACTGCTGATGGTAGTGTAAGACAGAGGTCCAACATGCATTCTTCTCCGCATAGCATACATCGAAGCACAGGTAGGATGTAATTTTGCCAGATTGGTCTGAATGAAAGAAACCAGGTCATATTCAGATCTCTTAGCCGGGCTAATCCAAGGACTTTAGTTATGCGGTCCCGATAGCGTATAGCTATGATCGTTTCTTCCATCGTTGCTGGAGTCTTGTCTGCGACTTGGCTTGCCATATCGGAGCAGAAGGATCAAAAATAAAATTCCTGCTACGTGTCCCAAAAGTAGTGGTAAGCTGCCAAAGACAGAATGGACAAAATTGGGAAAAATGCCCAGAACTGTTTTGAAGGGTGTTAACAGTCCCGAAAAAATTGTCTTAAATATATGTGGGATACCACTGGTATCAGACATATTTAGGATTTGGCTTAGCATTTCTACGAAATGCACGGGGCAATTTGTTGATAAAAGGGTATGTATCTCTGCCTTGCAACCAGAAGATCATACGTTTCTTTTGATGATGTGAAAGGCACGGTGGTCTGTAAAAGAACAGACTTCATTCTGCTTAAAGTATCAATTCGAATAGAAGAGATATTCAAAGAAGGCCAAATCGTCGCCTCCGTATCTGGAGTGCTGTTTGGATACAATACTTGCATACAGCAAGTGACCATGGAACTAACGCTTACGAGATAGGCTTTCCCTGGCACCATGCCACAACAACTGTGGACCACTATTAGAATATAGCTCCCGTTAGAAAGCCGTCTAAAGAATGGCTCTATTTGTGTTGCATGTGTGCCGTGCTGGTGACATGAAAGGTTATTTGAAGTCCCCTCACAGGCCCCATGTAAATTAATACCTTGGCACAGAAGTATACCGCTTAGTGATTGTTTACAATTGTTACCATTAAGAAATACATTCTGTTTCTTTTCACTATAACATGTGTGATTGTAAGGCAATTTCCATGATGACTTAATGTACCCTTTACCCAACCTTTCATACTGGCCCGCTGGTATATACCCTTGGCAGTATTTAAATTGGAAAGTTATCGGAATTGTAAATATTCAGTGTATTATCCATTCAATGACAGGTCTTTCTGACATTGTCAATGGTAATCTCTCAAGTTTTTCAATGCTCAGAATCGTATAGTCTGCTCCCTTTTGTGCCAAACTGATTTGTTTATCAGTAAGGTTAAAGATAGAGAATAATGACGTTGTGTTTATCAAACGCCATGGCACGTAACCTGAACGCAGATTTTGCAACGTCCAGCCGAGCTGTACAATAGAACGTAATTGGGACTGACCGTGTTGTAACATTAGTAAGTCCGGATTTATTATATCGATAGCAGATGATACAATACTGTCCAGTGAATATATTCTGGAGGACAGAGTCATTAACCCATTGTCCACAACAGAAAGTTATTTTTCCAAATTAATACGATCAATTTCTCGTATTTTTTCTGCTGTCTCAATTTGAGTTACTTTCCAAGCTTCGTTGTATGCAGCGTATATACCGGCCGCTATGAAACGTTTTTGACGCTGTTTGCGTGGTCCCATTATGAAATCACGCAAGTCAGCACCGTCTTTAAGTAAAGTGAAGTGTTGCTTAATTTCAGCCAGTATGGATTTCTGTAGCCACTCAAGGCATAGTTTCCCTACACTGTATGTGGTTACTATCCCTGGATGTTGTCTCTGGGAGTATCTAGGGTCTGGTCATTTTGAACCCCTGTATTCTGTTCAGGAATCTATCTTTACAGTTATTTGTGTCTGTTGGCCAGATCAACCACTTTTTCCAATCAGTATGTGTTCTGTTTTGGTGCAAAATATGGGATACGTCTATCTCAACATCTGTAGTGGTATTACTATCAGGTATTGGCTTTGGAATAGACGGGTTGTTTAAGTCTTTAATTTTAGCTAGGCCAGGACAAGTAGTCTGTTGAATGGTGTCATTCAAAAATATTATTTGTTCTGGGATTATACAGAATCTAAATAATGCTTCTAAACCTTGGACCTGTCAATTTTTTGTACCCCAGATGGTTTTCGTTTCAATGTTGTGTTTCCAGAATTCAAAACCAAATGTAATCATTTTTTCATAAAATGCTTCAGAATAAATCAATTTAGTATTTGTCAACATTGTTTTTATCCTTGTCTTATTTAACAGTTTAAAATAAAACGTTTCTGCATCACTTGGGTTAAACCCTGAGAAGTATGGGTATTTCTCATAAAATGTTTTCGAACTGCTTTTAGGTGGAGTTGCACAATGTTCCCATTAATTATACTTAAAAACATTTCTAGGTTGAGCAGATTTATGTAAATAGTGATGTGCAAAGGGATTGTATCAGTACATTTGTTCATAATTCGATGAACCCTGTAAATAATCATGTTCTGTAAATTTTGCTGACATTACTAAATCTGACATCATATTATTTATGCTTCCAAAGTCCCAATCATCAGAGAATGTACTTGGTTTTACAAAGTCACTTAATGAATCCTTGAACTGATGTGGATATTTCAAGAGTTCGACCGGGCCATATATTTCGTAATCCGTTTTGTCCCAAGCTACCCCACCGGGTATTGGAATGGCTGTGACATTCACTGATAGTTCTCTTTTCTCGATGTGAGATGACTTGTGTGGCTTTAGGACCAAGTTGATGTTTTGACTTGCTGTGTCCATTGTACTGTATTTTCCCTCAATGAATTTTCCCGACCAAAGTACCATGATGAGCCAAAGCAGGAGGAAAAGTACACCTAACACAATCCAAAATTCAATCCATGGAGAAATCAGATAGGTTTCTTTGAGTTGATGAAAGAGTTTAGATACTTTGTCTTTTAAAGTTTTTGTTGTTGGCGTTTCTTCAGATTCGCTTGGATCTTCAGAAAAGTTATCGAAATTGATGAAGTAGCCAGATGCAGTTCTGTCAATTGTTGGAATTGCTTCCGAATTTTTCTTTGCTTTTTCATTTTTTCTTTCATAAGCATAGTCTGAGGCTACATTGTTGTAAACAGGTGTTTCTGATAGATATCAACTGTTGCAATTTGGGTTTCAAGAGGCACAAGTTCCATGGCATTGTTGCATAGTCCTTTTTTATTCACTGCAGGTTTATCAAATGTGATTAGTCTCTCAGTTTGAACCTCTTGGATTGTAGCAAATTTTGGTATTCTGCTATTCCTTGGGAGTCCACTGGGCCTATTACTCATTATTGGCCACATGATTGGGGTTTTACCAGGTCGATGGATACAACCCGGTTCTCCTTTTTACCAGCAAGAGGCGGTAGTACAACTGATCTTGTTCCGCTGACAGCTAAGACAGGTACTGCTTTTCTGTAAGAAGGCCCAAAGTCCTTCTTCACCGCGATCTTCTCTCTGACCAAATCCCCAATCTTTGGAATCCAGACTGGCCTTGCTGGGACAGGTGGTTTATCTTCAGTGGCTGTTGGCTGCTGTTTTAACTTTATGTTGCTCAGGGCTTTTCTTGTTTCATTTAAGTCCTGTAAAACAGCCAAACGATCTTTGATATCGAAGCATTTTTTTTCTTCTACCACTGAAGTCTGACTATCTAAGTCCTGAATATTCATTCTAGTACCGAACAATAGTTCATATGGACTGAAACCCTTTAGAGAATTTCTTGGCAGATTATTAAGACTACGTTGGACACTTGTTAAATGTTGGACCCACCCATCACCCAAAACTAATACCCTCGCCGTTATAGATTGCTTCATGTCTCGGTTTTTTCTTTCCACAATCCCATTTCCCTCAGGATGGAAGGGACAAGAGTACCGCAATGCAATGCCCATGCTGGTCATGGCTTCCTTATAAGCTCGAGAGCTAAAAGCAGGACCCTGGTCAGAATGTAGCATGCCAATTGCGTATGTGCCGATAAAGACTCGCAAATCTTTTATAACAGTTCTGGCGTCAGCCGAGCGCTGGTGTCTGTATTTTTAAGTGAATCTAGTCTTAAAAAGAAATTAATGGGACGCTGGATTTTATGTATAGATAGCCTTATGCTAACTACAAGAAGGGCCATGGCAATACTCCGGTCGGTTCGCTACTGCGATCTCTGTTGCAGTTTGGACAGCTCTTTGCAAATGTGTAATGTTGCAGGCTCATCCCCGGCCACCAGTATTCTGATTGTAATTCTTTTAGAGATTCCTTGATCTCTTGGTGCCTTAGACCCAATCCCATGTGTGCGTCCGCTATTAAGAAGATTCTCCTGTTCGTGTTTGGAATTACTCTATCCCCCACTCCAGGGATTCGAGCAAATGGAACGGAGTTTGCATCAATTATGTATGTATAATTGAGTGGATAGTTCACGGGTAGTGCTGCACAGTCGCCTTTTGAAGACGTTTTTACCGCCAGCTTGGTTTCCCCGTCTATGTATTTTTCTGAACGCTTTTATGTGGCTACGGAAGCCGGTTGAGCTGCTTCCGCTGTGACTGTATTAGCCAATGAATTCCCTGCAACGTGAACGCCATCACGTTGATGACTCAGTGTATGTATTACGGGAGTCTTTCGTAGTTCTTACTGCAAAAGAACTACCTGTTCCCAAAGCTTCTTATGCTTTATTGTGGCACCTGTGTCATCTTTGTAATAGTTTTGAACCCAGTTCTGCAAGTCATTATTGTAAGATTTGACGCAAGAATGCGAATCGCACACTATTAGTGTCGGGAATTCACGATCGGCATTTTCAAGCGCTATCTTTAAAGATCGGATTTCAGCTCGCTGAGCCGAACAGTTTCTCAGTGATTCAGTTTTTGTTATTTTTGGTCTGAATTTACCACAGCGCCAGCGACCTTTAATAATCGCACACGATGTATTGTAAGATTTATTATCCACATCGTAATGTTGTGCAAATCTGTCCATATAGATTACACAAGAGTACTGTTGGAGAGGCAGAATTTCGATTGACAGAGGATATTCTTCTTCATATTTTAGATCTTTCATTTTTTCCATGTTCGGGTCAAAATAGTATTTCGCGTCTTCTTTAGCAAGATAATTTTCCCACTGTATCCATTTTGGATCTAATGCCACCATTTTTAGATTAACTGGGCTTAACGCCTCAAGGGCTGATTCTGCTGTATAAACAGTTATTCTTTTGCCTTGGGTTCTTTCTTTTGCTACAGCAGTTTGAACCACATTTACAATATTTCTGTAAGACTGAATGTTTTTTCAGCTTGTGTGTGGAAATGTGATTTGTAAGCTATTGGTACCGTTTCTCCCTCATTAGAGGTCAGGTACATGAATCCGCATCTTCCTGGGATGACTCGGATTACAAGGTTGCGTGTGTTGTCGCGAGTTTGTAATTTCGTTTTAGCTAACATGTCTGTTTGCAATGATCTCAAAATTTCTGTGTGTTTCTGAGTCCAATTGATTGGTTTAAAATCAGGTTTTATTAATTCATAGAGAGGTTTAACCCTCTCTGCATAATTTAGAATGTAAGTTCTTTGAAACCTAGTATTGATTGTAGGTTCTTCAGCGTTTTTGGTGCTTGGAGTACAGTGCACTTCTCTAAGAAGTTGTCTGCTAGGCTTTTGCCTTCACTTGATAATTCATATCCTAAAAACAGGACAGTTAGGTGGGCAATTCGTGACTTTTTAAAGTTGAATTTGTAACCCTCTGCTGCGAACCCAAGTATTATGGTGTTCACTCTTTTCAAGTTAGTATCCAGGTCATCATCTGTGAGATAGATGTCATCGACATAAGATAATGCCTCATCATCATATATTTGCAGTAACTCTGTTACCCTTGCTGAGAATAATCCTGGGCTATTCTTGAATCCCTGTGGGAGTCGACAGAACTTTTTCTGTGACCCCATTATTGAGAAAGCGGTTAAATACCTGCTTTCAGGTGCAATGTTTTGACAAAAGAATCCATTAGAGATGTCTAATGTTGTTTTGTATTTTTTGCGAACAATGTTATTCATTAGTGCTGCACTATGTGAGTTTTGTACTGCAAATGTCTTGCAACATGAGTTAAGGTGTCTGTAGTCCAAGACTAGACGATATGAATCGTCTGGCTTGGAGACAGGAAACAAAGGATTGTTCATTTGAGAGGTGCATGTTTCGATCACCCCTTGGTATTCAAACTGATCTAAGATCTCCCTGACTTGTTTTTTAGCTTCTTGCTTAATTGGGTACTGCCTTTGTGCAGTGGGTTGACATTTTAACTGGATTTTGTGAGGAGGGGAGTCCTCATCCCATCCTACATGATTTTTAAATATATCGTATGAGCTTGGGCTACTGCCCATTTTCTTGCATATGTGTATTTTCTATGAATTGGAATATGATTTGAGAAGGCAGGCATAATCATTTCTTCGCCATGAGGGCACCTCCTGACAAACTCTGGTGGCCAGTCTTTCTCAGCTAATAGGATGTCATAGCCTTTTGAAAGGTTATCCAAAAACAGACCTCTTACTTTCCTAGTCTTATCTCCCTCTGTACATAATGTTATTTCGTATATTTTATGAGGTTTGCTAACTCTGGTATCTGCAGTTTCCAACTGAATGTATTCATTCGTGTCCACTGTCTCCAGATGATTCATCAGGATCTTGCGAGCTATTGTCACTTCTGCTGCGCTGTCTAGCATTGTCTGGGCCCACTCGCCGTTTTTCAGCTGTGTCCTCAGTATCCTCGGCATGTTTGATTATTTTAATACTGGCTACCTTCTTTCTTGGAAATTGTAATTTTTTACTGTGAGCAGGTTCCTTGTCTTTGGACTTGACGTGCTCTTCCCTGTGTTCTGACCGTCCTCTTCTTTCCGATTTCTGCGAGGAAGTCTGAAAAGATCGAGAGGGACGTGTATCAATATCTTGATATCTATCAGGCTTTTTCAGAGAAAGAGGTAGCCGAGTGGATGACGACCAGCCGCCTGAAACTGAACTCGGACAAGACGGAGGTCCTCATCCTGGGCTCCTCACCCTCCGCCTGGGACGACTCCTGGTGGCCTCCCGCCCTGGGCACCGCACCCAAACCGACAGACCATGCACGAAACCTGGGCTTCATCCTGGACTCCCCCCTCGCCATGACCAGGCAAGTCAACAGCGTCTCCTCGGCGTGCTTCAACATCCTACGCATGCTACGGAAGATCTTCTGGTGGATCCCCACAGAGACCAGGAAGACCGTCACCCAGGCCCTCGTCACCAGCCGACTGGACTACGGCAACGCCCTCTACGCCGGGACCACCGTCAAGCTCCAGAAGAGACTCCAGCGGATCCAAAACGCCTCAGCCAGACTCATCCTCGACATCCCACGATCCAGCCACATCTCCGGACATCTGAGAGACCTTCACTGGCTCCCCGTCAACAAGAGAATCACCTTCCGCCTCCTCACCCACGCACACAAAGCCCTACACGACCAAGGCCCGAGCTACCTCAACAGCCGAGTCAACTTCTACGCTCCCAAACGCCACCTCCGATCAGCCAACCACGCCCTCGCCGCCGTCCCCCGCATCCGAAGAGCGACTGCAGGAGGAAGGTCCTTCTCCTACCTGGCCGCCAAGACCTGGAACTCCCTCCCGTCCGACCTGCGCCTGACCCAAGACCACCTCTCCTTCAGGAAGAAGCTGAAGACCTGGCTGTTCGAGCAGTAGCGGCACCCCCCCCCCCCCCCCCCCCAGCGCCTTGAGACCCTACGGGTATGTAGCGCGCTTTATAAATGTCACTGATTGATTGATTGATTTCAAATTATCCCTATTTCTAAGGTTGTATCTTTTCTCAGAGCGCTCCCTCTGGGGAGACTGGTCTTCTCGGTCCGGAGATCTTTCTCTCCGCCGAGGAGACCTTCCTCTGGACTGGAATCTTTTTTCTTTGGGAGTAGATTGCTTGTTTATTTCCATCCCAGCTCTTTTTTGGAGTGTTTAGATTATTTTCAATAAATATCTTTTCAGGATTTTCAGTTAGTTGGGGTTATACCGGTTTCCCACCCAAACTATCTCTACCTAGTTCTTCATATGATTTTTCTATGATTCTGGCAAGTTCAATTGGTTGGTCTGCTATATCAGTTTCTTTCAATTTCTGGCGGATCGCCACAGATGCTGCTTCTCCTTTTATGTTGGCTAATAATATAGCCGAGACCTGCTTGAAGTCTTTCGTTAATTTCATACCCAGGGTTAAAGCAGGTTCTGGACCGTATTCATTTTGAATCTGTCTTAGTACATCTGGTATTACCGCCATGGACGGAACACCATGTGTTTTTGTGTAAATGGAAGCAAAGACTGTGCCTCAAGTGTCACAATCCTCCACATGTGGTGCGAACCCCATTGGAAGGCAGATAGTCAGAATTCTGTGTTTTTCTCACTAGGGTTAGTATCCGGAAATACTGCCTCTATTTGAGTTATCTTTTGTGCTAGCCAGAATGGAATTTGTTCCTGTTTTACCAAGACATGATTGTATGTTCTGTGGTGTAATTTTGTTTGTGTTTCCCTGATGAGGGGTCAGCTGTGGAATGTTAATAGCTGGTTGGACTGTTGAAGTCCGCATTACATATTGGACTAATTGTCTATGTATTTTAATTAGTACTTTTAGCTGGGCTAAAAGTTCCCGGTCTGACATTTTTTCGATGTCTGGATGTGGTGTGTAGCTGGCTAGAACCGGCCACGTTGCTCCAGGTCTACCTAGTGGACCGAGCCTGGTGATGTGATTATTATGTTTTAGGACGCCTTTGAACCAGAGCAGGTGCTCTTGGTATTTTAATGGTATCTCAATCTCATCGAAAGGAGTGTATTCATCCGGAGGTTCCTCTATTTTGTAATAGTGGAATTCGTGTGTTACAGCGTTTGCTGCTGGAAAGTTTATCCATGAATAGAATATCTCTGTCTGCCGATATTCATGGGCCTCTAACACGAATATGACTGTACCACCTCGTGATGTCAGTCCGTTTTCTATAAGTTTAAGAGTTATAGTTTTTCTTATGTTGACCGGAATGAGTATAGCATTCGGGTCATTCTGTAGGAGACTCGGGTCATCCTCTAGGAGTCGAGCTGCTATTCTAGCTGCCTCCCTCTCGTCTTCACTTTCCCCCATTTTACTGGCAGAAAGTTTTTGTTGCAAATCAAGTTTCAAGGAAACAAATATTAGGTGCACAATATTTCGGAACACTGTATCCTTTAACGTTGACTAAACCAAAAACTATACATAGGAATCTCTTCCTACTAAGTTCCAGCGGATTTTAACCTCTTACCCACTCCAGACGTCTTTTGGAGTATTTACGGGGAAAAGGGTCTGTGTGAAAAAGCACGACTGAGTTACTCTAACGTCTTGCGTTAGATTTATCGCCTTACCAAACGTTGGGCGCCATGTAGTGTAGTTCCTATATTCCCAATAGGCTCTGCGCATTGGAATAATATATTCAGCAGTGTAGACGTAGGACTGAGGTCGACTAGGTCTCTACTGACTATATTAGACTTAAGGTTTGCCAGCGAGCTCAGAGGTCACTAGAAACTTTCTCGAATAAACGAGGGGGAGTTTAACCTCCCTGGATAGACAAGAAGGGATTAGCTTCTGACAACCATATAACATGAGAACTTTCCTCCCTCAGAATAAGAGTGTATCTCTAGAGTCTTGTGAAAACAATAGACCGCTATATCACTCAGTCAATCGTGCGTACTTAGTTTCACCAGAGGGCAGAGAAAAGAGAGACGGGCGTTTTTAATAAAAGGTGTAATTTATTGAGCAGTCTTCTTTCAAGAGAAATTAATTGCCATAATTGCAATACTTAATGTAAAGTAAAGTGCGTACAGTAAAAGGAGTATTATGAAATAATACTGTAAAAACATTGATACGGTTTCTTAGCCATAAGATGCTTTAAAATGGATAAAATATATACGTACATATATACATTGACTAACGTACTCAACTGGTGCTTCTAAATATGCCTACCCCGGTGTACCTGACCTAAGCCTAATACGTGGGAAGGAGTAAGTAAGTAGCAGTTTAAGTTAAGTTGGTTTTGCCAAGAATCTGACTCAAGAATTCTCTTTAAGGGTTTAGTCAGCTTCGTACCTGGGTAATAGAATGCAGGAGGTCTGGTATCTCTCTTTCAGGACTCGATATCCCAGCAGCCCGCAAAGGCGGCTGAGAACACCGGAGCTGGATTTCTCGGCAGGAGAAAAGACAGCGTCTCTCTCAGTGCGTCAAAAGGGAGGGGCAGCGTCCGTGGGCTCTCGCATCAGCTGGGCTCTCAGGCAAGTAGATAGCTGCTCGGCTCCACAACCACCACCGTGTGTTTGCTTGAGGCAACTTTGGTATATTTATACCTGAAAGGTGCCGGGTTTGACGTAAGGTTGGACATAAGACGTCAATAAAGATGTCACTAAGAACTGGCCATTCTTACAGTACTTCACAGGAGTTCTAGGACGAAATCAAAACAAAAGCAAATGGGGATTTCCCTGGTTACTGGAGGTTTGGTTTGTTTAGAGAACTCGTTGTGCTTTCTAGGAGTCCGGGGAAGTAGCCTTGCTTAATGTGACTGCATGGGCTACAACTAGATATGGATATGATTCCTATGCCATTATAGGGATATTATTGATTATAACCGTACAAGGGCATAAAATAGAAATATCGATTTAGGTTCCTAGATAAAAACACAATAACAACAACACCAAGAGTGTTTACCAAGTGCCTAGCAGTAGTAGCAGCACACTTAAGAAGACAGCACATTCAAGTCTTCCCATATCTGGACTTCTGATAGATACATCTGCCGTGTGGATTCCTCACCTTGTGAATATCCCCTTGCGTCAGCAACATTTGGAAAGTCTTTTTGTAGCTTCGCGCCGATGTGGACGCGGACGTCACAGAGACACGGCTCCGCTCGCGACTCCGCTGATGTCACCGACGCCTATAACAGGCCCACGCCGGCGTGATGACATCAGTTCCCTTTTTTCCGCGCCGTCGACGCTAACGGTTTTCAGGGATCGTGCTGTAGCTTTACAGTAACTTTGTAACTAATTATCTGTTATTCTGTTTAACTTTATATTCTTCGAGATGTCGTCGAAGAAGACTGGTTTTAAGGCTTGCGGCGAATGTGGCAAGACTATGTCTATCACCGATCCTCATGATTGCTGTGTCTGGTGTTTAAGCTCCGACCATGACGTCGAGGATTGTTCCTGCTGCAAGAAGATGACTTCGAAGGCGCTAAGAGAAAGAGAGGCGAAGCTCCTTGTGGCTAAACTAAAGAATAAGAAGGATAAGAAATCTTCGAAGTCTCGAACTCGTCGTTCGAGATCGAGGTCGAGGTCTCGATCGAGGTCACACTCGGAGTCGTCTTCAGCTCGCGCTTCGAAGTCTTCGAGGAAGAAACACAAGAAGAGGAGCCATGAGTCACGTCATCGCTCTGGAAATGACTCTGGTTCGAGACCGAAGTCGCAGGTCAAGCTTCTGAGTAAAGAGGTGGTGGTTTCGGAGTCGGAGCATGTCTCTGTTGGTGAGGCTTCACATCCAGGTTCACCCGAATCACAGGAGCAGGTCCATTCTCCAGTTCCATCCAATCCTTCTGGTCAGGAGGATGAAGGTGAGGAGCAGGGGGCTGGTGAAGTCGAGATTCCGGTGCCTGCGGGTTCGTCGACCCCGGTTCCAGGACTCGTTGAAGAGGTCGACGTCGTCTCGACTCCGCCTCCTCAGAAACGACCCAGAGAACCATATCCTGAGTTTCCAGCTCCAGGTCAGGATCCATCTCAGTTCTTGAACGCCATGTTTGGTGTCTATTCTAGGGCGATGTTCCCGTCTGGTGCACCTGTTGGTCCCATGGGTCCTATGGCTTTCAACTTGGGTGTTCCCCAGGCATTCGCCCCTGCGCTCTTCATGCCTTTTATGCTGGCTATACCACCGCATTGGCATTTTCCGACACCTCCGGTGTCGTCGACGCCGAAGCGCTCGACGCCGACTCCGTCGACGCCAGTCACATCGATGCCTACGGCTCCGAGGCAGGATTCTGTCTGACCTCGTGCTGAGAAGCCTCGTCCGACGTCGGGTTCGGCTCCGTCGGAGTTGATTCCGAACCCGTTGGCTCCGACTGTGAAGGAAAGGTCTCGGAGAAAGGCTCAGAGACTTCTGGAAGAGGATAGGTATCTATATTCGGATACTGAAGAAGGGGAGTTACGGGATTCTGAGGATCCTTTTGAAGATTTGTGTGAGGCCAGTGGGCTTGAACTGTCTCCTGAGTGGGAGTTGGCTTCAGTTTTAAATGTGCCATCAAAGGATGTGGTTCCTTATCACACTGTTATTAAAAAGGCAGCGAGTCTGTTGAATATTACTCTTCCTACTGCTGACTATAAGCCTAACATCTTGACTGAGGTTCTTCATTCTCCCTCGTCAGTAGTTGAGCCTGTGTTACCCTTCAACGAGGCCTTGACTGAGCCCATCTATGAGGTTTGGAAGAAGCCTTTGTCTGCTCCTGCAGTTTCAAGAACAGTTGCGAGGAGATACAGAGTGGCACCTGAGGACCCTGCATTTTTATCAATTCATCCCTTGCCTGAGAGTTTGGTGGTGCAGGCTGCTTGCTCTAATAAATCTGCTGGAGCTTTCCCACAGGTTCCTGGGGACAAGGAATCCAGGAAGCAAGATCAGGGTGCCAGGAAGGTCTTCATCAGCCAGTATGGCTTTAAAGTCAACCAACGCAACGTGCCTGATGGGGAGGTATATCCATGCCTTGATGGATTCTGTCAAGCAGCTAGTTCCGAAAATTCCTGAAGATGACCGGAAGGATTTTCAGGAGGTGATTTCAGACACTCAAGCAGCTGCGAGACAGGTGATTCAAAGTGGCCTGGACACTGCTGATTCGGTGGCAAGGGTCATGGGTTCATCTGTGGCCACCAGGAGGGCTGCCTGGCTTAAGTCATCGGAGTTCTCTGCGGACGTCCAGTCTGCTTTGTTGGACTTGCCTTTTGATGGCTCAGGATTGTTTGGCAAGAAGGCTGATGCTGCCTTGGAACGTTTTAAGGACAGTAGGGCCACAGCAAAGTCCTTGGGTCTTCAGTCCAGGGGATCTACTGGTAGACGCTTCAGGGGGTTTGGAAGATCTTCCTTTCGCTCTTACAGACCTTCCCAGCAGCAGCCTCAGCAGCAACAAAATACGCTGTACAAGTCGTACAGGGGCAGACAAAGATCCCGCCCTAGAGGTCGTCAATCCTCCTCCTCCTCCTCCGCCTCTCCTTCCCAACCCCCAGCCAACGCAGCAAAGCAGCCCTAGATCCGCCATTCCGGATCATGTGGGCCCAGTGGGGGGTCGGCTTACTCATTTTCTACAAGATTGGGAATTAATAACATCGGATCTTTGGGTTATCAATCTTGTAGAGAATGGGTATGCACTTCCTTTCCAGGAATTTCCTCCCAATTACCCTCCTTGCCAGGTTTATTGTTCGGAGGACCACCTGCTTCGCCTGCAGGAAGAAGTCCTGGCTCTTTTCAAAAAAGGTGCGATAGAGGTGGTTCCAGAGCAGGAAAGGGGTCAGGGGTGCTACTCCCGGTATTTCCTGATCCCCAAGAAAGATGGCAGGCTTCGGCCTATCCTGGATCTCAGGATCTTGAACCTTTACCTGAAACAGGAAAGGTTCAAGATGCTCACTCTTGCGCAGGTTCTTCAAGCGCTGCTGGAAGAAGACTGGATGGTGTCAATCGACTTGCAGGATGCGTATTTTCATATTCCCATCCTGAAGTCGCACAGAAAGTATCTCCGTTTTACGGTTGAGTCACAACATTACCAGTTTGTGGTCCTTCCGTTTGGACTTACTACTGCGCCTCGAGTCTTCACCAAGGTGATGGCGGTGGTGGCAGCTGATCTCAGAAGAACTGGCATACATGTGTTTCCGTATCTAGACGACTGGCTGATCAAAGCGGAGTCGCCGGAGAAGGTGCTCCATCATCTGCAAGAGACAACTCAGTTGTTGCACAGGTTGGGTTTTTCGATAAATGTACCCAAGTCTCACCTGGTGCCCTCACAGCGCAACCTGTTCATAGGTGCGGTACTGGACACTACTGTATGTCGCGCATTCCCTCCCCCTCAAAGGATTCGCGACATTCAGGAGATGATTCCTTTGTTTTTCCCTGGAGCGGTTGTTCCAGTCCTGAAGGTCCTTCGCCTGCTCGGTCTGATGGCTTCATGCATCCTGTTGGTCAACCATGCACGCTGGCACATGAGGGCACTCCAGTGGTGCCTCCGCGGGCAGTGGTATCAGCACAACGAAGATCTCAGGGAGTCAGTGAAGATCTCCAGAGAAACTGCAGCGGATCTGTCTTGGTGGAGTGTGGAAGGCAATCTGTCTCAAGGGAAGCCTTTTCAGATTCCTCCATCGGTGGCCACAGTAATAGCGGACGCGTCCACCCTCGGGTGGGGTGCTCATCTGGGGGACCTGGAGGTCAAAGGTCTTTGGTCTCCAGAGGAAAGGTTGCTTCACATCAACCTTCTGGAATTGCGGGCTATACGTCTGGCGCTCAAGGCCTTCCTCCCTTCCCTTCGCGGGCGGTCAGTTCAAGTCCTGACGGACAACACGACCGCGATGTGGTACATCAACAAACAGGGAGGAGTAGGGTCGCAGTGTCTCTGCAGAGAGGCTCTGCGTCTCTGGTCCTGGGTTCAGGACCATCAGATTTGTCTGATGGCAAATCATCTGGCCGGAGTTCAGAACGTTCGTGCAGACAGTCTGTCGGCAGTTCTCTGCCGATCACGAGTGGGGGCTCCATCCAGAGGTAGTTCTCGACATCTTTCGGATGTGGGGGACTCCTCAGGTGGACCTGTTTGCCACTCACGAGAATGCTCACTGCCTGTCATTCTGCAGCGTCCAGTTTCCGATGCTGGGAGCCTTGGGGGATGCGTTTCAGTTGAGTTGGAGCTCGCAATTCCTTTACGCGTTTCCTCCCATACCTTTGATTCCTCGGGTTCTCAGGAAAATTCGCCAAGACCGGGCCCGAGTCATATTGATTGCCCCGGATTGGCCAAGAAGGGTGTGGTACTCAGACCTTCTCCACCTCTCCTCTCACCCGCCGCTCCGTCTCCCTCGCAGGGCAGATCTCCTCTCTCAGATGGGGGGGCAGGTTCTACACCCCCACCTCCAGACCTTACACCTTCATGCCTGGAGATTGAACGGGGCAACCTGATTTATTTTTCTCTCCCTCACGATGTGGTGGATGTCATTTTGTCAGCCAGGCGTGACTCCACTAAGTCCATCTATTCTTATAGGTGGTCTAAGTTTGTTGTTTGGTGCAGGGAGAAGTCCATAGACCCTTTGAGGGCCCATTTATCTGATGTTCTCCAGTTTGCCCTTTCCCTAGTGCAGCAGGGTCTTGCTGTTGCCACGGTGAAGGGTTATCTGTCAGCGCTGTCAGCGTTTATCTGTTTGCCTGACCAGCCTTCTCTGTTTAAATCTCCTATAGTTTTGAGGTTTTTGAAGGGCCTCATTAATAAGTTCCCTCCTTAGCCTTTTATTGTGCCTCAGTGGGATTTGAATCTAGTTCTGACATTTTTAATGGGTGCTCCTTTTGAGCCTCTTCATAAATGTCCCATGAGGCTCCTGACTTTCAAAACTGTTTTCCTCGTTGCAATAACCTCGGCAAGGAGGGTTAGTGAGCTTCAAGCTCATAGTTCCAAGCCCCATTCATGCTGATCGAATGGTTCTTAGGACCAGGGCTGCTTTTCTGCCGAAGGTTGTGACTCCTTTCCACCTTGGTCAATCCGTTACCCTTCCTACCTTTTATCCTCCCCCACACCCTTCCAAGGAGGAGGAGAGATTACACCGTCTTGACCCCAAGAGGGCGGTGTCTTTTTATTTGGACAGAACTAGAGACTGTCGCATGGTTGACCAGCTCTTTATTTGCTTTGCTGGCTGCAAGAAGGGAAGAGCGGTCCATAAGAGGACTTTGTCGAGATGGATCGTCCTCTGCATTAAGATCTGGTACTCTTTGGCCGGTAAGGAACCACCAGAGGGCATAAGGGCTCATTCAACTAGAGCTAAGTCTTCGACCTCTGCATTGGCTAGAGGTGTGCCTGTAGAGGATATTTGTAGGGCGGCAACTTGGTCTTCCCTCCACACTTTCGCGAAGCACTACTGCTTGGATTCCGAAGTGAGGAGGGACGGTCATTTTGCGCGCTCTGTCCTTCAGGATTTCCTGGTCTAGAAGAGTGGACACCCTCCTCCGGGAGTGGGGACTGCTGTGGGACTCTATTCACAAGGTGAGGAATCCACACGGCAGATGTATCTATCAGAAGAACAAGTTACTTACCTTCGGTAACGCTTTTTCTGGTAGATACAATATCTGCCTGTGGATTCCTCACTGACCCACCCGCCTCCCCGTTGTCCACTCTTCTGTGCCAGAGTATCTCTAATGGATTGTTTATTGTAAAATGTTTTATTGCATTTACTTCAAACTGTGTGTTACCTTGATTTCTATACTGTGTATTTTGTGTATATATCTACTGTCATCGGTCCGTCCGTGTGCCTCAAAGGCACGGAAAAAAGGGCGGAACTGATGTCATCACGCCGGCGTGGGCCTGTTATAGGCGTCGGTGACGTCAGCGGAGTCGCGAGCGGAGCCGTGTCTCTGTGACGTTCGCGTCCACGTCGGCGCGAAGCTACAAAAAGAATTTCCGAATGTTGCTGACGCAAGGGGATATTCACAAGGTGAGGAATCCACAGGCAGATATTGTATCTACCAGAAAAAGCGTTACCGAAGGTAAGTAACTTGTTCGACTGGCTCTTAAAAGCCAGCTCTCACAGTCAGTGTGTACAACACACTCTTACCACCATCCAATTGCTCCACAACTTGGGGTTCACAGTGAACCTCACCAAGTCTCACCTGCAACCGTCCCACGTACAACAATATCTCAGTGCCACAATAAACACCTCAACAGCGCTCGCTTATCCCTCTCCTGCCAGGATAACAAATATGCAAGCTCTCCTAACAAGATTCCAACCGCAACACTCTTCCAGCTCGAGTGTTCATGCAACTCATAGGAATTATTGCCTCTTGCATATTCATAGTACCTCATGCAAGACTACAAATGTGTCCTATTCAAGAGTGTTTAGCACCACAATGGAACCAGGCTCAAGGTCAATTAACAGACCTAGTGTTGGTAGACTGTCGAACTCACCGCTCTCTGCAATGGTGAAACATCAAAAACGGATCCAAGGGCCGACCGTTCCTAGAGCCAGTCCATCAAATAGTCATGACAACGGGCGCATCACTCTCCGGCTGGGGAGCTCACGTACTGCAGAACACCATGCAAGGCAGGTGGACGCTGCAACAAAAGTTACTCCACATCAATCACCTGGAGTTACTAGCAATATTTCTAGCCCTAAAAGCATTCCAAAAGCAAACATTGGGCAAAGCTGTCTTAGTTCGCACAGACAACATGACGGCTATGTACTACATAAAGAAACAAGGGGGGACACACTCTCTGCAACTCTATCAGTTAGCGCAGCAGATATGGAGATGGGCTATACCACTAAAGATCTTCCTCTTAGCCGAGCAGGTTCCAGGAGTACAAAACACCATAGCAGATCACAACAGATCCACGAGTGAGAACATCATCCACAAGTTCTTCAACCGTTCTTTCGAATGTGGGGACAACCTCAAATAGCACAACTGTTAGGGAAAAAGTCCACCCACATGGGTTAAACAATGGCTCACAAGGAATCCACAAGTTTATAGAGGTTGATGTGGGGAAACTATGTCATATTATGTATTTTTATTCCTGTAATAATGTTCTATTTATGTATTGAGTTGTTATGATATCTAATGCCTTGAATAACGAGTATATTAATGAAATATGATAAAAAGAAAATAAAGATTTTGTATACTTATATCTGAAATTCTTTCTTCCCCGTGACTCTTCTGTTGCCCCTTTGGTGAGCTCCTTGTGCTAAATATATAAACTTGTGGATTCCTTGTGAGCTATTGTTTAATCCATGTGGGTGGACTTTTTCCCTAACAGTTGTGTTCTTTTCCCCTGACGTTTGCCCGTATTCGTTGCAGGGGGCCCCCCTTTATATTGGACAACCTCAAATAGACCTCTTCGCCACTCACGAAAACGCCAAATGACCAAGCTTCGCCGTCAGATATCCACACCCGCTGTCCAAAGGCAATGCAATATGGATGAACTGGTCCGTCAAATTTGCGTACACCTTTCCACCTCTCCCACTGCTCCCATTAGTGGTACGCAAACTACAGCAACATTCCCTAACACTCATTCTAGTAGCTCCAACTTGGCCCACAAAACCGTGGTACACCACACTGCTGCAACTTTCTGTGGTACCGCACCAAAAGCTATACCGGTCTCCACGCTTACTGACCCAGAACCATGGAGAGATCAGACACCCGGACCCAGCTCAGCTCAACCTAGCGATCTGGCTCCTGAGGTCATAGACTTGGGTTACCTTAACCTTACTCCTGACTGTATGAACGTTATTAAAGAAGCTAGACTTCCCCCCCACTAGAGCATGTTATGCAGCCAAGTGGATAGGTTTTGTAATACACTGTCATAACAACCACATCAATCCTTTAGATGTGTTTATTCAGCACACATCATAGGATAGTTATTACATCTCCAAAGATCTAACTTACCGTACACGTCTATTAGACTGCGCCTTGCTGCCATTGCCATTACCTACAAAATAGACAACATCTATCACTTTTCAGAGTACCTGCCATAAAGGCTTTTGTAGAAGGCCTCAAAAGAATAATTCCTCCCAGAGCACCACCTTCGCCGGCGTGGAATTTAAACATTGTTCTCACACGATTAATGGGACCTCCCTTTGAACCTTTACATAAATGTGAACTGCAATTCTTAACTTGGAAAGTTGCTTTCCTAGTAGCTATTACTTCTCTCAGAAGGGTTAGTGAGCTACAAGCATTCACCATTCAAGAACCTTTTCTGCAAATGCACCATAATAAAGTTGTTCTCCGAGCTAATTCTAAATTCCTTCCAAAAGTCATTTCACCCTTCCATCTCAATCAATCTGTAGAGCTGCCGGTATTCTTCTCGCAGCCGCAAAGTCGCAGAAAGAGCTCTTCATACCTTAATGTCAAAAGAGCATTGCTTCACTACATTGAAAGGACACAACCTTTTCGTACAACTAAACAACTTGTTGTGTCCTTTTCACCAGCACACAAAGGCAACCCCATATCAAAATCTGGGATAGCTAGGTGGATTGTCAAATGCATACAGATTTGCTACCACAAAGCTAAATGTACGTTATCTGTCCCTCCAAAAGCCCATTCTACCAGAAAGATAAGTGCTTCAATGGCAATTTTAGGGAACATTCCCTTAGATGACATCTACAGAGCAGCTACATGGTCTTCACTGCACACATTCACAAAACACTATTGTGTAGATGTGCAAACTAAACAACAAGGTACTGTGGGCCAGGCTGTTCTCAAAACACTGTTTCAAACTACTGCAACTGATATGGGTGGTCGTCGCTAAGTGTGGATACTGCTATACAATCTATGGACAGTGTGTAATCTGCAGCTCATCTGCCTCGAACGGAAAATGCTACTTACCAGTATGCATCTGTTCTTGGCATGTAGGGCTGCAGAGTTACACACGCCCACCCGCCTCCCCGGCTACCTTTATCTGTTCCAGTATTCTCTTAATTAGATACAGCGTACATGGACATCCTTCCGTTTCTTGCAAAACTCCATCAATCAATCAATCAAAGCATTTGTATAGCGCGCTACTCACCCGGAGGGTCTCAAGACGCTAGGGGAGGGGGGATCCGCTACTGCTCGAACAGCCAGGTCTTGAGCTGATTCCTGAAGGCGAGGTGGTCCTGGGTCAGGCGGAGGTGGGTAGGGAGGGAGTTCCAAGTCTTGGCGGCGAGGTAGGAGAAGGATCTTCCCCCTGTGGTGGCTCTTCAGATGCGGGGGACGGCGGCGAGGGCGTGGCCGGTCGATCAAAGCTGGCGTTTGGGAGCGTAGAAGTTGAGGCGGCTGTTGAGGTATCCTGGGCCTTGGTTGTGCAGGGCTTTGTGTGCGTGGGTGAGGAGACGGAAGGTGATTCTCTTGTTGACCGGGAGCCAGTGCAGGTCTCTCAGGTGTCCGGAGATGTGGTTGCGACGGGGGATGTCCAGGATGAGACGTGCTGAGGCGTTCTGGATCCGCTGGAGTCTCTTCTGGAGTTTGGCAGTGGTTCCGGCGTAGAGGGAGTTGCCGTAGTCCAGTTGGCTGGTGACGAGGGCCTGGGTGACCGTCTTCCTGGTCTCGGTGGGGATCCACCGGAAGATCTTGCGTAGCATGCGTAGGATGTTGAAGCACGACGAGGAGACGGCGTTGACTTGTCTGGTCATGGAGAGGGAGGAGTCCAGGATGAAGCCCAGGTTGCGTGCGTGGTCTGTTGGTTTGGGTGCGCCGCCTAGGGCGGGGGGCCACCAGGAGTCGTCGCAGGCGGAGGGTGAGGATCCCAGGATGAGGACTTCCGTCTTGTCTGCGTTTAGTTTCAGGCGGCTGTTCTCCATCCATTCGGCTACCTCTTTCATCCCTTTGTGTAGGTTGGCTCTGGCGGTGGCGGGGTCGTTGGTGAGGGAGAGGATCAGCTGGGTTTCGTCCGCGTAGGAGATGATGTTGAGGTTGTGCTGGCGTGCGATGGCTGCGAGGGGACTCATGTAGACGTTGAAGAGGGTTGGGCTGAGCGAGGAGCCTTGAGGAACGCCGCATATGACTTCGGTGGCTTCTGATCTGAACGGGGGGAGGCGGACTCTCTGTGTCCTTCCGGCGAGGAAGGAGATGATCCACTCCAGCGCCTTCTCCTGGATTCCGACGTTGCTGAGGCGCTGTACTAGGGTACGGTGGCAGACAGTGTCGAAGGCCGCAGAGATGTCTAGGAGGATGAGGACCGCTGTTTCTCCGTTGTCGAGCAGGGCTCGGATGTCATCGGTTGCTGCGATCAGGGCAGTCTCGGTGCTGTGGTTGGCCCGGAAGCCAGACTGCGAGGGGTCGAGGGATCCGTTTGTCTCGAGGAAGGCGGCCAGCTGCTTGTTGACGGTCTTCTCGATGACTTTTGCGGGAAACGGGAGCAGCAAGATGGGTCGGTAGTTCTTGAGGTCGGTGGGGTCGGCTGATGGCTTCTTTAGTAGGGCGCTGAGTTCGGCTTGCTTCCAGCTTTCCGGGAAGGTAGCGGTGTCGAAGGAGGTGTTGATGATGTCCCGCAGGTGGAGTGCGATGACAGCGTCGGCTTTGTTGAAGACGTGGTGAGGGCAAGGGTCGGTTGGAGATCCGGAGTGGATGGAGTTCATCGTGCGGACGGTGTCTTCGGTGCTGATCGGGGTCCAGGCGCGGAGGGTGGTGGTGGGGGGCGGTGGTTCGGTCGTGGCGTGCGTTGGTTGAGTGCTGAAGCTGTTGTGTCTGTCCGTGATCTTGTTGTGAAAGTAGGAGGCGAGGGAGTTGGAGGTCTTGCGAAGGGGTGATGTTGTTGTTTCCGGCGTTGGGGTTGGAGAGCTCTTTGACGATGTTGAAGAGTTCCTTGCTGTTGTGTGCCTTGTTGTCCAGTCGTTCCTTGAATGCAGTTTTCTTGGTGGTGCGGATCAGTTGGTGGTGTTTTCGGGTGGCGAGCTTAAGGGCAGTCATGTTGTCCAGTGTTGGGTCTCTGCGCCAGGCTTTCTCAAGGGCTCTGCAGTTCTTCTTGGATCTCTTGAGTTCGTCGGTGAACCATGGGGCTTTTTTGCTGCCGGGTCTGCTAGGCGGGGTCCTCAGAGGGGCGAGGTCGTCTGCGCAGTCGCTGATCCACTTCGTGAGGTTGGTGGCCGCTTGGCTGGGGTTCGTTGCGCTGGTGGGTGGGTTCTTGCTCAGGGAGGTCGCGAGCTGGTCGGCTGTGATCTTGTTCCAGCTTCTGCGTGCAGCCTGTTGATGTTGGTGGTGGATCGTGGTCCTTTTGAAGCTGAAGTGGACGCAGCTGTGGTCCGTCCTGTGGAGTCCGGTGGCGTGGCTGAAGGCGATGTCTTTGCTGGATGAGAAGACGGGGTCGAGTGTGTGTCCGGCGTAGTGGGTGGGGGTGGTCACCAGTTGCTTGAGTCCGAGGTTGGCGAGGTTGTCCAGTAAGGTGGTGCTGTTGCGGTCATTGTTGTTCTCTAGGTGGAAGTTGAGGTCCCCGAGGAGGATGTAGTCAGGGGAGGGCGTGCGGGCTGACGAAGTCGGCGATGTCCTCACTGAATTATGTGCGTGGTCCCGGGGGTCTGTAGATGAGGGTGCCTCTGAGTGTGGTCTTGGGGTTGGTGTGGATCTGGAAGTGCGGGTGCGAGGGTGTCGTTGGTGTTGGTTGTGATGCGGATGGAGTTCCTGTGGACGATGGCGATGCCTCCTCCTGTCTGGTTGATGCGGTCCCTCCGGATGATCTTGTAGCCGTCCGGGATGGCGATGGCGATGTCGGGCGCTGAGGAGGCGGTCATCCAGGTTTCCTTGAGGAAGGCGACGTCGGGCTGTGGTGTCGAGCAGGTTCCAGAGCTCGACGGCGTGTCTGTGGATGGAGCGGGTGTTGAGCAAGATGCACTTCAGGTGGCTGCTGCTGTTGCTCGTCGAGGTCTTGGGCACTGTTGGAGTGGTGCTGGTCCGGATGCAGGTGAACTTGCAGGAGTTGCAGCTGAAGGGTCCGTGGGTGCGTCTCGGGGTGGCTCAGTAGCATCCCGGGAATCGGCCGGCGTTGAGTGCCGTGAGGGTGGCGGCGTCGTACGTCCAGCGGGTGGGCTTGGGTCTGCGAGGGCCAGGGGTCCTGGCGCTGGGCGCGGTCCAGGCGTGGACGGGCGCAGACGGGCTTACCTTTGGCGTACCTTCGGCGCTTAGTCGGTGCTCCCGCTGCGCGCGTCCGCTGCGTGGTCGCTCTGGGGGCGTCATAAGAAGGGAGCCGGGAGGGAGGGTTCGCTGGGAGGCGGGAGCGTGGGAGCCAAAAGGCTCGTGGGGGGCGGGGCCGCAGGCAGGCAGCGGCGGGAAATCTGTGCGGGCTTGGCGGGCGGCCCTGCGGCAGCTGGGGCGCCGGGAACGGCGTCGGCGAACAGGCGAGCAGGCAGCAGGTGAGGCTCTGAGGCAGAGGAAGTGAGGAGCGTGGGGGCGACCAGGCCGAGGGCACAGTGGTCGTGCATCATTTCCCTAATGGCAAAAAACAATCTAAGGATGGAGCCGGTGCCTATGAGCAATATGATCCAAAGGAGGAGTCACCTATCCCGTGACTTCCAAAAACTTTCCAGGACAAAAACAACTGCAAACATCCAGGCCCAACACTAGGTGGTGATCTGTGCACAGTGTGTAACTCTGCAGGTCTACATGCCAAGAACAGATGCATACTGGTAAGTAGCATTTTCATTCTTCTAAGACCTTTCTTATTAAAAAATCAAGATCTTGCTTTTGGAGATGTTAATTTTCAAGAAATGGGCTTCTGCATATTTTGTCTGGGCTTCCAAATGACGTTGCTAGCCAATAGGCATTAAGTTGAGGATGGCCAAATCATCAGCATATTCTAGGTAGCAAAAGCAGGAGCTCCTGCTATATGGTTTGAAGGGGGACTTGCAACAAAATAGGTGAATTTTTAGAATGTATTCCCAATAACTGGCTGAGAGATTTGTTCTACTGCCAACTGTCTAGCAAAAAGTCTCTAAAATTCTTCAAATTGGTCATTCAGTATTTCAGCTGTAGCCAGGTCTTTCAGAAGGCTTGGCTGAGTCAGTATTGGCAAAACCACTTTCTGGTGGGGCTCCACTATTAGTGTGGAATCTAATACTGCAGTTGTGATGGAGCATACAATAGGGGCTTGCTCTGGAATGAGGGGTCCCCTCCCTCCTGCAGGAAGCAACACTAGTGTTGGCCCAAAAGGTGCGCTTCAAAGGAGAAGCTACCTTTGAAAGGCAAATGAGTAACACTTGGGAGAGGGGCAGCTCCATTGATCAGGAAGTCCGACTGCCACTGGGGACAGGAGAGGGGTATCAAGCTGCCAAACCAGTTTTCCAGAGGCATGTCGCCCCCTTGGTAACCATACCCTTGGGTTGAGCTAGGGAGCCTCACATGCTGGAAGAGGGCTCCTCCAATTTTGGTAATGGGCAGAATGGTGCTTACTCGGATGCACTGAAGCCACACTTTATGCGAAGTGGTCTTCAGATGGGAGGTAACCTGGTAGCGCATTGCTTACCAACCACAACCTGCCCTGAGGGTATTTTCTGAGCATTAGTAGTGGAACCCTTGCACTCCGAACTCCGATCTCAACTGGACTGGAAAAACGACCAAAGAAAGACTGCCTTCCTGCACAATGGAACCAGAAAAGAGCGGATGCACCGGCGTGGACTGCATCTGCTGAACCTGATGGCTAGCAAAGAAGAGGAACTGTGCCTGCTGTGTGCTGCTCGAGGAGAAGCTGTCTCCAGAACTCAACTAAAGCCAAGAAGACTCTAAGGTTCAGTGTGCTGGCCTCCTGTTCACAGCACAGGGACACAACTGCTCAGAATACTGCTGGGGCAAGTTGGTAGAGCAAAATCTTCAAGCCCCTGCCAACCACTGACTTTCAGTACCAGGGACCAGAACCCAACACACAAAGTTGCACCGGAGTTCACAGATCCCGGGAGTGTCATTGAAGTGCAGCTGAGATCCCAAAGGACGAGTTATTGACCCAAGAAGGATTGGCTTAAAACCACATTATTTTGCGACCAGTAATCAAGTGACGACTGGACTTCTGCCACCAGTGAGAGGACTTTGAGGGACGTTGACTCTGTGACCAGGCCTGCCTCAATCCCTTTGAGGACAGAAGAGTAGTCACAGCAAGAGCACAATCCAGCCCTTGCATCAAAACCACTTCCATAGAAGAGCCCTGTTACAGATTAAAGTGCCTGAAACTGAACGAGGACTGCTTCACCTACTGAGGTAACTGTCTCTTCGGACCGTGCTGGTCCTCTGTGACCCCTAAGTAAACGCATTCCAACTAGCCAAATGGTTTAGTGAAAAAGATCCTGTCAAATTTGTTGAATTTGCCTGTGCTTGTTTGCCATTGACTGAATTAACCCGGTTTACTTTACCTTGTAAATTCTATATCTCTGGAACCTTCAGGTAGATATTTTTCCTTGTGGAGTTTAAAAATACATACAAATGCAGACTATTTATATAAATTGGCGTCTGATTTCTTTGGTGTCTTGTGGATTGCTTCTTCAATAGTTTTGGTGCTGTTTAAATGCTTAGTACTTGTTCCTTTGCATGGACCTTGTTGCTCGGTGTCCCAGCTACCCAGGGTTGAGCTTGAAGGTTTGACACATGAAACCTAAGGGACTGCTCATTGGAGGGCCAGCCTTCCCTCTTGGATATGCCCTTTGATGGCTCTCGCCTTTTTGGTGAAACTGCAGACTCAGAGCTGGAGCATTTTGAAGACGGCAACACTAGTCTGCCTTGCGCCCTTTCCGTGGCTATGGTAGGGGCTGTCAACAACATGCTTTTCTGCCCATCCACCAAGGCCAACAGGCTTCCCAGTCTTTTCCTGCCAGGGATGTGGTTCCCACAAACCACATGCGACCTTCAGCCAGAGGGTGAACCAGTCCACCACCTCCCTTGTAACCACTGCCTCCACTCCCTTTTAGTTTGCCCTAATACCACCACGGGCACCCAGTGGAAGGAAGGGTTTGAGTTTACGTGCTTCTCTGACAGTCCATAATATCGGATAAGTGGGTTCTTCAAATCGTCCAAAGGGGCTACTCCATTCACCCCGTCCCCTCCATGCCACCTTCTCATGACCAGCTGACGGAGGACCATCTCTCCTTGCTCCATCAGGAAGTACTGACTCTTTTGGCCAAATGAGATATCGAGAGGGTACCAGCATCCAAAGTAGGTTGTGGTTGCTATTCCAAGTACTTTATGGTGCCCATAAAGAACAGAGGCCCCTGTCCTATTCTAGACCTGCGCCTTCTCAACTTCTTCATGGACTCCGGTCTCCAGCGGTGTCCTAGCTCCAAAGCAACCTGCTGGTGCTACGGTGATATTACTGGCATTAAAAGCCTTTGTTCTTTTAATCAAGGGAAGGCTAGATCAGCTGTTCATGGGCAACACCACCACCATGTGGTACTGCAAAAAACGGGGGGGGGGGGGGGTTTATGGACCTGTTGTCAAGAGGCCCTGCGTCTCTGGACATTGTGGGGGAACCTTGGCATTTCCCTGGTGGTTCAACATCTGGTGGGCTCTCTGAACACCAAAGCGAACAAAATCAGCCGTCAATGTCTAGCGAATCACGAATGGAGTCTCCACCATTAGGTGATACAAGGTCTCTTGGAGAAACCTTGGTAAGATCAATTCACCACCACTGAGAATGCGCAAGTTCAGTATTTGTGCGTGCTGGAGTTTCTAAGGCTGCTCCTCCTTGGAGATTCATCTTGAGTGGAGCTTAGGCCTCCTGTAGGCCTTTTCCACCTACACAACTCCTGCCCAGTGTTCAGTACAAATCAAGAATGACCGCACTTTTTTCCGCAGCAGAAGGGTAGGATCTTGCACTTGGACCAGCAAACCCTCTGCCTTCATGCAATAGTTGACAGCTTTTGAGTTTTTACCTGAAGTCTGTGATGTTGTTTTGGCAGCAAGGCATCCCTACAAGATGGTATACGCCTGCCATTGGGACAAGTTTGTCACATGGTGTACATCCAATAGCATTGATCACTCTTTCTGCACCCTTATCCCAAGTTTTATTGTTTCTTGTGTCTCTGGCCCAGCAGGGCTCTGCGCTGTCAAAGGTTACTTGTGCGCCACATCGGCTGTCTTTTGATTGCTTGGCCAACCTTCTTTATTCCTCACCTGTTGCGACTCGTTTCCTGAAGGGACTGCAACATTTGCTCCTTCCCAGGCCATTCATCATGCCCCAGTTGGACCGCAAGTGTTTTACAGGAAGTGAGGCTGAAGCAATCAAATTGCACCTATTTCTCTTTGTAAGGTTGTTAGTTGAAGCTATGGTGGTGCATCGATCTAGAAGATCAGCCTCCTAATGTTCCGCACAGGAGCAATGCTTGTAGGAAGCTTGGCTCTGTATATAATATACCAAAGCAAGGTACAGTTTGCAAAGTCCAGGGAGTCCCCAGAGGGATAGCCGAGGCTAAATTATACAAGTACTAACAGCTCTCTTTGTGGTACTGTGGGCGAGCCGTTAGGCTTATCCAGAGGGTGTGTTAAGCATTTATTGTGATCACTCAATCATGGCTGTTTACACACACTCAGAGATGGAATCCAGACCTATTAGGTAAGTATAAAAAAGGTATACTTGTATTTTATTTTTTTAGAGCCAAGCAGGACTTGGCACAGATACGTAAAATATACTCTTAAATGTAAGACTTTACAAGAAAATGTAGTTGTGGTTGAATTTGCATTCATTAGTTGGTATTGGTTCAAAAAGCAGTTTAAATTGTACAGTAATTACATTTGGAATACTTTTGAATTACTTTTAAATTATGTCGACGTCTCGGGTGGTATGTGTAGGTGCTACGCCGGGGAACTCACAATGCACAGTAAGACTTTTTAAGGTTTGCAGTATAGTTACCTTTTCTCCATGCAAAACATCAGTTCAAAACTTAGAACACTTTTGGAACAAAAACTTGTAACATTAGTTCCTATGGAAGAGAAATGGTTATAGGATTCACAGGAAAGTACTCTAACCACGAGTGTGAGTTTTGGGGGTTAGGACCAAGGTTACCCAAGGTCTAGTTTGGCACTCAAAGCGCAGTACCAACGGCATTGGGGCGGCTGGGTTCAGAGTGTAGGGGCCCAATGTTAGCCAATGGGGCTAAAGGGGCCTCGGTCAGGGACTGCTTACGAGGAGGCCACTCAGCTGTTGTATCAAAGCTCATGGAGTTAAGATCAGCACTGCAGGGGCCAACACTCAGAACAGGAGCTGCACCACCAACAACACGGGGCGGCCGGGTACAGAGTTCCAAGGCTGCATCTGGGACACTGTGGATGTCAATGGAGATCTTCGGTTCAATAAGAAGGCTAAAGGCTCCGGAAGGTAAGCTTCCTGGAGGCGACCACCAGCAGGAGAGGTTAAGTTTGGATCTTGGGGGATGCCTGGACACAGTCGGTTGGGCCAGGCAAGGCCCTAGGGCATCGGGTGCATGGGTCTTTTGGTATTGGGTTCTTCTTAGCAGCTCTTGTCACGGTCGGGGAACCCTTCAGGTTGAGGTTGCAGGCGTCCTCGTGAAGCTTGAGGGAGTTTGGGAATCACCAGATGCCAGGGCAGGATCTCTGGGGAGACCTCCGCGTGGAGTTGGGCCACTTGAACTTGAACTTGGGCTGTGGGTGTCGAGTGCAAAGTGGTGCAGAATCAAAGAGACGCCTGCATCCGGATTCTGTGGGTGAATCTTGGCTTGAGCAAATCTGGTGCTCACAGGATAAAGTCTGTTGGATGAGTGCAGGGCAGGTCCTCCAGGCTCTGGGGTTGGTGGCTGCTAGACTGCCGGGGATTCTCTCTTTAGGCAGGTTGAAGTCGGTCCAGGCTGGTAGGGCAGGGAACCGAAGCAGTAGGTGTCCTATTCTTCCTGCGTCAGCACAGCTCTTCGGTCCTTCTTTCTTCCTCAAATCTGAGGAGGCAAGGTTCAGGGTCTCCCCTAAATACTAAATTTAGGGGTGTTACAGGGGTGTGCAGGTCGGGACCAATGGGTCCTTTCCTTGGGGTGGGTACACCCCCTATTATGGCACCCTCCAGCGGGAGGGGGACATGAGCCTCTTCCTAATTGGTTGGGTCCCCTAATCTCCAAGATGGAGGGGACTGAGATGTGTGCTTCACCTCGCCTCCTCCAACCCCACCTCCTTCAACCCCACCTGAGGGGTGGGGTTGGCAAAGGTGGACACCTCTCCTGCTAACTTGGTTTTCACGCAGATTCTACTTCCCAAAGTGGGGGTCAGAACCAGTGGGAGCCAGTTGCTGGGGGCAGCAAAAGGCAGAGACAGCTTACAAAGGTGGCAGACCTTTGAAGCTTCTCCTCTTGTGGATCCAACCCATCTGGGGGAGGAGGTATGACACCTCTGCCCAGGACCCAGAGAGCGGAGGCTTTCAACCCAGCAGTCCAGAAACCTGTCTGGTGGTGGCAAATGGCAGGCAGTCATTCAGTAATCACATCAGGGTGCATCTTTAAGATGTCCTCTATGCGCATTGTATATTAAATCCCACAGTGGCATCAGTGTGGGTTTAATGTGTTGAGAAGTTTGCTACCAAACTTCCCAGGTTTTAGCAAAGCCATTATGGAACCATTGAGTTCGTAATGATGAACTCCCAGACCATATACTCTTTATGGCTTTACTACACTTACAGTGTCTAAGAATGGACTTAGACACTTTAGGGGTACAGGGCTCATGCCACTGTACCCTCACCTGGGTGGCTACTGCACCCTACTAGAGGGGGTACCTACCTAGGCCCCAGAGAGTGGGTTGCAGGCATTTCACATAGGGATTTGTGCCATTTCGACTCTTCGCTTTTCTCTGCACCAACACATGCAGTCTGGAATGGAAATGTGTGGGTGTTAAGGTACAGGACCTCTAAGGGTGGCACAATAGGTGCTGCAGCCCTTAGAGGCCTTTCCTAGTCAATGTGCCCTTGGTATCCATGGTACCTTTTACAAGGGGCTTACCTTTTGCCAGCGACATGCCCATTGTGGGTGCAAAGGTACAGTTTTGGGAAAGAACACAGGCCATGAGAACCTGATTGGCAGGAACCCAGGACGCACAAAGTCAAAAGTGCATCATGTCTCAGGCAAAAAGTAAGGGGGGTAACCATGCAAAAAGGGGCACTTTCCTACAATGCTCCATAAAGTAAATTACAAAAAGATTATCAGCACCCACCATCCATTCAATTGGTTATGTAAACATCACAAAATGACTTCTATAGTGCAGTCTCCATCCCACTTTTTCACAAAAAAAAGAAACAATTCCTTTATTAATATCTGTAGGAAAGTAGGATCTGCTTCTATGGTTACCCCCAGTTTTTGCCTGGTGCTAAGCTGTTACTGACTAGTCTGACTGGGAGCCTGCCAATCAGGACCCCAGTCCATCTGCTTTCTCCCTAAATTGTTATGATCAGTACTTGGGTACATCCCAGATTGGATACTGGGGTACCCTTATAAGTTACTACTATATGGTACCCAGGGCATAGGTACCGCAGGGGTCTCCCATGGGCTGAAGCATGCAATATGCCACCCATGGGAGACCATTCAAAATGGAACCACAGGCCTGCCATTGCAGCCTGTGTAAGTTGGTCCTAGCACCACTTAGTAAAGATATAGGTTTCCTATATCTAGGGTCACTGCACTTAAAACCTATAAGTTATCCCTATAGCAGTGCTTTGCAATCCTGAAGACAGGTTGCTTGGTTATACGTCAGAGGGTTCTCCCGGGTTTTCAGTGAAGCAGCCATATACTATATTGAGGTGACCCCGTAATTACGCGATGACCATCTTGAAACTGCCTGTAAGGAATCCGATCATGTTTGGAATCAAACATGTTGGAATCATACCCCCATACCATAAACTGTGTGGGAGGTATGATTTCAAGCACTGGAAGGGCCCTCCGTTATTCTCTCCATGTCCCCGGTACCAGTTTTCCAGACCCAGACAGCACAAAATGGTTGCTGCCGACCAGAGGCACGATTCTGCCCTCCTGCTGTTGAGTCCAGCTCTAGCAGGGGAATGCACAATAATAGGCATCCTGTCACAGGGAAATGTGATCACCTCCCAGACAGGAGTTAGAGTATTAGGGCAGGGTTGGTGCGCTTACCAGAGCCACTCAGTCTGCATGATGGGCAAATTTGGTGTCCCCATGCATAGTCTAATTCAAACCAGTCCTGGGAGCTCTTGGCTCCAGCTTTGGTGCGAAACTGGACAAAGGACATGAGTAACCTCCCTTCTGTCCAGACCCTCCCCTGGGAGGGTCCCCTGAATCGTCCCAAATCTTCCCTTGGGGTACTTAAGGACTTACCTGAGTGTAGGTCTTTAGATTCGTCATGGAATAAGATTCAGATCAGACCCCACTTCTACTTTAACTGTCTGGGCACTCTGGACTGCTCTGGACTTCGTTTGGGCTCGACTTCGTCTCCCTTTCAGTCTGCCTCATCGTCTGTGCCTGTGCACCATACAGGAACCTTTTAAGGCCTGTGGGCATCAAAGACACCTGAAGGAATCTCCCTTGGAGTCAAGGAGTCACTCACTTGCATTCGCAGGGAATGCAACTAAGTTGACCGGTCTGTTGATCCTTAGCTTCTCCGACTCCAAACGGCCCTGCAACAGGTGGTGGTTCCCACAACTCTCGAAGCCTGCCCTGCCCTCTCACCTAGTTTGAGGCCAGTATCTCTCGTGGGAGTTGCAGTATCCTGACCCCTGTTCACCGCGTCAACTTGCATTTGCAAAGGCTTTTTTGACTTCTCTCCGAAAAGATCTTTGGGCTCCAAGTAGCCCCAACCTCGAGCATCTCCATTGACCAGAATCTTTAGCCACACCGCATCGTTGCCTGCATCTTTTGGTAAGGTGCTTGAGGTCCTCTCGCTACTCCAGTGTCTCCGGCCTGTGGGTCCATTTGAGGGTCACCTTTGTTTCTCTTTGGCTTCCCTGATTGCTCGGGTCTGCCCAGACTCTCCTTGCTGGTCCCGACGTTGCTCCTTCAGTTCCTGCATTGGTTGCATTTGCAAAGGTTTGTAGGTGCTCCCGCCGTACACTGACCCCTCAGCACTCGACATCCTTCGTTGGACAGCCCGTGCACAGCTCCTGGTCTTCCTCGGTGTCGCCTGGTCCTCACACCTGTGGAGTCAAGGTCCTCGTCAACTCCCCTGCAACACCTGACATTGAAGGGCTTTCGTCTTCCAAGTCTTCTGGTCACTCTGCTTACAGGTACTTCTCGTCTAGAATCCACCTTCAGACACTTTCTCTTCTTCCAGCAGCGGCATTTTCCTGAAGTCCTCCATTGTAAACGATGGCGGTTTCCGACATCACTTCACACGTATGCACCCAGCTTCCCTAGTGTAGGTAACGTGTGTACTATGGTATCCAGGGTTGGGTTGGCTCTCCAACCTTTCGTCTTCCACTGGGTTTCTTCAAGTTCTGTTGGTAAGAGTCCTTAGTCTTTAAAATTCCAACCGAGACTTACACATAGACTTGTACGGAGCACGCAGTTGTGTACTCGTACTGCACACGCTCTCCGTGGGGCTCCCAGTCATTCACTTTGTGTGGTTCCTTGGTTCCCCAGCACTTAAACGTCCTCTCGACATTGTCTTTACTCCAGTCGTGGTTCTTATACCACTGTTCGAGGCATATGAGCTGCAGATCGTACACTTTTGCAATAGATCGCCACCTGGTGTTGGGCTCGAATGATTGCAGGTTGTTGTCTTCTTGGAAGAAGTCTTTGTAGTCACGAGATAGGTGACTCCTCCCTTGGACAATACTGCGCATGATCATAGACTCCATCCTCCGATTGTTTTTTTCCGCCACTGGGTTCGGATGAAAGTTTTCTGCTCCGGCTAGAAAAGACTTTTTCAGCAACTTCGAAGCGTGAAACTTTATATGAACATTTTCGACATCGAATAGAGTTTTCGCCATCACAGCTACATTCTGGTGCGTCGACGCGGGCCGTTGGGCCTATCGGCGCCGTACGGCCTACGCCTCATGGACAGAACTCCATTCAAGAGATGCCCGGTATGTCGAGCAAAATTCCCTCATAGCGACCATCACGAGGTCTGCAACCTCTGTCTATTACCGAATCACGACGGGTCAACCTGCACAGCTTGTGCATCCTTCAGATCGAAGACGACCATTCGGGATCGGAGGGCACGTCGACACGAGATGAGGAGATCAGCACCAGCACCGGAGGCCATCTTTGAGGAGGAGATCGTCGGAGAGGACGTCTCCGGGGACGAGGATCCACTCAAAGATATCTCCGAGGACGAGGCTCCACTCGTCGACGAGGAAGACTCGCCTGATCTCTAGATCATATCGGGGGCAGAGGACTTGGACGACTCGATTCCATCTCGGCAGCCGGTGAGTACTCTTGCCCCTGCACAACATACACTACCCAAGCCAAAGGCAGCGGTCGGCACTCCGCCCATGGGGGCCCAGTCAAGACCGAAATTTACCCTCAGACGCCCCGCCTTCGGGCTCGGCACCGAGGAAAAAGTCTATGCCTTCTGGTGCCAAGGCACCGATGAAACCACATGTGCCAATTCCACCTCCTCCATTGGCACCGAAACATCCTTCGACACCGAAGGGCTCTTCGACACCGAAGCCAAAACGCCCTTCGGTGCCCAAAATCAAAGAGCCTTCGGCACCCAAACCAAAAGACACATCGGTGCCGAAGCCAAAGACTGTACCGGATCAGAAAGCTTCGACTCCAAAACCTTCTGTTTCCAAGAATAAAGATGGAAAGCCAGAGTCCGGCGCCGTAGAGCCAACGAGACCTGTCTCCACGCCGAAATCTCCAACCTCGGTACCAAAGAATCCAAGGCCTGATACAGAGATACCTAAACCCTCTAACAAGCCTACCAAGCCAAAACCACCTTCGGCACCGAAAAATTTGCCACAGGACTCGATAACTCCTCCTAAAGCAAAAAACAACCGCTATCGGCACCGAAAAAATCGACGCCGAAGAAGATTGTAGAGGAGGAAGAATTGTTTGGACCAGATCCTAAACAAAGAAAGGTCCATATCAATCCAAAAACTGGACATGTGGAAGCAATTCCTTACAAGAAGAGACCAGCAGACACACCACTTCTACCTGTGGTTCCTGCCAAAAAGGATTGTGCAACTTCTCCAATGCACCCTTCCTCTCCTTCACCTTCTTCCTCTCCTATCCCTCCTTACATTGAACCTATAGCTTCTCCTGTTCAGTCTCCTGCATCATCACACCACACTGACGAGGAGTATGATCTAGGTGGGGGGAATGACGTACCAGAGCCACACACATACCCTTTAGATGAGGATGTCAATCCAGAATACCCTAAGGATGACAACATATATGGTTTTCCACCACATAATGTGCCAGACATTCCTTATCCTCAGTATTACCCAACAAAACCTTCGCCTCCGGAAGATAGTATTGGGTTTAATCATCTATTAAATAGAGATTTTTTACTGGATACATTTAAGCAGTCACAAAGGTCTACACAAATACTACCCATGATCAAAGGAGACATTAAACATGCTCCAGAAATATTTAAAGACCCGGTACGGAGTAGGGTGTTAAATCCAAGGATAGAAAAGAAGTGTAGACCAGCACCATCTGATCCAGTCTATATTAAAAGACATCTGCCACTAGACTCTTTGGTAGTGTCTAATGCACGTAAAAGAGCCAATTCCCAGACTTCTGGTGATACGCCCCCGCCTGACAAAGAATCTAAAGTTATTGATGCGTCAGGGAAACGGATTGCTGCGCAGGCAACAAACATATGGCGCATAGCAAATACACAAGCCTTACTCTCACGCTATGACAGGGCTCACTACGACCAATTAGAAAAACGAATGGAGCACCTCCCAGATCAATATAAAGATCAGGCAGCAGAGCTCTTACAAGAAGGCAAACTAATATCCAATGCCTCAATTAAATGCGCACTAGAGCAGTCAATACTAGTGTTATACTCAGACAACATGGGTGGTTACGCATTTCAGGTTCTAAACCAGAGGTTCAGACTAGCATCTTGAACCAGCCCTTCAATCAGAACCAGTTGTTCGGGCCGGAAGTAGACAACACACTAGAAAAGATGAAGAAAGACACAGACACAGCTAAGTCTATGGGTGCATTACAATCCACACAGACTACAGGTTCTTTTCGCCGCTCCTTTTATAGAGGAGGCTCCAAGCAAACCGGCACAGATACAACATCATCTTTTAAAACGCACACACAGACCTCCTCTAACAAAGGCTACTTTAGAGGAGGATACAGAGGCAATAATAACAAGGGAAGAGGTAGAGGTAATAACAACCAACGCTCCTCTTCCACTCCCAAACAGTGACTTCCCTCTGCCTCCCCTACAGCATTCCACTCCTGTGGGGGGCAGATTATCACAGTTCCTACCTGTCTGGAATTCCATCACAACAGACGGGTGGGTAAGACAGATTATCCAACATGGCTACTGCCTAGAACTCACAGCAACCCCCCCAAAAATACCACCCAGGCAGCGTCCAATGTCCACAGAACATATGACTCTGCTTCAACAGGAAGTTCTAGCACTTCTACAAAAGGATGCTATTCAAGTAGTTCCATTAGAGGAACGATGAACAGGAGTTTACTCCCTGTACTTCCTAATTCCCAAACAGGACGGGACACTAAGGCCAATTCTGGACCTCAGGCCCCTCAAACATTACATACAATCAGATCATTTTCACATGATCACTTTACAAGTACTCCCACTACTACAACAGGGAGACTTTCTTTCAAAACTAGACCTAAAGGACGCCTATTTTCATGTTCCTATACATCCTGCGCACAGGAAGTATCTAAGGTTTGTCATACAAGGACAGCACTATCAGTTCAAAGTCCTTCCATTCAGGGTCACAACAGCACCACGAGCGCCTTGAGACCCTACGGGTATGTAGCGCGCTTTATAAGTGTCACTGATTGATTGATTGATTTACAAAGTGCTTAGCAGTAGTAGCAGCACATCTCAGAAGACAACAGATACATGTCTTCCCTTACCCCGACGATTGGCTCATAAAAGCAAAATCTTTCAACCAGTGTGTCCAACACACAAAACAAATAATTCAGACATTGCACGACTTAGGGTTTACAATAAACTACACCAAGTCGCACCTAGAGCCTTCGCACGTTCATCAGTATCTAGGAGCTACCATAGACACATCTACATCTCTAGCGTATCCCAGTCCAGCCAGGATACAGAGCATTCAGACCTTAGTCTCCCTTTTTCAACACCAGCAGTCTCTCCAAGCCAGAGTGTTCATGAGACTAATAGGTATGATGGCGTCTTGCATCTTCATAGTTCCACATGCAAGACTGCAAATGCACCCATTACAAGAATGTCTAGCACAGCAGTGGAATCAGGCTCAAGGTCCGCTCTCAGACCTGGTGTTGGTAGACAGCTGTACATATCGCTCTCTGCAATGGTGGAACACCAAAAACTTGACAAAGGGACGGCCGTTCCTAGAACCTGTTCCACAGATAGTGCTCACGACAGACGCATCCCTCACAGGATGGGGAGCCCATCTCTTACATTATACCACACAAGGTCAATGGAACAACCAAGAAAAACAGCCCCATATCAACCATCTAGAGCTGCTAGCAATTTTCCTGGCACTCAAAACGTTTCAGGTACAAGTACGAAACAAAGCTGTCCTAATACGGACGGACAATATGACAGCCATGTATTATATACAAAAACAGGGGGGACACACTCTCAGCAACTGTCCCAGCTTGCACAGAACATTTGGAGATGTGCCATTCCCCTCAAAACATACACCTGACAGTAGAACACCTTCCAGGAATTCACAATCCGATAGCAGATCTGTTAAGTCGGTTGTCACAACAGATTCACGAATGGGAGATACACCCACAAGTTCTTCAACCATTCTTCCAAATGTGGGGGTATCCACAGATAGATCTGTTTGCCACCCACGAAAATGCAAAATGCCCAACCTTCGCCGCCAGTTTTCCACACCCACATTCGGAGGGGAATGCGAGATGGATGAATTGGTCAGGCAGATTTGCGTACGCTTTTCCGCCTCTCCCACTCATTCCACTAGTGGTACGCAAGCTCAGACAACAGTCTCTCAAACTAATACTAGTGGCTCCCACATGGGCACGCCAGACGTGGTTCACCACACTACTAGATCTATCACTGGTTCCACATCAAAAACTACGGCTCACGTCATCCCTGTTAACACAGAACTATGGAGAAATAAGACAACCAGAACCAAGCCAACTGAATTTGGCGATCTGGCTCCTGAAGTCTTTAGAGTTTGGTTACTTAAACCTACCACCAGACTGTATGAACATAATTAAAGAAGCTAGAAGACCCACTACCAGAGCATGTTATGCCGCTAAGTGGAAAAGATTTGCAATATATTGTAACAATAATCACATTGATCCACTGGATGCTTCCATCCAAAATATTATTTGCTACCTTTTACACCTACAAAGGTACCATTTAGCTTATTCTTCCATACGCCTGCATCTGGCAGCAATTGCAGCCTATTTACAGAATAGGCATCTATCTCTCTTTAGAGTACCTGCAATCAAAGCATTTATGGAAGGATTAAAACGAATAATCCCACCTAGGTTACCACCTGCTCCAGTATGGAACCTAAACGTGGTCCTTATAAGACTTATGGGACCCCCTTTCGAGCCTTTGGTGTGAACTGCAATTCCTCACATGGAAAACTGCTTTCCTTGTTGCCATCACCTCTCAGAAGAGTTAGTGAAATACAAGCATTCACAATACAAAAACCATTTTTTCAGATACATCCTAACAAGGTGGTTCTTAGGCCCAATCCTAAATTCCTGCCAAAAGTTATTAGTCCTTTTCACCTTAACCAATCAGTAGAGCTACCAGTGTTTTTCCAAAAAACGGACTCTGTTGCAGAAAGGGCTTTACACACCTTAGATGTTAGAAGAGCTCTGTTATACTACACAGACAGGACTAAATCCTTCAGGAAGACAAAACAACTATTTATATCTTTCTCTCCACCACACAAGGGCAATCCCATCTCTAAGGGAGGAATTGCCAGATAGATTGTAAAGTGTATACAAATATGCTATCAGAAAGCTAAACGTACACTAACGGTTCCTCCTAGAGCGCACTCCACTTGCAAACTAGGAGCCTCTATGGCTTTCTTAGGAAATATACCACTAGTGGACATATGCAAGGCAGCAACATGGTCTACAATACACACCTTCACTAAACACTATTGTGTTGATGTGCAAGCTAAGCAGCAAGCTGCAGTAGGCCAAGCTGTCCTTAGAACATTATTTCAAAATGCTGCAACGGATACGAGCGACCACCGCTAGGGGAGACACTGCTGCACAATCGTTGCAAAAGTGTACGATCTGCAGTTCATATGCCTCGAACGGAAATTGCTTCTTACCAGTATGCATCTGTTCTTGGCATGTAGAGCTGCAGAGTCGTACACGCCCTCCCGCCTCCCCGGTACTTGTGTCCGTTCCAGTACTCTTCTTACTTAGATGCACACTCATGGACATCCTTTCTCTTTACTTCTACTAACTCAATCATTTCCCATCATGGCGAAAAACAATCTGAGGATGGAGTCGATGACCATGCGCAGTATTGTCCAAGGGAGGAGTAACCTATCTCGTGACTACAAAGACTTCTTCCAAGAAGACAACAACCTGCAAACATCCGAGCCCAACACCAGGTGTCTATCTATTGCAAAAGTGTACGACTCTGCAGCTTTACATGCCAAGAACAGATGCATACTGGTAAGTAGCATTTTCCGTCTTAGTATATGGTTTGGTCCCCACCCGGGGCCCACTGTTTATTTCGTGCTATTTACTGTGATTTCTTTGCTAAGTATTGTGTTCATTGTGCATATCTCCGGGTAGGAAATATTTGTATGTGTTAGATAGTATTTGTGAGAAAGTGCCATCTTTCTTGCATTGGTATGCCCCCACTTTTTGCTGAACTGCTGAAGTGCTTTGACTGAGTGTGCCCTGGGCTCCTGCCAGCCAGGTGCCCAGGGCCTGTGTTACTTCCCTAAAACTGTGTTGAAACTAAAACACAATTGGCATCTCTGGCCACCTGTCAGCCGCTAGTAAATGGTACCCTAGGTATCCATGGCATGGTGACCAGAGAAGACCCCTGAGGGCTGCAGCACTTATTGTGCCACCCTCAGAGGCCCTGTACCCTGACACCCACACACTGCCTTTGCAGGCTGAGTGTCTAAGTACAGAACCAAACAAAGATTCAACATGGCACACATGCCTGTGTGCCATGCCCACAAGACCCACTGCCCTGGCATACCTCAGTCACCCCTCTAGCTGGGTGCCCTATGCCAATGGGCACAGGTGCGTGAGCCCTGTGCCCCTACAGTACCCAGGACCATTCCTGGGCACTGTAAGTGCAGTGATGCCATTAAGAGTATATGGTGCTGGGAGGTTGTCATTACGAACTCCACAGCACCATAATGGCTACTCTGAAGAATCAAAGAAAGTAAAAAGGAGGCCCCCTTATCTGTCAACTTAGGGAACATATTACATGTTAACAAGATGTGATGTACATATTAACAAGATGTGATGTACTTTAGCAATACCAATAGTGTCAACCGCCACCCATTTTGTAAATAGCGCCAACCACTAAACAATGTAGCCAACCAATAGTGTTGTTTTGGAAAAATGCTTTGTCTGATAAATTGGAATTGCAAAAAAAGTAATTTTCTGTTTCCTTTTAGAACTTGGTCCTGAAGAAGGTTGTCTATTGTTTGCCTGTAACCGAAACGCCGCGTCGACCCATGTTCTTTTGAACTTTTAACTAATGTTTACTTCATGTGATTTTAAATGTTTTTATGAAATGTTTAACATACTACATGTATGTTTTTTAATGATTTGTTATCACTGTGATAAAAAGATTTTCATCTGAATAAATATACAAAGTATATATATATTTGTTTGAGGCATATGGGCTGCAGATGGTACATTATGAATAGATCGCCATCTGGTGTTGGGCTCGGATGATTGCACTTTGTTTTTCTCTTGGAGAGTCTTTTGTATCTTGGTGACTCCTCCCTTGGTTTGTAGTGCGCATGGGCATCGGCTCCATCCTTAGATTGTTTTTTTCCGCCATCGGGTTCGGGTGAGGATCGAGACGCTCCAGATCAACTTCAGAGAAAAGTGATTTATCGGCGCGTATTCCCTTTCCAATTCGACGGTATTGTTATCGAACACGTTTCATTTCCATTCCGACGCGTGGCAAATTCAAAATCGAAGAGAAAAAACTTGGATCTACGTCGACGAACAGGAGGCCTTTCTCAACGCAGTCAAGCCCGGAGTCCATGGAAAGGACTCCATTCAAAAAATGTCCAACGTGTGGTGCTAAGTTCCCACACAAGGACCTACACGAGGTGTGCAACCTCTGTCTATCGCCTGAACACGAATCCAGGGACTGCGAAGCCTGCGCAGCATTCTCCTCCAAGCTAACGATTAGAAATCGTCGAGCTCGAAGACACGAGGTTACCAGAATGCAGTCGGAGGCGATCCCGGAGCTGTTCGGAGACGAGCAAATTGAGGAAGAAGAGGATCAGTCGGGGTCGGAAGGGGACCAGTCGGAGGTTGAAGAACTCATCGAGCAACAAACCGTGAGTGACGACGTCCCCTTACCAAAAAACCGACCCCGTGCGGTAACGACCCCGCCTTCGGGCCCGGTCAAACCGCAGAAAAAAGTTTCCGACGCCCCGCCCTCGGGCCCGGCAACGAAACCGAAACTGAAACCAAAACACTCGGACTCCCACCATGTCGGATCCGAGAAAAGGGCGACATCGACTTCGGCACCGAGGCTACATACAAGGGAAAGCTCGGTATCGAAACATTCCATGTCGAAACATAAATATGATTCGTCGTCCAAGATTCACTCGATACCCAGGAAGTCGGAATCGAGTAGACATTCGGTGCCGAAAACACCAAACACTGACGATCGAAAACATAAGCACCTTTCGGAACCAGGAACTTCGGTACCGATTCAGGAGCAACAGACAGATCCCAAACAAAAGATCTTGTTTATCGATCCGCAAACTGGCAAAGTAGTCACGAAGAAGAGGAAGAATGAACAGACAGAAGATAAATCTCTTCCTTCAAAAAAGAGAACAATGGGGACAAATATAACTCCTCCTGCTTCTCCTCGACCTAATGTCACACCCTCTTCTCCTATTCCTCACACTAGGCCAAATATTCCTACACCTTCCACACCAAGACCATCTACACCTCAGTCTGATGTAGACAGTGATCTAGGGGAGGGAGAACCTCAAGGGAATGACGAAACCATCCCAGATGAGGATGACCCATGGGAAAATTATGACGTAGGGTCAGATGAGGACAACGACCCAGAGTTATATCCCTCAAAGCCTTCACCACCTGATGATAACACAGGGTTTGTGCAGCTCATTAATAGGGCAGCAAAATATCATAAAGTAGATATACATACAGAACCTCAAATAGAGGATTTCCTGTTAGAGACGCTACCTAATGCACAAAGAACATCAGGTACTCTTCCTATGTTGAAGGGTCTTCTCAGTCACACAGAAGAAATATTCAAAGACCCAGTGAGGGCTAGGGTGTTAAACCCAAGAATTTATAAAAAATATAAGGCGCCCCCAAAGGATCCAATATTTATTAAAGGGCATGTACCTCTAGACTCGCTGGTGGTCTCAAACGCTCGTAAAAGAGCAAACTCATTATCTACAGGAGAGGCTCCTCCACCTGATAAAGAGTCAAAATTAATAGATGCATCAGGCAAAAGAGTAGCATCACAAGCGGCAAATAGCTGGCGTATAGCCAATACACAGGCACTACTCGCACGTTATGACAGGGCACATTATGATGAATTAGAAAAACTCATCACACATCTCCCCAAAGAACATCAGAAAAAGGCAGATCAGTTAATACAGGAAGGTAAAATAATAACTAATACTTCCATTAAGTGCGCCTTAGACGCAGCAGACACTGCAGCAAGATCTATCAACACCAGTGTCATGTTAAGGAGACATGCATGGCTTAGAATCTCAGGATTCAAACAGGAAGTACAAACGGCACTACTGAACAAACCATTTGATCAAAAGACACTGTTTGGTTCAAGCACAGATGAGACCTTAGAAAAAATGAAAAAAGATACAGAAACGGCTAAGTCAATGGGAGCATTGCAACAGCCAACACAAAGAGGTTCCTCACGTAGATCCACCTATAGAGGGGGCTCAAAGAATACAGGAACAAACCAGCAATCCACCTCTTTCACACCAACATCACCCAGAGGTAATTCAAGAGGCAGTTACAGAGGTAACAACAACATGGGTAGAGGCCGCGGAAATAACAACCGCAACGCCTCAACCCCAAAACAGTGACTTCATAGAACTCCCCCCAGACCACATAACACCGGTCGGGGGACGTCTATCACAGTTCCTACCTGTCTGGGAGAACATCACATCAGACAAGTGGGTGAGACAAATTATCCAACATGGTTATTGCCTGGAACTCATAGCTACCCCACCAAACATCCCCCCCAAACAGCGTCCAATGAGTCAAGATCATCTCACATTGTTAAGAGAAGAAGTACTAGCACTTCTACAAAAGCATGCAATAGAGAAGGTCCCAAAAAATCAACAAGGAACAGGAGTATACTCTCTATACTTCCTAATCCCCAAAAAGGACGGGTCCCTAAGACCAATATTAGACCTCAGACCTCTCAATGCTTACATAAATTCGGAACATTTCCATATGGTCACGCTCCAACAAGTACTCCCTTTACTGAAGAAAGGGGACTTTCGTTCGGTGTCTTCCCATACTTGGACGATTGGCTAATAAAGGCCAAGTCAAAAGAAGAATGTCTTCACAACACACAGAAGACAATTCAACTGCTGCACCACCTAGGGTTCACGGTGAACTACAAAAAATCACACCTGCAACCAAACCAGACTCAGCAATACCTGGGGGCTACGATAGACACAGAAAAGGCAATAGCATACCCCAACCCAATCAGGATACAAACAATGGTAGGGTTAATACAAAGATTTCAACCACAACACTCACTACCAGCACGAGTGTTTATGCAACTATTAGGCATGATGTCCTCCTGCATACTGCTAATACCTCATGCCAGACTACAAATGCGTCCACTACAGGAGTGTCTAGCGACACAGTGGAATCAGGCTCAAGGTCAGATTACAGATCTGGTGTTGGTAAACGACCGGACGTATCGCTCTCTGAAGTGGTGGAACACGGAAAACATTTCCAAGGGACGGTCGTTCCTAGAGCCAATTCCACAAGTGATAATAACAGCGGACGCATCGCTCTCAGGATGGGGAGTGCATATGGACAAATACACAGTGCAGGGGAAGTGGAGTGTGCAGCAAAAGAAACTGCACATCAACTACCTAGAACTATTAGCAGTATTTCTAGCACTAAAAGCTTTCCAAATGCAAATTACAAGCAAGGCAGTCCTGATCAGAACAGACAACATGACTGCAATGTATTATATTCAAAAACAGGGGGGGACACACTCTCTCCAACTATCCAAACTAGCACAGGACATTTGGAGATGGGCCATTCCTCAAAAGATCTATCTGTTAGCAGAACACCTACCAGGAGTTCAAAATCAGATAGCAGACATCCTAAGCAGACAGTCAGAACAAGTACACGAATGGGAGCTGCACGACCAAATACTGCAGCCATTCTTCCAAAAATGGGGGCAACCAGAGATAGATCTGTTTGCCAATCATCAGAACGCAAAATGCAAAACTTCGCATCCAGGTACCCACACCAACGGTCCCAGGGCAATGCACTATGGATAAATTGGTCCAACAAATTTGCTTACGCGTTCCCTCCTCTACCACTAATTCCGTTACTGGTTCGGAAGCTGCAGCAACACTCAATGACAATGATACTAGTGGCACCCACGTGGGCAAGGCAGCCGTGGTTCACCACACTGCTACAACTCTCACAAGTACCACATCAAAAGCTAAGATTACTACCCATGCATCTTACACAGAACCATGGAGAAATAATGCACCCAGATCCCAAACAACTGAACCTAGCGATCTTGCTCCTGAGGTCATAGAGTTTGGATATTTAGATTTACCACCAGAATGTATGGAAATCATTAAACAAGCAAGACGTCCTACCACCAGAGCATGCTATGCAGCAAAATGGAAAAGGTTTGCTATACACTGTAACAGTAAGCACATCAACCCTCTGGACGCATCCACTAAACAAATCATTTGCTATTTACTACACTTGCAGCAATGTAACTTAGCATATATCTCTATAAGAGTTCATCTCGCAGCTATAGCAGCGTACCTACAAAACAGGCAACATCTTTCCCTGTTTAAAGTACCAGCAATTAAAGCTTTCATGGAAGGACTCAAAAGAGTCATTCCACCAAGAAGACCACCTTCCCCAGTCTGGAATCTCAACATAGTACTTACCAGACTAATGGGGCCACCCTTTGAACCTATGCATAGGTGTGAAATACAATTCCTCACATGGAAGGTGGCCTTCCTCATAGCTATCACGTCACTTAGAAGAGTAAGTGAGCTGCAGGCTTTTACAATTCAAGAACCATTTATAGCAGAAAGAGCCCTACATACATTAGATGTTAGAAGGGCCATATTGTACTATATAGAAAGAACACAAACTTTCAGAAAGACAAAACAGCTATTTGTTGCGTTTTCTCCAACACACAAAGGCAATCCCATCTCTAAAGCGGGCATTGCCAGATGGATTGTAAAATGCATTCAAATATGCTACTTAAAAGCAAAGAGAACATTAACTGTTCCTCCTAGAGCCCACTCTACACGTAAACTAGGAGCATCTATGGCATTTCTGGGAAACATTCCACTAGATGACATATGCAAAGCAGCTACCTGGGTTACACCGCACACCTTCACAAAACACTATTGTGTAGATGTACACACAACACAACAAGCTAGAGTGGGACAAGCAGTATTAAAAACTTTATTTCAGACAGTTGCAACAGACACGGGCGACCACCGCTAGGGAGAGAACTGCTGTATAGTCTATTCATAATGTACCATCTGCAGCCCATATGCCTCGAACGGAATATGCTACTTACCAGTATGCATCTGTTCTTGGCATAGAGGGCTGCAGAGTGGTACATGCCCTCCCAGCCTCCCCGGAAACCTGTGTCTGTTCCAACATTATCTTATTTAGATACACTTACATGGGCATTCTTATCTGTATTCTACTACACTACTCCATCTAACCCTACTATGGCAAAACAATCTAAGGATGGAGCCGATGCCCATGCGCACTACAAACCAAGGGAGGAGTCACCAAGATACAAAAGACTCTCCAAGAGAAAAAAAAAGTGCAATCATCCGAGCCCAACACCAGATGGCGATCTATTCATAATGTACCACTCTGCAGCCCTCTATGCCAAGAACAGATGCATACTGGTAAGTAGCATATTCCTTCCAAAACTATTTTCTGGTTTTCCAATTTGTATCTTGTTTTCATACGATGCATGGTGTGCCTAAGTGATATAAGCTTGCAATTCTTGGTGGTCTAATGAATACTCTGAAGAATGACAAGTTTTATACCAAACTTCTCAGCACATTAAACCCACACTGATGTCAGTGTGAGATTTAATGTAAAATGCACCACAGAGGGCATCTTAGAGATGCCCCCTGAAACCTAACCTACAATCCACGTCTGGACTGAGTGGCTGCCGATGCTGCCACACAGCAGACATGTTGCTGGACCCCTGGGTGGAGAGGACCCCGCTCTCCTGGGCCTGCAACAATGCACATCCTGGGCGAGGTGCTAGGTCTCCTCCCCCAGGATGGGCAGGGGGAAGCTTCAAAAGCATCCGCCTTTGTGAGCTTCTCCCGGACACTTCCTGTACTCAGCAACTGGCTCCCACCAGTTCTAAACCCCACTCTGGCGGGAAGACTGGCGGGAAACCCTATGTCAAGAAGGGGGGTTTGCCAGTCTGTGCCAACCCCACCCCTCAGGTGGCAGAGGCGAGTTGAAGCACAACCCCGGGCTCCAGCCATCTTGAAGATGGGGAGCCCTGCCCAATCACAGCTAGGCTCCTGCCCCCTCCCACAGGAGAGGAGCAGGCTAGGGGGTGTACCCACCCCAGGACAGGGACCCATTGGTCCCTGCCCTTGCCCTACCTGTAATGCCCCTAAACTTAATATTCAGGGGCACCCTGAACCTTCCTTCCTCAGATCCCGATAAGAAAAGAAGATCAAGAAGAAGACGACCCGCCGTGCAGCTGCTCACAACAGGACGACACCAACTGTCTTGGCCCCAGCCCTACCCGCCAGTCGATCATGGAACCTGCTCCTGCTTAATCCCGGCGACTCCTGCGGACAGCAACCTTGGGACACCGAGAGGACCTGCCTGCCTTAACCCTCTTAAAGATTGGGACTCCCATAAGCAGAGGCTCTGCTTCAACAACCAACCCCATGGTGCCAGCTAGGAAGCTCAAGACCAATCCACTCTGCACCCTCTGAGCCCGGCCCGTGCCTAAGTTATCCAAGACCACGAGGACATCCCCCCCCCGGCGACTGGGACCCGAAGTCCATTGCCCAAAGACCCTCCTCGACAAACCAGACGACGCCTGCAGCCTCAGAACCAGGGACCCCTCCAACCGCGACCAGCTGAGGGTAAGATTTCCCGACACCCTAAGACAACCCTGCGCCGGTGCCCTGCTGCCCCCTGTGCCCCGCTTTGGGTACCTACCTCTTCTCCAAGAGCCCAACTTACCTCTCGAAGTGGTGGTCGCACCTGAAGAATCAACGTCCCAGAGTCTGCAGCCTTTGTTCCCTTTTTAGGTCTCGTGACCTATCAATGCGCATGCGCATTGAGGTCACGCGACTATAGGGCTTTAAACAGACTTTATCTAACTGGCGATTTGGTGCTGTGCCCGTGGCTTTTAGGTCAATGCGCAAGCGCATTGACCTAAAATGCGCGTGCACAGCATCAAATCGCCAGCCATCTGTTGCCCAGCTTGGTGCCGCTCCACCCCCTGCCGGATCAAAGGCTTTCACGCCGAGCGGCCGTGCTTTCAGTTTCACGGCCGCTCGGCCGGCCTTGTCTCCTTATTTGACTTCTTTTGCTTGTCTCAATAGTATTTGGCTTTTTGTAAACTGAAATTACAACACAGTGTTACACGTTTTCCCTTTCAATCTATAGTACCAATTACCATTTTTATAGCGCGAGATAAGGGTAGCTACATTTAAGATAGTATATCAGCAGTGTTTATTTGGAGCAAATTAATGTAAGCACCATGAAATTAGCCACGTATAGAGGTATATAGCGCAACTGCACTTTTGGTTTTCCAACTAATTAGTTTCCTGCTTGTGAAAGAGCTATTTTAACGTTTGGCTGCATTGGTCTTGCTAGTCAAAAATAGAATGTATGTGAATCTCCACACATTTCCTTTCTTGGTACAAAACAATGTACATTTTTATTCAATTAAAACTTGGCTATTTAAAACAAACTATTTTATCGGTTTGTTTCAGCACTGTGAACATTTTAATTATTTTCCACTGAGACCCATTTAACTTTTTCACAACAGGTTTGCAACAAAATTCACATGGATTGTTTGCAAATATTTTTCTGGGGGTGGGCATAATCCGACTAATTCGCTGTTGCGTATTTACGAGAAATAACATCAAAATTATACAATATTACATATTATGTAGTAGAAGTTTTTGCCTGAAATTACACAGAACTATGCAAACGGGTGTAAGCACATCAATTTTGTTAATACAAATTCACAGAAACGTCTTTGATTACAACCACTGTAATTAAATGTTTTCCAGGGCTAGTGTTTACACAATTTTGCATGCTCAGGTAATCTGATATTATTAACAATTATTTGATGTAGATGTTGCTGTCATAATATGAGCTAACAAAATAATACATCACCAGTGTCACAAAATAGTGTGCCTAATTAATATTTATTAGGTGGATCAAATATTGTAACACACAGCCCTCCCCAGCCGACAGCACCTCCCCTCTCTCTCCCTGCAGTTTCACGGCCGCCAGGCCGTGTCTCCCTTTATTTTACTTTTCATGTTTTAATTCCGCCCTAAAAACACGCAGATATCAGCGTAGGCCTGACAGGGAAGTAAATCATAAGCATTGGAAATACAATAGGTCTCGCATTAGAAAAGTTGGAGCTTCACACACCCTCATACACCTACACCCTCACACCCCCTCAAACCCCCTCACTCACCCTCACTCACACGCCCTCACCCTCACACCCCCTCAACATCACACACCCTCGCTCCCCTCACACCCCTCACAACACTCTCACCCTCACGACACCTCACACACTCAACATCACACACCCTCACACACACTCACCCACTCTCACCCTCGCAACCTCTCACCATCAACACCCCTCACTCTCACACACCCTTACCCTCATCCCCTCAGCCTCACACACCCTCAGTCACCCTCACACACCCTAACTCTCACTCACCCACTCACACACCCTCACACTCCCTAACTCACCCTCACACACCCTCACCCTCACACACCGTCACACACCCACACACTCCCTCACTCACCCTCACACACCCTCACTCACCCTCACCCACCGTCACACACACTCAGCCTCACACCCCTTCACTCACCATCACCCTCACACTCCCTCTCCCTCACACCCCCTCACCCTCACACACCCTCGCTCCCCTCACACCCTCACCCCCTCACAACCCTCTCACCCTCAATCCGCCTCACACCCTCACCACCCCTCACCCTCGCACCCTCTCACCATCACCCCCCCTCACCCTCACACACCCTTACCCTCACCCCCTCACCCACCCTCAGTCACCCTCACACCCTCACCCTCACACCCCCTAACCCACACCCTCACCCCCTCACACTCCCTCACTCACGCTCACACCCCGTCACACACCCTCACACCCCCTCACTCACCCTCACACACCCTCACCCTCACACACCCCCTCACTCACCCTCACACCCCCTCACTCACCCTCACACCCCCTCACACCCCCTCACTCACCCTCACCCACCCTCACACACCCTCACCCTCACACCCCTCACCCTCACACCACTCAGTGCTACAACACATATTGTGTTACAATAGGTGTCACATTTGCGAAACATAAAATTATTGGCATTGTAAATAACAAAGCTATTACTTTCGCTACTTTCAAAACAAGCACATAAAGAAAAAATGTGTCCTTTACAATACCAATAGCTCAAAATTTCCTAATGCGAAACCTATTGCATTGCTGTGCTTCTCTCCCCTGCTGCACTCTCCTGCTCTCTAGAGATGTGGCCTAACGACCAGAGCTGCCATCTAAGTAACGAAAATACAAAAAATGTTGCATTCCAAATGCTATAGGTGTCACATTCGCGAAAGTTATAACTATTGGTGTTGTAAATGACAAAGCTATCAATTTAGCTATTTTAAAAACCAACAAATAAATAAAATATTTGTCATTTACAAGACCAATAGCTCCAACTTTTCTAATGCGAGACCTATTGCATTTCCAATGCTTGTTATCTTTCCCATTGGATAACATTGAGCGCCCAACGGCTCAAAAGCACCCTGCACCCAGCCGCCCGAGTGCCTCTGGCAGTGCAACCTTTGCCCTTCCCTACTTTCCCATTTGGCCTGATAAAGTGACCAGGAGCCCAGCTCCCACAGCTGAGTGGCCTGCTAGCCAGCAGCCACCGACCGAAGGCCCCCTGCCTCTCATTGGATAACATCGGGCCTAACTACCTCAGCACCCGGCTGCCCCTGTGCCGCTGAGGGTGAACCAACTGTACCTACCTGACCCTGGGGGACCCCTGAGTCTAGCCCAGAACCTTAACTTCACCAGTTGAGTACTCACCTGGAAACCGTTAACTCACTTACCTGCCATTGGATAACATTGACTGGTTTGACTCAAAAAATCTTCTTAGTGTGAAGTTTTGAAAACGTAAAATATTCCTATAAAATCTGCCAAATTCCGAAGTATTCACCTGTTATCTGGAGAGAAGCCAGTACTGTACCTTGTAGCCCAGTACTGAATCACAAAAGTAATCCTAACCGAGTTTACTAGTAACCTGCATTTTCTCCATAGCAGTCCATTGTCTGCTTTTCTGTGAAATTTCTTGTCTACTTTTGAAAACTTTAAATATTCCTTAAAAATCGTACCAACTACTGAAACTTAATTACTTTCCTGTCTTAAGTAGAGATCCCAGTGCTGGACCTAGGAGCCCAGTCCTGCATTACAAGAGTAACGAGAACATACTTAACCTGAAATTTCTTCCATTGGATAACATTGCCAGATTTTCACTGTAAAGTTGTGTGAACTTTGAAAATACCTTTATATTCCTTAAAAATCATTGCAATAACCAAAACGTTTTTACTAAACTGTTTTCAGCTTAGACCCCAGGACTGGATCTAGGATCCAGTCCTGGAATTACAAAAGTAATCTACAAAGTAATCAACTGTATTTGTGTAGAAAAACCACTTGAGCTCAATGCTAAATTGAGTTTAGAATTGTGTTGCCTTCAACCACTGTACATATTGTGTTTACAAAGTTTATTGCCTTTCTGCAAAATGCTCATCTGAGATCACTCCTATTGAGAAAAGTATATTTTGACACCTGTAGGTTCTAAAAATAAAACAACTATATCTTTTTATATACAACAATTGGCCTGGAGTTCAGTCCTTGAGTGTGTGAAACCTTTTGCTGACCGAGTGTGTACAACAAATGCTTTACACTGTCCTCTGGTACTGCCTTACTGCTCGGCCAAGCTACCACTTTAGAGAGTAAGGTCACACCTGGCTTTAACCTCTGTTATACCTCTGAGGTTTGTGGACTCTATACACACTGTACCTTACTTTGGTCCAGTATATATAGAGCGACTTTCTTACAGTATTATATAATAAATACATATTTTTATTAATACCTTTGTGGTTACTTTTCACTTAATCTATACCATAAGGTTGCATTCTGGTAAAACAAGCTGCTTTACAGTCCTTCTGGACTAAGCCTGAAGGCTGCTCTCCACGGCTATCACTTAGCTATCCAAGGTTTTCTAAGACCTCTTAAATCACCATAAGAGTTGTCTGGACTGGTGCAAGTTGTCCACTTACATAAGCGTACATCATATACCAGGCCAGTTTCTCACAATATCTTCTTGTTCTTTCTTTAAAATGTTCTCCCCCCTGTAGCCAACGCTTTTCATCCCTTAACAGAGACTTCTTCAGTGCTTTAGTGTAGTGTTTTACTTACATTTCAGCCAAAAGGCAGAGAAAGTCACAGCAGGGTTAGCATTCTTTGACCTTTTCAAAATACCAGGTGTTTGTGTGCGGCCTGTTGCCAGTCCTAGTTGTATGTGAATATCTTATTTTATGTGTGAAAGTTCCACCTTTCCCTCTTCGGAAGTGTCATCAACAAGTCAACACATTTTCTTAAATCTGCTTCTGGCCGCACTAGGCCTCTTGGCAGCTAATAAGCTATACAGGCACGGATGCCTACCTGGGCTTGGTTACTTGTTGATGACATTTATGAAGAGGAAACGGTGGAAGGCTAGGACCTAGGCTGGCGTGGCTCAGGAGCTTGGGGTTAGGAGGTAGACATGATGAAGATCGAGGAGTCCTGGGTCACAGGTCTAAGGTCGCACTGTGTGGGATCCAAGGATTTATGAACCTAAGGTTGGCAGCATAAAGGAACTTTTCATGGGCATATGGTGGAGCGGACTGTAAAGCTTCAGTAGGGTGGTAGAGATCCCAGCTGTACAAATTACTCCAATTGAGTGACCTCAGTGACTGATAATGAGATGGGTCTTTGGTGGTGAGGTGCAGCTGTGGAAATTGGGGATCCTGCTCTGGTGGTTGTGGGTTTTATCTCATGTTCATTTTTTTCATGTTTCCTTTTTAGCATTGGTTCTGAAGGGCAGGGGCAGCTCCTCATCCAGACCGTGAAACTGGCTTTTTCTGTCACCAATAATGTCATCCGCCTGAAGCCACCTTCCAGCGTTGTCTCTCCACTAGAGCAGTCCCTCACTCAGCACGGTATGTAGTACCTTCTCTGCGACACTCGCCTACCCTGCCTGGCGCACCCTGCTACCTCCCAGCTGTATACTTTGGAAAGTTTATTTTTTTTAATTTTTTTTATTGAGTTTTCTCATAGCTTCACATAGAAGAAGTAATAGACAATCAGCATAGCATCGACATTTCATTGACAGATACATGCATTGCAGCGACCTCAATTCAATGAATTCACGCAACACAAATTCCAGGAGCAGAAGAATGATAAAGAGAGCAGGCATGTCATAGCAAATGCATCTCTCACAGGTCTCGCATGAAATACACAGCGCAAATCCGGGACTGGTTTAAAAGCAATCAATACATACCAGTACATAGACATTATACAACAGCAGTCAATATTCAGGCCGTGAGATATAATAATTGGGGAGAGGGTCATGGATTTTGTCTGGTGTCTACGGATGCTCCAGGAGATACAATTGAAGTGGGCTCCAAATATCATGAGGACGTGATGAGCTCAGAAGGAGGTCAGCGTATGTGTGTGTTTGTTTGATCCTGCCAAAGTATCATGTCCCCGATCCATTCCTTGAATAATTTGGGCACTCTGCCCCGAACTAACCTGCAGGCCAAGTGCCTTTCTGACAAGTAGTAGGCTAAAAGACAAATTTACGGTGTGCCACTGGTATCTGCTCTGTGTAGCCAAGCAATGCTAGGAGAGGAGACCGCAAGAGTGTCGATGATGTCATAAGATCTAGTGCTGCAAACACATGCTGCCAGTAGGTGAGTAACGAACCGCGCATTCCCAAGCAAGATGAAGGAAATCAGTAGCTTCCGTTCTACATCTGTCACATTTGTTTGTGTCCCGTAACCCAAATTTGTGTAGTTTGACCGGGGTATAATAGATACGATGTAAGAATTTGTAATGGGTGATGCATAGCAGACTACTGGAGGAGACTTGTTCAGTCTGTTTACAGCAGTACACCCTTTGTTGATCTGTGATGCCCTGTCAGAGCTCAGCAGACCATTTTTCTTGAGCAGCTCAGGGGGGCACTCGATATCAGTGTACATGTTTGATAAAGTGCAGATTCTAGGTGAGAAACAGGGCTTCTTACGTAGCGTGTGATGCAAGGGGGCAACCACTGGAGGCTCCAGAGGGTAGGAGGGAGTACAGTCTTTAAGCCCTTGGACATAAAGAAAGGTCTTGATGGCGGAAGGTGGAGGGTCTGAAAAGAACTGTTGCAGAGTGCGAAACTTGCCATGTAAGTAAAGATCGCCCCAACACTGAATATTGTGCGCAGTTTTAACACTTTTAAAGATGCCTTCTTGCAAGAGATGCATCTTCGGATGATAGGTAAGTGGGAGTATCGGAGAATATAGTATGGGAGCTGGCAAGCGACGCGTAATGCAGTTCCATGCTTTAATCGTGCAGTTTACAGAGGACGGGCAGGGCGTACGGGATGCAAGCGTTGTCGATATAGCCCTGTCTAGTGGGATAGGGTCTGCAAGCCAGTGTTCAATTGTCACATGAGGCAAGAGGCGACCCTTGACCCTGTGTTCAGGCAGGTCGCTCCCTCTGCCACCGCACAGACCCCCTGTGTGCCGCTGCTTCTCCTGACTGCCTCGTTGCTCCCTGTGTGCCCTTGGTTGCTCACTGCTATTTCGTTTGTGACTCATTTTTTTCCCTTCGTTTTCGCTCCTTGTGTGCCCCTTCTCTGCCTGCCTGCACTGTTATTTTGTTTGTGATTCATTCTTTTCCCTTCGTTTTCGCTCCTTGTGTGCCCCTGTGTGCCCCTTCTGATAGATACATCTGCCAGTGGATTTCTCACCTTGTGAATATCCCCTTGCGTCAGCAACATTCTGAGATTCTTTTCGTAGCTTTGCACCGACGTGGACTTGGACGTCATAGAGACACGGCATCGCACGCGACTCCGCTGACGTCACCGACGCCCATAATAGGCCCACGCGGGGAATCTCAGTAGCTTTCTAGTGACTTTGTTGCTATTTCCTTTGTTTTTCTGCTTCTTTGTTTTGTGACGATGTCGACGAAGAAGACTGGCTTCAAGCCCTGCAAGGAATGCGGGAAGATGATGTCCATCACGGACCCGCACGAGGACTGCTTATGGTGCTTAAGCTCAGATCATGATGTGGATGGGTGTTCATCTTGTCGAAAGATGAACCCGAAGGCCCTGCGGGAAAGAGAAACCAAGCTCCTGGTGGCGAAGTTGAAGGCTGACAAAGGTAGGCAGTCTTCACAATCTCGTTCGAGAAGGGTGAGGTCGAGGTCGAAGTCAAGATCTAGGTCTCGAGAGGAGTCGACCTCGAAGTCCTCAACGGAACATGCTTCAAAATCAAGAAGGAAGCATAAGAAGAGGAGACATGAGTCCCGGCGTTACTCGGGAAAGGAGTCGGACTCGAGATCGAAATCGCCAAAGAAGGTTCGATCGAAGGTGATCCCACTGCAGGAAGCTTCGAATCGCTCCTTGTGTGCCCCTGTGTGCCCCTTCTCTGCCTGCCTACACTGTTATTTCGTTTGTGATTCATTCTTTTCCCTTCGTTTTTGCTCCTTGTGTGCCCCTGTGTGCCGCTTCTCTGCCTGCCTGCACTGCTAATTCGTTGGTGATTAATTTTTCCCCTTTGTTTTTCGCTCCTTGTGTGCCCCTGTGTGCCCTTTGCCTGCCTGCCTGCTATTTCATTTTTGTGACTCCTCAGTGTGTTTTTTGCCTTCTCCTCTGTGCCCTCTCCCCCCCAGCCCTCACTTACCTTCTGTATCACCTGCTTCCCGCCGCTCGCGCTCCCCGCGGCCCCGCCCCCCGCTTCCTATTGGCCGCCCTCCCAGCTGCTCCTCCCTCCCTCTCTCCCTCTTATGGAGGCCCATCCGCGCCTGGACCGCGCCCAGCGCCAGAACCCCTGGGCCCCGTCGAGGACAGCCCACCAGACGGATCTATGATGCCACCACCCTCCACGCACTCAACACCGACCGGACCCCCGCCTGCCACCGAGCAACCCCGAAACGCACCCACGGACCCTTCACCTGCCAAGCCTGCAAATTCACCTGCCTCCGCACCTCCCCCCCACCCGCCGGGCCAAGCATCGACAACAACCACCTCAAGTGCATCCTCCTCAACACCCGCTCCGTCGAACTCTGGAACCTCATCGACACGACAGCACTTAACCTTCCTCACAGAAACCTGGATGAACGCCTCCTCAGCCCCCGACATCGCCATAGCCATTCCTGAGGGCTACAAGATCAATCGGAGGGATCGCACCAACTAAACCGGAGGAGGCATCGCCATCGTCCACAAAAACACCATCCGCATCATGACCAACTCCGACGACACCCTCACCGCCGCCGAGCACCTTCACTTCCAGATACACACCGACCACAAGACCACCCTCAGAAGCACCCTCATCTACAGACCCCCAGAACCACGCACACAATTTGCGAAGCCATCGCAGACTTTATCAGCCCGCTTGCCCGCACCTCCTCAGACTACATCCTCCTAGGGGACCTCAACTTCCACCTGGAAAACAACAATGACAACACCCCCACCACCCTACTGGACAACCTCGCCAACCTCGGACTCAAGCAACTGGTGAACACCCCCACCCACTACGCCGGCCACACACTTGACCCAGTTTTCTCCTCCAGCAACCACATCTCCTTCAGCCACACAACCAGACTACACTGGACAGACCACAACTGCGTCCACTTCAGCTTCAGGAAAACCATAACCCACCACCACCCACATCAGGCCCCCCGAAGATGCTGGGGCAAGATCACCACCGACCAGCTCACCACCTCCCTGAGCCAGAACCCCCCCAGCAACACTACGGACTTCACCGAAGCAGCCCGCAACCTCACACAGTGGCTCACCAACTGTGCTGATGCCCTTGCACCAATGAAGAATGCCCCCAGCAGACCAGGCAGTAACAAAGCCTCGTGGTTCACCAATGACCTCAAAATCAACAAGAAATCCTGCCGTACCCTTGAGAAAGCCTGGCGCAACAACCAATCAGCAGAAAACATGACAGCCCTCAAGAACGCCTCCCGCAAACACCACCAGCTGATCCGCACCACCAAAAAGACGGCATTCAAGGAACGGCTGGATAACAACACCCACAACAGCAAGGAACTCTCCAACCCAGGAGCCAGCAACAACGACATCCCACCCTCGCAAGACCTCTGCGACTCACTCGCCGCATTGTTCCACCGCAAGATCGCCGACATACACACCAGCTTCGGCGCCCACACAACGCTCCCATCCACCGAACTAACACCCCCTACCACCACCCTGTGCACCTGGACCCCCGTCAGCACTGAAGACACCACCCACGTGATGAACACCATCCACTCTTGCTCCCCAGCCGACCCCTGTCTACACCACATCTACAACAAAGCCGACTCCATCATCGCAACCCAACTCCGGAACATCATTAACTCCTCCTTCGCATCCGCCACCTTCCCAGAAAGCTGGAAACATGCGGAGATCAGCGCCCTCCTGAAGAAGCCCACCTCGAACCTCAAGAACTTCCGCCCCATCTCGCCCCTCCCGTTCCCCACCAAAGTGATCGAGAAGATCGTCAACAAACAACTAACCGCCTTCCTTGAGACAAACGACTCCCTCGACCCATCACAGTCAGGTTTCCGAGCAAACCACAGCACCGAGACCGCCCTCATCGCAGCTACCGACGACATCAGGTCCTTGCTCGACAACGGGGAAACGGCTGACCTCATCCTCCTCGACCTCTCGGCCGCCTTCGACACTGTCTGCCACCGCACCCGAACTACACGCCTCCACCACGCCGGCATCCAGGGAAAAGCCCTGGAATGGATCACCTCCTTCCTCGCCGACAGATCCCAGCGAGTCCGCCTTCCTCCCTTCCACTCAGCAGCCACCAAGATCTGCGGTGTTCCTCAAGGCTCCTCGCTCAGCCCCACCCTCTTCAACGTCTACATGAGCCCCCTCGCAGCCATCGCACGCCAACACAACCTCAACATCATCTCCTACGCTGACGACACCCAGCTGATCCTCTCCCTCACCAACGACCCGGCCACCGCCAGAGCCAGCCTCCACGAAGGAATGAAAGACATCGCGGAATGGATGAAGCTCAGCTGTCTGAAGCTCAACTCGGACAAGACGGAAGTCCTCATCTTCGGACCATCCCCCTCCGCCTGGGACGACTCCTGGTGGCCCCCTGCTCTGGGCACCGCCCCCAAGCCCACGGACCACGCACGCAACCTGGGCTTCATCCTGGACTCCTCCCTCACGATGACCAAGCAAGTCAACGCCGTCTCATCATCCTGCTTCAACACCCTGCGCATGCTCCGAAAAATCTTCCGGTGGATCCCCACTGAAACCAGAAAAACAGTCACCCAGGCCCTTGTCACCAGCCGACTGGACTACGGGAACGCCCTCTACGCAGGAACCACAGCCAAACTACAGAAAAGACTCCAGCGCATACAGAACGCCTCTGCACGACTCATCCTGGACATCACCCGCCACACCCACATTTCCGCTTATCTAAGAGACCTGCACTGGCTCCCCGTCAGCAAGAGGATCACGTTCAGGCTCCTCACCCATGCACACAAAGCCCTCCACGACATGGGCCCCAAATACCTCAACAACCGCCTCACGATCTACACACCCACCCGTCAGCTCCGATCCGCCAGCCTCGCCCTCGCCACTGTCCCACGGATTCGGACAACCACCACCGGGGGAAGATCCTTCTCCTACCTAGCGGCAAAGACATGGAACTCCCTCTCCACCCACCTACGGCTGACCCAAGACCATCTCTCCTTCAGGAAGCAACTCAAGACCTGGCTCTTCGAGCAGTAGCAGCACCCCCCTCCCAGCACCTTGAAACCCTAGCGGGTGAGCAGCGCGCTCTACAAATTGATTGATTGATTGATGTATCGGGGAGGATGAAACCAGTAGTGGGCGTAATGTGCTTGGACACAGAGATAACATAATTCAAAGTTTGTAACGTCAAAACCCCCCTGGGAGTACGGCAGCGCGAGTGTGTCCCAATGTTTACGCAGTTGCTTGCCACCCCACACTAATCTGATCAACTCTGCTCAAAGGGATGAGAAAAAATCCCTGCCTGGGTCATACGGGATGTTTAAAAACAGATATAAAATGTTTTGGAGGGCCACCATCTTAATAAGGGAAATGCGTCCTGCCATAGTGAGGGGGAGTGCATTCCATCTAGTTATGCAACCAGTAACATGTTCTAGTGTTCGTCCGAAGTTAATTCTCATCAGTTCTTCGCAGTCTGCAGTGACGTGTATCCGTAGATATTTTACCCCAGCAGAACACGATTCAGTGGGGAAGTCAATGTCAAATGGTGTCACCGAAGCAGTGAGTGGAAAAAGTTGGTACTTGGCCCAGTTGATGTGGATACCAGAGAGGCCACCAAACCTGACGAATTCCAGAAGGATTGGGTTGAGGTTCTGTTGTGGTTTCTTAACATAAAAGGTAACATCATCCGCATACAGAGAAATGAGAATCAGGTGAAGAAAGCAGCAGAGGGCTTTTTCCTGATGATGTTGCCTGATTTTGGCTGCCAGAGGTTTTATGGCGAGGGTGAACAGGAGAGGAGATAGCGGGCAACCCTGCCGGGTGCCACGTGAGAGAGAATGAATGAGGGGGAGACATGACCTTTAACCAGAACTTTTGCCTTTGGGGACGTATAGAGGAGGCGAATCCATGCTAAAGAACCGATGGGAAGTCCCATGCATTGAAGAATGGTAAATAAGTAGCCCCATTCTACAGAATCAAAGGCCTTTGTGGCATCTAGGAAGACCGCCACTAGTGCCAGTTGTGGGTCAATATTCTGCAAAATAGAAAAGAACGTCGGAGATTGTGGGAAGTCGTCCTACCGGGGATGAACCGGGCTAGGTCCGGCAAGACTAATTTCTCCATCAGGAGACTGAGGGCAGTAATCAAGAATTTTTGCATCCGTATTGATGAGAGAGAGAGGGGTCGATTGGAGTCTCAGCGGTCCGCAGGTATGCCAGGTTTCAGGAGAGAGGTAATGAGTTCCTCTCTCATTCAGTCGGGAAGTATCTGTGTTTCTTGGGCCTCCATATAAACTTCTTTCAGCACTGAAAGTAATTGATCGAGATTTGTTTTGTAAAAATCTATAAGAAGCCCGTCTGAGCTCGGGGATTTCCCTGATTTCATCTGCATAATAGCTTCACAGAGTTTGTCATCTTCGAATGGTGCTGCTAAGAATTCCCTCTGGATTGTCCCCCAGCCAGCTCAGTGCCACATCCTCAAGATAGTGAGAGAAATCTGGGGGAGCAGTCCCACGAGTACTGTAGAGGTCTGTGTAGAATTCAGTGAACGTGTGTAGGATCGCAAGACTATCTGTGTCATTTCCCAGCGCCATCCACCACATCTAAGACGTAATTAGAAAAACGGGGCTGTCGAATTTCAGTCGCCAGTGCCCTACCGAGTCTTTCCCCTTCCCCATACCGACGGACAGTGAAATATTTGCCCCGGAACCCGGCGTTGCGCTCAGCTGTGGTGGTATAGTCAGTGAGCTTTTCTCAAAGTGAGGCCCTCTGGGCTCTTGATGCCTCGCTCCACAGACCCTTTTCTAATTCTTTCAATTCACTTTCGAGTCCTTGCAAGTTACGCCGGATATCTCTGAAGACCCCGAAACTGACATTCACGAGCCACGCATTGTGACTTTAAAGATATCCCAGATCGTGCCCACATGTGTGACCGAGCCTTTATTTCTCCTAAAAAAAAAAATCTGAAATCTCCTCTGCAAGCTCTGTCCAAATCTCCTCTGCAAGCTCTGTCCTAAAAACTATATCCAAAAGCAAAATTGATGGACGGAATGCAGAACAAATAAAAACATTCGCCCCCAGTCAAGAGATCGGGGTTAAATCCATCATTCTTTTGCTCATCCTGCCACCTCAGTTTGGAACATTCTTGGGCATTGTAAGTGCAGTGCTGCATTCAGAGTATATGGTGCTGGGAGGGTATCATTACGAACTCCCCAGCACCATAATGGCTACACTGAAGACTGAGAAGTTTGGTATCAAACTTCTCAGCACATTAAACCCACACTGATGCCAGTGTGGATTTAATGAAAAATGCACGACAGAGGGCATTTTAGAGATGCCCCCTGAAACTCGACCTACTCCCAGTGACCTGACTGAGTGGCTGCAGAGGCTGCCACCCCAGACATGTTTCTTGACCCCTGGGTCGAGAGCTTGCCTGAAACAATGCACATCCTGGGGCGAGGTGCCAAGCCTCCTCCCCCAGGATTGGCAGGGTTCACGAAGGAGAAGCTTCTTAATAAGTGAGCCTCTCCAGACCACTTGCTGTACTCCGTATCTGGTCCTCACTGGTTCTACCCCCCACTTCGGGCGGGAGAGCCGGCGGGAAAAACAAAGTAAGGAAGAGAGGTGTGCCAATCTCTGCCAACTCCACACCTAGGGTGGGGTAGGCGAGGTGAAGTACGACCTCGAGTCCCCGCCATCTTGAGGATGGGGGGACCCAGCCAACCGGGGACAGGCGCCTGCCCCCCTCCCACTGGAGAGTGGCAGAATAGGGCATGTATCCACCCCAGGAAAGGGACCCATTGGTCCCTAACTTTCACCTACCTGTAATGCCCCTAAATTTAGTATTTAGGGGCACCCTGAACCTTCCTTCCTCAGATCTAGCAACAACAAGAAAAGAAGGACAAGAAGCAGTGCAGAGCTAACAGTATGACGCCAACTGACTTGGCCCAAGCACTACAGGCCTGTCTCCCCTCGAACCTGCTCCTGCAAAATCGCGGTGTGTCCAGCGGCCAGCAACCTCACAAACCCCGGAGGACCTGCCTGCATTCCCTTCCCAAGCTGTTTCTCCCATGAACACTGGAAGTGTTTGAACAGCAGCTTCTGGTGCCAGCCAGAAACCGTGAATCCAACACACTCTGTACCCGCCGAGCCTGTCCCGTGTTTGAGTGAACAAACACCACGAGGAGGTCCCCCCGGCGATCCTGACCCGAGATCCGGCGACCCCTGACCTGCCCCAAGCCTCCAGGCAACGCCTGCAGCCTCAATCCAGAAGCCCCCCTCCCTACCGCGACCAGAGCGGGTAAGAAAATCCGATGTCCAAAGGCACCCCTGCTCCCAACGCCCCACGGCCTTGCGTGCCCAACCCAGCGGTGCCTAACTGTGAGAAAGTGAATTTCTGTTGCAGTACCCCACTCCCCCAGCCCTCCCACAAACACACTTTTTGCCTGATACCTGATTCACTTTTCATTGGTGTGCCCTGGGTCCCTGCCAATCAGGTACCCAGTGCCTGTGTTCCTTCCCTAAAAACTGTACTAAAGCCTAAACCCAATTGGCATCTCTGGCCACATGTCAGCCCCTAGTAAATGGTACCCTAGGTACCCAGGTCATTGTGAACAGAGAAGACCCCTAAGGGCTGCAGCACTTATTGTGCCACCCTGAGGGGCCCTGTATCCTGATACATACACACTGCCTTTGCAGGCTGAGTGTCCTGGTGCAGAACTAAACAAAGAGTTGACATGGCACACATCCCTGTGTTCCATGCCCCCAAACCCACTGCCCTGGCTTACATCAGCCACCCCTCTAGCTGGGTGCCCTATGCCAGTGGTGTGGGCACAGGTGCATGAGCCCTGTGCCCCTACAGTACCCAGAGTCATTCCTGGGCACTGTAAGTGCAGTGATGCCATTAAGAGTATATGGTGCTGGGAGGTTGTCATTACGAACTCCACATCACCATAATGGCTGCACTGAAGACTGATAAGTTTGAAATCAAACTTCTCAGCACATTACACCTACACTGATGCCAGTGTGGGATTTAATGTAACATTCACTACAGAGGGCATCTTAGAGATGCCCCCTGAAACCTAACCTGCAATCCACGTCTTGTCTGAGAGGCTGCCACACAGCAGACATGTTGCTGGACCCCTGGGTGAAGAGTCCCCGCTCTTCTGGCCCTGCAACAATGCACATCCTGGGCGAGGTGCTAGGTCTCCTCCCCCAGGATGGGCAAGGGAAGCTTCAAAGGCATATTGCCTTTGTGAGCTTCTACAGACCACGTGCTGTACTGAAGCAACTGGCCCCCACCAGTTCTGACCCCCACTCTGGCGGGAAGACTGACGGGAAACACTACGTCAGAAAGGGGGGTGTGCCAGCCTGTGCCAACTCCACCCCTTAGGTGGGAGAGGCGAGGTGATGCACGACCCCGGGCTCCCGTGGTCGTGCATCACCTCGCCCCCGGGAGCCCGGGGTTTTGATCTGGCTCCAAAGGCTTAAGGATAGAGACAATCTGGATTCCTCTGAGGGAAGTGAGGGTTCTTCAATCTCCTCAAAATTATCTCTCAAAAGACCTAGGGTAGCTTCCCCTGGCCCCTCGGATACTCCTCAAAAGAAGGCAGCTAAAAGGTCTTCAGAGGTCAAGGCAAAAACAGCTTCAGAAAAGGAGGTTCACACCTTTAGGAATCCTGCACCGTCGGCGACGACTGCATCGTCTACGACATCATCAGTGATGAAGAAAGCAGTATCTCCTGCTTATGTATCTACGTCTACGACGACAGTCTCGACGACGGCATCGTCGTCATTATCGACGACAACCCCATCGTCGACTGAAGGTAAGGCTGTATTGTCGACGATTGTAATCAAAAGATCTTCGTCGACGACCAAGATCCCGTCGACGATAGCCTCGCCGACGACAAGCTCATCACCGTTGACTTCGTCGCCGTCGAGGAAGACACAGTCGACGACAGGAACATCTATACCGTCTACGGCAACATCACCGATGACGACTGTCGACGCTACTCCGTCGACGATCTCACCATCGACGGGCCCGTCAACGGTGATTGATTCTGGCTTTCAGTGATTGATTCTGCCTTTCAGTCAGCTTCGGTGTGTCTGAAGATTACCAGAAAGACGCTGACGCCAGAGCTAACTTCCCCTAGCTATGTGCAGCTATTACCACCAGCACGTCTACTTCAAGATGAAGATTCTGACGATGGGGATATGTTCCAATTGGCGACTAGCCCCTCAGAGCTAAATGTCAAATCCCAAAGCTCGGATGAGGAGGACGGTGAGGAGCAGGTGGTCCTTCCGCCACCTACACCTATGGTCTGTCTGCCAGCATCCCTGGTTACAGATCTAAGATACCTTATAGAGGACTACAAGCAGAGGTTCCCAGAATCTCTTGCACCTCAAGCTCCCACAACGGCTCCATCGCTGAGACCAAGACCCCCGCCCCTAATCGTTCCAAGGGAACGGGTGGATATACCATGTCCTCAATCTTCGGAGGGCGAAGAAGAGCAGGAGGAACAGCAAGAGGAAGGGGAGCTGCAGGATGATCAATCCGTCAATAATGACTGGGAGGATTATATCATAGCTTCACCAGCATCTCCAGAACTTGCTTCATCAAATTCGCTGCCATTTGATATAGGTGGTTTCCATAACATGGTGGAAAGGGCCGCTAAGCGGTTTCAGATTACAATGGAGTCACAGGAACAAGACTGTTTCCTGTACGATTTCAAGGAGCCATTAAAGTAGTCAACGAGATCAATTCCTATGATGGATTATCTCTGGAAACAGGGGGAGCAGATCATGCAGAATCCCGCCTCAGTTTCACCTGTAATCCCTAGATTGGACAAAAAATACAAAGCTCCAAATTCGGCACCGGCCTGCCAGGTCATCCTAAACCGGATTCCGTAGTGACGCAGGCGGCCCAAAACAATTCTAGAAATCCTTCTTCTCCTGTATCGGCTCCTCCGGATAAGGAGGGAAGAAAGCTGGACAACATAGGAAAGCGTTTTTCAACAATGTCTGCAATGACTGTCAAGGCTGCAAATGCCTTAGCGCTTCTTGGGCGCTATAATAGACAACTGTTAATGTTAATGTTAATGTTAAGGGAAATTTGTTAAGCGCACTGTCACCATAAGTTTCCTGGCGCTGATAGGACACTGAGGTTGAACAAGAGGAGTTTAGTGGGGATGTGAAAAGAGCAGAGTTTTTAAAGATTTCCTAAAAGATAGGAGGGAGCAAGAGGTCTTGAGTGAGAGTGGAAGAGAATTCCATAGCTTGGGAGCCAGGTGAGAGAAGCTGCGGCCGCCAGATTTAGTGAGTTTGAACCGGGGGATAACTAGAAGCTGAAGGTGGGTGGACCTCAAGGTGCGGGGAGGACAGTAAGGGGTGATCAGGGACTTCAGGGAAGGGACCAGTTAAGGCTTTGAAGGCCAGGCAACAGACCTTAAAGGCTATTCTTTCACTGACTGGTAGTCAGTGTATTGATGTCATAGAGGTTTGGTCGACTGCCATCTAGGGATTTTAAATGCCAGTCTGGCAGCCTGGTTCTGTATGATCTGTAGCCTAGCCAGCTGGGATTTGGGGAGGCCATGGTATAGGGCGTTAGAGAAGTCCAAACGGGACATCACCAAAGCTATTAAAACTTGTAGCAGGGCTTCGGAAGTCAGAAGATGGGCAACTTTCCGTATCCTGTATAGCTGGAACATACAGGAGGATGTTACAGCACTCACCTGGGCCTTTAGAGTGAGCTCAGAGTCAATAATGACCCCGAGACTCTTTACACAGCCAGTGGGAGAGGGAGGTGACCCAAGCTCAGTTGGCCAGTACTGAGGGCCCCAATGGGGGGCACTTCTCCCAGGGAGGAGAAGCTCAGTTTTGCCAGGATTGAGCTTTAATTGATTTTGGTTCATCCAATGTTGGATGTGTGTCATGGCCGCTTGGTAGTTGGTGACAGCGTCAGGGGAGGTGAGGGGGAAAATAATTTGTAAATCGTCCGCGTAATTGAACACTGTGACGTCCCACCTACCTAGGGAGTGAAGGAGAGGTTGAAGGTATAAATTAAAAAGGAGGAGGGACAGAGAAGATCCCTGGGGGACCCCGCAGGATGAAGGAACACTGGTGGCGCTAAAGGGACCCAAGCTCACTGCTTGAGATCTACCCTCTAGAAAGGATTTGACCCAGGACAGGGCAGGCCCACAGACTCCGGCGGCCTCGACACGGTGGAGTAAGATGTTATGATCCACCGTGTCGAATGCCGCCGATAAGTCTAGTAGGACTAATGCCTGGGGGCGTCCTCTGTCAGCATTGCTTCTGAGGTTTTCCAACACGGCGAGAATCACAGCCTCAGTGGAATGGGCTGGTCTAAAGCCAGCCTGGTTTATTTCCAGGAAGTTGGACTCCTCGATAAATTGCGAGAGGCAAGTAGTGACATGTGCCTCCAGGATTTTAGACAGGAAAGGCAAGAGGGAGATGGGCCGGTAGTTGGTGAGAACCGCTGGGTCCGCGCCAGTTTTTTTTAGCAGAGGCACCAGTACAACCTCCTTAAACGACCTGGGGACTGTGCCAGAGTTAAGGGAGGTGTTGAGTAAGGGTAGGATACAGTGCGGAAGAGTGTGACAGATGTCGCGAAGTACTGAAGGAGGGCAACAGTCCTTGGGGGAACCGGATTTCACTCGGTGGCCAACTTGGCAAGGGAGTCGGAATCGAGTGTGGGGAAACAGGACAAAGTGGGGGTGTTAGCAGGGGGGGCTACAACTGCAACTGAGGGAGGGGAATAGGGAATGGAGTTTTTAATTGCCGAGATCTTGTCGATAAAGAAGGAATTTAAGGCATTGCATGACTCTGCGGAAGTGGGCAAGTTCGGGAGTGTCCTGGCGTCCGATGTTAATTCGCCGAGGACCTTAAATATCTCTTTAGATTTGTTAGGGGCTGTTAATATTCTCTCGGAGACGAAAGCAGACTTAGTTGTAGTAATGGCTTTTTTGTAATCTTTGCGTGCGGACACAGACGCCTCCCTATCAGTGCTGAGATAGTTACGCCTCCACCTACGCTCCAGTTGACGCAGCTCAAGATGTTGTTGTTTCAGGGCTGAGTTGAACCATTTATGGGATTTGCTGTGGCGTGAGCGAGGGAAGCCAGACAGGGGGGCGAATTGGTCGCTAGCCGTCGTGAGCCAATGAGTGATGTTTGCGTCCAGAGTGTAGACGTCTAGAGTGTTATTAGATGAGGATTGGGTCTCCGCGAGAAAGGAAAGGAAGGCAGAGGAATCAAGGGCATTCCATTTCCGAGCGGTCCCACCCTCCAGAGGGGGGGGCCTAACCAGACCCTTTACAGAGATGGAGGACTCGATCAATGAATGGTCGGACCAGACGCAAGGGGAGATAATCGGGCAGGATAGCGATACCCCCTGCGTCCAAATTTGGTCCAGGATGTGACCCCCGGTATGAGTAGGGGAGGTGACGTGCTGGGTCAAATTAAGGCTGAGGAGTGCCTCAAACAGTTCGGTTAATCAACAAGGACAAGGGGAACCCATTAAATCACTCGGGACCATGGGTAGCAAGTATTTATCAAAACAACAAGTGGTCCTGAGCATACTAAGATAACAAAAAATAATAGATATAGATCACAATGGAATTCTATACAGTTTAGGATTCCTTGACCAGCCGGCCAGGGAATATTTATTAGTTCAATTGTTTAGGATATCAGAGATACAAAAGTTAACCCCAATAGTTAGGGTTAAATTGGGGCACAATCCTGTGCCATATAGAGAAGAGCAAGACAAGGGGGTAAAGGTAAGTGAAAGAAAGTTATCAGGCAAACACAAGTGAGCTAGCAGGTCACTGACATTAAATATACGTTAGCAGTGTATCCTGGAGTCATTCATACAAACAGTGGTATCATATAAGTACATGTATTTTGACCTCAGAGCAGTTCATACATGTACTTATATGATACCACTGTTTGTATGAATGACTCCAGGATACACTGCTAACGTATATTTAATGTCAGTGACCTGCTAGCTCACTTGTGTTTGCCTGATAACTTTCTTTCACTTACCTTTACCCCCTTGTCTTGCTCTTCTCTATATGGCACAGGATTGTGCCCCAATTTAACCCTAACTATTGGGGTTAACTTTTGTATCTCTGATATCCTAAACAATTGAACTAATAAATATTCCCTGGCCGGCTGGTCAAGGAATCCTAAACTGTATAGAATTCCATTGTGATCTATATCTATTATTTTTTGTTATCTTAGTATGCTCAGGACCACTTGTTGTTTTGTCAAACAGTTCGGTGGCGTGGAGGCCAGCATCGGCATGATTAAACCAATAATTAAAATCGCCAAACATGGCGATGCGGGCCGAAGAGGTCAACAAGGCGGAGAGCTGTTCACTATGGGCAGCAGGAAACAAGGGCATAGAGGTTGCTGGGCGATATAGGACAATGAGGGTCAAAGCACCAGCTTCCGTTGCCAGGCTGATGACAAGGTTCTCAACGTCAGGGAGACATAGCGAGGAAGATGCAATGAGAGTCAGATCTTTGCGTATGACTGCCGCCACCCCTCCGCCACGGCGGGCAGTGGGCCGATTGGCGTTCAGCATGTAGTAGTTAGAAGGTAGGGCAGCCAAGATGTCAGGGAGGGAGAGATCAGACAGCCAGGTGTCAGTGAGCAACAAGATGTCAGGGTTCTCAGCAGTCAGCAAAAGAAAAATATCGACATGATGTTGGGGGAGGGACCGTGTGTTAAGATAGAGTATGCGGATGCGAGTCTCGGGCGGGGTGGGGGCTGACGGGGACACCCAGATAAGTCTGGGAGAAGGCAGTTCAGCCGAGATGCCAAGGGACACAAGGCGATCCCAGGTTGTAGACAGAAGGGCGCAAGAGGGATGCTGAAGGCTTCTCAGTATAGCGGAAGAGTAAGTCATGGGAGAAGTAACATCCCGGGGCCCTGGGCCCGTCTGGCCACGGACGGGCGCAGACGGGCTTGCCTTAGGCGCGCTGCGCGTATGTGTAAAACACATGCTCTTATGGGGAGGTAGGGGGCGTGGCCGCGTGCAAGTGGGCGTGGCCTAAGGTCAGGCTCGCCGATGGCGGCAAGAAGGGAAATGAAGCCTGTCTCTGGCAGCGTTTAGCTCGGCTGCGCAGGGTCAGGGATGCCAGCAGAGACCTCCCAAATCGAGGTAGGAGTGTGCAGGGGTAAAGTACAATTTATCACAGTTTTTTTTAAAATGTATTAAAAAGAAGACCGTTTTCGGCGCCATAAACTACCTTCCGGCTGAGCCTCAGGAGTGTCAGAATCTAGCGAGCTTGTAGTCAGCTCTGTTTATGTAGCAGCGGGGGGCGTGGCCTCGTGCAAGTGGGCGTGGCCTAAGGTCAGGCTCGCCGATGGCGGCAAGAAGGGAAATGAAGCCTGTCTCTGGCAGCGTTTAGCTCGGCTGCGCAGGGTCAGGGATGCCAGCAGAGACCTCCCAAATCGAGGTAGGAGTGTGCAGGGGTAAAGTACAATTTATCACAGTTTTTTTAAAATGTATTAAAAAGAAGACCGTTTTCGGCACCATAAACTACCTCCCGGCTGAGCCTCAGGAGTGTGGGCAGACATTGCCCCATACCTGTCTGAATTGCCTGACGCATCCAAGGAAGAGGTGAAGAAAATACTCATAGAAGGGGAAACATCAGCATCAGAGATTGACTGTGCTATGGATGTTGCTATGACAGGATTTCGGCAGCTGGCTGGTGCAGCTGTTTTAAGACGTCAAGGATGGTTGAAAGCGACCTCATTCCGTCCTGAGGTGCAGACAAAGATTTTGGACATGCCATATGACGGCCAGCTACTATTTGGCCCCAAAATTGATGAGGCGTTACATAGCATAAAAAAGGATACGGACACCGCAAGGACCTTAGGCACACTGCAGTATAAAAATCAGTCCTTTCGAGGAAATAGAGGAAGAGGTCAATCTTCCTACAAAGGAGGTTTCCAGTACAGATCCTCTTATTCGTCCAACCAGAGTAGGCCGCAGTATCAACAACGCCAGTAACAACAAGGCCAGCAGTCCTCGTGCGGAAAGTCGTCCTTTCGAGACAGAGGGCAAAAAAAACACAACGGCCGAAGACAATGACCTCTTAATTCGGCCAGTCCACACCTCATATCCCTTATTAAAAATTGGAGGAAAAATTACCTATTTTCTACAGAATTGGAGGAAAATTACTACGGACTGGTGGGTCCTTCAATTAATACTATTCGGCCACTCTATGGAATTCATGAGCATCCCTCCAAGAACCCCGCCTCGCCCAATGCATCACAAGAACCTATGACTGCTTCTGCAAGAAATCTCTGTTATGCTTCAGAAAGGAGCGATAGAGGGAGTTCCACCATCCCAAAGAGGGAAAGGGTTTTATTTCCGTTTCTTTTTAATCCAAAAGAAGGAAAAGAAATGGAGACCAATCCCAGATCTCAGGGCCCTCAACAAGTTTCTGAAAAAACAGTTGTTTCGCATGGTAACGATCCAGGAAGTTTTGCATCTTCTGGAGGAGGGGGATTTCATGGTGTCATTGGACTTGCAAGACGCTTACTTCCATATACCAATTCACAAAAATCACTAAAAGTACTTGAGATTCGCAGTAGCGGGCAGGCATTTCCAATTCTGTGGCCTTCCCTTTGGACTCAAGTCTGCGCCCCGCATCTTCACCAAATGTCTCTCCCCAGTGGCGGCATATCTCAGGCAATGCCGTCATCAAGTCTTTCCCTATCTGGACGACTGGCTAATCAAGGCACCATCCTTCGAAGACGCGTTCAGATCTTCCAACACCTGTCTGAATCTCTTCAATTGCCTGGGTCTCACGATCAATCAGGAAAAATCAAGCCTGCGGCCATCTCAAACGATCAACTTTTTGTGAGCAATCTTGAACACGACCTCCGCAAGAGCGTTCCCCTCTCAGGAGAGGCAAAACAAGCTCCTCGTGCTAGCGTCTACAGTAGCCTCAAAAAGAGTGTTGAAGGTCCGACTCTTCAAGTCCCTTTTAGGGATGATGTCATTGTGCATCCTTTTGATCCCTCACTGTCGCCTACGGATGCGTCCTCTGCAGGAGGCACTCTCGTGGCAGTGGGTCCAGTGCACTGCGTCATTCGACGACCACATTAGATTGACTTCTCAGATGGTCAAGGCCCTGAGATGGTGGATGTCTTCATGGAACCTGTCCCGAGGTTTGACATTCTTACTTCCAGAGGCTCCTCATGTTATAACAACGGACGCTTCCAAAGAAGGTTGGGGAGCCGTCCTGCAGGAACTGCAAATAAGCGGCAAGTGGTCAACTACGGAGAGAGAGCTCCACATCAATCTGCTCGAGTTGAGAGCGGTATTCTTGGCTCTACAGTCGTTCCTACCAAGAATCAAAAACTCCCTAGTGCTTTTCAGTGCATTGTCGTGGTGTTGTCTGTCCTATCTCAACAAGCAGGGAGGGACGCGCTCGCTGACACTCTCTTGCGAGTCGCAAAAAATCTGGAAGTGGTTAATAGTGAACAATGTAGCCCTAAAGGCGGAATATGTCCCAGGTATGGACAATGTACTCGCCGACTCGTTGAGCAGGCAAAAATCATCGGCTCACGAGTGGGAGTTGGACCAGAAGATTCTCAACCAAATCTTCTCAAGATGGGGCACACCACAGATAGATATCTTCGCTACGAGGATCAACGCCAAATGCCCACACTTCGCAAGTTGGCATCCCCAATCAGGGTCTCTCGGGAATGCATTTTCCATCGCATGGCGCTGCGTCTTTGCGTACGCCTTTCCGCCATTCCTGATGCTTCCCAGCGTCCTCAGGAAGATGAAGGTGGAGCCGTGTACTCTCATTTTAATAGCCCCAAATTGGCCAAGACCGCATTGGTTCACAGAGCTACACCGTCTATCTCTGGAACCGCCAGTCCGTCTGAAGCAGTGTCCATCTCTACTCACTATGCACGGCCGGCAAATTCAACACCCTGATCTGAAGTCTCTCAAGTTAGCCGCCTGGCTCCTGAGTTCCGAGAGTTTCGGAATTTAAACATTCCGCAGGATTGTAGAGACATCCTAGCCAAAGCATGAGCAGATAGCACCACCAAAACGTACTCCCTGAAATGGAAGAGATTTTGGGTTTGGTGTGCAGGTCAAGGGATACATCCCTTCTCTTCTTCGCCGGAACAAATCCTACCTTACCTGTTACATCTGGCGAAGGCAGGCCTAGCCCACTCTTCAATTAAAGTACACTTGGCTGCGATATTCCGTTATAAAAGAACTTCAGCTGGACCTTCCCTTTGGTCAAGCAGATTAATCAAATAATTCTTGAATGGACTATACTGATCTTTCCCTCCAGTGAGGATGTTGCCACCTACATGGCATCTGAATGTAGTCCTTAACTCATGAAGCATCCATTTGAGCCGGTGCACAGAGCTGACTTGAAATACATCTCACCTGTGATCAGGAGAGAAGCCTGTACTGTACCTTTTAGCCAAGTACTGAAGCGCAAAAGTAATCATAACAGTGTTTACTGGTAATCTAAATTTCTTCCATAGGAAACCATTGACTGTTTTTCTGTGAAATTTCTTCTGTCTACTTTCGAAAATTGCAAATATTCCTTAAAAATCGTACCAACTACTAAAACGTAATTACTTACCTGTCTTAGGTAGAGACCCCAGTACTGAACCCAGGAGTCCAGTCCTGGATTACAAAAGTAACGAGGACCTACTTTACCTGTGACTTGAATTTCCTGCCATAGGATAACATTGCTAGTTTTTCGCTGAAAAGTTTGTCAACTTTTAAAATACCTTTTTATTCTTTAAAAAGCATTGCAATAACCAAAACGTTTTTATTAAACTGTTTTCAGCTTAGACCCCAGGACTGAATCTAGGATGCAGCCCTGGAGTTACAAAAGTAATCTATGAAGTAACCAACTGCATTTATGTAGAAAAACCCATTGAGCTCAATGTTTAATTGTGTTGTCTACTGCAACCCCTGTACCTGTGATCACACAGTGTATTGCCTTTCTGCAAAGTAATTGAGATCACTCGTATTGAGAAAAGTATATTTTGATACCTGTTGGTTCTAAAAATAAAACAACTATATCTTTTGATATAAAAACAATTGTCCTGGAGTTCAGTTCTTGAGTGTGTGAAACCTTTTGCTGACTGAGTGTGCACAACAAATGCTTTACACTGTCCTCTGGTACTGCCTTATTGGTCGACCAAGCTACCACTTTAGAGAGTAAGGTCACACCTGACTTTAGCTTCTGTTATACCTCTGGGGATTGTTGACTCTATACACACTGTACCTTAATTTGGTCCAGTATATATAGAGCCACTTTCTCACACTAACCATCCCTCTAAATACCAACTTACCCCTCGAAGTGGTGGTCACTCCTGGAAGAGCCTCATCCCCGAGCCTGCAGTGTTTCTTTGTCCCGGATAAATCCCATTGAAATCAACAAGACACCGACCTTAAAACAGCACCCTGCACCCGGCTGCTCTAGCGCCGCTGAGGGTGCCCCTTCGGTGATTACTTGGTCCCCAACGTGCCCTGAGCTTAACCCTAGGAGCTTTGCTCCCACAACCCAGTGGCCTGCTTGCCATCCGCCACTAACCAGAGTCCCCCTATCCCCCATTGGCTAACATTGGGCCTCAACACACTGCACCCGGCCGCCCGAGTGTCGCTGAAGGTGCAACAACAGTGCATCACTGACCCTGGAAGACCCCTGAGTCTAACTCCAGAACCCTAACTCAAAAGACCAGTTACTTATCTTGAAACTGATAACTCATTTTGCAACATAGGATAACATTGACACTTTTTCTCCCAAAAAGTTTCCAAGTGTCGACTTTCGAAAACTGCAAATATTCCTTAAAAATCAGCCGAATAACCAAAAAGCATTTTCTCAACTGTTTTCAGGAAATGTCCCAATGTTGAATCCAGGATCCAGCACTGAGTAAGAAAAAGTAACGATAACCTAACTTACCTGCTAAGTGAATTTCCTCCCAAAAGTTAACATTGGTGATTCTTTGTGAAAAAGTTTTAAAGTGTCAACTTTTGAAATGCAATAATATTCCTTAAAAATCGTACCTTTAACCAAAACTCATTTACTCACCTGTTTTCAGGAAATGTCCCAGGACTGAATCCAGGATCCAGTCCTGTGTTAGCAAAAGTAATCTGAAAAGTAATTAACTGCATTTTACTTAAAAAGCCCATTCAATTGAATATACTATACCTGCAATGTGTTGCAAACTGCTTTCTTAAAACTGTAACCAAAACCAGTACAAGTAACACTGCTATTTTGAACTGTGTGTAAGTAATTTACTACTGAAAAGTATTTTTCTGCTTAGCTGTACCAGGCTTGCTTGGTTCTAGAAATAAAACAGTATATTTTTATATACAAACCAATTGGCGTACAGTTCAGTTCTTGAGTGTGTGAAACCATTTGCTGACTGAGTGTGTACATCAAATGCTTTACACTGTCCTCTGATACTGCCTTACTGCTCGACCAAGCTACAACTTTAGAGAGAAAGGTTATATCTAACTTTAGCTTCTGCCAAACCTCTGGAGAATACTGGACTCTGTGCACACAGTACCTTACTTTGGTGCAGTATATACAGAGCCACTTTCTTACAATTAATGCAACATCTTCCAGACCAATTTAAGTCAAAAGCAAACGACCTGATACAAGAGGGAAAGCTAATTACAAACACTTCTATCAAATGCGTTCTTGATGCAGCGGAAACAGCATCTTGTGCAGTTAACACAAGTGTATCTGAAAGAGACATGTTAGTGATAGATTCCTTACCTTAGACTATCCCTAGGCGTCAGACTGTATCCGGAAATTTTTGCTTAGCACTACGCCTGCGTGTCAGTAGGTGGCGTCCTGCGGCTCCGCGTCTGTCACGGGCGTCGTCAGCACCGAGATGACGTCACGGACGGTACTTAGGCGCCACCCATGCACGTTGTTTCTTTTTCTGCGCCGAAAGCGCCGATCCGGATTGAGCACGTACCTCAGGCAATTTTTGACTACTTTTTTGAGACTTTTTGTCTCCCCCTCTTGTCTCCGGGTGCACGTAGGGATGCCCGATTTTAAGTCTTGTGGGTCGTGCCGCCGTAACATGTCGTGGCGGACCCCCACAATATGTGCCTCTACTGCCTGGAGACCGACCATGACTGTCGAGACTGTCAGGCCATGGCCCCGAAGGCATTGCGCGAGCAGTGACGGATGTTGCTGGAGGTCTGGTACTCCTTTTACCCCCACTCTGAGTCTATGGCCTACCCGCTATACCCTGGTCCGTCGGCGACTCCCGAACAGATGCAAGAGTTTTTTGCTGCTATTAACTGCCTTTTCTGATGGATATATCTGCCAGTGGATTCCTCACCTTATGAATATCCCCTTGCGTCAGCAACATTCAGAAATTCTTTTTGTAGCTTCGCGCCGACGTGGACGACGTCACAGAAGCATGGCATCGCACGCGACTCCGCTGACGTCACCGACTCCATAATAGCACCACGTCGGCGTGATGACATCAGTTCCCTTTTTTCCGCGTCGTCGACACTAACGGTTTTCAAGGGATCCTCTGTAGCTGTTTGGTAACCTTGTTACTGTTTGTTTCTGCTGGTGTCTTCTTGCTTCTTTGTCACCTGTCGAGATGTCCTCGAAGAAGACCGGGTTCAAGCTGTGCGGAGAGGGCGGAATTGATGATGTCGATCACGGATCCGCATGAGGACTGCACTTGGTGCCTGAGTTCGGACCAAGATCAAGGTTGCTCTTCATGTAAAAAGATGAACCCGAAGGCACTTTGTGAAAGAGAGACTAAGCTTCTGGTAGCCAAGTTAAAGGGTAAAAAGGAGAAGTCTTCGAGGTCGCGTTCTAGGAGGTCGAGGTCGAGGTCTCGCACTGCTTCGCCTGCGAAGTCATCGTCGGCGCATGTTTCTAGATCTTAGAAGAAGAAGCACAAGAAGAGAAGGCATGAGTCTCGACATCACTCAGGCAAGGATTCGAGGTCGAAGTCGCCAGGTAGGAGACGTCGTAAAGAGCATTCTCCAATTGTGGATCCAGTTGGTGAGGTTTCGCCTGTGAAGTCGCCGGAGCAGACTGGGAGTTGTCCTCCGTTTCGGATGCCCCTTCGAAGGATAATGCACCGTACCACGTGGTCGTGAAAAAGGCAGCAGAACTCTTAAATTTGACTCTGCCTACTGCTGAGTTAAAGTCTAATTTGCTGACTGAAGTCCTACATTCTCCGTCTTCTGTTGTGGAACCCATGCTTCCTTTCAATGATGCTTTGACGGAACCTATTTTGGAAGTATGGAATAGACCCCTCTCGGCTCATGCTGTTGCAAAGGGTGTTGCAAGAAGGTACAGGGTGGCGCTTGGTGACCCGGACTTTTTGACATCGCATTCTTTACCAGAGAGCTTGGTAATACAGGCGACCTGTACGAAAAAATCTGTTCCGGCCTGTCCTCAGGTGCCTGAAGACAAGGAGTCAAAAAATCAGGACCAGACTGCTAAGAAAATATTTTCTTCAGCGAGTATGGCTTTTAAGTCCACGAATGCCACATGTCTAATGGGAAGGTAAATTCATGCCTTGAAGGACTCTGTAAGGCAATTGGCCTCGAAGATTCCGGAAGAGGACAGGAAAAATGTTAATTAAGTGTTGGCTGACACTCAAGCTGCTGCAAGGCAGGTCATTCAGAGTGGTCTTGACTCTGCTGACTCTGTGGCCATAGTTATGGGGACTTCAATTGCTACGAGAAGGGCTGCCTGGTTGAAGTCATCTGAATTCTCTACGGACTTCCAAACTGCATTATTAGATCTGCCCTTTGATGGCTCTGGCCTTTTTGGGAAAAAGGCTGATGCAGCATTGGAGAGGTTTAAGGACAGCAGGGCTACAACCAGATAATTGGGTCTACAGTCCAGAGGTTCTGTGGGCAAGAGATATAGGGGTTTTGGAAGGTCCTCCTTTCGTCCCTATAGACCATCCCAACAGCAGCAGCAACAACAGCAACAAAATCCGCTGTATAAGTCATACAGGGGCAGGCAAATAGCTCGTCCTCGGGACGTCAGGCCTCCTCCTCCTCCTCCTCCTCTACCCATCCCACTCCCACAACAGCAAAGCAGCCCTAGATCCGCCATTCCGGATCATGCCGGTCCTGTAGGGGGGCAGCTTACCTATTTTCTGCGGGATTGGGAATCGGTCACATCGGACCTTTGGGTTCTCAATCTCGTGGAGAATGGGTATGCACTTCCCCTTCGGGAATTCCCTCCCAATTACCCTCCATGCCAAGGCTTTTGCTCGGAGGACCACCTGCTGCTCCTGCAGGAGGAAGTCCTGGCGTTGCTAAGAAAAGGCGCAATAGAGGGCGTTCCGGAGCAGTAAAGGGGTCAGGGATGCTACTTCCGGTATTTCCTGATCCCCAAGAAGGATGGCAGACTTTGTCCAATCCTGGATCTCAGGATCTTGAACTTTTATCTGAAACAGGAAAAGTTCAAGATGCTCACCCTTGCACAGGTTCTTCAGGCGCTGCTGGAAGAAGGCTGGATGGTGTTGATCGACTTGCAGGATGCGTATTTTCACATCCCAATCCTGAAGTCGCACAGGAAGTATCTCCGTTTTACGGTGGGATCGGAATACTACCAGTTTGCGTACCTTCCGTTTGGTCTTACTACTGCGCCTCACCAAGGTGATGGCTGTGGTGGCTGCACATCTCAGAAGGTCAGGGATTCCGGTATTCCCTTATCTTGACGATTGGCTGATCAAAGCGGAATCTCCAGAGAAAGTGCTCCATCATCTGCAAGTCACAACTCAGTTGTTGTACAGGTTGGGTTTTTCGATAAATGTACCCAAGTCTCACTTGGTGCCCTCCCAGCGCAACCTGTTCATAGGTGCGGTACTGGATACAACTGTATGTCGGGCATTTCCTCCTCCACAACAAATTCGCGACATACAGGAAATGATTCCTTTATTTGACAATGGAGCGGTCGTTCCATTCCTTAAGGTCCTTCGTCTCTGTCTGATGGCTTCTTGCATTCTGTTGGTGAACCATGCATACTGGCACATGAGGGCGCTCCAGTGGTGCCGCCGCAGGCAGTGGTATCAGCACAATGGAGATCTCAGGGAGTCAGTCAGGATCTCCAGAGAAGCTGCTGCGGATCTGTCTTGGTGGAGAGTGTGAGAAGGTGGCCTGATATGCAGTGCTCACTATTCTAGTGAACACTATGTATTAGTCCAGCAACCCTTATTGATGATTGGTTGTAAGTCAACCTTATAGACCAGCTATCCTAGTAGCGTGGATACGAGCAGTCTAAGGCTAAAGATTCGAGAGGGTGTGTTAAGCCAGCTGTTATACCACACATATACCCCTTGAATACCCAGTGAAAGGACCCCACACAAGTGTTATGAAAATAAACAGTGTATTTATTTAAATCACAACAGCCCTGTACTCTTTGAGGACAGGGTACTAAGCACAAAACAAAACTCTTACGAAAATACTTAAGTTAGCACAGTATATACAAATGCCAGAGGGGCACGGAAAACCATATACTCTGAAAGTGGAATGCGAAATTACTAGCAGGTAAGTACAGTACTAATAGGCTTTGGAATCGCTAGATCTTGACTATAGAATCTTCAGATTACTTCTAGGAGACCCAGGGGACTCGGGTGCAGAGTGTGCACTCTCACGCGTGATGCGGGACAAAGTCTATGGTAGCTAGTAATGACAAAGTTAGTGTTCTCGGGCGAACCCGACCTGGTAGGAGGAAAACGAAAGTAGATTCTGACCCTTGGATAGTGAGGCTATGCTGGGGCACCGAAATGCCGAAGTTGCCTAGCCCAGGGGCTGCAGCTGCATAGGTCTCAAAAGACGTCGGGAATCCTCGTAGACGGACCAGGAGCCTGGAAGAAAGAAGTTGCTGGCAGGCGACCAGTGAAGAAAGTTCGATGGATCCAAGCCTGGATCGATGGAAGATGACACCTGAAAGCAGAGGGGACCAAGTTCGAGACTACTAGCCAGTAGTCAGGTGGCACCAGGAGGGCACCGGATGGTAGTCACCTCGACTAGGTGAGTGGCTGACGCTGTGCATGCAGATCTCACGGACCAGGAGGCGTTGTCGGCGACCAGGATGGAGGAGCGAGCTGTCCCACGAAGATTGAAGCTGTCGGCGTCGCTGGACCCAGGATTGGGCAACAAAGCCTTGGCAAATTCAAGCCCATGCGGTGGACTCAAAATGGCGTCTGGAGTGGACCAGGAGGGTCCGGGGTGCCTCTCTTGAAGAAGGAAGCAAGGGCCAGTCTGGAGCAAGCAGACCAGCAGCAGTGATGTCGTCGGGCGTCGTGTAGGCCACAAGCCAGCCGGCTAGTAGCCACACAGCGCGGTGAGCACGCAAAAGCAGAAGGGCCCCACGCAGATCGTGGAGATGCTGGAGGGCTGATCTTCGGTGCTGGAGCTGCTCAGGATTGGGGCTTCTCGGACCCCAAAGCACTCACCAGTGGAGCACACGGTGGGCTTGTTGCAAAGAAGTCGTGCAGTCTTGGCGATCGTCGGTCCCTCGAGGTCTCGTCGCACTCACAGTTCTCAGCTTTGCTGTAGAGGTGAGTAGAGGTCAGAGGTGCCAGGGAAGCCGGGTCTCGTCGAGCTGGGTCGTCGGATTCGTGAAGAAGGACTTGCAGCAGACCGCAGTGTTCTTAGGATGGTGCCCGCTTGATGCAGGGTGACTACTCCTTAGCCACAAGGGAGAATCTTGAAGAAGGAAATCTTGATGTCTTTCGCAGAAAGTCGTGTCTTGATTCCAAAGATGATCTAATTTGAACAGGGGGCCCGCTCCTATCTTTATACTAAAAAAGGGGGCTGACCCGGTGACTAGGTCCTGCCTATGGGTGGGACTAGGAGGGGGGTGGTTACACCCCTCTCCCATGCTGGACTTCCCCAGGCCAGGGGCTGGTGTGCCCCTGGAACTGGTTCAGACTGGCCTATGCGTAGTGAGCACTGGGGTGCCACTCAGCAGTCACCTTCCTGTAAAGCCCTGCCTACCCAGGATACACAAAACCATGTCTGGGACGGTGCTAGCACCGCCCCTGACAGGAAACCCTTCTTCCAGGCTCCCCTCGCTGGAAGGACTCCCAGCTGCAGGGGGTCAGACTCGTGTCTGTGGTGGCAGCATCCATTTTGTGGAGCTGAGGCTTTAGTTAACTTTAACCGGGGTTCACAGCTACATACATGTCGTGTCCCTCTAGAAGGGTGGAATGCTAACCCCGTCGCCAGAATTGGCGAGGGGTTAGTATTCCAATTCGTATGACACCTTACTCGACATGTTTTGATAAAGCAATACCAAAGTTAGCATTTAACCGCGAGGATTATAATGCACTTAAGAGTATATGGTATGCGATATCATGGAACAGCTATTAGGACTTGGTTCCGCAAGCTGCAGACAGGCTCAGCTCGTGCCAGAGCACCATCTCACACGATTCCACGCACTCTGCCTTCAGGATTGTCAAGGCCTGCCATAGGAGTGACTGATAGGAATCTGTGTGTCCATTTTAGGGTTAGGTATAGGTATACTACACCTACAGCAAAGGGTGATTACACGACTTTGCCCCAGCTGTCATGCAGCCAGTTGTGTCAAATTTAGAAGGCCAGCCAGGGGTGGCATAATACATGCTGCAGCCCCTGGCAGCCCTGGGTGCACCTATGCCCTGAGTTACAGGGTCTGATAAGGTGGCCCAGTACCAATTGGTAAATGCACCTAGGGTACATGTGGTAATTTAGAGAGAGAACAGCCAGGCTGTTGGTCTGATTGGCAGGCCCACAGCCAGAGAAAGTCGTAAACCAGTGAAACAAAAGCAAAAATTCTGGGTGATCATAGGATTGCAGACCCTACTCTCCTACATGACCCCCCCCCCCCCCCAAACTTTGGGACAATAAGCTAACCTTGACCAGGTGAGTCTTCTTGTTCTAAGTGGAAATATCTGGAGAGCCCATTGGCATTGCCATGATCAGTACCAGGTCTATGTTCCACTGTAAAGTCCATTTTCTGTAGGGAAATGGACCACCTAAGCAGTTTGGGGTTTTCACCCTTCATCTGATTTAGCCACAAGAGGGGCTTATGGTCGGTCTGAATCTTGAAGTGAGTGCCAAACAAGTATGGCCTCAGCTTCTTCAGGGCCCAAACCACAGCAAAGGCCTCCCTCTCAATAGCTGACCAATTCTTCTCTCTGGGGGTCAGCCTTCTGCTTATAAAAGCAATGGGCTGGTCTTGACCATCAAAATTCAGTTGAGAAAGAACAGCTCCCACAGCCAACTCAGAAGCATCTGTTTGGACAATGAATGGTTTGGAGTAGTCTGGACTCTTAAGGATAGGTGCTGTGCACATGGCCTGCTTTAGGTCATCGAATGCTTTTTGACAGCCTGCTGTCCACTGAACCTTTTTTGGCATTTTCTTACTTGTCAGTTCATTTAATGGAGTCACAATTGATCCATAGTTCCTGACAAACTTTCTGTAGTAACCAGTCAGGCCCAAGAAAGCTCGAACCTGAGTCTGGGTGGTTGGAGGAGCCCAGTCCCTGATTGACTGTATTTTGCTCTCCAGTGGCTGAACCTGGCTTCCACCTACAAGGTGGCCCAGGTATACAACCTGTGTCTGCCCTATCTGGCACTTAGTGGCCTTGATAGTGAGGCCTGCTGCTTGCAGAGCCTCTAACACTTTCCTCAGGTGGACCAGGTGATCCTCCCAGGTGGAGCTAAAGACAGCAATATCATCTAGATATGCTGCACAGAAGTCATCCAGCCCAGTGAGGACTTGATTCACCAACCTTTGGAAGGTGGCAGGTGCATTTTTCAGACCAAAGGGCATTACCACAAATTGATAATGCCCACCAGGGGTTGAAAATGCTGTCTTGGGCTTGGCATCCTCAGCTAACCTGATTTGCCAGTACCCAGCTGTCAGGTCAAATGTACTTAAGTAGTTGGCAGAAGCCAATCTATCTATAAGTTCATCTGCCCTTGGTATTGGGTGGGCATCAGTCTTAGTGACTGCATTGAGACCCCTGTAGTCTACGCAGAACCTCATCTCTCTCTTACCATCCTGGGTGTGAGGTTTTGGCACTAGAACTACTGGACTAGCCCAAGGGTTATCTGAGGGTTCAATGACTCCCAACTCCAACATTTTCTGCACTTCAGTTTTTATGCAGTCTCTAACATGATCAGGCTGCCTGTAGATTTTACTCTTGACTGGCAGGCTGTCACCAGTGTCAACCTCATGGGTGCACCAATTGGTCTGACTGGGGGTCAGAGAGAACATATGTCTGAAAGACTGAAGAACCTGTTTACAGTCTTTCTGCTGATGCTCAGAGAGCCTGCCACAAAAGACAACACCATCTACTGACCCATCATCAGGATTCTGAGTGAGCAGGTCTGGGAGAGGGTCACCCTCTTCCTCCTGTCCCTCATCTATGGCCATGAGCAAGCTCATGTCCTTCCTGTCGACATATGCTTTGAGCCTGTTGACATGGAGTACCCTGTGGGGGCTCCTGGGAGTTCCAAGGTCCACCAGGTAGGTGACCTCTCCCTTTTGCTCAAGAATTGTGTGGGGCCCAGACCATTTGTCTTTGAGTGCTGCTGGGGCCACTGGCTCCAACACCCACACCTTCTGTCCAGGCTGGTAAACAGTCAGGACAGCCTTTTGGTCATGCCAAGCTTTTTGAAGTTCTTGACTGGCCTTAAGGTTTTCAGATGCCTTCTCCATATACTCAGCCATCCTGGAGCGGAGACCAAGTACATAGTCCACTATGTTGGTTGCAGGCTTTTTGAGAGGTCTCTCCCATCCTTCCTTCACCAGACACAGGGGGCCTCTCACAGGATGCCCATACAAAAGTTCAAAAGGGCTGTAGCCAACCCCCTTTTGTGGGACCTTTCTGTAAGCAAACAGAAGGCAGGGAATCAGGATATCCCATCTACGCCTGAGCTTTTCAGGTAGTCCATGAATCATCCCTTTTAGGGTCCTGTTGAACCTTTCAACAAGCCCATTGCATTGTGGATGATAGGGTGTAGTGAACTTGTAGTTGACACCACATTCCTTCCACATAGCAGTTAAGTAGCTTGACATGAAGTTTGCACCTCTGTCAGAGACAACCTCCTTAGGGAAGCCCACTCTGGAGAACACTCCAACTAGGGCCCTTGCCACCACAGGTGCTGTGGTGGTCCTAAGTGGAATAGCTTCAGGATACCTGGTGGCATGATCCACTACCACCAGTATAAACTTGTGCCCTGATGCTGTCTGGGGTTCCATTGGACCAACAATGTCAATCCCCACTCTTTCAAAGGGCACCCCCACCACAGGCATTGGTATAAGGGGGGCCTTTGTTGTGCCACCTGACTTACCACTGGCTTGGCAAGTGACACAGGAGCGACAAAACTCCTTGGTATCCTCATTCATGTGAGGCCAGTGAAAGTGTGAGACAAGCCTGTCCCAAGTCTTTGTCTGGCCTAAGTGACCTGCTAAGGGAATCTCATGGGCCAAGGTAAGGAGGAAACCTCTCTGAGACAAGGGTACAACCAGCCTCCTGGTCATGCCAGGCTTGGGGTCTCTTGGCTCAGTGTACAGGAGTCCATCTTCCCAGTATACCTTGTGGGTACCTGTGGCGTTCCCAGCAGCCTCAGCAGCAGCCTGCTGTCTGAGGGGTTCAAGAGAAGGGCAGTCTAACTGGTCCTTCCCCAGGTCTTCCCTTGAGGGTCCCCCTGAACCCAAGAATTCAACTTGATCAAGTTCAAACTCTCTAGGCTCAGTTTCCCTCAATTCCTGTAGGTCAGCCTCCTCTGAGACTTGATCCACAACCTGGGGCAAGGGGGAAGGCACAGCCTTAATCCTACTGCTCTTCTTCTTGGAAGGTGTCTGGTCCATTGTTCCAGGATCCAGCACCTGTTCAGTGGGGCATTTCCTGACCTGTGACCTGGTCACAGCAAACACATGTGCTGGCAAGCCTAACATTTCCATGTGAGTCCTCTGCTCCACTTCTGACCATTGTGATGACTCCAAATCATTGCCCAACAAACAATCCACTGGGAGGTCTGAACTAACTACAACCTTCTTTTGGCCAGTTACCCCTCCCCAGGAGAAAGCTACAATTGCCATACTGTGATTGGTAGTGACATTGCTTGCATTGGTCACCTGGAATTCTGTACCTGGCATGATCTGTCCAGGGTCCACAAAGTTAGGTGTCACCATTGTGACACTGGCACAAGTGTCCCTATAGGCCTGAGCCATTTTTCCATTAATGAAAGGTGTCTGTCTGTATTTGCCCAAAGTATTGGGACTTATATCAGGGGACATATCCACATCCCCTGTACAAACAAGGACAGCCTGAGTGAGTGTACCAACTAAGTTGTCACACCCCTCAGAACCCAGGGTTAACCCTACTAAACCCTTGGGAGGTGCACTACCACTGCTGACTGTACTAGGGTGCAAAGGTGCCTTAGGGGCTGCAGTGGCAGGAGTCTGCCCTCCTCCTTTCTTGGTGCACTCACTAAACCAGTGAGTTTTACTTTTGCAGTATTGGCACCACCTTTTAGATTGGCCTTCTTTCTTCTTTTGGGGAGCCTGACCCCCACCCTCTTTGGGTTGTTGGGGACCTGTCGAAGACTTCTGGTCATTTTGTTCCCCCTTAGAATCTTTACCCTTCTGGTCTGCTTTCTTCTGACCACCTTGATTCTGGCCCTGGTTCTGTTTAACTCTTGTTCTGACCCATCTGTCTGCCTTCTTTCCCAATTCTTGGGGAGAGGTCAGATCTGAGTCAACAAGATGCTGATGCAACAACTGATTCTGACAATAGTTTAAAATTTGTTCTCTCATCATCAAATTGTACAATCCTTCATAATCAGTAACCTTACTGCCCAGCAACCAGCCCTCAAAAGCCTTAGTGGCACAATCAACAAAGTCAGCCCAATCTTGAGACTGGGTTTTCTGGGTATCCCTGAACAGCACCCTGTACTGCTCAGTGGTTAGGCCAAACCCATCAACCAGTGTGTTTTTCAAGATTTGGTAATTGTTAGCATCCTCCACTCTAGTAGTGAGGAGCTTGTCTCTACCTTTACCTTCAAAGGAGAGCCACAAGATAGCTGCCCACTGACTCTGGGGAACACCCTGCACAGTGCAGGCCCTCTCCAGAGCAGTAATCCATTTGTGGATGTCATCCCCTTGTTTAAAGGGGGGCACTATCTTACCCAGGTGTTTTGTATCAAAACTCCTTTCCCTATTGCTAGGTACAATGCTGCCACCAGTGGGGACTACCCCACTTAACTGTTGCTCTCTAGCAAAGGCACGCCTCTCTTTGGCCAGGGCAGGTTCTTCCCTTGCAATCCTCAGATTGACTGCCCTTTCTTTAGCTTCATACACTCTCCTCTGAGGGGAAGTCATCCCTCTGTGAGAAGAGCTTTGAGAGCCATTGGTTTGAATAGATCTGCCAGAGCCTCTGGATAGAGATCTGGCTCGTCCATTCCCAATGTTAAGCTGACCTGAGAGTGGGCCCAGGGGTCCCCCAGTACCAAGCTCATGTCTGCTTAAGTTGGACCTGGTTAGTCTGCTGACTTCTACCTGTCCCTTGTCTGCCTCATCCCCAGAGGGATCCTCATCCTCCTCCCCCTCTTCAGTCTCAGCTGAGAGGTGGATTAGGTCAGGGTCTCCTCTAGTTCCCTCAAGGGGAGGCATGCTTCCATCTGGATTAGAAGAGCTAAGAAGTTTCTCAGCTTTTCTGGCATCATAAGTCTCTAAGAGACCAATCAGAAAGGAAGTTGTGGGGTTAGACCCCTGTTTGATCTTCCTAGAGGTACACACTTGTCGTAACTCATGGAAGCTCAGTACAGTATATCTGGAAGGTAGGACCTGTGGAGGGTCCACTGACACAAGGGGAGACTCAGAGTTTCCTCCTTTGTCTGACATACTGTTTCTAGTGTGGTGTAAGTGATGCACCTACCTACACTATGTGTTTGCCTACTGATCCCTTGCTAAGAGTTGCAGCCAAGGTGTGCTAAGCCTTGAGGAGCTACAACAGCTGGTTCAGTAGAACTCAGAGTATTCTAAGCTAAGTTATATGTACCTAACAGTACTTATGTGATCTTTCAACAAGATATTCTTAGGATACGTGTGGTAAAACAACAGCAAGCTCAAATCCCAACCGCTGCTCACCAATGTGAAAAGGTGGCCTGATATGCAGTGCTCACTATTCTAGTGAACACTATGTATCAGTCCAGCAACCCTTATTGATGATTGGTTGTAAGTCAACCTTATAGACCAGCTATCCTAGTAGCGTGGATATGAGCAGTCTAAGGCTAAAGACTCGAGAGGGCGTGTTAAGCCAGCTGTTATACCACACATATACCCCTTGAATACCCAGTGAAAGGACACCACACAAGTGTTATGAAAATAAACAGTGTATTTATTTAAATCACAACAGCCCTGTACTCTTTATGAGGACAGGGTACTAAGCACAAAACAAAACTCTTACGAAAATACTTAAGTTAGCACAGTATATACAAATGCCCGAGGGGCACGGAAAACCATATACTCTGAAAGTGGAATGCGAAATTACTAGCAGGTAAGTACAGTACTAATAGGCTTTGGAATCGCTAGATCTTGACTATAGAATCTTCAGATTACTTCTAGGAGACCCAGGGGACTCGGGTGCAGAGTGTGCACTCTCACGCGTGATGCGGGACAAAGTCTATGGTAGCTAGTAATGACAAAGTTAGTGTTCTCGGGCGAACCCGACCTGGTAGGAGGAAAACGAAAGTGGATTCTGACCCTTGGATAGTGAGGCTATGCTGGGGCATCGAAATGCCGAAGTTACCTAGCCCAGGGGCTGCAGCTGCATAGGTCTCAAAAGACGTCGGGAATCCTCGTAGACGGACCAGGAGCCTGGAAGAAAGAAGTTGCTGGCAGGCGACCAGTGAAGAAAGTTTGATGGATCCAAGCCTGGATCGATGGAAGATGACACCTGAAAGCAGAGGGGACCAAGTTCGAGACTACTAGCCAGTAGTCAGGTGGCACCAGGAGGGCACCGGATGGTAGTCACCTCGACTAGGTGAGTGGGTGACGCTGTGCATGCAGATCTCACGGACCAGGAGGCGTTGTCGGCGACCAGGATGGAGGAGCGAGCTGTCCCACGAAGATTGAAGCTGTCGGCGTCGCTGGACCCAGGATTGGGCAACAAAGCCTTGGCAAATTCAAGCCCACGCGGTGGACTCAAAATGGCGTCTGGAGTGGACCAGGAGGGTCCGGGGTGCCTCTCTTGAAGAAGGAAGCAAGGGCCAGTCTGGAGCAACCAGACCAGCAGCAGTGATGTCGTCGGGCGTCGTGTAGAAGGCCACAAGCCAGCCGGCTAGTAGCCACACAGCGCGGTGAGCACGCAAAAGCAGAAGGGCCCCACGCAGATCGTGGAGATGCTGGAGGGCTGATCTTCTGTGCTGGAGCTGCTCAGGGTTGGGGCTTCTCGGACCCCAAAGCACTCACCAGTGGAGCACACGGTGGGCTTGTTGCAAAGAAGTCGTGCAGTCTTGGCGATCGTCGGTCCCTCGAGGTCTCGTCGCACTCACAGTTCTCAGCTGTGCTGTAGAGGTGAGTAGAGGTCAGAGGTGCCAGGGAAGCCGGGTCTCGTCGAGCTGGGTCGTCTGATTCGTGAAGAAGGACTTGCAGCAGACCGCAGTGTTCTTAGGATGGTGCCCGCTTGATGCAGGGTGACTACTCCTTAGCCACAAGGGAGAATCTTGAAGAAGGAAATCTTGATGTCTTTCGCAGAAAGTCGTGTCTTGATTCCAAAGATGATCTAATTTGAACAGGGGGCCCGCTCCTATCTTTATACTAAAAAGGGGGCTGACCCGGTGACTAGGTCCTGCCTATGGGTGGGACTAGGAGGGGGGTGGTTACACCCCTCTCCCATGCCGGACTTCCCCAGGCCAGGGGCTGGTGTGCCCCTGCAACTGGTTCAGACTGGCCTATGCGTAGTGAGCACCGGGGTGCCACTCAGCAGTCACCTTCCTGTAAAGCCCTGCCTACCCAGGATACACAAAACCATGTCTGGGACGGTGCTAGCACCGCCCCTGACAGGAAACCCTTTGTCCAGGCTCCCCTCGCTGGAAGGACTCCCAGCTGCAGGGGGTCAGACTCGTGTCTGTGGTGGCAGCATCCATTTTGTGGAGCTGAGGCTTTAGTTAACTTTAACCGGGGTTCACAGTTACATACATGTCGTGTCCCTCTAGAAGGGTGGAATGCTAACCCCGTCGCCAGAATTGGCGAGGGGTTAGTATTCCAATTCGTATGACACCTTACTCGACATGTTTTGATAAAGCAATACCAAAGTTAGCATTTAACCGCGAGGATTATAATGCACTTAAGAGTATATGGTATGCGATATCATGGAACAGCTATTAGGACTTGGTTCCCCAAGCTGCAGACAAGCTCAGCTCGTGCCAGAGCACCATCTCACACGATTCCACGCACTCTGCCTTCAGGATTGTCAAGGCCTGCCATAGGAGTGACTGATAGGAATCTGTGTGTCCATTTTAGGGTTAGGTATAGGTATACTACACCTACAGCAAAGGGTGATTACACGACTTTGCCCCAGCTGTCATGCAGCCAGTTGTGTCAAATTTAGAAGGCCAGCCAGGGGTGGCATAATACATGCTGCAGCCCCTGGCAGCCCTGGGTGCACCTATGCCCTGAGTTACAGGGTCTGATAAGGTGGCCCAGTACCAATTGGTAAATGCACCTAGGGTACATGTGGTAATATAGAGAGAGAACAGCCAGGCTGTGGGTCTGATTGGCAGGCCCACAGCCAGAGAAAGTCGTAAACCAGTGAAACAAAAGCAAAAATTCTGGGTGATCATAGGATTGCAGACCCTACTCTCTTACAGAGAGTGGAAGGCAATCTGTCTCAAGGAAAGCCTTTTCAGCTACCTCCATCGGTGGCCACAGTGATAACGGATGCATCCACTCTAGGGTGGGGTGCTCATCTGGGGGATCTAGAGGAAAGATTGCTTCACATCAACCTTGAATTACGGGCCATACGGTTGGCACTCGAGGCCTTCCTCCCTTCCCTTCGCGGTCAGTCGGTTCAAGTCCTGACGGACAACACGACCGCAATGTGGTATGTCAACAGGTAGGGCGGAGTGGGATCGCAGTGTCTCTGCAGATAGGCTCTGTGTCTCTGGTCCTGAATCCAGGACCATCAGATTTGTCTGATGGCAAATCATCTGGACGGAGTGAACGTGCGTGCAGACAGTCTAAGTCAGCAGTTCTCGGCCAACCATGATCGGAGGCTTCACCCGGAGGTGGTTCGTCACGTCTTTCGGACGTGGGGAACTCCTCGGGTGGACCTGTTTGCCACTCACGAGAATGCTCACTGCCCGTCATTCTGCAGTCTCCAGTTTCCGATGCAAGGAGCACTGGGAGACGCGTTTCAGTTGAGTTGGGACTCTCAACTCCTTTACGCATTTCCACCCATACCCTTGATTGCTCGGGTTCTGAGGAAGATTCGCCAAGACCGGGTCCAAGTTATATTGATCGCCCCGGATTGGCCAAGAAGGGTGTGGTACACAGATCTTCTCCACCTCTCCTCGTGCCCGCCGCTCCGTCTCTCTCTCAGGGCAGATCTCCTCTCTCAGATGGGGAGGCAGGTTCTACACCCCCACCTCCAGACCTTACACCTTCATGCCTGGATATTGAATGGGGCAACCTGAATTCCTTTTCTCTCCCACATGATGTAGTGGATGTCATCTTATTAGCCAGGCGTGACTCCACCAAGTCTATCTACTCTTATAGGTGGTCTAAATTTGTTGCTTGGTGTGGAGAGAAGGCCATCGATCCTTTGACGGCTCGTTTATCTGACATACTTCAATTTGCACTCTTTGTTTCAGCAAGGATTTGCTGTGGCTACTGTCAAAGGTTATCTTTCGGCTTTGTCGGCATTTCTCTGTCTGCCGGATCAGCCATCCTTATTTAAATCTCCTGTAGTATTAAGATTTTTAAAGGGTTTTACAAATAAATTTCCTCCTACTCCCTTTATTGTGCCTCAATGGGACTTGAATATTGTGCTCACTTTCTTGATGGGTTCACCTTTTGAACCTTTGCACAAGTGTCCCTTGAGACTGTTGTCTTTTAAGATGGTTTTTCTGATCGCAATTACCTCGGCAAGGAGGGTAAGTGAACTTCAAGCTCTTAGTTCAAAGCCCCCATTCTTGACTGTTCATGCTGAACGAATGGTACTCAGGACCAGGGCTGCTTTTCTGCCTAAGGTGGTAACTCCCTTCCATCTAGGGCTCTCCATTACCCTCCCTACCTTCTATCCTCCCCCTCACCCTTCCAAGGAGGAGGACAGACTTCACCGCTTGGACCCTAAGAGGGCGGTGAGCTTCTACCTGGACAGAACCAGAGAGTTTAGAGTGGATGACCAGCTCTTTGTTGGCACCAGAAGAGACAAAATAGTGCACAAACGCGCACTTTCAAGATGGATGGTCTTGTGCATCAAGATATGTGTTCGAGGCATGTGGGCTGCTGAATTCATATCTGTGCATAGATCGCCGCCTAGTGTTGGGTCCGGATGATTGCACTTTGTTGTCCTAGAAGAGTCTTCGAAGTATCACAAGATAGGTGACTCCTCCCCTGAACTACAGTGCGCATGGGCATCTTCTCCATCCTCAGATTGTTTTTTTCCGCCATTGGGTTCGGATGTTACTCCTATACTCCAACTTCGGAGTCGAAACAAAACTTTTCTAAAGGCCTTCGACTTTGACGGTATTGTTCTTGCTCGGTACCTCTTCACTCGATCAAGCTTTCCATCTCGAACCGGTCGTCGACGCGGGCCGTTGGGCCTTTTCGACGCCACGTGGGCCTGCTGTCGATGGAAAGGAGCCCGTTCAAAAGATGCCCACAATGCCACTCCAAGTTCCCGCATACTGACAAGCACTCATTATGCAACTAGTGCCTTTCACCAGACCATAAGGAAGAAACCTGCCCAGCCTGCGCCCAATTTCGGTCGAAGAAAACCATACGGATTCGATGGGCCCCTAGGCAAGAGATGCAGCGACAGGCACCGGAACCGGACAACATCTTCGATGATGACCAAAAACTTCCAGAAGCTCCAGATTCGGACCTAGAGATCGTCACCGTCGAGGACTACTCGGACTCCAATGACGAGATCCCACCGGGGCAAATCGTGAGTACACCAATTACCCCGATACCTAAGGCTCGGGTCGAGGCATCACCAAGAGGTCCTAGCCAAGATCTGAAAAAACATTCGACAGTCCCGCCATCCGGCTCAGCACTGAAACCTAAACCTTCAGAGACCCCAGGGCCAAGTAACGTCATCCCTAAGAAGATTCCAGAGCCCAAAAAGGTTGTCGACCCGAAGGGTGTCGACCTGAAGAAGGCCGTACAGCCCAAGAGCGTCGACTCAAAGAAAACTGTCGACCCAAAAAAAGGCCGTCCAGCCAAAAGGCGTCGACCCATAGAAAACATTAGACCCGAAGAAGGTCGTCGAACCGAACAAGCCAGCTGTACCAAAAGTCACCAAACCGACAAAGGTCGCCGACGGAAAGGGTGCCGTATCGAAGCCTGTAACCCGGCTGGAGAAGGCTATCGACCCAAAGACAAATGCTTCGAAAACACCAGTCGATCCCAAAAAGACCATCGGCTCTGCAAAGGACAGTCAGCCAAAAAAGCCTGTAGAGCACAAGAAACTAGTCGAACCGAAAGATCCCGGCCGACCCGAATTCACTCATCGAGCCGAAGAAAAGCACTAAGGCACCAAAAGTCTTCGAAGCAGAAGGTGTTTTCGACCCCAAAAAATCAAAAACACAACCAAAGACTGTGGAGGAAGAACTCTTCCATCCAGATCCATCAGACGACCAGGCAAAAAATATATATTAATCCTGAGACTGGTAAAGTCACAATCCTGCACAGGAAGAAGAGACCTCTGGACACAGACTCTCATTCCCCTATTCCACTAAAGAAGAAGGACTTTGGGACTTCTCCCTCTAGACCCTTCATTCCTTTCTATCCCATTATGCCTACTACTCCTTGTGCTCCTTACTCACCTTCTCACTATGGGGATAATAAGGGGAACACAGGGGAGGATCCTCAGCCTGATTATGATTATCCACAAGATCCTGACCTCCAAAATGAACCATGGGAGGAACGCACATCCCATCCCTGATGTCTCCTCTTATCCAACTAAGCCGTCACCTACTGATGACACCATTGTCTTCAACCAATTAATAGACAGGGCAGCGCAGTACCATAATGTAGACATGCATAATGACCCTGTAGAAGAAGACTTCTTATATGACACCTTCCCTACTTCAGAAAAAAGTGTCAGAACACTTCCTATGTTAAAGGGAGTGTTAAAACACGCACCTGACATATTTAAAGATACAGCCAGGGCACGGGTAATCAATCCCAGGATTGAGAAGAAGTATAGAGCAGCACCTACAGACCCTACCTACATCAGAGGGCAGTTACCATTGGACTCACTGGTGGTGGCTAATGCATGGAAAAGGGCCAACTCACAGACAACGGGGTAAGCCCCTTCCCCGATAAAGAAGATATTGGAGGCCTCAGGTAAAAGGGTAACCGCACAGGCCTCCAATTCATGGAGGATTGCGAATACACAAGCTCTGCTAGCTATTTACGACAGGACACACTATGACCAGCTTGAAAGCTTAATGCAACTCCTACCTGAGCCTTTTAAAGCCCAAGCTGATGACCTCATACAGGAGGGAAAATTCATTACAAACGCCTCCATCAAATGTGCGCATGATGCAGCCGACACTGCAGCCAGGTCTATTTATAATAGCGTTTTACTACGGCGACATGCATGGCTGCGTATTTCGGTCTTCAAGAACGAAGTGCACTCCACCATTCTTAACCAGCCAGTCAATCAAGACTTTCTTTTTGGCCCTGCTGTCGACACCATTTTAGATAAAATGAAAAAGGACACAGAAACCGCAAAGTCAATGGGAGCATTGCAGTTTCAGCAACATAGAAGTTCCTTTCGACGCTCCTCATACAGGGCAGCTACATGAGGCAATACCTCGCAAACGTCATCTTCATTCAAAGGCAACACACAAGGTTTCTTCACCAAAAACTCCAACAGAGGAGGTTATAGGGGCAACAATAATAAGGGAAGAGGACGTGGAGGCAATAACACCAGAGCCTCCACTGCCACAAAACAGTTACTTCATCACGCTACCTCCAGACCACCTAACACCGGTCGGAGGCAGACTCCAACAATTCCTACCTGTCTGGAACGCAATTACCACGGACAGGTGGGTGAGACAAATTATCCAGTATGGTTATTGCCTGGAACTCACTTCTACCCCACCAAACATGCCGCCCAGACACCGTCCTATGTCCAAAGAACACATCACCCTGCTGCAACAAGAGGTGAAATGCATGCTGGAAAAGGGGGCCATAGAGCCAGTCCCTTTCCAACACCAAGGAACAGGAGTATACTCCCTATACTTCCTTGTTTCCAAGAAGGACGGTTCCCTCAGACCAATATTGGACCTCAGACCCCTAAATCAATACATACTGTCGGAGCACTTCCATATGATCACACTACAGCAAGTGCTCCCATTACTACAGCAAGGAGACTTCCTAGCAACATTGGACCTCAAGGACGCGTATTTTCACATACCCATCCACCCAGCTCACAGAAAATATCTCGGGTTCACAATAGAAGGTCAGCACTACCAATTCAGGTTCTGCCCTTCGGGGTAACCACGGCTCCAAGAGCGTTTACAAAATGCTTAGCGACAGTAGCTGCACATCTCAGGAGGCAACACATCCACGTGTTCCCGTATCTAGACGATTGGCTAATACAAGCAAAATCGTAAAAACAGTGTGCAAGAGACACGTCTCAAACACTTCAGCTGCTACACAGCCTAGGGTTTTCGATAAACTATCCAAAATCGCATCTGCAACCGTCCCATACACAACAATATCTGGGAGCCACTATAGATACCTCAGTGGCAAAGGCATACCCAAACTCAGCGAGGATAGCCAGCATGCAGATGCTCATTCGCAAATTTCTGCCACAACACTCTGTGCCAGTTCGAGTCTTCATGCAGCTCATAGGCATGACGTCCTCCTGCATATTCATTGTCCCCCATTTCAGACTTCAAATGCGTCCATTGCAAGAATGCCTAGCACGGCAATGGAGCCAGGCTCAAGGACAACTAAAAGACCTAGTGTTGGTAGACAGTCGCGCTCACAACTCTCAGCAGTGGTGGAACCCACAAAACCTTTCCAAGGGGCGACTGTTCCAAGAGCCGGTTCCACAACTAGTACTAACAGCGGACGCATCACTGACAGGCTGGGGAGCCCAGCTCTTTCACTACACAGTGGGCACTGGACAACCAAACAAAAGAAACTGCATATCAGCCAACTAGAGTTGCTAGCGATATTCCTAGCCCTGAAAGCATTCCAAAAATACTTGTACAGCAAGACTGTGTTGATCCGGACGGACAACATGACCGCAATGTACTATATCCAGAAACAGGGAGGAACACACTCTCCACAGCTGTCCCACTTGGCACAGAGCATATGGAAGTGGGCAATACCAAAAGACATCTTTCTCCTAGCAGAACACCTTCCAGGGAAAGACAATCAGATAACAAACCTGCTCAGCAGGCACAGCCAACAACTACACGAATGGGAGATTCACCCCCAAGTTCTCCAGCCATTCTTCAAAGAGTGGGGTCACCCAGAGATAGACCTGTTTGCCACAAAACAAAACTCGAAATGCCAGTACATTGCCACCAGGTTCCCATATCCGTTGTTACAGGGCAATGCGATATGGATGAACTGGTCAGGCAGATTTGCGTACGCTTTTCCCCCAGCACCGCTGATTCCGCTGGTGGCACGCAAACTGCAGCAACAGTCACTCACACTAATCCTAGTTGCTCCCACATGGGCGAGACAGCCATGGTACACAATGTTCCTGGAGCTTTCAGTAGTTCCTCATCAAAGGCTGTACCTCGCACCCCATCTTCTAACTCAGAACCATGGAGAAATCAGACACCCAGATCCCAATCATATGAACCTAGCGATCTGGCTCCTGAAGTCTTAGAATTTGGATACCTTAACTTGCCTCAAGACTGCATGCACATCATTAAGGAGGCAAGACAACCTACTACAAGAGCGTGCTATGCAGCTAAATGGAAGAGATTTGTTATTTACTGCAACAATAACCAAATCAACCCATTAGATGCTTCCATACAAAACATTATATGTTACCTGCTGCATCTTCAAAGATGCAACCTAGCATACTCTTCAATAAGACTACATCTCGCTGCTATAGCAGCATACCTTCAAAACAGGCAACACCTTTCACTGTTTAGGGTACCAGCAATCAAGGCTTTTATGGAGGGTCTTAAAAGGGTGATCCCTCCAAGACACCCTCCTTCCCCAGTCTGGAATCTAAATATAGTACTTACCAGACTTATGGGACCTCCTTTCGAACCTCTACACTCATGCGAACTGCAATTCCTAACGTGGAAGGTGGCATTCTTGATTGCCATTACCTCACTCAGGCGAGTTAGAGAGTTACAAGCACTAACAATTCAAGAACCTTTCATGCAAGTACATTCTAACAGGGTGGTTCTTAGAACAGACCCTAAGTTTATGCCAAAGGTTGTATCCAATTTCCATATTAATCAATCAATAGAACTGCCAGTGTTCTTTCAAAATCCACAGTCAGTAGCTGAAAGAGCCCTTCACACACTAGATGTAAAGAGAGCTCTGCTTTATTATGTGGACAGAACGATATCATTTAGAAAAACAAAGCAATTATTTGTTGCTTTTTCCCCACACCATAAAGGAAATCCAAAATCAAAGTCAGGAATAGCCAGATGGATAGTTAAATGCATTCAAATATGCTATCAAAAGGCCAAACGCACTTTAATCGCCCCCCCAAGAGCACACTCTACAAGAAAAATTGGGGCATCCATGGCTTTCCTAGGGAATATTCCTCTTGAAGACATATGTAGGGCAGCCACATGGACTACCATACACACTTTCACAAAACACTACTGTGTAGACGTGCAAGCAAAGCAGCAAGCTTCTGTAGGCCAGGCTGTCCTCAAAACTCTTTTTCAAACTGCTGCAGCTGGCACAGGTAACCACCGCTAGAGGAGATACTGCTATACAGTCTATGCACAGATATGAATTCAGCAGCCCACATGCCTCGAAGGGAATATGCTACTTACCAGTATGCATCTGTTCTTGGCATGTAGGGCTGCTGACATTCATATCGCCTGCCATCCTCCCCGGTGCCTGTCGCAGCTGCAGCATTATCTTTTGCATGGCCATCTCTTACTTTACTATCTCCATCTCTGCCACAATGGCGAAAAACAATCTGAGGATGGAGAAGATGCCCATGCGCACTGTAGTCCAGGGGGAGAGTCACCTATCTTGTGATACTTCGAAGACTCTTCCAGGACAACACGGTGCAATCATTCAGACCCAACACTAGGCGGCGATCTATGCACAGATATGAATGTCAGCAGCCCTACATGCCAAGAACAGATGCATACTGGTAAGTAGCATATTCCTTCTCTTTGGCGGGTAAGGAACCTCCTGAAGGTTTAAGAGCTCATTCAACTAGAGCAAGGTCTGCTACATCTGCTTGGTCTAGGGGTGTACCTGTAGAAGACATTTGTAGGGCGGCGACTTGGGCTTCCCTCCACACTTTCGCGAAGCATTACTGCTTGGATTCCGAAGTGAGGAGGGACGGCCATTTTTCGTGCTCTGTCCTCCAGGATTTTCTGGTATAGGAGAGTGGACACCCTCCTCCGGGAGTAGGGACTGCTGTGGGGCTCTATTCACAAGGTGAGGAATCCACTGGCAGATGTATCCATCAGAAGAACAAGTTACTTACCTTCGGTAACGCTTTTTCTGGTGGATACAGTGTGCCTGTGGATTCCTCACTGACCCACCCGCCTCCCCGTTGTCCACTCTTCTATACCTAAGTTATTGTCAATGTTTTAATGCATATGTTTGCTTTCTAAGGTAGTGTGTTATCCTACTTGGTTAGCTTTATTGTCTTCACACTGTGTATGTTATCTTGACAGTTGTGTACTGTGTATACTGTGTATATATCTACTGTTGTCCGTCCGTGTGCCTCGAAGGCACGGAAAAAGGGCGGAACTGATGTCATCACGCCCACGTGGTCCTATTATGGAGTCGGTGACGTCAGATGAGCCGCGCCCAATGCCATGCTTCTGTGACGTCGGCGCGAAGCTACAAAAAGAATTTCCGAATGTTGCTGACGCAAGGGGATATTCACATGGTGAGGAATCCACAGGCAGATACTGTATCCACCAGAAAAATGGTTACCGAAGGTAAGTAACTTGTTCTTTAGACCCCGGGCTCCCGCCGGCGCGTCTTCGGGCCCAGTGGTCCCGTCTCCAGATCCTGTTGGCCCGGCGGCAGCGGCGCGGCCCTGGCGCCACAGTATCCGGCGCAGCCCCTTGATACGCCACAGAAGCCGCACTGGGTGACATTAATCCCACTCCTGCCCCTGTTCTCGAACCATTTCGTTCCGGCCTGAGATCCGCATTGGGCTACGGCGCCGGCTTCGACCGGCACTGTTTTCGAAGCCGTTCCCGATGCCGCTTGCCCCCTCTCCGGCTCCGGCCCTGCCGCCGGAGCTGGACGAGGACTGGGACGGCTCTGAGGGCCCCATTGCCCGGCAGTGTGACTCCGAGCAGGATTGGGTGGACGACCTTCAAGATGCAGGCAAGCTTGATGTGTCTTCTGACCCAGGGTTTGCCTCTCGTCCACCTACTATGGAGGAGGGCGCTTCCTACACCGTAGTGCTGCCTCAAGCTGAGGAGGCTCTAAATCTCGACCTCCCTATGGTGGCCCTTAAGACCAATGTCCTTACGGAGGTGCTCCAAACGGCTTCTACGTCCTCGAAGCCGCTGCGCCCTTTAAATGAGGCTCTCACCGAAGCCCTCCTGGGCACTTGGTTGTGACCGGCCTCGGGGGCACCGGTGGATAAAAATGTCACTAGACGTCACCGCCCTGCACCTGGTGATCCTGCCTTCTTGGCCACTCACCCCACGCCTGAGAGCCTGGTCATTCAGGACTCGACTTCGCAGAGTGCCTTTCCCACTGCCCCCGCCAGATAAGGACTCTAAGAGTCTAGACCAATTTGGCAAGAGGTTGTTCTCCTCAGCCAACTTGGGGTTGCGGTCGGTTAACACCGCCTTCTTATTGGGCCGTTACTCCCACGCAGTGTGGGATTCGGTAGCTGAGATTTTGCCTCAGTGTTCTGAGGAGGTCCAGGCTGTCCTTTCCCAAGCGATTGCGGAGGGAAAAACTCGGCGAAGTTTGCCATCAGGTGTGGTCTGGACACCGCTGATTCGTTGGGCAGGGCGATTTCCACGACTGTGGCGTTGCGGCGCCACGCCTGGTTGCTTTCCACTAGGTTCTCACCCGATGTCCAGGGCTCGCTCATGGACATGCCCTTTGATGGCTCCCGCCTTTTTGGCGATAAGGCCGACAATGCCCTGGAGCGCTTTAAAGACTCGCGGGCCATGGCCAAGTCCTTGGTCCTTTCCACAAAGAAACCTGCCCCTCCTGGATTTCGTTCCTTTCGTGGGCAGGGCAAGGGCCCCCAAGTACGCTGCTTCAACAAGACTGTGCAGAACCAGCGCAGCCGTAGATTCCGCAGGGGAGGGTCGGGTAACCAGCAGGTGGGTCCGTCCACCTCCAACCCCGCTGCTTCCGCCTCTAAGCCTTCCTAACCCTAGCTTCAGGGTGCACCCCATGCCGGTAGGGGGCAGGGTCTGCCACCACCTTCACCACTGGTGCGAAATTAAATCGGACAAGTAGGTGCTCCAGATAATCTGCCATGGTTACTCGCTCCCCTTTCTGTCCTCCCCTCCAGCCATGCCACCTCGGTAACATCGCATGTCGGGGGATCATTTGGCTCTTCTCCGTCAGGAAGTCACGGCCCTCTTGGCCAAGGGGGCCATCGAGTGCGTTCCCTGTCAGGAAGTAGGGTGTGGTTGTTATTCCCACTGCTTTCTGGTCCGCAAGAAGGACAAGGGGGGCCTGTTACCCATCTTGGACCTCTGGGACGTCAATTGTTCCTTCAGAAGGAGAAGTTCAAGATGCTGACTCTGGCTCAGGTCCTGGCTGCCCTGGGCCCTGGAGACTGGATGGTGGCATTGGACTTGCAGGACACTTATTTTCACATTCCTGTCCTTCCGGCCCATCGGCGCTACCTGCGGTTGATGGTAGGCCAGGAGCATTTTCAGTTTGCTGTGCTCCCCTTTGGCCTTAACAGTGACCCTCGGGTGTTCATGAAGGTGATGGCGGTGGTCGCAGCTCATCTGCGCAGGTCAGCGATGTCAGTCTTCCCCCACCTAGACGACTGGCTGTTGAAGGCGGGCTCACCACAGGCAGTCGTCACCCACCTCCAGACAAAGGCTGACCTCCTGCATTTGCTGGGGTTCTCCATCAATGTGCCGAAGTAGCACCGGAGTCCCTCACAGAAGCTCCTCTTCATCGGAGCGGTTCTGGATTCTACGCTATTTCGGGTTTATCCTTCCGAGCAGCGAGTCCGGGATATTGCATCACTCGCTGCTTTAGCGAGAAGCCAGTGTTGTGATTGTTCACCGGCCGCTACCTTGAGTGAAGAGCTCGCTCAGCGGTGCCGTTTGGGGGTAGCACACTAGTGCAGAGCCACGTTTTTTGGCACGAGTAGGCCTATTTAAACAGCCTAAAACAAACGTGCACGCCGGTGGCGCGCCAAAGGCAAGCCCGTCTACGCCCGGGCGTGCCAAGTGCCAGTTATGCTGGCCGATCAGAGTTGGATCAAGGTAGGATAACTTACTCTAGGGAGAGCCTGCTCTGTATTGGTAAGAGGGAGGGAGGAGGGGAACCTAAACCACCTGTAATCACAAGGGACGACCAGAACATTTTAAACTGGGCTACTGAACTGTAGATCTCTGGTAAATCATCATACAGAGATCTTCATCCTGGTGGAAGACCTGGAACTAGACGCCCTGTTCCTTACAGAGACGTGGACTCTCACTGACTCGCTGGTAGAATTGGGCCTTGCCAGCCCGGAAGGTTTTAAAATTTTCCACAAACCTAGAACTGGAGGGAGAGGGGGAGGAGTTGGGGTGATCTTCAAGGAAAGATGGGATTTCTCACCCTTGGAGATAGAGGCAGTGACAGGGATAGAAATATTGGGCTTCTCTCTGCAGGAAACAAGGGGGAGGTTAGTTACGGGTATGATATGCTACAGACCGCCAGGAGCAGATACTCAGTATCAAGTGTTGCTCGATACTATCACAGAGCTCTCCCTGGCTCACTCCAGAATGATTATACTGGGGGACTTTAATCTGTGGGATAATGGGACCTCAGATATTCATCTGAGAGAGCTGAGCCAATTATGTGAGAATTGAAATTTAGACCAGCTGGTTCAAGAACAGACACATCAGGGAGGGCATGTATTGGATCTGGTATTCGCAAATCAGACGGATACCAAGATAATCGATATACGGCCGCAAAACTGGTCGGATCACTTCTTGGTGCACTTTCATATTCCAATCCCCCAATTGGAGACAAGTAGAAGAACTACTTTCCGACAGGGAAGAGAATGGGCTAAGCTAATCAATAATAAACTATACCTGACACCCCCCCCCCATCAAAATCAAAATCTGTTTGCTACATCTAGTTCCACCGAGAAAAACTGTCTGGAATACTGCAACTTTATTGATAGGTCCCTGGATAAAGTAATCCCTTTTAAGAGACTAAAAAACAGGAAGAAAGCCTCTGCCCTATTGTTTAGTGTGGAACTGAAAGTTCTTCGTTCCAGTCGTAAGAGGCCGAAAGAAAATGGAGGAGAAACTATGCGGATATAGATAGAAAGGAATTGAAAGCAGCTCAGGCCCGCTTCAAGGAAGGCATTGCGAAGGCTAAAGCAGATTACTTCGCCGACTCTATTTTGCATGCTCTAAAGCATTGTTTAGCATCATGGGGAATCTTTCACACCCTACCTGTACAAACAATAAGGTGATCGCCTCACGGAAACTCTGCGATTCGATCGCAATATATTTTTTTAAGAAAGTCAGTAAGATTGTGGGCGAGGTAGGCCCCAATAATAATAACACTGCACGTGACATGGCTGAAAGCTCACGAGAAGAATTTATAGCAATCTCCTGTCTGGAAAACTTCCAGGTTCCATCTGAGGACCGGTTTAATGAGCTAGCCATGAGCATTACCTCTGGCTCACCTCTGGACCCACTGCCAGATAGAATATGGAAAACATATGAAAAGGAGACCTTTCCTTTGGTTGCTCCAAATCTCCATCCAATCCCTAGAAGGAAATATGGAAGAAGGTGATAGTCCTTCCACTACTCAAGAAACCCTCCCTTGATCCCCTGGCCCCAGCTACTTTCAGACCAATATCTCTCCTTCCGTACCCGGTTAAGATCTTGGAAAAAATTGTCAGTAAAACCCTGTCTGGATATCTGGAGGATAACCTCCTGCTAGACAAGGATCAGTTTGGTTTCCGCCCGGGTCACAGTACTGAAACCGCTTTGGTCACCGTCATGGACAATCTTCGGATGCGAGCAGATGAGGGAGAATCCTCCGTCTTCGTTTTACTAGATATGTCTGCCGCATTCGACACGGTGAACCATACAGTACTGCTGGAGAGATTAAAAAAGATGGGGGTAAAAGGATGTGCTCTGAAATGGCTACGTTCCTACCTAACTGGAAGGCATCAGATAGTGTCACTGCCCCTTTATGAGACGAGCCTGTCTCTAGTGGTGCATGGGGTTCCGCAGGGATCGGCGATCAGCCCCATTCTTTTTAATATCTATCTGCGTCCCCTTCTCTCCTTAATCAAGTCCTTCGATATCGACCTTGCCAATTATGCAGACGACACCCAACTGGTGTTCTCCCTGAAAGGGAAAGGGGCTGTATCGATGGACAAGTTTCAAGAGTGTATGCGCCAGACAGCAGGACTGCTCAGGCAGAACGCTCTACAAATCAACGTGGGGAAAACAGAGGTGCTGTTCTGCCCCTCTTCCAGAGTGCACCAATCGCTAATGCCAGACTTCAAACTCACCCCAGAGGATGACCCCTTAACTCTGGAAAAACGGTGCGTAACCTGGGGGTACAATTGGAGGGTAATCTCCAGATGGAATCCCAGGTCAACAAAACAACTAACCTTTGCTTTGCTGCGAATGCTACGCCAGATCCTCCCGCTCCTGCCTAAGGACATGCGTCCTATTGTGGTACAGAGTGTAATTCTTAGTAGACTGGACTACTGTTATGCTCTGTATTTGGGAGCCCCGCAGTACATCATACAGAGATTACAGAGAGTCCAGTCAAAGGCAGCTAAACTGGCCCTGAATAGGCACCGGAGGACCTAAACGACTGCAGCACTGAGAGATTTACATTGGCTGCCCATTAAGGAGAGGGTCCGCTTTAAGTCCCTATGCATCGTGTACAAAGCGATGCACGGCATGGGCCCTATCCCTTTACGGGAAAATTTTTCTTGGTACAATCCCGAAAGGCAGCTTCGCTCTTCCAATACAAACCTGGTAAAGACCATCAGATTTAAGAGAGCTAGGACGGGGGGTAGAGCCTTTGGAGTTATAGCGGCGCAACTCTGTAATGAGCTACCCCATCCAACTAGACAGTCCCATATGGTAATCAGCTTTAGAAAGCTGGTGAAAACATGTTTGTTCCCAAGGGGCGATATCTAGTCCTCCCGCTGTAATGGTGGACCGGTTCAGCCGCAATATCTTCTGATGTTTAAGCGCCAGGATACCCGTAGGGGGACAGTTTTTTGCGCTATATAAATATTTGATACATACATACATATTCAGGCTATGATTCCACTCTTTCAGCCTCTATCACGGGTATCAGTCAGGATGACCCTCCGGCTGCTGGGCCTCCTGCATCCTGCTGGTCGATCATGCAGGATGGCATATGCTTGCTCTGCAGTGGGACCTGAAGTTCCAATGGACGCATCACCAGGGGAACCTGTCCGATTACGTCCAGATCTCGGAGGGCACTGCATAGCAGCTCCAGTGGGGGCTCACAATCCGACATTGGGTCCAGGGCAGATCACTCTCCCTTCCCTAACCGCAGCACACAGTAGTGACGGACGTGTCCATCCTGGGATGGGGGGGGGCCACATGGGAGAGGCGGAGATCAGAGGCCTCTGGTCTCCGGCGGAGTCCAGACTCCATGTCAACTTTCTGGAGCTTCGGGCGATCCGGTTTATACGAAGGCATTCCTTCCCGCTGTCAAAAGGAAAGTGATGCAGGTTTTCACAGACCACACCACTGCCATGTGGTACTGCAACAAACAGGACAGTGGGGTCGTGGACCCTATGTCAGGAGGCTCTGCGTCACTGGACATGGCTTGAACCGCAGGGCATTTCCCTGGTGGATCAACACCTGGCAGGATCACTGAACGCCTTGGCGGATTAACTCAGCCGCATGTGCATGATGGATCACAAATTTCATCTTCACTCGGACGTGGCACAAGGTCTCTTTCGACATTGGGGAGAGCTTTAGTTAGATCTATTCTCCTACTAAGAGAACGCGCAATGTCGTCAATTCTGCAGGTTGGAATTTCCAAGGCGGCACTCGCTAGGGAACGCTTTTCGTCACGAGTGGAGTTGCGGTCTGTTGTACGCCTTTCTGCCTATACCACTTCTGCCCAGAGTGCTGAAGAAGATCAGGCGCAACCGGGCCGAAGTCATTCTTGTGGCTCCCGACTGGGCTTGAAGATTTTGGTATCCCGAGCTACTCAGTATGACGATCGATTCCCTGATCCGACTGCTTCTTCGGTAGGATCTTCTGTCGCAGTAGCAGAGGTCGGTCCTCCATCCGAACCTGTCCAGTCTTCATCTCTTTGCGTGGCGATTGAGGGGCAGCAGTTGATTCCTTTCGACTTGCCTCCTGAAGTCTGTGATGTCATCCTTGCAGCCAGGCGTCCCTCCACTAAGTTGGTATACGTCTGCAGGTGGAAGAGATTTGTGGCATGGTGCACAGCAAAGGCTGTGGATCTCCTTTCTGCCCCTCTTTCAGAAGTTCTTCTGTTCCTTCTTTCTTTGGCACAGCAGTGCTCTGCTCTGGGTTCTAGCAAGGTCTACCTTTCTGCTATTGCTGCCTTTCTCAGGCTTCCTCAGCAGCCCTCTTTTCAAGTCCCCTTTTGTAAATAGATTCCTCAAAGGCATTATTACTCCTCTTTTCCCTCCTATTCCTTTTGTAATGCCACAGTGGGACTTGCATATTTAATGTGTGCTCCTTTTGAGCCTCTTCACAACTGTCCTCTTCATCTGCTGACTTTGAAGACTGCTTTCCCGGTTGCCATCACCTCTGCCAAGAAGCAGTAGATCCCAGAGTGCTGTGCTGTGGACTGACGCGAGCGAGCGAGAGGACGCACTGGGAGGCTCTTGACCAGCTTCAATCACCTCGCTTCTCCCCCTCTGCAGCTCAGGTGAAGCGTCCTCTTGGCTGGTGTCTTTCCCCCGTCCCCTGCTCTCCTGCTCCCCTGCTACCCGTGGAGCAGGACAGGACAGGACAGGACAGGACAGGGCAGGGCAGGGAAGGAAAGGAAAGGAAGGGCATCGAGGTCCGTACAGCAGCGGCACCAGGTCTGAGCGGCAAGGTTTGCAGCCGCTCTAAACAAAAAGCATTTAGAGCCGCAAATAAAATTTGGGAATGGCCCGGTCGCGGCGGGAGCCGCAGTGAGTCACCCTGTAGCGGCAGGAGACGCAGGAACATTTTTGGCACCATTTTGACTGAGGGTGAGTGCTGTTACATACATATTGAGGCTTGGGATCTGCTGACTTTGTGTGCTCCCAATTCGAACGCCGAGAGAAAGGGCGGGCAGAAGCGGACTATTCCTCCCACAGCACAGCCCAGCCCCAGGTCCCGGCCCCGGCCCCAGCTTGGTTGCGGCCTTGTCTGCATAGTAAAGTACAGCGCAGAGCTGCCCACCGGAACACGGGATCACAAAGATCATAAAAGACCACAAAAGATCATAAAGAACTTTGAGATGTGGAGCACTTGAAGGAGCATTGAAGGCGCAAGGCAGGCACAAGGTGGAGGAGGTGTGGTATTCCCCGCACATTGAGAACAGAGAGCAGAGAGCCGCCGTGAGCCGCGGCAGGTGCGCGGTGCATGCAGGCTTCGGCAGCTGAGGTGAGCTGAGCAGAGCTGAGCTGAGGTGAGGTGAGGTGAGCCACTCACCAGTCCACCCTTCTACCACCTTCCACCACCCACCATCACGCTGCCGCCCAACCCCCTCCCCGGCGCTCCATCACTCACTCTGCTACCCGTTTCCCACCCTCCAGTAGCCCAAACGGAACACAGCAAAGCTCCAAGCCTAACGCCCACTAGACAAACCCGCAGGTCAATCCAGAAGGGCAAGACCCGGCGTTAAGGGGAGTCGCCACACCGTCATCAAGCCGTCGCCAAGCCCGAGGGGGTCGAGGGGGGGCCACCAGTTAACAGGTGAGAAGCCCTGCCCTGGTCCCTGTTCTCTGGCTCTCTCCCTAAACCTCCGTGCACTTACCACCCCTGACAGGTTAGGAGGAGTGCAGCCCCCCCTGTTAAACCGGTGATTAACCGCTTGGGGTTCGTCATGGAAAACCCCAAGCCACTTCGAAGACTCCCACGAAGGAAGGGTATTACCCTCCGCTCTGCCTCCCCCGGAGGGGCCCAGCAGGAGTCGCCACCACCCAAAGACGAGATGTCAAACACAGGCGGCCTATCTTCGCAAGTGCAATTGCAACCTCGGATTAGCGAGTTTTTTATTAAAACCCCTGTCCAAAAGGGCTTCTCCTCTATCCAATCCTCAGCAGGATACAGACTTAAAAGCTGACGCCCAGACTGATAACCACCGCTCCCACGGACTTGCCTACGTTAAAAACTCAACCCCGGAGAAACCCTCTCTACCCTCACCCGAATCTTCCACCACACATGAGACACTCCATGAGTCATTTTACAAGACACACCAGTTGCTCATCCTATCTCAGGAGGTTGCCGTTACGACTCATGACAGCTCTCTTCTCTCACTGAGCGCCTTCTCTGCAGCTTCAGGAAATCCATCCTTATCAGCCCTCAGCTCAGACTCCACAAACATCACGACTTTAAACAACGCGACTAAGCTAGAAGTCCAAGCCCAAGTCCATGGCAGCGTTCTGTTTTCACCATCTGAATACACTGAAAACTGTTCTATCGCAGACTTAACATCGAAGGCTCAATTACAACCCAGTCCAAGTGCATGCTCGGGGGCCCCTTCAACTAGCCAGAACGTCCTCCTACCTTCAAACAAGAGCCCAAAAAATGAAGGCCTCTCATTATCTCACAAACTATCCAACCGATTCCTGACCTCCCTAGAAAGCCGAATTGAGGAATCACTCGCCCACTCACCAGGCTTAAGTCCTTCCTCAAACTTCTTCAGAAACCCTCCAGAGGACCAGGAATCATCCGTGTTCACTCGGACCCCATAAACTGTATTTCGGTCTCACTGACATCCCTCTATGCCAAACAAGATGCAATTGCCAAGGCCACACTATGGCAGTCGCAGAAAATGGAGCTGCAGATCGATCTAATGCAAACTCTGGCATCAACACTGTCGGATCTGGGCTCCAGGATATGCACCCTCGAAGGCCTGGTAGGGACAATGGGCAATCTGAATTCTTGTCCCTGTAGCCCAATAATCAACAAACTCTCGTCTCTCCCCGAAATCATGGGCGCAATCCTGAACAACGTTGAGTGCCACAGCTGCAGACAAGGAAAATCTCAGCCTATGCCCATGCAAGAGTTTCAAATTCCATCTATCCTCGAAGACCCTTTGCGCTCCGACTCACTAGCCGGCCCATGCCCTGTGAGAAAAAATAAACCCCCCTCGTGCCGACAAAGCTATTAAAAGTTCGGCCAGCCTTTCATTAGGGACCAGCCCCGGCCCGCTCCAAGCGGGCTTGGAACTCACCGAAACCACATCGGAGCAAGTATCAACCATGCGATCCAATCTCTCCGACAGCACCCATACGGGCCTGACTCACAGCGTTTCTAAGCCTCCAACGAAAACCTCACTGTCAAGGCGGGAAAGGAAAAAACTTAAAAAACAATCTAAAAAACAACGCTTATTGAAAAGATTGGGGCTCGAAGGGTTAGCGTCACTCAGTGTACCAGGTAATAAACCAAGGGGTCTCCCCTACTTCCCCATTTTCAACCCACCTGTAAAACCCAAAATAAAAAACATAGAGAAATGTAAGCCCCCCGCTGGCTCAATGGTCATCAGGGAACAGCCCGGGTCACCAACCCTGGGCAGTTCCGGGATCACGAGCCCCAGAAGCACCCACCTCAACCACAGTAAACGTATTACTGCCAAACAAATCTACAGGAATAAGTACCAAAGACCACAGCGCTGGAAACCAGAATAACCCTGTACAGATCACTGAAGCAGTAGTGGAAGACCGGAATAGTCCACCTCAACCCCAGGGAATGGCAGAAATCAAGAACACGGATCTTCACAGCCCAATAGTGGGCACTGCCACAGACCGCAGTCAAGTCAAGTCAAATCAGTAAATTTATATAGCGCGCTACATACCCAGAGGGTCTCAAGGCGCTTGAAGAGGGGTGGGGAATTACTTCAATTAGAAGACCTAACTAAAGCCTGTTGGGACTTCCATCCACAGCCGCGGAGCTACTCTTTGCCTCAAGTGCCACAAGTTTTGGGAATGACAAGTCAATTGGGGGGGTCTATTTACCCACCTGAAGCACGCTTCCAACTCCTGATGGCGACAGCTCCTTTACCTGGAACAGCCAGGATCACCAGAGCCCGGAAAAGAGAGCAGAACTAGTATTTTATCCACACTACGTATGATACTCTTAACAGATGCAATCTCCACTGTCTATTCAACTGCATTCCAGCACTGGCTGGGATCACCTCCTCAGACCTTACATCAGTCAAGTTCTCCACAATACCAGGGAGAGGGGGCTCAGAGGCCACCATTACAACATGGTCCCAAGAATCCATTAGGAATGCAATTTTTAAGGAAGCCAACCAATTTGAAAACTGGGGCATTGAAATGTGGGTTCCCACCCAACAAAAATACCCCCACGTCCTTCTCCCACAGGCCCCTGCGAAACAGCTTACCAGCGTACTGAAGGGGTCCCGGGGCGCAACCCATGCCTGGCTTCCAGAAGCGTCGAAAGCTGACAATCTCCTAAACATTGCATGCTATAAAAATCAACGTATGATAAGCTGCAAATTTAACTGCCCTGTCCACCATGTCAATGACATGCGCTACGGAGACTTAGTCCCAGAGTCGTCAATTAACTTTGCCCAACAACAGCGATCCACCTAACAAGAACACCAACTGGCCCGATTCCAAACTAACTATCACATCTTGAAACACGAGCGGGCTAAAGTCAACCCTTGCTTCAAAATCAGCCGTTGAATTCCTGAACAAAAGCGACATAATTTGTTTTCAGGAGACCTGGTCTCTATCCCCATCGCCTTTGCTTGGTTATCATCAACTTTTTCAACCGGCATCTTACGGAAGACCCTCAGGGGGCCTCTCCATTTTCATCAGTCACAGGTGCAAGTTAACGGCTACCTCTGTCACTCGGAACCTGACGGCAGGGCAGACGGTTCTGATTACCGGTCTGTCTTTTTCAGGCAGGGCACGCTCTATCCTCCTAATTAACATTTATCATAATACTGCAAAAACCGCAAAATCAACTACAACGGATCTGATGATAAAACAACTGGAAGACCTTCTAGCAGAATTTGCATCAACGGAGGTACTACTACTAGGAGATTTCAACATCAAAGACCTCGCATCCAATGGTCTCTTAGCAAGGAAAAATAAAGAGCAAGAAGCGATGATCACTTTTCTAACAACCCATAACTTCCGCTCGGCTCAGCAAATCTCGCTGAAACTGCACCCTGACGCCCATTTCTTGCCAACATTCAGGAGAATCTCAACCATTGACTACATCTTTCTTTCCCCGCTTCTGGGTAATCGTCTGGCCAGGATGGAAATTCCCTATTGTTTGGAGAGTGACCATAACCCCATAGTGGCCACACTGGACCTGCAAGTCGCCCTCGAAACGACAGATGTGGGGCATTCAACGCGAGCCGAATTGCACACTATGGTTAGAAGAATCAAAAGGGACCCACTGGGATCTGCCAAGGTGGGAACCTGGCTCAAGGGCGAAACGCGTAACTTCAGACATAGTGCCCCGACAAAATCACACCACCGGTGGGATAACTCCATTGCTAAGCTACAGGATCTCCTGGCCAGGCCCGTGGTCCATCATAGAACATTCGGGCCACATCCAAAGCAAACCCATGACCCATTGTTAGCCTCTCAAAGAAAGACCCTCAGGAAGGCCGTCCGCCAGCACAAACTGATTGGAACCGTGCACACCGCCAAAAAGGTGGCACTGCTGCGGACGACCTACAAGAAATCCCTATGGGAGACCAAGAGACTCAAAGAACAGTCAGAGTGGGTAAAAATTTCGACCTTCTCAAGAGCAAAAGTCAGTCCCAGTTTTGGTATTATAGGAACAAACTCCGCTCCACCAACAAGACGAGAGGAAATGCAGTCTGTGAAGAAGCCTGGGCCCTGCATGTGTCCGATCTTTATCGCAGTGACCCTGGCGACCCCGCGGTGATAGAACTAAGAGATCGTGCCGCTTCCATTTAAACAGAAACTTTAGAACTGACCACTGCAGCCGAGGTCACCAAGCATCTGCGAGCCATGAAAAAAGACGGAGCTCCAGGGCCCAACGGTCTCCCAGCAGGGTTATTTAAATGCGCCCCGGAAGAGTGGGCGGACCTTCTGACTCCCCTATTTAACAACGCTTTCGCGACAGGCCAGCTCCCAGACTCTTGGTTAGGTTCGACTTTATGCCCCATATTCAAGAAAGGTGACCCTGCGTCACCGGCTAACTATCACCTCATTGCCCTATTAGACCTGGAGGCAAAGGCATACGCTCGATGTTTTCTTTGGTTGCTTGAAAAATGGGTCGAAGAAAATAACATAATACCATACTACCAAACTGGGTTCCGGGCATCGGCCTCCACAATAGACAACATCATTACTCTAGCCGCTCTGAGTCAAACAGCAGCACTAAAAAACCATCTTCCACTATATTGCTGCTTTATAGACTACAGCGCGGCTTTTGATAAAGTGTCTCGGAACATCTTGTGGAGGAAGCTGAACAAATGGGGGATTCCGCATGACCTACTAGGTGCACTCATTTCCCTGCATAATAACACGTGGGTGCGAATTAAAACCAGCCCAAAGACACTTTCTTCAAGAATTGCCGTCGAAGATGGGCTCAAGCAAGGCTGTGTTCTTGCCCTCTGCTGTTCAATCTCTACACAGCCGACCTCTGTACATTTTTGGAGAATAGTAACCATCTCCCAGCAAAACTGGGACCCGCTAAAAAGCCTCTTCACATATTACAATATGCAGATGATATTGTAATAATGGACCAAGCAAAATCGGGTCTCCACGGGCATTAAGTATGCTTCATACATATAACTCCGCCAATGCCCTGAAAATCAACCAGGCAAAGACGAAGGTACTGGTATTTGGCAGATGTAAGAACAAGAAATGGTTGGCATGGAACATCGGGCCCGCCAGGATTAACACAACAGTAAAATATAATTACCTGGGAGTCTGGTTCAACGAGACGTCCAGGCCTACAGCTCACCTAGCCGCTTTGCAAAAGAGAGCAGGCGCAATTACATATTCCCTGACCCGGCTGAACCAAACTTTGAGCAGCCCCTCTGCAGAAGCCATCCTGAAGGTGGCTAAAGCTACTTTACTTCCTGCATTAACTTATGGACACCAGGCCTTTCCTGGAGCATGCTCCTCCAGTCTTGAGCTCGCCCAAATCTCCACCTACAAAAACCTTTTCCATCTGCCAAGTTTTATTCAGCGGGCAAGACTACGATTGGAGCTGGGCCTACCAAGACAATCTCTTCACTGCGAGGCCGATATCCTGAAATATTTTATTAGGACCCTAAAAGCAGGTGATAACACTCTTAAATTCCAGCTAAAAGGAATCCTGTCTAGCCATGGCAATCCCTGGAATACCCAGATTATAAAGGCCATAAGAGTGTTAGAGATTGACGAGTCAACACTCCCCTCAGTCACTATCCCATACTCTGCCTGGAAAAGCACCATCAATAAACAAGTCAAACTTATTTCTCAGTCCATGGATCTGCAGGCTCTAAAGACATCAACCATTCTGCTGCCCTTGAACTCTTCGTATCTTCTTGGGCGTCCACAAGCATACTGCCAGGAAAACTTAAGCAAAGTGGCTCGGAAGAACATAATGTTTATGCGACTTCTAGGCCTGCGCTCGACGGCCTTCAACTAATGGGCCCCAACAAGCGAGGGGGGGGGCTTGCAGGCTGTGTAAATACCACTCCGAATCATGGCTGCATCTCCTGTGCTGCTGCCCGGCACTAGCAGCCCCCAGAAGGTCCCTTTTGAAACCCTTGTTCTTAAAATGGGGCGCCAGGGCGTGCTGGGAGGCCTCAGCCTTGTGCTTTATATCTACTGACATTCAAGTGCTCGCTAGGTTTGGAAAATTTGTGAGACTTTTGGACAATCTTTTATTACCTCCCCTGCTTGCCATGCTTCTCCCCCCTCCCCCTCTCCCTCAAAGACTCATTACAGACTTTTTTCTTCCTTTGGCCCAGTACTCTCTGTCTTAACTATTTTATCCGGCCAAGCATAGCAAAACGCTCACATAGGGAACTATAATACTGCTCTTCAATAAGCATATTGGTCTCTAAGCCTTGAAAATTGTTCTTTAGCCTTGTTTTTACTTGATAAATGTGCTAAAAGCTAAATTTTATACTCGTGCTAAAGTAGATTTTGTACAGCAATGGTTTTAAGTAACTGTGCTAAATTATTAAAAAAAACTTGAAACCTCTGCCAAGAGAGTGAATGAGCTCCAGGCTCTTTCTTGTAAACTTCCTTTTCAATCTGTCCATCTGGACAAGGTTGTGCTCAGAACACGTCCATCCTTTCTGCCAAAGGTTGTCACTGCCTTTCACATAGGGCAGACCATCACGTTGCCCACCTTCTTTCCGCCTCTGCATCCTTCCAGAGAGGAAAAGAGGCTCCACCGTCTGGACCCAAAATGTGCGCTCTCATTTTACCTGGACCGCCCACAACAGTTCCGGGTGGATTACCAGCTCTTTGTTGGCTACGTTGGCGCCAAGAAAGGTCGGACCGTACACAAGCGGACTTTCTCCCAATGGGTCGTCTTGTGTATTAAAGCCGGATATTCTCTTGCTAAAAAGGAGCTTCCGGTGGGGCTGCACGCCCAATCCACCAGGGAGATGGCTGCCACTACGTCATTAATACGTGGTGTCCCCTTACAAGACATCTGTCGGGCAGCTACGTGGGCCTCGCTGCACACTTTTACTAAGCACTATTGCCTGGACAGCCAAGTCTGGAGAGACGGCTTCTTTGGCCGTTCTGTTCTCCAGGACTTTCTGGTGTGATCTTGGTTTGCAGACCCACCACCGGAGTTGGTATTGCTGAGGTATCTATTCTAAGGTAAGGAATCTATCAATACGTGTTTCTTTCAGATGAACAAGTTACTTACCTTCGGTAACGATATATCTGTAGGAAACTTTAGTTAGTTATAGATTCCTTACCGCCCCACCCATCCTCCCCGTTCTGCAAACTGATTTCTAAGGTTAAGATCATCCCTTTCAGGACCCTAGTTTCAATGCATCAGTGGTCAGTATTTTGCATGGCTCTGCGTTCTGGCGTGGAAAGTAGTCTACAGAACTGACGTCAGCGCGTAAGGGCGGCGTCTAAGCTGCTGCGACGCCATCTCGGCGACCACAACGCTAACGACTGATGCGGAGCCGCTCAACGCCACCTTCCGACACACAGGGTTACTGCTGACAAACTTTCCGGATCCAGTCTGACACCTGGGGGTAATTCTAAGGTAAGCTACAGCTACCCCAGCTAGGGGGTGTCCCGGCGCTTAACTAAAGGTATACATAACCACTGCTTAGATGAACCACTTGCAACCTAATCCCTAGGAAACAAATAGGTCTTAATCGCCTTCCTAAAAGGTAGGTAGCTGCTGATACTACGGATATGAGATGGCAAAGAGTTCCATAGTTTAGCAGCCTTAAACCTAAAAGCTCTACCTCCTGCCCTAGTTTTATTTATCCGATGTACTAACAGCAGGTTATGGCCAGAGGAACGGAGGTGGCGTGAGGGCTCATAGGGCGTGACTAAGTCTTTCAAAATTTCAGGAGAAGCCAACCTCCAAGCTTTAAAGACCACACAAAGGGCCTTAAACTCAATACGCCTTTGCATAGGAAGCCAATGTAAGCGCCGTAGGGCACTCGTGGGGGAACTGGATCTCGGTAATCCCAAAAGTGTTTTGGCCGCCAAGTTCTGGACCCTCTGGAGCTGATTAATCTCTGACTTATTGGATCCCATGTACAGAACCGATCCATAGTCCAGGCGTGATAAGATTGTCGCCTGGACAATGATTTGACGGGTGGAAGCATCAAAAAATCTGAAAATCGGTTTCAGCTTCCGCAATAGTCCAAAGGATGTTCCCGCCACTTTCTTGGTTTGGATTTGATAGCTGAGTGCCTCATCTAACCAAACCCCTAAATTCTTCACTACCAGCTTTGGAATAGGGGGAGCACCAAGATCGGTAGGCCACCAAAGGTCGCTCCAAGAGTCCCTATCTTTGCCCACTATCAAAACCTCAGTTTTAGATGCATTTAATTACAGACAATTCGCTGACAGCCAGTCCACCACTAAAGCTAAGCTGTTTCGAAAATACGCTGCAGCTGGGGCAGTATAACAGCCATTGGTGCTAGATAGCGCTACCATCAGCTGCATGTCGTCTGCATATGATACTACGGTCAGATTCCTGCTCCTCGCTAGCAATGCCGGTGGCATAACATAAATGTTGAAGAGCAGGGGGCTCAAGGCTGAGCCCTGCGGCACACCTTTTCTAACCTTAAAGATGTTCGAAGAGAAAGGGGGCACATCCACTTGGAACGACCACTCTTCCAAAAAAGAGGTCAACCAACTCAACGCCAATCCCTGAATCCCCACCTATTCCAGGCGTCGCAAAAGAATAGAGTGGGACACCGTATCGAAGGCGGCACTCAAGTCAAGCAATAACAATGCAGATGTAGTGCCGCCATCAAGGGCGGGCCAGAGATGTTCAGTCACCGCCAACAGTGCCGACTCTGTACTGTGGCCAGGACGAAATCCATTTTGCGAGGGATCCAGAATGTTATTGGAGCGTAGGAACTCAGATAGGGTGGCGTTGACATGTGCTTCCAAAATCTTTGCTGCCCAAGGAAGTTTTAAAATAGGTCTATAGCTCTCAACACTAGCAGGATCTAAATTCGGTTTCTTCAACAATGGTAAAACTTTTGGTTGTTTCCAAGAAACAGGAACTGAGCCGACGGCAATGGATGCATTCAAAACTTGTCCCAACGGCTGCAAAATTATTGGCAGCAGTTTAAGGGAATGGACTGGTTTTAGGGGATCCAAAGGGGAACCAGATTTAATTTTAGCGCATAGTGCTTCTAAATCTGAGTTGGATATCGATGGAATCATGTTCAGCGAGGCGGAAGACAGCCGCACCAGCTCTAATGGTTGTGAGACCACCCTTGAATACCTTGAAGCTGAACTAAAAAATCACGGCTCCCAACCCATTCGCCTTCACAACATATATAACCCTCCCTGCAATACTCATCCCTTCGTTCATGAGTTATCCAACATCCTTACACTATTCTCACTTTCCAATTCCCTCAACATTTTCCTGGGAGACCTTAACCTCCACTGGAATGAGCCCAGCGATCCCTCTATCACCCTCCTTTCCAACCTTTTCGGGATCAATGACCTAGAGCAACTCTGTCACTCCCCGACCCATTCCAAAGGAGCTATCCTAGATGCCATAATTACTAGCAAAGATCTAGCCCTCCTATCCAACATTGTTCCCATCGACTGGTCCGACCACCATCTCATTCTGTTCTCTATAGAGGTCTCTGCCACTCCCCTGCCCACGAAAACCACTAAACCCTCGAAACTGACCAGAAATTTGAATAATATCCCCCCCCGGATGTGCTGGAATCCAAACTCCATGCCCAACTTCTCGCCATCCCGCCCTCACTTAACGCAAATGAGCTTACAGAACACTACAACAAAGCAGTTATCGAAACCCTAGACCTCCTGGCCCCGTTTAAGCTCAAAAAACAAAGAACCGTTCCTTCCTAATCATGGTTTAATACGGAGCTTAACAATGAAAGACGCTCACTGAGACAGACGGAAAGAACATGGAGACTGCACCCTTCCCCCTTGCACCTAGCTCGCCTCAGACTTGCAAGATCCTCCTACAAAAAACACATCTTTAAACTAAAAGCATCCTTTTTCAGAACACAACTTGACCAAGCCAAAAACAGACCCAGAGAACTGTTCAACATTGTTCGCAATCAAACCTCAGCCGCTCCACCTGCACTTATGGCCTCGACGACCAGATGCGAAGAAATAGCCCTCTTTTTCCCTGAAAAAATTGCGAAAATAGAGCAATCTTTCCTGCCGACTCTGACCCCTACCTCCATACTACACATCCCCCAAACTGCACCTGCTTCCTGCCCACTCCCCCCACCCCCTCTATGACCCTCCATAATACTGATCTCACTCCCTCCTCCTTTCCCTCCACCCTCCAAGATTCTAATCCCCCTAACACTTGCCCTAAAAATAACGCAGCTTGGCATAATTTCCAGCCAGTCACTGAAAGAGATGTCTTTGACATCATTGCTAAACTTAAACCCTCCTCCCACACTAAAGACCCTCTCCCTTCTAAACTCGTCCAAAACCTCAAACATATCATCACACCTGCCTGGACCTTGATCATTAACACCTCCCTTGCCACCGCGTATGTCCCCACCTCCCTTCAACTGGGACAAATCATCCCCATTCTTAAAAACCCTACGGCTGACCCTAATGACCTCAACCACCTCCGCCCTATCTCCAACTTGCCCCTCCTCTCGAAAGCCCTTGAAAAATGTGTCCTTCAGCTTGACAGACACATTAAACTTTATAACTTACTTGACCCCCTCCAATCAGGCTTCAGGAAACGCTGCAGCACCGAAACCGCCATGCTTAACATTATAGATGACATCCACCACTCCCTCGACAATGGCAAATCTAGCCTATTGATTCTCCTCGATCTCTCCGCAGCGTTTGATACCGTTAACCACTCTGTTCTTCTCAAAGTCCTTAAAGAACGATTCGGCCTTAATGGCATGACTCATAATTGGTTTGTCTCATACCTGCAACACCGCGCTCAGCAAATTAAAATCCACAATTGCCTTTCTAACCCCTCCCCCATCTCTCTAGGAGTTCCACAAGGATCCATACTATCTCCCTCTCTCTTTAACCTCTTCATGGAACCTCTCACCCTCATTCTCAAACAAGCAGGGATTAACTATCACCTCTACGCTGACGATACACAACTTTACCATAAGATAAAAACCCATGCTGACATCCTCCACCTCAACAACACCCTCATCAAAATTCAAGCCTGGTTCCACTCGAACCATCTCTAACTTAACCCTAAAAAAACTGAAATTATTATTTTCTCCCCAAAAAACAACCAGCTCCCTATCCAAAAGTGTATCACAGACCTTAACGCCCTCAACTGCTCCTTGTCCCTAGCCACCTCAGTCAAATCATTGGGCATCTCCCTTGACAACCGCCTAACTCTCAACGTACACATCAACAACTCTGCCAAAGGAGCCCTCTTTACCCTCCGTAAACTTAAGAAAATTAAGCCCTTCATCCCAATTGATGACTTTAAACTGGCAGTCCAATCGCTTGCTCTATCGCGCATTGATTACGGCAATGCCATCCTCACCGGAATTCCCAAAACCCACCTGGCACCTCTTAAATCTGTGCTCAACCTCGCGGCTAGGCTTATCACAGACTGCAAACGATTTGAACACATCTCTCCCGCCCTTAAATCCCATAAATGGCTCCCCATTGAAGGCAGATCCACTTATAAAACAGCCTGCATTACACACAAAATCCTCCACCAAAACACACCAACATACCTCTCCAACAAACTGACAAAAGCAGGCTGCAGGCGATCGCTGAGAAGCTCCAACACCCTCCTACTTATCCCCCCCTTCAGAAAAAGAATTCCACTCAGTCACGCTCCTTTTCAGGTAATGCCCCTCTTATTTGGAATGCCCTGCCAAAAGACCTCCGCTGTAACCAGTCCTACCCCAGCTTCAAAAAAGAACTCAAACTTGTTCTACTCAATGAATACTGGGGTTTCTAATCACTCCCTGGTAGCTTTGCCCCTCTGCATCACCCCGCCTAGCTGCTCCGCATATGACTTGTGACCTCCCGCCTGGCCAACTCCCTTTCCTTCTATCTGATCACCTTACCTCCCCTCCTCATGACCCTCAGTTCTCTTGCATGTTTTCTTGTGTATACTTAAGTGAGGCTTCCTGCCAAACTGTGATTGCTATTTTGTATTAATCATAATGTCTAGCAATTTGTTTTTACTGTCTAATCTAGATGTCATGTATCCTATGTGGACTTGCTCTTTTATTATTCCATTGTCTGTGCTTATACACACTGTACCTGTATGGAAACACCTTGTAAAGCGCTCTGATACTCCTGGGTCCAGCCAGCGCTATATAAAACTTCTTAAATAAAATAAATAAATAAATATAAAATATTCATCCAGGTCCTCACATTGTTTATTTGACCGAATGGCTGATTCACTGGTGGCCTCGGTTAATGATGCGACCAGTGAAAAGATACTCTTAGCCTTATTCTCGGCAATCTCAAGTTGTTCTGCATAGAAGGAGGCCGAAACCACCTGAATCCTTCTCTGATAGTTCTTTATAGCTAACCTATATTGATTTTTAGCAGATATATCACAGTTCCGTCTCCAAATACGTTCCAGCCCCTTACATTGTTTCCGAAGGCTCGCCAACTCTGCATTGTACCAATGGCTACCCTTAGCTTTACGGACAGGCGTCCACTTTTCCGGCGCTAGATGATCTAAAGAACGTCTGATCCATAGTACGAATTCAGCATAGCCCTCCGTAGGGTCCTCAGCTAACCTAGGGGTTGACACATGAAGCTCATTAGCAAGATTATCCCAGTTAATCTTATGCCAGGCCCGCTTGAGTGTATATTGACATTGAGCTTCTATCTTTAGGCAAGTCAATCTGTAAGTTTATCTTAATCAGATAGGGGTCTGTCCATAATAGCTTATCATGTTTATACACCTTCAAAGTCTTTAGATTTGAGAAAACTGGGTCTAAAAGATGACCCACTGCATGCGTAGGTCCTTACACCAATTGTGCCAATTGACAAGCCCCTAGATCTGCCAGAAAGTTGACTATGTCCGGATCCTCCAGATTCTCAAAATGGAGGTTTAAATCTCCCACCAGCGTAAAGTTAGCCCATCCCAGGGCAAGCCTACTCACCTGTTCCACACAGGCTAATCTGAAGGCTTTTGAGGGACCGGGCAATCTGTATATTAGTAGGCCGAAGAATGTAAACTTCTGGGAGATTACAACATTGAAGCTAATACATTCACTACCCTCTACATCCTGTTGTTCGATTTTACATGTGTACTTAGCCTTAAAAATTGCTGCTAAGCCACCCCCTCTAGAATTTCTGTTCAAGGTCAAACAATCTGGAGATGGAGTCGATACCGGAATCTTCACAAAAAGGTTTCAAAGACTTCTTGAAACTGGAGTAGAACATTACTTAAATTTACCTACAGTTTTCCTTTTTTGGTAGTTTTTATACATTCACATGTAACCCTCCCGCAGTCTTATGAGCATGTTTTCAATAACAAAAAGCAACTCTATCATGGCTCACACACTTGAAGTATGTTAGCGTTGCATTATTGTGACCTGTAACATTGATTGAGCCCTCTCAGCCTAAAGGGCTAGGTGCGGAGTTAGGAGCGTTTGTGTGTTGGATTGTAGTAAGAAGTGAATATGTGGGCTTTTGTTTTCCTCCTTGGCTGCTTTATAGTTTCCTGCCAGTCTGTATCTTCTTTCCCTTTTATCCCCTCTTGTTTCTGTCCTTTCTCCCTCTGTTCTTTCCCTAACTCCATGTGGGGGATAGAATAGTTATATGGGGCTTTTTATTGTGATAAAAAAGGATAGGTGTTGCCATTTGTTGTGGAAGGAGACTGTCCTGTGTGACTCATGGAATACATTTTCTGGTAAACTTCTTTTATGATAGAATGTTACATGACCGGTTCTATCGCACTTTAAACTCAAATGTGCTTTTGAGTTCTGCTGTGTACAACATTTTTCTGCAAACTCCCAGGCAGATGTCTGGGAATTAGTCTAAAAAACTGGAATCAATTAATATTGTTGATGCTTGAGAGCTGTAGTAACGGGTATGTAACATTTTCTTTTTTTATATATTTCTTTTTATTTTCAAATATAAAACAAAATAAAACAAAGACGTATCTGGGACATCACATATCACATTCAGTTACAATAATAAGCAAACATTTTCAGATATCGGGATTTCTGTAATAAACAGTGGGCGGGGTCATTGAAACATCGACGCGTAGATCGTTCAATAATGGTTGACTGCACACAATTAAGCTACATTTGATGCGCTACGGTACTCAGTCCCCGCCGCCCAACAGAACAGGATAAAGAAAGGCGTAGTGCCCCCAGATATGAAAAAACTAAACCATGATGAATGACAAAAATATTCACGCCACAGCCTAAACTAACTACACTAACACCCAGCCCCCCACCCTGCACCCCTGCATATGGCTTTCGCCGAACCCCAACTAGCATTGTGCCTGTCGCCCCATCTAACTAAATACTAAAAATAGAAAATGGAGGAGGGACCTTCGTACGGGCCCCCGGCCCCCCACCCTCCTTCCTTCCACCAGAACCAAGAATCCCCCAGAGTAAATCCACAAATCTATTAAGGGGAAACTGTAAACACCGCCCAGCCTCCCGCAAGCATCATGGTAGCAAATCCCACATCCATCAAGACCACAATGTCAAACCCAGTCAATCAGTCTCATCCTTGACCCTTCCGATCGGACGTGCGAACCCCTTCCGGACGAACTGCCACCTCCACAGGATAGTCAAAATACGAGAAAAGTGCAGCAAAGTTCAAACTGAGATCTAGCAAAGATGTTAAGTCACTGAGAACTCCATCAGGTCCAAAGACTCTCCTCACCGTCATGAACTCCCAACTTTGTTTCCTCCGCTATCGTAATGGAACTGGCGGATAGGGGAAGAGACGCGGTTTGAAGCCCAAAACAGTTCTCATCAAAAGTCTCAGGAAAGGGAGCACCGATTAGTCCTTCCACAGTCAGCGTTGATAGTAGGCTTGACGATCCATTCGAAGCACCGATCTCGCTCCTATTAGCCATCACCCCGGCCGCAGGCTCCGACACCTCTCGTTGCACGGGGCCCGCTTTCTCTATCAAAATGGCCATCGTGGGTATCTCAAGCTGCTTCATTCCTTGTAGTGGAGCAGGGTCCAGTCCAATCCGCCCAATTTCAAACAAACGCGCTATCATTTTGTGAATAAGGGCTTCCATGTTAGTATGAAGAGCCCCAATGGCCGCCAGCACAGTTTGCAACGAAGGTTCATTCTCAGTCCGCTCCACTGCTCCTCGCTCGATATCAACTATTTTCACGTCCCCCATAGAGCCCGGTCTTCCCGGGGAAACAGTCAAAAGTGGAACGGACAACAGCAGAGGGGGACTCAATGTCAACAGCGACATCGATCTGCGCTTCACCACTGCAAGCGAAAATCCCAACCCAGCAAACGCCGGTGGGTGGCTAACCGGGCCACCGGGTCAGGGACCTCTGCCAACAGCCTCAGTCGTGCATCGTCACCCCTCCTTCGATGTTTACCAACTCAGGAGACCGCCATCAAAAACGGCCAAGAAAACCTCCGCAGCAATAGACCGGACCCTGCCACACGCTCACGGCCGATGTTGTTCAACTGGAACCCGGCTGGGCCAGTACTCGAGACCCCGGCTTCCAAGCTGGGCTAGGCTGCAAACTTTAACACAATATAACTCTGTCTACCAAACCGGTAGAAATCTCGGTATCGCACCATCGAGCTGTAGTCCGGATCACACACAAGGAGGCAGGGCGTAAAGACAGGATAAATGACAGGATCATCTGGCAGGAGACGGAGATCGGCGGAGCCAGGAGCCTAAGCAGCCATCTTGTTCGCTAGCGTGTATGTAACATTTTCACATGTAAAAATGATTATCTGTCAGAAACGTGGGTTCTTTCATTCTCTACTACTTTGCCATTTAATTGATGCCAGCTCTCCAGTCTCTTTTGAGCCTATTCTCTATGTCCCCCTCCCCTCCACTCCATTCTCATCTCTCTTAATGCCTGTCTCTTTTCCCTGCAGGAGCTCATGGCAATAACCTGATTGCTGTCTTGGCCAAATATATCTACCACAAGCATGACCCTGCCCTTCCGCGCCTTGCCATCCAACTACTGAAACGTCTCGCTACGGTAGGACCATGCTCATTCACCGGTTTGAAGGGTGTCACAGACTGTGTTAATAAGATGTGCTGAGTATTGGGTGTTAACTTGAATCACTCTGATCCTAGTTAGAAATCCAGTATCTTTGTACCTTTTGCCCTGTGTTGTCTCCTGCACCAGCCACTGAGCTGCTGCTGGCAGCGTGCTGTGGAATGTGCACTTTGCAGAACTTACAAGGAGAGGTGTACTTCTGCATGAAATTCAGCTTTTCTCTCCAGATTTGTTCAGAGCTTGTCACGCAGTCCTAAGTCTCAAAGTGGGGCTATCCTCTGATGTGTGTGTGCAATAGTTATTTGGTGTCAATCACTCATGAAGTAAATATTTTTACTTTGTTACTATGCAGGTAGCCCCAATGTCTGTGTACGCCTGTCTTGGAACTGAGGCTGCTGCCATCCGTGACGCATTCCTCACCCGCATGCAAAGTCGAACAGAAGATATGCGCATTAAGGTCATGATATTGGAGTTCCTCACAGTTGCAGTGGAAACACAGCCAGGTCTAATTGAGCTCTTCCTGAACCTTGAAGTGAAAGATGCGAGCGAAGGGTCTAAGGTCAGATGGCTTGTCAGTTGGACTGTGGGTGCAACACATTTTTTGCCAACATCTGCCACTGATTGCTTACTGTTTTTGCTTTTTCTGCAGGAATTCAGCCTTGGGGAGTGGAGTTGTTTGCAGGTGGTCCTGGAACTGATCGACTCAAAGCAGCAGGGGCACTACTGGTGTCCTCCTCTCCTGCATCGCGCTGCCATCGCTTTTCTTCATGCCCTCTGGCAGGACCGCCGTGATAGTGCCATGACTGTCCTTAGGATCAAGTGAGTCATACGTTTTTAAGTCCAATCTTGCTCTTTCAGTTGTTGCGTTGGGGCACAAGAGTATACTCTTTTGCTGGAGTAAATCACACCTCAGCCGCCTTTTGCATCATAGATCACGCAGCAATAGTAGAGGGAAACATCTGCTTGAAAGAAACTTTTTGGAGCATTTGAACTTGGTAATGGTTATTCTTGGATTGAATAGATAGCAGCAATTCCCAAGTCTCAGGTCCTGGAAAGGAGGGTAATAATCTACATGGGCATCTCCACAGTATGGGCTACAAGCCAAACAGAATTGTTGCGGCTTAATTGGAGCTGCCTCTACCACCTGCGCACAGTACCATATACAGATAATGTCTTTTTGCCTTGGGTAAGAACAGCAGAGCACCTATGCACCATCTGAAGTTTCACTCGTGAGCATTAAGAAACAGAGGTTTGTAAATTCTAGTCTTAAATTCACTAAAGTGCCAAGGACGAGTTTGGAGCGGATGTTTGGGGCTTTTCTAAGATGACGTTTGTAAAGGCAGTCTGTGGTGTGGCTCCTCACCTATCGCGTAATGCTTTCTGATCGAAACGTCTAGGTACAGATTCCTCTTTTGAAATTCCCCAGGCATCAGACGGGATCTGGAAACATTTCAGCAGATCCTCTACGTGCCAGAAGGTGGCACCTTGTGGCCCAGCATGGACGCTGTTGTACTATGTGTGAGAAGTTGGCCTGATATATGATGCTCACTAGTTCTACTGATCACCTTGTATCAGTCCAAACAACCCTTATGGTGATTGGTTGTAAGTCAACCTTATAGACCAGCTATCCTAATGGTAGCATGGACAGAGCAGTCTTAGGCTAAACTCAAGAGGGCGTGTGAAGCCACCTGTTTTACAGTTAACCAAAAGAGAGAGTAAGGGAATTAATTCACAAAAGTGAACGGAGAGTACTCCTGATCCCCTGGGTATCAGTAATAAACAAAACAAGAAAGGAGTACCATCAGAGATAGCTTAGATAAAGCAGTCTGAATGGAATGAATGAAAAAAAGAAGAGAGTCCTTCCTTTTTTAAGAAACCCCTCACTCACCGACCTAGTCGGTGACATGCTTCATCATCGGGGTCCACCCTGACAGCCGAGTGCCATCAGGGTGTGCTGCGACACCTGGACTACAGTGGAGCGGGTATTTTGTGTGTGAAGTGAAAAAAGTGTTAAAAATTGTCCTGGTATACTTGTGTGGAAAATTTATTCTCAAGGAACTGGACAATATTAAAAGTAAGTGTGTGGATACGTTTAGGTGTTATGACCGTGTGTATCACTTATGTGTGAGGTCTACATGTTTCAACCCGTAGGATGGAAGGTACCGGGTTTTCGTCAGGACCAGAAGGAAAATGGGTGGTCAGGACACACTAACGCCCTGCCGGTCCCTAGATTCCTGTGCACAACTGACAAATAGTCAGAGTGGAAAAAAAGCTCAGAAACAACAATGGTTGAGCTAAAAGCAAAAAGACCTGGAGGAGAGAAATGTAAAAGGTCACAAGTATGATTAATACAAGCCTGTTACGAAGTGCCATGCTGGTTCTCACGTGTCTTCTGCTGTATCGTGCATTCCATTCAGGGCTTATAGTGATCGGTAGTGACTGCCTATCACTAAAGTTGGCACACTCTATCAATAGTGTTCTGCTCGGTGATCACTAGATACTTAATATAGGCATTCAATCATATTTAGCACTAAAATAGTGCGTGGAAAAAATGCTCACAATGCCATTAACGTGAGGGAACAACGATGTGAATTCTACGTGTTTCACCTTTGACTCAGACTGGCACACTCAAGTGATATTGGTGCGCTCGGTGGTCGAGTGGTTATTTAATTATTTATTAGACAAAGTCGATCGCATTCAGCACTTCCGGGTGCAAGACATAACTACTCACGTTTAAGTAAAAGTGAGCAAAAATCGACGCAATATGTTTGTCCCTTCAAACATACACTCACACTATGCAAACACACAAACAACTCACATACATTGGCTCACAAAGGGGGAAATAAGGCTTACTCCTATTTAGGATCTTTTAGGCTTCACGGGGTGGAGGGAAGGTAAAAACCCAAGCTGCCATATTCTGCAAAAGGGAAATGATCAGATAGCTATCACAGGTTATGTTTAAAGAAACTGAATCCAAGCTGCCAGGATCGGGCTCAGAGCATTCTGGTTACTTACAGTTCAGTTGGTTACAGAGTTCTGAGTACCTACTCGCCTCTCCGTGCCTCCCCGTGAATGATACAGAAGACGCCGGGGTGGATATAGCGGCAACTGTGCTTCCGGGAGGGGCGTGGTCGCGCAAATGCGTGGTGACGCATTGGCGTGCAGGAAGTGGAAATAGAGAACGGGGCGAGTGCGTCCCGAGCGTTGCTAGGCAATATCGGATATGGATTGTTTACAGAGAAGTTTAAGCAACGCTAAAAGGTAAAATTACTAGATTGTGAATTAACCCCGTTTTGGCGTGGTGACGCATTGGCGTGCAGGAAGTGGAAATAGAGAACGGGGCAAGTGCATCCCGAGCGTTGCTAGGCAATATCGGATATGGATTATTTACAGAGAAGTTTAAGCAACGCTAAAAGGTAAAATTACTAGATTGGAACAGAGCTGTGAATTAACCCCGTTTTGGCAGAGTTCACATACCACGGGGGTATACTACGTTACAAAAGAAGTGTTAAACAGAGGCCAGGTACCTAATGACTCCACACAATAAAATTGGGGATCATACTGTCTCTGGTGGAATTAGCTAATATTGGCCCAAGGAATGTTATCGTTCAGTCCTGTGACATGAGTGGATAATCTATATATCCATCTTTGTTCTTTCTCGAAGAGCCGTTTCTGCATGTTAGGTCCAGCCTTGACCTGTTCAATGACAGTCCACCTCATGTCATTTGGTGTGTGGTTGTATTCAAGAAAGTGATCTGTCAGTTTTGTAGCATTTTTTCTGCAGCGAATGGTGCTGCGATGTTCGCATATTCTTTGCTTAACTTTTCCTGTCGTCATTCCCACGTAACGTTTGTTGCATGTACATTCAATCAGATAAACCACGTTGCAGCTATTGCAGTCTGTGTGTGATAGCTGCCGCCAGGTTTTGCCAGTTTCAATGTTCAGAGTTTTAGTGTTGCTCGTTAGATGACAAACGCTGCAGTTTCCGCAGCGAAAATGCCCTGTGACATCAGGTAAACCCCAGGTTTTTGTGATTGATTGATTGTCAGAGGGTTCTTTTGCCTTGGGTCTAGTATTGGCCAATGAGTCTTTTAGGCTTGCAGGAAAAGAGGGGCTTTTTCCAGTGAAGGGTACCAGTGCTGAGAATGGACCAATGTTTTTAATGCTTTTAGACACTTCGTTGGAGACACTGATAAAGGTGGTTACACAGGTAAGTGGTATTTCATTAGCTGTGGCTGTTTTTGGTTCCACCAGAGACAGTATGATCCCCAATTTTATGGTGTGGAGTCATTAGGTACCTGGCCTCTGTTTAACACTTCTTTTGTAACGTAGTATACCCCCATGGTATGTGAACTCTGCCAAAACGGGGTTAATTCACAGCTCTGTTCCAATCTAGTAATTTTACCTTTTAGCGTTGCTTAAACTTCTCTGTAAACAATCCATATCCGATATTGCCTAGCAACGCTCGGGATGCACTTGCCCCGTTCTCTATTTCCACTTCCTGCACGCCAATGCGTCACCACGCCAAAACGGGGTTAATTCACAATCTAGTAATTTTACCTTTTAGTGTTGCTTAAACTTCTCTGTAAACAATCCATATCCGATATTGCCTAGCAACGCTCGGGACGCACTCGCCCCATTCTCTATTTCCACTTCCTGCACGCCAATGCGTCACCACGCATTTGCGTGACCACGCCCCTCCCGGAAGCACAGTTGCCGCTCTATCCACCCCGGCGTCTTCTGTATCATTCACGGGGAGGCACGGAGAGGCGAGTAGGTACTCAGAACTCTGTAACCAACTGAACTGTAAGTAACCAGAATGCTCTGAGCCCGATCCTGGCAGCTTGGATTCAGTTTCTTTAAACATAACCTGTGATAGCTATCTGATCATTTCCCTTTTGCAGAATATGGCAGCTTGGGTTTTTACCTTCCCTCCACCCCGTGAAGCCTAAAAGATCCTAAATAGGAGTAAGCCTTATTTCCCCCTTTGTGAGCCAATGTATGTGAGTTGTTTGTGTGTTTGCATAGTGTGAGTGTATGTTTGATGGGACAAACATATTGCGTCGATTTTTGCTCACTTTTACTTAAACGTGAGTAGTTATGTCTTGCACCCGGAAGTGCTGAATGCGATCGACTTTGTCTAATAAATAATTAAATAACCACTCGACCACCGAGCGCACCAATATCACTTGAGTGTGCCAGTCTGAGTCAAAGGTGAAACACGTAGAATTCACATCGTTGTTCCCTCACGTTAATGGCATTGTGAGTATTTTTTCCACGCACTATTTTAGTGCTAAATATGATTGAATGCCTATATTAAGTATCTAGTGATCACCGAGCAGAACACTATTGATAGAGTGTGCCAGCTTTAGTGATAGGCAGTCACTACCGATCACTATAAGCCCTGAATGGAATGCACGATACAGCAGAAGACACGTGAGAACCAGCATGGCACTTCGTAACAGGCTTGTATTAATTATACTTGTGACCTTTTACATTTCTCTCCTCCAGGTCTTTTTGCTTTTAGCTCAACCATTGTTGTTTCTGAGCTTTTTTTCACTCTGACTATTTGTCAGTTGTGCACAGGAATCTAGGGACCGGCAGGGCGTTAGTGTGTCCTGACCACCCATTTTCCTTCTGGTCCTGACGAAAACCCGGTACCTTCCATCCTACGGGTTGAAACATGTAGACCTCACACATAAGTGATACACACGGTCATAACACCTAAACGTATCCACACACTTACTTTTAATATTGTCCAGTTCCTTGAGAATAAATTTTCCACACAAGTATACCAGGACAATTTTTAACACTTTTTTCACTTCACACACAAAATACCCGCTCCACTGTAGTCCAGGTGTCGCAGCACACCCTGATGGCACTCGGCTGTCAGGGTGGACCCCGATGATGAAACATGTCACCGACTAGGTCGGTGAGTGAGGGGTTTCTTAAAAAAGGAAGGACTCTCTTCTTTTTTTCAGCCACCTGTTTTACCACATATAACCACTTGAATACCAACTGAAAGGACACCACACAGGTTGTTATGAAAATAAACAATATATTTATTACTAACAAACACCTCTGACCTCTTTATGAGGTCAGAGGTCTAAGCACATAACAAGACTCTTAAGAAAAATACAATAAGTCGCACAATTTACAATGGTGCCCTAGGGGCACAGCAAACCATATACTAAGTAAATGGTATAAGTAGAACCATAGAAGAAATGAGGATGCCCAGAGACTGTAGAATCGCTGGGGCTACACTACCCTAACCTTAGGTAAGGAGCAGGAGGCCCACGGGGCGCGTGTGCAGTGCTAGAACACACACACGGGTTTCAATGCAAAGACAATGGGCACAAACAATTTACAAAATAGGTAAGTAAGGACAGTTCCGACTGGTTGAGACTAAAACTACAGGATACCTGGACACTAGGAGAGTCAATCTACCTATGAGCACCGAAATGCTCTCGTTACCTCACCCACGGGCTGCGGGTACGTAGGTGGGAAAGTGTGTCGGGTTTCCTCGTTGAAGTCAATGGAGCCTGGGAGAAAAGATGCTGCAGGCGACCAGGAGGAAGATGTCCGGAGTGATCTAAGGGCGGATCAAAGAAGATGGAGACCTGAAAGCAGAGGGGACAGTGTTCAAAGTCACTAGCCAGTGACCGGAGTGGAACCAGGAAGGAACAAGATGATGTCGAGATCAGGTGAAGAGGTGACGCTTGACTCTGCAGCCACGTGAACCAGGAGGCGTTGTCGACGACCAGGATGGAGGCACGAGCTGTCCCACGCAGGCTCTCGCTGTCGGCGGTGTCGGTTCCAGGGTCGGAGTCAACAGGCCTTGGCAAATGCAACCCACGCGGCGAGTGAAGATAGCGTCTGGATGCAAGGGCCATTCTGGAGCATCCAGACCAGCGGCGCAGTTTCAAGATTTCGTCGTCTAAGAGGCCACTAGCCAGCCGGCAAGTGACCAGACAACGCGTCGAGTAGCAAACAAGCAGAAGGGCCCCACGCAGATCTCGTGGATGCTGGAGGGCTGGACTTCGGTGCAGGAGCTGCTCGGGGCTGGGGCTTCTCAATCCCCAAAGCACTCACTCGAGGGTGCCTCAGAGGTCGTGCTGGATGCGAAGTGCAGTTTCTTCAAGATGGTCGGTCCCACGTGTCTCGTCGCACCCACGGATCTCAGCTGTGCTGCAGATGTGAGTTGAAGTCAGAGAGGTCTGGAAGTCCGGGTCTCATCAGGCTCTGAAGTCTGGTTCCGCCAGGAAGAACGACAAAGTGAACCACTAGGACGCTTGATGGTGCCTGCAGTTGCAGGGTGGTCACTCCTTGGCCACAAGGGAGATTTCTTCAGTCTTCTGTGGAGCAGAACGTCGAAGTCCTGACTTTCTTCTTTGTAGAGTTGTTCAGGATAATGTAATTGGGAATGGGACCAGCTCCTGCCTTTTTCCTGCTGAAGGGGGCTGTACTAGCGACTAGGTCCCTCCCATGAGTGGGACCAGGAAGGGGGGGGCGGTTACAATACCTATCCTTTGTCAGGTTTCGCGCCAGAGCTGGGGCTGGAGTGCCCCAGCAACTGGTTTGAGCCGGGGTATGCACAGGGACACCTTGTGTGCCCCAGGCTTGTCTCATTCCTTTCAGCCCTGCCTATCTGGATACACAAAGTCCTGTCTGGGGTGGTGCTGGCACCTCCCCAGGCAGGAAACCCTTTGTCCAGGCCTCCCTTGCTGGAAGGACTCCCAGCAGCAGGAGGTCAGACTTGTGTCTGTGGCAGCAGCATCCATTTTGTGATGCTGAGGCTCTGGTTAACTTTAACCGGGGTTCTAGTTCTGTACATGTCGTGTCCCTCTAAAAGGGTGGAATGCTACCCCCGTCGCCAGAACTGGCGAGGGGGTAGTATTCCAAATCGTATGACACCTTACTCGACATGTTTTGATAATGCCAAACCAAAGTTAGCAATAACCGCGAGGATTATAATGCACTTAAGAGTATATGGTATGGCACCATCATGGAAACAGCTAAAGGACATGGTTCCAAAAGCGATTTAGAAAAGGGGGTGGTGATGAACAGAGTGTCTGAGTTAAGCAGACCACTCTTACCCAGTCCAAAGATCAGGGCTTGATCCATCACCGTTATTTATCTCACTGCCCCATCCCAGCTCAGAACCTGGCTATATGCAAATCAGTCTGTCCCTGGCCCAGTGCATCATGGGAACAGGGCAGACTAAACTACCAAGCCAATTCTTCACCAGAAAGGAGACAAGCTACCGGGGAACGGTTTCTGGCATTTCAGCCTTCTTCGGCCCGGCTTGCTTGAATCCTGATGGAGCAGTGAGAAAGGGACTCATGTCTGAGTATACCCTGCCACACCTATAGTGGCCAAAAACGATTTAGAAAAGGGGGTGGTGATGAACAGAGTGTCTGAGTTAAGCAGACCACTCTTACCCAGTCCAAAGATCAGGGCTTGATCCATCACCGTTATTTATCTCACTGCCCCATCCCAGCTCAGAACCTGGCTATATGCAAATCAGTCTGTCCCTGGCCCAGTGCATCATGGGAACAGGGCAGACTAAACTACCAAGCCAATTCTTCACCAGAAAGGAGACAAGCTACCGGGGACCGGTTTCTGGCATTTCAGCCTTCTTCGGCCCGGCTTGCTTGAATCCTGATGGAGCAGTGAGAAAGGGACTCATGTCTGAGTATACCCTGCCACACCTATAGTGGCCAAAAACGATTTAGAAAAGGGGGTGGTGATGAACAGAGTGTCTGAGTTAAGCAGACCACTCTTACCCAGTCCAAAGATCAGGGCTTGATCCATCACCGTTATTTATCTCACTGCCCCATCCCAGCTCAGAACCTGGCTATATGCAAATCAGTCTGTCCCTGGCCCAGTGCATCATGGGAACAGGGCAGACTAAACTACCAAGCCAATTCTTCACCTTCACCGTATTTCGAACTTGTTAGAGATTATAGGAAAAGTTTTTCTAAATATGCGTGCATGCTGTTTTGCTTCATAAAGGAACCGAAGCAGCTGAGATCATGTTACACCCCTAATCGAACAACAGAGAAACTATAGGATATCGCTACATACGTGCAACACTTCTTCGCAATTCGATTTTTCAAGACCGGGACCGCTGGTTTCTCTCGTCCTCCTACCCAGTTGTTGAGTTATTTATATATGTTCCCAGAGACCCACCTATGTTTGCAAACTACATCTTCCACTGTGACGATCGGTCTCTAGTTAGACTCTGCCTAGTCCTCTGTTATTGATATGCTGCACTAGGATACTGTTTGCCCAGAAAGTTTTGAAATTGGATCTCTTCTATTCATTCTGAAAGTCTTGAAGGAACTGGATGGCCAAAATAAACTAAATGACTGGCGCCCTGATGAAGGAGTTCCCCACCGTGGCATTTCCGAAACGCGCGTCGGCGCTTTTTTCTGTCTGACTGATGAGAGTCTGAGTGTTGTCTTTGCTTAATTGTTGGTACTTAGATGAATGTGTTTTTGTATGAGTATGACTGTGATTTTTTGCTTGGATGAATGAGTCTGCAGAAATGTTTTTAATGTTCCTTTGAGTTCTGGGCTTACGCTATATTAACCATATATGTTGTGTGAATTACTGAAATAATGAATTTTTTATAAATGAAAATAAAATAATTTAAAAGATTATCAGCTGTTCTGTGGGCAATTGATAATCTCGGAACCTACTGGTCCGCTTAATTTTTTTGGGAACCTCCCTTTCATGTTGTTGTTTAAATCTTTCAACTAGACCATTGCACTGTGGATGTTAGGGTGTGGTGAACTTGTAGTTCACTCCACACTCTTTCCAGATAGCAGTCAAATAGCCAGACATAAAGTTTGCACCTCTGTCTGAGACAACCTTCTTTGAAAAACCCACTCTGGAGAAAACTCCAAGTAGGGCCCTGGCCACAACAGGAGCTGTAGTGGTCCTAAGGGGAATAGCTTCTGGATACCTGGTGGCATGATCCACTACCACCAGTATAAATCTGTGCCCAGATGCTGTTGGGGGGGTCCATTGGTCCAACAATGTCAATCCCCACTCTTTCAAAGGGAACCCCCACCACAGGTAGTGGTATTAGGGGGGGGGCCTTTGTGGTGCCAGCTGATTTGCCACTGGCTTGGCAGGTGACACAGGAGCGACAAAACTCCTTGGTATCTTCTGACATGTGAGGCCAGTGAAAGTGAGGGACAAGCCTGTCCCAAGTCTTATTCTGGCCAAGATGTCCTGCTAGGGGAATATCATGGGCTAAGGTGAGAAGGAAGCCCCTGAATGCCAAAGGTATGACCAACCTCCTGGAAGCACCAGGCTTGGGGTCTCTAGCCTCTGAATACAGGAGCCCTTCATCCCAATACACACTATGGGTACCTGTAGCATTCCCAGCAGCCTCAGCAGCAGCTTGCTGTCTGAGGGGTTCAAGAGAAGGGCAGTCCAACTGCGCCTGCCTCAGATCTGCCCTTAAAGGTCCCCCTGTCCCAAGAAACTCAACTTGATCAGGCTCAAGCTCTTCTGGGACAGTTCCTTCTTGGGTCTCACAACCAGCTTCCTTGGAAGGCGGATCCTCATCCTGAGGCAAGGGGGAAGGCGCTGCCTTAACCCTACTGCTTCTCCTCCTGGTAGGCAACTGGTTCATATTTGCAGGATCCAGGGCCTGTTCAGTAATGCACTTTTTAGCCTGGGACCTGGTCACATCAAGGACATGTGCTGATATACCGAACATCTCTCCATGAGTCCTATACTCCACTTCAGACCAGACTGAAGATTCCAGATCATTGCCAAGCAAACATTCCACAGGGAGCTCTGAACTAACAACAACTCTTTTGAGGCCAGTTACCCCTCCCGAGGAGAAATTAACAATTGCCATACTATGGGTTGTAGTGACATTGCTTGCATTGGTCACTAGGTAATAGTCACCTAGTATTATCTGTCCTGGGTCCACATATGTGGGTGTCACCATTGTGACACTAGCACATGTGTCCCTGTAGGCCTAAGCCACTTGGTTATTAATTAAAGGAGTCTGTACTTGCCCAAGTTACTGTGGCTCACAGTAGATGATATAGCCATGTCCACATCACAGACAAGAACAGCTTGAGTTGGTATTCTGACTAGGCCAGAATCCACCTCAGTTCCCAGGGTCAACCCTACTACACCCTTCTGTTGAGAACCACCACTATTAGCTGTACTAGGGGGAACAGTTGCTTTAGGGGCAATAGTGGCTGGAGCTGCCTCCTTCTTGGTGCAATCACTGGTCCAGTTAGTATAAACCTTACAAAAGTTGCACCGTGGTTTCTTTTGACCTTCTTTTTTTTTTTTAGACTTTTGGGGACCCCCACCATTAGAAGCTTTTTGAGGACCTGGCGAAGACTTTTGGTCTTTTGCTTTCTCCCCACCCTTTTGGTCTTGCTTCGTCTGATCACCACCTTGGTTCTGTACCTTCTGCTTCACCCTGGTTCTGACCCATTTGTCTGCCTTCTTTCCCAATTCTTGGGGAGAGGTCAGATCAGAGTCAATCAGGCGTTGATGCAATAACTGGCTCTGACAGTTAAGTATTTGTTCTCTCATGATCACATTATACAATCATGTATAGTCATTAACTTTACTGCCCAGTAACCAGCCCTCCAGAGCCTTAGTAGCACAATCTACAAAGTCAGTCCAGTCCTGAGTCTATGTTTTCTGGGTGTCTCTGAACAGCAACCTATACTGCTCAGTGGTTAAGCCAAACCCATCTATCAGAGCACTCTTCAGGACAGTGTAGTTGTTAGCATCCTCATCACTAACTGTGAGGAGCATGTCTCTGCCTTTATCTGAAAAGGAGAGCCGTAAGATTGCTGCCCACTGACTCTGGGGTACCGGCTGTTCTTTGCAGGCCCTCTCCAAAGCAGTTATCCACTTGTGGATGTCATCCCCACTCTTGTAGGGAGGGACAATCTTATTCAGGTTTTTATGGTCATAAGACATTTCCCTATCTCTAGGAATGTTGCTGCCACCAGTAGGTTCTAACCCCCTCAACTTTTGCTCTCTTGCAAGAGCCAGGGTCTCTTTTGCAAGGGCAATTACTTGCCTCTTGAACCTAAGATTTACTTCCTTCATCCTAGCTTTGTGCTCTCTCCTCTCAAGGGGAGCTATCCTCCTTAGAGCAGAGGCATCAGACCCTACTGAGTCATCAGAATGCTCAGAGCGACTGGACAGTGACCTGTGCCTTCTGTGTCTTCGGTTAGGCCTACTTCGAAAGTTAGGATGGGGCCCTCTCCACCTCCAGATAGTCCTGTGTCGCCCAGGATAGGTTAATTAATCTCATCATGGTCATCATCCCCATCAGAGACCAATGGATCTTCTTCAATGTTCCTCTGTTGATGTCTATACTACCATGGTTACCTGTGTCTGAAGCATTTTCTACATGAGCCACTAAGAGATCTACCAGGTGGTTAAAGGTTGGACTCTGTCCTTGTCTGAACTTTCTGACTGCACACAGGCTTCTAAGTTCATTAAAAGTGAATGAGTCATACTTAGATGGTCTTCTTGAAGAGGTCCACTAGGGCCTGCTTCCAAGGACATTTTCTAGTGAGGTGTAGTGTGTGCACCTACCTGCACTTAATGGTTTCCTACTAGAACCTCTCTAGGAGTTGTAGTCAGGGTGTGCTACGCCCATATCACCTACAACTGCTAAGTTCAGTAGAACTTAAAGTATTATAAGAACTTGATGTATATGTACCTACAGGTACCTTAATGTGATCTTTCAAATGGTATCTTTAGATTATATGGTAGGCCAACAGCAAGCTCTTATCCCATCCGCTGCACACCAATGTGAGAAGTTAGCCAGGCATATGATGTCCACTATTCTAGTGGGCACCTTGCACCAGTCTAAACGACCCTTATTGATGGTGGTTGTAAAGTCAACCTTATAGACAAGCTATCCTAGTGGTAGCACGGACCAGCAGTCTTAGGCTAAAACTTCAGAGAGCATGTGAAGCCAGCTGTTTTACCAATTATAATCCCTTGAATACCAAATGAAAGGACACCACACAATGTATATATCAAATATATATGTATTTATTTCTAACACAACCCCTCTGAACTCTTTGAGGTCAGAGATCGAAGTACATCACAAGTTACTCAATTAGCATACGATAAGTTGCACACATACAGTTTTGCCCTAGGGGCTTCACAAACCATATACTAAGTAAGTGGTATAAGAACCACTTCAGAAATAGTGAATAGGCCTAGGGCCTAGGGAATCGCTGGGGCTACACTAGACAACCTATGGTTAGGAAGTAGGAGACCCACGGGAGACGCATGCAGTGTCTAAACACAGTTGCGAGTTACCATTGACATATAATGGAGAACGAAGAAGTTACAAAGTTACTGATTACGGGCACTTCCGGATGGACTACGACAAAACCCCTTAAACTAGGACACTTGGAGAGTCAATACCCACTGGAGCATCGGAGTACTCGAGTTACCTCACCCAGGGAAGCCGGGTGCATAGCTATCTTTTCGTGTCGGGTTTCGTCGATGCTTTCAATGGAGATCTGCAAAATAAGTGCTGCAAGCGACCAGAGGAAGAGTGTCCGGGTGGATCCAAGGGTGGATCGAAGAAGTGAAGAACCTGAAAGTAGAAGGGACAGAGTCTGGGTCACTAGCCAGTGACCAGGTAGGAACCAGGCGATGTCGCGATTATCTCAGGTGAAGAGGTGAAGCTTGTCTCTGCAGCCACGAGTACCAGGAGACGTCGACGATGACCAGGAGCTGGATTCGGGCTGTCCCACGAACGATCTAATTGACTGCGGTGTCGGTATCCGGACTGGACCCTACAAGCCTTGGCAAACGCAATCCACGCAGGAAGTGAAGATTGGCTTCAAGTTAGACCAACAAGGTCTGGGGTGCTTCTCCATTGAAGGGGAGCTGGAGCAAGCCTGGAGCAACCAGGAAAGCAGTGTAGTTTTCAGAGGGCTAAATAGCCAGCGGGCTAGCAACCGGGAAGACACGTTGAGCTGAAATGCAGGAGCAGGCCCAAGGCAGCACTTGTGGAGTGTGGAGGGCTGAGCTTTGGTGCAAATGGCGCTCGGGTCTGGGGCTTCTCATACCCCATTGCACAACTGCGAGGGTACCTCAGGAGTCGGGCAGTTAGCAAAATGCAGGAAGTCCAGGGTGTCCGTTCCCACGTCTCTCTTGTCCGCCACGGGTCTCAGCTTTGATGTGGATCGGAGTCTGAGAAGTCTGGAAGTCCAGTTCCTGAGTCGCTGAGTCTTCGGGTTCTGGCAGGAGCATCGGCAAAGCAAACCGGCAAGTTACTGGTGGTGCCTGTTTACACAGGGTGGTCACTCCTTCACCACAAGGGAGATGTCTTCAGTCTTCTAATCGATATAGAACGTCGAAGGTCCAAGAGTTTCGTATCAGAGTTTCATTCCAGGATAATATAAAGTCTGTAGACACAGCTCCTATCTTTATATTGATTTTAGGGGCTGTATTACCTGCTCGGTCCCTCCTATGGGTGACCTGGGAAGGGGGTGGTTACACCCCTTTCCCTTTGTCCAGTTTCGCGCTAGAGCAGGGCTGGAGTGCCCCAGCAACTGGTTTGAACCGGGCTATGCATGGAGCACCTTGTGTGCCCCAGGCAGTGTCTGGAAAAGCATCTTTCCATTCAACCCACTCTGCCCCAATACATTACAGGCTGTCTTGGGCGGTGCTAGCACCTCCCTCGACAGGAAACCTATTGTCCAGGCCTCCCTTGCTGGAGTTTCGTCCAGCAGCAGGAGGTCAGACTTGTGTCTGTGGCAGCAGCATCCATTTTGTGATGCTGAGGCTCTGTTTAACTTTTACCGGGTAAAGCAGTAACATTCATGTTTTTTCCCTCTATAAAGGTGGAATTCTACCCCCGCCACCATGACTGGCGGGGGGGGGGTAGTATTCCAAAGTGTTGGACACCTTACAGGACATGTTTTGATAAAGCCAAACCAAAGTTAGCATTTACCACGAGGATTATAATGCACCTAAGAGTATATGGTATGGCTATATCATAGAACAGCTAAAAGGAGATGGTTCCGAAAGCTGCAGAGGGGCTCAGCTCATGCTAGGGCACCCTCTCACATAAAACCAAGCACTCTGCCTTCAGGATTGTTAAGGCCTGCCATAGGAGTGACTTATAGGTTACTATGTGTCTATATATAAGGTAGATATAGGTATACTATATCTAAGTAAGGGGTGATTACACCACCTTACCCAGGCTGTACGAACAAACCTGTGGTGCCAGTTTGGATGGCCAGCGAAGGGTGGCATAATACATGCTGCAGCCCCTGGTAGGCCTTGGATGCACCTATGCCCTGGGTACCTATGGTACACTGTACAGGGGCTCACAAAGGTGACCCAATACCCAATCAGGTATGTACCTAAAGTACATGGTATCAATTTAGAGAGAGAACAGCTGGGCTGTGGGTCTGATTAGCAGGCCCACAGCCACACTAAAGTCGAAAAACCAGAGAATCACAGCAAAAAGTGGGGGTGACCATAGGAACCAGACCCTACTCTCCTACACCCACACGCATGATATAGCAACAAGTAGTGTAGAATAAACAAAATGCATCCCACACGCAAGAGACCGCACCTTAATAGCATAACCGATATCACCAAAAAAAGCCATAAATAAACCAATCAGAAATGCATAAGCCACTAAAGCTTACCTTTTATTCTGAGCCCTCATCCACAAAAGCTTAACTTTTATGCCGAGTCTGCCATCTGATGCTTTGTGCAGTCCCTGCAGTCAGAGACTGCAACCACAGCGTGCACTCCCTTACAATGGAAGACTGTGGCCTCTGTGCAGAGTGCACCCCCTGTCGTCAGAGACTGCAACCACTGCCTGCACTCCCTTGCAGTCAAAGGCTGCGGCATCTGTGCAGAGTCACTATTGTCAGACTACAACCACAGTGTGCACTCCTTTAACCCTTTACAGGCCTGGTACTATAGCCTGCATCCATATGTAAAGCATGCACTATGCGATTAGGCATGCAGCCCCTGCACCCCACCTGGCAGAGAGGCAACCTTCCAGTGCGGTGTGCACCAAGACTGCTGTAAATCTGGAGTTCCCCGGGCAATTCATAACCCTGTGTAATGTGTACTGCTCCACAGAGTACAGTATGCACTCTTACACCTGTGATAGCCAGCATTGCGAGTTGTGTGCCCTTCTACAGTGTCGGAGCCTTCAGCATTGCTACAGCATCAGTTTCTGCAGCCCCCTGTGCAGTGTGAAGTCCTGTTGTAGTATGCACCTATGCTGTCCCGCACCTGTAGCTGATAGAGCGCGCAGGTCACCCGACCAGTATTGCTACTAAATATGCACACTAGGGCCCATAAAACGAATCCCTTCGTGATATTTTAATCAGGTAACCCGCACACTACTATCAGCAGTTCGGTTCTTCTCTATTTACTACCGTGTACCCGACTTACCAATCCTCGTTCAGGTACCTAAGACCACAATGGGTCGAGGAGCTAGCTGTGGAGAAAGTAGATAGCACAAAAATACATATACCTTTAAAGTGTGTACTCTTATAATAACCACAAACGTAAGAAGTTTCAAAAACCTTTATCTAGTTATAATTTTCTTCGAGTTCAGTGAGCCACAGGTTAACACAAATCAAACTATCTATCACTAAGATTAAGAAAATAGTATAACAATGAATTAAGGTTAGAAACATTTGGAGATTTTGAAATAAAGGGAAGGGGAAAAATAAGGAACATGCTAAATATAGATCAACAGGTTTTGTAAACTTCACTAAAGGCGGGTGAGAAGAGGGAACATACTTTTTAGAGCAGACTTTCAGTTATCACCAACAGCCTATAGGAAACTAAACTTATGCAATCTACTCATACAGATGTGCTTAATTTCTAAAAGGAGGGTAAGAGTGGGACAAACTATATATGCATATGTGATTCTAAATTCGGCTAAGGGTAGGGAGAGAATGGAACATGCTAAAGCATCAATTATGCGAGAACGTATTTACAGAGAGGAACAGAGTAAAAGACAAATAGGTAACTTTTCTGTATTCAGGAAGGGGAAAAGAGAAACTTAGATAGACCAACACCCACGCAATTTTATATTTACCTAGGACAGAATGAAGACCAACCCTGGCCACGGGTCGGTTGGGAAAGGCGGGAAAGGACCCTCAAGGACTTAGGTTGCCAGTAGGCGAGCAGGTACAGCTCATAGACAGTCAGGACAGGATAACCTCAGGATTTGGATCAGGACTGGGCTCACCAAAGGGTACAACCAACACCTGGAGCTTCGGATGCAACGCCTGCGCTACCCCCTCGCTGCAAGGAATCTGCCAATAACCCCGATTGGGTTCTCGAACCTCCAAGCAAAGTGCTTCGCCAGCACTTAAGGTTTCCCAAACTCCGACTGAGTCTGGGGAAATTACAGACAAAGTGCTCCGCAGCTCTCTGTATCGATCACCTATAGAGTTCGTTGGGTCAGTGACAGGTCAGCTATTCGGACAAGTCGGACAATTTCTCTAGCTAAACCTGGGCAAATTATACTGTTTTCGGGACAATGTATCACCCACAAATGTTGCAAGTGACAAGTTCCCTAATTTCTGATTGGGCAAGTGAGGAGGTTAGGTCATGGTACCTCCTTGAATTTGCACTTTCTCAGACTTAATATTCATTTTCGAACCCACCCCTTATATTCCAGTTCCCATGGCAAGGGAGGTTTCGGCAGACAATGGGGTATACTGTAAAATTATACAAATGTAGCACATACAGGTAACTGTTCAGTTTCTTCAGCTAGGTCAGGGAGCAGGTTCCCATGAACATCTTGGCTTTGGCTGCCAGCTGGCTGGGTTCCTTAGCTGCGTGACTTTCTCTTCCCCCGTCACATGACTGGTTCCACCCTGACTTCAAGATGGAGTAGCGGTGCTTCCCAGACCCCCCGCCAGCCACTGTTACCCCGCCCCCCCCCGATTTCATTCCGCCCTAAGAATGGAAGCCAGAAGTCAATGGCCACCCTGTCCTCGGCAGCCTCCAAGCACTCGTAGGCTGCCTCTGCAAGACCATACCACTCCATTTGGTGGGAAAATCTATCATCACTTCCACCCCCCCCCCCCCCCCCCCCCCCCCCATCCCACCTGCTGGAGCTCCATAGCATCGGACAAGTGGGTCTTGCAGATCATTCATGAGGGCTATTCTCTGCTGTTCCTGTCTTTTCCTCCTCCTATTCTGCCAAATCAGGAACGGCTGACGGAGGATCATTTGACATTGCCCCAGGAGGAAGTTACAGCTCTTTGGCCAAGGGAACTAAAGAGGAGGTCCCGGTTTCAGAAGTAGGCAGTAGCTGTTATTTCAGCTACTTTCTGATTCCGAAGAACAAAGGTTTGCGGACCATTTTAGATTTTCTGACCATCAATATCTTCCTCAAGAAAGAGACGTTCAAGATGCTCACGTTGGCTCAGGTCTTGTCTGCCCTTGACCAAGGGGACTGGCAGGTATAGTTGGATCTGCAGGATGCGTATTTTCATCCCCATCCTGCCAGGCCACAGGGGTTACCTGCAGTTCAAGGTAGGCCGTGAGCACTTTCAGTTTACCGTGCTCCCCTTCGGCCTCACCAGTGCCCCTCGGGTGTTCACCAAGGTGATGGCAGTGGTCGCAGCTCATCTGCCCAGGTTAGGGTTGTCAGTCTTCCCCTACATCAACGACTGGCTGTTGAAGGCATCCTTACCCCAGACCGTCGTCTTCCACCTTCAGACTACGGTGGACCTCCTGCATTCGCAGGCGTTGTCTATAAACGTGCTAAAGTCACACCTGACTGCTTCTCAGACTCTTCCTTTCATCTGAGCTCTTCTGGACACAGTGCAGTTTTGGGCCTATCCTTCCGAGCAGCAAGTCCAGGATATTCAGGTTATGATTCTGATGTTTCAGCACCTATCCTGGGTTTCGGTGAGACTGACTCTGAGGTTGTTGAGCCTCATGCATCCTATTGGCAAAACATGCCAGGTGGTGTATGCAGTGGAACCTGAAGTCCCAGTGTGCAAAGCATCAGAGAAATCTCACCGATGTGGTCCAGATCTTGGAAGGAACTGGGAGAGATCTGCAGTGGTGGTTGAGGAACCGCGATTGGGTCAACAGCAGACCCCTTCCCCAACCAGATCTCACTCATGACAGATGAGCAACTTCTGGGCTTGGGCAGCCATTTGGGAGAGGTGGAGACCAGGGGACACTGGTCTCCGGCAGAGTCGGGGCTACACATAAATTTGTTGGAGCTTCAAGCGATTCAATTGGCATTGAAAGCATTTCTTCTCGGTCAACGGGAAGTTAATACAGGCGTTCACGGACACCACCAGCATGCGGAACTGCAATAAGCAGGACGGGTGAGGTCTTGGACCCTTTTTTGAGTGGTCCTGCGTCTCTGGACATGGCTGGACCAGCAGGGCATAACCATGGTGGTTCAACACCTGGCATGTACTCTGAACGACAGGGCGGACAAACTCAGCCGTCGATGCCTAGCGGATCGTGAATCGCATCTCCAGTCGGAGGTGGCACATGGTCTCTTACAGCAGTGGGGAGAACCTTGGTTAGATTTGTTTGCCTCCAAAGAGAATGGTCAGTGTCAGCAATACTGTGCACTGGAGTTTCCAAGGCGGCTAGCCCTCGTCAACGCATTTAGTCGCTAGTGGAGCTCAGGTCTGCTGTACGCCTTTCCACCCATACCACTCCTCCTCTGAAGAAGATCAGGAGCGACTGGGCACCAGTCATTCTTATGGCTCCGGACTGGGCAAGGACAGTTTGGTATCCGGAGCTTCTGAGTATGACTATCGATCCTCCGATGATGCTTCCCCTTCGGGAGGATCTTCTGACGCAGCAGTAGGGAAGGGTCCTCCAACCGAACTGGTCAGCTCTGCGCCACCATGCGTGGAGATTGATCTGCAGCAGTTGATGACTTTTGAACTTCCTTCTGAAGTGTGGAACGTTATTTTGGCGGGCAGGCGACCCTCCACTAAGACAGTATATGCCTGCCGTTGGCAGACATTTTTACTATACTGTACAGAAAGGTCAATTGACCCTCTTTATGCTTCTCTTTCCACTGTTCTTCCATTCATTCAAACCCTTGCCTAGCAGGGCTCTGTTTTGGTTACTCTCAAGGGTTAACTTTCTGCTCTATCTGCTTTTTTGCGGCTGCCAGACCAACCCTCTCTCTTTAGGTCTCCAATTGTACATTGGTTTCTGAAGGGGCTGGCTCATTTTTGTCCGCCCTTGCCCTGTGTTATGCCGCAGTTGGACATTAATTTGGTCCTCACCTATCTTGTGTGTTGTCCCTCCGAGTCTTTACACAACTGTCCCCACCGGCTGCTTAACATCAATAAAGACTTTTTAGTGTGGATTACATCTGACCGATGGTGAGTGAGTTGCACCCGGGCTTCATTTTTGACAAAGGTTGTGACCCCATTCCATCTGGGTCAATCCATCACGTTGCCAACCTTCTTAGCTCCCCACATCCCTCTAAAGAAGAGGAGTGTCTCCACCGACTGAACCCAAAAAGAGCGTTGTCGTTATACCTTGACCGTGCAAACGAGTTCCAGGTAGAAGAGCAGCTCTTTGTGGTGTACGTGGGAGCTAAGAAGGGGCGGGTAGTGCAGAAAAAGACTATCTCTCGCTGGGTCGTTCTCTGCATTAAGATCTGCTATGACCTGGCTAAGAAGAAGCTCCTGAGGGATTAAGGGTCCATTCTGCCAGGGGAAAGGCTACGACTACAGCCTTGACTCGGGGTGTCCCAGTCCTGGACATCTGTCAGGCAGCAATGTTGGGCATCCTTGCACACGTTTGCCAAGCACAACTGCCTAGACAATCTGAAAGAGACACTTTAGTGATAGATTCCTTACCTTAGAATATCCCCAGGTGTCAGACTGGATCCGGAAAGTTATGCTTAGTAGTACCCCTGCGCGTCAGTAGGTGGCATCCTGCGGCTCTGCGTTCGTCGCTGGCATCGCCAGCGCCGAGATGACGTCACAGAGAGTACTTAGGTGCCATTCATGCGCGCTGACGTCAGTTCTTTCTTTTTCCGCGCCAGCAAGCACAGATCCGGATTGTGCACGTACCTTAGTCACTTTTTGACTACTACTTTGAGACTTTTGTCTTCTCCTTTTTCTCCTGGTGCAGGATGCCTGTCTTTAAGTCTTGTGGGGCCTGCCGCCGTAATATGTCAGTGGCGGACTCCCACGATGTTTGCCTCTACTGCCTGCAAACTGATCACGACTCCCGGGACTGTTGAGCCTTCCCCCGAAGGCCTTGCGGGAGCGGTGCCGGAAATTGCTGGAGGCCCGGCATTTATTTCACCGTCGCTCCGGGTCTACGGACCGTTCGCTGGACCGCTCGCGGGACCGGAGCCTTCACTTCTCTGGCTCCAAGTCTTCCCCTTCAGATTCTGGTAAGCGAAGTCATAAAAAGAAGTCGAAGAAGCGCGTTCGCTGTCCCGACGTCCCCAGGTCGCTCCTCGGAGGCGGGCGAGGGGGCAGTGGCTCTGCCCCTGAGGCTCTTCTGGAGCCTGGGAGTCCCAAGGGAGGCCTGCCCTACCAGGGTCCGTGGGCGACATCCGAACAGGTGCAAGATTTTTTTGCTGCCATGGACTGCCTTTTTAGGCCTTGTACCCCGCCGGCGCACCTTCGGGCCCTGCTGTCTTGTGTCCAGATCCTGTTGGCCCGGCGGCTCCGCCAGCAGCTCCAGCCCCGGTGCCACAGGATCCGGCGCCGTTGGCTCCGGCCCTGGCTCCACGAGTTGCAGCGTTGCCGGTGCCGGCCTCGGCTCCACCTGCTGCGCCGCACTGGGTGCCATTTATCCCACCCTTGCTCCAGTTCAAGGACCTTTTTGTTCCGACCTGGGATCCGCATTGGTAGGCGGCGCCAGTCCGGCCCGGCCGGCGCAGTTTCAGACGCCGTTTGTTCCTTCCCCGGCTCCGGCCCTGCCGCCGCGACCGGCGCCAGAGGCACTCGGGCGACTGGGAGGGATCTGAGGACCCTCTTGCCCGGCAGTGTGACTCTGAGCAGGATTGGGTGGACGATCTGGAAGACGCCTGCGACCTAGATGTCTCCTCTAACCCGGGGTTTGCCTCTCCCCCACCTACGATGGAGGACGGCGCTTCCTACACAATGGTGCTCCGTCGGGCTGCTGAGGCCCTCATCCTCGACTTTCCCACGGTGGCCCTCAAAACCACCCTCCTCACCGAGGTGCTCCAGACAGCGTCTACTTCATGGGAGACGTTGCTTCCCTTCAATGACGCAGTTACCGATGTCCTATTGGGCACTTGGTCGTGGCCAGCCACGGGGGCCCCTGTGGATAAAAACTTTGCCAGACGCAACCGCCCGTTGCCTGGCGACCCGGCCTTTCTGACCACCCATCCCATGCCTGAGAGTCTGGTCATCCAGGCCTCGACGTCGCAGAGTGCCTTTCCCTCTGCTCCGCTGGACAAGGACTTTAAGAAACTGGAACAGTTTGGCAAGCGATTGCTCTCTTCGGACAGTCTAGGGCTTACTCAAGTGTTGCCTCAGTGTCCTGAGGAGATCCAGGATGTCCTTTCTTAGGCGATTGCTGAAGGAAAGGATGTGGCTAAATTCGCCATTCGTGTGGTTTGGACACCGCAGACTCGCTGGGCAGGGCAATTTCTAAAACGGTGGCATTGCGGCACCACGCCTGATTGCATTCCACTGGGTTCTCGCCCGATGTCCAGAACTCGTTCATGGATATGCCCTTCGATAGGCACCCGCCTGTTTGGCGACAAGGCCGACCGTGCTTTGGAGGGTTTTAAGGACTCACAGGCCACGGCCAAGTCCTTGGGTCTTTCTGCAAAGAACCCGTCCACTCCTGGCTTGCGTTCCCTTTGTGGCCAGGGCAGAGGTACCCAGGCACGTTCCTTCAACAAGCCTGTGCAGACCCAGCCTCAGCACGGCCGTGGTCGCGGCTTCCGCAAGGGCGGGTCAGGGAATCAGCGTGCTGGGCAGTCCACCTCCACCCTGCTGCTCCTACCTCCAAACCTTCCTAGTCTGAACTTTGTGTAGCACCACATGCCAGTGGGTGGCAGGATCCGCCGCCACCACCTCCCCCACTGGTGCGACATTACGTCGGACAAGTGGGTGTTCAGTTTGCTGTGCTCCCCTTCGGCCTTACCAGTGCCCCTCAAGTGTTCATGAAGATGATGGCGGTGGTCGCTGCTCACCTGCGCAGGTCGGGGGTGTCAGTCTTCCCCTACCTCGACGACTGGTTGTTGAAGGCAGGCTCGCCCCAGGCAGTCGTCAACCACCTTCAGACTATGGCCGACCTCATGCAGTTGCTTGGGTTCTCCATCAACGTGCTGAAGTCACACCTGAATCCCTCTCAGAAGCTCCCCTTCATCGGAGCGGTTCTGGATTAAACGCGGTTTCGGGTTTATCCTTCCGAGCCGCGAGTCCGGGATATTCGGGCTATGATTCCGACCTTTCGACCTCTATCCTGGGTTTCAGTCAGGATGACCCTACGGCTCCTGGGCCTGAAGGCCTCCTGCATCCTGCTGGTAACACACGCCAGATGGCATATGTAAGCTCTGCAGTGGGACCTGAGGTTCCAGTGGGCAGGATCCGCCACCACCACCTCCCCCACTGGTGCGACATTACGTCGGACAAGTGGGTGTTGCAAATAATCCACAAGGGTTATTCCCTTCCCTTTCAGTCCTCCCCCTCCAGCCATGCCGCCTCGGTGCCACTGCATGTCGGGAGATCATTTGGTTATTCCCCAACAGGAAGTCACGACCCTCTTGGCCAAGGGGGCCATCGAGCGCGTTCCTGGGCAGGAAGTAGGAAAAGGTTGTTATTCCCACTACTTTCCAGTCCCCAAGAAGGACACGGGGGGTCTGCGCCCCATCTTGGACCTCCAGGACGTCAATCGCTTTCTCCAGAAGGTGAAATTCAAAATGCTGAATCTGGCTCAGGTCCTGGCTGCCCTCGACCCTGGAGACTGGATAGTAGCGTTGGACTAGCAGGGCGCTTATTTTCACATCCCCCTCCTGCCGGCCCATCGGCTTTACCTGAGGTTCACAGTAGGGCAGGAGCATTTTCAGTTTGCTGTGCTCCCCTTCGGCCTTACCAGTGCCCCTCAAGTGTTCATGAAGATGATGGCGGTGGTCGCTGCTCACCTGCGCAGGTCGGGGGTGTCAGTCTTCCTCTACCTCGACGACTGGTTGTTGAAGGCAGGCTCGCCCCAGGCAGTCGTCAACCACCTTCAGACTATGGCCGACTCATGCAGTTGCTTGGGTTCTCCATCAACGTGCTGAAGTCACACCTGAATCCCTCTCAGAAGCTCCCCTTCATCGGAGCGGTCCTGGATTAAACGCGGTTTCGGGTTTATCCTTCCGAGCCGCGAGTCCGGGATATTCGGGCTATGATTCCGACCTTTCGACCTCTATCCTGGGTTTCAGTCAGGATGACCCTACGGCTCCTGGGCCTGAAGGCCTCCTGCATCCTGCTGGTAACACACGCCAGATGGCATATGTAAGCTCTGCATTGGGACCTGAGGTTCCAGTGGGCAGGATCCGCCGCCACCACCTCCCCCACTGGTGCGACATTACGTCGGACAAGTGGGTGTTGCAAATAATCCACAAGGGCTATTCCCTTCCCTTTCAGTCCTCCCCCTCCAGCCATGCCGCCTCGGTGCCACTGCATGTCGGGAGATCATTTGGTTATTCCCCAACAGGAAGTCACGACCCTCTTGGCCAAGGGGGCCATGGAGCGCGTTCCTGGGCAGGAAGTAGGAAAAGGTTGTTATTCCCACTACTTTCTAGTCCCCAAGAAGGACACGGGGGGTCTGCGCCCCATCTTGGACCTCCAGGACGTCAATCGCTTTCTCCAGAAGGTGAAATTCAAAATGCTGAATCTGGCTCAGGTCCTGGCTGCCCTCGACCCTGGAGACTGGATAGTAGCGTTGGACTAGCAGGGCGCTTATTTTCACATCCCCCTCCTGCCGGCCCATCGGCTTTACCTGAGGTTCACAGTAGGGCAGGAGCATTTTCAGTTTGCTGTGCTCCCCTTCGGCCTTACCAGTGCCCCTCAAGTGTTCATGAAGATGATGGCGGTGGTCGCTGCTCACCTGCGCAGGTCGGGGGTGTCAGTCTTCCCCTACCTCGACGACTGGTTGTTGAAGGCAGGCTCGCCCCAGGCAGTCGTCAACCACCTTCAGACTATGGCCGACTCATGCAGTTGCTTGGGTTCTCCATCAATGTGCTGAAGTCACACCTGAATCCCTCTCAGAAGCTCCCCTTCATCGGAGCGGTTCTGGATTAAACGCGGTTTCGGGTTTATCCTTCCGAGCCGCGAGTCCGGGATATTCGGGCTATGATTCCGACCTTTCGACCTCTATCCTGGGTTTGTCAGGATGACCCTACGGCTCCTGGGCCTGAAGGCCTCCTGCATCCTGCTGGTAACACACGCCAGATGGCATATGTGGGCTCTGCAGTGGGACCTGAGGTTCCAGTGGGCGCAGCATCAAAGCAACCTGTCCGATCATGTCCAGATCTCATAGGGGCTCTGTAGGAGAGTAGGGTCTGCAATCCTATGATCACCCAGATTTTTTGCTTTTGTTTCACTGGTTTACGACTTTCTCTGGCTGTGGGCCTGCCAATCAGACCCACAGCCTGGCTGTTCTCTTTCTAAATTACCTCATGTACCCTAGGTGCATCTACCAATTGGTACTGGGCCACCTTATCAGACCCTGTAACTCAGGGCATAGGTGTACCCAGGGCTGCCAGGGGCTGCAGCATGTATTATGCCACCCCTGGCTGGCCTCCTAAATTTGACACAACTGGCTGCATGACAGCTGGGGCAAAGTCGTGTAATCACCCTTTGCTGTAGGTGTAGTATACCTATACCTAACCCTAAAATGGACACACAGATTCCTATCAGTCACTCCTATGGCAGGCCTTGACAATCCTGAAGGCAGAGTGCTTGGAATCGTGGGAGATGGTGCTCTGGCACGAGCTGAGCCTGTCTGCAGCTTGCGGAATCAAGTCCTAATAGCTGTTCCATGATATCGCATACCATATACTCTTAAGTGCATTATAATCCTCGCGGTTAAATGCTATCTTTGGTATTGCTTTATCAAAACATGTCGAGTAAGGTGTCATACGAATTGGAATACTAACCCCTCGCCAATTCTGGCGACGGGGTTAGCATTCCACCCTTCTAGAGGGACACGACATGTATGTAACTGTGAACCCCGGTTAAAGTTAACTGAAGCCTCAGCTCCACAAAATGGATGCTGCCACCACAGACACGAGTCTGACCCCCTGCAGCTGGGAGTCCTTCCAGCGAGGGGAGCCTGGACAAAGGGTTTCCTGTCAGGGGCGGTGCTAGCACCGTCCCAGACATGGTTTTGTGTATCCTGGGTAGGCAGGGCTTTACAGGAAGGTGACTGCTGAGTGGCACCCCGGTGCTCACTACGCATAGGCCGGTCTGAACCAGTTCCAGGGGCACACCAGCCCCTGGCCTGGGGAAGTCCAGCATGGCTGAGGGGTGTAACCACCCCCCACCTAGTCCCACCCATAGGCAGGACCTAGTCACCGGGTCAGCCCCCTTTTTTAGTATAAAGATGGGAGCGGGCCCCCTGTTAAAATTAGATCATCTTTGGAATCAAGATACCACTTTCTTCGAAAGGACTTCACGATTTCTTCCTCAAGATTCTCCCTTGTGGCTAAGGAGTAGTCACCCTGCATCAAGCGGGCACCATCCTAAAGAACACTGCGGTCTGCTGCAAGTCCTTCATCACGAATCCGACGACCCAGCTCGACGAGACCCGGCTTCCCTGGCACCTCTGACCTCTACTCACCTCTACAGCCAAGCTGAGAACCGTGAGTGCGACGAGACCTCAAGGGACCGACGATCGCCAAGACTGCACGACATCTTTACTGCAAGCCCACCGTGTCCTCCACTGGTGAGTGCTTTGGGGTCCGAGAAGCCCCGACCCTGCGCAGCTCCAGCACCCAAGATCAGCCCCCCTGCATCTCCACGATCGGCGTGGGGCCCTTCTGCTGTTTGCTGTGCACCGCGTTGTTTGGCTACTAGCCGGCTGGCTTGTGGCCTTCTAAACGACGCCCAACGACTTCACGACTGCTGGTCTGGTTGCTCCAGGCTGGCCCTTGCTTCCTTCTTCAAGAGAGGCACCCCGGACCCTCCTGGTCCACTCCAGACGCCATTTTAGGTCCACCGCGTGGGCTTGAATTTGCCAAGGCTTTGTTGCCCAATCCTGGGTCCAGCGACGCCGACAGCTTCCATCTTCGTGGGACAGCTCGATCCTCCATCCTGGTCGCCGACAACGCCTCCTGGTCCGTGAGATCTTCGAGTCAAGCGTCACCCACTCACCTAGTCGAGGTGGCTACCATCCGGTGCCCTCCTGGTGCCCACTGACTACTGGCTAGTAGTCTCGAACTTGGTCCCCTCTGCTTTCAGGTGTCATCTATCTTCGAGATCCACGCTTGGATCCAACTGAACTTTCTTCACTGGTCACCGGCCAGCATCTTTTCTTCCGGCTCCTGGTCCGTCTACGAGGATTCCCGACGTCTTTTCAGACCTATGCAGCTGCAGCCCCTGGGCTAGGTAACTTCGGCATTTCGGTGCCCCAGCATAGCCTCACTATCCAAGGGTCAGAATCTACTTTCGTTTTCTCCCTACCAGGTCGGGTTCGCCCGAGAACACTAACTTTCTAATTCCTAGCTACCATAGACTTTTGTCCCGCATCTCGCGTGAGAGTGCACACACTGCACCCGAGTCCCCTAGGCCTCCTAGAAGTAATCTAACGATTCCCTAGTCAAGTCCTAGCGATTCCAAAAGCTATTAGTACTGTACTTACCTGCTAGTAATTTCGCATTCCACTTTCAGAGTATATGGTTTTCCGTGCCCCTCGGGCATTTGTATATACTGTGCTAACTTAAGTATTTTTGTAAGAGTTTTGGTTTGTGCTTAGTACCCTGTCCTCATAAAGAGTACAGGGCTGTTGTGATCTTTAAATAAATAACTGTTTATTTTCATAACACTTGTGTGGTGTCCTTTCACTTGGTATTCAAGGGGTATATGTGTGGTAAACAGCTGGCTTAACACGCCCTCTCGAGTCTTTAGCCTTAGACTGCTCGTATCCACGCTACTAGGATAGCTGGTCTATAAGGTTGACTTACAACCAATCATCAATAAGGGTTGCTGGACTGATACATAGTGTTCACTAGAATAGTGAGCACTGCATATCAGGCCACCTTCTCACATTGGTGGCAGCGGTTGGGATTTGAGCTTGCTGTTGTTTTACCACACGTATCCTAAGAATATCTTGCTGAAAGATCACATAAGTACTGTCAGGTACATATAACTTAAGCTTAGAATACTCTGAGTTCTACTGAACCAGCTGTTGTAGCTCCACAAGGCTTAGCACACCTTGGCTACAACTCTAGCAAGGGACCAGTAGGTAACACATAGTGTAGGTAGGTGCATCACTTACACCACACTAGAAGCAGTATGTCGGTCACAGGAGGAAACACTGAGTCTCCCCTTGTGTCAGTTGACCCTCCACAGGTCATCCCTTCAAGATATACTGCGCTTAGCTTCCATGAGTTACGACAAGTATGTACCTCTAGGAAGATTAAGCAGGGGTCTAACCCCACAACTGCTTTTCTGATTGGTCTCTTAGAGACTCATGATGCAAGGAGGGCTGGTAACCCAGACCCTTCTACTTCAGAAGGCAATATGCCCTCCCTACAGGGACCCTTTGATAACCAGGACCATCCACATCAGGAAGCAGATGATGCTGATGATGAGGATGATGACTTGGAATCTAAGGGTGAGGCAGAGCAGGACCAGGTAGAAGTCGTCAGACTAACCAGGACCAACTTAAGCAGACATGAGAGGGACTCTAGGGGAGCCCTGGGGCCACTCTCAGGTCAGCTTAACATTGGGAATGGACGAGTTAGATCTCTGTCAAGAGGCTCTAGCAGATCCATTCATACCAATGGCTCTCAACGTTCCTCTCAGAGGGGAATGACATCTCCCCAGAGGAGAATGTATGTAGCTAAAGAAAAGGCAGCCAATCTGAGGATTGAGAGGGAAGAACTTGCCCTGGCCAAAGAAAGGCTTGCCTTTGCTAGAGAGCAACAATTGAGTGGGACAGTCCCCACTGGTGGCAGCATTGTACCTAGCAATAGGGAAAGGAGTTTTGATACAAAACACCTTGGTAAGATAGTGCCCCCCTTTAAACAAGGGGATGACATCCACAAATGGATTACTGCTTTGGAGAGGGCCTGCACTGTGCAAGGTGTTCCCCCAAGTCAGTGGGCAGCTATCTTGTGGCTCTCCTTTGAGGGTAAAGGAAGAGACAAGCTCCTCACCACAAGGGTGGAGGATGCTAATGATTACCAAGTCTTGAAAAATGCACTGATTGATGGGTTTGGCCTAACCACTGAGCAGTACAGGGTGCTGTTCAGGGATACCCAGAAAACTCAGTCTCAAGATTGGGCTGACTTTGTAGATTGTGCCACTAAGGCTTTTGGGGGCTGGTTGCTGGGCAGTAAGGTTACTGATTATAAAGGATTGTACAATTTGATGATGAGAGAGCAAATTTTAAACAATTGTCAGAACCAGTTGTTGCATCAGCATCTTGTTGACTCAGATCTGACCTCTCCCCAAGAATTGGGAAAGAAGGCAGACAGATGGGTTAGAACAAGAGTTAAACAGAACCAGGGCCAGAATCAAGGTGGTCAGAAGAAAGCAGACCAGAAGGGTAAAGATTCAAAAGGGGAACAAAATGACCAGAAGTCTTCGACAGGTCCCCAACAACCCAAAGAGGGTGGGGGTCAGGCTCCCCAAAAGAAGAAAGAAGGCCAATCTAAAAGGTGGTGCCAATACTGTAAAAGTAAAACTCACTGGTTTAGTGAGTGCACCAAGAAAGGAGGAGGGCAGACTCCTGCCACTGCAGCCCCTAAGGCACCTGTGCCCCCTAGTACAGCCAGCAGTGGTAGTGCACCTCCCAAGGGTTTAGTAGGGTTAACCCTGGGTTCTGAGGGGAGTGACAACTTAGTTGGCACCCTCACTCAGGCTGTCCTTGTCAGTACAGGGGATATGGATATGTCCCCTGACATAAGTCCCAATACTTTGGGCAAATACAGACAGACACCTTTCATTAATGGAAAAATGGCTCAGGCCTATAGGGACACTTGTGCCAGTGTCACAATGGTGACACCTAGCTTTGTGGACCCTGGACAGATCATGCCAGGTACAGAATTCCTGGTGACCAATGCAAGCAATGTCACTACCAATCATAGTATGGCAATTGTAGCTTTCTCCTGGGGAGGGGTAACTGGCCAAAAGAAGGTTGTAGTTAGTTCAGACCTCCCAGTGGATTGTTTGTTGGGCAATGATTTGGAGTCATCACAATGGTCAGAAGTGGAGCAGAGGACTCATCTGGAAATGTTAGGCTTGCCAGCACATGTGTTTGCTGTGACCAGGTCACAGGCCAGAAAATGCCCCACTGAACAGGTGCTGGATCCTGGAACAATGGACCAGACACCTTCCAAGAAAAAGAGCAGTAGGGTTAAGGCTGTGCCTTCCCCCTTGCCCCAGGTTGTGGATCAAGTCTCAGAGGAGGCTGACCTGCAGGAATTGAGGGAAACTGAGCCTAGAGAGTTTGAACTTGATCAAGTTGAATTCTTGGGTTCAGGGGGACCCTCAAGGGAAGACCTGGGGAAGGACCAGTTAGACTGCCCTTCTCTTGAACCCCTCAGACAGCAGGCTGCTGCTGAGGCTGCTGGGAACGCCACAGGTACCCACAAGGTATACTGGGAAGATGGACTCCTGTACACTGAGTCAAGAGACCCCAAGCCTGGCATGACCAGGAGGCTGGTTGTACCCTTGTCTCAGAGAGGTTTCCTACTTACCTTGGCCCATGAGATTCCCTTAGCAGGTCACTTAGGCCAGACAAAGACTTGGGACAGACTTGTCTCACACTTTCACTGGCCTCACATGAATGAGGATACCAAGGAGTTTTGTCGCTCCTGTGTCACTTGCCAAGCCAGTGGTAAGTCAGGTGGCACAACAAAGGCCCCCCTTATACCAATGCCTGTGGTGGGGGTGCCCTTTGAAAGAGTGGGGATTGACATTGTTGGTCCAATGGAACCCCAGACAGCATCAGGGCACAAGTTTATACTGGTGGTAGTGGATCATGCCACCAGGTATCCTGAAGCTATTCCACTTAGGACCACCACAGCACCTGTGGTGGCAAGGGCCCTAGTTGGAGTGTTCTCCAGAGTGGGCTTCCCTAAGGAGGTTGTCTCTGACAGAGGTGCAAACTTCATGTCAAGCTACTTAACTGCTATGTGGAAGGAGTGTGGTGTCAATTACAAATTCACTACACCCTATCACCCACAATGCAATGGGCTTGTTGAAAGGTTCAACAGGACCCTAAAAGGGATGATTCATGGACTACCTGAAACACTCAGGCGTAGATGGGATGTCCTGATGCCCTGCCTTCTGTTTGCTTACAGAGAGGTCCCACAAAAGGGGGTTGGCTACAGCCCTTTTGAACTTTTGTATGGGCACCCTGTGAGAGGCCCCTTGTGTTTGGTGAAGGAAGGATGGGAGAGACCTCTCAAAAAGCCTGCAACCAACATAATGGACTATGTACTTGGTCTCCGCTCCAGGATGGCTGAGTATATGGAGAAGGCATCAGAAAACCTTAAGGCCAGTCAAGAACTTCAAAAAGCTTGGCATGACCAAAAGGCTGTCCTGACTGTTTATCAGCCTGGACAGAAGGTGTGGGTGTTGGAGCCAGTGGCCCCAGCAGCACTCAAAGACAAATGGTCTGGGCCCCACACAATTCTTGAGCAAAAGGGAGAGGTCACCTACCTGGTGGACCTTGGAACTCCCAGGAGTCCCCACAGGGTACTCCATGTCAACAGGCTCAAAGCATATGTCGACAGGAAGGACATGAGCTTGCTCATGGCCATAGATGAGGGACAGGAGGAAGAGAGTGACCCTCTCCCAGACCTGCTCACTCAGAATCCTGATGATGGGTCAGTAGATGGTGTTGTCTTTTGTGGCAGCCTCTCTGAACATCAGCAGAAAGACTGTAAACAGGTTCTTCAGTCTTTCAGACATATGTTCTCTCTGACACCCAGTCAGACCAATTGGTGTACCCATGAGGTTGACACTGGTGACAGCCTGCCAGTCAAGAGTAAAATCTACAGGCAGCCTGATCATGTTAGAGACTGCATAAAAACTGAAGTGCAGAAAATGTTGGAATTGGGAGTCATTGAACCCTCAGATAGCCCTTGGGCTAGTCCAGTAGTTCTAGTGCCAAAGCCTCACACCCAAGATGGTAAGAGAGAGATGAGGTTTTGCGTAGACTACAGGGGTCTCAATGCAGTCACTAAGACTGATGCCCATCCAATACCAAGGGCAGATGAACTTATAGATAGATTGGCTTCTGCCAACTACTTAAGTACATTTGACTTAACAGCTGGGTATTGGCAAATCAGGTTAGCTGAGGATGCCAAACCCAAAACAGCATTTTCAACCCCTGGTGGGCATTATCAATTTGTGGTAATGCCCTTTGGTCTGAAAAATGCACCTGCCACCTTCCAAAGGTTGGTGAATCAAGTCCTTACTGGGCTGGATGACTTCTGTGCAGCATATCTAGATGATATTGCTGTCTTTAGCTCCACCTGGGAGGATCACCTGGTCCACCTGAGGAAAGTGTTAGAGGCTCTGCAAGCAGCAGGCCTCACTATCAAGGCCACCAAGTGCCAGATAGGGCAGACACAGGTTGTATACCTGGGCCACCTTGTAGGTGGAGGCCAGGTTCAGCCACTGGAGAGCAAAATACAGTCAATCAGGGACTGGGCTCCTCCAACCACCCAGACTCAGGTTCGAGCTTTCTTGGGCCTGACTGGATACTACAGAAAGTTTGTCAGGAACTATGGTTCCTTTGTGACACCATTAAATGAACTGACAAGTAAGAAAATGCCAAAAAAGGTTCAGTGGACAGCAGGCTGTCAAAAAGCATTCAATGACCTAAAGCAGGCCATGTGCACAGCACCTATCCTTAAGAGTCCAGACTACTCCAAACCATTCATTGTCCAAACAGATGCTTCTGAGTTGGGTGTGGGAGCTGTTCTTTCTCAACTGAATTTTGATGGTCAGGATCAGCCCATTGCTTTTATAAGCAGAAGGCTGACCCCCAGAGAGAAGAATTGGTCAGCTATTGAGAGGGAGGCCTTTGCTGTGGTTTGGGCCCTGAAGAAGCTGAGGCCATACTTGTTTGGCACTCACTTCAAGATTCAGACCGACCATAAGCCCCTCTTGTGGCTAAATCAGATGAAGGGTGAAAACCCCAAACTGCTTAGGTGGTCCATTTCCCTACAGGGGATGGACTTTACAGTGGAACATAGACCTGGTACTGATCATGGCAATGCCGATGGGCTCTCCAGATATTTCCACTTAGAACAAGAAGACTCACCTGGTCAAGGTTAGCTTATTGTCCCAAAGTTTGGGGGGGGGTCATGTAGGAGAGTAGGGTCTGCAATCCTATGATCACCCAGATTTTTTGCTTTTGTTTCACTGGTTTACGACTTTCTCTGGCTGTGGGCCTGCCAATCAGACCCACAGCCTGGCTGTTCTCTTTCTAAATTACCTCATGTACCCTAGGTGCATCTACCAATTGGTACTGGGCCACCTTATCAGACCCTGTAACTCAGGGCATAGGTGTACCCAGGGCTGCCAGGGGCTGCAGCATGTATTATGCCACCCCTGGCTGGCCTCCTAAATTTGACACAACTGGCTGCATGACAGCTGGGGCAAAGTCGTGTAATCACCCTTTGCTGTAGGTGTAGTATACCTATACCTAACCCTAAAATGGACACACAGATTCCTATCAGTCACTCCTATGGCAGGCCTTGACAATCCTGAAGGCAGAGTGCTTGGAATCGTGGGAGATGGTGCTCTGGCACGAGCTGAGCCTGTCTGCAGCTTGCGGAATCAAGTCCTAATAGCTGTTCCATGATATCGCATACCATATACTCTTAAGTGCATTATAATCCTCGCGGTTAAATGCTATCTTTGGTATTGCTTTATCAAAACATGTCGAGTAAGGTGTCATACGAATTGGAATACTAACCCCTCGCCAATTCTGGCGACGGGGTTAGCATTCCACCCTTCTAGAGGGACACGACATGTATGTAACTGTGAACCCCGGTTAAAGTTAACTGAAGCCTCAGCTCCACAAAATGGATGCTGCCACCACAGACACGAGTCTGACCCCCTGCAGCTGGGAGTCCTTCCAGCGAGGGGAGCCTGGACAAAGGGTTTCCTGTCAGGGGCGGTGCTAGCACCGTCCCAGACATGGTTTTGTGTATCCTGGGTAGGCAGGGCTTTACAGGAAGGTGACTGCTGAGTGGCACCCCGGTGCTCACTACGCATAGGCCGGTCTGAACCAGTTCCAGGGGCACACCAGCCCCTGGCCTGGGGAAGTCCAGCATGGCTGAGGGGTGTAACCACCCCCCACCTAGTCCCACCCATAGGCAGGACCTAGTCACCGGGTCAGCCCCCTTTTTTAGTATAAAGATGGGAGCGGGCCCCCTGTTAAAATTAGATCATCTTTGGAATCAAGATACCACTTTCTTCGAAAGGACTTCACGATTTCTTCCTCAAGATTCTCCCTTGTGGCTAAGGAGTAGTCACCCTGCATCAAGCGGGCACCATCCTAAAGAACACTGCGGTCTGCTGCAAGTCCTTCATCACGAATCCGACGACCCAGCTCGACGAGACCCGGCTTCCCTGGCACCTCTGACCTCTACTCACCTCTACAGCCAAGCTGAGAACCGTGAGTGCGACAAGACCTCAAGGGACCGACGATCGCCAAGACTGCACGACATCTTTACTGCAAGCCCACCGTGTCCTCCACTGGTGAGTGCTTTGGGGTCCGAGAAGCCCCGACCCTGCGCAGCTCCAGCACCCAAGATCAGCCCCCCTGCATCTCCACGATCGGCGTGGGGCCCTTCTGCTGTTTGCTGTGCACCGCGTTGTTTGGCTACTAGCCGGCTGGCTTGTGGCCTTCTAAACGACGCCCAACGACTTCACGACTGCTGGTCTGGTTGCTCCAGGCTGGCCCTTGCTTCCTTCTTCAAGAGAGGCACCCCGGACCCTCCTGGTCCACTCCAGACGCCATTTTAGGTCCACCGCGTGGGCTTGAATTTGCCAAGGCTTTGTTGCCCAATCCTGGGTCCAGCGACGCCGACAGCTTCCATCTTCGTGGGACAGCTCGATCCTCCATCCTGGTCGCCGACAACGCCTCCTGGTCCGTGAGATCTTCGAGTCAAGCGTCACCCACTCACCTAGTCGAGGTGGCTACCATCCGGTGCCCTCCTGGTGCCCACTGACTACTGGCTAGTAGTCTCGAACTTGGTCCCCTCTGCTTTCAGGTGTCATCTATCTTCGAGATCCAGGCTTGGATCCAACTGAACTTTCTTCACTGGTCACCGGCCAGCATCTTTTCTTCCGGCTCCTGTTCCGTCTACGAGGATTCCCGACGTCTTTTCAGACCTATGCAGCTGCAGCCCCTGGGCTAGGTAACTTTGGCATTTCGGTGCCCCAGCATAGCCTCACTATCCAAGGGTCAGAATCTACTTTCGTTTTCTCCCTACCAGGTCGGGTTCGCCCGAGAACACTAACTTTCTAATTCCTAGCTACCATAGACTTTTGTCCCGCATCTCGCGTGAGAGTGCACACACTGCACCCGAGTCCCCTAGGCCTCCTAGAAGTAATCTAACGATTCCCTAGTCAAGTCCTAGCGATTCCAAAAGCTATTAGTACTGTACTTACCTGCTAGTAATTTCGCATTCCACTTTCAGAGTATATGGTTTTCCGTGCCCCTCGGGCATTTGTATATACTGTGCTAACTTAAGTATTTTTGTAAGAGTTTTGGTTTGTGCTTAGTACCCTGTCCTCATAAAGAGTACAGGGCTGTTGTGATCTTTAAATAAATAACTGTTTATTTTCATAACACTTGTGTGGTGTCCTTTCACTTGGTATTCAAGGGGTATATGTGTGGTAAACAGCTGGCTTAACACGCCCTCTCGAGTCTTTAGCCTTAGACTGCTCGTATCCACGCTACTAGGATAGCTGGTCTATAAGGTTGACTTACAACCAATCATCAATAAGGGTTGCTGGACTGATACATAGTGTTCACTAGAATAGTGAGCACTGCATATCAGGCCACCTTCTCACAGGCTCTGCTCAACTATTGCATTGGTGGCTCACGAATCGAGATTGGGTCAGTGGCAGATCCCTCTCCCACCCCCAACCGGAGTACACAGTGATGACGGATGCGTCCCTCCTGGGATGGGGTGGTCACTTGGGAGAGGCGGAGATCAGAGGCCTCGGGTCTCCGGCAGAGTCCCAGCTCCATATCAACCTTTTAGAGCTGCGGGCGATCCGACTTGCACTGAAAGCATTCCTTCCCTCTGTCTGGGGAAGTGTAGTGCAGGTGTTCACGGACAACACCACCACCATGTGGTATTGCAACAAACAGGGCGGGTTGGGGTCCTGGTCCCTATGTCAGGAGGCTCTGTGCCTCTGGACATGGCAGGAACATCAAGGCATTACCTTGGTGGTTCAACACCTGGCAGGTACTCTGAATGCCAGGGCAGGCGAACTCAGCCGCCGGAGCTTGGTGGATCACGAATGGCGTCTGAACTCGGACGGGACACAAGGTCTCTTTCAGCAGTGGGGAGAGCCTTGGTTAGATCTAATTGCCACTGAAGAGAACGTGCAATGTCATCAATTCTGCGCATTGGAATTTCCAAGGCGGCGCTCGCTCTGCTGCGCTTTTAGTCACGAGTGGAGCTGCGGTCTGTTGTATGCCTTTCCGCATATACCACTTCTGCCCAGAGTGCTGAAGAAGATCAGGTGCGACGGGGCCCAAGTCATCCTTGTGGCTCCGGATTGGGCATGAAGAAACTGGTATCCCGAGCTATTCAGCATGGCAATCGATCCCCCGATCCGACTGCCTCATCGGGAGGATCTTCTGTCGCAGCAGCAGGGGACGGTCCTCCACTCGAACCTGTCCAGCCTCCACCTCCATGCGTGGAATATGAGCGGCGACTGTTGACACCTTTCGATCTTCCTCCTTAAGTCTGTGATGTCATTCTGGCAGCCAGGCGTCCCTCTACAAAAACGGTATACGCCTGCAGGTGGAACAAGTTTGTGGCATGGTGCACAGCGAAGGCTGTGGATCCCCTTTCTGCCCATCTTTCCGAGGTTCTTTTGTTCCTTCTTTCTTTAGCCAAGCAAGGCTCTGCTCTGGGTACTATCAAAGGTTATCTTTCGGCCATTTCCCCCTTTCTACGGCTTCCTGATCAGCCTTCTCTTTTTAAGACCCCGGTTGTGAACCGTTTTCTAAAAGGCATTACGCACACGTTTCCTCCCGTGCCGTTCATCATGCCTCAGTGGGACTTAAACCTTGTCTTGACGTTTCTGATGTGCGCTCCCTTCGAGACCCTTCATAACTGTCCTTTATGTCTTCTCACTCTTGACAGCTTTCCTGGTTGCTATCACCTCTGCCAGAAGAGTGAATGAGCTCCAGGCTCTTTCTTCTAAACCTCCTTTCCTTTCTATCCATCTGAACAAGATGGTTCTGAGGACCTGTCCTTCTTTCTTGCCGAAGGTTGTTACGCCCTTCCACATCGGGCAGATCATCACTTTGCCTACCATCTTTCTGCCTCTGCATCCTTACAGAGAGGAGGAGAGGCTCCACCGCCTGGACCCAAAACGTGCGCTCTCCTTCTACCTGAGCTGCACACAACAGTTCTGGTGGATGACCAGCTCTTTTTTAGCTACGTGGGCGCCAAAAAAGGTCGGGCTGTGCACAAACAGACTATCTGTCGGTGGGTCCTTCTCTGCATCAAGGCCTGTTATTCATTGGCTAATAAGGAGCCTCCTGTGGGGCTGCGTGCCCATTCCACCCGGGCAACAGCAGCCACTACTGCCTTTGGATGCTGCGTTCCCTTCCAGGTCATTTGTCAGGCAGCTACGTGGGCCTCGCTGCACACGTTTACCAAGCACTACTTCCTTGACAGTCAAGTCCGGAGGGACAGCTTCTTTGGCCGTTCTATGCTCTGTGACTTTCTGGTGTAATCTTGTTCGCAAGCCCACCACCAGGGTTGGTATTGCTGGGGTATCTATTCTAAGGTATGGAATCTATCACTAACGTGTTTCTTTCAGATGCACTAGTTACTACTAGTGTAACGATATATCTGTAAGAGACTTTAGTTAGTGATAGATTCGTTACTGCCCCATCCATCTTCCCCGTTCTGCGAACTGATTACTAGGGTTAAGGTCATCCCTTTTAGGGCCGTAGTTTTATGCACCTATGGTCCGTATCTTGCATGGCTCTGCGTTCCTGGCGCGGAACGTCGTGTACAGAACTGACGTCAGCGCGCATGGGTGGCGCCTAAGTACTCGGTGCTGACGACGCCAGTGACTGACGCAGAGTCGCAGGACGCCACCTACTGACGCGCAGGGGTACTGCTAAGCAAATGTTTCCAGATCCAGTCTGACGCCTGGGGAACTTCTAAGGTAAGGAATTTATCACAAACTAATGTCTCTTACATTGTTACACAAGTAGTAACTTGTGCGTCGGGTCTGCTCGGTCTTACAGTACTTCCTAGTGTAGGACGTGGTCTGCGACCCACCACCGGGATAGTTTGGGTTGTGTATCTAATTCAAAAGTTGTCTTCTAGCTGCAGATTTTTTATCAGATAAACAAGTTACTTACCTTCAGTTATGCATTATCTGACAGGGAGACTATCTAGCTGCAGATTCCTTACACCCCCCTCGCCCGATGCTTCCCCACTTTGCATACTAATTTTGTAGGGCTAAGGTTACTTCCCTTTTCAGGGCCCTAGTTTTGCACACCACTACGTCAGTTACTTTGTGGCTCTGCGCATCTGGCGTGGAAAAAAAGAAAAGTACTGATGTCTGCACTCCTGGGTTGCACCAATATAGGTACCGCGACATCATAACCTACACGGACGACGTCACACTGAGCCACCCGACAATGCACACAAGGGGCATTGCTCAGCAAACGTTTCCAGATCCAGCCCGACGCCTGGGAAATTCAAAGGTAAGAAATCTGCAGCTAGATGGAGTCTCTACCAGATAATGCGTTACCGAGGGTAAGTAACTTGTTCAGCAAACAGGTACTTGCTAACAGAGTTCAGAGGTGCCCTGTTGGGCTTAAGGTGGATTAGGACTGAGGTCCAAAGTACCCCTAGCCTATTTACTTTACCTGCCCTGGTGTGTCTGGGTACACAGGGGCTGATTTTGATAGTAGCCTCGAATGCCACTACGTTAATGTCAATGGGCTTTAAGCAAAGGCTGCAAGGGGGCTTGGGGGCAAATCCATGTGAACCCAAAGGGGGCCTCAGGTCGTGGGGACCGATATGCCAAGGGGACGCAGTCAGAAGTCCTGTACCTGGGCTACCGAGCTCGGTGCTAATTTGCTTGGCTGGCCAATTGAGTTTGAGGCTTTCACGGTTGTCTGTATACCTGTATACCTGTAAAGGGGAGAATACAAGGCAGCTGAGCCACCCTGGTTGTTGTATCTCATCCCTTACTGGAAGGTCCTTTACTCAGGGTATTGATGCAGGATAACTCCTGGAGGGTCTAGTGTCTCGACACTCGGCTGAGAGATGTAACTGACCTCCTAGAGCTATGAAGACCTCCTCCTGATGTCCTGCTTCCTCGGTGGGCCCAATGCACAGCAACTCGATGAACCGGACAGATGTGATTGATGCCTGAGGATGCTGAGTAATGGCTCCTCCACCCCAAGGGATATAATAGCTGGTTGTCAAAGTGCTGAACAGTCCTCCAAATGTTGGGGAGGGTGCAAAGCCGCAGGACGTACCAGTTCTTTGCAATTGTTAAGGAGCAAGGCAGCTTTTGGCACCAGATTCTGTGCAGGTCCTTGGTTGTCGCAGCGATGTTCTGTCCTTTTTCAGTTCCCAGGGAGTTGAATCCCAAGACCTAGTGTCCGGGGAAGGGGACCCTTCAATATACAATTTAAGGGTGTTAAGGGGAGTATGAGGGAGTAACTAATGGGCTTCCCTACCCCTAGGGTGACTGCACCCTCCCTATAGAACCACTTCCGGTGCGGAGTGAGCATAACCCTGACCCAGAAGTCCCTATTTCACCAAAAACAAGATAGAGAAACTCTTCTCTGACTGTTCACTTCAGGTAGTCCACCTTGGAGGTGTGGCTGGCCTGTGGGTGCAACACACTTACTGAATAGTTTCCCACCTGCTATGGTGCCTAGTGGGAGGGTGACGCTCCCCAGATCTGGCGGGAAGCTGGAGTTGCATGCCAAAGGTGGCAGAGCCTTTGAACCCGCTGGCCTTGATATTCTAATTTGCTAGCCATCCTGCGGAAGGAGTTGAGAACACCTTCTACCAAGCAGGCATTGTTCATGGCCTTGGAGAGCTCAAGCTCTCCCTTGCAGGGGGTCAGACATCCGTCTGTGGTGGCAGGCTGGACAATACCTGTCAGCTAACACACTAAGACCCTATTAGGGCTACAGGGATCACTTCTGAGATGCCCTCTTGGTGCATGGCTCAATAAATCTGATACTGACATCAGTACAGATTTAATAAGACAAGATGTTTAATATCAAACACTATTGCTCTCAGTGCAGCCATTATGTAGCTGGGTAACTCGTAATGACCAGTACATGTCCTCAAAATGGCTTCCTGAGCACATGCAATGTCTAGTAATGGAACTAGGCATCACATGGGAGCATCTGCTCGTGCAGATGCACCCTCACATGTAATATGATGCACCCTGCCGTTAGGTCTGCTGTAGTCGTGACTTGTATATAATACATGCAGTGTACATGGGCATTGCACACAGGGAGCGGGCAATGTCGTTGTTTCAAAATGGCTAACACCATTTCACGCATCCTGCAATTACGGTTTGTATGCAGTTTTTGTGGGGGTCCCTTTGGTGGCCTTAGGGTCCCTCTTTAGCACCCCTCCCCTGAGTACCAGGGGTACCATTCACCAGTGTCTTACAAGGCTTCTAAAGTCCTTGCCATTGGCTAACAATCAACGCTTGTGTAGTTTTATGGAATGAGCACTGGGGCCTGGTTAGCAGGGTCTTAGTGCTCTTCCAATCAAAAGTATCAGTACCAGTGTCAACAAGTGGGGTTGACCATATCTAAATGACGCACTTTCCTACAAATAGCTCCTCTTGCAAAGGTGTACTAATGGCATTTGATGGTGAAGAAACACACGATGTCCTCACTTTGCGTCCACTTCATGATGACGCCTCTTTAAAGATACAATATTAGATGTTTCACATAATCGCGCTTTCCATTACTCTAAAGGCTGTGCGTAACTGTGTATAGTCTGAATTTTCCTGATTTGTGTTTTTGGCACTTGTCACAAACTGACTAGTCAGTTACTGTGAGGTCAAAAAGTCTTGTTTGTTTCCACAGGCCCAAGTTCTGGGAGAATTTAACAAGCCCTCTCTTCGGGATCCTTTCGCCACCAGTGGAAACCTCAGAGGTGAGCCCCCAACACATTGGTAATGTATTTTGGAACAACTTATCCTTTAGGACAGAGTCAGCATCAATGCATGTGAATGTGTGAGTGATTATTGTAATCTGTGCCTCTCAAGCTGCTTCCTTGTTCTTAGCACTTGACTGTCCCATTTATTGGATATTTTTTTGTATGGATTCAGAATCCTAGGTTTCACACCAGTCCTTAACCCTGAACTGTTACTAGAGCTATCTGCTACAAATCTTTTTGGGAGCCATCTGTTCCTAGGATAATATGCAGTCCTCCTTTATTGATCTCCTTCAATGTTAATAGCTTCCTTCACACCTCTTGATGACCAGCAAGCCTAATATGCTGACATTAGTGTGCTTATTGTCACTCACACCTCTGAAAGGTCAGTGCCCGCCCCACCTCCCTTACCAGGCCTCGAAAAATCATAAAAATGTTACCAGACCTGCATGTAAACTGGTTCCAAATGTTGTGATTGTGGGCAATTATTTAATTCACTGAGTCCCCACATATGACAGCACCTTCAAATGTGTTCAGCATGCCTGCAGTACAAAAAAATATTTTGTTTGATTTAATAGTCTAAACTTTTTTTCCATATATACACAAATCTAGCCACATATAGGATACTAGCAGCCCGTCCCGACCTTGTCCAGGAGCATTTAGGCTTCCCCTACCCCCGCCTGCCCCGACATTGCCCAGCAGCCGGTGCCCCCGCCCCGCCAGCAGCCCGTGCAACCCCCTCCCCCCCCCCCCCCCCCCCCCCAACCTGCCCCGACCCCGATCATTGATTTAGTAATTTCCCGTCCCCGACACCCGCCTGCCCCGATATTGTCCCCGGAGCATTACCTGAGCCGCAGGTCCTCATTTCACCGCTCCAATTTCCCGTCCCCTGCCTGGCCCGACACCTGCCTGGCCCGACACCCGTCTGCCCCGACATTGTCCCTGGAGCCTTACCTGAGCCGCAGGTCCACATTTCACCGGTCCTCGCGCCTCAGCCGCCGGTCCTCAATTCTCCGCTCCGCCACTTTGCTCCTCACCGCCTGTCCGCCGCCGCTCCTCCCCCGCGCCATGTTCCCCTCTCCGCTGCTCCCACCGCCGCTGGCCTCAGGTCACCGCTCCTCCCCCGCGCCATGTCCGCCGCTCCTCGGACGCCTCTCCTCCCCGTGCTGACGTGAGCACGCACGTCGCGGCCGGTGCTACTTTGGGGGGGGGGGGGGGGACTACTTTTTTTTACATATAAATATTGTAAATACCGTTTTATTTTGTCATTTATATAGCCTATAACCATCTACACACCCTGACGATTTCGGCGGTGTATCGGGTGTGTAGATTGGCGCTGTGGTTCCCGAGTTTACCCGCCTCAAAGCCTGAAAGTTCTTACTTTATTATAGTAGTATAGATACATGACCCCTGACTTGCCTCTTAATTCATTAACAGCATTGTGATCAGGGCAGGGGCAGGAATGTTTCTCAAATCTTGTCTAAAAACTAACACTTTTAATAAATACATAACTAAAGCATGAAGTGGTAGCACACAGTCATTTGCAATCAGCGGATTTTATATTGTAGGCGTACTTACTTGTAAAGCGCACTGATACTCCAGAGTGTCCTGGTGCTGTACTCATACCGCTAGGGAACCCTTCCTGGTTTTTCCCTGTGAAATGTCCACTCCTGGGCATCCCCAGGGTGCAACCAGGCATCCCTAGCGCTGTTGGGGGCCGTTGTGGAGACTAAGCAAGCTATTGCCCAGAGTTGCAGCGTGGGACCCATGATTAGAATAGGCACCGAGGTGAGATCAGGTCCGAGGAATTATGAGCCCAAGATCCGCTGAGACCAGCCGAGGCGGGAATTGAACCCTGGTCCCGGGCCAGACCTCTGCATCAGGGTCTGCCACTCTAACCATTGAGCCACACTTCTCCACTATTGAATTGGCCACAAACTTTCCCACTGACGTGCGACTTTACTGATAAAACTATATAGTGTACAATCAATGTTTGGAAATAGAGTTTCTGCAAATATGTGTCAATCTGATTGAGACTACTAGCCACAGATTCCTCAACGTAGAATTATCCCCAGGCGTGAGACTGGACCCGGAAAACTTTATTGCTACAGCATCCCTGCGCGCCGGGGGGGACGGCACCACGTAACTCCGTCCTGACGTCGTCCGCGCTGGTGACATCAGTGAGGATACAGAAGTCCAACCCCGGCGCGCCGATGTCAGTTTTTTCTCTTTCCGCATGCAACGCGGATCCGGATTACTGTCCTGGCTTGTTTTCAGGCCTTCCATTCTCTTTTTACGCTTTGACATTTAATGGAACAGTGTGCAAATACCTTCGGGCTTCAAGACTTGTACGTCCTGTGCACGTCCCATGTCGGCGACTGACCCTCACCCGAGTTGCATGTGGTGCCTGGGTGAGCACCACGACTCGGAAAGTTGCGACGCCTGCAAACACCTCAAGCCTAAATCACGGCGGGAGCGCCAGATGAAGTTAATGTTGGCGCGCTTGTCCAGGTCGGTGTCGTCCCAGCGTCCGTCCCCTAATTCATAGGCAAGGAGCCACCGGTTTGTCTGCGGTATCGCCATTTGCCGCGGCCCTTTGGGTTCGGCTCACCGGCTGGTAGTTCTTTCAATATGTCTGAGGCCTAGTCCTCCTTCTGTGATGGGCGCCAGCTCTCCCCACCTGTTGCCTCCCTACCCTCTGTTTCCCGGCGCGGAGGCGACTAGGGCCCAAATGACAGCCTATTCTGCGGCGCTGCAGGCTTCTTTGGCCCTTCCTCCACCTCCTGTGATATCTGCGGATCCCTTGACTTGTGCGGGGCCTTCCGCGGGGTCTCCGGCATCAAAGGTTTCGGCTTCGTTGTAGGAGGGTGGCGTCGTCGAGGTGTAGCCCTTCGGTGCTTCCCTCGTCGGCGCCTAGCATCCCTGCCTCGGTGCAAATTCCTACGTGGCTCCCTGTGGTGTCGCAGGTGATCGCCGTGACTCCGGGCTTGTCCCCGAGCCCCCCTCGATCCTCTGGGCAGGCGGTTGCCTCACCAGAGGTCGAGCCGGCGCCGTTTCGGCACTGGGAGCTTTCCTCCCAGGCTCCGGTGGAGGCCGGGGCCTGTGGCGCCTTCCAGAGTCCCTCTCGGTCCTCGGCGCAGGCGGCTGCCCTGTCTGAGGTAGAGCCGGTGCAGTTTCGGCGCCGCGCCTTCGCTAGTTCAGCGTCTGCCTCGCCCCATTCTCCTAGAGAGCACGTGGTGGCTGGAGTCAGCCCGGCGCCACGTGGGCCCATTCCGGCGCCGGACGACGCTGATCAGGCAACGATGGCGGACTCCACGGAGCCGCGCCAGGTTCTGGATTAGTCTCCTGATGTCCCTTCTTCTCCTGAGGTCCGTCACCTGCTGGTGTGCTCCTCTCCGGAGACAGGGCGCCATGTAGTTGCCTTTTCACCGGCATCTTCCAGGGAAGGCTCTTCGCAGTCCCCACGGCCTAAATCCTCGAACCCTGTAGTTGCCTATTCACCGGCATCTCTGCCCTCCCCTGGGGCCCCTCAGGTTCCCAATTCCTCTGTGGATCCTACTATATGCCGGGGCTGGCCGCTTCCCCCTGGACTTGGGAATGTGCGGCTCAGTCTGCAACCGTCACCCACGGAGGAATTACTTTCGCCTTAGCGGCGCCCTACTGAGACCAGTGTTGCCTTTGTTCGGGCTATTTCCACTGCTGCTGGTATTCTGAGGATGGGTGAACCTGTCACTCCATTTCCTACAGACAACCTCTTGGAGATTCTCCACCAGGGCTCTGGTGGACGGGAGTTTTTCCTTCCCTTTGAAGCGTCCCTCCATAATTCTCTTATGGGGGCTTGGGGGCGCCCTGCCACAGGCGATCCGGTGCCTCAGGCACTACTGCACCGTTTGTGTGTGCTGACCAGGGCTACGTCTAGCCTGTGAGATTCTGTGGAGTCCCTTCTTTATCATGTCTCTCATGAGGGGGCCCATGCAGATATGCGGGCCATGTGTTGGATGGTAGAAAGTTGGCCGGTTTTATTCTTTGTACGGCTTTGGATGTTGCGAATGATGTTGGCCGTGCTATTGCCACTTCTGTGGCTCTCCGTCGCCATACTTGGCTACGCAATGCTGTTCTCCCTGAAAATATTAGAGAGCGTCTGGTCGACCTCCCTTTTGACGGGGTCCTGTTGTTTAATACTCATGCAGACTACCCCATTCAGCGTCTTCTTGCGGCGCTCCACCCTCCTCCTCCTCCTCAGTAGGTTGGTTTGCTTGTCCTCTGGGGCTTGGTAATTGAAATCGTCCAGCACGATGGCAACAGTTTCAAAGGGGGTCAAATTTGCCTCCAGATTCAATGTCTGGACAGTCGATGTATTCCAAAGCGAATCGCACACGGGTGTCAGACGCCCGTGTGCGATTCGCTTTGGAATACATCGACTGTCCAGACATTGAATCTGGAGGCAAATTTGACCCCCTTCGAAACTGTTGCCATCGTGCTGGATGATTTTGAGAACCGGAACAGTGACAGCTCTGACATGAAATTCTGAGTGAATCTGATTTCTTTGGAAATCGAACCAACTGTGCAGGGTCCATTTCCAGAAAAAGGGTCATTGCTATATGCAATATTAATCGTCCTGAAGATGGTCTGACGGACTAACGACACGAAAGACCGAAACGTCGACTTGATCACCTACTTCCTAAATATTCAATGTACCTAAGTGACTGTTTGTATCAGGAGATATGTCACTTTTTGGACTGTATTGGAAAAGATGTTTTTATTTATGAACAGTAGGATAAGTTGCACTATACCTCCTTCATGATCTATTGCTGAATTAATTTTTGATTGACTGTACCCTTCTTAACGTGATTTATTTATGAAAAAATACATTTCTATATATTTTCAAAAAGATATTCCCATGTTTGTTTTGTTTTTCTCTGGTCATTCATTGAATGTGTAAACTTATGATGCCTTGGTTTTAGATCTGATCAGACTGAACCAGTTAACAATTTCAGTGTAATTCATTACAAATCATACTTTTCTCAAACAAAATCCCTTGTAGGCACCTTGACTTGACACTGTTTGAACTACCCAAGCCCCCACGGGTATATTGGGTTTTCACACATCCTCCTTCTGCTAAGGACACTTATAGCCCAGTTCACGAGCGGCCCTCCGAGCCAAAGGCCTGTGGTCATCTGAAGTTCTTGATTAATGTTGCCAGTAATACTCTTAATTGGGAGGTGCATTTCCACTTATCTTCTGTCCTCTTGATGCTGCCCCTTCTATTGCCTTTTCTGTGGCCTCTACTTTTTTCCTTACACACCTTTAAAGGAGAAGGGCTGGTTGTCAGCTGCAGCTCCTTTGTGCTCTGCAATAAGACTGTTGTAAGCTTCGAACCCTGACACAGAGAGAATGTCTGCTGTGGCTTTCTATTTTGAGACTAGTGATCACAGGACTCTGGTGGAGTGGCACTGGACTGTGTTCCAGGTAACATTTGTTGAGAATGGCATGCACAGAGTGCTTGTTCAAGGTTATGGTTTGGGCTGTAATCCTCACAGCATACTATTTGAGTATGGCATGCTTGGGCCGATGTAGGAGGGTGTGTCTGGGTGCATTCCGGAGTGATGCCATTAGATAGTGGACACACACGTCTCTTAGTGGCTGTCTAGCTTTGGCTTGCAATGGCACACCTTTCAAGTATGGCATGCATTGGACTAGGCTGCTATGGGGCTGGTTCTGTGCTTTGGCTGCCAATGACATACACTGGGCAGATATACAGGCTCCTCCCGTACCGCGACTAGCAGAGGACTGCTCTCACTGAAGTCCTACATTTGAAGTGTGAGTGACCCTGTATGCTCCTCTTAATTTTACTGTTATTTTTTTCCACTGCAGCCAAGTATCCTGGAGACTTGCTCGTTCATCATGAGGATTATTTGCCTGGAAATTTACTACGTGGTCAGGTGAGTGTCTGATAGCTCATGGGATCGTGTGATTCCTCGTGTATTGAGCTTAAATGCAAGGTATGGACTTTATGTGCAATGAGGTTGTTTATATGCAGCATAGGCTGGGAGTTATAGAGTTGTAACGTTCACACAAAAATAAAAAATGGAAATGCTACTTGTATATTGTCATCTCCACCAATGCAGAGTTATACTACAATAACCTACTATATTCTGTTCTATTTGGAATGGTGACTTACTGTATTCAATAAAGATATTTAAAAAAAAAAAGTATGCCCCTGTGCAAATAATTATCTTGTAGGTGACGCACCAGGAGGTCCATTACGATTAAAAATAGCAACAGGGATAGAGGATACCCCTGGTGCGTTCCCCTTGACAGTGTGAAAGACACAGTGAACACACCATTCACCTGGATACAAGACAACGGGAGTGTATATAATAACGAGACCACCGCAATGAACCTGGGCTCCCCAACATAATCAATGTTGCCCAGAGAAAGGGCCACTCTAAAGAAGGCCATTTCGGCATCCAATAGCACTGCAGCTGCTGGTAAATTGAGCATGGACAAGAGCAGTCTTTAGGCTAAACTCTAGAGGGCGTGTTAAGCCAGCTGTTATACCATCACATATACCCCTTGAACGCCAAGTGAAAGGACACCACACAAGTTGTTAGGAAAATAAAAGAACTCTTTGAGTCAAGGAGCTAAGCACACAACAAAACTCTTAAGAAAATAATTTAAGTTGCACAATTTACACAAATGACCGAGGGGCAAGAAAAACCATATACACTAAAAGTGGAATGCAAAATACTAGCAGGTAAGTAACAAGATCCAGAGGCTTCAGGATCGCTAGGACTACACTACAGAACCCTAAGGTTAGGAGCAGGAGGCCTAGGGAGATCGGGTACAGAGTGTGCACTCTCACGCGGGATGCGGGACAAAGTCTATTGATGCTAGTATTTGTAAAGTTACTGTTTCCGGACGAATCCGACTAGCTAGACTGAAAACGAAAAAGGATCTGGACACTTGGATAGTGAACCTACGTTGGAGCACCGAAATGCTCAGGTTACCTAGCCCAGGGGCTGCGGCTGCATAGGGTTCAAAAGACGTCGGGAATCCTCGTTGAAGTCTATGGAGCCTGAAAGAAGTTGTTGCTGGCAGGCAACCAGTGAAGATATTCGGAGGGATCCAAGCCTGGATCGATGATGGAGACGACCTGAAAGCAGAGGGGACTCAGTTCTTAATCACTAGCCAGTGATTAGGTGGGCACCAGGATGAAGTCACCTCGACCAGGTGAGAGGGCGACGCTGGACTCGGCTGTCCCTCGGACCAGGAGGCGTTGTTGGCGACCAGGCTGGAGGTGCGAGCTGTCCCACGAAGGTGTCTGCTGTCGGCGATGCTGGACCCAGGGTTGGGGCAACAAACCTTGGCAAAGTCAAGCACACGCGGTGGAGTCAAGATGGCGTCTGGAGTGGACCAGGAGGGTCCGGGGTGCTCCTCTTTTGGAGGGGAGCAAGGGCCAGTCTGGAGCAACCAGACCAGTGATGTAATCGTCGTCAAGAGGGCCACTAGCCAGCAGGCAAGTGACCGGACAACGCAGTGAGCAGAAAAGAGCAGAAGGGCCCCACGCAGATCTCGTGGATGCTGGGGGGCTGGACTTCGGTGCTGGAGCTGCTCAGGGTTAGGGCTTCTCAAACCCCAAAGCACTCACTCGAGGATCCCTCGGCGGTCGTGCTGGATAAGCGTTGTGCAGGTTTTGAAGATGGCCGGTCCCTCAGGTCTCGTCACACCCACGAATCTCAGCTGGGCTGATGATGCAGGTAGAGGTCAGAGATGCCAGGGAATCCGGGTCTCGTCGAGCTGGTCAGTCTTAATCCGGAGGATGGACGTGCAGCAAACCGCAAGCGCTTAGATGGTGCCCGCTGGTGCAGGGTGGCTACTCCTTAGCCACAAGGAAGAGTCTTCAGAAAAAGTCAAGAGTCCTTTTGTGGAAAGTAGACAAGATTCAGAATTATCTAATTTGGGAAGGGGGCCTGCTCCTACCTTTATCCTAAGAAAAGGGGCTGGCACGCGACTAGGTCCTGCCCATGGGTGGGACCAGGAGGGGGGTGGTTACACCCCTCTCCCTTGTCCGGACCTTCCCCAGCTCAGGGGCTGGTGTGCCCCTGGAACTGGTTTAAGCCGGCATATGCACAGTGAGCACCGGGGTGCCACTTGCAGTCGCCTTCCTCTCAGCTCTGCCTACCTGGGATACACAAAACCCTGTCTGGGATGGTGCTAGCACCGCCCCTGACAGGAAACCCTTTGTCCAAGCTCTCCTCGCTGGAAGGACTCCCAGCAGCAGGAGGTCAGACTTGTGTCTGTTTTGGCAGCATACATTTTGTGATGCTGAGGCTCGAGTTAGCTTTAACCGGGGTTCACAGTTACATACATGTCGTGTCCCTCTAGAAGGGTGGAATGCTAACCCCGTCGCCAGAATTGGCGAGGGGTTAGTATTCCAATTCGTATGACACCTTACCCGACATGTTTTGATAAAGCGATACCAAAGATAGCAAATAACCGCGAGGATTATAAGGCACTTAAGAGTATATGGTACGCGTTATCATGGAACAGCCATTAGGACTTGGTTCCGCAAGCTGCAAACTGACTCAGCTCATGCCAGAGCACCATCTCACATAATTCCAAGCACTCTGCCTTCAGGATTGATAAGGCATGCCATAGGAGTGACTGATAGGAATACATGTGTCCATTTTAGGGTTAGATGTAGGGATACTATATCTAAAGCAAAGGGTGATTACACCACCATGCCCCAACTGTTGTGCAGCCAGTTGTGTCAGATTTGGATGGCCAGCCAGGGGTGGCATAATACACGCTGCAGCCCCTGGTACGCCCTGGGTACACCTATGCCCTGGGTACCTATAGTACACTGTACAGGGACTGATAAGGTGACTCCGTATCCAATTAGATATGTACCTAAGGTACATGGAATCCATTTTACAGAGAGACCAGTAGGCCTGTGGCCCTGAATAGCAGGGTCCCAGGTCAACTAAGTCGGAAAACCAGCAAAACACCAGGCAAAAAGTTGGGGGTAACCATAGTCAGATATCCACCTTCCTACAGAGACTTCTAACCTTAGATTCCTCAAAGTGTGAATGTTGCCCCAGGCGTCAGACTGGATCTGGGCAATTTTGAAAGCAATTCCTCCGAGCTTCGGTAGATGGTGTTTTGCGGCTCCGCATCGAATCCATTGCGCCTCAGATGTGATGTCGGATCCTCAATATCTGCACCACCGCCTCCGTGCGTTGACATCAGTTAAAAAAATTTTCTTTGCCTTCCAACATGGATCAGGAGCTCATTTGTATCCTGTTATTCTGACAATTTCTGTCTCTCAAACTCTTTCCAGTGTGTCTAAAAACTACCAGGTTTAAACTTTCAAGCACTGCAAATGACCAATGTTGGTAACAATCTCTCTGATGCTTTGGCTCCAGACATGGCTCTGCATCATGTGAATGCTGCACAAAAATAAATGAAAAAGCCATCCTCGACCGCAAACCCAAACTTGTTGCCGGAGAATTTCGAAAGAAGTACAAGACGTCCTGGTTGAGATTGAAGCCTCAAACAGGCTCTTAATCCCAGAGTTGATCTTGCGACTGCCTATCTTCGAATTCCAGAAGTCCAGCTAACACTAGGAAATCAAAGAAGTCAAATCACAGGTATCCTTCTTCCCACTGCCAGTGTGCGACGCACCAGGTACCTCCAGGACACTGACTTGTTTACCTCTGACCCCTCCTGCCCATGAAATGGATTTCACAGCTACGAGTCTCGAAACGGTCACCAACAAAGCTCCGTTTACGCCACCCTGAAGTCTCAAATAGCACACCTGCATTCTAACTTTCACACACAAAGCTCCCAACCACATTCTGATAGGGATGACTCTTAACACAAAGAAAACCTATTTTATAATCTGCAGTATCCCAGTGGGCTGGACACTTCTCTAGGCATTGGCCTCTCCTCCCCAAACCCTTCTGTGGCAAGAGAAGAGTCCACCTCCTATGCTAGACTGATTTGAAGAGCGACTGAAGATTTGGTCCTCACCCTACCCACAACAGTGGTGAAATCTAATGTTCTTACAGAAGTGCTCAGCCCAGGCCAAATGAGCCAAGAACTTCTGTTCGCCCAATTTAAGGCATTGACTCTTCAGACAAATTGCGGACACATGCTGTGTCCTCCTGCATACCGTTCACATGGGGCCAGTTCATATTTGAGTTGCATTCTCTATCAGGCATTAATTGTTATGTCCTGATGCTGATCCATTAATACGTTAGGGTACGAAACGCCGTTTACCTCAGTACCTTGACACTGTTTTGTTTGCACATTTATTGTAACTAACTGCATCTGAAAGAGACACGTTAGTGATAGATTCCTTACCTTAGAATTACCCCCAGGTGTCAGACTGGATCTGGAAAGTTTTCGTCAGCAGTACCCCAGCGTGTCGGAAGGTGGCGTCATGCGGCTCCACGTCCGTCGTAGGCATTGTGATTGCCAGGATGACTTCGCAGTACTTGGACGCCGCCCTCGCGTGCTGACGTCCATTCTTGCGCCGTTCAAGGTCCTGGTCCCATGGGAGGTCGATGGACTGGTCGCGGAGCTTCCACCATCGTTCGAAGAAGTTTTCGCACTCTGGGTCAGGTAAGACGAAGCACAAGAAGTCGAAGAAGCGACTTCGCCTAGCCTGTCGCGCGACAAGGCTCATGGTGCAGGTGGTACCTCCCCTGCGGCGGAGCCTACGCAGTCGCCATCGGCCTACCCACCCTTCTGAGGTCCGTCGGCAACTCCAGCCCAGCTGCAGGAGTTTCTGTCAGCCATGACGTGCCTTCGGGTCCGACTGGGGTTCCTCTCCCTTCTTCGTTGGTGGCTCCGGCCTGACGGCACCGGCCTCGGCACCCCGAGACCCCCATGGATCCCAACCAATGTCAGTTGACTTACTACGACCTCCACCGACATAGACGTCTATGGCACTGCCACCCGTCCCCGGCTCCCACCCCGACATGGAGATGGTGCAGACGCAGATTGGGAATTTGTTATCCCTATCTCCATCCTCCTCCATCTTTCCCCACCTGCCCAGCAGGTTATGGAGGACGGGGAGGACTGGTAGGGGTCTGGAGACCGTTTCACAGCCCAATGCCAATTATACCTGGACTGGGCAGAGGATTTGGGGGACGCCGGTGATCTGGATTTCTCACCAGAACCTGGTGAACTGCTCCTTCTACCGTGGTTACGGAGGAGGGTGGTACTTACTCCGTGGTGTTGCATAGGGCAGCAGAGGCTCTCCACCTAGAGCTCCCTACCGTGTCCGTCAAGACTAACCTCCTGACAGAAATGCTTCAGCCGGCGTCTTCCTCTGCGGAGCCGCTGCTGCCCTTTAATGATGCAATTTCAGACTTCCTTTTGGGAACCTGGTCCTGGCCGAACACAGGGGCTCCTGTGGATAAGAACGTGGCCAGAGGCCATTGCCTGGCCCCGGGCGACCCCTTTTTCCTCTCCCAACACCCTACCCCTGCGAGCTTGGTTGTCCAACCCTCTGCGTCCCCAAGCACATTCCCTTTCACACCTCCGGACAGGGAATCCAAGAAACTAGAACAGTTAGGGAAGAAGATTTTCTATTCTGCCAGTTCAAGTCTGCGGTCTGTGAACACTGCATGCCGCTTGGGTCATTATTCCCACTCTGTGTGGGATACAGTGGCGCTGGTGCTGCCTCAGTGTCCAGAGGAGACCCAGACGGTGCTCTCCCAGGCTATTACTGAGGGAAGAGCTGCAGCCAAGTTCACGATTCGTTGTGGCCTTGACCCCGCCGTCTCGCTGGGCAGAGCAATTTCCACAACAGTGGCGCTAACCCGTCACGCCTGTCTTGAGGTCCACTGGCATTTCAGGGGATGTCCAGAACACTCTGATGGACATGCCTTTTGATGGCACTTGCATTTTTGGCAACAAGGCAGACAGTGCTTTGAAGCGCTTTAAGGACTCGCGGGCTGCGGCCAAGTCCTTGGGACTTTCGGCCACGTGCTTTCCTTCGGCATCTTCTTTTCGCTCCTTTCGTGGCTAAGGTAGGGGTGTCCAAACACGTTTGTTTCAAAGCCACAGGCCTGCGCAGCAACAGTCTCAGTGCAGCCGCGGACGTGGGACCCACCGAGGTGGGTCACGGGGCCAGCGGGCGGGTCAGTCCACCACTTCCCTTGTTACCACTGCCTCCAAACCTTCCTAGTCTGGAGTTTCAGGTCCAACACACCAGTGGGTGGCAGGATTTGCCATCACCTCCCCCACTGGCGCACCATCACTACGGACAGGTGGACTTTACAGATTGTCCGAAGGGGCTACTCTCTCCCCTTCGAGACCACCCCTCCAGCCATGCCACCTCAGTACCACCGCATGTTGGGGGATCACTTGGCACTTCTCCAGCAGAAAGTTTCAGCCCTCTTGGCCAGGGGGGCCATCGAGCGCGTTCCGACGCCAGAAGTAGGTCGTGGTTGTTACTTCCAATACTTTCTGGTTCCAGAGGAGGACAAGGGCCTGCGTCTTATCATAGACCTTCGGAACGTCAATCGTTTCCTCCAGAAGGAGAATGTCAAGATGCTCACCCTTGCTCAGGTCTTGTCTGCCCTAGATCCGCAAGACTGGATGGTAGCACTGGACTTGCAGGATGCTTATTTTCATATCCCCGTCATGCCGGCCCACCAGCGTTACATGCGGTTCACCGTAGACCACGAGCACTTTCAGTTCACCGTGCTTCCTTTTGGCCTTACCAGCGCCCCTCAGGTGTTCACGAAAGTGATGGCGGTGGTCACAGCTCATCTGCTCAGATCAGGGGTTTCCGTCTTCCCCTATCTTGACAACTGGTTGTTGAAGGCAGGCTCGCCCCAGGCCATCGTCTCCCACCTCCAGACTACGGCCGACCTCCTGCATTTGCTGGGGTTCTCCATCAACGTGCCGAAGTCACACCTTATCCCCTCTTAGAAGCTCCTCTTCATCGGGGCGGTTCTGGATAGGGCGCAGTTTCGGGTCTATCCTCCCAAACAGAGAGCCCGGGACATTCAGGCTATCATTCCGATCTTTCAGCCCTTGTCTTGGGTTTCGGTCATGATGACCTTGAGGCTGCTGGGCCTCATGGCCTCCTGTATCCTGCTGATCAATCATGCATGATGGCATATGTGGGCTCTGCAGTGGGACTTGAAGTTCCAGTGGGCGCAGCATCATCGGAACCTGTCTGACTTTGTCCAGATCTCGGAGGGCACTGCACAACAATTGTAGTGGTTTCTCACAAACTACCATTGGGTCAGCGGCAGATCCCTCTCCCTTCCCCAGCCGGGGCGCACAGTGGTGACGGATGTGTCCTTCCTGGGATGGGGCGGCCGCATGGGAGAGGCGGAGATCAGATGCCTCTGGTCTCCAGCGGAGTCCAGGCTCTATTTCAACCTTCTCGAGCTCCGGCCGATGCTACTTGCACTAAAGGCATTCCTTCCCTGTCTCAAAGAGAAGGTAGTGCAGGTGTTCACAGACCACATCACCGCCATGTGGTACTGCAACAAGCAAGGCGGGTGGGGTTGTGGACCCTATGTCAGGATGCTCTGCGTCTCTGGACATGGCTGGAACGTCATGGCATTTCCTTGGTGATTCAACACTTGCCAGGTTCTTTGAACACCAGGGCGGACGAAATCAGCCACAGGTGCATGATGGATCACAATTAGCGTCTTAACTCAGAGGTGGCGCAAGGTCTCTCAACAGTGGGGAGAGCCTTGGTTAGATTTATTCGAAGAAAACGCGCAATGTCAGCAGTTCTGCGTGCAGCACTCGCTCAGTGACTCTTTTCGGCGCGAGTGGAGTTCGGTCTGTCGTATGCCTTTCTGCCTATACCACTTCTACCCAGAGTGCTGAAGATCAGGCGCGGCCGGGCCCAAGTCAATTTCAATTTCAAAAAGCTTTTATTCGATTTGTGCATACAAATCATACAAGCAAAAGTACATAGTTAAAATATTAAAATCACCATATGAACTCTCATAGAAAAGGGTAATAGGACAAAGTGAAAAAGTTAGAGTGCAGCAATTAGTAAGTGATCATGTCTCTATAAGTCAACATATTGTTATAAAATACAAAACATTCTTAAATGAGCAAACTGAGGATCAGTAGGGGTTACTCAATAGGCCTTTCCTGGCAGCTGTACATCAGAATTTTTAAGTAATCATAATATACTGTGGACAAATATGAATAATACCTTAATTACAGAAATTGATATAAAATTTAAAAGCGTATATATACAGACAGGAGTGTTAACGGTAATAGCATCATAAAACATTTCCTGGCAGCTGTATAGCATAAGTACAGACAGGTAAGTATAAAAATATTATTATGGTACAATACTTTTCCTGGCAGCTGTACATTTCAAAATAAAAGTAGCCAGAAAAAAGCAAATCTCCTCGTTCTCTAATGAGGATAAAAATATTAATGCTGTTTGTGTAGTGCGAATATTGTATTTAATAAAAATTGGCTTAAGGTATTTTAACCTGAAAAAATGAAAAAATTTACAAAAAAGTAAGAAATGGCAACTACTCTGCCGGGAAATACTGTCACACGGACAGGGTATGTCTGAACTGGTTCTTGTGTTTGGAAAAGCAACCAGGTGGTGAACAATGCCCAATCTGACACGTGTTAAAACATACTGATGAGAGGGACGAGTCACATACACAAGATAAGATTGGAGTCCCGAAGTTAAATTTAAATCTTTATAAAATTTCACGGAGACAAGATTGCCAGAGATTTTGTCGCGCTCTGCCTTTCGGAAGTTTAGGAACGTTGTCTTAATTTCTTTTTTTGAAATAGAAACAACCTCTTCAGGCTCACGGAACACATCAATATTAAAAAGAAGGAGATACCAGCGGTGAATGTATCTTAACCACAATATACGTGAAGAGGGGTCCAAGCCTATACAATCAAGAATAATATCCTGAGTGAATCGAGTCTCTGTCTTAGCCCAAATAGAACGCCACAATAAGAGTGGCCGGACTGCTGCTAAGTCAGAAATGAACTCGATCCCGACTTCTTCATGGATCAGCTGGATGGAGGCAGAAGGGGGAACACATAACAACCTCCTTAAAAACTTGTTTTCCTCCTTCTGCAGGGATATACCCTCGCTATGTCCCCACACCCCTGCCCCATACAGAGCAGAGGAGACACAGCATACATTGTATATGTTCATCATGTCTAAAATGCTTCGTGAGCCAAGTTTAGAGGCAAAACGGAAAATACTGCTTGTAGACCGCAGCATTTTTATTCTGATAGAATCAAATTCCGCGGTCCAGGACCCACTATTGTTGTATGTAATTCCTAGATAACAAAAGGACTTGACGGAAGTCAACTTTTCCTTATCCAGAAAAAAAGTATGCTTTACCTGCTTAGCTGCCTGACCGCATGACATTACATATGTTTTGGTTTTATTCACACGAAGCCGCCTAACTTGAATAAACTGCATAAAACTATCGATTCGGCGCTGAAGGCCCATCTGTGTTCGGGATAAAAGAACAGCGTCATCCGCGTAAAGTAACAGCGGGACAGGTTTACCACCAATCAGGGGGGCATCTGCTGGGATGTCAACCAAGGAACGGTCGACATCATTGATAAAAAGGGAAAATAAAAGCGGGGCCAAAACACATCCCTGGCGTATGCCCCGAGACACTTTAAAAAACGGGGTACATTCGCCAAGGGTGCCATAGCGGACTTTACAGGAGAGTTTTTCGTAGAGTCTAGCCAAAAAATGAACTATTTCCCTTGGGGCCCCTGCATCAAGCAAAACCTCCCAAAGAATGTTATGGTTAACCAAGTCAAAAGCGCTGCTCAAATCAGCAAAACATAAAAAGAGGTTGCCATTTTTAGCCACAGTATATTTATTGATTAAAAGGTCCAGATTTACACATTGGTCCAATGTGCCCAGGCCTTTCCGAAAGCCATATTGGACTCTGGTTAAGATGTTAAAATCAGTTGCCCAGTCTTCCAGCCTCTTGAGCAAAATCCTACTCATCACCTTTACAGAGGCGTCCAATAATGAAATTGGACGATAGTTAGAGGCCTCTGATTTATCACCTTTCTTATGTAAAGGAATAATGACCGATTGGCCCCAAGTGGATGGAAAATTGGTTTCTGCCGCACAATTAAATATCCTCGCCAAGATGGGAGCCCATAAGGCCGTTTCATCTTTGTATAGATCCAGCGGGACCCCATCGGGGCCAGGGGCCTTACCTCCTTTACTTAAAGAAATTGCTTCATGGCTTTCTTCTAATGTTATTCCCAACGAGAGGGGCAGCCATGGAGTAGGCTCTAATGATGGTGACTCAGAAGATAACCCTTCTGGATTGAATATCTTGGAAAAATGACTAACCCAATCGCTACATGCCACATAAGAGGTTAATTCTGGAACATTATCTTTATTGAGAAACGGGCTATTAATTGTTTCACAATACAGTTTACTATTTTTAGTCTCAGCAGCCTCCTTCAGCTTATCCCACGCCTCGGTCTGTAATACCTTTTTCCTTTTGTTAATTGCTATTTTATATCTAGCCCTAAAGTACTGTATATCCGTCTTGACACGTGGTTTAGTGCCTAAAGCATTCTTTAGATCACGGAGGGCGACTATACAGGTCTTATCAAACCACCCCTGCTTCGGACCACTATTGGCTGACGGGGCCTTAGTAAAAATACCATCAATAATACTATTCATGGAAACAAAGTGAGCTATTAAGCAGCCAGAATCACAATCATCATCCAAACAGGAGCTAATTTGATTCTTGCATTGAGTAAGAACCTCCTTCTGCTTAACTTTAGAATTTAAACCAGTCCATTTGATCCTTAGACCCTTTGGTCTAATGGGTACTAGGTCGGTTGAACATTTTCCACCTGAAACTAATGAGGTACCATGCCCCAAGAGGGTAACACGAAGGCTGTTATGGTCACTGAGACTTTCTTCGTTTACATACAGATTAGTAAAGTCTCCACTGCTAGACAACAAAATGTGATCTATAAATGATCCTGCATCTCTGCCTGTAAATGTAGGGCATGTTATTGCCTGGTTGTTAGTGTTGCAGTTTAACAGGGTCATGTCTAGCGTGACTAGCATATTATTTAATGTGGAACCATAACTGCAATGTTGGAAGTGAGGAGAATCCTCCCTCGCCCCCAGGCCCCCCCAATGGCTACTCGTTGCTGCCCCAAAGCCGCAGATGTTCCCGTTAGACAAATGGCAGGGCTGCAAGTTAAAATCACCTGCCCAGACAACCACGGCCTTTCTTTTCGAGATACCAAGGGCCTTGACAATTTCCCTTTCTAGAGGCAGTAAAATATCCCCTCTAGTAGCATCAAAGATATTGTTGTAAAAATTTACAACGACTAAATCAATATTCTTCCTGCACTCCACCCTTATAACTTGGCTATGAGTCCCCACAGTCGTACTGTATTTGACCGTACAGTCACACAGCTTGGTGGATAAAAGCAACAAAAGGCCCCCCTTAGCCCTACCCGAGCTAGATTTAGTTGCTCTAAGGCAGTAAGATGCATACCCTTCGATATTAATGGGGTCCAGACACCAAGTTTCCTGCAATAAAATTAGGTCCAATCCCTCCCCCAAAAAGCTGGTCCAGAAGGGTGTACCTAATTTGCTGGCAAGGCCGGCAATGTTCCAGGAAACAAGAGAGAGTCCTGCTGGTTTACCGGAGTCACCACCAACAGACGACTCTGGCTGAATTGCTGGTAATAGGGCCGGACCATCTTCCCGAGAGATGGTATCTGGACTTAATCTGGGGCTAACAGTAGCTGTACATGCATCAAGGCTACCCCTATTTTCTATACGTAAGAGGGGTGTTAGCGATGGCACCATTGAGGGTTCGAGAAGTGCGGCTAGAGGCGTGACAGGAGAAGAACTCGCCATATCTAGATAGGGCGTAGAGATGTTTGAATCCAGAACTTCGGTAGGGCTGAGTCAATCTACCTGGTCTAGCACAGCATATCTATTTGGATGGGCGAATTGTGAAAACAGGGGATCTTGGGAATGGGGCAAGTCCTGCCATGTTTGTTGCCACTGGTGTTTATCTGGTTGTAGTGGCTGAAAGGGTTGCTGCCACTGATGGGCAGGCTGAGGTAGGGGTGGTGGGAAATGGAGGGGATGTTGCCAATGAGAATTAACATGGTGCATGGGAAAGGATGGAGCATTTAATGGCTGCTGCTGAAAATTAACATAATGTGGAAGAAAAGGAGACGGGTGTAGGGGGTGCTGCCAAGGTTTGGCAGCATGTTGTGGAGGGTACACAGGTCCTCTGTTACTTTGAAATGTGGAGCAAGGAGGGTTTGGTCTTGAGGACATCGGTAAAAAATAAGACAAAGGAAGTGGGTTAATTTGAGTCGCAGGACCACTATTGGGTGCATTACATATGTAGCTAGCAGCCCCTATATCCCTAAAATTAACTGTGATTACGTCCCCTACTATTGTTTTCTTGCTTCTGCCCACCCAGTCCCCTCTACGCACGGTAAGGATTTCACCGTTCATGTTGTTAGGTAGAGGTTTATGTAAGTGGAGCCATTGAGCACATTTATTTCTAAGCTCAGTGAAAGTTTCTTTTACTCCCTCCTTCAACGGGGGGACTGCTGTCAACACAACGACAAAAGGGGAAACCTCTGGTGGTAGATTAATTGACCTAAAACGCACCTGCTTTGACTTAGGACCTTCAGGTTTGTTCGTAGGAAGAGATACTGAAGGTGTATTAGATTTCCCTGCAGCATCTTTTACTTGGATAGTGGTGGTATTATTATCAACAACAGGGTGTTGATGAGTCAAAATAGGAGCCCTCACCTTTGAAGTGGGTATAGTTGTAGATTGGACAGAGTTGTTCCCTGTTTGCGACAGATGGGATATAACTGGGTTCCCAGGGGCTACAGTAGCTTGAACGTTGTTTGATACATCTTTAGGGGGCTGGATACTCGATGAACATTTGGGGGCTAATTCTGTAATCCCTTGTAACTGATCAGGCCCTTGCCCATGCATTTTGTGTGGCCATTTAGAATGTATTAAAGATGTAAGCCTGTCCACTTTAGAAATTAAAGGCTTAATTTGTGCTGCTAAAGTGGCTTCAAGGTCTAATTTTAAATCTGTTACCATGTTTTGCACCCAGCAAGGAATACCTGATGTCATTTGTGGGGTAGGGGAAATCAGATTGTGATTCCTAACTGGTGCTTTTACTTTATTTTTACCCTTAGATGTAGCCTTTGGGAGATTGGGAGCCCTTCCCCGAGGAACTTTAGGTACAGGAGCTGTTTCCACATCATTAAAACCACTCAGACTCGGCGCCGCTTTGCCAGATGACTGACAGGCTTCTAGATCTGGTGTAACCTCCAGGTCAACAAAAGACGGGTCTGAGTCTGATGGGGCAACCGATAAATCAACAGTATTTGGTACAGTTGGAACACTATTAGTAGGCATGGTTAGGGGTAGGGAGCAATTATTCAAAGACTGCAAGGCGGGTGATTTAACATTTGCCAGAGAACCCAAGGATGAGCGCTTAGCATTTGCAAGGTCCATGGAGACTCTCTTTTCCAATAAAACGATACTTTGGTCAATAGTCTCATGCACACGGGAAATAAAAAGATCTATGGGTCCAGTCACCTGTGCTACCGCCGTAGCTTTTTTCGCGCAACTTCTGGTTCTGTTGCGCATGGTCGACATCTTAGACGTTTTGATGGTTAAGGGCGAAGGAGCAGGGGTTCAGGGCCAGGGCCGTCCTCTGCCGTCCTTGAACGGCCTTAAACGGCCCGCTCTTTGCCCGGACTTCGCCCCGGTAGTCGCCCCGCGCGCGTCCCGCGTCGCGGTGTGACCTGGATCCAGTAAAGAAGGAGGAGGTTGGGGGCGTGGCCGCCGGGGGAAGAGGCAGCAGCTGTGTACAGCTGAGGCTGCTGGACCTCTCAGTCCCCCGGTAGGCTCCAGACGCTATCACAGGCGTTAACCTCTACCTGGGAGCGCGTTGGTACACCACCGACTGTGGAGCCGCTCACACCAGGGAGGACGGGGCAGGCAGCAGTGAGCGGCACCCGCGGAGCGGGTGTCGCGAACGGTGGCAGAAAATGCGGGGAAACACAGGTCCTCACAGGGCGAGCAACAAAGTCCCGAAGTGCAGAAAGCGCCCCAAGTCATTCTTGTGGTTCCGGACTGGGCTCGAAGAGTTTGGTATCCCAAGCTGCTCAGTATGAGCAGGGATCCCCCGATCTGACTGCCTCTTCGGGAGGATCTTCTGTCGCAGCAGCAGGGGACGGTCCTCCACCCGAACCTGTCCAGCCTCCACCTCCTTGCCTGGAGATTGAGAGGCAACAGTTGATTCCATTTGACTTTCCTCCTGAAGTCTGTGATATCATTCTGGCAGCCAGGCGTCCCTCCACTAAATCGGTATACGCCTCCAGGTGGAACAAATTTGTGGCATGGTGCACAGCAAAGGCTGTAGATCCCCTTTCTGCCCCTCTTCCACGATTACTTTTGTTTCTTCTTTCTCTGGCCCAGCAGGGCTCTGCTCTGGGCACTATTAAGGGCTATCTTTCTGCTATTTCAGCCTTTCACAGGCTCTTTGATCAGCCCTCTCTTTTCAAGTCCCCTGTTGTAAATAGATTTCTCAAAGGCATTACTCACCTTTTCCCTCCTATTCCGTTTGTAATACCACAGTGGGACTTGAATCTGGTTTTTACCTATTTAATGTGCGTTCCCTTTGAGCCGCTTCACAACTGTCCTCTTTGTTTATTAACTTTGAAAACTGCTTTCCTGGTTGCCATCACCGCCGCTAGGCGTGTGAGTGAACTCCAGGCTCTTTTCTGTAAGCCTCCTTTTCTGTCGACCATCCGGACAAGGTTGTGCTTCACACTCTTCCTTCTTGCCAAAGGTTGTCACTGCCTCCCACATCGGGCAAACTATCACCTTGCCCACTTTCTTTCCACCTCGCCACCCTCCCAGAGAGGAAAAGAGGCTCTACTGTCTGGACCCAAAACGTGTGCACACAACAGTTCCGGGTGGATGACCAGCTCTTTGTTGGCTACGTGGGCGCCAATAAAGGTCGGGCTGTACACAAGAGGACGTTCTCCCGCTGGGTCGTCTTGTGTAGCAAGGCCTGTTATTCTCTGGCTAAAAAGGAACCTCAGTTGGGGTTGCGCCCCCATTCTACTGAGGGCGACAGCAGCTACTACTGCATTTGGACGTGGTGTCCCTCTGCTAGCCATCTGTCAGGTAGCCACGTGGGCCTCGGTGCACATTTTTACAAAGCATTATTGCCTTGACAGTCAAGTCCGGAGAGATGGCTTCTTTGGCCGTTCTGTTCTACGTGACTTTCTGGTGTGATCTTTGTTCGCAGACCCACCACCGGGGTTGGTATTGCTGGGGTATCTATTCTAAGGTAAAGAATCTATCAATAACGTGTTTCGTCCAATTGAACAAGTTACTTACCTTTAGTAACGGTATATCTGTACAAAACATTAGTTAGTGAAAGATTCCTTACCGCCCACCCCATCCTCCCCGTTCTGCGAACTGATTTCTAGGGTTAAGGTCACCCCTTTCAGGGCCCTAGTTTCAATGCACCAGTGGTCAGTATCTTGCATGGCTCTGCGTTCCTGGCGCGGAAAGTTGTGTACAGAACTGACGACAGTGCGCGTGGGCACGTCTAAGTAGCTCAAAGGACATCAATCAATCAGAGCATTTGTATAGCGCGCTACTCACCCGGAGGGTCTCAAGGTGCTTGGGGAGGGGCGTCCGCTACTGCTCGAACAGCCAGGTCTTGAGTTGCTTCCTGAAGGAGAGGTGGTCTTGGGTCCGGTGGAGGTGGGTGGGGCAGGAGTTCCACGTCTTGGCAGCCAGGTAGGAGAAGGATCTTCCTCCCATGGTGGCTCTTCGAATGCGGGGAACGGCAGCGAGGGCGTGGCTGGTGGAACGTAGCGGGCGGGAGCGTAGAAGGTCAGGCGGTCGTTGAGGTATCTGAGGCCTTGGTTGTGGAGAGCTTAGTGTGCGTGGGTGAGGAGTCGGAACGTGATTCTCTTGCTGACAGGGAGCCAGTGCAGGTCTCTCAGGTGTCTGGCGATGTGGCTGTGTTGAGGGATGTCCAGGATGGGTCGTGCTGAGGCATTCTGAAAGCGCTGGAGCCTTTTCTGAAGTTTGGTAGTGGTTCCCGCGTAGAGGGTGTTACCGTAGTCCAGACAGCTGGTGACGAGGGCCTGGGTGACCGTCTTCCTGGTTTCGGTGGGGATCAACATCAACTCAGCGACTACAACGTAGGCGGAGCCTCACTTTTTGGATCCATTCTGACGCCTGGGGGTTATTCTAAGGTAAGGAATCTATCACTAACTAATGTTTCTTACAGATATATCTTTACCGAAGGTAAGTAACTTGTTTGGTTCTCCCATAGGATAACATCACCACAGTCAAGGCTTATGCCTCAAATCTGAATACTGTCATTTTCTACTGTAAAATATAACGTCTAAAGTACTTACCTGATTTCGATAATATTGCTGTAAAAGTTCTATAAAAATCGGTTATATTTCTAAATTGGTCTCAAGTTTCTTCTTTAGTGTGTCTCTCATTTGACTCCTTCTGCACATCAAGTGCTTAACACTATCCTCTGAGAAGCCCAAACGGCTCGCCCACACTACCTCAGAGAGAGCATTTGGGATTATTAATTTAAACCCTATCAGCCAATAAGGATCATCTGGACTTTCTACTTAGTGTACCTCATTTTGGTACTCTACATAAAAAGCCAGCTTCCTACAATCCCTTATAAAGCGCTGTGGCTGTCTTGTTGCTGTCTCCAGACATGTGATCTTGTTTCTGATGAAACTCGGCTTGCAGTGTTTCTAGCCTAGCTTCTATGCTGAAGCGCTTGCTTTTATTGCCCTGATTGACACAGTCTGCCATGTTTTCAGCCTAGTTTCGCTGCTCTTATGCTTAATGTTTTTTCACCTGGTCATAATGTGCAAGCCTAGCCTCAAACCTTGTTGCTCTTCTCATGCTCTTGTCCCTGCAGACGCTATCTATTTTGTCACTAAATTAATTTTCCTTTGTTCAGGGGTTCTCTGGATCCATCCTTAAAAGACATCCTGCAGAGATTCTCCACTGAGAAGCGCTATGCTTACTGGTCGGGATACGTGAAGTCGTTGGTGTGTCACGTGGCTGAAACTGAGGGTGCAGGCTGTGCCTCGGTCCAGGAGTATCAGATGTTGATTTCAGCTTGGCGGATGCTACTGATCGTTGGAACCAGCCATGTAAGCCCTTCCAGTGCCATTTACTCATTCATTGTACACATTTGGGTGGAAAGATGGAGGATTAGTGGTCTGTCATCCCTCTGGATCGAAGAGAATAGAGGTGGTTTGATGGCGTATGGGAGCATGTTGTTTAGCCTCTACAACACCCCTTTAACCACTCTCAGCTGTCAGTTGGCCATTCTATAGAATGTATCACTCTCTGGCTCACGTTGTACAATGGACAGTAGTCAGCCTACTGCACCAACGTAGATTTGTGTAGATCCTGTTAGCATTCTGAAGCCTTTAGTTGTCACTGGTCCTTTTCACTGTTCCATTACTTATCCTAGAAGGGTCTTGTATGCTAGTTAGGATTCTTTGGTGTGTCATACTTCCATTACTTGACAACAGAGTTAATGCTGAAGTGGCTAACCTAGCCTAAAGTATCACCAACATACTTTTAGCTATGGCGTGGTCTCTAGTGCATAAAGGACCTGTCGTAAGTTTGTATTTACCCTAGTAACAATTTCTCAGGAAGTGAAGCGATTTCTTCCTTTGCGAGAATGTCCACCTAGAGCAAGCACGATGGAGGCACTGCATATCCCAAATGGTCATGGGAAGTAAGGCATTGGAGGGCTGCACTAGTTTACTAGGTCACTTGTAGATGCTCCTCAATTTGAGGACTGAGAACTCTTGTTTTTTGACTACATAGAACATGCCTGGGGTATTGGGATTTAAAGCATGGAAACTTGAAAACAGCAGATGCTTTAGTTATTGGTGGCAGTGAGAGTTGGTTAGTTTCCTTTCCGAGACTAAACGTTAATTATTCACTCTGCCATGGCAACTGGGAAAGGAAGTGCTTCAATTACACTGATCGCCCCAGGTCTTTGTTGTTGATGGCCCATCTGTTGTTCTGTTGGAAGAGGCTCTACCAAATCTAACGAGAGATCAGCTTCTAATTATAGGGTAACTCACCAACAACCAAGTCTAGAAGAATGATTTCTAGAAATTTCTCTAATGTGATCAGTAGTGGAATCCTAGTAAAAATTTTAGTATCATGTTAAGAATCCTGCATTACTGGCAGATTGGAACTTGGTCACTGACCTCTTTCGCAGAGGTCTTCTCCGCCACATATTTTTATGGATGACTGACAACCGTGTTGGCTGATAATCCTTTAGTGCGATGGTAGAAAAGTTTACATTGGCCCATTAGGTTAGACAGAATATCCATCTTTCAAACTGTAAATCGAGCCCAAAGTCATGAACTGATTAGTTCAATAGTCGTACATTTCTGAAAATAAGTGTTCAAGGCATGTGTAGTTGTAGTGTTGTGTCGTTTTCTAGGACCCGAGTGTAATTTTCCCGATTCATGCCCTTATATAGGTAAGATTCACATTGCCCTAATTTAGGCATAGAAATCATACCAATATTTAGACATAGCACATGCAGTCCAAATACAGGCATCGCTACTTCCACCAGTTCCGAAAAGCCACAACGATTTCTTGGAAAATCGGCTTAAGCTGCTAGGGAACCTGCCCTTGCTTGAATATTGATTTGTGCAAGAACTCATGGAGTTTTCAAAGAAATACCATTCCCTTGGGCTTCTTTAATGACGTTATTATGTCCGACTTTACGTCAAACTAGGCTCCTTCAAGGTATAAATATGCCTTCACTTGCTATGGCAAAAACACGGTGGTTTGGAGCAGTTCGACTATCTACTTGTCCGACGCAGCTCGCTACAGCAAGACCCTCCAGCTGACGCACTGACAGAGAAGCTGCCCTTTCTCTCGGCAAGAATACAGCTCCAGTCTTTCCAAGCTCCCCTTGTGGAAATCGCGTCCGAGACCGAGAGATACCAGACCTCTTTCATTCTAAAACCAAGGTACGGAGCGGATTAGACCCTAAGAGAAATCTTGGATAGATTCTTGGCAAAGAATACTAAACCTATGCTACACCACACTTACTTCTTGCTGCGTACTAGACTTAGGTTAGGTACATTGGGGTAGGCGTATTTTAGAAGCACCAGTTGAGTACTTTTAGTCTTTATGTATGTTGTTTTATACGGCTTAGAAACTATACCATGCTTTTACAGTTTTATTTCATACTACTGTTTACGCTGTACGTATTATACTTTGCAGCCTGCATAACAATTGTAGCAGTTCACTTCTCTTGTATGAGAAAGAAGACTGTTCCATAAACGCCCGTCTCTCTATTTCTCTACAACTCTGTAGAAACGAAGCAATCACGATTGACTGAGTGAAATACTTATCTATTGTTTCCGCAACTCTAGAATACGTTTATTCTTGGGAAACAAAGTTGTCAGAAACTAATCCCTTCTTGTGAATTCGAGAAAGTTTCTAGTGACCTCTGAGCTAGCTGGCACTCACTATTAAGTTTAGTATATTCGATAGAGACCTAGTCGACCTCAGTCCTACGTCATATCTATAGTATATACTATTCCAATGCGCAGAGCCTAATGGGAATATATGAACTACACTACATGGCGCCCAACGTTAGGTAAGGCACAAATTTAACGCTAGATACTAAAGTAACTTAGTAGATTCTTGAAAGGCATCACACACGTTTCCTCCTGTTCCCTTCGTGATGCCTCAGTGGGACTTGAATCTTGTTATGACATATCTGATGTGCGCTCCCTTTGAGCCATTTCATAACTGTCCTCTTCGTCTTCTGACTCTTAAAACTGCATTCCTGGTTGCCATCACCTCTGCCAGGAGAGTGAGTGAGCTCCAGGCTTTATCTTCTAAACCTCCTTTTCTCTCTGTCCATCCAGACAAAGTTGTTCTGAGGACTCATCCTTCTTTCCTGCCCAAGGTAGTCACAGCCTTTCACATCGGGCAGTCCATCACCTTGCCCGCTTTCTTTCCGCCTCCGCATCCTTTGTAGGAGGAAGAGAGGCTCCACCGTCTGGACCCAAAACGTGCGCTCTCCTATCTAGATCGCACACGCCAGTTCCGGGTGGACGACCAGCTCTTTGTTGGTTACGTGGGCGCTTAGAAGGGACAGGCGGTGCACAAGCGGACCATCTCTCCATGGGTCGTCTTGTGCATTAAGGTTTGCTACTGCTTGGCGAAAAAGGAGCCTCATGTGGGGCTGCGCGCCCATTCCACTCTGGCCACGGCGGCTACTACTGCATTGGGTCGGGGAGTCCCCTTGCAGGACATCTGTCAGGCAGCTACGTGGGCCTCACTGTACACGTTTGCTAGGCACTACTGCCCGGGCAGCCAAGTACGGAGAGATGGCTTTTTCGGCCGTTCCGTTCTCCAGGACTTTCTGGTGTGATCTTGGTTCGCAGACCCACCACCGGGGTGGGTATTACTAGGGTATCTATTATACGGTAAGGAATCTAACACTAACCTGTTTCTTTCAGATGCACAAGTTACTTATCTTCGGTAATGATATGTTCGAGGCATATGGGCTGCAGATGGTACATTATGAATAGATCGCCATCTGGTGTTGGGCTCGGATGATTGCACTTTGTTTTCCTCTTGGAGAGTCTTTTGTATCTTGGTGACTCCTCCCTTGGTTGGTAGTGCGCATGGGCATCGGCTCCATCCTCAGATTGTTTTTTTCCGCCATCGGGTTCGGATGAAGATCGAGACGCTCCAGATCAACTTCAGAAGAAAGTGATTTTTCGGCGCGTATTCCCTTTCCAATTCGACGGTATTGTTATCGAACGCGTTCATTTCCATTCCGACGCTTTACAAATTCAAAATAGAAGAGAAAAACTTGGATCTACGTCGAAGAACAGGAGACCTTTCTTGACGCAGTCAAGCCCGGAGTCCATGGAAAGGACTCCATTCAAAAAATGTCCATTGTGTGGTGCTAAGTTCCCACACAAGGACCTACACGAGGTGTGCAACCTCTGTCTATCGCCTGAACACAAATCCAGGGACTGCGAAGCCTGCGCAGCATTCTCCTCCAAGCTAACGATTAGAAATCGGCGAGCTCGAAGACACGAGGTTTCCAGAATGCAGGCGGAAGCAATCCCGGAGCTGTTCGGAGACGAACAAATCGAGGAAGAAGAGGACCAGTCGGGGTCGGAAGGGGACCAGTCGGAGGTTGAAGAACTCTTTGAGCAACAAACCGTGAGTGACGACGTCCCCTTACCGAAAAACCGACCCCGTGCGGTAACGACCCCGCCCTCGGGCCCGGTCAAACCGCTGAAAAAAGTTTCCGACGCCCCGCCCTCGGGCCCGGCAACGAAACCGAAACTGAAACCGAAACACTCGGACTCCCACCATGTCGGATCCGAGAAAAGGGCGACATCGACTTCGACACCGAGGCTACATACAAAGGAGAGCTCGGTATCGAAACATTCCATGTCGAAACATAAATATGATTTATCGCCCAAAAGACACTCGATACCCAGAAAGTCGGAATCGAGCAGACATTCGGTGTCGAAAACAACAAGATCTGACGATCGAAAACAAAAACAGCTCTCGGAACCAGGACCCTCGGTACCGATTCAGGAGCAACAGACAGATCCCAAACAAAAGATCTTGTTTATTGATCCACAAACTGGGAAAGTGGTCACGAAGAAGAGAAAGAGTGAACAGTCAGAAGATAAACCTCTTCCTTCAAAAAAGAGAACAACGGGGACGAATATAACTCCTCCTGCTTCTCCTCGTCCTAGAGTCACACCCTCTTCTCCTATTCCTCACAATAGGCCAAATATTCCTACACCTTCCACACCAAGACCAGCTACACCTCAGTCAGATGTAGACAGTGATCTAGGGGAGGGAGAACCTCAAGGGGATGACGAAACTATCCCAGATGAGGAGGATCCATGGGAAAATTACGATGTAGGGTCAGATGAGGACAACGACCCAGAGCTATATCCCTCAAAGCCTTCACCACCTGATGACAACACAGGTTTTGTGCAGCTCATTAATAGGGCAGCAAAATATCACAAACTAGATATGCATACAGAACCTCAGATAGAGGATTTCTTGTTAGAGACTCTACCTAATGCACAGAGAACATCAGGTACTCTTCCTATGCTGAAGGGTCTTCTTACTCACACAGAGGAAATATTCGAAAACCCAGTGAGAGCCAGGGTGTTAAACCCAAGAATCGATAAAAAATACAAAGCGGCTCCAAAGGACCCAATATTTATTAGAGGGCATGTACCTCTAGACTCGCTGGTGGTCTCAAACGCTCGTAAAAGAGCAAACTCATTATCTACAGGAGAGGCTCCTCCACCAGATAAAGAGTCGAAGTTAATAGATGCATCAGGCAAAAGAGTAGCATCACAGGCAGCGAATAGCTGGCGTATAGCCAATACACAAGCACTACTCGCACGCTACGACAGGGCACATTACGATGAGTTAAAAAAACTTCTCACACATCTCCCAAAGGAACATCAGAAGAAGGCAGACCAATTAATACAGGAAGGTAAAATAATTACCAATACTTCCATTAAGTGTGCATTAGACGCAGCAGACACTGCAGCAAGGTCTATTAACACTAGTGTCATGCTAAGAAGGCACGCATGGCTTAGAATCTCAGGATTCAAACAAGAAGTACAAACAGCCCTACTGAACAAACCATTTGATCAGAAGACATTGTTTGGTTCAAGCACAGACGAGACATTAGAAAAGATGAAGAAAGATACGGAAACGGCTAAGTCAATGGGAGCATTGCAACAGCCAACACACAGAGGTTCCTTTCGTAGATCCACCTATAGAGGGGGCTCAAAAAACACAGGAACGAATCAGCAATCCACATCTTTCACACCAACATCACCCAGAGGTAATTCAAAAGGTAGTTACAGAGGTAACAACAATAAGGGTAGAGGCCGCGGAAATAATAACAACCGCAACGCCTCAACACCAAAACAGTGACTTCATAGAACTCCCCCCAGACCACATGACACCGGTCGGGGGACGTCTATCACAGTTCCTACCTGTCTGGGAAAACATCACGTCAGACAAGTGGGTGAGACAAATTATCCAACATGGTTATTGCCTAGAACTCACAGCTACCCCACCAAACATCCCCCCCAAACAGCGTCCAATGAGTCAAGATCATCTGACATTGTTAAGAGAAGAAGTTCTAGCACTTCTACAAAAGCATGCAATAGAGAAGGTCCCAAAGGATCAACAAGGAACAGGAGTATACTCTCTATACTTCCTGATCCCCAAAAAGGACGGGTCCCTAAGACCAATATTAGACCTCAGACCTCTCAATGCTTACATAAATTCGGAGCACTTCCATATGGTCACGCTCCAACAAGTACTCCCTTTACTGAAGAAAGGGGACTTTCTTTCTACACTGGATCTAAAAGACGCTTACTTTCATATCCCAATTCACAAAGCCCACAGAAAATACCTAAGGTTTGTGTTAGAAGGACAACACTATCAGTTCAAGGTCCTTCCGTTCGGTGTCACAACAGCACCGAGAGTTTTCACAAAATGCCTAGCTGTGGTGGCAGCACACCTAAGAAGACAACAAATACATGTCTTCCCATACTTGGACGATTGGCTAATAAAGGCCAAATCAAAGGAAGAATGTCTTCACAACACACAGAAGACAATTCAATTGCTGCACCACCTAGGGTTCACGGTGAACTACAAAAAATCACACCTGCAACCAAACCAGATCCAGCAATACCTGGGGGCTACAGTAGACACAGAAAAGGCAATAGCATACCCCAACCCAATCAGAGTACAGACAATGGTCGGGTTAATACAAAGATTTCAACCACAACACTCACTACCAGCACGAGTGTTTATGCAACTATTAGGCATGATGTCCTCCTGCATACTGCTAATACCACATGCCAGACTACAAATGCGCCCACTGCAAGAGTGTCTAGCGACACAGTGGAATCAGGCTCAAGGTCAGATTACAGATCTGGTGTTGGTAAACGACCGGACGTATCGCTCTCTGAAGTGGTGGAACACAGAAAACATTTCCAAGGGACGGTTGTTCCTAGAGCCAATTCCACAAGTAATAATAACAGCGGACGCATCGCTCTCCGGATGGGGAGCGCATATGGACAAATACACAGTACAGGGGAAGTGGAGTGTGCAGCAAAAGAAACTGCACATCAACTACCTAGAACTATTAGCAATATTTCTAGCACTAAAAGCTTTCCAAATGCAAATAACAAACAAAGCAGTCCTGATCAGAACAGGCAACATGACTGCAATGTATTATATTCAAAAACAGGGAGGGACACACTCTCTCCAACTGTCCAGACTAGCACAGGACATATGGAGATGGGCCATTCCTCAAAAGATCTACCTGTTAGCGGAACACCTACCAGGAATTCAAAATCAAATAGCAGACATCCTAAGCAGACAGTCAGAACAAGTACACGAATGGGAGCTGCACGACCAAATACTACAGCCATTCTTCCAAAAATGGGGGCAACCAAAGATAGATCTGTTTGCCAATCATCAGAATGCAAAATGCAAACAATTCGCATCCAGGTACCCACACCAAAGGTCCCACGGCAATGCACTGTGGATAAATTGGTCCAACAAATTTGCTTACGCGTTCCCTCCTCTACCACTAATTCCATTACTGGTGCGGAAACTGCAGCAACACTCAATGACAATGATACTAGTGGCACCCACGTGGGCAAGACAGCCGTGGTTCACCACGCTGCTACAACTCTCACAAGTACCACATCAAAAGCTAAGGTTATTACCCATGCATCTTACACAGAACCATGGAGAAATAATGCACCCAGATCCCAAACAACTGAACCTAGCGATATGGCTCCTGAGGTCATAGAGTTTGGGTATTTAGATTTACCACCAGAATGCATGGAAATCATTAAACAAGCAAGACGTCCTACCACCAGAGCATGCTATGCAGCAAAATGGAAGAGGTTTGCTATACACTGTAACAGTAAGCACATCAACCCTCTGGACGCATCCACTAAACAAATCATTTGCTATTTATTACACTTACAGCAATGTAACCTAGCATATACCTCTATCAGGGTTCATCTCGCAGCCATAGCGGCGTACCTACAAAACAGGCAACATCTGTCACTGTTTAAAGTACCAGCAATTAAAGCTTTCATGGAAAGACTCAAAAGAGTCATTCCACCAAGAAAACCACCTTCCCCAGTCTGGAATCTCAACATAGTGCTTACCAGACTAATGGGGCCACCCTTTGAACCTATGCATAGGTGTGAAATACAATTCCTCACATGGAAGGTGGCCTTCCTCATAGCTATCACGTCACTTAGAAGAGTAAGTGAACTGCAGGCTTTTACGATTCAAGAACCATTTATGCAGCTACACCAAAATAAAGTGGTTCTTAGAACAAACCCAAAATTCTTACCGAAGGTTATTTCAGCTTTTCACATCAATCAGTCAGTGGAATTACCGGTTTTCTTTCCAAAACCACAAACAGTAGCGGAAAGAGCCCTACATACACTGGATGTTAGAAGGGCCATATTGTACTATATAGAAAGAACACAAACTTTCAGAAAGACAAAACAGCTATTTGTTGCGTTTTCTCCCACACATAAAGGCAATCCCATCTCCAAAGCGGGCATTGCCAGATGGATTGTAAAATGCATTCAAATATGCTACTTAAAGGCAAAGAGAACATTAACTGTTCCTCCTAGAGCTCACTCTACACGTAAACTAGGAGCATCTATGGCATTTCTGGGAAACATTCCACTAGATGACATATGCAAAGCGGCTACCTGGGTTACACCGCACACATTCACAAAACACTATTGTGTAGATGTGCACACGACACAACAAGCTAGAGTGGGACAAGCAGTATTAAAAACATTGTTTCAGACAGTTGCAACAGACACGGGCGACCACCGCTAGGGAGAGAACTGCTGTATAGTCTATTCATAATGTACCATCTGCAGCCCATATGCCTCGAATTGAATATGCTACTTACCAGTATGCATCTGTTCTTGGCATAGAGGGCTGCAGAGTGGTACATGCCCTCCCAGCCTCCTCGGAAACCTGTGTCTGTTCCAACATTATCTTATTTAGATACACTTACATGGGCACTCTTATCTGTATTCTACTATACTACTCCATCTAACCCTACTATGGCAAAACAATCTAAGGATGGAGCCGATGCCCATGCGCACTACCAACCAAGGGAGGAGTCACCAAGATACAAAAGACTCTCCAAGAGAAAAACAAAGTGCAATCATCCGAGCCCAACACCAGATGGCGATCTATTCATAATGTACCACTCTGCAGCCCTCTATGCCAAGAACAGATGCATACTGGTAAGTAGCATATTCCATCTGTAAGAAACAGTAGTTAGTGTTAGATTCCTTACCGCCCCACCCATCCTCTCCGTTCTGCGAACCGATTTCTATGATTACGGTATCTCCCCTGAGGGCCCTAGTTTCAGCGAACCAGTGTCGGTCTCTGGCATGGCTCTGCGTTCCTGTCGCGGAAAGCTATGTACAAGAACTGATGTCAGCGCCTGAGGGCCACGTCTAAGTACTCCGACGTCCTCCCGGCGATCACTACGACAGACGCGGAGCCGCAGACGACGCCTACCGACGCGCAGGGGTGCTGCTACGTAAAACTTTCCGGATCCAGTCTGATGCCTGGGGATATTCTAAGGTAAGGAATCTAACACTAACTACTGTTTCTTACAGATATATCATTACCGAAGGTAAGTAACTTGTGCATTACTGCGTTCAATCTTATAATGAATACTTGCAGAACTGGATTCAAAACGGTTTCAAAGATGCAAAAGGTGACACATTCAAGCATAAGTTGCTTTGGGTACAAGTAGTTCTATTACAGAAAGAACTACAAAAAACTCATGTGATCCATACACTGAGCCATCAACTTGATGGCGTTCACTTTGTAGGGAATTCATTGGCTCATAAAGCCGCAAAGGCAGCTGTAGGAAGGTGGATATCTGACTATGGTTACCCCCAACTTTTTGCCTAGTGTTTAGCTGGTTTTCGACTTAGTTGGCCTGGGATCCTGCTATACAGGACCCCAGGCTTCCTGCTCTCTCTGTTAAAATGGACTCCATGTACCTTATTTGGTATTGGGTCACTCTTGTAAGTGCTTGTACAGTGGGTACAGGTACCCAGGGCATAAGTGCATCCAAGGCCTACCAGGGGCTGCAGCATGTATTATGCCACCCCTGGCTGGACATCCAAAACTGACACAACTGGCTGGTAACACAGCTGGGGCAAGGTGGTGTAATCACCCTTTGCTTTAGATATAGTATACCTATACCTAACCCTAAAATGGACACATATACTCCTATAAGTCACTCCTATGGCAGGCCTTAACAATCCTGGAGGCAGAGTGCTTGGAATTATGTGAGATGGTGCTCTAGCATGAGCTGAGCCTGTCTGCAGCTTTCGGAACCAAGTCCTTTAGCTTTTTCCATGAAAACGCTATACCATATACTCTTAAGTGTATTATAATCCTCGCGGTTATTGCTAACTTTGGCATGGCATTATCAAAACATGTTGAGTAAGGTGTCAAACGAATTGGAATACTACCCCCTCGCCAGTTTTGGCGACGGGGGTAGCATTCCACCCTTTTAGAGGGACACAACATGTATGTAACTGTGAACCCCGGTTAAAGTAAACTCGAGCCTCAGCATCACAAAATGGATGCTGCCACCACAGACACAAGTCTGACCTCCTGCTGCTGGGAGTCCTTCCAGCGAGGGAGGCCTGGATAAAGGGTTTCCTGCCTTGGGAGGTGCTAGCACCACCCCAGACAGGATTTTGTGTATTGAGGTAGAACAGGCTGGAAGGAATGAGACATGCCTGGGGCATACAAGGTGTCCCTGTGCATACCTCGGTTCAAACCAGGTGCTGGGGCAAAACCGGACAAAGGATAGGGGGTGTAACCACCCCCCTTCCTGGTCCCACCCATAGGAGGGACCTAGACACAGTACAGCCCCCTTTAGGAGAATAAAGGTAGGAGCTGGTCCCATTCCAAATTAGATTATCCTGATTTGAAACTCTACAAAGAAGAAACTCTGAGCTTCGACGTTCTGCTCCACAGAAGACTGAAGAAAATCTCCCTTGTGGACAAGGAGTGACCACCCTGCACAAGCAGGCACCATCAAGCGTCCTAGCGGTTCACTTTGTCGTCCTTCCTGCCTTGAACCAGACTTCAGAGCCCGACGAGATCCGGACTTCCAGACCTCTCCGACCTCTACCTACATCTGCAGCACAGCTGAGATCTGTGGGTGCGACGAGACACGTGGGACCGGCCATCTTGAAGAAACTGCACTTCGCTTCCAGCACGACTTCAGAGGCATCCTCGAGAAAGTGCTTTGGGGATTGAGAAGCCCCAGCCCCGAGCAGCTCCTGCACAGAAGATCAGCCCTCCAGCATCCACGAGATCTGCGTGGGGCCCTTTTGCTTGATTGCTGCTCGACGCGTTGTCTGGCCACCTGCCGGCTGGCTAGTGAACTCCTAGACGACGATCCACGAAATCTACATCGCTGGTCTGGTTGCTCCAGACCGGCCCTTGCTTCCCTGCAAGGGAGAAGCACCCCGGACCCTCCTGGTCCGCACTTTGCCAAGGCCTGTTGATGCCGAATCCGGAACCAACACCGCCGACAGAGAGAGCCTGCGTGGGACAGCTTGTGCCTCCATCCTGGTCGTCGAAGACACCACCTGGTCCATGTGGCTGCAGAGTCCAGCGTCCGCTCTTCACCTGATCGCGACGACAGCACCTGGTTCCTTTCTGGTTCCACTCCAGTCACTAGCTAGTGACTTTGAACATTGTCCCCTCTGCTTTCAGGTCTTCATCTTCCTCGATCCACCCTTGGATCGCTCCGGACGTCTTCCTCCTGGTCGCCTGCAGCATCTTTCTTCAAGGCTCCATAGACTTCGACGCGGAAACCGGACACACTTTCACACCTATGCACCCGCAGCCCGTGGGTGAGGTAACGAGAGCATTTCGGTCCTCAAGGGTAGATTGACTCTCCTAGTGTCCAGGTATCCAGTCGTTTTAGTCCTAACTAGTCGGAACTGTCTTTTACTTACCTTTTCCTAATTTGTAGTGTCCATTGACTTTGTCCCACATCTCGCATGTGAGTTCACACTCTGCACACGCATCCCGTGGGCCTCCTGCTCCTTACCTAAGGTTAGGGTAGTGTAGTCCCAGCGATCCTACAGCCTCTGGACATCTTCATTTCCTCTATCGATTTCCTTATACCATTTACTTAGTGTATGGTTTGTCGTGCCCCTAGGGCACCATTGTAATTTGTGCAACTTAAAGTATTTTTCTTAAGAGTCTTGTCATGTGCTTATCCCTCTGATCTCATAAAGAGTTCGGAGGTGTTTTGTTAGTTAATAAATATCTTGTTTATTTTCATAACAACCTGTGTGGTGTCCTTTCACTTGGTATTCAAGGGGTTATATGTGGTAAAACAGCTGGCTTCACATGCCAAAAGAGTTTAGCCTAAGACTGCTTTGTCCATGCTACCATTAGGATAGCTGGTCTATAAGGTTGACTTACAACCAATCACCATAAGGGTTGTTTGGACTGAGACAAGGTGATCACTAGAACTAGTGAGCATCATATATCAGGCCAACTTCTCACAGCAGCTGTGCAAACGGCTTCCGTAGCTGCAATCACTCGTTCAAAAACAAAAATAGACAGTGAAATAATGCAGGCTGTCACTGCTTCCAAAACAGATAGCGGTAAAACATTACCAAAAGGCTATCCACTCAAATACTCATATATAACTGATGCAAATAACGTTTCTTTTGCTCGAATCCCTGGAGTGGGGAATAGGGTAATTCCAAACATGGAACATAGATTAGGACTAATTTTAGCAGCACATGAAGGGCTCACTTCTGCACACGCAGGTGTTTCCGCCACAGGGTCGGTATTAAAACAGAGATACTGGTAGCCTCGCATGAGGAAACAAACTAAAAACTATGTTCTAGAATGTGAAATCTGCCAAAAGATGAAAGTCTCTACAGTGAAACGTCCCGTGCAGACGCCCCTTCTAATTTCAGATAAACCACTAGCGTGCGTTTACCTGGACCAATGTGGTCCCTTACAACGGGATGGCAACTATAAATATATCATGGTCGCAGTGGATTCCTGCTCAAGATTCATTTAGATGTGGCCTCAGCGCTCGGCTGACGCCCGAACTGTTATAAAAGATTTGCAAGTCTTTATCGGCACATACGCATTCAGCACACTACATTCTGACCAGGGTCCTGCGTTTAGCTCAAGGCTTACAAGGAGGCCATGGCCAGCTTGGGCGTTGCATTACAGTACTCAAGTCCATTCCATCCTAAGGGAAATTCTGTAGTGGAAAGAAAAAACCGGGACATAAAGCAATCTATAACAGCTAGGGTATTAGGCTCGGGTGACGTGTGGGTCAAACATCTAATAAGTGTCCAACGTAGTCTAAACAATCTGCCAAGAAGTTCTGTGGGTAGAATCACTCCATATGAAATCCTTTTTGGTACTAGAATGATTGTCGAAGACCTCTATCGTTATACTTCAGTGGTAGAACAAAAACCCTTTGATATCAAAGTTTGGCTGTTTTGCAGGACTTAAATGAAACAAGAGTCTGAGCAACACACTACAGAAGCCAACGACCGCTGCTGAAAAATCACCTGTCCCAACAAGGCCTGCCTGGAATCCAAAGATTGGGGATCTAGTCAGAGAAAAGATCGCGGACAAGAAGGAATTTTGGCCTTCTTACAGACAACCGGTACCTGTCTTAGCAATCCACGGATCAAGAACAGTGATACTGCCGCCCCTTGCTGTTAAAAAGGAGATCAGGGTCGTGTCCATCGACCTGGTAAAACCACATCATGTGGCCAATCATAAGTAGTAGGCCAAGTGGACTCCAACGATGTAGCAGATGACCAAATCTGGCTACTATCCAAGTGGTTCAAACTGAGAGACTCATCACTTTTGAAGAAACTGCAGTGCGGAAAGAAGGACTATGCAACAAAGTGTGTCTCTTGAAACCCAAAAACCAGTTTGTCAAGAATCACCGGTCTACAATGATGTAACATCTGAGTAAACTAATATGACAAAAGATCCGGGAACTGCATCTTGCTATTTCATTAACTTTGATACGTTTTCCTAGGATCCCAGTGAGCCTGAAACAACGCCAGCAAATAAAACTTTTAAAGAACAAGTAACAGAACTGTTTCATCATCTTGAAAAAATCTATCTGCTTTTACCATGGGTTGAAGTTTGGATTGTGCTAGGTGTACTCTACCTCCTACTTTGGCTTATTCTTGTACTAACTTTGGGAACGCTGATAAATGGAAGATACAGTAAAATGGACACAGCAAGTAAGAACACCAACACAAATCCTCTCATCATGAACAAAGAGAGTTGTCATCAGTGAAAATCACAGCTGTTCCTTTACCAGGTGGTATAGCCTGGGACAGAACTGATTGACATTTTCGGTCCTGCAGAGCTGTTGAAGATTCCACATCAATTCAAGGTTTCCTTGAGTGACTTTTTCACCCAGCACATTTTCTCATGATTGGGACTTTGAGACTGTTAATAATATGATGTCAGACTTAGAGATGTCTGCAAAATTTACAAAACATGAATACTTAAAAGGTCCATCAGATTATGAACAAATGTATTGTTATAATCACTATGGTCATCATTATTTGCACAAATCTGCAAACCCTAGAAATGTTTATACTTCTAATCAATGGGAACATTGTCCAATGCCACCGAAGGGTAGCTCAAAAACATTCTACGAAAAATGTCCATTCTTCTCAGGGTTTAATGTTTCAAATTCAGAATCATTTTACTTTAAAAATGTTAATAGGACAGGAATGAAAAGTATATTGACTAATACTAAGCAAATTTATTCTGCGGCCTTTTATGCTCGATTGTCCACGTTAGGTTTTGACTTTTGGAAAGACAACATTGAGACAAAAACTGTCTGGGGCACAAAAGACTGGCAGGTGCAGGGTTTAGAAGCTTTATTTAGAGCGTGCATCATCCCAGAACAATAATGTTTTTAAATGACACTGTTCAACAGAGATCTTGTCTTGACCTAGATAAGATAAGATTTAAACAAACCGTCCATACCTAAACCCACACCTGATAGTAATGGAACTACAGATGAGGAGGTAGACGTAAACTATATTTTACAACAAAACAGAACTAATCCTGGTTGGAAAAAATGGTTAATCTGGCCCACAGACACAAATAACTGTCAAGATAGATTCCTGAACAAAACACAAGGATTTACAGTAACTAGGCCAGATCCAAGATATATCCAGAGACAACATCTAGGCATAATAACAACTTACAGTGTAGGAAAACTATGCAGTACCCCTGCGTGTCGGTAGGAGTCGTCTGCGGCTCCGTGTCCGTCGTAGTCGTCGCCGGAATGACGTCTTCGGAGTACTTAGACGCCGCCCTCCCGTGCTGACGTCAGTTCCTCTTTTTTTCCGTGCCAGCAAGCGCAGATCGGGAAGAGCAGTACTCCTCGTCAATTTTTGTCTAAGTTTTTGATCTATTTTGGATCTTCTCGAATCGACCTTCGACTCCGGTGCCGGTAGGGATTCCCGGTTTCAAGCCGTGTGACGACTGTCACCGACGACACCCACCGTCGGTGCCTTTACTGTCTCAGGTCCGACCATAGCGACAAGTCGTGCCTCGACTACCGGGCCTTGACCTCGGAGGCTAGGCTGGAGCGGTCCCGTAAGCGTCTCAATCTCCAGCAGTCGGCCCGCGCCGCTCGAGGTCCCGGTAGAGGAGGTGGTCGAGGGACCAGTCGCGGGGCAGTAGTAGTCACCGCACAACGAGTCACCGTCACTTGTCGGGCTCCAAGTCCTCAGGTAAGTCGAGGCACTCAAAGAAGTCGTCGAAGAGGAGACATCGCTCTTCTGACGCCCCGACGCTCGCGCGACACAGCCGGGGGTTCGGGCGACGCGGCTCCACCGGAGCCGCAAGCGCCGCGTCAAGCTCCATACCCGCCGGTCCCTGGGCTGCACGCGATGCCGGTGGAGATCAGCGCCTTCCTCGTGGCCATGAGGAATCACTTCCCTCAGTCAGACCCTGTCTAGGCGCCTTCGGGCCCCGCGGGTCCGTCTGAGAGTCCTGGCGGCTCCGGCCCCGGCACCGTCGGGTGCTTTGGCGCCATCGTCGACTCCGGTCCCGACGCCGCAGGATCCAGGCCTGGATACGGGTCGCCGCTGGTCGACCTTACGACCATTCCGCTGGCACCGACCCCAAGGGAGTCGCCCACGACGCGGTCTCCGGACGACAACATCCCCTGTTCCAATCCGGGTCCTGCGTCGGATCGGCGCCGTCCGATACCAACTTCAACGCCGAGAGATGATCAATTTATCTACGACCCGGCTCCATCCTTTTACCCTGACTATCAGGTGATGGATGACGAGGAGGACTGGGAGGGGTCTGAGGACCCTCTGGCACTGGAGTGCCTGTCGAATCAGGACTGGGCAGCTGAGCTAGGGGAGGCCAGTGGTCTGGACACTTCGCCCGCCACTGGATTTGTCTCCCCTCGTACCCTGGCTATGGAGGAAGGGGCTGCTTACAGCGTGGTGTTGGCAAGGGCGGCCAAGGCCTTGGTTCTTGCGCTGCCTGTCGCGGCCGTGAGGACTAACCTCCTCACTGAGGAAGGCTAGCTCCTCAGAGCCTCTACTGACGTTTAACGAGGCCCTCACTGGTGTTCTGTTGGGCACCTGGTCCAAGCCCGCTACAGGCCTTCCTGTAGATTTGAACGTGGCCCGACGCCACCACCCGGCTCCGGGCGACCCTAGCTTTCTGTCCACCCACCCCGCCCCTGAGAGCCTGGTTATTCAGGCCTCTAATTCCCAGACCGCATTCCCGACTGCCCCACCAGATCGGGAATCCAAAATGTATGATCAGTTCAGTAAGAAGCTGTTCTCCTCACTTAGTTTGGGGCTGCGGTCTGTCAACTCTGCTTGCCTTTTGGGCCGTTACGCCCATTCTCTGTGGGATATGGTTGCGGACGTGCTGCCGCAGTGTCCGGAGGAGGCCCGGGCAAACCTCGCTCAAGCCCTTGCGGGAGGCAGCGCGTTACTCCATTCGATGTGGACTGGATACCACGGACTCGCTAGGCAGAGCGATTTCCACGACGGTGGCGGTTCATCTCCGCGCCTGGCTGAGGTCCGCCAACTTTTCAGCCGATGTCCAGGCCACGCTCATGGACATGCCATTTGATGGCCGTCGCCTCTTTGGCGACAAGGCAGATGGTGCGCTTGAGCGTTTAAAGGACTCCAGGGCTACGGCCAAGTCCTTGGGCTTGTCGGGCCAGAATGAATGAATGAAGCTGGATTTATATAGCGCTACTTAGCCCAACGGGCGTCAAGGCGCCTAACCAAATACAGTGTAAAGTCAGAGAGCATGCTTACAGATATGCCTTAGTGAAACACCACGTCTTTAGGGCTTTCTTAAAAAGAGCCATAGAGGTCTGGGGTGTAATCTCAGAGGGAAGGGCATTCCACAGTTTAGGGGCCACAGATGAGAAGGCCCTTCCGCCCCATCTGACCTTGTTTGTCCGAGGTACGGATAAAAGGTTCTTACTAGCAGAACTAGGCTTCTACTAGGAGCATAGGGACTCAGGAGGGAGCTTATGGCTTCAGAGCATCCGCCGAATAGAGCACTGAAGACCAGGCATAGGATTTTGAAAGAAATCCTAGACTGGATCGAAAGCCAGTGGAGACTCTTCCTGGCAGGAGTAGCAGAGGCGGTGTTAGGGACATCCAGGACACATCTGGCAGCCGTGTTCTGGATGGTCTGGAGGCGTTGGATAAGGCCTTTATTGGTGTCTGCATATAGTGCGTTGCAATAGTCCATCAGTGATGCAACTAAGGCGACCACGGTCTGTTTGCGGGCTTGAGGGGAGAGATTGTGGGCGATTTTCCTGAGAACCCTTATAACTCCCCAACAGGTGGACACGGTTCTATTGACCTGTTGTGTCATGGCCAGCGAGGTATCTAGGATCACACCAAGATTCCGGGTGGAGTTTGACGGCACGGGGCAGGCTCCAAGAGACGGAGGCCACCAGTCATTGGACCATATGTTTTGATCTTTACCAAAGATCAAGACTTAGGTTTTCTCTCCGTTCAGCTTCAGTGCATTTGAGATCATCCATTCGGAGACTGCCTGCATGCAGTTCCTGAAGCTCAGCGCGAAGGTACTCACTGAGTGGGAGAGGGACACCATAATCTGGGTGTCGTCGGCGTATGACACCACCTCCATCCCCTGTGATCTTACTAGCCTGGCAAGTGGGGCTACATAAATGTTAGAGGGTCGGACTCAAGGCGACCTCTGTGGGACCCCACATTGCACAGGCTTAGCAGGGGAGAGGAACGCTCCTAGCTTGACCCTCTGCTCTCTCTGGTCGAGGAAAGAGGACAAAAGACTCAATGCTGGGCCCTCCACCCCTATCTCCCTCAGACGGGCTGTTAGTCGAGGGCGACAGGGTATCAAAGGCTGCGGTCAGGTCGAGTAGGACCAAAAGAGTGGTCTGGCCTCAGTCGACCTTAGATCGTATATTGTCTATCACTACCGTAAGCGCTGACTCGGTGCTGTGGAATTTTCGGAAGCTATGCTGAGACTGGTCCAAGAACCCAGAGGCATCGAGGAAAGCAGTCAAATGCTGATTAAGATGTGATTCTAGCGTTTTAGCTGGAGCAGGCAATAAAGAAATCGGTCAGAAGTTTTTAAGGATTTCCGGGTCCAGAGTAGGCTTTTTAAGTAGTGGCTTGACTATGGCCTTTTTCCAGGGTGCTGGGAATAGGCCCTGAGTCATAGCCCGGTTCATCACCTCCAAAAGAGGGGATAACAGGGTTTCCCTACAATCCTTCAGGACCTTCAGAGGGCAGGGGTCCAAAGGCGAACCCGGTTTTGTCCTATTTAACAGAGAGTCTAGTTGATCGAGGGTAAGGAGAGGGAAGTTGGTCAGGTTCTTGGAGGGAACTTTAGCCCAGCACTCTAGGACAGGTTGAGTCGGGCAAGAATGGGAGCACATTTGATCTCTCTGTGCTTCCAGAGTGAGAGAGATGTCAACGATTTTGGAATGAAAGAACTAAGCGATCTTGTCGCACAGCTCTTGGGAACCTATGATAGGGTCGGGAGTTTGTAGAGAACACAAAGAATCCACGATTTTAAATAGTTACCTAGAGGAGGTGAGGGATGACGTAAGCCTGGAGAAGTAGTCCTGCTTTTCTTTAATGAACCTAGTCTTGTATTCTCCGAGCAAAAGCTTATGTGTTTCTTTATCTGTGGAGTTCCAAGTTTTCCACCATTGCCTCTCCTGCCTCCTACATCCCTGCCTCAGAAGTCTAAGAGGCTCCGTAAACCAGGGGGAAGAAGGTTTCCGCCTAGCTGAATAGCGCAGAGAGGCAGGGGCTAAAAGATCTACTGCTCTGGAGATAGAGTTGGCAAGCTCCAGTGCAGCATCACTGGCATCCTTCATGGGAGAGATAGGGGTCTGCGCTAAGAGGGGGGCAAGAGATTCATTAGTGATACCCCTATAGTTCAGTTTGAGTTCTTTGTTACTAGAACCATGTTGAGGTGAGGGGGGGAGAGGGGATTTAAGTTCCAAAGGAACCGCCAGATGGTCTGACCAGACCAAGGGAATAGGGGGGCCCACGGAAAGTCTGGGGTCGTTAGAGAACACCCCATCAAGAGTATTTCCAGCCAGGTGGGTAGGACTATTCACCAACTGATGAAGGCCACATGCGGCCAGGGGGTCCACCAAGGAAATAGTGTCCTTCGAACAAAGATCGTCTAGATGAAAATTTAGATCCCCCAGAACCGTAAGGTTGGGTTTGCCAAAATAGGGCTCTAAGATTTTAAATAGATTGAGGCCAAAACAGCAACTGGGGCCGGGGGGGTCTATAAATAAGGAGGCCGGTGAAGGACACTGAGCCAGAGGAGGATATAGAGAAGTGAATAGCCTGAAAGAGGTCTGATGGCGCAGAAAGAGTTTTAATGCGACAGATCGATGAAACTTTGTAAAGAATCGCCAGCCCTCCACCCCTGAGTCCTTATCTGTCCAGTCTCTGTAACGCATAGCCCTTAGGGATAGCGTACAGGAGATCGGGACCAGACGATTCAGACGCCCAAGTTTCGGTAATGAAAACCCATGAAGGGTTCCTGGCTGTGACAAAGTCATTAAACGCAGTGTTGTTTTTAATCAATGACCTGGCATTGATGAGAAAGCCCTTTTCCGAATAGAAGGTGGGCATGGTGGGGGTATTAACCGGTGACTGCCCTCTAGGAGGATAAGGGGGAGGGGACTCGATGTTACAAGTGTAGCAGCAGCGTAATGGAGAACCAAGAAAAGCTTCTGGGGGAAAGGTATGATGATAGGGTAGGGAAGGAGGCTTAAGTGCCACCATATCCGTATAGGCATAGGACCATGTTACCTGGCTGCCCAACAATGTCTCTTCTCTGCACAGCCCGTCCTGCAGCCCATCCTCAGCGCGGACGGGCGCAGACGGGCTGGACTCTGGCTCGACTCCGGCGCGAATGTGGCGCGACCGCTGATTGCGTCTGCTGCGCGGAGCCTTAGCTGATTGCTTAAGTACTGGCGACTAGAGCGCCGAGCCTGGAGTGCCCAGCTCAATATGGCCGCTGCCGATATGCGCAGCCCGGGAGACTCAGCCCTCAGATCGGCCGAGAACCGCCCAGGGTGCGTGAATATGGGGGTTTAGATTTGCATCAGCGGGGCAGTGTGCAAAGTACAAATGTGCCCATGACACAGCAAAGTGTCTTTAAAATGAGGAGAGCGCCACGATAAGATCCGTGAGCGTAAGGTGACAGTGGGGGGGAGCGGACACAAAGGATCAGCAAAACAAGTGAAAGGTAAAAGTTTTTAAAAGCATAAATCTGATAACAGCACCTCCCGGCTTCCGCCTCAGGAGAGTTATGAGCAGCAATCTGCCAGCCCCAGCAAACTTCTGCCTTTCGCGGCCAAGGAAGGGGCGCACCCTCACGTCCTGCCAGCCACGGGCCGCTGAACCCAGCTCAGCGCGGCGGCCGAAGTGGGAACCGCCCTGGCGGTGCCTGGGGACAACGGCGAGGCCAGTCCACTATCACCCCCGCAGCATCCGCCTCAAAGCCTTACTAGTCCATGCTTTCAGGACCATTCCACGCCAGTGGGGGGGCAGGGTTCGCCATCACCTACTCCACTGGCGTACCATCACATCAGACAGGTGGGTGCTACGGATCGTCCGAAGGGGCTACTCCCTCCCCTTCGAGGCGACCCCTCCAGCCATGCCACCGCAGTACCACCGCGTGTCGGGGGATCACTTGCAACTTCTGCGAGAGGAGGTTACGGTCCTCTTGGCCAAAGGGGCCATCGAGCGCTTTCCTGGGCCAGAAGTAGGATGTGGTTGCTATTCCCACTACTTTCTGGTTCCCAAGAAGGGCAAAGGGGGCCTACGCCCTATCTTGGACCTCCGGAACCTCAACGACTTCCTCCGGAAAGAGAAGTTCACGATGCTGACTAAGCACAATACAAAACTCTTAAGAGTATACTTAAGTTGCACAATTTACACAAATGCCTGAGGGGCACGAAAAACCATATACACTAAAAGTGGAATGCGAAATACTAGCAGGTAAGTAACAAGATCCAGAGGCTTCAGGATCGCTAGGACTACACTACTGAACCCTAAGGTTAGGAGCAGGAGGCCTAGGGAGATCGGGTGCAGAGTGTGCACTCTCACGCGGGATGCGGGACAAAGTCTATGGATGCTAGTATTTGTAAAGTTACTGTTTCCGGACGAATCCGACTAGCTAGACTGAAAACGAAAAAGGATCTGGACACTTGGATAGTGAACCTACGTTGGAGCACCGAAATGCTCAGGTTACCTAGCCCAGGGGCCGCGGCTGCATAGGGTTCAAAAGACGTCTGGAATCCACGTTGCAGTCTATGGAGCCTGAAAGAAGAAGTTGCTGGCAGGCGACCAGTGAAGATATTCGGAGGGATCCAAGCCTGGATCGATGATGGAGATGACCTGAAAGCAGAGGGGACTCAGTTCCTAATCACTAGCCAGTGATTAGGTGGGCACCAGGATGGCACCGGATGAAGTCACCTCGACCAGGTGAGTGGGCGACGCTGGACTCTGCTGTCCCTCGGACCAGGAGGCGTTGTCGGCGACCAGGCTGGAGGTGCGAGCTGTCCCACGAAGGTGTCTGCTGTCGGCGATGCTGAAACCAGGATTGGAGCAACAAGCCTTGGCAAAGGCAAGCCCACGCGGTGGAGTCTGGAGTGGACCAGGAGGGTCCGGGGTGCTCCTCTTTTGGAGGGTGGCGCAAGGGCCAGTCTGGAGCACCCAGACCAGCGATGTAATCGTCGTGGTTCGTCGTCAGGAGGGCCACTAGCCAGCAGGCAAGTGACCGGACAACGCGGTGAGCAGCAAAGAGCAGAAGAGCCCCACGCAGATCTCGTGGATGCTGGGGGGCTGGACTTCGGTGCTGGGGCTGCTCAGGGTTAGGGCTTCTCAAACCCCAAAGCACTCACTCGAGGATCCCTCGGCGGTCGTGCTGGATAAGCGTTGTGCAGTTTTGGAAGATGGCCGGTCCCTTCAGGTCTCGTCACACCCACGAATCTCAGCTGGGCTGATGATGCAGGTAGAGGTGAGAGATGCCAGGGAATCCGGGTCTCGTCGAGCTGGGCAGTCTCTATCCGGAGGATGGACTTACAGCAAACCGCGATGCTTAGATGGTGCCTGCGGGTGCAGGGTGGCTACTCCTTAGCCACAAGGGAGAGTCTTCAGAAAACGTCAAGAGTCCTTTCGTGGAAAGTAGTCAAGATTCAGAATTATCTAATTTGGGAAGGGGGCCCGCTCCTACCTTTATTCTAAAGAAAGGGGCTGGCACGCGACTAGGTCCTGCCAATGGTTGGGACGAATTACAAGTTGCACTCTCAGTCCCTTGTCTTAAGTCGGAGCACTGCATCCTTCTAGGTGATTTAAATATACACATGGACGATGCCAGTAATCCAGACACTATGAAACTAATGGATATAACTACCTCATTAGGACTGCTACCGCTCATTCATTTACCTACGCATAACAAGGGTCACACTCTGGACCAAGTCTACTCCACCATTCCTATTGGCATCCAAGCACCGCAGCCGGTGTTATGGTCGGATCATTATTTAATTACTTTTTTCCTTTCTTGTGTTCCATCTTCTAGGATCAAACCCACTGCCTCTCCTAAGCGTACTTCCAGACCTTTCCACCTTCTCTCTAATGAGATGTTACTGCAGGCTATCGAATGTGCACCCTGTACCTTGTCAGGCAACTTAGAAGACGACCTAGCCTATTTTGTCGATTGGCTCACGACGAGACTGGCGATTCTTGTCCCAGAGAAAATAGCTAAGTCCGGTGACAGACGGCCCTCAGCCCCTTGGTTCACTTCTCAGCTCAGGGAAGCTCGCCAAAAGTGTAAGAGAGCTGAGAGAGCTTGGAGGAGGGACTACAATCCCTTGGAGAAAGTAAAGTTCAAAAATATGACCAGATCCTACTATAATTTGATGTGGAAAGAGAAAAAGTCCTATCTTGAACGTCGCATCGATGAATATGGAAACACAGGTAAGGAAATCTTTAGAATTGTCAAAGACTTTACATCACCGTCCCTAGGCACCCCGATCCAGTCCCACTCAAAATCCTGGCTGGGTGAACTGGCCCTTTACTTTGTCAATAAAATAACGTCCATCCAAGCTTCCCTTGCTGTCTATTCCCAACAAACTGATGTAGACCTACCAGCCGCCCACACCTCCTCAAAACTTGTTCTGGCTCCCACTCTCTGGGAATTTCCCCCTTTGAGTCTTGATTCTTCTTTAGACCTCTTGTCTGGCCTGAAGTCGGGCTCACCTCTTGATCCTTGTCCAGCCTCATGTCTCAACAAAATAGCTCCGGCCCTAAATGGTCTCATCAATCCAATTCTCAACTCCTCGCTGTTTTCTGGTGTAGTCCCTCGGGCTTGGAAGTGTGCTCTCATTCTTCCACTTCTAAAAAACCAGCCCTAGATCCTACCGTCCATGCCAACTACAGGCCAATCTCTCTCCGCCCCGCTCTGACGAAAGTGGCAGAAAGACACGTGCACAGATCAATCTCTAATTTTATCGAGGAGAACCATCTGTTGCACAGCACTCAATCTGGTTTTCGTGCTAATTACAGCACGGAGACCGCGTTACTGGAAGTCACTGACGCTATCAGAGAGGTGCTGGATGTTGGAGGAAAGGCCATGTTGGTCATGTTGGACCTGTCGGCGGCGTTCAACACCGTTCCCCATGACACCCTCCTATTACGACTCTGGGAGTGTGGTCTTCGGGGGACGGTGTGGAATTGGCTCAAATCCTTTCTAGCCGACCGTCGACAAACGATCTGGGCGCCCCCGCACTCCGCCGACATGGCACCTCTGGAGGTAGGGGGTCCCTCAGGGGTCTATTCTTAGCCCCCTGCTTTTTAACATCTTTTTGGCCCCCCTGGCAGAGGTGGCGGAGTCCTGTGGCGCTCAGATCGTGTCCTACGCCGACGACAACCAACTCTTGTTTACATGTGGCAAGAATGAGGTGTTTGACGGGACTCTTATCAGAAGCTGCCTAGAGGCAGTTTTTGGGTGGTTTAGAGGGCACGGACTGAAATGCAACTCCGATAAGTCGGAGCTGCTTTTCTTTGGCTGCGCCACTGAACCGAATTGGAAAAGCTGGTGGCCGCAAGACCTGTTTCCCCCTGCAAATGCGTCCATCAAAGCTAAAAATTTGGGAATCATTGTTGATAATGACCTAGCTTTTGGACCCCAAATATCTTGCCTTTCCGGGAAATGCTTCGGCATCCTTCGGATGCTCAGAAAATATCTCCCCTTGATATCAATCAATCATAGAAGGGTCATTGTTCAATCACTCATTGGGTCCAGATTAGACTACGCAAATGCTCTTTATTTAGGACTCCCAAAATACCTCTTGATGCGTCTTCAAGTAGTCCAAAATTCAGCTACCCGTGCCATCTACGGGCTCCCTAGACGTACTGGTGCCTCTGATCTATTAAGAGAATTGCGCTGGCTTCCCATAGCTAAGAGAGTCCTTGTCAAAAGTCTGACGCTGACCTTTAAAGCCCTACATAACATTGGCCCCAGCTACATCAGAAATCGCCTTGCTTTTTATAAACCTAATAGAGCTCTAAGGTCTGCCTCCTTGTCCAAAATGGTAGTCCCGACCATCAAACGCGCTAGACTGGGCGGCCGCTCTTTTCGCCACCTGACTCCTCGTGCTTGGAACGAGCTTCCCCTTTCTCTGAGACAGATCCCTAACCTTATGTCCTTCAGAAAGGCCTTAAAAACTTGGCTATTCACCAGCTAGTGCCCCCGCTTTTCCTTATTTTCTGTTATGTTGCTGCCCCCTGCTGACCTCTTCGCCAAAGCGCCGGGACACTCCTTGGAGTAGCCGTTGCGCTATAGAAGAAAATTTTTAACATAACATAACCAGGAAGGGGGTGGTTACACCCCTCTCCCTTGTCCAGACTTTCCCCAGCTCAGGGGCTGGTGTGCCCCTGGAAATGGTTTAAGCCGGCATATGCACAGTGAGCACCGGGGTGCCACCTGCAGTCACCTTCCTCTCAGCCCTGCCTACCTGGGATACACAAAACCCTGTCTGGGATGGTGCTAGCACCGCCCCTGACAGGAAACCCTTTGTCCAAGCTCTCCTCGCTGGAAGGACTCCCAGCAGCAGGAGGTCAGACTTGTGTCTGTGGTGGCAGCATCCATTTTGTGATGCTGAGGCTCGAGTTAGCTTTAACCGGGGTTCACAGTTACATACATGTCGTGTCCCTCTAGAAGGGTGGAATGCTAACCCCATCGCCAGAATTGGCGAGGGGTTAGTATTCCAATTCGTATGACACCTTACTCAACATGTTTTGATAAAGCGATACCAAAGATAGCAAATAACCACGAGGATTATAATGCACTTAAGAGTATATGGTACGCGCTATCATGGAACAGCTATTAGGACTTGCTTCTGCAAGCTGCAAACGGGCTCAGCTCATGCCAGAGCACCATCTCACATAATTCCAAGCACTCTGCCTTCAGGATTGTTAAGGCCTGCCATAGGAGTGACTGATAGGAATACATGTGTCCATTTTAGGGTTAGATATAGGAATACTTTTTCTAAAGCAAAGGGTGATTACACCACCTTGCCCCAGCTGTCGTGCAGCCAGTTGTGTCAGATTTGGATGGCCAGTCAGGGGTGACATAATACATGCTGCAGCCCCTGGTAGGCCCTGGGTATGGACATGGACATGGATATTTGACAAGTAATCCTTCTCCCCTCCCTTAGCGCCTTGAGACCCTCTGGGTATGTAGTGCGCTATATAAATTCTGTGACTTGACTTGACCTTTGCCCTGGGTACCTAAGGTACACTGTACAGGGACTGATAAGGTGACTCAGTATCCAATTAGATATGTACCTAAGGTACATGGAATCCATTGTACAGAGAGAGCAGTAGGCCTGGGGCCCTGAATAGCAGGGTCCCAGGTCAACTAAGTCGAAAAACATGCAAAACACCAGGCAAAAAGTTGGGGGTAACCATAGTCAGATATCCACCTTCCTACAATAGCTATCTAGTAGATTCTTGCGAGACGGGTAGGAGAGTCCAGGCAAGAAGGCCATTTAACTCTTCTCCTATTATTAGATATAATATGTGATGGGACTGTCAGGCTGGAACTAGAGTCAGGGTTAGTTAGTCCAAATGCACCGGGTTTGAGCGTTAGGACCAACGCATTGTGGTCGCTATTGTGCCTTGGGACAACCTCAAAATCTTTAAACTTGTCCCAATGTTTGGCTTCCAACATAAGATAGTCAATGGTAGAAGTAAGATTTATCCTATTATATGTAGGCAGGCCGGAACTTTCGTTATTGCTTTCATTTGATTACACATTGTGTGTTAGTTTGAATACTGTGCATTGTGTATACTGTACCTCTTTATGTGGGTCCGTCCGTGTGCCTCGGAGGCACAAAAAAAAGGGCGGAACTGACGTCATCACGCCGATGAAGCTCTTTTATGGATCTGTTAACGTCAGCGCGGTTGCGAGCGGAGCCATGCCTCTGTGACATCGTCCACGTCCTCGTCGGCGTAGAGAGCTACAAAAATTTCCAAATGCTGCTGCGCAGGGGATATTCACAAGGTGAGGAATCCACCGGCAGATACTGTATCCACCAGAAAAAGCGTTACTGAAGGTAAGTAACTTGTTCATCATTAACTAGTTCATCTGGTAGCCGATATATTTTTTCTTCACCATTGCCTTTTCTCTTGGTGGAACAGTGTGCAAATGCCTTTGGGCTTCAAAACTTGAATGTCATGTGGGCGTCTTATGTCGGCGACGGAACCTCACCTCATTTGTATGTGGTGTTTAGGGGAGGATCACGGCACCACTGATTGTGAGGCGTGCCAACAGTTGAAGTCGAAGTCACGGCGGGAGCGCCTGATGAAACTACTCTCGGCGCGTCTCACCAGGTCGACTTTCTCCCCTCGATCAGCCTCGGCAGACAACTTTAAGATACGGCCTCAGATGCGGCAGTGGTCGTCGTCTTCGCCCTTCTCCGATGTCGCAAGAGCGTCGCTTCCCGGTGAGTAAGTGTTGCAGTTTGTCTCCCGGGGCTGGAGTTTGGTCTGCTGGGGGTGTGGACTCCCCGCGGGTGATGCAGCCCCGCGTGTCAGCCTCCTATCCACGTTTCCTGGTGCTGGGTCGTCAAGAGCCCTCTGGGCAGGCGAAGGCTTCGTCTATGGATGAGCTGACGCCGCCACGGCGCCAGTGCCTGCTCCGGGCGGCGCCAGAGGGGTTGGTGACCTCTCTTCATCCCACTCTGGGTCGAGGGGGGTGGGGACCCCTCCGGGTCCCTCTCGTCCCTCCCCGCGGGTGGCTGCCTTGTCGAAGGGCGAGTCGGAGGTTGGATTGTCCCTGGCACCGCTGCATGGCTCGCCAGACCACCTTTTCCAAATTCTGGACTGGCGGAGGGCTTAGTGTCACTCCCCCTGTCCCTCTTGTTCCTCCACGCTGGCGGCTTCCTCGCCGGAGGTCGAGTCGGTGTCGTTCCGGCGCCGCCCCTTGGCCACTTCGGCTCCGGCCCCACTCCAATCCCCGGCGCAGTGTGAATTGGAGGAGCCCTATCCGGTCTCTCCTTCGGCGCCGGATGGTGGTGGTGTCCTGCCTCAGGGTGCGGACTCTACGGCTCCACACAGAGGTTGTGCTGCGGATTCGTCTTCGGACGCTCCCTCTTTTTGGGCTGGCTGCATCTTGGTGTCTTCTTCTACGGAGACTGGCCGCCCAGTGGTGTCTTTTCACCGGCGTCGTCGAAAGCTGGCTCCCCACCTTTGCTGAGGCCGAGGTGTTCGTCGGAGGAATGGCAAGTCCCCCATTCTTCTGTGCCTTCTGGCCTCCAGGTCTGGCCTTTGCCCATCCCACTTGGCTTCGGGGACGGCCGCCTTAGTTTGCAGCCGTCACCCACGGAGGAGCTGCTTTCTCCGTGGGGCCCTACGGAGGCTGGTGCGGCCTTCGCTCACGCGGTGTCCATGAGAATTCTGCGCATGGGTCACCCAATTGCTCATTTCCCGGTGGACCATCTGTGAGAAGGTGGCCTGATATGCAGTGCTCACTATTCTAGTGAACACTATGTATCAGTCCAGCAACCCTTATTGATGATTGGTTGTAGGTCAACCTTATAGACCAGCTATCCTAGTAGCGTGGATACGAGCAGTCTAAGGCTAAAGACTCGAGAGGGCGTGTTAAGCCAGCTGTTTACCACACATGTACCCCTTGAACACCCAGTGAAAGGACACCACACAAGTGTTATGAAAATAAACAGTTATTTATTAAGATCACAACAGCCCTGTACTCTTTATGAGGACAGGGTACTTAGCACAAACCAAAACTCTTACAAAAATACTTAAGTTAGCACAGTATATACAAATGCCCGAGGGGCACGGAAAACCATATACTTGAAAAGTGGAATGCGAAATTACTAGCAGGTAAGTACAGTACTAATAGCCTTTGGAATCGCTAGGACTTGACTATAGAATCGTTAGATTACTTCTAGGAGACCCAGGGGACTCGGGTGCAGTGTGTGCACTCTCACGCGAGATGCGGGACAAAGTCTATGGTAGCTAGGAATTGCAAAGTTAGTGTTCTCGGGCGAACCCGACCTGGTAGGAGGAAAACGAAAGTAGATTCTGACCCTTGGATAGTGAGGCTATGCTGGGGCACCGAAATGCCGAAGTTACCTAGCCCAGGGGCTGCAGCTGCATAGGACTCAAAAGACGTCGGGAATCCTCGTTGACGGACCAGGAGCCTGGAAGAAAGAAGTTGCTGGCAGGCGACCAGTGAAGAAAGTTCGGTGGATCCAAGCCTGGATCGATGGAAGATGACACCTGAAAGCAGAGGGGACCAAGTTCGAGACTACTAGCCAGTAGTCAGTGGGCACCAGGAGGGCACCGGATGGTAGCCACCTCGACTAGGTGAGTGGGTGACGCTGTGCTCGAAGATCTCACGGACCAGGAGGCGTTGTCGGCGACCAGGAAGGAGGATCGAGCTGTCCCACGAAGATAGAAGCTGTCGGCGTCGCTGGACCCAGGATTGGGCAACAAAGCCTTGGCAAATTCAAGCCCACGCGGTGGACCTAAAATGGCGTCTGGAGTGGACCAGGAGGGTCCGGGGTGCCTCTCTTCAAGAAGGAAGCAAGGGCCAGTCTGGAGCAACCAGACCAGCAGGAGTGATGTCGTCGGGCGTCGTTCAGAAGGCCACAAGCCAGCCGGCTAGTAGCCAAACAACGCGGTGCACAGCAAACAGCAGAAGGGCCCCACGCAGATCGTGGAGATGCAGGGAGGCTGACCTTGGGTGCTGGAGCTGCGCAGGGTCGGGGCTTCTCGGACCCCAAAGCACTCACCCGTGGAGGACACGGTGGGCTTGCAGTAAAGATATCGTGCAGTCTTGGCGATCGTCGGTCCCTCGAGGTCTCGTCGCACTCACGGTTCTCAGCTTTGCTGTAGAGGTGAGTAGAGGTCAGAGGTGCCAGGGAAGCCGGGTCTCGTCGAGCTGGGTCGTCGGATTCGTGATGAAGGACTTGCAGCAGACCGCAGTGTTCTTTAGGATGGTGCCCGCTTGATGCAGGGTGACTACTCCTTAGCCACAAGGGAGAATCTTGAAGAAGAAATCATGAAGTCCTTTCGAAGAAAGTCGTGTCTTGATTCCAAAGATGATCTAATTTTAACAGGGGGCCCGCTCCTATCTTTATACTAAAAAAGGGGGCTGACCCGGTGACTAGGTCCTGCCTATGGGTGGGACCAGGAGGGGGGTGGTTACACCCCTCTGCCATGCCGGACTTCCCCAGGCCAGGGGCTGGAGTGCCCCTGGAACTGGTTCAGACCGGCCTATGCGTAGTGAGCACCGGGGTGCCACTCAGCAGTCACCTTCCTGAAAAGCCCTGCCTACCCAGGATACACAAAACCATGTCTGGGACGGTGCTAGCACCGCCCCTGACAGGAAACCCTTTGTCCAGGCTCCCCTCGCTGGAAGGACTCCCAGCTGCAGGGGGTCAGACTCGTGTCTGTGGTGGCAGCATCCATTTTGTGGAGCTGAGGCTTCAGTTAACTTTAACCGGGGTTCACAGTTACATACATGTCGTGTCCCTCTAGAAGGGTGGAATGCTAACCCCGTCGCCAGAATTGGCGAGGGGTTAGTATTCCAATTCGTATGACACCTTACTCGACATGTTTTGATAAAGCAATACCAAAGTTAGCATTTAACCGCGAGGATTATAATGCACTTAAGAGTATATGGTATGCGATATCATGGAACAGCTATTAGGACTTGGTTCCGCCAGCTGCAGACAGGCTCAGCTCATGCCAGAGCACCATCTCACACGATTCCAAGCACTCTGCCTTCAGGATTGTCAAGGCCTGCCATAGGAGTGACTGATAGGAATCTGTGTGTCCATTTTAGGGTTAGGTATAGGTATACTACACCTACAGCAAAGGGTGATTACACGACTTTGCCCCAGCTGTCATGCAGCCAGTTGTGTCAAATTTAGGAGGCCAGCCAGAGGTGGCATAATACATGCTGCAGCCCCTGGCAGCCCTGGGTACACCCATGCCCTGAGTTACAGGGTCTGATAGGGTGGCCCAGTACCAATTGGAAATGCACCTAGGGTACATGGAATCCATTTTAAAGAGAGAGCAGTAGGCCTGGGGTCCTGATTGGCAGGGTCCCAGGTCGACTATGTCCAAAACCAGCTAAAACACAGGGCAAAAAGTTGGGGGCAACCATAGTCAGGATGTACCTTCCTACACCATCTCTTGGAGGTTCTCCACCAGGGCTCTGGTGGAAGGGAGATCTTGCTTCCCTTTGAGGGTTCGCTCCTTTCTTCCCGGACAGTGGCTTGGAGGCATCCTGCCTCGGGGGATCCGGTGCCTCAACACCTTCTGCACTGACACATTTGACCCAGCGTGCCTTTCCCTCCACCCCTCTGCCTCAAGTCTGAGACTGATTGTGAGGCGTGCCAACAGTTGAAGCCGAAGTCGCAGTGGGAGCGTCGGATGAAACTACTCTCGGCGCGTCTCTCCAGGTCGACTTCCTCCCCTCGATCAGCCTCGGCAGACGGCTTCAGATACGGCTGTGGTCGTCGTCTTCGCCCTTCTCTGATGTCGCGAGAGCATCGCTTCCCGGTGGGTAAGTGTTGCAGTTTGTCCCCCGGGGCTGGAGTTCGGCCTACTGGGGGCATTGACTCCCAGCGGGTTATGCAGCCCCGCGTGTCTTCCTCCTATCCACCATTTCCTGGTGCTGGGGCGTCGAGAGTCCAGATGGAGACATACACGGCGGCTTTGCAGGCCTTCGCACATGCGGTGTCCGTGACTGTGGGAATTCTGCGCATGGGTCACCCAATTGCTCATTTCCCGGTGGACCATCTCTTGGAGGTTCTTCACCAGGGCTCTGGTGGGAGGGAGATCTTGCTTTCCTTTGAGGGTTTGCACTTTTCTTCCTGGACAGGGGCTTGGAGGCGTTCCGCCTCGGGGGATCCGGTGCCTCAACACCTTCTGCACCGACACTGCATGACCCGGCGTGCCTTTCCCTCCACCCCTCTGCCTCAAGTCCACTTTTGCGGACAGCTTTTAATTCCCTGCCGCCACTGTTGTCTCCGCCGTCCCGGGAGGCCTGCTGGCTGGACTCTTGGGGACGCAACATGTTCGCCTCGACCAGCGCTGCCCTGCGGGCTCTTAACGCCTTGTCTGTATTGGCTAGGGTCTCTTCTTGTTTGTGGGATTCGGCTGAGTCTCTGGGATCCGCATATACCCAGGAGACTGTTCAGGTGGACTTAAGGCATCATGCTTTGGATGGCCGGGAGCTAGCAGCGTTTATTCTCCGCTCCGCTCTGGACATCTGAGGTGCTGGGCCGGGCGATGGCTTCCTCAGTCATCCTCCGTCGCCTTGCTTGGCTTCGGGACGGCGTGTTCCCTGAGAATATTTAGGAGCGGCTCATTCCGTTGGATGGCAGCCTGTTGTTCCATGCCCTGGCTGACTCCACCATCCAGAGGTTCCTGGCAGGGCTCCGTCCTCCTCCTCATCCTCCTCCGCCTTATTCTCCTCCTCCTTCCCCTCCTCAGTGACTGCGGAGTTGAGCTGGTTTTGGGCCTTTTTGGGACGGCTGCCTTTGCCCGTGGGGTGTGTTTTCTGGCTATTGAGTCCTCCTTGCTGGGACTTTGGCATTGTTGGCTGCTGGACAGCCCTTTGTTGACTGTTTTGCTGGAATTGTTACACAGACTTGGCCCTGAGATTAGGCCTCCTTTTCTTCTTTGGGCTGCTGTCAAGCCTTGCGCTGGGCTGTTTTTCCCAGCCTCGGCCTCCTCTGCTGCGGAAGTTCTTCCAAAGAGGGTTCCCATATTTTGGGACTTACCGTACCCTATGTGGGGTAGTGGTAGCTGTTATATAGCTAAGCTCTGCTGGGGAGTGCTGGTTGCCATCGGGTGCCTGTTCTCCATGGCGTTTCTGTATGTTGCTATCGCTTCTTGAGGTGGTGTGCGCAACCCTTGTAGTGGTGGGTCCGGGCATTTCCCCTTCTTCCTGTTCTTGTCTGAGAGCTGGGATGCTTCTGTGTTCTTCTTGCTTGTGACGGCTTATGGCTATAGGTGCCATTCTCAATGGCCTGTTGCCTTCCCTCTGGGGGGCTCGCCTCTTTCCCTTCTTTCCTTGGGCCCTCTGGGCTTCTTCTTGTTCCTCTGCCTGTACTGGCATTGGATGGAAGCTCTGTACCTTGGGGATGGAGTGGGGGTGATTCAGCCACTCCGGCCTTGTCCTTGGTTCCTCTGTTGTGAGTGTACGGGCCTCTTCAATCTTCCTCCTACATCCCTCTTGGGGTTGTTGGTGTTCGACTTGTGGGGGTCCTCTTGCCTGGAAGGGTCGAGATTACTTCCCTGGTCTACAGGTCTGGTCCCCTGTGGGCCCTCTGTCCTGTCCTGGCTGGTGGGGTCCTTTCGGAGACCCTCTTTCCCCGTGGGTATTGCTAGGGTATCTATACTACGTGAAGGAATCCGCGGCTAGTAGTCTCCATCAGATGTACGAGTTACTTACCTTCGGTAACGATGTATCTGGTAGAGACAGCCCGCCCTTCCTCCCCATTCTGCGAGGACCCCTGGGCTGGTCTTCGGTACTTGCCTCCCGGTGGGGAAGCTCTGCTCTTGACGGTGGCCCCGTCTTGTTGCTGTTAATTCCTCCTCTTTGGTTCTTTGGAAGATGGGGTTACGGTGCTCCTATGCTCTGGCTGCTCCAGGTTGGGATGGGTTTACCTTCCATCTTTGCCCTCCCTTCCCTTCCTCTTGCTTCTAGGGGTCCTGGCCCCTCTGCTAAAGTTGAGGTCCTATGGTCGTGCCCTACCCTTGTTTCTTGGGGGGTGGTTGCCCTTTATGCTGGGTTGGCCTGGAGGTTGGTTTATCCTGCCTGTTGGGACTGTCTCCCCTTCCTTGCTTCGGGGTGAGGGTTGTAGGCCTGCTACATGGGTTGTGACTTTTTACGCATAGTGGTGGGGGGGGGGGGGGCTGCTCAGGGCTCTGCTCTTTTTCTTCCTTCTGTCCCTGCCCTTGGACACTGCAGTGTTGCACTGTTCCTAATGGGGCCTTCTCTTTTTCTTTTTTATGTACTCTTTCGCACACTGTTGCCATGCTCCCACAGTTTTTTTGTCTGGTGGCTCCGCGTTGTGCTGCGGAAAAGTTCTCTGAAGAAAACTGAAGTGGGCGAGCTGGGGTGGGGCTTAAGTGACCTTGCTGACGTTACGTACGCGTACGACGCCTGGGCGGAGTCACGTGATGCTGCCCTGCCCCCGGCACGCCAGGATGCTGTGGCAAAAAGGTTCCAATTCCAGTCTCACACCTGGGGATAATTCTACATGAAGGAATCTGCGGCTAGAATCGTCTCTACCAGATGCATCGTTACCGAAGGTAAGTAACTCGTACTTATGATGGATACATCTGCCTGTGGATTCCTCACTTTATGAATATCCCATGCAGCAGCATTCCGCGGAAACTTTCCTAGCTGTCCACGCCAACGAGGTCGTCACAATGCTATGGCTCTGCACTCTGCTCCCCATGACGTCACTGGAGCCATAAGAGGGCCACGTCGGCGTGATGACGTCAGTTCTCTTTTTTTCCACGCTGTCGACGCTAACAGTTTGTCTGGGACTCTCCATACTTTCTCCTAGATACTTTGTATTTTGGATTGTTTCTTTCTGTGGTTTTGCAATGTCTGCTCCGAGGAAGCTGAGTTTCAAGCCCTGTAAAGAGTGCAAGCTCGTATGTCGATCACTGACCCCCATGAGGACTGTCTGTGGTGTTTATCATCAGATCATGACGTCGAGGGCTGTTCTTGCTGTAGAAAAATAAACCTGAAGGCCTTGAAAGAGCGGGAAGCCAAGCTGTACATGGCTGAAGTGAGAGAAGAAAAAAGGGTCGAGGTTCGAAGTTGAGGTCATTGACTTCACATGATTCGAAGAGGAAGCACAAGAAGAAGAGGAAGCATGGATCTCGGAGCCGTTCGTCGAAGGCTGTGGTTTTGAAGTAGCCTTATCCGGCTCCTCGACGTCGTGAAAAGGACTTAGTTTCTCCTTTACCTTCAATGTCTCCTCAAGCGACCGATCCATGCGACGATCAGATGCTTACAGGGTAAGTAACATTTTCCTTGTTTGAGTTAAATCAGCTGTTCTTCATTTACTGACCGCGGAAGAATAAAACATTGAGATATCATGCAGACTTAAACAGCTAGAGTGCTGAAATGGACGTTTTAATGTTCAGTACACTTGGGTTCCTGTACCCCAACTCTCTCTTCCTCTCTGACTCCCTCTTACAAGGATCAGGATTTCAACGTCTGGGTGATCGGCGTTTGGGGAAGAGGGCTAATAAGAGCCTTATGAAATCATGACCAGTGGGGCAAACAGAAGTCAGTTTGCAGTGTTTTGAGTGGTGAATGATGATCTAAGAACCTATGAAAATCTGTCTTCCTCTTTGGTTTTACCTTCCATTCCATCTTTCTATTCTTCCCTCCAATACAGGCAGATGTGATGCACTTGGCTGATTCTGGTGTCCATCAGCAGCTGTTTCTGGATGTCTTGGAAGGAACGGAAGTGCTGGTAAGTGCACAGACCCTGCTGGTGGGTGGAGGCTTTAGCTGAGCCCTCACACACTGCCTTTAGGTGGGAGTTTTGGACTGTGAGTTATTCCACGCTGACCGGTGTGCTTTTATTCCCTTCCCTAGCTCCTTGTGCCCACATCAGTGCCTTGTCTGCGTCTCGGATCCATGCTCTGCACGTTACTACTCATCCTACTGAAACAGTGGGTACGGTAGGTGTCACTTGTCACAGGGATTCTGTTCTAGAGCTGTATTTCCATTAACCTCATTGCTCAAGAATTGGCAGTCTATGTATTAAATGTGCCTTACTAGTGTGTTCAGTTAAACAAAGGCCCATGAAGCATAATCTGTTCTTCCAGAATTGTTTTGCCTTGACGTTTTTCCATTCTTCTGTTGTGTAATAAAACTCTTAGAGGAGTAATGAATGTGTCTTTGTGTAGCAAAGCCTGTCGTCAAGTCTGTAACATGTCCCATGCTGCTCCATTCTTTCGCAGTGAGTTGGGGTCTGCCAGAGACATACTGCCATCTTTGGTTCAGATTCTCGAGGGGGCACTGCAGGCTGACCCTCAACTGATGGAGAAGACCAAAGCAAAGGTGCTAGCTGCTCTCCTCACCGTGCTACAGATGAGACAGCTGAGAGGTGAGTGAGTTGAAGGGGGAAAAGAGATCACATGTGTAGACCGAACTAGAATAGGAACATCTAGTGTGACTATTAACATTAATAAACAACAGTTGGATTGTACTCTATTACAGCAAGGTACACAGTTATACTGCCACTACATTACTATAGAGAATTACCAAGGTTTATTTCTGTTGTCTGTTTTGAAGCACTATATATAACTTGCCATATAAAAAAGACCTATCTGATGGAGACCTCTCCCACGAGCCGAGTGGTCGCTCCCAGTGTCCCTGCAGACACATGGTATTGTAGCGCTGCCTTGCCTAAGAAAGCTGCTTTTCATCTCGCCTGCCGTGCGCTCAGTTTCCGCTTTTGTTTCAGTCTCCGCTCGCTTTGAATAATTAGCGCTGTGTTTTCACTGTTTGTGCTGCTTATAACGCGCATTGTCTAGAAAGCTGCACTTGCATCTCGCCTGCTGTGCGCTCAGTTTCCGCTTTTGTTTCAGTCTCCGCTCGCTTTGAATAATTAGCGCTGTGTTTTCACTGTTTGTGCTGCTTATAACGCGCATTGTCCAGAAAGCTGCACTTGCATCTCGCCAGCTGTGTGTTCAGTTTCCGCTTTCATTAATTAGCGCTGGGTTTCAGTTACCGCTTTGTTTAATTAGCGCTGGGTTTTTCTTGGTTTGGGGCTGCTTACAACGTTATTTGCGCGTTTGCCTCCAGCGCTCCGCCCTGCTCCCCCCTCCGCCTCCATTTTGTTTGTTGTTGTCGTCCTCGTGTGCCCGCCCCGCCTCCCAGCTGAGACGCCCTCCCACTGTCCTGAAAGAGCGCTCCTCACCCTAAGCCCATCGTGACTCGCTCCTCTCCCACGAGCCGAGTGGTCGCTCCCAGTGTCCCTGCAGACACATGGTATTGTAGCGCTGCCTTGCCTAAGAAAGCTGCTTTTCATCTCGTCTGCCGTGCGCTCAGTTTCCGCTTTTGTTTCAGTCTCCGCTCGCTTTGAATAATTAGCGCTGTGTTTTCACTGTTTGTGCTGCTTATAACGCGCATTGTCTAGAAAGCTGCACTTGCATCTCGCCTGCTGTGCGCTCAGTTTCCGCTTTTGTTTCAGTCTCCGCTCGCTTTGAATAATTAGCGCTGTGTTTTCACTGTTTGTGCTGCTTATAACGCGCATTGTCCAGAAAGCTGCACCTGCATCTCGCCAGCTGTGTGTTCAGTTTCCGCTTTCATTAATTAGCGCTGGGTTTCAGTTACCGCTTTGTTTAATTAGCGCTGGGTTTTTCTTGGTTTGGGGCTGCTTACAACGTTATTTGCGCGTTTGCCTCCAGCGCTCCGCCTTGCTCCCCCCTCCGCCTCCATTTTGTTTGTTGTTGTCGTCCTCGTGTGCCCGCCCCGCCTCCCAGCTGAGACGCCCTCGCCCCTCCCCCTCCACCATCCATATATGACAGTCACTCCCGTGCGCAGCGTTCACGCGCAGCGTCCGCGCCCAATCCGCGCCGAAGGTGCGCCAAAGGTAAGCCCGTCTATGCCCGTCCGCGCCTGGACCGCGCCCAGCGCCAGACCCCCTGCCCCTCGCGCTCCCAAGCCCTCCCGCATTACCTATGATGCCACCACCCTCCTAGCCCTTGACCCCGGTCGCGCCCCCAACTGCGTCCAAGCCGCTCCTGGACACACCCATGGACCTTTCTCCTGCTACTCCTGCAAATTCAGCGGCACCGACAACATCTCCTCTACGACCACACCACAGATTCCCGACCCCAACCACCTACAATGCATCCTTCTCAACACCCGATCGGTGCACAGGCACGCCATTGACCTATGGAACCTACTAGACACCTTCTCTCCAGACGTCGCCTTCCTTACGGAAACATGGATGAATGCTTCCTCCGCACCAGACATCACCATTGCCATCCCTGAAGACTATAAGATCACCCGCAAAGACCGTACCAGCCACACAGGAGGAGGAATCGCTATCGTCCATAAGAAATCTATCCGCATCTCAACCAGCTCTGACGCCAACCTCGCCAACTCCGAACACCTTCACTTCCAGATCCACATCGACCCCAAAACAACACTCAGAGGCACTCTCCTCTACAGACCACCAGGACCCCGCGCAAAATTCAGTGAAGACATCACGGACTTCATCTCTCCACACGCGCTCCCCTCCAAAGACTATATTCTTCTGGGAGACCTCAACTTTCACCTTGAAAAGATAAACGACCACAACACCGCCACCCTCGTGGACAACCTCGCCAACCTCGGACTTAAACAACTAGTCACTTCCTTCACCCACATCGCAGGTCACACACTCGACCCCATCTTCACATCCAGCAATCATGTCTCCTTCAGCCACACTACGGATCTCCTATGGACCGACCACAGCTGCGTTCACTTCACCTACAACAAGCCGAAACCCATCAACCACTCCCAACCTACCCTGCAAAGAAACTGGAACAAAATCACCACGGACCAAATCTCCGCATCGCTCCTTCGAAACTCCCCAGCCCTCTCTTCTAACGCCAACGAAGCCGCCGCCAACCTCACCCTATGGTTATCCAACACCGCCGACACCTTAGCTCCACTGAAAAAACGTCAAAGCAAACCTGGCAGCAAGAAAGCCTCATGGTTCAACGATGATCTCAAGAAGTCCAAGAAACTCTGCCGCTCCCTTGAAAAGGCCTGGAAAAAAGACCCAACCACCAGCACCAAGGACGCCTTCAAAAGCGCCACCCGCACTCACCACCAACTGATCCGAAAAGCCAAGAAAACAGCATTCAAGGATCGACTTGACAACAACGCCCACAACAGCAAGGAACTTTTCAACATCGTCAAGGAATTTTCCAATCCCTCGGCCAACTCCAACGACATCACCCCCTCTCAAACCCTCTGCGACTCCCTAGCCTCTTTTTTCCACAACAAGATTGCAGACATCCACAACAGCTTTGACAACCAACCCGGAAACCAACCCACCCTACCATCTGCTGACCATCTTCCCCCCGTGAACACCCTTAACGCCTGGAACCCAATCTCCACTGAGGACACCATCCGCCTGATGAATTCCATCCACTCAGGATCCCCCACAGACCCATGCCCTCACCACATCTTCAACAAAGCAGACTCCGTCATAGCACCGCACCTCCGAGACGTCATCAACTGCTCCTTCAACTCCGCTACCTTCCCAGAAGACTGGAAACACGCTGAACTCACCGCCCTTCTGAAAAAATCAACAGCGGACCCCACCGAACTCAAAAATTACCGCCCCATCTCGCTTCTTCCATTCCCGGCCAAAGTCATCGAGAAAGCCGTCAACCAGCTCGCCGCCTTCCTCGAAGCCAACAAATCCCTCGACCCCTCACAATCTGGCTTCCGAGCAAAACACAGCACTGAGACCGCCCTCATCGCAGCAACAGACGACATTCGAACTCTACTGGACAATGGAGACACAGTCGCCCTCATCCTACTCGACCTCTCTGCAGCATTCGATACAGTCTGCCACAGCACCCTTCTACAACGCCTCAGAAACGTCGGAATCCAAGGAAAAGCACTGGAATGGATCACCTCGTTCCTCACCGGAAGAACCCAGAGAGTCCGCCTTCCTCCATTCAAGTCTGAGGCCTCTGAAGTCATCTGCGGCGTACCTCAAGGATCCTCACTCAGTCCCACCCTCTTCAACGTATACATGAGCCCCCTCGCGGCCATCGCACGCCAACACAACCTCAACATCATCTCTTACGCGGACGACACTCAACTGATCCTTTCTCTCACCAATGACCCCAGCACCGCCAAAACTAACCTACACGAAGGAATGAAAGAAGTTGCCGAATGGATGAAACAAAGCCGTCTGAAACTGAACTCAGACAAAACAGAAGTCCTCATCTTAGGTACATCCCCCTCTGCTTGGGACGACTCCTGGTGGCCGGAAGCCCTCGGAAAAGCACCCATCCCGACAGACCACGCACGGAACCTTGGCGTCATCCTGGATTCTTCACTCTCAATGAACAGACAAGTCAGCGCCGTATCCTCTTCCTGCTTCAACATTCTTCGCATGCTCAGAAAAACATTTAGCTGGATCCCCTCCGAAACAAGGAAAACAGTCACCCACGCTCTGGTCACGAGCCGACTGGACTACGGAAACACCCTCTACGCGGGTACTACCGCAAAACTCCAGAAGAAACTCCAACGAATCCAAAACGCCTCAGCCAGGCTCATATTAGACATCCCACGCAACGAACACATCTCTGGTCACCTTAAAGACCTCCACTGGCTACCCGTCAATAAGAGGATCACTTTCCGACTGCTTACCCACGCACACAAATCACTCTACGACATCGGACCAGATTGCCTCAACTCTCGACTGTCCTTCTACACCCCCTCCCGCCAACTACGTTCTTCCAGCCAAGCCCTCGCCACTGTACCTCGCATCAACAAGACCACCATGGGAGGCAGATCCTTTTCATACCTGGCTGCTAAAACATGGAACTCACTCCCCGCTTACCTTCGCCTCACCCAGAACCACCTAGCGTTCAGAAAGCAGCTTAAAACGTGGATATTTGACAAATAATCCTCCTCCCCTTCCTAAGCGCCTTGAAACCCTCTGGGTATGTAGTGCGCTAAACAAATTTTATGACTTGACTTGACTTGACAGATTCCTTACCTTTGAATTCCCCAGACGTCCGGCTGGATCTGGAAACTTTGGAGTGAGCAGTACTCCAGCGCGCAGTTGGGTGACTTCATTCAGCTCTGCGTGACGTCTGCATCGTTAGTGTCCATTACGACACCGCAATCGCATATATAGGCGCCACCCAGGAGCACGGACGTCAGATCTTTTCTTTCTGTGTCAGTTAAGCGCTGATCCAGAGAAGAGATACCCCTCTGTCTCTTTTTTGACAGGCTTTTTCGACTTTTTGCTGAGTAATTTTTTCAAGTGTTGAGTTTATTTCCCTTATATGTACAGGATTTAAACCGTGTGGCGCCTGTCACAGTGCCATGTTGGTAACTGACCCCCACCATGTATGTTTATGGTGCCTCGAGAGTGAAAACGGCAGTCATGCTCGCAATGTCAGGCCATGGCTCTGAAGGCCATGCAGAGGCAAGCTTTGAAGCTCCTTGCAGCCGGGCAGTCGACACCGGCCAGCATGACTTTGGCGAGATCCCGGTCCTGTTCAAGGTATAGAAAGTTGCGTCGTGGTCGCCCGGATAACGTTGCGGTGCCTACTTAAATTCCGCCCATTTGTGCTGACGTCAGTTCTTTATCTTTCCACGCCATCATAGCACAGATCTGGAGAGAGTTATCCTTTAGCCACTTTTTTAGGTCTCGCCCTGGCGAAAGCGCGCGAAGCGCGCTCTCGCCACGAGACCTATTGCCGTCAGCTCTGCTTCCAAGGAGTCAAGGGAGACAAGAGATGGCCACGCGCAGCATGCCGGAATCGGATCAGGACGCGCGCGTGAACACGCGCTCCGACACTCACAATGGGGACACGTACACACACACGCGCGCGCACACATGCAGATACACCCGCGCACACACACGCAGACACACGCACGCACAAACACACGCGCAGACACGCGCACCCCAACCCTCCCCCCCCGCCCCCCCATATCCCCACTCACCTGGCTCTTTCCGCTACAGGCTCCGTCACATCACCTGGCACACACTCTCTGCGGTAACAAGGCTGGATCAACATCGCACGTTGAACTACAAACATCACGTCATTTTGTAGTTCGAAGCACGGAAAAACAGTTCGATACTCAGCCCGCCCCTCAATGGCTTTACCATCTGTCTGCTGCTGTCCGCGGGACCAGGGTCTGATTGTGGGGCTGTCCTAGGGCCAACCCTTCGAGTGCCGGATACAAGTTGTCTTGTGTCCCTCCCAAAATGTGCTGTGGGGTGCGTGTAAAAAACTTGTATAGGATTGTGCCCTGGGTACATAGAACGCAATTGAAAGACATAAATCAGACAGCATATCGGAAATGAGATGTGAGATATTCAAAGAAGAAAAGAACTACAAGACAGGAACCCTGCTAAAATTATATGTTTGAGAAGCTGAAGGCGTGAGAGTGGAAGCACTGTTAGGAAATTAAACTTGGTAGGGGCAGTCGCATTAAAGGAGGCAAGAGAAAATTACACTAAAGGAGTTTTATCTGAAAGAGACACGTTTGTGATAGATTCCTTACCTTAGAATATCCCCAGGCTTCAGACTGGATCCGGAAATTTTTGCGTAGCAGAAAACTTGCACGTCGGTAGGCGTCGTCAGCGGCTCAGCGTCCGTCGTGGGCGCCGTTATGATGTCGTCGGAGTACTTAGACGCCGCCTCCGCGTGCTCACGTCAGTAGTTCTTTTTCCCGCGACAGCAAGCGCAGATCTGGAAAAAGCAGTAACCCTTAGTCAATTTTTGACTACCTTTTTGGATCATTTTTGATCATTTCTCGAAGTCACGACTCCAAACGGTGCCATAGGGATGCCTGGATTCAAGCACTACGAGGATTGCGACCGCACAATGTCGGTCACGGATTCTCACCACCTGTACCTAACATGTCTAGGCGTCGACCACGACGATCAGGCCTGCTCCGACTGCCGGGGCCCTCTCTTCGAAAGCCAGGCGGGAGCTGTCCCGCAGGCGACTCGAACTCTGGCAGGTTGAGGGACAGGTCGCGGGCCCGGAGCCACCACAGCTCCAAGAGTAGGCACCACTCCTCCGGGTCGAAGTAGTCGTCAGGTAAGAAACACAAGAAGTCGAAGAGGCGTCATCGCTCTTCTGATCCCCCTCCCGACGCTCGCACGACGCGGCCGGGGGTTTGGGTGACACCACCCACGCGGCTCTGTCGGAGTCGCGGGCGTCGCGTCCAGCCCCACACCCTCCGGTCCCTGGGCGAGACGCGACACCGGAGGAGATCGAGCGCTTCCTCATGGCCATGAGGTCCCTCTCTCCTCTGCGGCGCCTTCTGGGGCCCTAGCGGGTCGGGGGCTTCGGCCCCGACGCCGTTTGAGTGCTTCGGCCCGAAGCCGCCGGCGCCTTCGGGCCCCAGGGTCCGCCGGCGCCTTCGGGCCCAACGGTCCCGTTGCCGCCAGCGCCTTCGGGCCCGGCGCCGCAGGACCCCACTGGACCCGCTTCGGGATCTGGGTCGTCGCCGGTGAACCTTAAGATCCCCTGGGCGTCGGTCTGTCAGGTGTCTCCTCCGGCGCCGACCTCGGGCGGCGCCGTCCCCGATGCCTCCTTCGCTCCGGTTCCGATGTCGGAACGGCGCCGCTGGCCACCGCTTTCGACGGCGCTTGGGCAGTTTTACTTCAATGAACCGGCCCCATTGATTGAAAACCCTGAGTATCAGGAGATGGGTGATGAGGAGGATTGGGAAGGGTCTGAGGACCCTCTGACCCGAGAGTGTCAGTCTCAGGAGGACTGGACAGGGGAACTTGGGGAGGCCAGTGGTCTGGACACCTCTCCAGACACTGGTTTTGTCTCTCCTCCTACCGTGGCTTCGGAGGAGGGGGCAACCTATAGTGTGGTGTTGATGAGGGCTGCCAAGGCATTGGGCCTTGAGATCCCCGTCGCGGCCGTGAGGACTAACCTCCTCACTGAGGTCCTTAAACCGCAGTCAAGCTCAGCCGAGCCACTGCTGCCCTTTAATGAGGCCTTGACCGACGTTGTTTTGGGCACCTGGTACAGGCCCGCTACGGGTTCGCCCGTAGATAGGAACGTGGCCAGACGCCACCGGCAGGCCCCGGGCGACCCATGTTTCCTGTCCACCCACCCCACTCCGAGAGCCTGGTCATCCAGGCATCCAATTCCCACACAGCATTCCCGTCGGCTCCGTCGGACAGGGAATCCAAGAGGTACGAGCAGTACGGAAAAAAGATCTTCTCCTCCCTTAGTCTGGGATTGCAGTCTTCCAACACCGCATGCCTCTTGGGCCGCTACACCCACTCTCTGTGGGAGACGGTTGCAGAAGTGCTGCCAGAGTGTCCGTTGGAGGTACGGGCCAAGCTCGGCCAAGCCCTTTTGGAGGGCCGAGATGCAGCCAAATATTCTATCCGGTGTGGGCTGGATACCACCGACTCATAGGTAGAGCGATGGCAACGACGGTGGTGGTTAGACGCCACGCCTGGTTGAGGTCCGCCAACTTTTCAGCCGATGTCCAAAACACACTGATGGACATGCCGTTTGATGGCCGTCGTCTTTTTGGCGACAAGGCAGACCATGTGCTTGAGCGCTTTAGGGACTCCAGGGCTACGGCCAAGTCCTTGGGCCTCTCGGCCCAGCGCCAGCAAACGGGTGCCTTTCGCTCCTTTCGTGGCCAAGGAAGGGGCACCCCCACACGTGCTGCCAGCCACACGCCGCAGACTAACTTCCAGCGCGGTGGCGGTCGTGGAAATCGCCGTGGAGGCGGTCGGGGACAACGGTGAGGCCAGTCCACACCTTCCCCGCAGCATCCGCCTCTAAACCCTCCTAGTCCGTGCTTCTCGGCCCATGTGAGCCAGTGGGGGGCAGGGTTCGCCATCACCACTCACTGGCGCACTGTCACTTCGGACAGGTGGGTGCTGCAGATCTTCCATAGGGGCTACTCCCTCCCCTTCGAGACGACCCCTCAAGCCATGCCACCGCAACACCACAGCGTATCGGGGGATCATCTGTGACTTCTGCAGGAGGAAGTTTCGGCCCTCTTGGCCATGGGGGCCATCAAGCGCGTTCCTGGGTTAGAAGTAGGACGTGGTTGCTACTCCCACTACTTTCTGGTACCCAAGAAGGGCAAAGGGGGCCTACGCCCTATCTTGGACCTACGGAACATCAACGGCTTCCTCCGGAAGGAGAAGTTCAAGATGCTGACTCTGGCTCAGGTCTTAGCTGCCCTGGACCCAGGAGACTGGATGGTAGCGTTGGACTTGCAGGACGCTTATTTCCACATACCCGTCCTGCCGGCCCACTGGCGTTTCCTGCAGTTCACGGTAGGCCACGAGCACTTTCAGTTTACCGTGCTCCCCTTCGGCCTTACCAGCACCCCACGGGTGTTCACGAAGGTGATGGCGGTGTTCGCAGCTCATCTGCGCAGGTTAGGGGTTTCAGTCTTCCCTTACCTCGACGACTGGTTGTTGAAGGCGGACTCGCCCCAGACAGTCGTCAGCCACCTCCAGACGGAAGACCTCTTGCACCAGCTGGGATTCTCCATCAATGTGCCGAAGTCACACCTATGCCCCTCTCAAAGCTCCTTTTCATCGGAGCAGTTCTCGACTCGGCGCAGTTTCGGGTTTACCCACCCGAACAGGGGGTTCGGGATATGCAGGCTCTGATTCCAATCTTCCAGCCTTTATCCCGAGTTTCTGTCAGGTTGACGCTGCGGCTTCTGGGGCTGATGGCTTCCTGCATCCTTCTGGTGCATCACGCCCGTTGGCGGATGTGGCTCTGCAGTGGGACCTGAAGTTTCAGTGAGCCCAGCATCAGGGCAACCTGTCCGACCATGTCCTGATCTCTGAGGGCACTGCGAGACAGCTGCAGTGGTGGCTCACGGACCGCTATTGGGTCAGCGGCAGATCCCTCTCCCTTCCCCAACCGGAGCACGTAGTTGTGACGGACGTGTCCCTCCAGGGCTGGGGAGGCCACATGGGAGAGGCGGAGATCAGAGGCCTCTGATCTCCGGCGGAGTCCCGGCTCCATATCAACCTTTTGGATCTGCGGGCGATTCGTCTTGCACTGAAGGCATTCCTCCCCTCTGTCCGAGGGAGTGTAGTGCAGGTGTTCACGGACAACACCACCGCCATGTGGTACTGCTACAAACAGGGCAGGGTGGGGTCGTGGACCCTCTGCCAGGAGGCTCTGCGCCTCTGGCAATGGCTGGAACATCAGGGCATGACCCTGGTGGTTCAACCCCTGGCAGGTTCTCTGAACACCAGGGCGGACGAACTCAGCCGCCGGTGCATGATGGATCACGAATGGCGTCTGCACTCTGACGTGGCTCAAGGTCTCTTTCTGCAGTGGGGAGAGCCTTGGTTAGATCTATTCGCCACCGAAGAGAACGTGCAATGTCATCAGTTCTGCGCATTGGAATTTCCAAGGCGGCGCTCGCTCGGAGACGCTTTTCGTCACGAGTGGAGTTGCGGTCTGTTGTACGCCTTTCCGCCTATACCACTTCTGCCCGAGTGCTGAAGAAGATCAGGCGCGACCGGGCACAAGTCATCCTTGTGGCTCCGGACTGGGCTCGAAGGTACTGGTATCCCGAGCTACTCAGTATGTCAGTCGATCCCCCGGTTCGTCTGCCTCTTCAGGAGGACCTTCTGTCGCAGCAGCAGGGGACGGTCCTCCACCCGAACCTGTCCAGTCTCCACCTCCATGCTTGGAGATTGAGCGGCGACAGTTGAGGGCATTTGACTTGCCTCCTGAAGTCTGTAACATCATTCTGGCAACCGTGACTACCACTTCATCTGTTGAATGGGCAGGACGAAATCCTGCCTGGTGGGGTTCAAGGCAGTTTGATCCCTCCAAAAAATTGGACAGGCATCTCGCGACGTGAGCCTCAATTACTTTTGCCAAAAAAGGGAGCAGAGAGATTGGGCGATAGTTTGCCATGCAAGTTGGGTCGGCCCCGGGTTTCTTCAGGAGTGGTATGACCGTCGCTTCCTTAAAAGCAAGGGGTACTAGGCCCGAGGTAAGGGAGTCTTTCAGCAGAGTGTAGGCCGGAGTCGGAAGAGCAGAGAGGCACTCTTTGAGAATGTAAGGGGGACATTTGTCCGAGGGGGCTCCAGATTTGACTCTTACCAACAGCTCCTGGAATTGTTCTGGGGTAATAGTGGGAAAGCTATTAAGTAGGACAGTGTTGGTAGTGGTATGAATTTCAGAGGAGGTTTCGATAAGGGATTTTGGGATACTCTCTTTGATGTCCACAATTTTGTTGATGAAATAAACATTAAGTGCATGTAGGAAGGTGGCTACCTGACTATGGTTACCCCAGATTTTTTGCCTTGTGTTTAGCTGGTTTTCAACTTAGTTGGCCTGGTTCCCTGCTAATCAGGGCCCCAGGCTATCTGCTCTCTCTGTAAAATGGATTCCATGTACCCTAGGTGCATAACTAGATTGGCTTGGGTCACCTTATCAGCTCCTGTACAGAGCACTTTAGGTGCCCAGGGCATAGGTGCATCCAAGGCCTACCAGGGGCTGCAGCATATCTTTTGCCACCCCTGGCTGGCTATCTAAAATTGACACAACTGGCTGATCACTCAACTGGGGCAAGGTGGTGTAATCACCCCTTGCTTAGATATAGTGTGCCTATATCTACACCTAACTGGACACATATATACCTATCAGTCACTCCTATGGCAGGCCTTAACAATCCTGGAGCCAGAGTGCTTGGTTTTATGTGAGATGGTGCTCTAGCATGAGCTGAGCCTGTCTGTAGCTGTCGGGACCAATTCCCTAAGCTGTTCCGGGATAATGCCATACCATATACTCTTAAGTGCCTTATAATCCTCGTGGTTATATAGTAACTTTGGTTTGGCTTTATCAAAACATGTCCTGTAAGGTGTCATACGATTTGGAATACTACACCCTCGCCAGTCCTGGCGACGGGGGAAGCATTCCACCCCTCTAGAGGGAGACCTGTTACTTTGCTAAAACGCGGTTGATTTTAAAAAGAGCCTCAGATCCACAAAATGGATGCTTCTGCCAGAGACACGAGTCTGACCTCCTGCAGCTGACCGAAACTCAGCCAAGGAGGCCTGGACAAAGGGTTTCCTGTCACAGGGAGGTGTCACACCACCCCAGACAGGAGATAGTGGATTGTAGCAGGGAGGTTTGAAAGAAACCAGACAGTGCCTGGGGAGCACAAGGCTTCCCCTTGCATAATCCGGCCAAACCGGTTCTGGGGCACACCAGCCCCTGTCCCAGCGCGGCCTGGATCAAAGGAAAGGGGTGTATCCACCACCTTCCTGGGTCCCACCCATAGGAGCCCCCTAGATTAGTATAAGAATAGGAGCAGTGCCAACACACTCAGATTATCCTGATGAAACATTTGAAACGAAACTCTGGACCCTTCGACATCCTACTCAACGTAGAAGACTGAAGAATCTCCCTTGTGGTCAAGGAGTGACAACCCTGTGCAAACAGGCACCATCCAGCACCTCAACGTCTGCTTTGTTGCACTTCCCGCCGGAACTCGAGCGACAGAGATCGACGAGATCAAGCTTGCCTGCCTTCTTACAGCCTGATCCACAGTCCCTGCAGAGCTGAGACCTGTGGAGGCGAACGAAGCGTGGGGCACGCCATCTTGAAAAGACCACGAGACGCTGACAGTGCAGCCCACGAGTGACCCTCGAAGCTGTACACCGGTGTAGGAGAGTGGGGTCTGCAATCCTATGGTCACCCCCGATTTTTGCTTTTTGCTTCACTGGTTTACGACTTTCCCTGACTGTGGGCCTGCTAATCAGACCCCCAGCCTAGCTGTTCTCTCTCTAAATTGGCACACATGTACCTTAGGTGCATTTACCAATTGGTACTGGGCCACCTTATCAGTCCCTGTATAGCATACCTTAGGTATCCAGGGCATAGGTGTTTCCAGGGCCTACCAGGGGCTGCAGCATGTATTATGCCACCCCTGGTTGGCCACCCAAATCTGACACAACTGGCTGCACGACAGCTGGGGCAAGGTGGTGTAAACACCCTTTGCTTTAGATATAGTATTCCTATATCTAACCCTAAAATGGACACATGTATTCCTATCAGTCACTCCTATGGCAGGCCTTATCAATCCTGAAGGCAGAGTGCTTGGAATTATGTGAGATGGTGTTCTGGCATGAGCTGAGCCCATTTGCAGCTTGCGGAGCCAAGTCCTAATAGCTGTTCCATGATAGCGCGTACCATATACTCTTAAGTGCATTATAATCCTTGCGGTTATTTGCCAACTTTGGTATCGCATTATCAAAACATGTCGAGTAAGGTGTCATACGAATTGGAATGCTAACCCCTCGCCAATTCTGGCGACGGGGTTAGCATTCCACCGTTTCAGAGGGACACGACATGTATGTAACTGTGAACCCCGGTTAAAGTTAACTCGAGCCTCAGCATCACAAAATGGATGCTGCCACCACAGACACAAGTCTGACCTCCTGCTGATGGGAGTCCTTCCAGCGAGGAGAGCTCGGACAAAGGGTTTCCTGTCACGGGCGGTCCTAGCACCATCCCAGACAGGGTTTTGTGTATCCCAGGTAGGCAGGGCTGAGAGGAAGGTGACTGCAAGTGGCATCCCAGTGCTCACTGTGCATATGCCGGCTCAAACCAGTTCCAGGGGCACCCCAGCCCCTGAGCTGGGGAGAGACCGGACAAAGGAGAGGTGTGTAACCACCCCCCTCCTGGTCCCACCCATGGGCAGGACCTAGTCGCGTGCCAGCCCCTTTTCTTAGAATAAAGGTAGGAGCGGACCCCCTTCCAAAATTAGATAATCTTGAATCTTGAACTACTTTCCACGAAAGGAACTCTTGACATTCTCTGAAGACTCTCCCTTGTGGCTAAGGAGTAGCCACCCTGCACCCGCAGGCACCACCTAAGCATTTGCGGTTTGCTGCACGTCCATCCTCCGGATCAAGACTGACCAGCTCGACGAGACCCGGATTCCCTGCCATCTCTGACCTCTACCTGCATCATCAGCCCAGCTGAGATTCGTGGGTGTGACGAGACCTGAGGGGCCAGCCATCTTCAAAACCTGCACGACGCTTAACCAGCACGACCGCCGAGGGATCCTCGAGTGAGTGCACTGGGGTTTGATAAGCCCCAACCCAGAGCAGCTACAGCACCGAAGTCCAGCCCCCCAGCATCCACAAGATCTGCGTGGGGCCCTTCTGCTTCTTTGCTGCTTGCCACGTTGTACGGTCACTTGCCCGTTGGCTAGTGGCCCTCCTGACGACGTACCACGACGTTTTCAACGCTGGTCTGGTTGCTCCAGACTGGCCCTTGCTCCCTTCCAAAAGAGGAGCACCCCGGACCCTCCTGGTCCCCTCCAGACGCCATTTTGACTCCACCGCGTGGGCTTGCCTTTGCCAAGGCTTCTTGCTCCAATCCTGGTTCCAGCATCGCCGACAGCAGACACCCTCGTGGGACAGCTCGCACCTCCAGCCTGGTCGTCGACAACGCCTCCTTGCCCGTGTGGCTGCAGAGTCCAGCGTCGCCCACTCACCTGATCGCTGTGACCTCATCCGGTGCCATCCTGGTGCCCACACAATCACTGGCTAGTGATTAAGAACTGAGTCCCCTCTGCTTTCAGGTCGTCTCCATCACCGATCCAGCCTTGGATCACACCGAACATCTTCACTAGTCGCCTGCCAGCAACATCTTCTTTCAGGCTCCATAGACTACAACGAGGATTCCCGACGTCTTTTGTACCCTATGCAGCCGCAGCCCCTGGGCTAGGTAACACGAGCATTTCGGTGCTCCAACGCAGGTTCACTATCCAAGTGTCCGGATCCTTTTTCGTTTTTAGTCTACCTAGTCGGATTTGTCCGGAAACAGTAACTTTGGAATTACTAGCATCCATAGACCTTGTCCCGCATCCCGCGTGAGAGTGCACACTCTGCACCCGAGTTCCCTAGGCCTCCTGCTCCTAACCTAAGAGTTCAGCAGTGTAGTCCTAGCGGTCCTGAAGCCTCTGGATCGTGTTACTCACCTGCTAGTATTTCGCATTCCACTTTTAGAGTATATGGTTTTTCGTGCCCCTCGGGCATTTGTGTAAATTGTGCAACTTGTAGTATTTTCGTAAGAGTTTTGTTGTGTGCTTAGCTCCCTGACTCATAAAGAGTTCAGGGTAGACTTGTTATTAATAAATATCCTTTATTTTTATAACAACTTGTGTGGTGTCCTTTCACTTGGTGTTCAAGGGGTATATGTGATGGTAAAACAGTTGGCTTAACACGCCCTCTAGAGTTTAGCCTAAAGACTGCTCTTGTCCACGCTACTAGGATAGCTGGTCTATAAGGTTGACTTACAACCAATCATCAATAAGGGTCGTTTGGTATGATACACAGTGATCACTAGAATAGTGAGCACTATATATCAGGCCAACTTCTCACATTGGTGTGCAGCGGTTGGGATTTGAGCTTGCTGTTGTTTTATCACACACATATCCTAAGAATATCATTTGAAGGATCACATAAGTACCAAGGTACATATAACTTAGCTTAGAATACTCTGAGTTCTACTGAACCAGCTGTTGTAGTGCAACAGGGCCTAGCACACCCTGACTACAACTCTTAGCAAGGGATCAGTAGGTAAACCCATAGTGTAGGTAAGTGCACCACGTACACCTCACTAGAAAAGCATGTCTACCACAGGAGGGAACACAGAGGGCCCCCTTGTGGTTGATGGCCTTTCACAGGTCACTTCCAGATATGCAGCTCTTAGCTTCCAGGAGATGAGACAATTGTGTACCTCCAGGAAACTAAAACAGGGTTCTAACCCTACCACTCCTTTTCTGATAGGTCTCTTAGAGACTTATGATGCAAGGAGGGCTTCTAACCCAGGCCCTTCTAATCCAGATGGGAGCATGCCCCCCTTAGAGGGAACCCTTGTGGACCCTGACTTCAACCTCAATGGAACAGAAAGTGAAGAGGAGGAAGAGGAACAGGAGTTGTCAGGGGATGAGGCAGAAAAGTGTCCAGTAGTAGTCAGTAGGCTCACCAGGACCAACTTAAGCATGCATGAGAATGGAACTGGGGACCCCAGGCCCACTCTCAGGTAGGCTTAACATTGGGGATAGACGAGTTAGGTCTCGCTCCAGAGGCTCTAACAGATCTATCCATTCCCATGTCTCTCAGGCATCTTCTCACAGAGGGATGACATGCCCTCAGAGAAGAGAGCATGAAGCTAAAATGAGGGAAGTCAATCTGAGGATTGAGAGGGAAGAACTTGCCCTTGCCAAGGAAAGACTTGTCTTTGCCAGAGAGCAGAAATTGAGTGGGGCAGACCCCACTGGTGGGCGCATTATCCCTAGAGATAAGGACAGGTGTTTTGATACTAGACACCTGAGTAAAATAGTGCCCCCCTTTAAACAAAGGGATGACATCCACAAATGGATGACTGCTTTGGAGAGGGCCTGCACTGTCCAGTGCCTCCCCCAGAGTCAGTGGGCAGCTATTCTGTGGCTCTCCTTTGAAGGTAAAGGTAGAGATAAGCTCCTCACTACTAGAGCTGAGGATGCTAACAATTACCAAGTCCTGAAGAATACACTGATTGATGGGTTTGGCCTAACCACTGAGCAGCACAGGTTGCTGTTCAGAGATACCCAGAAAATTCAGTCTCAGGATTGGGCTGACTTTGTTGATTGTGCCACTAAGGCTTTTGAAGGCTGGTTACTGGGAAATAAAGTTCTGTAGTAGGGGATCTCTGTGTATAGTCATAATCTAGTGAATAGTCCCGCCCATGTGCGTGGACCCCGGCAATCAAAAATAATCTCTTAAGTTGTCAAAATAATGCAGAAACTGCAAAGACACTTGAGAGAATTTAAAGACAAATAATGCAGCCTATATCCACAGGCTACACTGTCCAGTACTTCAACTAGAAATTCCACCAAAAATCACCACACACAGCACAGCCTGCTAGTTTCTACCATAGAGAAACCTGCCTCCCCCAGTCAAAGACTCAGGAATGATAGAGAGGAAGGTAGGGACAGACAAGCCCCATAGGCTGCCATTATGTGGCTTAAATAGGATACTGTGCCTTTAAGAGAACTTTCCAGACTTCTCCCAGTATCCCAGAATGCATAGCAGGTCCAACTTACTTTCAGTTCTTTTTTCCGGCTCCTGCTTACAGGACCCTGTCATTGAGCTCTCCCTTTTTCAAGGGTTTATTGAATTCGTTTTTGCACTTTTTGACTTTTAAAAGTGTTGCAGTTACTGCTTGGTGTTCTCTTCTCACTTTTGTGCTGTTTTTTAGGCGTTTTGGGGCTCCGAAATGCCTGGCCTTTTTGTTCAGTGCCCAGCATGTGAGAGGAAGAAGGCCAAAAGCGACCCCCATGATGTCTGCATCGTGTGCCTTCCAGAAGATCATGGCCCTGAGGAGTGTGTTATCTGCCAGCAACTTTCTGCTATGACCCTCAGGGACAGATTGAAGATCAGGCTGGCTGGCCTGGAGGATAGGCGTCAACGTGCTGCAGGTGGGTCTGGGCAGCCTGGGAGGGATCCCTCTGCCTCTGCTGAGGCCCCTGGGGGGCTCCCCGGGGGCAGGAAGTCCAGCCAACGGTCCCATTCTCCGTCGACGTCGAGGGCTTCGACGGCGGCGTCGAGAGGGATGACGACGGCGTGCTCCCCGTCTCCCCGGGGCTCCGGGTCGAGACGGCGTGACGGCTCGACGGCGAAGGAGAAGCCGACGTCGAAGTCGACGTCATCGTCTTCGTCGAGGTCTTCATACCGACGCCGAAGGCGCAGGGACGTGTATCGACGCTCGCCGTCGAAGCGGCACCGACGCTCGCCGTCGAGGCGACACCGCCGATCGACGTCGAGGGGCTCCTCGACGTCGAGGACATCAAGACGACGACGGTCGACGCCGAGGGCGGACCGCCCGGCGTCGAGAGGGCGGCGTGTGAGGTCGCGCAAGAGATCGACGTCGAGGAGTCGACGTTCGACGCCGAGGATGAGAGGGTCGACGTCGAGGGGACGACGTTCGACGCCGGAGTCCAGGAAGCGCCGTTCGACGCCGGAGAAGCGTCGTTCTGCGTCCAGCAGACAGCGGTCAGTGTCGAGGAGTAGGTCTCCCGCTCCAAAACGACACAGAGGGGGCTCTAGCCCCAGGAGTCACGCCGCTTCCAGTGGACGCAAGAGGAAGCGGTCGCCTGCGGATGGGGATGGATCTCCGCTCCCGTCCCCTAAGGGGTCACCGGGCTCGGTGTACTCGGAAGTGTACACTCCGTCTCGACCCAGGACTCCTACTCCTCCACCCGTACCTAAGGAGGACCCTCCGCCCTTGCCACCACTTCCTTCGGAGGATCCTGCTCCACCTCCGGTCCCTCCGCATGGGCCCGCCCCGCAGCCGGTGGTACCTCCGCCGAGGTCCACTTCACTGCCGTCCCTGCCTGCTCCTCCCAAGGGGACCCCGAAACCAAAGCCCCGGGAGGATCCGAAGAGGCCCCGTGAGGAACCACGGAAGACCCCTCCTCGCAAACCGAAGGGGCGCCCTAGAGATGGCAGGTCTCGTTCGCGCTCTAGGCGCAGATCTTCCACGAGGTCGAGACACCGCCATAGGAGGCGCGAGTCTCGCTCTCGCACGAGATCATCTGGGACCAGGGACTATTCACCTACGCTATCGGGGTCACCGGACACCAGAGTGTCCCCGATAGATGACCTGGTTGCCTTTCAGGACGTCCTGTTGAGGGGCGCGGCAAAGCTAGGCATTACACTGACAGTGCCTACTCCGAAGACATCCGTCATTTTCGAGACTCTACATCAGAGGCACATGTCTCGCCCCCTCCTGCCCTTGGTGCCGGGCCTGGAAGAACCGGCTATGGCGCTGTTTCTCACCCCGGCGGTGACGAGAGCGGCCCCGTCCAGACTACTAAAGAAGTACCGGGCCCCCGACTCGGATCCGGCCTTTTTGAGAGCGGAGCCTCCGCCTGACTCCGTCATCGTCACGGCGGCCCGCAAGCAGCATGCCACCACTCCGACCTCCACGGTTCCCCCAGACAAGGAGTCTAGGTGGATGGACTCGGCGGGGCGAAAAATCTGTGGGACTTCCGCGACATCCATGAAAGCGGCGAGTGCCACGGCTCTGTTGGGGCGTTACGACCGCGCCCTCTGGGACTCCCTCGAGCGCTTTGCGGAGCATTTACCTCGGGAGCAGCGTGAAGACTTCATGGAGGTCCTGAGTGAGGGGATGCTGGTGGCCAACCAGATAATCAGCGCGGCTGCGGACTCCTCCCTGTTGGCTGCTCACGGGTTCTGCCACGGGATCAACCAACGGCGCCACGCATGGCTCAGGCTGACGTCCCTGAAACCGGACGCGCAGCAGAGGGTGGCCAATCTGCCGTTTTCCGGGGAGACCCTCTTCGGGAAGCACGCAGATGATGAAATGGCCCGCATGAAGGCGGAGGCCGAAACGCTGACGGCTGTGGGCTTGGAAAAGCCCAAGGAGACCAAGAAGCAGTACCGCCCTTTCCAACGGCGGTTCGGAGGACAAGGCCGAGGACGGGGACAGGCTTCGGGGCACTCGCAACAGCAGCAGCCGTTCCGTAAGCCGTTCCAGAAGCGGCAGAAGGGCAGAGGAGGCCAGCAGTCGGCTCCGGCGCCCAAGGGCCAGGCGGGGTCTAGGCCCTAGGAACTTACTTCCCCTGGATCCGTTACCCACTCCGGTAGGGGGAAGCATCCAACTTTTTCTGGCAGAGTGGAGAAAAATTACTCAGGACAAGTGGGTGCTGAATATTGTTTGCAATGGATACAGTCTTCGGTTCACCAGCCCTCCTCCAGCGATCCCCCCCGGTCAGCTCGCGGTTTCAGCTGCGCGAGCTTCAAGCGGAAGCGGATATCCTGTTAAGGAAAAGGGCGATAGAAGACGTACTTCTGTCTCAGAGAGGAAGAGGTCTGTACTCCCGGTTCTTTCTGGTTCGCAAGAAGGACAAGAACGAGTTCAGGCCCATTCTGGATTTGCGACAGGCAAACAAGTGGATTCGCAGAGAAAAGTTCTGCATGCTGTCGTTGCACCAGATCTACCCTCAGTTGCAACAGGGAGACTGGCTGTGCGCTATAGACCTACAGGATGCTTACTTCCATGTGCCCATTGCACACAAACACAGGAAGTTCCTGCGGTTCCAAGTCGGCACCAATCACTATCAATACACAGTACTCCCATTCGGACTGAAGTCTGCGCCGAGGACATTCTCGAAGTGCATGGCGGTGGTAGCGGCACACCTGAGGAAGAACAAGGTGTTCGTCTACCCTTACTTGGACGATTGGTTGATCAAGGCATCCTCCTTCTCGGAAGCGCGAGCGCACTTCCAGAAGACGTGCGTTCTCTTGAACAAGCTGGGGTTGCACATCAACATGGCCAAGTCTGTTCCGACTCCGGTCCAATGCATACAGTACTTGGGAGCCTCCATCAATACGCTGTCAGCAAGCGTGTCTCCTTCGGAAGAGCGACGATTATCACTCCTTCGGAAGGCTCAGGCTCTTATGACGACTCCATCTACAACAGTGAGGACGGTGTCTTCTCTACTGGGATCGATGGCCTCTTGTATCTTCCTGACGCCACACGCACGGCTGCACATGAGACCGTTGCAGGAGTGCTTGGAGGACCAGTGGGATCAGAGGAAAGGATCTTGGGACGACAAGATTCGCCTATCGCTGCATGCTCTTCAGTCCCTGAAGTGGTGGTGTTCGGCGGAGAATCTCCTCAGAGGGGTTCCCTTTCACAAGGACATTCCCACGCAGACTGTCGTGACGGATGCGTCTCTTCTGGGATGGGGAGCGCACTCCGGGACTCTGCAGATTCAAGGCACGTGGTCACCGATGGAGGCCACGTATCACATCAATTTCCTGGAACTCAGAGCTGTTAACTTGGCGCTGAAGGCCTTTCTTCCGTCCTTCCGGACCAACTCTCTGCTTGTACAGACGGACAATACCACCACGATGTATTACCTCAACAAGCAGGGGGGGTCGAGATCGCGCACTCTGTCACAGGAGGCGCAGACGATCTGGCACTGGCTCCTGGCCAGAGGACTGACGATAACGGCCACCCATCTACCAGGTGTGCAGAATGTTCAGGCAGACGCACTGAGCAGACTGCTTCAGGAAAACCATGAATGGGTCATAAACGACGAAGTACTAGGAGAAGTCTTCGCAAGGTGGGGAACTCCAGACGTAGATTTGTTCGCCACCGCCGAAAACAGCAAGTGCAGAGACTTCGCCTCCAGGTACTTCCAGCAAGGGACGCTGGGGAATGCGTTATGGATCGACTGGACGAACAACTTTCTGTACGCCTTTCCTCCCATTCCCCTGATTCCGGCGGTGCTCATCAAGCTGGCCCGGTCCAGGGCTCGGATGATACTCATCGCCCCGGAGTGGCCCAGGCAGTGGTGGTTCACGGACCTACTTCACCGGTCTCTCCTTCCTCACATTCGGTTGCCGTGCAGGCCGGACCTTCTCACGAAGTTCGGGGGACGGATGTTACACCCCAACCTCTCGTCTTTGAGTTTGGCGGCATGGCTCCTGAGATAGTGCAGTATGGCCATCTTAATCTGCCCGATGATTGCATGGACATTTTGAAGGAGTCCAAGAGACCTTCCACTAGGACTTCATATGCTTACAAGTGGAAGAGGTTTTGTATCTGGTGCCAGTCTAAGAACCATGATCCTACGACCTGTAAGGAGGATGTCATCCTTCCTTACCTTTTACATTTGGCGCAGTCTGGCCTTAATGTGCATTCCATTAAGGTTCATCTGGCTGCATTGACTGCCTACAGGAAATGCCCTTCACAGACTTCCTTTTTCCAGATCCCCGTGATCAAAGATTTTCTGGAAGGATTGAAGAAAGTATTCCCTCCTGTCAGGCTTCCCTCGCCTTCATGGGAATTGAATGTGGTGCTGTCCAGGTTGATGAAGGAACCTTTTGAACCTATTCATAAGGCTTCGTTGCAGCACCTGTCCTGGAAGGCGGCGTTCCTCGTGGCCATTACATCGGCCCGCAGGGTGAGTGAAATTCAGGCGTTGTGTTGTAATGAACCTTATACTGTATTTCATGCTGCTAAGGTTGTTATGCGTACTCACCCTAAATTTCTTCCCAAGGTTATTTCTGACTTTCATGTCAACCAGACTATAACTTTACCTACGTTTTTTCAGAACCCTTCGTCCCCAGCGGAGAGGTCTCTCCATTCTCTGGATGTTAGGAGGGTGTTGAAATTTTATCTGGATAAAACCAAAGATATTCGTAGGTCTGACCAGTTGTTTATCAATTATGGATCGGTCAGGACGGGTCTTGCGACCTCGAAGCAGTCCATCTCTAGGTGGATTGTGTCCTGCATACAATTGTGTTATCAGAAGGCTAATAAGACCTTAGGAGGTAAGCCTAAGGCTCATTCCACCAGGGGCAAAGCTGCCACGACGGCTCTGCTCCGTAACGTGCCGATTGCTGAAATCTGCAAGGCAGCCACTTGGAAGTCGGTTCATACCTTTGCTAAGCATTACTGCCTGGACACTGACGCCAGGGCAGACGCTCAGGTTGGACAGGCTTCGCTGCGGAATTTGTTCGCACAATAGTGGCATTATGTATTTACTCTCCACCGCCGCTTGTTTGTGGGGATGGGCTTGCCATTCTATTCACTAGATTATGACTATACACAGAGATCCCCTACTACAGAAGGAGTAGTTTCTGTCCTGTAACTCCAGTTCTGTAGTAGGGGTATCTCTGTTATAGTCATAAGCGCCCTCCCTCCTCCCCGGTGGAGAATTCTTCATGTAAACAATGCTGCAGGTCTGGCGTTGTATACGCCTTCAAAAAGAACTGAAAGTAAGTTGGACCTGCTATGCATTCTGGGATACTGGGAGAAGTCTGGAAAGTTCTCTTAAAGGCACAGTATCCTATTTAAGCCACATAATGGCAGCCTATGGGGCTTGTCTGTCCCTACCTTCCTCTCTATCATTCCTGAGTCTTTGACTGGGGGAGGCAGGTTTCTCTATGGTAGAAACTAGCAGGCTGTGCTGTGTGTGGTGATTTTTGGTGGAATTTCTAGTTGAAGTACTGGACAGTGTAGCCTGTGGATATAGGCTGCATTATTTGTCTTTAAATTCTCTCTTAAGTGTCTTTGCAGTTTCTGCATTATTTTGACAACTTAAGAGATTATTTTTGATTGCCGGGGTCCACGCACATGGGCGGGACTATTCACTAGATTATGACTATAACAGAGATACCCCTACTACAGAACTGGAGTTACAGGACAGAAACTACTCCTTACTGATTACACAGGATTGTATAATCTAATTGTGAGAGAACAAATCTTAAGTAATTGTCAAAATCAGTTGTTGCATCAGCACCTCATTGACTCAGATCTGACCTCTCCCCAAGAATTGGGAAAGAAGGCAGACAGATGGGTCCAGGACAAGGGTCAAGCAGCAGAACCAGAACCAGGGTGGTGGCCAGAAGAAAGCAGACCAGAAGGGTAATGAGAGTAAGCAAAATGACCAGAAGTCTTCAACCGGGCCCCAACAATCTAAGGAGGGTGGGTCTCAGAACTCCCAAAAGAAGAAGAATAATGGTCAGAAGAAACCATGGAGCCAATACTGTAAAAGTAATACTCACTGGTTTAGTGAGTGCACCAAGAAAGGCCCAGCTCCTACCACTAACTGCCCCTAAGGCACCTGCAACCCCTAGTTCAGTTAGTAGTGGTAGTGTTCCCCCTAAGGCTATAGTGGAGTTGACATTGGTGTCTGAGGCAAGCTCTGACCTAGTCAGAGTACCTACCAAGGCTGTTCTTGTTTGTACTGGGGACATGGATTTGACCCCTACAATAAGTCCCAGTACTCTGGGGAAGTACAGGCAAACACCTTTAATCAATGGAAAAATGGCTCAGGCCTACAGGGACACCTGTGCCAGTGTCACTATGGTGACCCCAAACTTTGTGGACCCTGATCAGGTAACTAGGTTCAGACTTCCTAGTGACCAACGCTAGCAATGTCACTACCACCCATAGTATGGCACTTGTTAATTTCTCCTGGGGAGGGGTAAATGGCCTGAAAAGGGTTGTTGTTAGTTCAGACCTCCCAGTGGACTGTCTTTTGGGCAATGATTTGGAATCCTCCCTATGGTCAGATGTGGAGTATAGGACTCATGTGGAAATGTTAGGTTTGTCAGCACATGTCCTTGCTGTGACTAGGTCACAGGCCAAAAAATGCCCAGCTGAACTAGTGCTGGATCCTGGACCAATGGAGCAGACACTGACCAAGAGTAAAAACAGTAGGGTTAAGGCAGTGCCTTCCCCCTTGCCTCAAGGTGAGGATCAGCTCTCCCAGGAGACTGACCCAAAGACCCCAGAAGGAACTGTCCTAGAAGAACTTGAGCCTGAACAGGTTGAGTTTCTTGGGACAGGGGGACCTTCCAGGGCAGACTTGAGGCAGGCTCAATTAGACTGTTCATCTCTTGAAACCCTCAGACAGCAAGCTGCTGCTGAGGCTGCAGGGAATGCCACAGGTGCCCATAAAGTGTATTGGGAAGATAGACTCCTTTATTCTGAAGCAAGAGACCCCAAGCCTGGTGCTACCAGGAGGCTGGTCATCCCCTTATTTCTGAGAGGTTTCCTTCTCACCTTGGCCCATGAAATTCCCCTTGCAGGTCACTTAGGCCAGAACAAGACTTGGGACAGGCTTGCCCCACACTTTCACTGGCCTCATATTTCTGAGGACACTAAGGAGTTTTGTCGCTCATGTGTCACCTGTCAAGCCAGTGGCAAATCAGGTGGCACAACAAAGGCCCCCCTTATACCACTACCTGTGGTGGGGGTACCCTTTGAAAGATTGGGGATTGACATCGTTGGACCAATGGACCCCCCAACAGCATCTGGGCACAGATTTATACTGGTGGTAGTGGATCATGCCACCAGGTATCCAGAAGCTATTCCCCTTAGGACCACTACAGCTCCTGTTGTGGCCAGGGCCCTAGTTGGAGTTTTCTCCAGAGTGGGGTTTCCTAAGGAGGTTGTCTCTGACAGAGGTGCAAACTTCATGTCAGGATACTTGACTGCTTTGTGGAAGGAGTGTGGTGTCAACTACAAGTTCACCACCCCCTATCATCCACAATGCAATGGGCTTGTTGAAAGGTTCAACAAGACCCTCAAAGGGATGATAAAAGGGTTACCTGAAAAGCTTAGGCGAAGATGGGACATCCTTTTACCCTGCCTTCTGTTTGCTTACAGAGAGGTCCCACAGAAGGGGGTTGGCTACAGCCCTTTTGAACTTCTCTTTGGGCATCCTGTAAGAGGACCCCTGTGTCTTGTGAAGGAAGGATGGGAGTTACCTCTCAAAAAGCCTAAACAAGACATAGTGGACTATGTACTTGGTCTCCGCTCCAGGATGGCAGAGTACATGGTGAAGGCATCTAAAAAGCTTGAGGCCAGCCAAGAACTCCAAAAAGCTTGGCATGGCCAAAAGGCTGTCCTGACTGTGTATCACCCAGGACAGAAGGTGTGGGTGTTGGAGCCAGTGGCCCCAGCAGCTCTCCAAGACGAGTGGTCTGGACCCCATACCATTATTGAACAAAAGGGAGAGGTCACCTACCTGGTGGACCTTGGAACTCCCAAGAGCCCTCACAGAGTACTTCATGTGAACAGGCTCAAGGCATTTGTCAACAGGGAAGACATGGGCTTGCTCATGGCTACAGATGAGGGACAGGAGGAAGAGAGTGACCCTCTCCCAGACCTGCTCACTCAGAACCCTGATGATGGGTCAGTAGATGGTGTAGTCCTTTCTGACAGCCTCTCTGAGCATCAACAAGAGGATTGTAAACAGGTTCTTCAATCCTTTAGACCAATGTTCTCTCTGACACCCAGTCAGACAAACTGGTGCACACATGAGGTGGACACTGGTGACAGTCTGCCTATAAAGAGTAAAATCTACAGGCAACCTGACCACGTCAGGGACTGTATCAAACATGAAGTACAGAAAATGTTGGAATTGGGAGTCATCGAACCCTCAGAGAGCCCTTGGGCTAGACCTGTAGTTCTAGTGCCTAAACCTCACACCCAAGATGGTAAGAGAGAGATGAGGTTTTGTGTAGACTACAGGGGTCTCAATGCTGTCACTAAGACAGATGCTCATCCAATACCAAGAGCAGATTAACTCATTGACAGATTGGCTTCTGCCAAGTTCTTGAGTACATTTGACCTGACAGCTGGTAATTGGCAAATCAGGTTAGCTGAGGATGCCAAGGCCAAGACCGCATTTTCTACCCCAGGAGGTCATTACCAGTTTGTGGTGATGCCCTTTGGTTTGAAGAATGCACCTGCCACTTTTCAAAGGTTGGTGAACCAAGTTCTCTCTGGGCTGGATGACTTCTGTGCAGCATATCTAGATGATATTGCTGTCTTTAGCTCCACCTGGGAGGATCACCTGATCCACCTGAGGAAAGTTTTGGAGGCTCTGCAAAAGGCAGGCCTCACTATCAAGGCTACCAAGTGCCAGATAGGGCAGAGTCAAGTTGTATACTTGGGCCACCTTGTAGGTGGAGGCCAAGTTCAACCTTTGGAGAGCAAGATGCAGGCCATAAAGGACTGGGCTCCTCCAACCACCCAGACACAGGTGAGCGATTTCTTGGGCCTGTCTGGTTACTATAGGAAATTTGTCAGAAATTATGGAACCATTGTGACTCCACTTATTGACCTGACAAGTAAGAAAATGCCAAAGAAAGTTCAGTGGACAGTTAGCTGTCAGAATGCATTTGATGACCTAAAGCAGGCCATGTGCACTGCACCTATTCTCAAGAGTCCAGACTACTCCAAGCCATTCATTGTCCAAACAGATGCTTCTGAGTTGGGTGTGGGAGCTGTTCTATCTCAACTGAATATTGATGGTCATGACCAGCCCATTGCTTTTATAAGTAGAAGCCTGACCCCTAGAGAGAAACGTTGGTCCGCTATAGAGAGGGAGGCCTTTGCTGTGGTTTGGGCCCTGAAGAAGTTGAGGCCATACTTGTTTGGCACTCACTTCAAGATTCAGACCGACCATAAGCCCCTCTTGTGGCTAAATCAAATGAAGGGTGAAAATCCCAAACTTCTTAGGTGTTCCATTTCCCTACAGGGGATGGACTTTACAGTGGAGCACCGCCCAGGGACTGACCATGGTAATGCAGATGGTCTCTCCCGGTACTTCCACTTAGAACAAGAAGACTCACCTGGTCAAGGTTAGTTTAATGTCCCTAAGTTTGGGGGGGGGGGTTATGTAGGAGAGTGGAGTCTGCAATCCTATGGTCACCCCAGATTTTTGCTTTTTGCTTCACTGGTTTACGACTTTCCCTGGCTGTGGGCCTGCTAATCAGACCCACAGCCTAGCTGTTCTCTCTCTAAATTGACACACATGTATCTTAGGTGCATTTACCAATTGGTACTAGGCCACCTTATCAGTCCCTGTATAGCATACCTTAGGTATCCAGGGCATAGGTGTACCCAGGGCCTACCAGGGGCTGCAGCATGTATTATGCCCCCCCTGGTTGGCCACCCAAATCTGACACAACTGGCTGCACGACAGCTGGGGCAAGGTGGTGTAAACACCCTTTGCTTTAGATATAGTATTCCTATATCTAACCCTAAAATGGGCACATGTATTCCTATCAGTCACTCCTATGGCAGGCCTTATCAATCCTGAAGGCAGAGTGCTTGGAATTATGTGAGATGGTGCTCTGGCATGAGCTGAGCCCATTTGCAGCTTGCGGAACCAAGTCCTAATAGCTGTTCCATGATAACGCGTACCATATACTCTTAAGTGCCTTATAATCCTCGCGGTTATTTGCCAACTTTGGTATCGCTTTATCAAAACATGTCGAGTAAGGTGTCATACGAATTGGAATACTAACCCCTCGCCAATTCTGGCGACGGGGTTAGCATTCCACCCTTCTAGAGGGACACGACATGTATGTAACTGTGAACCCCGGTTAAAGTTAACTCGAGCCTCAGCATCACAAAATGGATGCTGCCACCACAGACACAAGTCTGACCTCCTGCTGCTGGGAGTCCTTCCAGCCAGGAGAGCTCGGACAAAGGGTTTCCTGTCAGGGGCGGTGCTAGCACCATCCCAGACAGGGTTTTGTGTATCCCAGGTAGGCAGGGCTGAGAGGAAGGTGACTGCAAGTGGCACCCCGGTGCTCACTGTGCATTATGCCGGCTCAAACCAGTTCCAGGGGCACCCCAGCCCCTGAGCTGGGGAGAGACCGGACAAAGGAGAGAGGTGTAACCACCCCTCACCCCCCTGGTCCCACCCATGGGCAGGACCTAGTCGTGTGCCAGCCCCTTTTCTTAGAATAAAGGTAGGAGCAGGCCCCCTTCCCAAATTAGATAATCCTGAATCTTGAACGACTTTCTACAAAAGGAACTCTTGACATTCTCTGAAGACTCTCCCTTGTGGCTAAGGAGTAGCCACCCTGCACCCGCAGGCACCACCTAAGCATCGCGGTTTGCTGCACGTCCATCCTCCGGATCAAGACTGACCAGCTCGACGAGACCCGGATTCCCTGGCATCCCTGACCTCTACCTGCATCATCAGCCAGGCTGAGATTCTTGGGTGTGACGAGACCTGAGGGACCGGCCATCTTCAAAACCTGCACGGCGCTTAACCAGCACGACCGCCGAGGGATCCTCGAGTGAGTGCACTGGGGTTTGAGAAGCCCCAACCCAGAGCAACTCCAGCACCGAAGTCCTGCCCCCAGCATCCACAAGATCTGCGTGGGGCCCTTCTGCTGCCTTGCTGTTTGCCACGATGTCTGGTCACTTGCCCGTCGGCTAGTGGTCCTCCTGACGACGTACCACGACGTTTTCACCGCTGGTCTAGGTCCTCTAGACTGGTCCTTGCTCCCTGTTCAACAAAAAGTGCCCTTGACCCTTGAAATGGTAGTATTTAGGGTTTCGAGTTTTAGGACTAAGTTATCCGTGTCCGGCAAATTGAGGCAAGTGAGGGTGATAACTTTTTAGGTAGAATGAATAATTGCTGCCACCCCCTGCCCGATTTACCTGAAACACGGTCCGCGCGTATAATATAGTAAATCTGAAAGAGACACGTTAGTGATAGATTCCTTACCTTAGAATATCCCCAGGCGTCAGACTGGATCCGGAAATTTTTGCGTAGCAATACCCCTGCGCGCTGGTAGGCGTCGTCTGCGGCTCCGCGTCCGTCGTCGGCGTCGTGAGCGCCGGGATGACGTCGTCGGAGTACTTAGACGGCGCCCATGCGCGCTGACGTCAGTTCTTCTTTTTTCCGCGCCAGCTAGCGCAGATCCGGAAGAAGCTCTACCCCCAGTCACTTTTTGACTGAAAAGTTTTTGATCCCTTTTGATCTCTTTTAGTCGACTGTCTCGACTATCGGTGCCAGGGATGCCCGGGTTCAAGCCTTGCTCGAAGTGCGGCCGACTCATGTCGGTCACGGACCCCCATCGCCGGTGCCTGAAGTGCTTAGGCCTCGACCACGACGATCGAACCTGCGTCGACTGCCGGGCCCTGACGTCGAAGGCTAGGCGGGAGCGGTCCCGCAAGCGTCTCGAGCTGAGGCACTCGGCCCCGCGCCGCTCCAGGTCCCGGTCCCGGTCCCACGGGAGGTCGAGGGACAGGTCGCGAGGTCGGAGTCATCGACGTTCCGGAAGTGGACACCGATCGTCTGGTTCCAAGTCCTCAGGTAAGAGGCATGAGAGGTCGGAGCGACACCATCGGTCCTCCGACCCGCCCCGACGCTCGCTCGATGCGGCCGGGGACTCGGGCGACACCGCCCACGCGGCTCCGCGGGAGTCGCAAGCGTCGCCGCCTGCCCCACACCTTCGGGTCCCTGGGCACGGCGCGTCGCAGGAGGAGGTCGAGAGGTACCTCATGGCCATGAGGGCCCTCCCTCCTCAGTCGGTTCCCGTGGCGCCTTCGGGCCGATCGGCTCCGTCTGGAGGTCCTTCCGGGTCGGGCGCTTCGGCCCCGACGACGTCGGGTGCTTCGCGCCCGGCGCCGCTGGCGACTTCGGTCCCGGCGCCGCGCGACCTCGCTGGATCCGGCTCCGGATCCGGGACCCCGCCGGTCGACCTTACGACCTCGCCGGCGCCGTCCCTTCAGGTGTCGTCCCCGGCAGCCGATGTGGTTGCCGACCCCAATGCTTCCTATGGTCCTACTCAGGAGTCGGAGGGGCGCCGCTGGGCGCCGATTCCGTCGGCCTTTGGAGACTTCTATCTCCACAAAGAGGCCCTGGCTGTTAATCCTGGTCTCCAGGAGCCAGGTGACGAGGAGCAATGGGAGGGGTCCGAGGACCCTCTGGCACGTGATTGCCAGTCGCATCAGGACTGGACATATGAGCTTGGGGAGGCCAGTGGTATTGACACCTCGCCAGACACTGGATTTACGTCGCCCCCGACTGTGGCTTCGGAGGCGGGTTCTGCTTACAGCGTAGTGTTGACGAAGGCAGCTAAGGCCTTAAACCTTCAGCTCCCCGTCGCGGCCGTGAGGACTAACCTCCTCACTGAGGTCCTCAAACAGCAGTCCGGCTCCGCGGAGCCCCTCCTGCCGTTCAATGAGGCCTTGTGTGACGTTCTGCTGGGCACTTGGTCCAAGCCCGCCACAGGCCCCCCTGTGGACAGGAACGTGGCCAGACGCTACCGCCCGGCACCGGGCGACCCATGCTTTTTGTCCACCCATCCCACCCCCGAGAGTCTGGTCATCCAGGCCTCTAACTCCCAAACCGCATTCCCGTCGGCCCCGCCCGACAGGGAATCCAAGAGATATGAGCAGTTCGGGAAGAAGGTCTTCTCGTCTGTAAGCCTAGGGCTACGGTCTGTGAATACCAACTGTCTCTTGGCCGCTACACCCACACTCTGTGGGACACGGTTGCGGAGGTGCTGCCACAATGCCCTGAGGAGGTCAGGGCTAAACTCAGCCAAACCCTTGCGGACGGCCGAGATGCGGCACGCTTCTCTATCCGGTGTGGGCTGGATACCACGGACTCACTGGGCAGGGCGATGGCAACGACGGTGGCGGTTCGACGCCACGCCTGGTTGAGGTCCGCCAACTTCTCGGCCGATGTCCAGGCCACCCTCCTGGACATGCCGTTTGATGGCCGTCGCCTCTTCGGCGACAAGGCAGACCATGCGCTGGAACGTTTCAAGGACTCCAGGGCCACGGCCAAGTCCTTGGGCCTTACGGCCCCACGCCAGCAATCGGGTGCCTTTCGCTCCTTTCGTGGCCACGGAAGGGGCGCCCCACCACGGACCGTCAGCCACGCGCCGCAGAATGTTCAGCAACGCGGTGGCGGCCGTGGGAACCGCCGTGGCGGTGGTCGGGGCCAGCGGCGAGGCCAGTCCACACCTCCCTCTGCAGCCCCCGCCTCAAAACCTTCCGAGTTTTCAGGCCCATGTGACGCCTGTGGGAGGCAGGGTTCGCCATCACCTCTCCCACTGGCATACAGTCACTTCGGACAGGTGGGTGCTGCAAATTGTCCGAAGGGGTTTCTCCCTCCCCTTCGAGTCTTCCCCTCCATCCATGCCACCTCAGTACCACCGTGTGTCGGGGGATCACTTGCAACTTCTGCAAGAGGAGGTTTCGGCCCTCTTGGCCAAGAGGGCCATCGAGCGCGTTCCTGGGCCAGAAGTAGGACGTGGTTGTTACTCCCACTACTTTCTGGTACCCAAGAAGGGCAAAGGGGGCCTACGCCCTATCTTGGATCTGCAGAACGTCAACGGCTTCCTCCGGACGGAGAAGTTCAAGATGCTCACTTTGGCTCAGGTCCTGGCTGCCCTGGATCCGGGAGACTGGATGGTAGCGTTGGACTTGCAGGACGCCTATTTCCACATCCCCGTCCTGCCGGCCCACCGGCGTTACCTACGGTTCATGGTAGGCCAAGAGCACTTTCAGTTTACCGTGCTCCCCTTCGGCCTTGCCAGCGCCCCACGGGTGTTCACGAAGGTGATGGCGGTGGTCGCAGCCCATCTGCGCAGGCAGGGGATATCAGTCTTCCCCTACCTCGACGACTGGTTGTTGAAGGCGGGCTCGCCCCAGTCAGTCGTCAGCCACCTCCAGACTACGGCCGACCTCCTGCACTTGCTGGGGTTCTCCATCAATGTGCTGAAGTCACACCTGTGTCCCTCTCAAAAGCTCCTCTTCATCGGATCGGTTCTCGACTCGGCGCAGTTTCGGGTTTACCCACCCGAACAGCGGGTTCGGGATATTCAGGCTCTGATTCCTGTCTTCAGGCCGTTATCCCGGGTCTCGGTCAGGTTGACGCTGCGGCTTCTGGGGCTGATGGCCTCCTGCATCCTTCTGGTGCGTCACGCCAGGTGGCGGATGCGGGCTCTGCAGTGGGACCTGAAGTTTCAGTGGGCCCAGCATCAGGGCAACCTGTCCGATCATGTCCTGATCTCAGAGGGCACTGCGAAGCAACTGCAGTGGTGGCTCACGGACCGCGACTGGGTCAGTGGCAGACCCCTCTCCCTACCCCAGCCGGAGCACGTAGTTGTGACGGACGCGTCCCTCCAGGGCTGGGGAGGCCACATGGGAGAGGCGGAGATCAGAGGCCTCTGGTCTCCGGCGGAGTCCCGGCTCCACATCAACCTTCTGGAGCTGCGGGCGATTCGTCTTGCGCTGAAGGCATTCCTCCCCTCTGTCAAGGGGAGCGTAGTGCAAGTGTTCACCGACAACACCACCGCCATGTGGTACTGCAACAAACAGGGCGGTGTGGGGTCGTGGACCCTCTGCCAGGAGGCTCTGCGCCTCTGGCAGTGGCTGGAACATCAGGGCGTGACCCTGGTGGTTCAACACCTGGCAGGCTCTCTGAATGCCAGGGCGGACGAACTCAGCCGCCGGTGCATGATGGATCACGAATGGCGTCTGAACTCGGACGTGGCGCAAGGTCTCTTTCGACAGTGGGGAGAGCCTTGGTTAGATCTATTCGCCACAGAAGAGAACGCGCAATGTCAGCAGTTCTGCGCGTTGGAGTTTCCAAGGCGGCACTCGCTCGGAGACGCTTTTCGTCGCGAGTGGAGCTGCGGTCTGTTGTACGCCTTTCCGCCTATACCACTTCTGCCCAGAGTGCTGAAGAAGATCAGGTGCGACCGGGCCCAGGTCGTCCTTGTGGCTCCGGACTGGGCACGAAGATACTGGTATCCCGAGCTACTCAGCATGTCAGTCGATCCCCCGATTCGTCTGCCTCTTCGGAGGACCTTCTGTCGCAGCAGCAGGGGACGGTCCTGCACCCGAACCTGTCCAGTCTCCACCTACAAGCTTGGAGATTGAGCGGCGGCAGTTGAGGCCATTTGACTTGCCTCCCGAAGTCTGTGATATCATTCTGGCAGCCAGGCGTCCCTCCACAAAGTCGGTATACGCCTGCCGGTGGAACAGATTTGTGGCATGGTGCACAGCAAAGGCTGTGGATCCTCTCTCTGCACCCCTTTCGGAAGTGCTGCTCTTTCTTCTTTCCCTTGCCCAGCAGGGCTCTGCTCTGGGCACTCTTAAAGGGTACCTTTCTGCTCTATCAGCCTTCTTGAGGCTACCAGATCAACCTTCTTTATTCAAGTCCCCTATTGTGAGTAGATTTCTGAAGGGCATCACACACATGTTCCCTCCTGTTCCCTTCGTGATGCCCCAGTGGGACTTGAATCTGGTTCTCACCTATCTGATGTGTGCTCCCTTTGAGCCACTTCATAACTGCCCTCTTCGTCTCCTTACTCTAAAGACGGCCTTCCTGGTTGCCATCACCTCATCCAGGAGGGTGAGTGAGCTCCAGGCTCTTTCTTCTTCTCCACCTTTCCTGTCTGTTCATCCTGATAAGGTGGTGTTACGTACACGACCTTCCTTTCTGCCCAAGGTTGTCACGGCCTTCCACATCGGGCAGTCCATCACTTTGCCCACCTTCTTTCCGCCTCCGCATCCCTCGAAAGAGGAGGAGAGGCTCCACCGTCTGGATCCAAAACGTGCGCTCTCCTACTACCTAGATCGCACACGCCAATTCCGGGTGGATGACCAACTCTTCGTTGGTTACGTGGGCGCGAAGAAGGGAAAGGCTGTGCACAAGAGGACCATCTCTAGGTGGATCATCTTGTGTATCCAAGCATGTTACTCCATGGCGAGGAAGGAGCCCCCGGCTGGATTGCGGGCTCATTCCACTCGGGCCACGGCAACGACAACTGCCCTGGGCCGCGGTGTCCCCCTGCAGGACATCTGTCAGGCAGCCACGTGGGCCTCGCTGCACACGTTCGCAAGACACTACTGCCTGGACAGTCGAGTCCGGAGGGATGGCTTCTTTGGCCGTTCCGTCCTCCAGGACTTTCTGGTGTGATATTGGTTCGCAGACCCACCACCGGGGTTGGTATTGCTGGGGTATCTATTCTAAGGTAAGGAATCTATCACTAACGTGTCTCTTTCAGATCCACAAGTTACTACTTGTGTAACGATATATCTGTAAGAGACATTAGTTAGTGATAGATTCCTTACCGCCCACCCATCCTCCCCGTTCTGCGAACCGATATCTAGGGTTAAGGTCATCCCCTTTCAGGGCCCTAGTTTCATGGCACCAGTGTTAGTTCTATCATGGCTCTGCGTATCTGGCGCGGAAAAGCTGTGTTATCAGAACTGACGTCAGCGCGCATGGGCGCCGTCTAAGTACTCCGATGACGTCATCCCGGCGCTCACAACGCCGACGACGGACGCGGAGCCGCAGACGACGCCTACCAGCGCGCAGGGGTATTGCTACGCAAAAATTTCCGGATCCAGTCTGACGCCTGGGGATATTCTAAGGTAAGGAATCTATCACTAACTAATGTCTCTTACAGATATATCGTTACACAAGTAGTAACTTGTGCTTCAGGGGAAGTGCTGCTATTATATCGGGGGCAGAGTCTGGTGTCAGCCAGGTCTCAGTTAAGAAAAGGATGTCAGGGTGCTCAGTAATCAACAGTAGAAAACAGTAGAAAAATGTCCTGCTGGTGTTTAACGAGAGAGCGGGTGTTTAAATAAAATATGGTCATGGAGCAAGGATTGGGAGCAGACTCAACCTGACTGTAGGGGCCAGTGCACGGTGTAGTGGGGATTTCACCAAGGGTGGTGCAATCTGCCATGATCCCTAGTCTCTTAGCCTTACTGTACGTATGTGGCCATGGCCTTGGTTGTAGGTCAAAAGATCATGGCGAATATGAGATCAAACGGGCAGCATGCCTGGCCCCGGGTCCCGTTTGGGCGCGGACGGGCGCGGACGGGCGCAGACGGGCTCGCCTTTGGTAAATGACAATGCCTTTTTTGTATTTGTGTTTTTAAAATCAACACAAAACTTTTATTATTATTTCACCTTAATCCGGATTTTATTGTTTAAAGCTTGCATTTGCAAGAGTTTAAGCTATTGATATTGTAAATGACAATGCCTTTTACTTATCTACAACACATAAATAAAAGACATTGTCATTTACAATGCCAATAGCTCAAACTTTCGAAAATGCGAGACCTATTTGTGAGAAGTTGGCCTGATATGCAGTGCTCACTATTTCTAGTGATCACTATGTATCAGTCCAAACAACCCTTATTGATGATTGGTTGTAAGTCAACCTTATAGACCAGCTATCCTAGTAGCGTGGATACGAGCAGTCTTCGGGCTAAACTCTAGAGGGCGTGTTAAGCCAGCTGTTATACCATCACATATACCCCTTGAACATCAAGTGAAAGGACACCACACAAGTGTTATGAAAATAAACAGTGTATTTATTTAGATCACAACAGCCCTGTACTCTTTATGAGGACAGGGTACTAAGCACACAACAAAACTCTTATAAAAATACTTCAAGTTGCACAATTTACACAAATGCCCGAGGGGCACGAAAAACCATATACTATGGGAGTGGAATGCGAAATTACTAGCAGGTAAGTACTGTACTAATAGGCTTTGGAATCGCTAGGACTACGTTACTGAACCTTCAGATTACTAGTAGGAGGCCTAGGGGACTCGGGTGCAGAGTGTGCACTCTCACGCGGGATGCGGGACAAAGTCTATGGGAGCTAGTAAAGACAAAGTTAGTGTTCTCGGGCGAACCCGATAAGGTAGATCGAAAACGACAGTGGATCCTGACCCTTGGATAGTGAGGCTATGCTGGGGCACCGAAATGCCGAAGTTACCTAGCCCAGGGGCTGCAGCTGCATATGTCTCAAAAGACGTCGGGAATCCTCGTAGACGAACCAGGAGCCTGAAGAAAGAAGTTGCTGGCAGGCGACCAGTGAAGGTTGTTCGAGTGATCCAAGCCTGGATCGAAGATGGATGACACCTGAAAGCAGAGGGGACCAAGTTCGTGACTACTAGCCAGTAGTCAGGTGGCACCAGGAGGGCACCGGATGGTAGTCACCTCGACTAGGTGAGTGGGCGACGCTGGGCTCTGCAGTCTCACGGACCAGGAGGCGTTGTCGGCGACCAGGATGGAGGTGCGAGCTGTCCCACGATGGATGATGCTGTCGACGTCGCTGGACCCAGGATTGGGGCAACAAGTCTTGGCAAATTCAAGCCCACGCGGTGGACCTAAAATGGCGTCTGGAGTGGACCAGGAGAGTCCGGGGAGCTCCTCTTTTGGAAGGGAGCAAGGGCCAGTCTGGAGCAACCAGACCAGCAGCGGTGATGTCGTCGGGCGTCGTTAGGAAGGCCACAAGCCGGCGGGCTTGTAGCCAAACAACGCGGTGAGCAGCAAAAAGCAGAAGGGCCCCACACAGATCGTGGAGATGCTGGGAGGCTGGACTTCGGTGCATGAGCTGCTCAGGGTCGGGGCTTCTCGGACCCCAAAGCACTCACCAGAGGATCCCTCGGCGGTCGTGCTGGATAGAAGTCGTGCAGTTCTGATGATGGCCGGTCCCTCGAGGTCTCGTCGCACCTACGGTTCTCAGCTTAGCTGTAGAGGTAGGTAGAGGTCAGAGGTGCCAGGGAAGCCGGGTCTCGTTGTGCTGGTCGGTCGGATTCCTGAGGGAGGACGTGCAGCAAACCGCAGAGTTCTTAGATGGTGCCTGCGGATGCAGGGTGACTACTCCTTAGTCACAAGGGAGAAATCTTGAGAAGTCTTGAGTTCCTTTCGTAGAAAGTAGTTTCTTGATTCAAAGATGATCTAATTTGGAAGGGTCCCCGCTCCTGCCTTTATCCTAAAGAAAGGGGTGGGTACGCGACTAGGTCCTGCCCTAGGGGTGGGACCAGGAAGGGGGGTGGTTACACCCCTCTCGGACTTTCCCCAGGCCAGGGGCTGGTGTGCCCCTGGAACTGGTTCTAGCCGGCAGATGCGTAGTGAGCACCGGGGTGCCACTCTGCAGTCACCTTCCTGTAAAGCCCTGCCTACCCAGGATACACAAAACCCAGTCTGGGATGGTGCTAGCACCGCCCCTGACAGGAAACCCTTTGTCCAAGCTCTCCTTGCTGGAAGGACTCCCAGCAGCAGGAGGTCAGACTCGTGTCTGTGGTGGCAGCATCCATTTTGTGGAGCTGAGGCTTCAGTTAACTTTAACCGGGGTTCACAGTTACATACATGTCGTGTCCCTCTAGAAGGGTGGAATGCTAACCCCGTCGCCAGAATTGGCGAGGGGTTAGTATTCCAATTCGTATGACACCTTACTCGACATGTTTTGATAAAGCGATACCAGAGTTAGCATATAACCGCGAGGATTATAATGCACTTAAGAGTATATGGTACGCGTTATCATGGAACAGCTATTAGGACTTGGTTCCGCAAGCTGCAAACGGGCTCAGCTCATGCCAGAGCACCATCTCACACGATTCCAAGCACTCTGCCTTCAGGATTGTCAAGGCCTGCCATAGGAGTGACTGATAGGAATCTATGTGTCCATTTTAGGCTTAGATATAGGTATACTATATCTAAAGCAAAGGGTGAGTACACCGCCTTGGCCCAGCTGTCGTGCAGCCAGTTGTGTCAGATTTAGGTGGCCAGCCAGGGGTGGCATAATACATGCTGCAGCCCCTGGTAGGCCCTGGGTACACCTATGCCCTGAGTTACAGGGTCTGATAAGGTGGCCCAGTACCAATTAGATATGTACCTAAGGTACATGGAATCCGTTTTACAGAGAGAGCAGTAGGCCTGGGGCCCTGAATAGCAGGGTCCCAGGTCAACTAAGTCGGAAAACCAGCAAAACACCAGGCAAAAAGTTGGGGGCAACTATAGTCAGGTATCCACCTTCCTACAGTACTGCTACGCAAATGTTTCCGGATCCAGTCTGATGCCTGGGGATATTCTAAGGTAAGGAATCTAATACTAACTACTGTTCCTACAGATATATCATTACCGAAGGTAAGTAACTTGTGTGCCAAGAACAGATGCATACTGATAAGTAGCATTTTCCTTTCTCCTTAGGAATCCATTGTCTGCTATTCTATTAAATTTCTTCTGTCTACTATTGAAAACTTGAAATATTCTTTAAAAATCGTACTAGCTACTGAAACGTAATTACTTAACTGTCTTAAGTAGAGATCCCAGTGCTGGACCTAGGAGCCCAGTACTGGATTACAAAAGTAACGATAACATACTTTACCTGCAACCTGAATTTTCTCCCATTGGATATCATTGCCAGATTTTTACTGAAATGTTTCTAAGTGTGAACTTTTAAAATACCTTTTTATTCCTTAAAAATCACTGCAGTAACAAAAACGTTTTTACTAAACTGTTTTCAGCTTAGACCCCAGGACTAAATCTAGGATCCAGTCCTGGAACTACAAAAGTAATCTACAAAGTAATCAGCTGTATTTATATAGAAAAACCCATTGAGCTTAATGCTAAATTGTGTTTAGAATTGTGTTGCCTACTGCAACCCCTGTATCTATTGTGTTCACAAGGTTTGCCTTTCTGCAAAGTACTCATCTGAGACCTCTCATATTAAGAAAAGTATATTTTGATACCTGTTGGTTCTAAAAATAAAACAACTCTATCTTTTGATATAAAAACAATTGGCCTGGGGTTCAGTCCGTGAGTGTGTGAAATCCTTTGGTGACTGAGTGTGTACAACAAATGCTTTGCACTGCCCTCTGGTACTGCCTTACTGCTCGACCAAGCTACCACTTTTGAGAGTAGGTCAGCCCTGACTTTAACCTCTGTTATACCTCTGGGGTTTGTGGTCTCTATTCACACTGTACCTTACTTTGGTCCAGTATATATAGAGCCACTTTCTCATTCCTGTCTTGCTAGCCCACATACACTATCTACGGTTTACGGTGAGCCACAATCACTTTCAGTTTCTGCTCCCTTTAGCCTTACCAGTGATCCTCAGGTGTTCACAAAGGTGATGGCGGTAGTCGCACTGATCTGCGTAGATCAGGGATTCCAGTCTTCCCCCATTTCGACAACTGGCTGTTAAAGGCAGACTCGCCTCAATCTATAGTTTCCCACCTCCAGCGGACCTCCTGCATTCTCTGGGGTTAACTATAAACGTGCCAAAGTCACACCTACCTCCCTCACAGAGGCTCCCTTTCATTTGAGCTGTTCGGGACACAGTGGTTTCAGGCCTATCCTACCAAGCAGCAGTCCGGGATATTCAGGCTAGGACACCGATGTTTTGGGCTCTATCCTGGATTGCGGTGAGAACGACTCGGTGGCTTCTGAACCTCATGGCCTCCTGAATCCTGCTGGTGGATCATGCCAGATGGCATATGCAGGATCTGCAGTGGGACCTGAAGTTCCAGCATCAGGGGAATCTTTCAAACTACGTTCATATCTCAGAGTGAACTGTACAACCGCTGCAGTGGTGTGGCTAACGAATCAAGCTTGAGTCAGAGGCAGATCCCTCTCCCTTCCCCAACCAGGTCTAACGGTGGTGACAGATGTGTCACACCTGGGATGGGGAAGCCATCTGAGAGAGGCAGAGATCAGAGGCGTCTGGTCTCTGTTGGATTCCGGGCTCCATATCAACCTGCTGGAGCTCCAGGTGATCTGACTGCCACAGAAGGCATTCCTTCCTTCGCTCAAAAGGAAAGTGGTGCAGGTGTTCAACGTCAACACCACCGCCATGTGGTACTGTAACAAACAGGGCGGGGTGAGGTTGTGGACCCTGTTTCAGGAGGCTGTTACCCTCTGGACATGGCTGGAACATATGGGCATGACCCTGGTGGTTCAACACCTGGCAGGTTCTCTGAATGCCTGGGCGGACAAAATCAGCCGTCGGTGCATAGTCGATCACGAATGGCGTCTGCAGACAGACGTGGAGTCGACTGACGCCACCTACCGATTCACAGGGGTTCTTAATCTCCAGGTCCAGTCTGACTCCTAGGGGAAATTCTAAGGTACAACTAACCTATGTCTCTGTAGGAAGCTGGGTTTCTGTTGCCCCACCTCCCCTTTCCAAACCCCCCCCCCACCCCCACCCCCCACCCTCCCCCACACACACACACACATACTTTTTGCCAGATTTCTGTTGCACTTCGACTTGATGAGCAATTTCTCCCCAAGAATTGGGTAGGAAGGCAGACCACTGGGTCAAGACTAGAGGGACCAAGGCAACCACTGGGGATGACCAAAAGAAAGGGGTTACAAAACCTTCCTAGGGGAAATATGGTATAGAATCCCCAAGATAAAGTCTTCTAAAGGGCCCCAAAAACCTGCTTAGGGGAGTGGGTCCTAAAACACTCCCTATACTCCACAACCATAAAGGGGAAAGAATTGTGATCCTGCAAAGGCCTGGTGTAACAACTGCAACAAGTTCGGACACTTAACTGGAGACAAGGCTTGCCCTAGCTAGCAGGCCCCTAGTCCTACAGCTTAACACTGTCCTCTGATGATACTGCCTTACTGTTCGACCACTCTACCACAAATAGAGGGTAAGGTTCCATCTAACTTTAAACTCTGCCTACCTCTGGGGTCACCTGGACTCTATACACACTATACCTCACTTTGATGTGGTATATATAGAGCCAGTTTCTTACAGGTGAAGACTGAGAGTTGTGCTTCACCTCGCCTCCCTCACCTGAGGGGTGGGGTTAGCAGAGGTGGGTTTCCCGCCGATTCTCCTGCTCAAAGTGGGGGTGAGAACCAGTGGGGGCCAGTTCCTGAAAGCAGCAACAGGCCTGGGGAAACTCACAAACGCGGAAGGCCTTTAAAGCTTCCCCTTCATGGACCCTGCCCATCCTGGGGGAGGAGGCTTAGCACCTCCTCCAAGGATGTGCATTATTTCAGGCCCCCGAGAAAAGCAGGCTCTCAACCCAGGGGTCCAGAAATATGTCTGGTGGTGGCAGCTGAAAGCAGCTACTCAGCCTGGACACTAGTGGTAGGTCGTTTTTCAGGGGGCATCTCTAAGATGTCCTCTGTGTGCATTTTTAATTAAATACCACACTGGCATCGGTGTGGGTTTAATGTGCTGAGAAGTTTGATACAAAACTTCTCAGTTTTCAGTGTAGCCATTTTGGGGCTGTGGAGTTCATAATGACAAACTCCCAGCACCATATACACTTAATGGCAGCACTGCACTTAAAATGTCCAAGAATTGACTTATACACTGTAGGGGTACCGGGTTCATGCACCTTTACCCTCACCACTGGTATAGGGCACCCAGCTTGAGGAGTGACTCAGGTTCGTAACACAGGCCCCCACAACCCCCGCAGTGCGGGGGGCCAAGCTGCAGGGGACCCCCTCATCACAGAACCCATGCATGAGAGCTCCAGATTAAATCTGGAGCGGGGGCCTCTCACTCACCTCAGTGGCGTAACACAAGTGCCAGATCCAGGGGGCCCCTCTGTGTATCTGGCACTTTCGTTACGCCACTGAGGTGACTGATCTATGCCAGGGCAGTGGGTTGTAGACATGACCTACAGAGATGTGTACCATGTTGACTCTTCACTTTGTTCTGCACCAAAACACGCAGCCTGCAAAGGCAGTGTGTTTGTGTGTGTGTGTGTGAAGGTACAGGACCTCCAAGGGTGGCACAATAAGTGCTGCAGCCCTAAGAGGCCTTCGCTGGTCACAGTGCCCTGGGTACCTGTGGTACCATTCACCAGGGTCTTGTGAGAAGTTAGCCTGGCATATGATGTCCACTGGTTCTAGTGGACACCTTGTACCAGTCTAATCGACCCGTATTGATGGTGGTTGTAAAGTTAACCTTATAGAAACTATCCTAGTGGTAGCAGGGACCAGCAGTCAATAGGCTAAGAATTCAGAGAGCATGTGAAGCTGTTTGTTTTACCAATTATAATCCCTTGAATACCAAATGAAAGGACACCACACAAGGTATTTATCAAATAAATATGTATTTATTCTAAACACAATCCCTCTGCACTCTTTATGAGGTCAGAGGTAAAAGCACAATATAAGTTACTTAATTAGCATACGATAAGTTGCACAAATGCAGTTTTGCCCTAGGGGCCTCAGAAACCATATACTAAAATAGTGGTATAAGAACCATGTCTGGAATAGAAAGTAGGCCTAGGGCCTAGGGAATTGCTGGGGCTACACTAAACAACTAAAGGTTAGGAAGTAGGAGGCCCACAGGAGACGCATGCAGTGTCTATACACAGCTGCGAGTTACCATTGACTTTCTATGGGAAACAAAGAAGTTACAAAGTTATTGTTTAAGGGCACTTCTGGATGGACTACGACAAAACCCCTTTAGACTAGGACACTTTGACAGTCAAGACCCACGGGAGCACCGGAGTACTCGTGTTACCTCACCCAGGGAAGCCGGGTGCATAGGTGCCTTTTGGTGTCAGGTTTCGTCGTCGTTTTCAATGGAGATTTGCAAAGAAGTGCTGCAGGCGACCAGAGGAAATGTGTTCGGGTGGATCGAAGATCTGAAGAACCTGAAAGCAGAAGGGACAGAGTCTGGGTCACTAGCCAGTGACCAGGAAGGAACCAGGAAGGAACCAGGCGATGTTGCGATGATCTCAGGTGAAGAGGTGAAGCTGGTCTCTGCAGCCATAAGGTCCAGGAGGTGTCGACGACGACCAGGAGCTGCATTCGAGCTGTCCCACGAAGGATCTAGTTGACTGCGGTGTCGGTGTCCGGATTGGACCCAACAAGCCTTGGCAAACGCAATCCACGCAGGAGATGAAGATTGGCTTCGGTGTAGACCAGCAAGTTCTGTGGCGCTTCTCCTTTGTAGGGAAGGTGGAGGAAGCCTGGAGCAACCAGGAAAGCAGTTTAAGTTCAAAGGAAAGTCTTCAGGGTGCTCACTAGCCAAAGGACTAGGAACTGGGAAGATGCGTCGAGCTGAAATGCAAGAGCAGGCCCCACGTGGCACTCGTGGAGTGTGGAGGGCTGAGCTTCGGTGCAAATGGTGCTCGGGTCTAGTGCTTCTCATACCCCAATGCACAACTGCGAGTTACCTCAGGAGTCGATGCAGTTAGCAAAATGCAGGATGTCCAGGAGTTCCGGTCCCACGTCTCTCGTGTCTGCTATGGGTCTCAGCTTTGCTGGAGTCATCTGAAAGAGACACGTTAGTGATAGATTCCTTACCTTAGAATATCCCCAGGCGTCAGACTGGATCCGGAAATTTTTGCGTAGCAATACCCCTGCGCGCTGGTAGGCGTCGTCTGCGGCTCCGCGTCCGTCGTCGGCGTCGTGAGCGCCGGGATGACGTCGTCGGAGTATATAGACGGCGCCCATGCGCGCTGACGTCAGTTCTTCTTTTTTCCGCGCCAGCTAGCGCAGATCCGGAAGAAGCTCTACCCCCAGTCACTTTTTGACTGAAAACTTTTTTGATCTTTTTGATCCTCTATTTAGTCGATTCTCGACTATCGGTGCCAGGGATGCCCGGGTTCAAGCCTTGCTCGAAGTGCGGCCGACTCATGTCGGTCACGGACCCCCATCGCCGGTGCCTGAAGTGCTTAGGCCTCGACCACGACGATCGAACCTGCTCCGACTGCCGGGCCCTGACGTCGAAGGCTAGGCGGGAGCGGTCCCGCAAGCGTCTCGAGCTGAGGCAGTCGGCCCCGCGCCGCTCCAGGTCCCGGTCCCGGTCCCACGGGAGGTCGAGGGACAGGTCGCGAGGTCGGAGTCATCGACGTTCCGGAAGTGGACACCGATCGTCTGGTTCCAAGTCCTCAGGTAAGAGGCATGAGAGGTCGGAGCGACACCATCGATCCTCCGACCCGCCCCGTCGCTCGCACGATGCGACCGGGGACTCGGGCGACACCGCCCACGCGGCTCCGCGGGAGTCGCAAGCGTCGCCGCCTGCCCCACACCTTCGGGTCCCTGGGCACGGCGCGTCGCAGGAGGAGGTCGAGAGGTACCTCATGGCCATGAGGGCCCTCCCTCCTCAGTCGGTTCCCGTGGCGCCTTCGGGCCGATCGGCTCCGTCTGGAGGTCCTTCCGGGTCGGGCGCTTCGGCCCCGACGACGTCGGGTACTTCGGGCCCGGCGCCGCTGGCGACTTCGGTCCCGGCGCCGCACGACCTCGCTGGATCCGGATCCGGGACCTCGCCGGTCGACCCTGTAGGAAGGTACATCCTGACTATGGTTGCCCCCAACTTTTTGCCCTGTGTTTTAGCTGGTTTTGGACATAGTCGACCTGGGACCCTGCCAATCAGGACCCCAGGCCTACTGCTCTCTCTTTAAAATGGATTCCATGTACCCGAGGTACATTTCCAATTGGTACTGGGCCACCCTATCAGACCCTGTAACTCAGGGCATGGGTGTACCCAGGGCTGCCAGGGGCTGCAGCATGTATTATGCCACCCCTGGCTGGCCTCCTAAATCTGACACAACTGGCTGCATGACAGCTGGGGCAAAGTCGTGTAATCACCCTTTGCTGTAGGTGTAGTATACCTATACCTAACCCTAAAATGGACACACAGATTCCTATCAGTCACTCCTATGGCAGGCCTTGACAATCCTGAAGGCAGAGTGCTTGGAATCGTGTGAGATGGTGCTCTGGCATGAGCTGAGCCTGTCTGCAGCTTGCGGAATCAAGTCCTAATAGCTGTTCCATGATATCGCATACCATATACTCTTAAGTGCATTATAATCCTCGCGGTTAAATGCTATCTTTGGTATTGCTTTATCAAAACATGTCGAGTAAGGTGTCATACGAATTGGAATACTAACCCCTCGCCAATTCTGGCGACGGGGTTAGCATTCCACCCTTCTAGAGGGACACGACATGTATGTAACTGTGAACCCCGGTTAAAGTTAACTGAAGCCTCAGCTCCACAAAATGGATGCTGCCACCACAGACACGAGTCTGACCCCCTGCAGCTGGGAGTCCTTCCAGCGAGGGGAGCCTGGACAAAGGGTTTCCTGTCAGGGGCGGTGCTAGCACCGTCCCAGACATGGTTTTGTGTATCCTGGGTAGGCAGGGCTTTACAGGAAGGTGACTGCTGAGTGGCACCCCGGTGCTCACTACGCATAGGCCGGTCTGAACCAGTTCCAGGGGCACACCAGCCCCTGGCCTGGGGAAGTCCAGCATGGCTGAGGGGTGTAACCACCCCCCACCTAGTCCCACCCATAGGCAGGACCTAGTCACCGGGTCAGCCCCCTTTTTTAGTATAAAGATGGGAGCGGGCCCCCTGTTAAAATTAGATCATCTTTGGAATCAAGATACCACTTTCTTCGAAAGGACTTCACGATTTCTTCTTCAAGATTCTCCCTTGTGGCTAAGGAGTAGTCACCCTGCATCAAGCGGGCACCATCCTAAAGAACACTGCGGTCTGCTGCAAGTCCTTCATCACGAATCCGACGACCCAGCTCGACGAGACCCGGCTTCCCTGGCACCTCTGACCTCTACTCACCTCTACAGCCAAGCTGAGAACCGTGAGTGCGACGAGACCTCAAGGGACCGACGATCGCCAAGACTGCACGACATCTTTACTGCAAGCCCACCGTGTCCTCCACTGGTGAGTGCTTTGGGGTCCGAGAAGCCCCGACCCTGCGCAGCTCCAGCACCCAAGATCAGCCCCCCTGCATCTCCACGATCGGCGTGGGGCCCTTCTGCTGTTTGCTGTGCACCGCGTTGTTTGGCTACTAGCCGGCTGGCTTGTGGCCTTCTGAACGACGCCCAACGACTTCACGACTGCTGGTCTGGTTGCTCCAGGCTGGCCCTTGCTTCCTTGTTCAAGAGAGGCACCCCGGACCCTCCTGGTCCACTCCAGACGCCATTTTAGGTCCACCGCGTGGGCTTGAATTTGCCAAGGCTTTGTTGCCCAATCCTGGGTCCAGCGACGCCGACAGCTTCCATCTTCGTGGGACAGCTCGATCCTCCATCCTGGTCGCCGACAACGCCTCCTGGTCCGTGAGATCTTCGAGTCAAGCGTCACCCACTCACCTAGTCGAGGTGGCTACCATCCGGTGCCCTCCTGGTGCCCACTGACTACTGGCTAGTAGTCTCGAACTTGGTCCCCTCTGCTTTCAGGTGTCATCTATCTTCGCGATCCAGGCTTGGATCCAACTGAACTTTCTTCACTGGTCACCGGCCAGCATCTTTTCTTCCGGCTCCTGGTCCGTCTACGAGGATTCCCGACGTCTTTTCAGACCTATGCAGCTGCAGCCCCTGGGCTAGGTAACTTCGGCATTTCGGTGCCCCAGCATAGCCTCACTATCCAAGGGTCAGAATCTACTTTCGTTTTCTCCCTACCAGGTCGGGTTCGCCCGAGAACACTAACTTTCTAATTCCTAGCTACCATAGACTTTTGTCCCGCATCTCGCGTGAGAGTGCACACACTGCACCCGAGTCCCCTAGGCCTCCTAGAAGTAATCTAACGATTCCCTAGTCAAGTCCTAGCGATTCCAAAAGCTATTAGTACTGTACTTACCTGCTAGTAATTTCGCATTCCACTTTCAGAGTATATGGTTTTCCGTGCCCCTCGGGCATTTGTATATACTGTGCTAACTTAAGTATTTTTGTAAGAGTTTTGGGTTGTGCTTAGTACCCTGTCCTCATAAAGAGTACAGGGCTGTTGTGATCTTTAAATAAATAACTGTTTATTTTCATAACACTTGTGTGGTGTCCTTTCACTTGGTATTCAAGGGGTATATGTGTGGTAAACAGCTGGCTTAACACGCCCTCTCGAGTCTTTAGCCTTAGACTGCTCGTATCCACGCTACTAGGATAGCTGGTCTATAAGGTTGACTTACAACCAATCATCAATAAGGGTTGCTGGACTGATACATAGTGTTCACTAGAATAGTGAGCACTGCATATCAGGCCACCTTCTCACAGACCCTACGACCTCGCCGGCGCCGTCCCTTCAGGTGTCGTCCCCGGCAGCCGATGTGGTTGCCGCCCCCAATGTTTCCTACGGTCCTCCTCAGGAGTCGGAGGGGCGCCGCTGGGCGCCGATTCCGTCGGCCTTCGGAGAGTTCTATCTCCACGAGGAGGCCCTGGCTGTTAATCCTGGTCTCCAGGAGCCGGGTGACGAGGAGCAATGGGAGGGGTCCGAGGACCCTCTGGCACGTGATTGCCAGTCACATCAGGACTGGACATATGAGCTTGGGGAGGCCAGTGGTATTGATACCTCGCCAGACACTGGATTTACGTCGCCCCCGACTGTGGCTTCGGAGGCGGGTTCTGCTTACAGTGTAGTGTTGACGAAGGCAGCTAAGGCCTTAAACCTTCAGCTCCCCGTCGCGGCCGTGAGGACTAATCTCCTCACTGAGGTCCTCAAACAGCAGTCCGGCTCCGCGGAGCCCCTCCTGCCGTTCAACGAGGCCTTGTGTGACGTTCTTCTGGGCACTTGGTCCAAGCCCGCCACAGGCCCCCCTGTGGACAGGAACGTGGCCAGACGCTACCGCCCGGCACCGGGCGACCCTTGCTTTTTGTCCACCGACCCCACCCCCGAGAGTATGGTCATCCAGGCCTCCAACTCCCAGACCGCATTCCCGTCGGCCCCGCCCAACAGGGAATCCAAGAGATATGAGCAGTTCGGGAAGAAGGTCTTCTCGTCTGTGAGCCTAGGGCTACGGTCAGTGAACACCAACTGTCTCTTGGGCCGCTACACCCACACTCTGTGGGACACGGTTGCGGAGGTGCTGCCACAATGCCCTGAGGAGGTCAGGGCTAAACTCAGCCAAACCCTTGCGGACGGCCGAGATGCGGCACGTTTTTCTATCCGGTGTGGGCTGGATACCACGGACTCACTGGGCAGGGCGATGGCAACGACGGTGGCGGTTCGACGCCACGCCTGGTTGAGGTCCGCCAACTTCTCGGCCGATGTCCAGGCCACCCTCCTGGACATGCCGTTTGATGGCCGTCGCCTCTTCGGCGACAAGGCAGACCATGCGCTGGAACGTTTCAAGGACTCCAGGGCCACGGCCAAGTCCTTGGGTCTTACGGCCCCACGCCAGCAATCGGGTGCCTTTCGCTCCTTTCGTGGCCACGGAAGGGGCGCCCCACCACGGACCGCCAGCCACACGCCGCAAAATGTCCAGCAGCGCGGTGGCGGACGTGGGAACCGCCGCGGCGGTGGTCGGGGTCAGCGGCGAGGCCAGTCCACACCTCCCTCAGCAGCCCCCGCCTCAAAACCTTCCTAGTCCGAGTTTTCAGGCCCATGTGACGCCCGTGGGAGGCAGGGTTCGCCATCACCTCTCCCACTGGCATACAGTCACTTCGGACAGGTGGGTGCTGCAAATTGTCCGAAGGGGTTTCTCCCTCCCCTTCGAGTCTTCCCCTCCATCCATGCCACCTCAATACCACCGTGTGTCGGGGGATCACTTGCAACTTCTGCAAGAGGAAGTTTCCGCCCTCTTGGCCAAGAGGGCCATCGAGCGCGTTCCTGGGCCAGAAGTAGGACGTGGCTGTTACTCCCACTACTTTCTGGTACCCAAGAAGGGCAAAGGGGGCCTACGCCCTATCTTGGATCTGCGGAACGTCAACGGCTTCCTCCGGACGGAGAAGTTCAAGATGCTCACTTTGGCTCAGGTCCTGGCTGCCCTGGACCCAGGAGACTGGATGGTAGCGTTGGACTTGCAGGACGCCTATTTCCACATCCCCGTCCTGCCGGCCCACCGGCGTTACCTACGGTTCATGGTAGGCCACGAGCACTTTCAGTTTACCGTGCTCCCCTTCGGCCTTGCCAGCGCCCCACGGGTGTTCACGAAGGTGATGGCGGTGGTCGCAGCCCATCTGCGCAGGCAGGGGGTATCAGTCTTCCCCTACCTCGACGACTGGTTGTTGAAGGCGGGCTCGCCCCAGACAGTCGTCAGCCACCTCCAGACTACGGCCGACCTCCTGCACTTGCTGGGGTTCTCCATCAATGTGCCGAAGTCACACCTGTGTCCCTCTCAAAAGCTCCTCTTCATCGGAGCGGTTCTCGACTCGGCGCAGTTTTGGGTTTACCCACCCGAACAGCGGGTTCGGGATATTCAGGCTCTGATTCCTGTCTTCAGGCCGTTATCCCGGGTCTCGGTCAGGTTGACGCTGCGGCTTCTGGGGCTGATGGCCTCCTGCATCCTTCTGGTGCGTCACGCCAGGTGGCGGATGCGGGCTCTGCAGTGGGACCTGAGGTTTCAGTGGGCCCAGCATCAGGGCAACCTGTCCGATCATGTCCTGATCTCAGAGGGCACTGCGAAGCAACTGCAGTGGTGGCTCACGGACCACGACTGGGTCAGTGGCAGACCCCTCTCCCTACCCCAGCCGGAGCACGTAGTTGTGACGGACGCGTCCCTCCAGGGCTGGGGAGGCCACATGGGAGAGGCGGAGATCAGAGGCCTCTGGTCTCCGGCGGAGTCCCGGCTCCACATCAACCTTCTGGAGCTGAGGGCGATTCGTCTTGCACTGAAGGCATTCCTCCCCTCTGTCAGGGGGAGCGTGGTGCAAGTGTTCACCGACAACACCACCGCCATGTGGTACTGCAACAAACAGGGCGGTGTGGGGTCGTGGACCCTTTGCCAGGAGGCTCTGCGCCTCTGGCAGTGGCTGGAACATCAGGGCGTGACCCTGGTGGTTCAACACCTGGCAGGCTCTCTGAATGCCAGGGCGGACGAACTCAGCCGCCGGTGCATGATGGATCACGAATGGCGTCTGAACTCGGACGTGGCGCAAGGTCTCTTTCGACAGTGGGGAGAGCCTTGGTTAGATCTATTCGCCACAGAAGAGAACGCGGAATGTCAGCAGTTCTGCGCGTTGGAATTTCCAAGGCGGCACTCGCTCGGAGACGCTTTTCGTCGCGAGTGGAGCTGCGGTCTGTTGTACGCCTTTCCGCCTATACCACTTCTGCCCAGAGTGCTGAAGAAGATCAGGCGCGACCCGGCCCAGGTCGTCCTTGTGGCTCCGGACTGGGCACGAAGATACTGGTATCCCGAGCTACTCAGCATGTCAGTCGATCCCCCGATTCGTCTGCCTCTTCGGGAGGACCTTCTGTCGCAGCAGCAGGGGACGGTCCTGCACCCGAACCTGTCCAGTCTCAACCTACAAGCTTGGAGATTGAGCGGCGGCAGTTGAGGCCATTTGACTTGCCTCCCGAAGTCTGTGATATCATTCTGGCAGCCAGGCGTCCCTCCACAAAGTCGGTATACGCCTGCCGGTGGAACAGATTTGTGGCATGGTGCACAGCAAAGGCTGCGGATCCTCTCTCTGCACCCCTTTCGGAAGTGCTGCTCTTTCTTCTTTCCCTTGCCCAGCAGGGCTCTGCTCTGGGCACTCTTAAAGGGTACCTTTCTGCTCTATCAGCCTTCTTTATTCAAGTCCCCTATTGTGAGTAGATTTCTGAAGGGCATCACGCACATGTTCCCTCCTGTTCCCTTCGTGATGCCCCAGTGGGACTTGAATCTTGTTCTCACCTATCTGATGTGTGCTCCCTTTGAGCCACTTCATAACTGCCCTCTTCGTCTCCTTACTCTAAAGACGGCCTTCCTGGTTGCCATCACCTCTGCCAGGAGGGTGAGTGAGCTCCAGGCTCTTTCTTCTTCTCCACCTTTCCTGTCTGTACATCCTGATAAGGTGGTGTTGCGTACACGACCTTCCTTTCTGCCCAAGGTTGTCACGGCCTTCCACATCGGGCAGTCCATCACTTTGCCCACCTTCTTTCCGCCTCCGCATCCCTCGAAAGAGGAGGAGAGGCTCCACCGTCTGGATCCAAAACGTGCGCTCTCCTACTACCTAGACCGCACTCGCCAATTCCGGGTGGATGACCAACTCTTCGTTGGTTACGTGGGCGCGAAGAAGGGGAAGGCTGTACACAAGAGGACCATCTCTAGGTGGATCATCTTGTGCATCCAAGCATGCTACTCCATGGCGAGGAAGGAGCCCCCGGCTGGATTGCGGGCTCACTCCACTCGGGCCACGGCAACGACAACTGCCCTGGGCCGCGGTGTCCCCCTGCAGGACATCTGTCAGGCAGCCACGTGGCCCCCGCTGCACACGTTCGCAAGACACTACTGCCTGGACAGTCAAGTCCGGAGGGATGGCTTCTTTGGCCGTTCCGTCCTCCAGGACTTTCTGGTGTGATATTGGTTCGCAGACCCACCACCGGGGTTGGTATTGCTGGGGTATCTATTCTAAGGTAAGGAATCTATCACTAACGTGTCTCTTTCAGATGCACAAGTTACTACTTGTGTAACGATATATCTGTAAGAGACATTAGTTAGTGATAGATTCCTTACCGCCCTCCCATCCTCCCCGTTCTGCGAACCGATATTTAGGGTTAAGGTCATCCCCTTTCAGGGCCCTAGTTTCATGGCACATTCCGATCGCGGGTGCGGTCATGATGGCCGGGAGTCGTCATCAGCACACGAGCGCTGTGTGCCATGACGGATGCACAAGATGATCCACCTAGAGATGGTCCTCTTGTGTACAGCCTTATATCTAAGTAAGAGGTGATTACACCACCTTACCCAGGCTGTGTGAATAGACCTGTGGTGTCAGTTTTGAGGGCCAGCCAGGGGTGGCATAATACATGCTGCAGCCCCTGGTAGGCCTTGGATGCACCTATGCCCTGGGTACCTATGGTACACTATACAGAGACTCACAAAGGTGACCCAATACCCAATCTGGTATGTACCTAAAGTACATGGTATCAATTTAGAACGAGAACAGCTAGGCTGTGGTCCTGATTAGCAGGGCCACAGCCAGTCTAAAGTCGAAAAACCAGAGTATCACAGCAAAAAGTGGGGGTGACCATAGGAAGCAGACCCTACTCTCCTACAGGGCTGACCTGTGGCCAGATATGGTAATTGGGTTTAGGCTTTGTAGGAAGGTACATCCTGACTATGGTTGCCCCCAACTTTTTGCCCTGTGTTTTAGCTGGTTTTGGACATAGTCGACCTGGGACCCTGCCAATCAGGACCCCAGGCCTACTGCTCTCTCTTTAAAATGGATTCCATGTACCCTAGGTGCATTTCCAATTGGTACTGGGCCACCTTATCAGACCCTGTAACTCAGGGCGTAGGTGTACCCAGGGCCGTCAGGGGCTGCAGCATGTATTATGCCACCCCTGGCTGGCCTCCTAAATTTGACACAACTGGCTGCACGACAGCTGGGGCGAAGACGTGTAACCACCCTTCGCTTTAGGTATAGTAGCTCTATATCTAACCATACAATGGACACCCGAGTTCCTATCAGTCACTCCTATGGCAGGCCTTAACGATCCTGAAGGCAGAGTGCGTGGGCTCGTGTGAGCTAGGTTCAGGCCCGAGCCGAGCCCGGTTGCAGCTTGCGGAATCAAGACCCAATAGCTGTTCCATGATAACGCGTACCATATCGGTAACTCCGGTGTCGCGTTATCCAGGCATGTCGAGTAAGGTGTCATACGAATCGGGGTGCTGCCCTCTCACCAATGCTGGCGACGAGGTTAGCATCCCACCCTTCTAGAGGGACACGACATGTACGTAACTGTGAACCCCGGTTAAAGTTAACTGAAGCCTCAGCTCCACAAAATGGATGCTGCCACCACAGACACGAGTCTGACCTCCTGCTGCTGGGAGTCCTTCCAGCGAGGAGCACTTGGACAAAGGGTTTCCTGTCGAGGGCGGTGTTCGCACCGTCCCAGACAGGGTTTGTGTATTCTGGGTAGGTAGGGCTTTGGCGAGAAGGTGACTGCGGAGTGGCACCCCGGTGCTCACTACGCATCTGCCGGTTAGAACCAGTTCCAGGGGCGACAGCCCTGGCCTGGGGAAAGTCCGGCAGGGGAGAGGGGTGTAACTACCCCCCTTCCTGGTCCCACCCTTAGGGCAGGACCTAGTCATGTACCCACCCCTTTCTTTAGAATAAAGACCGGAGCGGGGACCCTTCCAAATTAGAGCATCTTTGATTCAAGAACTACTTTCTACGAAAGGACATTCAAGACTCTTCTCAAGATTTCTCCCTTGTGACTAAGGAGTAGTCACCCTGCATCAGCGGGCACCAACTAAGAACTCTGCGGTTTGCTGTAAGTCCTTCCTCAAGGAATCCGACGGCCCAGCTCGACGAGAACCGGCTTCCCTGGCACCTCTGACCTCTACCCACGTCATCAGCTCAGCTGTGATCTGTGGGTGCGACGAGACCTCGAGGGACCGGCCATCATCAGAACCTGCACGCTCTTAAAACCAGCACGACCATCGAGGTAACTCTCTGGTGAGTGCTCTGGGGTCCGAGAAGCCCCGACCCTGAGCCGCTCCAGCACCGAAGTGCAGTCTCCCAGCATCTCCACGATCTGCGTGGGGCCCTTCTGCTCGCTGCTCAGCACGTTGTCTGGTCACTAGCCGCTGGCTTGTGCCCTTCTGTGACGACATCCGAGAATCATCACTGCTGGTCTGGTTGCTCCAGACTGGCCCTTGCTTCCATCTTTGCGGGAAGTACCCCGGACCCTCCTGGTCCACTCAAGACGCCATCTTAGGCCCACCACGTGGCCCTGAGATCTGCCAAGGCTTGTTGCCCCATCCTGGGCCCAGCGACGCCGACAGCATCATCCTTCGTGGGACAGCTCGCACCTCCACCGTGGTCGCCGACAACGCCTCCTGGTCCGTGAGACTGCAGAGCCTAGCGTCGCCCACTCACCTGGTCGAGGTGACGGCCAACCGGTGCCTTCCTGGTACCTTCTGACTACTGGCTAGTAGTACGAACTTGGTCCCCTCTGCTTTCAGGTTTCATCAATCTCCGATCCAGGCTTGGATCTCTACGAACTATTCAGCACTGGTCGCCGGCCAGCAACTCCTTTTCTTCCGGCTCCTGGCTCGTCAGCGAAGACCCCGACGCCTGTAAGACTTGTGCAGCCGCAGCCCTCGTGGCTAGGTAACTCGGCATTTCGGTGCCTGCATAGCCTCCTTACTCTAGGGTCCTGAGTCCCTCGCTTCCGACTTGCCTTATCGGGTCCGCCCGAGACCTTAATCTTTCCGTGTCCTCGGACACTTGTTTTAATTGTGCACTTGAAGTATTTGCTAAAGAGATTTGGTTTGTGCTTAGTACCCTGTCCTCATAAAGAGTACAGGGCTGTTGTGATTCTTAATAAATATACTGTTTATTTTCATAACACTTGTGTGGAGTCCTTTCACTGGGTGTTCAAGGGGTACATGTGTGGTAAACAGCTGGCTTAACGCGCCCTCTCGAGTCTTTAGCCTTAGACTGCTCGTATCCACGCTACTAGGATAGCTGGTCTATAGGTTGACTTACAACCAAACACCATAAGGGTCGTTGGAACGATACATAGCGGTCGCTAGAATAGCGAACGTTGCATATCGGGCCAACTTCTCACAGGCTTCAATGCAGTTTTAGGGAAAGAACATAGGCCCTGAATACCTGATTAGCAGGAGTCAAGGGCACACTCAAAGCACATCAGCAATTCAGCAAAAAGTGGGGGCAACCATGAAGAAAAAGGGCACTTTGTGACTGGCTTTTCGCCGAACCGGATGACCGCATGGAGACTGGTGTAATTTTCACCAATATACTTTTCTGAGCCTGTGAACTAATACAAACCATATGTATGGATATACACAGCGTGCAAGATAATAATTTTATTAATGAATTTCTGAATTGACACTACCTATACATGGTAACCTACATAGTTTTCAAATTAATTGGTACAACATATTGGCAACACCTACATGAATAAAAATATTTTACACTTTAAGCCCTGAAGCAGTCCGATCAAGGACGAAACGCGTTGGCGGTTGCAAATTTTAACATGAATAAAGAATGCATTTAAACAACGCAAGATCCTATTGATTCTTTCTTGGGAAAACAACTGTTTACCACAAATTTATTGTATTATATTTGGTCCATTTATGACATGTATATGCATTTAAATCTTTGAAAGAGTGTAGGGCTGCGTTTGTGCTACACTTTCTCACTGTAACTCGTTCCTCATATTGATCTCATCCGTTTACAAACTTCTTGGGTATACGTTTCCCATTTGGTGCCTCAATGTGTTCCTTTAAAAGGCATCAGGACAGTGTCGGCTTGTCTTCAAATTTTTCTTTTGAGTTTGAAATTTAAAGCATAGTGTTACTACTATGATATTTTCTTACAATAACAATTTCTCCATAATAAGTCCCAAGATGTTGGGAATGAAATGAGTTGGCTGACTTAAAAATCAATATACTAACTGTACCATAGAAGAAAGTTTAATTCATTTTTAATTAAAAGAAGCATTTGAAGAACAGCTATATAACTGATTCATAAAGGCTCAGTTTTCAAACTGCATGTATCTTGAGTGCAACCCACTTGTCATATAATTATTGCACTTATTCTAAACTGTCTTAATATAGTTGAATTTGAGGGCCTTTTGCAGCTGGGTCCTGTTTGGGATTTGACCCTGTACTTGACGTTAGATGTTTTGAAACTAATTTGATGTGCTGTGATGACTGCTACGGCTACTGTTTGTGAATTGCCCATTATCTACTGTGGAGGTTCTTTAAGCAAAGGTGTGGGCCATTCCCTTTTTCATATGGTGTCCTGTACTATATCTTTTCCTCAGCAAGACAGATCCCTCAATACTCACAGCTGTTGTTGAGCCTGTGTGAGACGTTGCAGGATGAGGCAGTTGCACTGCTGGATCAGACACGCCACGAGCTCAGCACCGAAGAGGCTACAGAAGACAAGGATTCCATGGAGACGGACGACGGGCTGCGGCTGAAACACACGGACCAGCGTGATGGGGTAAAACATAAAGAGATTCTCCAGGCGCCAGCTCTGCATGTTTCCACTTTTTAGACACTGTCATTAACAATGAGAGTTTGAGCAGACCTCCCGACCGCCCTTTCCAGCCTTCCTCCTCTCCTACCATCTCAAGTGGCCTGTCTCTCCTTGTCACTTTTGTTTCATCCTAAGTGATCATTACTGCCATCCATGAGTGCCTTGCTTCTTGACCAAATATAATTGCAGGTCTTATCTTTAGACATTGTCACATAATTAGTTCTCCATTCGTTCCCCAACCTCTGCTTGCATTAACTGATAAGGTTACCCATTTTCAGTTCCTACTGACCTGAAGATGTTACCTGGTTTTTACCTCTTGTAATAAAAAAAAGTTGCAGGTAAACACTAAAAATTGGCGAGGTTGTTCGTTCATTCGGATGGATGAGTAATCCAATCTGAAATCCTTAATTTGTAACCAATATTGTGAACTAAGTTCATTTAAATGCAAGTCCGAATAGTTTGGTTTCCTATGGTGTTCGTACCTCATATGGTTTAGTTCAGATCTCTGCTTTGGACTGAGGGTGTTCCAGAGCCTGGAACATAGCAAGTCCTGTGATCTGCCACCTGCGTTTCATTCTCCTGAGCGATCCTTGTCGATTGGTCAAACACTGAGCAAAGTCCTCAGGCTGGTGGGGCATAGTGAAGAGATGGATTTGACCTTCTACTGTCTCCTCATTTAGAATCCTGCACCCTGTTTGTACATTTTCCCTTGTTCTGATTTTTATTATTTTACTCAATTATTTCATGCTTATCATTATTTCACATTTGTATTCCATGTTTCACCAGCATTGGATCCCATAAATATCTTTAGAAAAGTCCTAAGCCAATCAGGTGAAGCACATTGAATCGACAGGCCACGTCACCATAATCCCAATTTCTAAAGACGCGTGTGAAGGGAGTTCCACTGAGCTCTGCTAAGTCCACTTCTAAGTCCATCTGCTGCTTATATTTGCTTCGTAATCCATTTTTATCCCATCCAAAAACAGCCTCCCGTCTTCAGTTAGTAGTTTTAGGAGAGTGAACAGACAATGTCTGATTCTTCTGATGCCTTTTCAGACTTTTTAGGCTCTATGGAAAGCGAAGTCTCAGTTCTGAGGATCATATGTACATATATGAAGTGCATCCATTGCTTGCGTCCATTCCACAAGGCCATGAACTTACAGGATATGTCAGACATTTTCAAGTAAAGCCCTCCGTGTCAAAGAGGGTGTGCTGTTGTTGTGGCTTCAGAAGTACAAATTCAAAGGTATCCTTTCCTCTGGAGAGGATTCCGATCGCTCATTACACATTCCAAAGAAACCCTCGAAAAGGGGTTCTTTATAACATAAATGGACCACCAAGCCTCCTTCAGATAAAATTCTTTCAACCTCTACAGAGCCCTCTAAAAAAAATCCTCAGAAAAGTGGATAAGAAAACTACCAGGTATCAAAGTCCATCTTTTAGAGGCAATAGTTACTATAAAAAAACTCACCCTGAACCAACCACAGGCAGACTAAGGTCTGAACCGTCTAAATCATTAAAGAAAGAATCTACAGAACAGGCCTAAAGATGGACTAATCCTTGGATAACAACACTGTTGATAGAAATGGAGTTCACCTCATCCAAAAAAAGAATCGCATAGACCACCAGAAATCTGTTCTCAAAGAAACTTGATTTGTCACAGTAACTGATGTCATTAAAGACCCTGACCACACCCATTATTCTGAGTGGTAAAGACTTAAAAGCTCACTCTGTTGCCTAAGCTCACCTCTCCAAGTGAGGAATACTCATTTCCACCTCAGAGGCTTTTAGATATGAAGGACTTAAAATATGAATACCTTTTTTTACCTTTCCTGCAGTTCGGCACAACAGTATGTCTAGCACTAGGGCACATTGTCTGATGGATACATGTACCTGCAGATTCTTCACCTCTTGAATATCCCTTGCACCCGCATCCACAGAACCTTCCTTGAAAGCTGCCCCACGTTGACGGGTATCGAAATGCACATGGCTCCGCATGCATTGTAACATAGGGGTCCCTCTCAGGCCATAGATCATAGGTGTCAAGCTCATGTAATCAATTTACTCAAAAAGCAGATAAATTGTCTTAATCATTCATTTATCTTTTGAGAGACACATTTTACATGGAACAAACATCCACAATTATGTTTACGTCAAAGACCATACATTAATTTAGACAAAACACCAACAGAAACAAATAATGTCTACATACTACAAAGAATAAAAAGGAACATTCTTAACCTTATAAACATAGAATCATCACAAAAAAAGGGGACCTACTGTACAGTGCATGTAACCCTATTGGCCTGCTGTGCCGCTTATTTGGATAAGTGTCCAAGCTTTTCTTTTTATGTAATCAGGACCTATTATAGGTACTCTCGACACTAAACTACTGAAGGGTCAAGGTGAGGTCCGAGGGTAGTTGTACATATTCTTGACTCAGCCATGTGAATTAAGCTTGTGTATTCAGTGCTGTTGCACATTGACTTTTGGCATGGTGTCTCTTGGCCTCACGGAATATGTGCCAACATGTTTCGACCTTAGTTGTCAGACCAAGGGCAGTGTTTCAAACGAAGGTCTTCCTCAGGACTGGAGACTTATGAAGGACACTTGGAGTTCCTGATCATGTGTATCAGAACCGCAGATCTGAAAGAGACACGTTAGTGATAGATTCCTTACCTTAGAATATCCCAAGGCGTCAGACTGGATCCGGAAACTTTTGCGTAGCAGTACCCTTGCGTGTCGGTAGGCGTCGTCTGCGGCTCCGCGTCCGTCGTCGGCGTCGTGGGCGCCGTGATGACGTCGTCGGAGTACTTAGACGCCGCCTCCGCGTGCTGACTTCAGTTCTTTTTTCCGTGGCAGCCAGCGCAGATCTGGAAAGAGCAGCTACCCTAGTCACTTTTTGACTAAGTTTTTTGGTGATCTTTTGATCCATTTCGAAGTCTGTACGACTCAGACGGTGCCTGTAGGGATGCCCGGCTTCAAGCATTGCGACGAGTGCGACCGTACCATGTCGGTCACGGATCCCCACCGCCTGTGCCTGACGTGTTTGGGCATCGACCATGACGACGAGGCCTGCCCCGACTATCGGGCCCTTTCGAGGAAGGCCAGGCGGGAGCTGTCCCGCAGGCGGCTCGAACTCCGGCAGTCGGCCCCGCGCCGTGTGAGGTCCCGGTCCCGGTCCCACGGGAGGTCGAGGGACAGGTCGCAGGGACGGAGCCGTCACAGCTCCGGGAGTCGGCACCACTCCTCCGGGTCCAAGTCGTCAGGTAAGAAGCATAAGAAGTCGAAGAGACATCATCGCTCTTCTGACTCCCCCCCGACGCTCGCACGACGCGGCCGGGGGTTCGGGTGACACCGCCCACTCGGCTCCTCGGGAGTCGCGGGCGCCGTGTTCGGCCCCATACCCTCCGGTCCCTGGGCTGAACGCGACGCCGGAGGAGATTAAGCGTTTCCTCATGGCCATGAGGTCCCTTTCTCCTCCGACGGGTTCCGCGGCGCCTTCGGGCCCAGCGAACCTGTCTGGGGGCCCTAGTGGGTCGGGGGCTTCGACGCCGCCGGCGCCTCAGGGCCCTACGATCCCGACACCGCCGGTGCCCTCGGGCCCGGCGCCGCAGAGTCCAGCGGCACATGCGCCGCTGGACCCTCATCGGGCTCTGGATCGTCACCGGTGGACCTTACGACCCCCCCCCCCGACGTCGGTCCGTGTGGTGTCTCCTCCGGTGTCGTCCTCGGGCGGCGCCGTCCCCGATGCCGATCTTGACGCCGTTTGGAGATTTTAGCTTCTACGAACCGACCTCATACAATTACGACCCTGAATCTCAGGAGATGAGGGATGAGGAGGATTGGGAGGGGTCTGAGGACCCTCTGACCAGGGAATGTCAGTCTACCATGGACTGGGCAGGAGACCTTGAGGATGCCAGTGGCCTGGACACCTCTCCAGGCACTGGATTTGTCTCTCCTCCTACCGTGGCTTCGGAGGAGGGAGCTACCTATGGTGTGGTGTTGACGAGGGCGGCCAAGTCCTTGCGCCTTGAGCTCCCCGTCGCGGCCCTGACGACTAACCTCCTCACTGAGGTCCTTAAGCCGCAGTCATGCTCCATGGAGCCTCTGCTGCCGTTTAATGAGGCCTTGACGGACTTTCTTTTGGGCACTTGGTCCAGGCCAGCTACGGGTTCGCCCGTAGATAGGAACGTGGCCAGACGCCACCGCCCGGCTCCGGGCGACCCATGTTTCCTGTCCTCCCACCCCAACCCCGAGAGTCTGGTCATCCAGGCCTCTAATTCCCAGACCGCATTCCCGACGGCCCCGCCGGACAGGGAATCCAAGAGGTACGAGAACTATGGCAAGAAGATCTTCTCGTCCCTTAGTTTGGGACTCCGGTCTTCCAACACCGCATGCCTCTTGGGCCGCTACACCCACACTCTGTGGGAGATGGTGGCAGAAGTGCTTCCAGAGTGCCCGTTGGAGGTACGGGCCAAACTCGGCCAAGCTCTTGTGGAGGGCCGGGACGCAGCCAAGTATTCCATCAGGTGTGGGCTGGACACTACTGACTCGCTGGGCAGAGCGATGGCTACAACGGTGGCGGTAAGACGCCACGCCTGGCTGAGATCCGCCAATTTTTCGGCAGACGTCATAAACACTCTTATGGACATGCCGTTCGATGGCCGTCGCCTCTTTGGCGACAAGGCAGACCACGCGCTTGAGCGCTTTAAGGACTTCAGAGCTACGGCCAAGCAAATGGGTGCCTTTCGCTCCTTTCGTGGCCAGGGAAGGGGCGCCCCCAAACGTGCCGCCAGCCACTCGCCGCAAACTGTCGTCCAGCGCGGCCGTGGAAACCGCCGGGGACCCAGGCGGAGTCAGTCCACACCTGCCCCCGCGGCATCCACCTCTAAACCCTCCTAGTCCGTGCTTTTCGGCCCATGTGACGCCAGTGGGAGGCAGGGTTCTCCATCACCTCTCACTGGCGCACTGTCACTTCGGACAGGTGGGTGCTGCAGATCGTCCGGAGGGGCTACTCCCTCCCCTTCGAGACGACCCCTCAAGCCATGCCACCGCAACACCACCGCATATCGGGGGATCACTTGCGGCTCCTGCAGGAGGAAGTTTCGGCCCTCTTGGCCAAGGGGGCCATCGAGCGCGTTCCTGGGCCAGAAGTAGGACGTGGTTGCTACTCCCACTACTTCCTGGTACCCAAGAAGGGCAAATGGGGCCTATGCCCTATCTTGGATCTGAGGAACGTCAACGGCTTCCTCCGGAAGGAGAAGTTCAAAATGCTGACACTGGCTCAGGTCTTAGCTGCCCTAGGCCCAGGAGACTGGATGGTAGCGTTATACTTGCAGGACGCGTATTTCCACATCCCCGTCCTGCCGGCCCACCGGCGTTACCTGCGGTTCACAGTAGGCCACAAGCACTTTCAGTTTACCGTGCTCCCCTTCGGCCTTACCAGCGCCCCACGGGTGTTCACGAAGGTGATGGCGGTGGTCGCAGCTCATCTGCGCAGGTTAGGGGTGTCAGTCTTCCCCTAACTAGACGACTGGTTGTTGAAGGCGGGCTCGCCCCAGACAGTCGTCAGCCACCTCCAGGCTACGGCGGATCTCCTGCACCAGCTGGGATTATCCATCAATGTGCCGAAGTCACACCTGTGCCCCTCTCAGAAGCTCCTTTTCATCGGAGCGGTTCTCGACTCGGCGCAGTTTTGGGTTTACCCGCCCGAACAGCGGGTTCGGGATATACAGGCTCTGATTCCGATCTTCGGGCCTTTATCCCGAGTTTCGGTCAGGTTGACGCTACGGCTTCTGGGGCTGATGGCCTCCTGCATCCTTCTGGTGCATCACGCACGGTGGCGGATGCGGGCTCTACAGTGGGACCTGAAGTTTCAGTGGGCCCAGCATCAGGGCAACCTGTCCGACCGTGTCCTGATCTCGGAGGGCACTGCGAGACAGCTGCAGTGGTGGCTCACGGACCGCGATTGGGTCGACGGCAGATCCCTCTCCCTTCCCCAACCGGAGCACGTAGTTGTGACGGACGCGTCCCTCCAGGGCTGGGGAGGCCACTTGGGAGAGGCGTAGATCAGAGGACTCTGGTCTCCGGCGGAGTCCCGGCTCCATATCAATCTGTTGGAGCTGCGGGCGATTCATCTGGCACTGAAGGCATTCCTCCCGTCTGTCCGAGGGAGTGCTGTGCAAGTGTTCACGGACAGCACCACCGCCATATGGTACTGCAACAAACAGGGCGGAGTGGGGTCGTGGACCCTTTGCCCGGAGGCTCTGCGCCTCTGGCAATGGCTGGAACATCAGGGCGTGACTCTGGTGGTTCAACACCTGGCAGGTTCTCTGAACGCCAGGGCAGACGAACTCAGCCGTCGGTGCTCGATGGATCACGAATGGCGTCTGCACTCGGACGTGGCGCAAGGCCTCTTTCTGCGACGGGGAGAGCCTTGGTTAGATCTATTCGCCACTGAAGAGAACGCGCAATGTCATCAGTTCTGCGCGTTGGAATTTCCAAGGCGGCCCTCGCTCGGAGACGCTTTTCGTCGCAAGTGGAGCTGCGGTCTGTTGTACGCCTTTCCGCCTATACCACTTCTGCCCAGAGTGCTGAAGAAGATCAAGCGCGACCGGGCACAAGTCATCCTTGTGGCTCCGGACTGGGCACGAAGGTACTGGTATCCCGAGCTACTCAATATGTCAGTCGATCCCCCGGTTCGTCAGCCTCTTCAGGAGGACCTTCTGTCGCTGCAGCAGGGGACGGTCCTCCACCCGAACCTGTCCAGTCTCCACCTCCATGCTTGGAGATTGAGCGGCGACAGTTGAGGCCATTTGACTTGCCTCCTGAAGTTTGCAACATCATTCTGGCAGCCAGGCGTCCCTCCACAAAGTCGGTATACGCCTGCAGGTGGAACAGATTTGTGGCATGGTGCACAGCAAAGGCTGTGGATCCCCTCAATGCCCCTCCTTCTGAGGTTCTCCTCTTTCTTCTCTCTCTTGCCCAGCAGGGCCTTGCTCTGGGCACTGTCAAGGGCTATCTTTCAGCTCTTTCAGCCTTTCTGAGGCTGCCTGACCAACCTTCTTTGTTCAAGTCCCCTATCGTTAATCGATTCCTGAAGGGCATCACTCATACCTTTCCTCCTGTTCCCTTCATGATGCCTCAGTGGGACTTGAACCTGGTTCTTACGTTTCTGATGTGCGCTCCCTTTGAGCCACTTCACAACTGTCCTCTTCGCCTTCTTTCCTTGACTGCCTTCCTGGTAGCCATCACCTCTGCCAGGAGAGTGAGTGAGCTCCAGGCTCTATCTTGTAAACCTCCTTTCCTTTCAGTCCATCCGGACAAGGTTGTGTTACGGACAAGGCCCTCCTTCCTACCCAAGGTAGTCACGGCCTTCCACATTGGGCAATCCATCACATTGCCCACCTTCTTTCCGCCTCCGCACCCCTCGAGAGAGGAGGAGCGGCTCCATCGTCTGGACCCAAAACGTGCGCTCTCAATTTATCTGAATCGCACACAACAGTTCCGGGTGGATGATCAACTCTTTGTTGGGTACGCGGGCGCTAAGAAATGAAAAACGGTGCACAGGCGGACAATCTCCCAGTGGATTATCTTGTGCATCCAGGCATGTTACTCCTTGGCTAAGAAGGAACCCCCTGTTGGGCTGAGGGCTCATTCCACTCGAGCCACAGCCACTACAACTGCCTTGTGCCGAGGTGTGCCCTTGCAGGACATTTGCCAGGCGGCTACGTGGGCCTCGCTGCACACGTTTGCAAGACACTATTGCCTGGACAGTCAAGTCCGGAGGGACGGCTACTTCGGCCGTTCCGTCCTCCAGGACTTTCTGGTGTGATTGGTTCGCAGACCCACCACCACGGGGATGGTATTGCTGGGGTATCTATTCTAAGGTAAGGAATCTATCACTAACGTTTCTCTTTCAGATGCACAAGTTACTACTTGTGTAACGATATACCTGTAAGAGACATTAGTTAGTGATAGATTCCTTACCGACCCACCCATCCTCCCCGTTCTGCGAACCGATATCTAGGGTTACGGTCATCCCCTTTCAGGGCCCTAGTTTCATGGCACCAGTGTTGGTTTTTGTCATGGCTCTGCGCTTCTGGCGCGGAAAAGCTGTGGCTAAGAACTGACGTCAGCACGCGGAGGCGGCGTCTAAGTACTCCGACGACGTCATCACGACGCCGACGATGGACGCGGAGCCGCAGACGACGCCAACCGACCCGCAAGGGTACTGCTATGCAAAAGTTTCCGATCCAGTCTGACGCCTGGGGATATTCTAAGGTAAGGAATCTATCACTAACTAATGTCTCTTACAGATATATCGTTACACAAGTAGTAACTTGTGCTTTAGAGTGAGCCGAGTCCGAGGTGGAATCAGGAGTCAGAAGGCTTCCCTTGTTTGGCCTCAAATTTTCCTTATGTCCCTTATTGTTGAGGACAATGAGGGATGTATCTTAGGCGTGCCTTTTTGAAGTTTTCTATCTTCTTCTGTGTGTTCCGTCTTTACTCCCAGGGGGACAGGCACTTCCTATTTCTTTTATGGCGGTTCGCCCATCTCCGCACGCAGCACCTTATGACATCACTGTAGCTTCAAGAAGCCCCCGTCAGCGTGCTGACATCCGTTCCCCTTTTTTCACGCCTTCGAAGAGTAACGGTTTCTGTATGGCAGTCCATTAGGAGATCGTCTAAGTCTTTCAGCCTATTTTATTGTAACAATGTCTCCACCATGAAGATCGGGGTTTAAACCTTGTAAGGACTGTGAGGGTCAGATGTCTTTTACTGACCTTCGTGATATTTGCCTTTGGTGCATTGGGTCAATATCTTCATAATTAACCAGGATGTACTGTTGGTTCCATTGTGCTGTATGATAAAGCCTGGATGGGCATGTCTGTAGCATTTGAAGCGTGGAATTAAGTTGCCTCCGTTACGAATTAAAAAAGAATGAAGAACAAGGAATAAATGACTTGCATGGAGAAAAATCCGATTTTAGTTTTCATTCAAGTAATAACGCTGTGCAGCTTGTGACTAAATGAAGCACTGCTCCAACCTGTTTTGGAACTTTAAAGAGGGGCATGCATCAAGCGAGCACACGCAACTTCTTGCCTCAAGCATTAATCATGCTGAAATTGTGATAAATTGGTGGGCATGGACTTATTTATTTGTGATATTGTCTATTTTTGTCCTGTCGTCTCTTTGCACTCAGATGTCGAACGAGAATATAAAAACAAAATGCCATCTAGTCACGGAGGCTCACTGGGGACCTGGAGCTATATTAAACATCAAAGAATCCATTTATAGCATCAAAATATGAAATTAACAAATGGAGGGGATTGTTTCAATAATAAATTTGCACCTAACTAATGTATTATAGTTTATAAGTGTATTTGTAAGTTACTGTTCATATCTTTGTTTTTTAAGAAAAGCACTTGCAGGATTGGGACTCGTTTTTCTATGCTTTTTTTCAGCTCACCTTTTGGTTTGTCAATATCAGTCACATGGTTGGGTTTAATTTAATGGATTGCACCTGTGCTGATTCTAACGGGTTCAAAACACGCAGTTTATCTGGTGAACTACTTTGGTGGTGCAAACGTGTACTAAGCAACCTGTTTCAGCACTGAGAAAGGGAAAACATTACCTTTACATCTGAGGCATAATAAGTTTGAAATTAGGTGTTCGAGGCATATGAGCTGCAGATACTACACTATGCATTAGATTTCCACCTGGTGTTGGGTTCGGATGATTGCATGTTGTTGTCGTCTTGGAAGAAGTCTTTTGTAGTCACGAGATAGGTGAATCCTCCCTTGGATGATAGTGCACATGGGCATCGGCTCCATCCTTAGATTGTTTTTTTCCGCCACTGGGTTCAGATGAAAGTTTTCCGCTCCGGCTATAAAAAGACTTTTCAAGCACTTCGAAGCGCAAAAAACTTCTCAAAACTCATCAAACTAACTTTGATACCGACTAACATAGTTTCGATTCCATCAGCTCGATTCCGGTCGTCGACGCGGGCCGTTGGGCCTATCCAGGCCGTGAGGCCTACACCTCATGGAAAGGACGCCATTTAAGAAATGCCCCGGGTGTGGAGCAAAGTTTCCACGCAGTGACCACCACGAGCTCTGCAACCTGTGCTTATCGCCAGAACACGACGAATCCAGCTGTACAGCCTGGGCGTCCTTTTGATCCTAGAAAACCATCAGAGATCGGAGGGCCCGTCGACACGACATGCAGAGATCAGTTCCGGAACCAGTGGATATCTTCGACAAAGAGGTTCTGCTCGTTCCCGAAGAAGATTCAGATGATCTCCAGATCGTATTAGAGGCAGACGACTCAGATGACTCCATACCATCGGGTCAGCGCGTGAGTACTACTGCCCCTGCACTACACACAGCACCCAGATCGAAGGCAAAGGTCAACACTCCGCCTCCGGGGCCCAGTCGCGACCGAAAAACCACTTCTACAGCTCTGCGCTCGAGCCCGGCTCCGAAGAAGATAACTAAGCCTTCCGGTACCTCGGTACCAAGCAAGCCGCATGTGCCGATCCCACCAGCTCCCTCGGCACCGAAACCGAAAGAAGTCTCGGCTCCGAAACCGTCGACTTCTAAAGAAAATGGTACGAAGCCAGCGTCCGAAGCCACAAAGCCGATGAGACCAGCTTCCATTCCGAAGATATCGTCTTCGGTGCCGAAACCAAAAAAGCGTACGACACCGAAAACAACACCCTCGGTGCCGAAAGCTACGCCAAAGGTTCCTCAAACAGAAGAACTTTTCCAGCCAGATCCTGTGCAAAAGATCTACATCGACCCTAAGACAGGTCAGGTGTCCACCATACCACATTAGAAGAGGGAGGCAGATGAACCATCCACTCCTGTGGTTCCTGAGAAGGAGGACTCTGCCACATCCTCTAAGCACCCTTCTTCACCTATACTTTCTTCTCCTTCATCTCCTGCTCCTCTTAACAATCCACCACAGATTTCTCCTTCACATTCTCCTCTTTTATCTCCACACTCACCTCAAAATGATGATGATTTGTATTTTGTATATTGGATTTGTAGAGCGCCTTATCACCCAGGGGTCTCTAAGCGCTTAGCAGAGGGTGGACACGTTGTTAGGGGAGCAAGCTAGATGGTGCCCCATGCCTCCTGAAACAGCACGGTTTTTAGCTTTTTCCTGAAGGGCAGCAGACTTGTTTCTTTGCGTAGGCTCCCTGGCAGTTTATTCCATGCACTGGGAATTGTGTAGGAAAAAGTGCGCCCTTCTAGAGAGGACAGTTTAAACCGTGGGCAGACCAACAGTGCAGCATCTACTGATCGTAAATTCCTGCTAGGGGCGTACGGAACAAGACGTTCCATAATGTATTTAGGGGCTTGCCCGTACAAGGCTTTATGCGTGATGCATAGGCCCTTGAACTTGGCCCGCTGTTTCACCGGCAGCCAATGGAGTTTGCGAAGAAGGGGGGTAGCATGAGTCCTTCTTGGTTTATTGAAGATGAGCCTGGCCACGTCATTCATGACTATCTGGACTCTGTTCATCAGTTTTTTAGGGGTACCTACATACAGAACATTGCCGTAGTCCACACGTGCCAGGATTAATGCTGATACTGCTCTTCTGAGTGTGTCCGCCGTCAGAATGGGGGAGAGTTTACGCAGTTGTCTCATTAGGCCCACACAGGTGCCCACTACAGCTGAGACCTGGGCTGACATAGTGAGGTTGGCATCTAAAACTATACCTAGGCTCTTGACTGTTTCTGCAGGTACTGGGGAGTTCCCTAATTCAGTGGTCACAAGAGGTCGCTCCAAGGGCTAGATGTTGTCGTAATTGCAAGCACCTCAGTCTTGTCAGGATTAATCTTTAATGAGTTGGCCGTCATCCAATTGACGGTAAATTTCAGGATGTTTTGCAATTTCTGATAAGCTGTTGGAGAGTTGCCGATTTGGATGATGATCTGCGTGTCATCAGCGTAGTTGTATATATTGCAGTCCATCTGATTTAGTGATGAAATGAGGGGCTGCAGATATGCATTAAACATCAAGGGTGACAGGGCCGAGCCCTGTGGGACTCCACATGTGATCCTTGCTACCTCTGATACTAGGTCATCCAGCTGTACTCTCTGAACCCGTTCGCCAAGGAACGAGGTCAGCCAGGCATGGGCTGTGCCCTGGATACCGAAATCCCACATCCGCGACAGTAGTAGGTCGTGTTTGACCGTATCAAATGCCGCGGAGAGGTCTAACAGCACCAGGGCACAGGGATCTTTATTATCTGCTTTAAGTCTCAGGTCGTCCAGCACGGAGAGCATGACCAATTCCGTGCTATTATGGGACCTGAATCCGGCCTGGTTGGGTTCCAACAGGGAGTTGTTCTCAAGATGATGTGAGAGGCTGGGCAGCACATGCTGCTCCATTATTTTGGCTAAGAAAGGTAGTTGTGAAATGGGCCTGTATTTTTTTAAGATCTTGGTAACTGCTCCTGCCTTTTTTAAGAGAGGGATCAGTCGGGCTCCCTTGAGGTTGGAAGGGACCTGTGTGGATGTGAGTGAGCTGTTCAAGAGCGACAATATGTCGTCCTCTAGCCCTGCCCAGGCTTGTTTGTAAATCCTCGGGGGGCATGGGTCCGCCGGTGAGCCTGATTTGACTCGACCCATCACTGTTTTCAAAGTTTCTTTAGTGAGTAAGGGTAGTGAAGTTAGGGGGTGGGTGACTGTAGGGGTAGGTTTTAGAGTGATCCCCAGGCAGTCCAGTCTGGGGGTGTTCTCGATTTCTGTCAGGAGGTCAGATATCTTGGTGGTGAAGAAGGACTGAAATTTATTGCAGTCTTCTTGCGTGAAGGAGGGGGGCTGTTCCTTGTTTTTCCTCAATTCTGTAAGGACTTTGAAAGTTTCTTTCTGGGGATTGAGCGCAGTCGCAATTCTGCTTTCATAAAACTCACCTTTCCTGGCCCTAAAAGCTTGTTTGTAAATGGTGAGCTCTTTAACATACAAGGCTTGGGTATTGGGATCATACCCCTTTCGCCAGGCTCTCTCGCTCCGGCGCAGGGAGCGTTTCAGGAGCCTCAGAGCGTCATTGAACCAGGGGGCACCTTTCCCTTTATCTCCGATTTTTACCCTTCGTGCAGGTGCCACTGCCTTGATGGCATTTCCCAGTTTTTGTGACAGTTTGAGGCTGGCCATCTCAACGTTATCCTCTGGTAGTATGTTAAGGTGAGAGGGTTTCTCTAGTGCGGATAATAGAGTATCAGTGTTGATTGAATTCCACCTTCTCACAACCTGCCACTCGGCGGTGGGGATTACTCTTTGCCCCGGGAAAGCTAATATACCCTGCAACAGGTGATGATCCGACCATATGCAGGGCGAGATGGTGATAGGGCTTAGCACCGGGACAGATGTCCAAATCAGATCCAATGTGTGACCTTTCTTATGTGTTGAACCTGTCACTATCTGGGTTAGTTCTAGTGCGGTCATAGCTTCTTCTAACTGTTTAGACGTTGCGTCTTTAGGGGACTCCTCCCAGTGGAGATTGAAATCTCCCATTACCACAAGACCCTCATACCTTGTTCGAAGGTCGTGGATCACTCCCAAAAAAGGCTCGATAAAGGCTGGTGTGGTTCTAGGGGGACGGTAGACAAGGAGTATCGCCAGGCAGTTGGTGGCAGAACAAAGCTTGACTCCCAGGATGTCCGCACCCTCTAGACTTTCTGCACAAATGGTTTCCAATTTAAAAGAGTTATTATAGAAAACGGCAACTCCCCCTAGCTTCCTGCCATCATTCCTATTATGGATAGAGGCGCCGAAGTTGGGAGGGAGTGCTGCCACCAGGTCAGACATGGATGAGTCCTCTAACCACGTCTCCGTGACCCCTAATACATCCAGGTTGCCTTCTTGGAGCAAAGAGAATATCTCCAAATTGTGTTTTTGGAGGGAGCGTGTGTTGAGCAGGGCAACGCTCTGGGATGTTACTTTTCCTCTTTCCCTCCTAGAGTTAGTCTTGCTAATAAGTGGCTCGGCTATGGATTTCAGCCCCTCCTCCCGCCTAAGTGCCTCCATTGTTTGCGGACTTATGTGACCGGTTTTATTATTTAGTGCAAGGAAGGCTTCCCTGGAGTACCGCGGCCCCGGACCAGGGGTCGTGGCCCCTGGTCCCAGCCAGGCGCGGACGGGCGTAGACTGGCTTGCCTTTGGCGCGCCTTCGGCGCCGACCCGGCGCCCCCGCTGCGCCTCCTGTATAAGGGTGCCATTTTATCCACTCGAGGGCGGGAGTGCGGGCGGGGCTAAGCGCTCGATTGCTAGCCCACCAACCTTCTCCTCACTGAAAATGACCGCCCGCGTAGCCCTAACTCGGCTACGATCGAGGTGAGTGACACAGAGCAAAATGCCTTAAACCCTAATCGGTTTTGGATTTTTTCTCCCAGTGTTAAGAGCAGGTCCCGGCTTTCCGCCTCAGGATGCTGTGAATTAATGAGACTAACAGTTACTGAAGTGCGCCGGATATCTGTGCAAAATAGCAATTTGACAAAACAGATGACAAAGTTTAAAAACAATTAAAATACTGCAAACGCCTTCAAGCGCTCAGAATCGCCATCCACATACACTCGCAATCAGTGGGGAATGGTTGCTTAATTGTTTTTATCCACTCGAGGACGGGAGTGCGGGCGGGGCTAAGCGCTCGAATGCTAGCCCACCGACCTTCTCCTCACCCAAAATGGCCGCCCCACGTAGCCCTAACTCGGCTACGATCGAGGTGAGTGACACAGAGCAAAATGCCTTAAACCCTAATATCGGTTTTGGATTTTTTCTCCCAATGTTAAGAGCAGGTCCCGGCTTTCCGCCTCAGAACGCTGTGAATTAATGAGACTAACAGTTACTGAAGTGCGCCGGATATCTGTGCAAAATAGCAATTTGACAAAACAGATGACAAAGTTTAAAAACAATTAAAATACTGCAAACGCCTTCAAGCGCTCAGAATCGCCATCCACATACACTCGCAATCCTGATGATGAGTATAGTTTAGGAGGAGGGATAGACCCAGATGAGCCTTTCCCATACCCTACAGGTGACACAGTCTGGGAGTACCCAAACCCACAGGATATACAAGACATTCCTGACCCACAGTCATACCCATCAAAGCCTTCTCCCCAGAAGGTAACATTGGATTTGAGCACCTATTGAACAGAGCTGCCATTTACCACGGGGTCACCATGCACTCTGACGAGGCAGAGGAAGATTTCCTATTAGATACATTTGAGCAATCACAGAGATCTGTTCAAATTCTTCCTATGATTAAAGGGGTCATCAAACACGCTCCAGAAATTTTTAAAGACCCTGTACATACTAGGATTTTAAACCCTAGAATTGAGAAACAATATAGGCCTGCACCTGCAGATCCAACCTACATTAAAGGGCAACTACTATTGGATTCCCTGGTCGTCTCCAATGCTAGGAAAAGGGCAAACTCACAAACTTCAGGTGAGGCATCCCCACCTGACAAAGAATCCAAGGTCATAGATGCCTCAGGCAAAAGAATAGCCGCACAAGCTACCAACATATGGCGTATAGCTAATACATAAGGCCTCCTTTCCAGATATGATAGGGCTCATTATGACCACCTAGAAAAACTGCTAGACCATCTACCTGACCAATATAAGGCACAAGCAAACGACCTTATACAAGAAGGGAAACTCCTTTCTAATGTCTCTATCAAGTGCGCACTAGACGTTGCAGATACTGCATCTAGAGCTGTAAATACTAGTGTCGTACTTAGAAGACATGCGTGGCTACGCATTTCAGGATTTAAACAAGAAGTCCAAACCACTATTTTAAATCAGGCATTCAATCAAAACCAATTGTTTGGACCAGAGGCAGACACAGCTCTGGAAAAAATGAAGGATACAGACACTGCCAAATCTATAGGAGCTTTACAGTCCACACAAGTGCCTTTCGTCGCTCCTTCTACAGAGGGGGCTCCAAACAAACTGGGGCAGACAATACAACATCCTTTAAATCCAACACACAAACATCCTCTAACAAGGGATATTTTAGAGGGGGATAAAGAGGGAATAACAACAAGGGAAGAGGTTGTGGTAACAACAGTAATCAAACCTCTTCCGCTACAAAACAGTGACTTCCCTCAGCTCCCCCAACAGCATTCCACTCCTGTGGGGGGCAGATTAACTCAATTCCTGCCTGTCTGGAACTCCATCACAACAGACAAGTGGGTAAGACCGATTATCCAGTATGGCTACTGCCTAGAACTTACAGCAACCCCTCCACACATACCACCCAAACAGCGTCCAATGTCTGCAGAACACCTTACTCTACTCAAACAAGAAGTTCTGTCACTTCTACAAAAGGACGCAATACAAATAGTTCCTTTACAAGAAAGAGAAACAGGGGTTTACTCGCGGTATTTTCTAATTCCCAAGAAGGACGGGACACTAAGACCAATTCTCGACCTCAGGCCCCTCAATTATTACATACAATCAGTTCATTTTCATATGATCACTTTACAACAAGTGCTCCCACTGCTGCAACAAGGCGATTTCCTTACGACACTAGACCTAAAGGACGCCTACTTCCACATTCCTATACATCCTGCTCACAGAAAGTATCCAAGGGTTGTACTGGAAGGACAACATTATCAGTTCAAAGTCCTTCCATCCGGAGTAAGAATGGCACCACAGGTATTCACAAAGTGCCTTGCAGTGGTAGCAGCACACCTCAGGAGATAACAAATACATGTCTTCCCTTATCTAGACGATTGGCTCATAAAAGCAAAGTCATTCAATCAGTGTGTCCAACACACACATCAGACAATGCAGACATTGCACGACTTAGGGTTCACAATAAACTACACCAAGTCGCACCTCCAACCCTCTCACATACATCGGTATCTGGGGCTACAATAAATACATCTACAGCTCTAGCGTATCCTAGTCCAGCAAGGATTCAGAACATTCAAGCCTTAGTCACAATCTTTCCACAGCAACAATCTCTGCAAGCCAGACTGTTCATGAGACTTCATAGTACCATATGCAAGACTGCAGATGCGCCCATTACAAGAATGTCTAGCACAGCAATGGAACCAGGCACAAGGACAACTAACAGACCTGGTGTTGGTAGACAGCCGCACACATCGCTCTCTGCAATGGTGGAACACCAAAAACTTGACAAAGGGGCGGCCGTTCCTCGAGTCTGTTCCACAGCTAGTGCTTACAGCAGACGCATCCCTCACAGGATGGGGAGCTCATCTCCTACACCATACAACTCAAGGACAATGGAACAGTCCACAGCGATTGCTCCACATCAATCATCTAGAGCTGCTAGCAATATTCTTAGCACTCAAAACATTCCAAGTACAAGTACAGAACAAAGCTGTCTTAATCCGGACAGACAGCATGACAGCCATGTATTACATACAAAAACAGGGTGGACACACTCTCTACAACTGTCCCAGCTTGCACAGAACATTTGGAGATGGGCCATTCCACAAAACATATATATCTGTTAGCAGAGCACCTTCCAGGAGTTCACAATCAGATAGCAGATCTGTTGAGCCGGCAGACACAACAAATTCACGAATGGGAACTACATCTGCAGGTTCTTCAACCATTCTTTCACAAGTGGGGTCATCCAACATAGATCTGTTCGCCACACACGAAAACGCAAAATGCCCAACCTTCGCCGCCAGGTTTCCACACCCGCTGTCCAAAGGCAATGCGATATGGATGAACTGGTCAGGCAGATTTGCGTACGCCGTTCTGTCCATACCACTAATACAACTGATAGTACGCAAGCTCAGACAACAGTCTCTAAAACTGATCCTGGTAGCTCCCACATGGGCACGGCAACCGTGGTTCACCACACTGCTAGAACTATCTCTAGTCCCACACCAAAAGCTACGACTGACTCCATCCCTACTCACGCCGAACCATGGAGACATCAGACCCAAATCAACTGAATTTGGCGATCTGGCTACTGAAGTCTTAGTTTGGTTATCTTAACCTACCACCAGACTGTATGAACATCATTAAAGAGGCCAGGAGACCTACTACCAGAGCTTGTTATGCTGCTAAATGGAAAAGATTTGCCATTTACTGCAATAATAATCAAATTGATCCCCTGGATGCTTCTATCCAAAATATAATTTGCTACCTTCTACATTTACAAAGGTGTAACTTGGCATATTCATCCATACGCCTGCACCTTGCAGCAATTGCGGCATATTTACAGAACAGACAACATCTATCTCTTTTTAGAGTACCTGCAATTAAAGCATTTATGGAAGGATTAAAAAGAATCATTCCACCCACGTTACCACCTTCTCCAGTGTGGAACCTTAACGTGGTTCTTACAAGGCTCATGGGACCCCTTTTGAACCTCTACACAAATGTGAACTGCAATTCCTCACATGGAAAACAGCTTTCCTTATTGCGATCACCTCTCTTAGAAGAGTAAGTGAGATACAAGTGTTCACTATACAAGAACCTTTCTTACAACTCCATCGTAACAAAGTTGTTCTAAGAACTAATCCTAAATTCCTTCCAAAAGTGATTTCTCCTTTTCATTTAATTCAATATGTAGAGTTACCAGTGTTTTCCCAAAACCCTGACTCTGTAGCAGATCGAGCTCTACATATCCTAGACGTTAAAAGAGCTCTTCTCTACTATATAGATAGGACTAAATCTTTTCGGAAGACAAAACAATTATTTGTATCTTTCTCTCCCCCTCATAAAGGCAGGATGGTGGAATTGCAAGGTGGATTGTAAAATGTATACAAGTCTGCTCTCAAAAAGCAAAACGTACATTTACAGTTCCTCCTAGAGCGCACTCCACACGCAAACTAGGAGCTTCCATGGCTTTCTTAGGGAACATCCCCTTAAGAGGACATATGCAAGGCAGCAACATGGTCTACAACACACACCTTCACTAAACACTACTGTGTTGATGTGCAAGCAAAGCAGCAAGCTGCAGTAGGCCAAGCTGTTCTTAAAACTCTTTCAAACAACTGCAACAGATACAAGTGACCACCGCTAGGGGAGACACTGCTGCACAATCGATGCATAGTGTAGTATCTGCAGCTCATATGCCTCGAACGGAAAATGCTACTTACCAGTATGTATCTGTTCTTGGTATGTAGAGCTGCAGATCACTACACGTCCTCCTGCCTCCCCGGGACTTGTATCCGCTCCAGTACTCATCTTACTTAGATGCACACGCATGGACATCTTTTCGTTACTTCTACTAACTCCATCATTTCCCATCATGGCGAAAAACAATCTAAGGATGGAGCCGATGCCCATGCGTACTGTCGTCCAAGGGAGGAGTCACCTATCTCATGACTACAAAGACTTCTTCCAAGACTACAACAACATGCACTCATCCGAGCCCAACACCAGGTGGCGATCTAATGCATAGTGTAGTGATCTGCAGCTCTACATGCCAAGAACAGATGCATACTGGTAAGTAGCATTTTCCTTATGAGTTCCGTATTTTCTTTTGAGTTTGCCATGTTGCATAGTTTATAATGAGTTTGTAGGGCTACATCATGTATAGTGCAGCAATTTATACAATGTACAAGTGATGCACCTTGCACAACTCCAGACAATCCCTATGATGGCTTTAGTGGTCTTTGATGACCATAAAAAACTCTCGAAGTGGTAGCTATGGAGAGCAGCCTTCATGCTTATCTTGAAGAAGTGTTAAGCAGCTTGTTTTACCAGATTAACCTTAGGATGTCAGTTAAATGTAAGGAAACCACACAGTGTATATATAAAAATACTTGTTTTTATTACACAACACTCACTAACACATTGGTGGATCTTCTACCCGGAGATATCAACACAAATGCACAGTAATCCTTTGATTACAATAAGATAAGTAGCACAAGATACAGTGGTATCCAGGGGGAGACCAAACCATATATTAGGCAAGTCAAATGCGAGCTGCGGAAAAGGACGGTACTTAGACTAGAATACCTAAACGAGCCAGGGACACAGGAACCACCCAAGGTTAGTTCCTTTGAACCCTAATGAGGCTATGTGCACAGTGGGAACACAGCCGCATGACCAATGCAAGTCAATGGAGAAATCATGGTTGTAGTTTTGCAGAAGATAGACCCTTCCCCGAGGACTCCGAAGAATTCCCTTGGAGGATGGAAGGCTGGAGAGCCACTACATCAGTGGAAACCCCGGAGACCAGGTTACCTACACCCGAGAAGCCATGTGCATAGGGATGAAGAGATGTCAGAAACGTCTGTAGACCGCAATGGAAGACTTGGAGAAAAGTTCCTCTGGAGAAGAAGGTGAAGAAGTCCGGTGGAAACTAAGGGTGGATTCTTGAAGTGAAGAACCTGCAAGCAGAGGAGACCGAGCCTCTGCCACTCAAGAGTGACCAAGAGGCAGGGAAGATCCATGCCCACCGATGTCGGACAGTTCAAATGTGTTTTCGGTGACCTTGTCGCTGCAGCTGTGAGGACTAGGAGATGCTGAGGAAGACCAGGAGCCATGCACGAGTGGTCGAATGTTGGTGAGTAGGTGGTCAGTGTCCGGTGTGATCACCAACAAGCCTTGGTAGCCGCAACTGGTGTGGAGAGCAAAGAACGAGCAAGGTTGGGTCCAGCAAGGTCGAAGGGACTCGCCAACAGCAGGATAGTCCAAGCAGACCCGAGCAAGCCAGGGAGCCCACTGAAGCAGGAGAAGACCCTCAAGAGGAACCACAAGTCGAAGGCACAGGAGTCACAAGAGGACCTCAAGCAGCTCACCAAGAAGGAAGGCCCACAGTGCAGAGGATGCGGTGAGGACGCTGTACTTGGCAGGAAGAGATGCTGGAGCTTCCTGCAGCCCGAAGCTTCTTGTAGCCTAAAGATCTCTGGAGTGCAGAGCCAACAACCCTTAGCAACGGCAAGTCGACGCAGTACACAGGAGTTCGGTTCTAGCAAGGGATACTGGCCTCAAAATTGGCCAGGTCAGGCCTTGAGGGAGTTGCAGAACCACCACCTGTGTTGCTGAGCCTTATGAAGTCTATGCTGCGTCAGGAGCAGCAGACCGGTCAGCTTTATTGTGATAAAAACAACAAAACCCCTGCACTGGGAAATTAACAATAATGTCTGAGTGATTTCTAGTTACAGTGACATAAGTAAAATGTGCACATCGACAGTGTTTCAAAGTCAATAGATTGCAAGGTGCAGAGAAAGGAATTTCAATGAAGTAGAATTCTTGGTATAAAACACCGGTTTATTGTTCCTCTTGTACTGGCCAACACGTGTTTCATCGCAGGGAAACAGACTGCAAATCTTCAGGGCTGGGTATAGATACAAAAGACGCATTTGTATGGTTGTTTTACATGAATGAAGTGAAAAGTGGTTGGTGAACCCTTGGTGAGAAAACTGGGCATGCCATGGAGTGACATTGTGTCAAACAAGAGTGACTTGAATTCTGTTGTACGGGTGACTTTGGTGTGGGTGAATGGTGATAATGTTTCTTTAGTGAGTATACAGATTGCGTGGATATAACTTCAACAATCTAAAGCATTACTAATTCTTAAATGCAGACACACTGACCAGTGTGAGAAAATATAAAAAGTGGCGAAGTTGAACAAAAGTGTCTGTGTTTGTTATCGGGTACACACCCCAATGTGACTTGTAGTGACTTGTAGTGACTGTTTAGTGAGTCCATATGGACAAATACATTTACATAAACTTTTGTGGAATATATCGATAATTTTATAAAGTAAGCAAGGCAGAAGTAGATAGTACTATTATAAAGGGAGAGAGGGGGTGTTGATATATTGGAAGGATTATATTATTTATGGACCTTGATAAGTTTCACATAAGTAATGAATAGATAAACAGAACCCTAACGCTCAACCCATGGTATTTTGGACAACAACAATGTGCTCCAAATAATAAATTGTTGTAGAGCCAAAGGGTAGTGTCAACAATTTCTATAGAGACGATGATTATTTCGCACGCCACTGGTCACTGTGTACGCAAACACGGAAAAGGAGGATATCTATGGAAAGGTGCTGTGAAACAACACCTGTGTATCTTATCAGAACACCAAATGCAGAGTATCTCGTGTTTGTCAAAAACACGCATTACGCGGTAATTATAACCCGTTTCTTAATGAGTATGGGTTGTACTATAGGGTGAAGCCAAGTTCGAGTTTTAGTACCTGACAGTGAATGAAACAGAACTACAAGACTCACCCTCTTGAAAGAAAGAACCGGAAGTGGTGATGTGGCCAACGCCCGAGAGGGCGAAATATGGGTGATGAACTTTATTCGCGAAGTTTGATGGTTCCTATGAATGAATTGAATGAATTCGGATTTCTAAAGCGCGGGTAGCTGCCCTGAGGCGTCCAAGCGCTAAGCATATCTCTGAGGTGTGAGTTAGGAGGAGGGCAGATTCAGTACCATGGTTATGTGGTGAACAGGAGCGTTTTCAGCTGTTTGCGAAAAGAGAGAATGTCGGGGTTTGATCTGAGATGCTGGGGTAGGGCGTTCCACTTTTTTGCCACATTGAAGGAGAAAGAGCGGCCTCCGGATCTTGATTTCTTTATTTGCGGTACAATGGCTAGATGTGCAGAAGTGGAACGCAGCTGTCTAGTGGGTAGATAGGGTGTGATAAGAGGGAGGTTGATGGTCGGGCCTTGCGACCAGAAAGTCTGGTGTGCGATGCAGAGTGATTTGAAGTCTACTCTTTCCTTTACGGGGAGCCAGTGCAGTTTCCTCAGTCCGGGCTTTACTGAGGATCTGCGGGGGATTTGTAAGAGTGTTCTGGCTGCACAGTTCTGTATTAGTTGTAATTTGCGCAGGGTGAAGTCGGGAGCTCCGAGATATAATGCGTTTCCATAGTCCAGCCGCGATTGAATCAGGCCCAGGACTACGGTTTTTCTTGCATCAAAGGGGAGTAGCGGCAAGATCTTCCTAATGACTCTCAGGATACCAAAACAGGTGGCAGAAAGTTTTGTAGCCTGTTGGTCAAAGGACAGGGACCTGTCGAGCCAGACACCAAGGCTCTTAATGGCGTCTTTAGGTGTTGGAGCCGGGCCTAGGCTGGTGGGCCAAAGATTGTCTATGGTCGATGGTAAAGTGTGACCCAGGAGCATGAGCTCTGTCTTGTCTCCATTAAGTTTGAGACAAGACTTGGTCATCCAGCTTTTGACCGTATCCAGGCAGCCTGCGAGATCTACATTTGCTGACGTACCGCCCGCCTGTGCCAAGGAGACCACCAGCTGGGTATCGTCCGCGTAGGTAATGATCTTGATACCGAACGGACGGACGATCTCAGCCAGTGGCCTCATGTAGACGTTAAATAACGTCGGGCTCAATGAAGATCCCTGTGGGACCCCACATCCCAGAGGCTTGCTGGAGGAAGTAACATTGCCCTCATACACCTGGAAGGATCTTTCACTCAGGTAGGACTTGAGCCACTCCAGAGCTCTGTCAGATATTCCGGTGTCCTGGAGACGCTGCAAAAGGATACCGTGATTAACGGTATCGAATGCGGCGCTCAGATCGAGGAGGATGATTGCCACCGATCCTCCCCGATCTAAGATTCTCCTGGACTCCTCTGTGACTGCCAGCAGTGCTGTCTCGGTCCCATGCCTGGGGCGGAAGCCAGTCTGGGATGGATCGAGAAGTTGGTGTTGTTCGAGAAAAGTTGTTATGATACTGTTTATATGTTTCTCCAGGATTTTGGCTGCCCAAGGCAACAAGGAGATCGGGCGGTAATTGCTGAGATTCTTGGTGTCAAGATTTGGTTTTTTAATCAGGGCCCTTACCATAGCCTGCTTCCACGCTGTTGGTACTATGCTGGTGGTGATCGAGGTATTGAGTACTTCAAGCAGTGTGGGGAGGATGGTTTGAATCGCCGAAACTAGAACATATGGGGGTGCTGGGTCTCTAGGGGAGCCCGACTTCACCTGGTGCATGAGGGAGGTGAGGTGATCTGCCTGCAACTGGGGGAATTCCGCCAGTACCGGGAGGTGATTGGATGGGTGATCTGCCTGCAACTGGGGGAGTTCCGCCAACACCGGAAGGTGATTGGGTGAGTGAATTTGAGGGGGACAAGGGGCTGCTTTGATCAGAGCTTTGATCAGAGCGGTCTGGTCTGGTCTATGGGTTTACATAATATGTATCATATATGGTAATAAGCAGAGACGGTTATGTATATCGTACCAGAAAACCCCGAGATGGGGTGGTATCTTTTAGAAGAAACCGTAGATCAATGCTCATACCTTAGTGTGGTCGTAAGGAGGCCATAACCGGGAGGAGAAGAGATTGAAGCTGTAGCGCTCAAATTAGGGTAGACAGGCGGATACACCTGTAGAGGGAGTAAAGACAAACAAAGGGGTATGGTGGAATCCTCCTTTTTTCTATTTCGGTGTTTTTTAGAGAAGAGAATTGATCGGTATGAGACGCGAGATAATTTACCTGACTGGATTTGTTCCCCCTCCTGTGGTTCCCGGCGCCGTTTTTCAAAGACGGTCACCTGACAGGAAGTAGGGACGTCTTTTATGGTGTACTTCCGTTTTTTTCTCCCCGTTCTTAATGAACTAGAACGGCGATGTGTTAAACTTCAAGTTGAAGTCTGACTGTATTTAGAAGAAATACTATAAAACTCCGTTGTGTGGAGTAGGTGAAAAAATGGTGATGGAGTTAATGGAAGAAATACTAGTTTATCAAAAAGTCGGTGTTCTGAAAGGAAATGCAGTTAGTAAGGGAACCTAGAATCAGTGAGCGGCGGTGAGACAGAAGTTAATTGAGTTGATTCCTGTTCCCAAGGATGAGAATCTTTAGAGTTATCTGGTGTGTCAATCGGCAGACGATATAACAATAAAGTACATGATTGTAAAGAAAGGTTATTAAGTGAATATATACAGTTAAATAAACACAGTTCAAAGAAACAACAGTAAGAAAGACGTTTGTATCAACATATTAATTCTGTTGTGTTGGCATATTTTCAAAGTCATAGTGATACTTGTTGGTACAGGTTTGAGGCATAATGGTAGAGTTATGTCTCTATGAAAACATTTTTACTATTGTTGTAATGTGGAGATGGGTATATAGCATTGTAAATGTCTATATTGTCTTGTCACAGTTTAGTTACCCAAGAAATATTGCATCTCAGGGTCGTAGTTCAGACCGAATTCTATGCTGCGAAGACGCATAATCCAAGTCGCTTCTTTGCGTCTTAGAGCCAGCTCTCGGTTTCCACCCCTTATGTGGATGGGTACTGTTTCAATGCCATAGAAACAGATGCGGAAATCTTCAATGGTGGATTGACATTTGGCTACATGTATGGCAACAGGATACTTAGGGTCTTGTTTTTGTATAGCTCTCATGTGTTCAGAGATCCTGTCCTTTAGACACCTTATTGTGCTGCCCACATACTGTTTCCCGCATTGACACTCAATTATGTATATTACATATTTCGTAGTGCTGTTGATATTCACTCTGATGTCATATGTGTCTCCATTTGGTCCATTGAATTTCGTTGTCTTATGTTTAGCCCATTTGCACATTACACAAAAGCCGCATTTGAAGAACCCCTTGCTGCGTTGTGACAGCCAGTCCGGAGTTGTGTCTGTTCGTGGAACAGTGGGACTAAGTCTGTTTCTCAAAGTTTTTCCTCTGCGGAAAGTTATTTGGGGAGTTGGAGGAATTATATCCTTAAGTACTGAATCATTTTTTAGCAGACACCAGTGTTTGGTCATACTGGTGCGAATTGATTTGTGTAGACTATTGAATTCAGTGATCATCCTCACTGTAGAGTCTTTCGCCTTGTTAGAGTTGTTGCATTTAAGTGTCTCTGGTCTTGTAATCTTAGTTAGTCTCTTTTTGGCTGTGGACAGGATGGATTGGGGATATCCACGTCTTTCGAATCTCCGTTCCATGTCTTGTAAGGTATCTGCCAGGTCGCTCTCCTTGCTGCAGTTTCTCCTGGCTCTGAGAAATTCACCAAACGGTATGGATCTGATCTGGTGTGGCGGATGGTAACTGTCAGCTCGAAGAATGGCGTTACACGACGTGGGCTTCCTATATAGTTTACTGTGTAATTTGTTGTCGAGAACGTAGAATTCTAAGTCCAGAAACTCCATTTTGGTTTTACTGGACTTCATGGTAAAGTTCAATTCCCAGTCGTTGTGGTTAAGGTGATCAAAGAAGCTTTGGAGTAGTTCATCCGAGCCTGTCCAGAGTAAGATGCAGTCATCAATATAGCGTCCCCAAAATAGTATGGAGTCGGTATATTTACTGCCTTTTGTGCCCCAGATGTGGTCAGTTTCAAAAGCACCCATGAACAGATTGGCAAAAGATGGCGAAAACTTGGAGCCCATGGCTACTCCACGTTTTTGTCGATACCAGTTTTTTTGAAACATAAAGAAGTTGTTGTTAAGAATTAGGGTCATCATGGATGTTAACATTTGGGTATGGGCCCACAGGGATGCCGGTCTGTTGGATAGAACCCGCGTGACTGCCTCTATACCTAGGACAGGATTGATGCTCGTGTAGAGGGCAACCACATCCATTGTCACTATGGTGGTGTTGGGTTGCCATTCCAGGTCACTTAGTACGCTCAGTATATGCTTTGAGTCCTGAATGAATGAGGGTAGGTTTTTAACCAGTGGGCCTAGAAATAAATCCACATATTCTGCCAGTCTCTCAGTGGGGCCCCCTATGCCAGAGACAATGGGTCTGCCTGGTGGGAAGGGGAGATCTTTGTGGATTTTGGGGAGGGTGTATAGCCATGGAAATGTCGGTTTGAGTACTTTAAGTACACTGTCCATCAACAACCACCTACACAAATGGAAAGAAGATGGTCTACTGAATGAAGATGAATACCTATACCTAATTCTTAACAACAACTTCTTTATGATGTCATATGTGTCTCCATTTGGTCCATTGAATTTCGTTGTCTTATGTTTAGCCCATTTGCACATTACACAAAAGCCGCATTTGAAGAACCCCTTGCTGCGTTGTGACAGCCAGTCCGGAGTTGTGTCTGTTCGTGGAACAGTGGGACTAAGTCTGTTTCTCAAAGTTTTTCCTCTGCGGAAAGTTATTTGGGGAGTTGGAGGAATTATATCCTTAAGTACTGAATCATTCACTCTGGACAGGCTCGGATGAACTACTCCAAAGCTTCTTTGATCACCTTAACCACAACGACTGGGAATTGAACTTTACCATGAAGTCCAGTAAAACCAAAATGGAGTTTCTGGACTTAGAATTCTACGTTCTCGACAACAAATTACACAGTAAACTATATAGGAAGCCCACGTCGTGTAACGCCATTCTTCGAGCTGACAGTTACCATCCGCCACACCAGATCAGATCCATACCGTTTGGTGAATTTCTCAGAGCCAGGAGAAACTGCAGCAAGGAGAGCGACCTGGCAGATACCTTACAAGACATGGAACGGAGATTCGAAAGACGTGGATATCCCCAATCCATCCTGTCCACAGCCAAAAAGAGACTAACTAAGATTACAAGACCAGAGACACTTAAATGCAACAACTCTAACAAGGCGAAAGACTCTACAGTGAGGATGATCACTGAATTCAATAGTCTACACAAATCAATTCGCACCAGTATGACCAAACACTGGTGTCTGCTAAAAAATGATTCAATACTTAAGGATATAATTCCTCCAACTCCCCAAATAACTTTCCGCAGAGGAAGAACTTTGAGAAACAGACTTAGTCCCACTGTTCCACGAACAGACACAACTCCGGACTGGCTGTCACAACGCAGCAAGGGGTTCTTCAAATGCGGCTTTTGTGTAATGTGCAAATGGGCTAAACATAAGACAACGAAATTCAATGGACCAAATGGAGACACATATGACATCAGAGTGAATATCAACTGCACTACGAAATATGTAATATACATAATTGAGTGTCAATGCGGGAAACAGTATGTGGGCAGCACAATAAGGTGTCTAAAAGACAGGATCTCTGAACACATGAGAGCTATACAAAAACAAGACCCTAAGTATCCTGTTGCCATACATGTAGCCAAATGTCAATCCACCATTGAAGATTTCCGCATCTGTTTCTATGGCATTGAAACAGTACCCATCCACATAAGGGGTGGAAACCGAGAGCTGGCTCTAAGACGCAAAGAAGCGACTTGGATTATGCGTCTTCGCAGCATAGAATTCGGTCTGAACTACGACCCTGAGATGCAATATGTGAGAAGTTGGCCCGATATGCAGCGTTCGCTATTCTAGCGACCGCTATGTATCGTTCCAAACGACCCTTATGGTGATTGGTTGTAAGTCAACCTATAGACCAGCTATCCTAGTAGCGTGGATACGAGCAGTCTAAGGCTAAAGACTCGAGAGGGCGTGTTAAGCCAGCTGTTTACCACACATGTACCCCTTGAACACCAAGTGAAAGGACACCACACAAGTGTTATGAAAATAAACAGGATATTTATTAAGATTCACAACAGCCCTGTACTCTTTATGAGGACAGGGTACTAAGCACAAACCAAATCTCTTAGGAAAATACTTCAAGTGCACAATTAAACAAGTGTCCGAGGACACGGAAAGTTTAGTGGTCTCGGGCGGACCCGATAAGGCAAGTCGGAAGCGAGGGACTCGGGACCCTAGAGTAAAGAGGCTATGCAGGCACCGAAATGCCGAGTTACCTAGCCACGAGGGCTGCGGCTGCACAAGTCTTACAGGCGTCGGGGTCTTCGCTGACGAGCCAGGAGCCGGAAGAAAAGGAGTTGCTGGCCGGCGACCAGTGATGATTAGTTCGTAGAGATCCAAGCCTGGATCAGAGATCGATGATACCTGAAAGCAGAGGGGACCAAGTTCGTACTACTAGCCAGTAGTCAGAGGGTACCAGGAAGGCACCGGTTGGCCGTCACCTCGACCAGGTGAGTGGGCGACGCTAGGCTCTGCAGTCTCACGGACCCGGAGGCGTTATCGGCGACCAGGATGGAGGTGCGAGCTGTCCCACGAAGGATGATGCTGTCGGCGTCGCTGGGCCCAGGATTGGGGCAACAAGCCTTGGCAAATTTCAGGGCCACGCGGTGGGCCTAAAATGGCGTCTTGAGTGGACCAGGAGGGTCCGGGGTGCTCCTCGCAAAGATGGAAGCAAGGGCCAGTCTGGAGCAACCAGACCAGCAGTGATGATTGTCGGATGTCGTCACGGAAGGGCACAAGCCAGCGGCTAGTGACCGGACAACGTGCTGAGCAGCGAGCAGAAGGGCCCCACGCAGATCGTGGAGATGCTGGGAGACTGCACTTCGGTGCTGGAGCGGCTCAGGGTCGGGGCTTCTCGGACCCCAGAGCACTCACCAGAGAATTGCTTCGATGGTCGTGCTGGTTAAGAGCGTGCAGGTTTTGATGATGGCCGGTCCCTCGAGGTCTCGTCGCACCCACAGATCACAGCTGAGCTGATGACGTGGGTAGAGGTCGGAGGTGCCAGGGAAGCCGGTTCTCGTCGAGCTGGGCCGTCGGATTCCTGAGGAAGGACTTGCAGCAAACCGCAGAGTTCTTAGATGGTGCCCGCTGATGCAGGGTGACTACTCCTTAGTCACAAGGGAGAAATCTTGAGAAGAGTCTTGAATGTCCTTTCGTAGAAAGTAGTTCTTGATTCAAAGATGATCTAATTTGGAAGGGTCCCCGCTCCGGCCTTTATCCTAAAGGAAGGGGTGGGTACATGACTAGGTCCTGCCCTAAGGGTGGGCCCAGGAAGGGGGGTAGTTACACCCCTCTCCCCTGCCGGACTTTCCCCAGCCAGGGCTGGCGCCCCTGGAACTGGTTCTGACCGGCAGATGCGTAGTGAGCACCGGGGTGCCACTCCGCAGTCACCTTCTCGCAAAAGCCCTACCTACCCAGAATACACAAACCCTGTCTGGGACGGTGCGAACACCGCCCTCGACAGGAAACCCTTTGTCCAAGCGCTCCTCGCTGGAAGGACTCCCAGCAGCAGGAGGTCAGACTCGTGTCTGTGGTGGCAGCATCCATTTTGTGGAGCTGAGGCTTCAGTTAACTTTAACCGGGGTTCACAGTTACGTACATGTCGTGTCCCTCTAGAAGGGCGGAATGCTAACCTCGTCGCCAACATTGGTGAGAGGGCAGCATCCCGATTCGTATGACACCTTACTCGACATGTCTTGATAACGCGATACCGAAGTTACCGATATGGTACGCGTTATCCTGGAACAGCCATTGGGTCTTGATTCCGCAAGCTGCAACCGGGCTCGGCTTGGGCCAGAACACAGTTCACACGAGCCCACGCACTCTGCCTTCAGGATTGTCAAGGCCTGCCATAGGAGTGACTGATAGGAACTCGGGTGTCCATTGTAGGGTTAGATATAGAGCTACTATACCTAAAGCAAAGGGTGATTACACGACTTCGCCCCAGCTGTCATGCAGCCAGTTGTGTCAAATTTAGGAGGCCAGCCAGGGGTGGCATAATACATGCTGCAGCCCCTGGCGGCCCTGGGTACACCTATGCCCTGAGTTACAGGGTCTGATAAGGTGGCCCAGTACCAATTGGTAAGCGCACCTAGGGTACATATCGTAATTTAGAAAGAGAACAGCCAGGCTGGGGGTCTGATTGGCAGGCCCACAGCCAGAGAAAGTCGTAAACCAGTGAAACAAAAGCAAAAAATCTGGGTGATCATAAAATTGCAGACCCTACTCTCCTACATGCCTACTCTCCTACATGACCCCCCCCCCCAAACGTCGGAACAATAAGCTAACCTTGACCAGGTGAGTCTTCTTGTTCTAAGTGGAAATATCTGGAGAGCCCATCGGCATTGCCATGATCAGTACCAGGTCTATGTTCCACTGTAAAGTCCATCCCCTGTAGGGAAATGGACCACCTAAGCAGTTTGGGGTTTTCACCCTTCATCTGATTTAGCCACAAGAGGGGCTTATGGTCGGTCTGAATCTTGAAGTGAGTGCCAAACAAGTATGGCCTCAGCTTCTTCAGGGCCCAAACCACAGCAAAGGCCTCCCTCTCAATAGCTGACCAATTCTTCTCTCTAGGGGTCAGCCTTCTGCTTATAAAAGCAATGGGCTGGTCTTGACCATCAAAATTCAGTTGAGAAAGAACAGCTCCCACACCCAACTCAGAAGCGTCTGTTTGGACAATGAATGGTTTGGAGTAGTCTGGACTCTTAAGGATAGGCGCCGTGCACATGGCCTGCTTTAGGTCATCGAATGCTTTTTGACAGCTCGCTGTCCACTGAACCTTTTTTGGCATTTTCTTACTTGTCAGTTCATTTAATGGTGTCACAATGGAACCATAGTTCCTGACAAATTTTCGGTAGTATCCCGTCAGGCCCAAGAAAGCTCGAACCTGAGTCTGGGTGGTTGGAGGAGCCCAGTCCCTGATTGACTGTATTTTGCTCTCCAGTGGCTGAACCTGGCCTCCACCTACAAGGTGGCCCAGGTATACAACCTGTGTCTGCCCTATCTGGCACTTGGTGGCCTTGATAGTGAGGCCTGCTGCTTGCAGAGCCTCTAACACTTTCCGCAGGTGGACCAGGTGATCCTCCCAGGTGGAGCTAAAGACAGCAATATCGTCTAGATATGCCGCGCAGAAGTCATCCAGCCCAGTAAGGACTTGATTCACCAACCTTTGGAAGGTGGCAGGTGCATTTTTCAGACCAAAGGGCATCACCACGAACTGATAATGCCCACCAGGGGTAGAAAATGCGGTCTTAGGCTTGGCGTCCTCAGCTAACCTGATTTGCCAATACCCAGCTGTCAGGTCAAACGTACTTAAGTAGTTGGCCGAAGCCAATCTATCAATAAGCTCGTCTGCCCTTGGTATTGGGTGGGCGTCAGTCTTAGTGACTGCATTGAGACCCCTGTAGTCTACGCAGAACCTCAGCTCTTTCTTACCGCCCGGGGTGTGAGGTTTCGGCACTAGAACTACGGGACTAGCCCAAGGGCTATCCGAGGGTTCAATGACTCCCAGCTCCAACATTTTCTGCACTTCACTCTTGATGCAGTCTCTAACGTGATCAGGCTGCCGGTAGATTTTACTCTTGACGGGCAAGCTGTCACCAGTGTCAACCTCATGGGTGCACCAATCGGTCTGACTGGGTGTTAGAGAGAACATATGCCTGAAAGACTGAAGAACCTGTTTACAGTCTTTCTGTTGATGTTCGGAGAGGCTGCCACAAAAGACAACACCATCTACCGATCCATCGTCAGGATTCTGAGTGAGCAGGTCGGGGAGAGGGTCACTCTCCTCCTCCTGTCCCTCATCTAGGGCCATGAGCAAACTCATGTCCTTCCTGTCGACATATGCCTTGAGCCTGTTGACATGAAGCACCCTGTGGGGGCTCCGGGGAGTTCCCAGGTCGACCAGGTAGGTGACCTCTCCCTTTTTCTCCAGGATGGTGTAGGGCCCGGACCATTTGTCCTTGAGTGCTGCTGGGGCCACTGGCTCCAACACCCACACCTTCTGTCCGGGCTGGTAAACAGTCAAGACAGCCTTTTGGTCATGCCAAGCTTTCTGGAGTTCTTGGCTGGCCTTAAGGTTTTCTGATGCCTTCTCCATGTATTCAGCCATCCGCGAGCGGAGGCCAAGCACATAGTCCACTATGCTGGCTGCAGGCTTTTTGAGAGGTCTCTCCCATCCTTCCTTCACCAAACACAGGGGTCCTCTCACAGGATGCCCGTACAAAAGTTCAAAAGGGCTGTAGCCAACCCCCTTCTGTGGGACTTCTCTGTAGGCGAACAAAAGGCAGGGGATCAGGACGTCCCATCTACGCCGAAGCTTTTCAGGTAGTCCATGAATCATCCCTTTCAGGGTCCTGTTGAATCTCTCAACAAGCCCATTGCATTGTGGATGATAGGGTGTAGTGAACTTGTAGTTGACACCACATTCCTTCCACATAGCAGTTAAGTAGCTCGACATAAAGTTTGCACCTCTGTCGGAGACGACCTCCTTAGGGAAGCCCACTCTGGAGAATACTCCAACTAGGGCTCTTGCCACAACAGGTGCTGTAGTGGTCCTAAGGGGAATAGCTTCAGGATACCTGGTGGCATGATCCACTACCAGCAGTATAAACTTGTGCCCTGATGCCGTTGGTGGTTCCATGGGACCGACGATGTCAATCCCCACCCGTTCAAAGGGCACCCCCACCACAGGCATTGGTATAAGGGGGGCCTTTGTCGTGCCACCTGACTTACCACTGGCTTGGCAAGTGACACAGGAGCGGCAAAACTCCTTCGTATCTTCGTTCATATGAGGCCAGTGAAAGTGTGAGACAAGCCTGTCCCACGTCTTCGTCTGGCCTAAGTGACCTGCTAAGGGAATCTCGTGGGCCAAGGTAAGTAGGAAACCTCGCTGAGACAAGGGTACAACCAGCCTCCTGGTCATGCCAGGCTTGGGGTCTCTTGACTCAGTGTACAGGAGTCCATCTTCCCAGTATACCTTGTGGGTACCTGTGGCGTTCCCAGCAGCCTCAGCAGCAGCCTGCTGTCTGAGGGGTTCAAGAGAAGGGCAGTCTAACTGGTCCTTCCCCAGGTCTTCCCTTGAGGGTCCCCCTGAACCCAAGAATTCAACTTGATCAAGTTCGAACTCTCTAGGCTCAGTTTCCCTCAATTCCTGTAGGTCAGCCTCCTCTGAGACTTGATCCACGACCTGGGGCAAGGGGGAAGGCGCAGCCTTAACCCTACCGCTCTTTGTCTTGGGAGGTGTCTGGTCCGTTGTTCCAGGATCCAGCACCTGTTCAGTGGGGCATTTCTTGACCTGTGACCTGGTCACGGCGAACACATGTGCTGGCAAGCCTAACATTTCCATGTGAGTCCGGTGCTCCACTTCTGACCATTGTGATGACTCCAAATCATTGCCCTACAAACAATCCACTGGGAGGTCTGAACTAACTACAACCTTCTTTTGGCCAGTTACCCCTCCCCAGGAGAAAGCTACAATTGCCATACTGTGATTGGTAGTGACATTGCTTGCATTGGTCACCAGGAATTCTGTACCTGGCATGATCTGTCCAGGGTCCACAAAGTTAGGTGTCACCATGGTGACACTGGCACAAGTGTCCCTATAGGCCTGAGCCATTTTTCCATTTATGAAAGGTGTCTGTCTGTATTTGCCCAAAGTATTGGGACTTACGTCAGGGGACATATCCACATCCCCCGTACTGACAAGGACAGCCTGAGTGAGTGTACCAACTAAGTTGTCACGCCCCTCAGAACCCAGGGTTAACCCTACTAAACCCTTGGGAGGTGCACTACCACTGCTGGCTGTACTAGGGGGCACAGGTGCCTTAGGGGCTGCAGTGGCAGGAGTCTGCCCTCCTCCTTTCTTGGTGCACTCACTAAACCAGTGAGATTTACTTTTACAGTACTGGCACCATCTTTTGGATTGGCCTTCTTTCTTCTTTTGGGGAGCCTGACCCCCACCCTCTTTGGGTTGTTGGGGACCTGTCGAAGACTTCTGGTCATTTTGTTCCCCCTTAGAATCTTTACCCTTCTGGTCTGCTTTCTTCTGACCACCTTGATTCTGGCCCTGGTTCTGTTTAACTCTCGTACGAACCCATCTGTCTGCCTTCTTTCCCAATTCTTGGGGAGAGGTCAGATCCGAGTCGACAAGATGCTGATGCAACAACTGGTTCTGACAATTGTTTAAAATTTGTTCTCTCATCATCAAATTATACAATCCTTGGTAATCAGTAACCTTACTGCCCAGCAACCAGCCCTCAAAAGCCTTAGTGGCACAATCGACAAAGTCAGACCAATCTTGAGACTGTGTTTTCTGGGTATCCCTGAACAGCACCCTGTACTGCTCAGTGGTTAGGCCGAACCCTTCAACCAGTGTATTCTTCAAGACGTGGTAGTTATTAGCATCCTCTACCCTTGTGGTGAGGAGCTTGTCTCTTTCTTTACCTTCAAAGGAGAGCCACAAGATAGCTGCCCACTGACTCTGGGGAACACCTTGCACAGTGCAGGCCCTCTCCAAAGCAGTAACCCATTTGTGGATGTCGTCCCCTTGCTTAAAGGGGGGCACTATCTTACCAAGGTGTTTTGTATCAAATCTCCTTTCCCTATTGCTAGGTACAATGCTGCCACCAGTGGGGACTACCCCACTTAACTGTTGCTCTCTAGCAAAGGCAAGCCTTTCTTTGGCCAGGGCAAGTTCTTCCCTTTCAATCCTCAGATTAGCTGCCCTTTCCTTAGCTTCGTACACTCTCCTCTGAGGGGACGTCATCCCTCTTTGAGACGAGTTGTGAGAGCCATTGGTTTGAAGGGATCTGCCAGAGTCTCTTGACAGAGATCTGGCTCGTCCATTCCCAATGTTAAGCTGACCTGATAGTGGCCCCAGGGGTCCCCCAGTACCACTGTCATGTTTGCTTAAGTTGGACCTGCTTAGTCTAACGACTTCTACCTGTCCCTTATCTGCCTCATCCCCAGAGGGATCCTCATCCTCATCATCCTCTACATCTTCATTCTCGGTTGCGAGGTGGATGAGGTCAGGATCGTCTCTGGTTCCCTCGAGGGGAGGCATGTCTCCTTCTGGATTAGAATGGCTAAGAAGCTTCTCAGCCTTTCTGGCATCATAAGTCTCTAGGAGACCAATCAGAAAGGAGGTGGTGGGGTTAGCCCCTTGCTTAATCTTCCTAGAGTTACATACTTGTCGCAACTCGCGGAAGCTAAGCACAGTATATCTTGAAGGGATGACCTGTGGAGGGTCAACTGACAAAAGGGGAGACTCAGAGTTTCCTCCTTTGTCCGACATACTGTTTCTAGTGTGGTGTAAGTGATGCACCTACCTACACTATGTGTTTACCTACTGATCCCTTGCTAAGAGTTGTAGCCAAGGTGTGCTAAGCCTTGAGGAGCTGCAACAGCTGGTTCAGTAGAACTCAGAGTATTCTAAGCTTTAGTTATATGTACTAACAGTACTTATGTGATCTTTCAACAAGATATTCTTAGGATACGTGTGGTAAAACAACAGCAAGCTCAAATCCCAACCGCTGCTCACCAATGTGAGAAGTTGGCCCGATATGCAGCGTTCGCTATTCTAGCGACCGCTATGTATCGTTCCAAACGACCCTTATGGTGATTGGTTGTAAGTCAACCTATAGACCAGCTATCCTAGTAGCGTGGATACGAGCAGTCTAAGGCTAAAGACTCGAGAGGGCGTGTTAAGCCAGCTGTTTACCACACATGTACCCCTTGAACACCAAGTGAAAGGACACCACACAAGTGTTATGAAAATAAACAGGATATTTATTAAGATTCACAACAGCCCTGTACTCTTTATGAGGACAGGGTACTAAGCACAAACCAAATCTCTTAGGAAAATACTTCAAGTGCACAATTAAACAAGTGTCCGAGGACACGGAAAGTTTAGTGGTCTCGGGCGGACCCGATAAGGCAAGTCGGAAGCGAGGGACTCGGGACCCTAGAGTAAAGAGGCTATGCAGGCACCGAAATGCCGAGTTACCTAGCCACGAGGGCTGCGGCTGCACAAGTCTTACAGGCGTCGAGGTCTTCGCTGACGAGCCAGGAGCCGGAAGAAAAGGAGTTGCTGGCCGGCGACCAGTGATGATTAGTTCGTAGAGATCCAAGCCTGGATCAGAGATCGATGATACCTGAAAGCAGAGGGGACCAAGTTCGTACTACTAGCCAGTAGTCAGAGGGTACCAGGAAGGCACCGGTTGGCCGTCACCTCGACCAGGTGAGTGGGCGACGCTAGGCTCTGCAGTCTCACGGACCCGGAGGCGTTATCGGCGACCAGGATGGAGGTGCGAGCTGTCCCACGAAGGATGATGCTGTCGGCGTCGCTGGGCCCAGGATTGGGGCAACAAGCCTTGGCAAATTTCAGGGCCACGCGGTGGGCCTAAAATGGCGTCTTGAGTGGACCAGGAGGGTCCGGGGTGCTCCTCGCAAAGATGGAAGCAAGGGCCAGTCTGGAGCAACCAGACCAGCAGTGATGATTGTCGGATGTCGTCACGGAAGGGCACAAGCCAGCGGCTAGTGACCGGACAACGTGCTGAGCAGCGAGCAGAAGGGCCCCACGCAGATCGTGGAGATGCTGGGAGGCTGCACTTCGGTGCTGGAGCGGCTCAGGGTCGGGGCTTCTCGGACCCCAGAGCGCTCACCAGAGAATTGCTTCGATGGTCGTGCTGGTTAAGAGCGTGCAGGTTTTGATGATGGCCGGTCCCTCGAGGTCTCGTCGCACCCACAGATCACAGCTGAGCTGATGGCGTGGGTAGAGGTCGGAGGTGCCAGGGAAGCCGGTTCTCGTCGAGCTGGGCCGTCGGATTCCTGAGGAAGTACTTGCAGCAAACCGCAGAGTTCTTAGATGGTGCCCGCTGATGCAGGGTGACTACTCCTTAGTCACAAGGGAGAAATCTTGAGAAGAGTCTTGAATGTCCTTTCGTAGAAAGTAGTTCTTGATTCAAAGATGATCTCATTTGGAAGGGTCCCCGCTCCGGCCTTTATCCTAAAGGAAGGGGTGGGTACATGACTAGGTCCTGCCCTAAGGGTGGGCCCAGTAAGGGGGGTAGTTACACCCCTCTCCCCTGCCGGACTTTCCCCAGGCCAGGGCTGGCGCCCCTGGAACTGGTTCTGACCGGCAGATGCGTAGTGAGCACCGGGGTGCCACTCCGCAGTCACCTTCTCGCAAAAGCCCTACCTACCCAGAATACACAAACCCTGTCTGGGACGGTGCGAACACCGCCCTCGACAGGAAACCCTTTGTCCAAGCGCTCCTCGCTGGAAGGACTCCCAGCAGCAGGAGGTCAGACTCGTGTCTGTGGTGGCAGCATCCATTTTGTGGAGCTGAGGCTTCAGTTAACTTTAACCGGGGTTCACAGTTACGTACATGTCGTGTCCCTCTAGAAGGACGGAATGCTAACCTCGTCGCCAACATTGGTGAGAGGGCAGCATCCCGATTCGTATGACACCTTACTCGACATGTCTTGATAACGCGATACCGAAGTTACCGATATGGTACGCGTTATCCTGGAACAGCCATTGGGTCTTGATTCCGCAAGCTGCAACCGGGCTCGGCTCGGGCCAGAACACAGTTCACACGAGCCCACGCACTCTGCCTTCAGGATTGTCAAGGCCTGCCATAGGAGTGACTGATAGGAACTCGGGTGTCCATTGTAGGGTTAGATATAGAGCTACTATACCTAAAGCAAAGGGTGATTACACGACTTCGCCCCAGCTGTCATGCAGCCAGTTGTGTCAAATTTAGGAGGCCAGCCAGGGGTGGCATAATACATGCTGCAGCCCCTGGCGGCCCTGGGTACACCTATGCCCTGAGTTACAGGGTCTGATAAGGTGGCCCAGTACCAATTGGTAAGCGCACCTAGGGTACATATCGTAATTTAGAAAGAGAACAGCCAGGCTGGGGGTCTGATTGGCAGGCCCACAGCCAGAGAAAGTCGTAAACCAGTGAAACAAAAGCAAAAAATCTGGGTGATCATAGGATTGCAGACCCTACTCTCCTACATGCCTACTCTCCTACACAATATTTCTTGGGTAACTAAACTGTGACAAGACAATATAGACATTTACAATGCTATATACCCATCTCCACATTACAACAATAGTAAAAATGTTTTCATAGAGACATAACTCTACCATTATGCCTCAAACCTGTACCAACAAGTATCACTATGACTTTGAAAATATGCCAACACAACAGAATTAATATGTTGATACAAACGTCTTTCTTACTGTTGTTTCTTTGAACTGTGTTTATTTAACTGTATATATTCACTTAATAACCTTTCTTTACAATCATGTACTTTATTGTTATATCGTCTGCCGATTGACACACCAGATAACTCTAAAGATTCTCATCCTTGGGAACAGGAATCAACTCAATTAACTTCTGTCTCACCGCCGCTCACTGATTCTAGGTTCCCTTACTAACTGCATTTCCTTTCAGAACACCGACTTTTTGATAAACTAGTATTTCTTCCATTAACTCCATCACCATTTTTTCACCTACTCCACACAACGGAGTTTTATAGTATTTCTTCTAAATACAGTCAGACTTCAACTTGAAGTTTAACACATCGCCGTTCTAGTTCTTTAAGAACGGGGAGAAAAAAACGGAAGTACACCATAAAAGACGTCCCTACTTCCTGTCAGGTGACCGTCTTTGAAAAACGGCACCGGGAACCACAGGAGGGGGAACAAATCCAGTCAGGTAAATTATCTCGCGTCTCATACCGATCAATTCTCTTCTCTAAAAAACACCGAAATAGAAAAAAGGAGGATTCCACCATACCCCTTTGTTTGTCTTTACTCCCTCTACAGGTGTATCCGCCTGTCTACCCTAATTTGAGCGCTACAGCTTCAATCTCTTCTCCTCCCGGTTATGGCCTCCTTACGACCACACTAAGGTATGAGTATTGATCTACGGTTTCTTCTAAAAGATACCACCCCATCTCGGGGTTTTCTGGTACGATATACATAACCGTCTCTGCTTATTACCATATATGATACATATTATGTATACCCATAGGAACCATCAAACTACGCGAATAAAGTTCATCACCCATATTTCGCCCTCTCGGGCGTTGGCCACATCACCACTTCCGGTTCTTTCTTTCAAGAGGGTGAGTCTTGTAGTTCTGTTTCATTCACTGTCAGGTACTAAAACTCGAACTTGGCTTCACCCTATAGTACAACCCATACTCATTAAGAAACGGGTTATAATTACCGCGTAATGCGTGTTTTTGACAAACACGAGATACTCTGCATTTGGTGTTCTGATAAGATACACAGGTGTTGTTTCACAGCACCTTTCCATAGATATCCTCCTTTTCCGTGTTTGCGTACACAGTGACCAGTGGCGTGCGAAATAATCATCGTCTCTATAGAAATTGTTGACACTACCCTTTGGCTCTACAACAATTTATTATTTGGAGCACATTGTTGTTGTCGAAAATACCATGGGTTGAGCGTTAGGGTTCTGTTTATCTATTCATTACTTATGTGAAACTTATCAAGGTCCATAAATGATATAATACTTCCAATATATCAACACCCCCTCTCTCCCTTTATAATAGTACTATCTACTTCTGCCTTGCTTACTTTATAAAATTATCGATATATTCCACAAAAGTTTATGTAAATGTATTTGTCCATATGGACTCACTAAACAGTCACTACAAGTCACTACAAGTCACATTGGGGTGTGTACCCGATAACAAACACAGACACTTTTGTTCAACTTGGCCACTTTTTATATTTTCTCACACTGGTCAGTGTGTCTGCATTTAAGAATTAGTAATGCTTTAGATTGTTGAAGTTATATCCACGCAATCTGTATACTCACTAAAGAAACATTATCACCATTCACCCACACCAAAGTCACCCGTACAACAGAATTCAAGTCACTCTTGTTTGACACAATGTCACTCCATGGCATGCCCAGTTTTCTCACCAAGGGTTCACCAACCACTTTTCACTTCATTCATGTAAAACAACCATACAAATGCGTCTTTTGTATCTATACCCAGCCCTGAAGATTCGCAGTCTGTTTCCCTGCGATGAAACACGTGTTGGCCAGTACAAGAGGAACAATAAACCGGTGTTTTATACCAAGAATTCTACTTCATTGAAATTCCTTTCTCGGCACCTTGCAATCTATTGACTTTGAAACACTGTCGATGTGCACATTTTACTTATGTCACTGTAACTAGAAATCACTCAGACATTATTGTTAATTTCCCAGTGCAGGGGTTTTGTTGTTTTTGTGCAATTTGTGTGGATTTTGTGATCCACCTTTGAGCGGTTACGAGGGATTACCGCCCGCCCTTTTGCCTGGAATCTGATACCTCATAACATTACAATACTCTGCGGTTACTTGGTTGCGCGCCTGTCCAATTCTGGAATACCTTAAACCCTCCCAGTAGATCAATAGCTTTATTGTGATGCCTGCAGTTGGAGGGGATTGAATCCTTCATTCCAATGGAGATTATTTCGGGTGTCCTTGAGGCCCTCAGGTTTGTTGAAGATCCTGGATGAAGCACAGGCGCAAACCATGAAGAAGACTTGCAGAACAGCGACACCAGGAGTCTTCCTTGATGCAGTTTCAGTTTGAATCCGTGTTTGGGTATGATACCAACATGACCGTGTTTGGTGCAGCCACTATATAGATAGACATCTCGTAGTGGCTGATATCCACTATATGTATTATAATGGCTGACCACACTTACAAAGCCTGGAGAATCGACTCCTGGGTTTGTAGGGGTATCCTGCTTATGCAGGGGCACCCTCACACTTGTAACCAAGTACCCTGCCCTCAGGACTGAAGAGCCTGCCATAGGGGGTGACTTGTAGGTTTTAAGTGTAGTGACCCCAGATATAAGGAAACTTATATTTGTCATGAGATGTGCAAGCGCCAACTTACACAGGCTGCAATGGCAGGCCTGTAGTCATAATTTGAGTGGGCTCCCATGGGTGGCACTATACATACTTCAGCCCCTGGGAGACCCCTTGTGTACCTATGCCCTTGGTACCTTAGTACCATATATCCGAAATATACTATTCGTTATAGATTCTTTACCTTAGAATTACCCTCAGGCGTCAGACTGGATCTGGAGAAATGTTTTCTTAACCATACCCCTGCATGTCGGTAGGTGGTGTCGGTCGACTCCGCGTCCGTCGTGGTCGCCGGGGTGACGTTGCGGTGTCTGTGACGACGCCCCACTGCGCTGACGTCAGTTCTTTCTTTTTCCGCACCAGTCAGCGCAGTTCCGGAGAGAGCTTGCCCCTTAGATGCTTTTTGACTAACTCTTTTTTTTGACTTTTTGTCAACATCTTTTGAGTCTTCCGACTCCTGGTGCACAAGGAATGTCCAGCCGTCGGCCCAGTTTCAAGCATTGTGACTCCTGTCACAAGTTAATGTCAGTCACCGATCCGCACCTCGTGTGTCTTTGGTGCCTGGAGCGCGACCACAACCCGAAGTTGTGCTCCGACTGCCGGGCCCTGAACCCAAATGCTTTTAGAGGCCCGACAGTCCGCTCCGCGCCCCTCGAGCTCCCAGTCAAGGGGAAGGTCGGTGGACCGGTCGCGGAGCCATCACCATTCGTCATCGAAGTCTTCCCACTTCTCGTATAAGTCGAAGCACATGAAGAAGGCAAAGAAGCACCACAGCTCTTCGCCTTCTACCTGTCGGTCGGCCGACACAGCGCTGGACCCGGGGCGTCCTCGCTCTCCGGCTCTTTCCTCTGAGCCAGTTGGGAAGGCTCAGCGCTTTCCTCCCTTTCCCGGGGCCGGAGGGTCCCCTACCCAGCTTCGTCAGTATTACAAAGCGCTGCATAGCATCTTTGGGCAGCCCGACTCTGCAGGCGCTCCTTCGGCCCCACTGACTCGGCTGGGGGCTCTGGACCTTTGATGCCAGCGGCTCCTTCCCCGGCGCCGCAGGGTCCCCAAGGATCCAGGCCTGGATCCGGATCGGTGCCGGTCGACTTTGTGGTATCTTACCTGACGCCGATTCCAGCGACGGCGCTCCCGAAGCTAGTTATGCCCCCAACCAGTGTCCACCCCAGCCTCACCCCCTATGTAGACACAGCGCCGGACCAACGTCTGTACCGGAGGTTTCTTTTGTCCCACTGTTTATCACGGGCATTCCGTACTGCCCTGAGTGGCAACCAGAGGAGGGGTGAATAGGACTGGGAGGGGTCTATTGATCCTCTTGCAGACCAACCTGAGGAACTGTACTGGAGAGAGGAGTTGGGTGTTGCCAGTGGGCTGGACATCTCCCCAGACCTTGGTTTGCTTTCTCCCCCTACCGTGTCTACGGAGGAGGGAGCTTCCTATGCTGTGGTGTTTTGTAGGGCAGCTGAGGCATTTGGCCTTGAGCTTCCTATGGTGGCTGTCAGGACTACCCTCCTGACTGAGGTGCTTCAGCTGGCAGCAGCCTCTTCAGAGCCACTGCTGCCTTTTAGTGAGGCCCTCCCTGACATCCTTCTGGTCACTTGGGGCAAACCCAGCACAGGGGCCCTGTGGACAGGATGATTGCCCGACGCCACCGCCTGCCCACTTTTCCTCTCTCAACATCCTACCCCTGAGAGCTTGGTGGTCCAAGCCTCATCCTCAAAAGGAGCATTCCCTACTGCTCCACCAGACAGGGAATCCAAAAAGCCGGACCATCTTTGGAAGATGATGTTTTGTTCCACCAGCTTAGGACTGTGGTCGGTGAACACCGCATGTCTCTTGGGCTGTTACACGCATATGATGTGGGATACAGTTGCGTTAGTGCTGCCACAGTGCCCGGAGGAGGCCTGGGCCGTACTCACCTGCTCAGTGGCTGAGGGCCGAGATGGAGCAAAGTTCACCGTCCTGGGTAGAACGGTTTCCACGACGGAAGGCCTGAGGCGCTACGTCTGGCTGAGAACGTCTGGCTTCTCTGGAGATGTCTAATCAACTTTTTTTGACATGCCCTTTGATGGGCGTCGCCTGTTTGGTGACAAGGCAGAAAACACACTTAAGTGTTTCACGGACTCCAGAGTTACGGCCAAATCTTTGGGCCTCGCAGCAACTTATCACCTCATGCTGTCTGTATTTCACCCAGAGCAACAGGGCCAAGCAAGCTATCCAGCCTCTGCGTGGCCGGACACGTGGGACCCAGTGTCGTGGGTATGGGGTACTGCGGGTGGGCCTGTCCACCAATGCCCCCCCCCCTCCCCTGCAGCAGCCTCCAAACCTTCCTAGAACAACCTTTCAGGGCCACCAGTTGCCAGTGGACGGCAGGATTCGCAATCGCCTTCCCCACTGGGACAACATCTCGTCGGACAGGTGTGTTATGCAGATAGTCCGAAGAGGCTATCCCTGTCCTACTAGGCCGAAAACAAGACTGATATCAAGCACAAAGTGGGAGAACACATGAAAGCAGATCCTACTTTACTACAGCAGCCATCTGTGAAAGGTGGAGATCAGAGGACCCTGGACTCCGGTGAAAGCCGGGCTTCACATCAAACTGTTGGAGCCTCTTGCGATCCGCTTGGCACTGGGAGCCGTCTTGCCATCTTTCAAGGGAACGCTGGTTTAGGTCCTCACGGACAGCACCACATCAATGTGGCACTGCAACAAACAAGGCAGGTGGGGTCCTGGACCCTCTGCGTCTCTGGACTTGGCTGGAACAGCAGGATGTATCCCTGGTGGTTCAACACCTGGCCCGTTCCCTGAACGCCAGGGCGGATGAACTCAGCTGTCTGTGCCTAGCGGATAACGTACGTCATCTCCATCTAGAGGTGGCACAAGGACACTTTCAGCGATGGGTAGAGCCTTGGTTAGATCTGTTGTCCTCCGTAGAGAATGCACGTCAGCAGTTTTGTGCGTTGGAGTTTCCAAGGCGGCTCTCGCTCTGCGACACTGTTTGTCTCTAGTGGAGTTCAGGCCTCTTTAACGTCTTTCCACTCATATCACTCCTGCACAGAGTGATCGAGACGCTCAGGAACGACCAGGACCAAGTCATTCTGGTGGTTCTGGACTGGGCACGGATAGTTTGGTATCTCGAGTTTCAATCAGACTGCCCCTTCGGGACGAACTTCTGTCACAGCAGCAAGGGAGGGTTCTCCACCCGAAACTGTCAACCCTCTGCCTCCTTGCGTGGAGATTGAGCAACAACAGTTGACTGCATTTGACCTTCCTCTCGAAATATGTGAAGTTATTTTGGCAGCCAGACGGCCCTGCACAAAGTCTGTATATGCCTGCTGATGGCAAAACATTTGTAAATAATATACAGAATTGTCTTTTGACCCCCTGTCTGCCTCCCTCTCTGACATTCTTCTTTTCATTCTGTCTCTTGCCCAGCAGGGCTGTGCTTTGGGCACTCTGAAGGGTTACCTTCAGCCCTTTCTGCCTTTCTGCGGTTGCCAGATCAACCATCGCCATTCAAGTTCCCTATTGTAAATAGATTCTTGAAAGGCTAACACATTTGTTTCACCCCCTTCACTTTTTATCATGCACCAGTGCAACATCAACTTGGTCCTCACTAATTTGATGTGTTCACCATTCGAGCCACTGTACAACTGCCTCCTCCGGCTGCTTACAATCAAAACAGTCTTTTTAGTGGCAATAACTTCTGCCAGGAGGGCAAGCAAATTTCAACCTCTTTAGTTTCAGCCTCCTTACCGCACTGTCTTTCCGGACAAGGTAGTACTCTGCACTAGGGCTTCTTTTTTGCCTAATGTGGTGACACCTTTCCACCCAGGGCTATCTGTCACCTTGCCCACCTTCTCTGTTCTCTGCATCCTTCTAAGGAAGAAGAGCGTCTCCACCGTCTGGACCCAAAAAGAGCGTTATCGTTCTACCTCAGTCACTCTAGAGAGTTCCGGGTGGGTGACCAACCCTTTGTAGGGTACGTTGGGGCAAAGAAGGGACGTTATGTACAGAAGTGGACCATTTTGCGATGGGTTATCCTCTGCATTAAAATTTGTTATGCTTTGGTGAAGAAACAGCCTCCCGAAGGCTTCAGAGCTAATTCAACCAGAGCTAAGGCAGCCACCAAGGCTCTTCAGCGGCGTATCCTGGTCCTTGACATTTGCCAGGCGCTAAGTGGGCATCCCTGGACACATTTGCCAAGCATTATTGCCTGGACAATCTGATAGAGACATCTAGCCGCAGATTCCTTAACTTAGAATATCCCCAGACGTGAGACTGGATCCGGAAAAGTTTCCGCAGCAGCACCTTTGCGCCCCAGGGGGCGGCGCCGCACGGCTCCTCCCTGACGTCGTTCACGAACGTGACGACAGCGGAGTCATATAAGCCCCTCCCAGCGTGCTGACGTCCGTTTTTCTTCTTTTATGTGTCCCAACGCGGATCCAGGAAAACCAGCAGTTCCTTGGCCTGTTTTCAGGCCTTCTCGACGCCTTTGACGTCACAGAATGATGTACGATGCCTTCGGGCTTTAAGGCGTGAGATCTGTACCCGGCAAATGTCTGTCACGGACCCGCATACCATATCTATGTGGTGCCTGGGAGTGCACCACAACTCCCAAGAGTGCGACGCCTGTCGGCAGATGAATCCAAAGTCCTAAGGGAGCGTCGTATGAAGCTGCTGGTCGCCCGGATGTCCGGTCCTGCGCCTTCACGCCGCTGATCTCCCTATCTGAAAGAGACACGTTAGTGATAGATTCCTTACCTTAGAATATCCCCTGGCGTAAGACTGGATCCGGAAAGCTGTCGTCAGCAGTACCCCTGCGTGTCGATAGGCGTTGTCTTACGATTCTGCGTGCTTCATATTCGCCGAGATGACGTCACTGGAGCTACTTAGACGCGGACGTCAGTTCTTTCTTTTTCCGCGCCAGCAAGCGCAGATCCGGAGAGAGCTAGCCTCCGTCACTTGTTACTAAGTAATTTTTTGATATATTTGTGAGTACAATGTACCCTGGTGCATAGAAAGGCCAGGTTTCAAGCTTTGCGATGCCTGTCCGTGCACAATGTCGCTGACCCGCACCATGAGTGTCTTCTGCCTGGGGCATGACCACGACACCGAGTCGTGCTCCCACTGCCGGGCCATGGCCCCGAAAACTTTGCGGGAGCGGTCCAAAAAGTGGCTGGAGGCCCGGGAGTCGGTCCCACCGGCCTTTTTGGTGATAAGGCGGATACTACATTGGAGCGTTTCAAGGACTCTCGAGCCACGGCCAAGTCCTTAGGCCTTTCGGCCACACGTACTCCTTCCGCTTCTAACTTTTGTTCCTTTCGAAGCTCCGGTAGGTGCATACAAACATGTTTATTTCAGAACAATCCTGCATAGCAACAGTCCCAGTGCAGCCGCGGACGTGTGGCTCGCAGAGGCAGGTCACGGGGCCAGCATGCAGGTCAGTCCACCAACAACCCCGCGCCAGTGCTTCCACACCTTCCTAGTTTGGTGTTTCAGGCCCATCCGACGCCAGTGGGTGGCAGGATTCGTCATCATCTCTCCCACTGGTGCACCTTTACATCAGACAGGTGGGTTCTGATGATTGTCCGAAGGGGCTACCCCCTCTCCTGCGAGTCTACCCACATCCCCCCTCCCCCCATTCCCCCAGGCATGCCACCGCAGTTCCACTGCATGTCTGGGAATCATTTGGCTCTTCTCCAGCAAGAAGTTACGGACCTCTTGGCCAAGGGGGGGCCATTGAGCACGTTCCGACACCAGAAGTAGATCGTGGTTGTTACTCCCACTACTTCTTGGTTCCGAAGAACGATAAAATTCTACGTCCCATCTTGGACCTTCGGAGCGTAAATCTAAATTGAGAAGTTAGAAAAGCTCACTCTGGCTCAGGTCTTGTCTGCTCTTGATCCACAAGACTGGAGGGTGGCGCTGGACCTGCAGGATGCTTATTTTCATATTCCCGTCCTGCTGGCCCATCTGCTTTACCTGTGATTCACGGTGGGCCAGGAGCATTTTCAGATCACTGTGCTCCCCTTTGGCCTTACCAGCGCCCTCAGGTGGTTACAAAAGTGATGGCGGTGGTCGCAGCTCATCTGCGCAGATCAGGGGTTTCAGTCGTCCCCCATCTCGACGACTGGTTGTTCAAGGGGGGCTCGCCCCAGACAGTCTTCTCCCACCTTCAGAATATGGCTGACCTCCTGCATTTGCTGGGGTTTTCCATCAATGTGCCGAAGTCTCACCTGGTTCCCTCCCAGAAGCTCCTCTTCATCGGAGCGGTTCTCAACACTGCACAGTTTCGGTTTTATCCTCCCGAACAGCGAGTCCAGGACATTCGGGCTATGATTCCAATCTTTCAGCCCTTGTCATGGGTTTCGGGCAGGACGACCTTGAGGCTGCTGGGACTCATGGCCTCCTGCATCCTGATAACCAACCATGCCAGGTGAGATATGCGGGCTCTGCTGTGAGACCTAAATTTCCAGTGGGCGCAGCATCAGGGAAACCTGTCCGATTATGTCCAGATCTCGGAGGGCACTGCACAACAATTGCAGTAGTGGCTCACGAATCAGCATTGGGTCAGTGGCAGATCCCTCTCCCTTCCACAACAAGAGCACACAGTGGTGACGGACGCATCCCTACCGGGATGGGGCAGCCACATGAGAGGCGGAGATCAGAGGCCTCTAGTCTCCGGCGGAGTCCCGACTCCTTATCAACCTTCTGGAGCTTCAGGCGATCCTTCTTGCACTGAAGGCATTCCTTCCCTCTGTCTGGTGGAAGGTAGTGCAGGTGTTCACGGACAACACCACCGCTATGTGGTATTGCAACAAACAGGGTGGGGTGGGGACGTGGACCCTGTGTCAGGAGGCTCTGCCTCTCTAGACATGGCTGGAACGTCACAGCATTTCCTTGATGGTTCAACACCTGGCGGGATCTTAGAACGCCAGGACGGACAAGCTGATGGATCACGAATGGCGACTCCACTCAGAGGTGTCGCAAGGTCTCTTTCAACAGAGGGGAGAGCCTTGGTTAGATCTATTTGCTACAGAAGAGAACGCGCAATGTCCGCAGTTCTACGCGTTTGAATTTCCAAGGCGGCACTCGCTCGGCGACGCTTATTGTCGCGAGTGGAGCTGCAGTCTGTTGTACGCCTTTCCGCCTATACCTCTTCTACCCAGAGTGCTGAAGAGAATCAGGCGTGACCAATCCCAATTCATCCTTGTGGCTCTGGACTGGGCTCGAAGAGTTTGGTATCCCGAGCTACTCAGTATGAGCCTGGATTCCCTGATCCGAATGCCTCTGCGGGAGGATCTTCTGTTGCAGCAGCAGGGGACGTTTCTCCACCTGAACCTGTCCAGCCTCTAACTACATGAGTGGCGATTGAGCAGTGACAGTTGATTCCATTTGACTTGCCTCCCTAAGTCTGTGATGTCATTCTGGCAGCCAGGCGTCCCTCCACTAAATCTATATACGCCTGCAGATAAAACAAATGTGTGGCATGGTGCACAGCCAAGAGTGTGGATCCCCTTTCTGTCCCTCTTTCTGAGGTCCTTTTGTTCCTTCTTTTTCTGGCCCGGCAGGGCTCTGCTCTGGGCACTTTCAAGGGCTATGTTTCGGCCATTTCAGCCTTTCTGAGGCTTCCAGACCAACCTTCTCTTTTCAAGTCCCCTCTCTCTCATATGAAGGCCACATAAGGCGCCTAGTGGGCAAATGTTTTGGAGTTTTAAAGACCCTAAACAAAACATTAGACCTCCTCCCTCTATCGGCCAGAAGGACACTAACGCAGGCACTGGTGACCTCGCGGTTAGATTACGGCAACATTCTGTTCCTTGGGGCAACCGAGGGCAGCATAGGTCGCCTACAAGTTATACAGAACTCCGCCGCCAGACTGGTGTTAAGAAGACCCAGGAGAGCCAGCTCGAAATTGGCGCTGGATGCGCTTCATTGGCTGCCTGTGAAGAAGCGTGTGCTATTTAAGTGCCTCCTCTTCTGCCACCGTATTGTCTGGGACAAGTCACCAACATATCTGAAGGATCTAGTCAGCCGCTATGAACCTACTAGGACCCTCCGTTCAGAGGGTACCGGACTGCTGACAGTCCCCAGGATGAGGAAGGCTAGAATGGGTGGACGTTCCTTCGCGCTCCAAGCAGCTCAAAATTGGAACAAACTCCCTCCTATGCTGAGACTGGAGAGCAATGAATTGCGGTTTAGGGCTCTGCTCAAAACACATCTATATACTGCATAGAGTCTGGGTTTTCTATGCTGCTTCACTGGTAGCTTAGCGCGGGGACACGCCGAGATGGCGTTACTGAGCGCTCTATAAGCTCTTTATTATTATTATTACAGAGATTCTTAAAAGGCATTACGCATATGTTCCCTCATGTTCCTTTCGTAATGCCTCGAATCTTGATTTGACTTATCTCAAGTGTGCTCCCTTTGAGGCTCCACTGTCTGGACCCAAAACGTACGCTCTCCTTTTACCTGAATCGCACACAAGCTTTCCGGGTAGATGACCAGCTGAAGATGGCCAACTGATAGGAGCTCCTGTTAGAAGCTCCTAGTGCTTGGGATCCCAATGTGGATTTATCCCTGTTAGCACCGACTCTTTTTGGAATATTCTACCAAAACAAGTAACTGGATCGTTAAAACAAGTAACTGGATCGTTTTCTTACCTGACGGGATGATACCTGGAGCCTGCTAAGAGTCCCGTAGCTGAGAGCCTGCTAAGAGTCCCGGAGCTGAGAGCAACGGATGAATCCGCATCTCCACCTTTGAAGACACGATTAATGGCTGGAGCCTGCTGAGACGGACGGGACATCGATATGCCTCTGCACGAAGCGGACCTGTTCTGAACATCGGAGCCACCCGGTTTATTTGGGGTCACCACCTCCGATCTGCTACTGACTATGCAAGGATTGATCACGCCAGTGCCGAGACGAGTAAACTTTTTTTTGCGATCCCGGCAGACTGGGCAGATTACTTGCCGTGTCTGTTGGGCTCCTGACCTGCTGTCCGGATTGCTGCGCGAGTCTCACCATTGCCTCGGGGAGCGTATCTGTGGGACACACGACGGCGGCCATCAAGGCGGGCTCATGACCCAGTGCCCCCCCTGTCTATCCCTGACTGGGCAGCTCACAGACTGCAGCGTCTCATGTGCTCCCGACCTGCAGCCGTATTGAATGCACGGCACTCCTCATCGCCTCGCAGAGTGCACCTAAGCGGGACACGACGGCGGCCATCGAGGCGGGCTGGGCTCTTAACCTGAGGTGCCCCCCACTATCCATCACACGGCAGCCCTTGTTTTCCCCGCCGGTTGCTACACGGTAGTACCGGCTCTCAATGGCGAAAGCGATCTTGGTCCCCGGCTGCACAACGCCTTTGTTCATCCTGACTCCGCGACGCTCACGAAGCCCCCCCTGCTGATCCTGCGATCGTCATGAGCAGATTCGCAGATCATCGAAGAAGACACTGCACACAACGCTGTTTCACATGACGATTGGATTATGCTGCCGAAATCACCAACACCTACACATCTGTTGTTCAAGACTATGGCAAGGTACTTGTTTTTGTTGCGCTTTTGATATCAGTTTATCAACATTTTGCCCCTCTGAGACATGTTGCCCAAAATGGCTGGGGTCATAAAACTGAAACACTAAAACAACAAACAACCTCCATTTCTACCAGACCCCCACAAAGCCTATGTGATCTGCTACTGCTCGAACAACCAGGTCTTGAGTTGCTTCCTGAAGGCGAGGTGGTCCTGGGTCAGGCGGAGGTGGGTGGGGAGGGAGTTCCATGTCTTGGCGGCGAGGTAGGAGAAGGACCGTCCCCCTGTGGTGGCTCTACGGATGCAGGGGACGGCGGCGAGGGCGTGGCTGGTCGATCGAAGCTGGCGTTTGGGAGCGTAGAAGTTGAGGCGGCTGTTGAGGTATCCTGGGCCTTGGCTGTGTAGGGCTTTGTGTGCGTGGGTGAGGAGACGGAAGGTGATTCTCTTGTTGACCGGGAGCCAATGCAGATCCCTCAAGTGTCCGGAGATGTGGCTGCGACGGGGGATGTCCAGGATGAGTCGTGCTAAGGCGTTCTGGATCCGCTGGAGTCTCTTCTGGAGTTTGGCGGTGGTTCCGGCGTAGAGGGTGTTGCCGTAGTCCAGACGGCTGGTGACGAGGGCCTAACACACACTTCCCCCATCCCCCCAGCACTCTACTCCATCTCCCACCCGCTCATGTCACCTCTCATCCCTCAACCACAGACGTAGATCATTCCTCTTCCTACATCCTCCCCACCCCCACCCCCTCTACACCCCAACACAACACTCCCCTCGCACTTTCAACTAGACGCTCAGAACTCCCCACCTCCCTTAACTGCACTCCCCCTCCCCACAACAGGTCCACCTCCGCCCCCATTCCCAGTCCCCATTACCTCACCTGTACCCCCGCCACCCCTAGCCCTCAATCATCCATCAACCTCCCTCCCCCCCACTCTGTCCCCACTACTCCACCTGCATCCTGGACACCCCTAGCCCTCTCTCATCCCTCAACTTATCCCCCGCTACTCTCAGCCCTCACTATCTTACCTGCACCCCCGCAACACCCAGCCTACACTTATCCGTCGTAGTCTCTCCCCCTCCTACCACTTACTCCCTGCCCAATAACACCAACCCCCTTACTAATCCTCTCACATCACTCCCCTCCATCTCTCCTACCCCTTCTACCACAAACACCCTCACCTATACCAACCTCCCCCCTAACACTAACTCAATTACACCTTCCCATCCCAACCTCCCTATACTCCCGAATAACAACGCACCCATTAACACCATCAACCCCTGCAATAACACCACTCCCCCTCCACTACAGTAAACCAATCTCTTATTCACCTACAGTGCCCATCCCCAACCCCCTTCCCAATGCCACACTGGACATGATTATGTCCACCCTCTTCCAAGTCAAAGAAGATCTACACACCCTCAAAGAGCTACTCCTCACTCAATCCAGACACCCCTTACCCATCACCACTATCCCTCCTAACAAACGCCCCACCCTTCTCACTCACCCTCACACACAAAACTCCCCACACTGGTCCTCTATCCCCGCTCGCAATGCCACCAACCGCGCCCGACGCACCATCAACACACTCTCGGACCTCGACATACGCACCCTCCTCCGCTCATATGACCCAGCTCCCAAAAAACACTTAGCCCCCACTCACCTTTCCATCCCCACGGTTCACTCTAATCCCCTTAGGCACTCCACACAAAACATCAACAGAGGCTCCGTCCCTAATAACCTTAAAAAAGTCCCCATCACTCTAGAACCCTCCACCACCCTCTACACCCCCAGACTCAAATGCATACTCCTCAACTGTAGATCGGCCCCTAGACACTCCTCCGACATCGGCGATCTCATCAAGACACTGGACCTTGATCTAACCATTTTAACTGAAACTTAGTTACCTGAATCTTCTACACCTATCATGGATATTCTAATTCCACCCAACTACCTCATTGTAGGCTTGTTGCCCCAATCCTGGGACCAGCAACGTCGACAGCATCAACCATCGTGGGACAGCTCGCACCTCCATCCTGGTCGCCGACAACGCCTCCTGGTCCGTGAGACTGCAGAGCCCAGCGTCACCCACTCACCTGGTCGAGGTGACTACCATCTGGTGCCCTCCTGGTGCCATCTGATCACTGGCTAGTGGTCACGAACTTGGTCCCCTCTGCTTTCAGGTGTCACCCATCTTCGATCCAGGCTTGGATCACTTCGAACAATCTTCACTGGTCGCCTGCCAGCAACTCTTTCTTCAGGCTCCTGGTTCGTCAACGAGGATTCCCGACGTCTTTTCAGACCTATGCAGCTGCAGCCCCTGGGCTAGGTAACTTCGGCATTTCGGTGCCCCAGCATAGCCTCACTATCCAAGGGTCCAGATCCACTGACGTTTTCGATCTACCTTATTGGGTTCGCCCGAGAACACTAACTTTGCTTTTACTAGCTCCCATAGACTTTGTCCCGCATCCCGCGTGAGAGTGCACACTCTGCACCCGAGTCCCCTAGGCCTCCTACTAGTAATCTGAAGGTTCAGTAACGTAGTCCTAGCGAATCCAAAGCCTATTAGTACAGTACTTACCTGATAGTAATTTTGCATTCCACTTCCATAGTATATGGTTTTCCGTGCCCCTCGGGCATTTGTGTAAATTGTGCAACTTAAAGTATTTTCGTAAGAGTTTTGTTGTGTGCTTAGTACCCTGTCCTCATAAAGAGTACAGGGCTGTTGTGATCTAAATAAATAAAATGTTTATTTTCATAACACTTGTGTGGTGTCCTTTCACTTGGTGTTCAAGGGGTATATGTGATGGTATAACAGCTGGCTTAACACGCCCTCTAGAGTTTAGCCCGAAGACTGCTCGTATCCACGCTACTAGGATAGCTGGTCTATAAGGTTGACTTACAACCAATCATCAATAAGGGTTGTTTGGACTGATACATAGTGATCACTAGAATAGTGAGCACTGCATATCAGGCCAACTTCTCACACTCATCACTAGACTTGACAGATCCAGAAAGACTGGCGGTGGAATCGCATGTATTTACAGGAGCAACCTCACAATTACCAGAAGTTCCTCCCCCCCCCCCCACTTGCCTCCTGCGAATACTTTTGCCTCAATGTCATCAGCGAGAACAAACCTGTATGCTCACTACACGTCATCTACCACCCACCTGGAGACAACCTCATCTTCACCCAACAACTCATGGACACAATTTCAAACTTTTCCGGACGGCAAAACACTCAAATTTTCCTTGGTGACTTCAATCTCCACTGGAACGATCACAATGACGCAGTGGTAAATAGTCTGAAAAACTACCTCAATGCTCTTGACCTCACCCAAATCTGCAACAGCCCGACCCACGATAAAGGCTCTATCCTCGACCTTATCATCTCCAAAGAGAACTCTACCCAGCTTGAGTCAATCCAACCCTGTGACTGGTCAGACCACCACGTCATCACATTCTTCATCAATGAAAAAGTTAAACTTAACCCGGTTCAAACCACTAAATCCAAGGTCTGGAAAAGGGACCTAAAGAAACTCAACCCAAATTCTCTACCTCCCCACAGCTGCAATCTCCTCCTTCCCCCTACCGGCGCTCTTGACGTTCAATCTTTGACCGACCACTACCTCAACTCTATGACCTCAATAATTAATGAAGCCGCCCCCTTGCAACTGAAAAAAGTCTCCACTAAGAACTCCAAGCCATGGTACGATGGTAGACTCAATGAAGACAGACGAGCCATGCGAATGGCAGAGCGCACCTGGAGAGCAGCCCCTTCGGCACTGCACCTTAAAACTCTGAAGAAAAAGAGAAACGCCTACTTCAGGAAAATTAAGCGCACCAAATCAGATTTCTTCAGCCTACAGCTCGATCAAGCAAAAAAACGGCCAAGAAAATTATTTGAACTAATCAAATCACAATCCAAGGAACATCCCCAACCTACACTTAACATAACAGGCGATCTACCATCATGTGAAGACTTCTCTTCTTTCTTCAAACTAAAGTCTGATATCATAAGGAGTGATCTTCGCAATGACGTTATCCTTTATTCCAACCCTCGCAACATAACACCCAATGAAACGAAAAACAATGCTGCGTGGTCATCCTTTGACACCTACTCAGAAGAAACTATTCTAAAACTGCTCAACACATTGAAACCCTCTAATCATCTCACAGACCCTCTTCCTGCCAACGCTGTAAAAGACTTTATCCCACTACTCCTCCCACTCTGGACCAAAATTATTAACAGTTCACTTCAACAAGGACTCATCCCTGATTCACTCAAAATTGGTCAAGTTACACCTATTCTCAAGAAACCAACAGCGGACCCTACTGACCTAAACAATTGCCGTCCTATTACCAATATTCCCACACTTTCAAAACTTTTGGAAAAATGCGTACAACTCCAATTAACAAATCACATTGATCAGTTTGACCTCCTCAACCCTCATCAATCAGGTTTCCAAGCAGGGCACAGTACTGAAACTGCTATGACACACATAATTGATGACTCACTCCAAATCCTAGATCAAAACGATACCTGCCTACTCATCCTTCTTGATCTCTCCTCAGCATTTGACACTGTCAAACACGAGAACTTACTCGAGCTGTTAAACACCAGAATGGGCATATCTGGGACTGTTCTCAAATGGTTCACCTCCAGAAAGGACTCAAAAATTCAAGAGCAACAACTTGATGTCCTCACCAGTGCCTGTAACTTTAGGCGTTTCACAAGGATCTTCTTTATCCCCTACATTGTTCAATCTGGTCATGGAACCTCTCACCACCTTGTTACAAGCTTCTAATGTGCACTTTCACATGTACTCCGACGACACCCAACTTTATCTCAAATTACAATCCCCTAAAGACATCAAACTTCTTAACTCAACGCTCAGAAACACCCAATCATGGCTTGCCGATAATCACCTCAAACTCAATGCTCTGAAAACTGAGTTCCTTCTGATCTCACCTCCCGCGAAAATCTCCACCACCCAAACCTGGCTTAAACACCTATCTGCACTCAATGTCCAACCTACCATCGTGGACTCAGCGAAATCCTTAGGCATTACACTTGACACCAATCTCAACATGCAGCAGCATATCAGTAAAGCAACTAAGGGAGCTAATTTCCAAATTAATACCCTGAGGAAACTTAAACCCTTCCTCCCAGCCAAAGACTTCCAAACTGCTGTTCAAGCACTAGTAATTCCTCGCTTAGACTACGGTAGCGTCGCCTTTTGCGGACTCCCTCTTTCTACAACTGCACCCATGAGAGCCTTTTTGAACGCTGCAGCAAGACTCATCACTGGATCAAAAAACACTCGCGTATTTCCCCTGACTTAAAATCCCTGAACTGGCTGCCTTTTGAAGCCAGAATACATCTGAAAATTGCCTGCATGACGCACAGAGCTATACACCACAACTCACCTGGCTACCTCACTCAGAAACTGACAATCTCTGGTGGCTCAAGAACCACTAGAAGCACAAAGAATCTTCTCCTGAAACCTTGTAGATTCCGGAAGGAAAAAACATTTAAACGCTCTTTCTCAGGAATGGCACCCAGGATCTGGAACTCACTCCCGCCCGAAACCAGACTTATCTCCTCCTCCACATTCTTTAAAAAAGAAGTAAAAGCTATCCTCATGACTAAATTCACTTGAACTCTTACGCTCGCTCTATTTGAAGATATACACCTATCTGCACTATTGTGTGCTCGATTGTCGATCTGTATCATTGGTTTAGTCAATTATTAGGCTACCCCATGTACCCACCCTATTTTGCCTCTCAGTTTTTACCTACAAGTATTGTATGCTCAAAAGACTGTTGTCTCTTGTTTCCTATCTCCTGTATTTGTAAAGCGCTCTGATATCTGCAAAGATCTTGTTCGCGCTACATAAAACTTTCAAAATAAATAAATAAAATAAATAAATGCAGGCGCCAAGAAAGGCCGGCCTGTTCACAAGAGGACTATCTCCCGCTGGGTCGTCTCGTGTATCAAGGCCTGTTATTCTATGGCTAAAAAGGAACCTCCGGTGGGGCTGCGTGCTCATTCTACAAGGGCGTCATCAGCTACTACGACATTGGGACGTGGTGTCCCCCTGCAAGACATCTGTCAGGCTGGGCTTTGCTGCACACTTTTACAAAGCATTATTGCCTTGACAGTCCGGTCCGGAGGGACGGCTTCTTTGCCCGTTCTGTTCTCCGTGACTTTCTGGTGTAATCTTGTTCGCAGACCCACCACCGGGGTTGATATTGCTGGGGTATCTATTCTAAGGTAAGAAATCTATCACTAACGTGTCTCTTTCAGATGCACAAGTTACTACTTGTGTAATGATATATCTGTGAGAGACATTAGTTAGTGCTAGATTCCTTACCGCCCCACCCATCCTTCCCGTTCTGTGAACTGATTTCTAGGGTTACGGTCCTCCTTTCAGGCCCAAGCTTTCTGGATCCAGTCTGATGCCTGGGGATATTCTAAGGTAAGGAATCTATCACTAACTAATGTCTCTCACAGATATATCATTACACAAGTAGTAAGCTCCTGAGGCGGAAGCCGGGAGACTAGCTACCATTTTTAAAATTGTATATTTGTGTCACAACCCGCCTAATTCTTTGTATTTTAAAATATCACTCACCCGTCTGCCACCACTGGAGCGGGCCCAGAATCACCGAAACAGCGACCCCTTCGCTGCAACTCTAACCTTGTAAACAAACTTTTCTGCCGCCATTCACGGCGAGGGAGAGAGGCCACGCCCACTTTGAGGCCACGCCCACCCGCCGCCCACGGTATTTAAACGCTGCCTTCAGCGCCACATACTAGAAATCTCGTAAGCTCCTGAGGCGGAAGCCGGGAGACTAGCTACCATTTTTAAAATTGTATATTTGTGTCACAACCCGCCTAATTCTTTGTATTTTAAAATATCACTCACCCGTCTGCCACCACTGGAGCGGGCCCAGAATCACCGAAACAGCGACCCCTTCGCTGCAACTCTAACCTTGTAAACAAACTTTTCTGCCGCCATTCACGGCGAGGGAGAGAGGCCATGCCCACTTTGAGGCCACGCCCACCCGCCGCCCACGGTATCTAAACGCTGCCTTCAGCGCCACATACTAGAAATCTCGTAAGCTCCTGAGGCGGAAGCCGGGAGACCAGCTACCATTTTTAAAATTGTATATTTGTGTCACAACCCGCCTAATTCTTTGTATTTTAAAATATCTGAAAGAAACACGTTAGTGTTAGATTCCTTACCTTAGAATATCCCCAGGCGTCAGTCTGGATCCGGAAACTTTTGCGTAGCAGTACCCCTGCGCGTCGGTAGGCGTCGTCTGCAGGCGTCCCCTGCGGCTCCGCGTCCGTCATCGGCGTCGTGCGCCGTGATGACGTCGCTGGAGTACATAGACGCCGCCTCCGCGCGCTGACGTCAGTTCTTCTTTTTTCCGCGCCAGTGGACGCAGATCTGAAGAGCAGTACTCCGGTCTTTGACCAAGTTTTTCGATTGTCTTTTTTTTTCTCTATTGTGCCTGATAGGATGCCAGGATTTAAGAATTGCGATGGCTGTGAGCGCACGATGTCGGTCACAGACCATCACCGCCTCTGCCTCCGGTGTCTGGGCCCTGACCACGACGTGGACTCCTGCGTCGACTGCCGGGCCCTTACCAACAAGGCTAGGCGGGAGCGGTCCCGCAAGCTGCTGGAGCTCCGGGTGTCGGCCCCACGTCGGGACCGGGAGCGGTCCCGGTCCGGCCGGAGGTCGAGGGAGCGTTCGAGGGAGCGGTCGCGGAGCCGCGCCGGGCGCTCCGGAAGTCGACACCACTCGTCATCCTCGTCAGGTAAGAAGCACAAGAAGTCGGGCGTCGTCATCGTACCCCCGACTCCCCCCGACGCTCGCGCGATGCGGCCGGGGGCTCGGGTGACCCCATCCCCGCGGCTCCGCGAGAGTCGCCGGCGCGGCCTGCCTCATACCCTCCGGTCCCTGGGCATGGTGCGACGCCTGAGGAGATCGAGGCGTTCCTCATGGCCATGAGGGCGCTCGCTTCTCCGACGGGGCCTACGGCGCCTTCGGGCCCAGTGCTACCGTCTGGGGGCCCTGGCGGTTCGGGTGTCCCTGCCTCGGCGCCGTCGGGTGCTCCGGCCCCGGCGCCGCCGACGGCTCCGGCGCCGCAGGGGCCTTCGGGATCGGCGCCGGCTGGTCTTCCGGCCTCCCCGGCGCCGTTGCCATCGGGGTTACCCCCGACGCCGCCCCCGCGCGGCGCCGGTTCTCCGCTGCCGGTTCCGGCCGGCGGTGGGGTTCCGACGCCGGCTCCGGGCGGCGCCATCCCCTTACCTTCTCCGACGCCAGACGCGGCGCCGGACGGGCGTCGCTCGACGCCGGTCCCGGCGCCGATGGGGCCCATGAACCCCGAGGAGCCGGTCTTCATCATTGACTCCGAATACGGAGAGGATGAGGAGTACGGTGAAGGTTGGGAGGGGTCCGAGGACCCTCTGGCTCGCGAGTGCCGGTATGACCCGGACTGGACAGGTGACTTGGGGGATGCCAGTGGTTTGGACGACTCCCCTAACCCTGGTTTGATCTCTCCTCCTTCCGTGGCATCGGTGGAGGGAGCTGCCTATTCTGTGGTGCTGATGAGGGCTGCCAAGGCCTTAAACCTTGAGCTCCCCGTCGCGGCCGTGAGGCCTAACATCCTCACCGAGGTCTTCAAACCGCAGTCATGCCCACAGGAGCCACTGCTGCCGTTTAATGAAGCCTTGTCTGACGTTCTGTTGGGCACGTGGTCCAGGCCCGCTTCAGGTGCGCCTGTTGATCGGAACGTGGCCAGGCGCCACCGTCCTTGTCCGGACGACCCCAAGTACCTGTCTACCCACCCCACTCCTGAGAGTCTGGTGATCCAGGCCTCGACCTCCCAGTCCGCATTCCCGTCGGCCCCGCCCGACCGGGAATCCAAGAGGTATGACCAGTTTGGCAAAAAGGTCTTCTCGTCCATTAGTTTGGGCCTGCGGTCTTGCAACACCGCCTGCCTCTTGGGCCGCTACACCCACTCTGTGTGGGATACGGTCGCGGAGCTGCTGCCAGAATGCCCCATGGAGGTGCGGGCAAAGCTCGGTCAGGCTGTGGCTGAGGGCCGAGATGCAGCGAAATATTCAATTCGGTGTGGTCTTGATACGACCGACTCGCTGGGCAGAGCTATGTCTACGACGGTGGCGATTCGTCGTCACGCCTGGCTGAGATCCGCCAATTTTTCGGCTGATGTCCAGAATACCCTGATGGACATGCCGTTTGATGGCTGTCACCTGTTCGGTGACAAAGCGGACCACGCGCTGGAACGCTTCAAGGACTCCAGGGTCACGGCCAAGTCCTTGGGTCTCTCGACCCAGCGTCAGCAACCGGGTTCGTTTCGTCCCTTTCGTGGCCAAGGAAGGGGCGCCCCCACACGTGCTGCCAGCCACGCGCCGCAACAATCCTTCCAACGCGGTGGCGGCCGTGGAAACCGCCGTGGTGGCGGTCGGGGACAACGGCGGGGTCAGACCACACCTTCCCCCGCAGCATCTACCCCAAAATCCTCCTAGTCCGTGCTTTCGGCCCCATGTGACGCCAGTGGGTGGCAGGGTTCGCCATCACCACGCTCACTGGCGCACGATCACTTCGGACAGGTGGGTGCTGCAAATTGTCCGAAGGGGCTACTCCCTCCCCTTCGAGACCTCTCCTCCAGCCATGCCACCGCAGAACCACCGTGTGTCGGGGGTCCACTTGACACTTCTGCAGGAGGAAGTTACGGCCCTCTTGGCCAAGGGGGCCATCGAGCGCGTTCCTGGGCCAGAAGTAGGGCGTGGTTGTTATTCCCACTACTTTCTGGTGCCCAAGAAGGACAAGGGGGGCCTACGTCCTATCTTGGATCTAAGGAACGTCAACGGCTTCCTCCGGAAGGAGAAGTTCAAGATGTTGACGTTAGCTCAGGTCTTGGCTGCTCTAGACCCGCAAGACTGGATGGTAGCGTTGGACTTGCAGGACGCCTATTTTCACATCCCCGTCCTGCCGGCCCACCGGCGTTACCTGCGGTTCACGGTAGGCCAGGAGCACTTTCAGTTTATCGTGCTCCCCTTCGGCCTTACCAGCGCCCCACGGGTGTTCACAAAGGTGATGGCGGTGGTCGCAGCCCATCTGCGCAGGTTAGGGGTTTCAGTCTTCCCCTACCTAGACGACTGGTTGTTGAAGGCGGGCTCGCCCCAGACAGTCGTCCACCACCTTCAGATGACGGCAGACCTCTTGCACGACCTGGGGTTCTCCATCAACGTGCCGAAATCACACCTGTGTCCCTCTCAAAAGCTCCTTTTCATCGGAGCGGTTCTGGACTCGGCGCAGTTTCGGGTTTATCCTCCGGAACGGCGGGTTCGGGATATTCAGGCTTTGATTCCCATCTTTCAGCCGCTATCCCGAGTCTCGGTCAGGTTGACGCTGCGGCTGCTGGGACTGATGGCTTCCTGCATCCTTCTGGTGCATCACGCCAGGTGGCGGATGCGGGCTCTGCAGTGGGACCTGAAGTTTCAGTGGGCCCAGCATCAGGGCAACTTGTCCGACCACGTCTTGATCTCGGAGGGCACTGCGAGACAACTGCAGTGGTGGCTTACGGACCGCGATTGGGTCAGGGGCAAGTCCCTCTCCCTTCCCCAACCGGAGCACGTTGTCGTGACGGACGCGTCCCTCCAGGGCTGGGGTGGCCACTTGGGAGAGGCAGAGATCAGAGGCATCTGGTCTCCGGCGGAGTCCCGGCTCCATATCAATCTGTTGGAGCTGCGGGCGATTCGTCTGGCACTGAAGGCATTCCTCCCCTTTGTCAACGGGAGTGTAGTGCAGGTGTTCACCGACAACACCACCGCCATGTGGTACTGCAACAAACAGGGCGGAGTGGGGTCGTGGACCCTTTGCCAGGAGGCTCTGCGCCTCTGGCAATGGCTGGAACGTCAGGGCGTGACTCTGACGGTTCAACACCTGGCAGGTTCTCTGAACGCCAGGGCGGACGAACTCAGCCGTCGGTGCTCGATGGATCACGAATGGCGTCTGAACTCGGACGTGGCGCGAGGCATCTTTCTGCAATGGGGAGAGCCTTGGTTAGATCTATTCGCCACAGAAGAGAACGCGCAATGTCATCAGTTCTGCGCGTTGGAGTTTCCAAGACGGCACTCGCACGGCGACGCCTTTCGGCGCGAGTGGAGTTGCGGTCTGTTATACGCCTTTCCGCCTATACCACTTCTGCCCAGAGTGCTGAAGAAGATCAGGCGCGACCGGGCCCAAGTTATCCTTGTGGCTCCGGACTGGGCTCGAAGGTACTGGTATCCCGAGCTACTCAGCATGTCAGTCGGTCCCCCGATCCGCCTGCCCCTTCAGGAGGACCTTCTGTCGCTGCAGCAGGGGACGGTCCTCCACCCGAACCTGTCCAGTCTCCACCTCCATGCTTGGAGATTGAGCGGCGGCAGTTGAGGCCATTTGACTTGCCTCCTGAAGTCTGTGATGTTATTCTGGCAGCCAGGCGTCCCTCCACTAAGTCGGTATACGCCTGTCGGTGGAACAGATTTGTGGCATGGTGCACAGCAAAGGCTGTGGATCCTCTTTCTGCCCCTCTTTCGGAGGTTCTTCTGTTTCTTCTTTCTCTTGCCCAGCAGGGCTCTGCTCTGGGCACTATCAAGGGCTACCTTTCTGCCCTTTCAGCCTTTTTGAGGCTTCCTGATCAGCCTTCTTTGTTCAAATCCCCGATTGTAACTCGATTCTTGAAAGGCATCACTCACATGTTTCCACCTGTTCCGTTTGTGATGCCTCAGTGGGATTTGAACCTGGTTCTGACTTTCCTGATGTGTGCTCCCTTTGAGCCCCTTCATTCTTGCCCTCTCCGTCTCCTGACTTTAAAGACGGCTTTCCTGGTTGCCATCACCTCTGCCAGGAGGGTGAGTGAGCTCCAGGCTCTTTCTGTCCAACCTCCTTTCCTGTCCATTCATCCTGACAAGGTGGTTCTGAGGACTAGACCTTCTTTCCTGCCCAAGGTTGTTTCGGCCTTTCACATCGGGCAGTCCATCACCCTCCCTTCCTTCTTCCCGCCTCCGCATCCTTCAAAGGATGAAGAGCGGCTCCATCGTCTGGACCCAAAACGTGCGCTTTCATTTTACATGGATCGCACACGCCAGTTCCGGGTGGATGACCAACTGTTTGTTGGCTACGTGGGTGCGAAGAAGGGACGGGCGGTCTGTAAACGAACCATCTCTCGATGGGTCGTCCTCTGCATCAAAGCGTGCTACTCTTTGGCTCGGAAGGAGCCTCCTGTTGGGCTGAGGGCCCATTCCACTCGGGCCACGGCGGCTACTACTGCCCTGGGCCGGGGAGTCCCCTTGCAGGACATTTGCCAAGCAGCTACGTGGGCCTCGCTGCACACCTTTGCGAGGCACTACTGCCTGGACAGTCAAGTCCGGAGGGATGGCTTCTTTGGCCGTTCTGTCCTCCAGGACTTTCTGGTGTAGTTTTGTATTGGTTCGCAGACCCGCCACCGGGGTTGGTATTGCTGGGGTATGTATTCTAAGGTAAGGAATCTAACACTAACGTGTTTCTTTCAGATGAACAAGTTACTTACCTTCGGTAACGATATATCTGTAAGAAACATTAGTTAGTGTTAGATTCCTTACCGAACCCACCCATCCTCCCCGTTCTGCGAACTGATACCTAGGGTTAAGGTCATCCCTTTCAGGGCCCTAGTTTGTACATGGCACCAGTGTTGGTTCTCTCATGGCTCTGCGTCTCCTGGCGCGGAAAAGCTGTGTGCAAAGAACTGACGTCAGCGCGCGGAGGCGGCGTCTATGTACTCCAGCGACGTCATCACGGCGCACGACGCCGACGACGGACGCGGAGCCGCAGGGGACGCCTGCAGACGACGCCTACCGACGCGCAGGGGTACTGCTACGCAAAAGTTTCCGGATCCAGACTGACGCCTGGGGATATTCTAAGGTAAGGAATCTAACACTAACTAATGTTTCTTACAGATATATCGTTACCGAAGGTAAGTAACTTGTTCATCACTCACCCGTCTGCCACCACTGGAGCGGGCCCAGAATCACCGAAACAGCGACCCCTTCGCTGCAACTCTAACCTTGTAAACAAACTTTTCTGCCGCCATTCACGGCGAGGGAGAGAGGCCACGCCCACTTTGAGGCCACGCCCACCCGCCGCCCATGGTATCTAAACGCTGCCTTCAGCGCCACATACTAGAAATCTCGTAAGCTCCTGAGGCGGAAGCCGGGAGACTAGCTACCATTTTTTAAATTGTATATTTGTGTCACAACCCGCCTAATTCTTTGTATTTTAAAATATCACTCACCCGTCTGCCACCACTGGAGCGGGCCCAGAATCACCGAAACAGCGACCCCTTCGCTGCAACTCTAACCTTGTAAACAAACTTTTCTGCCGCCATTCACGGCGAGGGAGAGAGGCCACGCCCACTTTGAGGCCACGCCCACCCGCCCCTTTCCTACACATTAAAGATGTGCAACTACCGGACGCGCAGCGGACGGGCGCAGCGGGCGCGCCGTCAGCGCGCCAAAGGCAAGCCCGTCTGGGCCCAGACGGCCCTAGGACCTGACACTATGCCCGATTCACAGCCCCGCCGATCCTACCCCCCGGATACCCTCCGTCTCTGGAACACAAAGAAAAATCCGCAGTGTGCATACATCCTCAAGGATGACACCCTGTTCACAGGATGTCCCCTCTGCGACACCCCCGAAGCCACGGAATTTAGCCACACGCTTCGACTGGGCCTATTGAACTGCAGGTCGCTAGTAAAGCACTCGCACGAGATAAACCTCCTCACCCTAACCCTTTCGTTAGACGCCCTATTTCTGACCGAAACATGGCTGACCCCCAGCAACGGCTCAGACTTGGTCAATGCAACCCCCCCCCCGGTTACCAAATCTGCTGCCTTAACAGACCAGTTGGAAGAGGTGGCGGGCTCGCCATTCTCTATAAAGACCATCTCAGCTGCAGGATCAACGACGGTACGGTCAAGGACTGTGAAAACTGTAATTTCACCCTCCAGATCTCCCCCACCACCTCACTATCGGGTCTTCTGGTATACCGACCACCAGGCTCAATAGGTGACTTTTCAAGCACTCTGATGGATCACATCCTTTTAAAAACAATAACAACGCCCAACTTTCTCCTTCTAGGGGATTTGAACCTACACTTTTTAGACCCGGCAGACCACACTGCCGCGAATCTTCTAGCAGACCTCGTGTCAGCTGACCTCCAGCTCCTGAATTCGAAACCTACTCACGAGAAAGGGCATCTCCTGTACCCAGTTTTCACCAACATCGTGAATCTCCAGACCCAAGATCCCTTCCCCCTTCCATGGACTGACCACTTTCTGGTCCCCATGCACTGGTCCTATCAGCCCGCCTCGGTCCCCAAACAGAAAACCAGGATTTTAACCCGGCGTTGGCACAAGTTAAGTCCTGAAAAATGGGAAGCGAAGCTTAGGGATTCCGACGGCCCCCTCTCAACTGACCCTAACACCGCTGATAGAGAATTTAACAGCTGGCTTACCAACCCCCTAGACAGCCTCATTCCATTAACATGCTCTCTTAAACATGTAAAGAGGATCAATCATGCTCCTTGGTACACACCGGCCCTGAACATTCTTAGGAAGGAGTGCAAAAAGACGGAACGAACGTGGAGAAAAAATAAATCAGCGACGGACAAAAACGCCTATCAAACTGCCATGAAGGCGTACAAACAAGCCCTCCACAGCGCTAAAAGCTCTTTCTTTGAGGTAAGAATACAGAATTCCTCGTGCTCTGCTAAAGAGACTTTTTCCATCCTTAAAGAGCTTCTCCATGTCCCAGCCCCCCCGCAGATACCCTTGGACTCCAAAGCAGCCGAGGAGAAATGCGTTAACCTGGCCAACTTCTTCGACAATAAAATTAAGAAAATCCTTTCCTCTCTACCTGCTACCAATCAGGCCACCTCTGGAATAGCCAAGGAGTGTACCCTCACGTTAGGAAACCCCACGGGCATATTTGAATCCCCTTGTCTAACTGCATTCGGACCAGTTACAGAAGAAGAAGTGGCAACCACTCTAGCAGCCACGAAAAGTGGGGCCCCCAGCGACTCAGTCCCCGTTCGGTTCACTAAAAACATAGCCCGGACCATCACAGCTAGGCTCACGGACCTCATTAACACCTCTTTTGCCCAAGGAGTAGTCCCACAAAGCTGGAAGGAGGCCGTGGTTAAAGGTCTGCTGAAGAAGCCGTCACTAGACCCCGCGGACTTATCCAATTATCGACCCATCTCGCTCCTCCCCTGGATAGGTAAGGTTGCGGAGAAGCTCGCAAACAAAAAACTGTCCCACTTCTTAGAAGCAAACCATCGCCTAAAAAACTCCCAAACAGGTTTTAGACCAGGTCAGGGCACAGACACCGCCCTCCTGGCGGCCGTAGAAAAAGCGAGGGAAATCATGGATACAGGAGGATCAGTGGCAGTGGTCCTCCTGGACCTTAGCGCAGCATTCGACACTGTCAGCCACCAGGTCCTAGCTCAACGCCTAGAAAACACTGGCGTACAAGACAGTGCGCTGAGATGGCTCACATCCTTTCTCTCCCGACGCTCCTTCCAAGTCTGGGAAGGAGAAAGCCGCTCTCCCTCAACCCCCCTCCGGTGTGGAGTGCCCCAGGGCTCCTCACTGAGCCCCACACTTTTCAACGTGTATATGGCCCCACTGGAGGAGCTGGTCGCCCCATTCGGAGTCACGATCGTCAGCTACGCTGACGACACTCAGCTGGTAGTGACCCTCTCTCACCCTAAGCTAAAGCCCTCCAACCTGCAAGACTGCCTATCCACCGTCCATCAATGGATGGGCGACTCTGACCTAAAGCTTAACGGGTCAAAAACAGAGATCCTGCTTCTCGGTCACAAAACTCCGAGTCTCCCCCCTAACATCTGGCCCGCCTGTATGGGTGACCCCCCCTCCCCTAAAACAGAGGTTAAGAGTCTGGGAGTGTGGCTAGAGACAGATCTCACTTTCCGGACACAGGCCAGGAAAACAGCCGGCATCTGCTATGGGCTCCTGAGATCATGCAGAAAGGTGCTCCCCCTACTACCATTCCAGTCCCGCCTCCTGCTGATTCAAGGCTTAGTACTAGCAAGACTGGATTACAGTAACGCTATCTACCTCGGGGCACCGGAAGCCACCTTGCAAACACTACAAAAAACCCAAAATGCCGCAGCCCGTCTACTCACAAACACCCCAGCAAGAACATCGGCCAAACCTGCCTTGAGAAAACTTCACTGGCTCCCCGTGAGGGAAAGAGTCGCTTTCAAGGCCCTCTGCCTGGCACATAAGGTCCTGAACAATGCGGGTCCCCCCGTTCTGAGCACCTGGATCACTCCATACAGACCGTCGAGAGCGCTTCGATCTGAACAGGGAAACCTCATCGTTGTCCCGAGGGTGAAGAAAACCCGCATCGGCGGCCGCAGATTTTCAGTAAACACGGCCAGAAAATGGAACGCTCTCCCCTCGAACCTCAGAGCTGAACCTAACCTCCTACGTTTTAGGAAGTCCCTCAAAACCCTCCTTTTTCCCTGATTTTTCTTCAAAGTCTCCCTTGCCCCCCTTTAGGAGTTCGAGGTTTTTAGCGCTGGGATACTCAAGGGTGACTACGCGCTCTATAAAAACCAAAATAATAATAATAACTTGTGCCTCGTGACCGGGCCCGCTCACGAGGTCGTTCCCGCTCACCGGGTCATTCCCACGGCCATTGTTCGGAGACGGGTAAGCACAAGCGGAGATCGTCCTCCCGTAAGCGTGACTCTGGGGCCGCTGCTCTTGGTCTTTGCCAGGCACAGGCGCCCAGCAGTCGTCTCCCACATACCCATTCTTTCCGGGTGTCAGAGCGACAAGGACCCAGATGGAGGCCTATTCAAGATCTCTCCAGTCTGGTTTTGGGTCACCCCCTCTCCCTGATGTGCGTTCGGGTCTCACAGAGGAGGAAGGCACTCATGTCGGGTCTTTTCCGGCTGATTTGTCCTCGGCGCTGGCTGCGTGCATCGACTCCGGGTCTGGAGTTGAAACGACGATGACGGGACACGGCCTGGAGGGGCATCCAAGTCGTCCGTCCAGCCCGCCTGTCAAGTCGCCGCATAGCCGTGTGCGGCTTCCTGCGCTGACGTCGGCTGCAGCACCGAGTTCGACACCCTGTCGACCTCTTTACTACTTGCAGGTGGAGGTTGAGTCGCTGTCAGTCTGCGCCCAGAACGAGTCCCCTGTGGAGGTTCCCGGCGTCAATGCCGGCGCCTACGGCTCCTCTGTTACAGGAGGATGAAATCCCTCTGAGCTCCCCGTGTCCAGGGTCATTTCGATGCCACTTGGTGCGGGTGCCTGGCGTTCCATGGCCTTTGGATCAACCTCCGGCTCCTCCACCTTTACTGTCTAGTGGACCAGTTAGCCTCCAACCGTCCCCGACTGATGGTTTGTTGTTGCCCCCCAGAATGGCGACAGAGGCTAGTGTGGCTTTTGCAAGGGCTGTTCACAGGGCTGCAGATATTCATCACTTGCAGCCCCCTGAGGTTTCCCTGCCCTCTAATCCTTTACTGGATCTCGTCCACATGGAGCCTGTGGACGTGGAGCCTTTGTTGCCCCTTGGTGGGTCTTTGTTTGACATCCTGCTTGGTACCTGGGCACGGCCCTCCTCTGTTGGCCCTGTTTATCATTGCTCACCGGCAACGCCTGGCCCCAGACGATCCTGTCAGCTTGTCCCTTCACCCTAGAGCTCAGGGTCTGGTTGTCCAGGCGGATTTTGCCTTGCAGCCTTCTTCCGCTCTTCAGTTGCTACCTCCCACTAGGGAGTCTCGGTGGCTGGAGACATGTGCGGGCATCCCTGCCTTGAACAAGTCTTGCGTGTTCGCACATGCTTTTTTTGCCCTTTGGGACTTGGTTGAGCTCCTTCTTTCGTCTCTCCCAGAAGGGCCCCGGGCTGACTTGCATCGCCTCCTACTTGATGGCCGGGGAATGGCACAATTTTCCCTTAGATCGGCCCTGGACCCTACTGATTTTTTGGGTAGAGCAATGGCCCGGTCGGTTGCTTTGCGCCGATAGTTGTTTTCCCAACAATGTTTGGGGCGCTCTTCAGGAACTGCCATTCAATGGCGTGGACCTTTTTGACTGTCAAGTTGATTCAGCGGTCTCCCACCTCATATTTGGTCTCCTGTGATTTTCTGGCCCTTGCGGCCTGGCTTTCTCCTCCTTGTGGCCTATCTTTTTCATATGATGTATGACTTTGTGTTGCTTTTTCTTGTGCATAGGCAGCGTTACCTTGCTTAATTTGGACCCCGGGTTCATGACGGAATACACAGATAGTTTAGGCGGCTCCTCAACCATGTTTGCCTTTGTTCAGTACAGCTGGCCAGCTGGTTCTGCCTTCCTTTCAGTCCTCGGTCTGAGCTTGTATCAAGAGGAGCCTCCTTGCCGAGGTTAAGACTTGCCCTATGAGGGGTATTTGCTGGCTATTGTCTAGCTGTCTTTTTTCAAGGATGGCTTGGTACATTCCTGTGGAGTCTTCTTCACAGAGATTCTTCTGTGGATCAGTCTGTCCTCTCTTTCTGCTGTTATGGTTGGCGTCGCTCTATTGCACTTTCAATGGGGGTTGGGGTCTACGGTTGTCCGTAGTACTTCGAAGCATCGGTAGAGGTTCCCTACCGTGATGCTTCTGCCTCGCCTGACCTTCCCAGGGGGGGTTTTACAGCTTTGCTGTGCTACTCTTTGTCTATGTTGGCTGCTCTTCTTTTCACCAGCCACTGTCCCTTGGGACCCCTTGTTCTGTTCCGTTCCAGCACAGTTCTTCCACGGCGGACGCCCTGCCATCGTATAGCGCCAGGGCAGGGCTGCTGCGCGGCACATTTCAGTGTTTGTGCATAGTGTACCCTGGTATGTTCGCTATCATGGGGTGCCTGCGTTTTTTCTTATGCTTCTGCTGTGACTGGTTCTACCCTCCACTCTCAAGGATTGGTAATGCTTTCTCGTACTTCAGCCCTGTCTGGACTTGTCTATAGACGGTGGCGTCTTCGCCATGTACGTCTATGCTGTAGACTCTTTGGGCCCTCATTTTCTGGGCACTTCCCAAACAGGAGTTTTTCCTATTTCCCTGCAGCCCCACGCAGGTGTTTTCCACGCTTCTGCTTCCTCCTGTAACACTCGCAGGGGGAGTGTTCTCTTCAGGCTTCTCGCTTCCTTGGGTGGTCTTGTCTGTACATCCCTAGGCCCTTACGTTGGCCCTGACTGTATCCACTTTCGTGTCCTGATCCATCTCCTAATCTGTCTAGTAGGGGACATTGGCTCCTCCCGGACGGGTGACTTATGTCGCTTACGGATCTGGACACTGTCCTTTCCAACTCTGCTTCAACATAACTGTTGGTACTTATGGTGTTCCCTTGTCTTGTTTTTTGCAACACATCCTTTTTAGATGTGTATCTTTCTTCATATGTATCTGCTCTGTGCTCTTCCCACAGTGGGGCCGTGCAGGCAGCATTCCTTGCTGTGGTGTCCGTGGTCTTCGCCCCGGCCTGCTCATGGTGCGAGCTCTTGTGTGTGTGTCAGGCTTGCTGTAGGCCACTTTTTGCGGTTGCCTACCTGGTGCTGCGTCCTTCACATCTGTGCTGCTCACGCTACTCTAAAGGCGGATTTCCCTATACTTGGTGTGGTTCTGCCATCCACACTGTATGCTTATATGTATTCCTGTCTTCCACATGAATGCCAGTCTTACTGTTGTCCGTTTCTGGGTGCTTCTGCTTGTTGCCGTCCGCCCTCTCACATGTCTTTGTGAAGAAGTGACTGCATACTGGAGTGTCTTGAGTGTCTGGTAATGCCTGCAGTTTATGGCCATGGGTCGGCATCCTGCCAATTCTGCCCCACATATCTTAGCTGGTGCAGGTTCAACAGTGCTTTTTTCCACTGTTGTGCAAACTCGACCGGTATGCGTTAACTCTGTCATACCGTTTTGTCCTCTCTCTGGGTCTTGCTTCCTGTCGACACGTTGAATCCTGCGGATCCATCGAACCCTAAGCTCCGTTCATCTTCTTTTACGCAGCCATGAACTCTCACTTCTGCACCAGCATTTCTAACTCTGCGCTTTTTTTCTCTCAACCTGGTATACACACAGGGTTTTCGTGCTGACCGCTTGTGGTGCCTTTGCCTCCCATTGTTTTCTACTCTTTTCAAAGCTTTGAGGTCTGGTGTTGGCTGCGCTGTCATTGCTGTCCTCACTGTCTCCCCTTTGTCCGGGGGAGTGTAGTGCAGGTGTTCAGGGACAACACCACCGCCATGTGGTACTCCAACAAACAGGGCGGGGTGGGGTTGTGGACCACTTGTCAGGAGGCTCTGCGCCTCTGGCACTGGCTGGAACATCAGGGCGTGACCCTGGTGGTTCAACACCTGGCAGGTTCCCTGAACGCCATGGCGGACAAACTCAGCCATTGGTGCATGATGGATCACGAATGTCGTCTGAACTCGGACGTGGCGCATGGTCTCTTTCAGCAGTCGGGAGAGCCTTGGTTAGATCTATTCGCCACCGAAGAGAACGCGCAATGTCATCAGTTCTGCACGTTGGAATTTCCAAGGCGGCACTAGCTCAGCAACGTTTTTCGTCGCGGGTGGAGCTGCGGTCTGTTGTACGCCTTTCCGCCTATACCACTTCTGCCCAGAGTGCTGAAGAAGATCAGGCGCGACCGGGCCCAAGTCATCCTTGTGGCTCCGGACTGGGCATGAAGATACTGGTATCCCAAGCTACTCAGCATGTCAATCGATCCCCCGATTCGTCTGCCTCTTCAGGGGGACCTTCTGTCGCAGCAGCAGGGGACGGTCCTCCACCCGAACCTGTCCAGCCTCCACCTCCAAGCGTGGAGATTGAGCGGCAGCAGTTGAGGCCATTTGACTTGCCTCCTGAAGTCTGTGATGTGATTCTGGCAGCCAGGCGTCCCTCCACAAAATCGGTATACGCCTGCAGGTGGAACAAATTTGTGGCATGGTGCACTCTCTGCCCCCCTTTCAGAGGTTCTCCTCTTTCTTGTTTCTCTCTCGGGGCTCTGCTCTGGGCACTATCAAGGGCTACCTCTCTGCCATTTCAGCCTTCTTAAGGCTACCTGATCAGCCTTCTATTTTCAAGTCCCCTATTGTAAATAGATTCTTGAAGGGCATAACTCACATGTTTCCTCCTGTTCCTTTCATGATGCCTCAGTGGGACTTGAACCTTGTTCTTACTTATTTGATGTGTGCTCCTTTCGAGCCACTTCACAATTGCCCTCTTCGTCTTCTCACGCTTAAGACTGCATTCCTGGTTGCCATCACCTCTGCCAGGAGAGTGAGTGAGCTCCAGGCTCTATCTTCCAAACCTCCTTATCTTTCTGTCCCTCCGAACAAAGTTGTCTTGAGAACGCGTCCCTTTCCTGGGTAGTCCCAGGAAAGAGGGACTACCCAGGTAGTCACAGTCTTCTACATCGGGCAGTCCATCACCTTGCCCACCTTCTTTCCGCCTCTGCATCCCTCGAAAGAGGGAGAGGCTCCACTGTCTGGACCCAAAACGCGCGCTCTCGCCAGTTCCGGGTGGACGACCAGCTCTTTGTTGGTTACGTGGGCGCTAAGAAGGGACGGGCGGTGCACAAGCGGACCATCTCTCGGTGGGTCGTGCATCAAGGCATGCTATTCTTTGGCTAAAAAGAAGCCTCCTGTTGGGCTGAGGGCCACTCCACTCGGGCCATGGCGGCTACTTCTGCCCTGGGTCGGGGAGTCCCCTTGCAGGACATCTGTCAAGCAGCTACGTGGGCCTCGCTGCACACGTTTGCTAGACACTACTGCCTGGACAGCCAAGTCCGGAGAGACTGCTTTTTCGGCCGTTCTGTTCTCCAGGACTTTCTGGTGTGATCATTGGTTCGGAGAACCACCGCCGGGTTTGGTATTACTGGGGTATCTATTCTGAGGTGAGGAATCTAACACTAACCTATTTCATTCAGTTGCACAAGTTACTTACCTTCGGTAATGATATATCTGTAAGAAACAGTAGTTAGTGTTGGATTACTTATCGCCCCACCCATCCTCCCCGTTCTGAAAACCGATATCTAGGGTTAAGGTTCATCCCCTTTTAGGGCCCTAGTTTCATGGCACCAGTGTTGGTTTTTATCGTGGCTCTGCGTTCCTGGCGCGGAAAAGCTGTGTATAAGAACTGACATCATCGCACGAGGGCGGCGTCCAAGTACTCCAACGTCATCCCGGCGGCGACGACGGACGCGGAGCCACAGACGACGCCTACCGACGCGCAGGTGTACTGCTACGCATAACTTTCCGGATCCAGTCTGGCGCCTGGGGATATTCTAAGGCAGGGGTCTCCAAACCGGTCCTGGAGGGCCGGATCCATGCCAGATTTTTAAAATTACTACATGTATCTCAATGGGGATATCCAAAAAATCTGGCATGGATCCGGCCCTCCAGGACCGGTTTGGAGACCCCTGTTCTAAGGTAAGGAATCCAACACTAACTACTGTTTCTTACAGATATATTGTTACCAAAGGTAAGTAACTTGTGCTTCATCTGTCTTTTTCTTTTACATGCCTACGCCCTGGGTCGTCCAGTGTGGGGGTCTACTCATGTTTTCCACCCTCCCACCCCACTTTCTTAATCGCCTTGGGGTTTCTTACCTCACCTGCAGTCCATTAGTTTGAAGTCTATTGGCTCTGCCTCCGTCTATAGGTCTCTTACAGGGGATACTGTGAGAAGTTGGCCTGATATATGATACTCACTAGTTCTACCCTTATGGTGATTGGTTGTAAGTCAACCTTATAGACCAGCTATCCTAGTAGCGTGGACAAAAGCTGTCTTTAGGCTAAACTCTGAATGGCATGTGAAGCCAGCTGTTTTACCACATATAACCCCTTGAATACCAAGTGAAAGGACACCACACAGGTTGTTATGAAAATAAACAGATATTTATTAACTAACATACACCTCTGAGCTCTTTATGAGGTCAGAGGGCTAAGCACATGACAATACTACAAAGGAAATACGAGTTCGCACAATATTTACAAGTGCGCCTTAGGGGCACGACAAACCATATACTCAAAACAATGGAATGCGAGGAAGGAAAGTACAGTAAGGAGATCCAGAGGCTGGAGGACCGCTGGGACTACGCTACAAACTAGGTAAGTAAGGAGCAGGAGGCCCACGGGACTCACATGCAGAGTGGGAACTCTCACGCGGGATGCGTACCAACGTCTATGGATCTTACAGTTTAGAAAGTTACGGATTCCGGACGATCCCGGCTGGATGGAGGGAAATAAACAGTGGACCTGGACACTAGGATAGTGTACACAGACTTCAGCACCTAGAAGCTTTAGTTACCTAACCCACAGGCTGCGGGTGCATAGGGATGAAGTTGCGTCTGGTTTGCTGCGTTGATCCCGGTGATGCCTGAAGCAAGGAGTTGCTGGCAGGCAGCCAGATGGAGGAGTCTGGTGGTTCCAAGGAGTCCTGAAAGGGAAGAGGACAGAGTCTCGGTCACTAGCCAGTGACGGTGCTGGAACCAGGAGGGAACCAGATGCTGTCGCCGCAGTCAGGTGAAAGAAGGGTCGCTTCTCTCTGTAGCTGCGTGGACCAGGAGCTGCTCTTCACGACCAGGCTGGAGGCACGAGCTGTCCCACGTAGTCTGCTGCTGTTGGCGGTGTCGGATCGTCGATCTGGACAACAGGCCTTGGCTAATGCAAGCCACGCGGTGGAACAAAGATGGCATCTGGTGCGGACCAGGAGGGTCCGGGATGCTTCTCCTTTACAAGGAAGCAAGGGCCAGTCTGGGGGACCAGACCAGCAGTGTTGGATTCTTCGGATCGTCGTCTCAGAGGTCACGAGCCAGCCGGCAAGTGACCAGACAACAGGACAAGCAGCAACCAGGCAAAAGGGCCCCACGTGGATGCTGGGGGGCTGGTCTTTGGTGCAGGAGCTGCGTCGGTGTGGGGCTTCAGTCCCCAATGCACTCACTCGAGGATCCCTCGGCGGTCGTGCTGGAAGCGCTGTGCAGGTTTCTCAAGATGGCCGTCTCCACGTTGCTCGTCGCACCCACGGGTCCCAGCTGTGCTGTGGATGTGGGTAGAGGTCAGAGAGGTCTGGAGGTACGGGTCTTGTCGAGCTGGGTCGTCTGATTCCGGGATGGAAGGACTCTGCAGCAAACCGCACAGGAGCTTGATGGTGCCTGTGAAGCAGGATGGTCACTCCCTGGCCATAGGGGAGATTCTTCAGTCTTCTGGAATTAGGAGGTCGAAGGTCAAGAGTTTCTTCGTGGAAGTTGTCAAGATTCATCTAAGTTGGAATGGGACCAGCTCCTACCTTTATTCTCCTAAAGGGGGCTGCACTATGACTAGGTCCCTCCTCTGGGTGGGACCAGGAAGGGGGGTGGTTACACCCCCTTTCCTTTGTCCGGTCTTGCGCCAGCTCTGGGGCTGGAGTGCCCCAGGAACTGGTTTAGACCGGCATATGCACAGGGACACCTTGTGTGCCCCAGGCATGTCTCATTTCTTTCAGCCCTGTCCTACCTAATACACAAAATCCTGTCTGGGGTGGTGCTAGCACCTCCTAAGGCAGGAAGCCCTTTGTCCAAGCCTCCCTCGCTGGAAGGACTCCCAGCAGCAGGAGGTCAGACTTGTGTCTGTGGTGGCAGCATCCATTTTGTGATGCTGAGGCTCGAGTTAACTTTAACCGGGGTTCACAGTTACATACATGTCGTGTCCCTCTAGAAGGGTGGAATGCTACCCCCGTCGCCAGAATTGGCGAGGGGGTAGTATTCCAATTCGTATGACACCTTACTCGACATGTTTTGATAATGCTATACCAAAGTTAGCATTTGACCGTGAGGTTCATAATGCACTTAAGAGTATATGGTATAGCGTTATCATGGAACAGCTATTAGGACTTGGTTCCGCAAGCTGCAAACGGGCTCAGCTCATGCCAGAGCACCATCTCACATAATTCCAAGCACTTTGCCTTCAGGATTGATAAGGCCTGCCATAGGATTGACTGATAGGAATATATGTGTCCATTTTAGGGTTAGATATAGAGATACTATATCTAAAGCAAAGGGTGATTACACCACCTTGCCCCAGCTGTCGTGCAGCCAGTTGTGTCAGATTTGGATGGCCAGCCAGGGGTGGCATAATACATGCTGCAGCCCCTGGTAGGCCCTGGGTACACCTATGCCCTGGATACCTAAGGTATGCTGTACAGGGACTGATAAGGTGGCCCAGTACCAATTGGTAAATGCACCTAAGGTACATGCTTGTCAATTTAGAGAGAGAACAGCTAGGCTGTGGGTCTGATTAGCAGGCCCACAGCCAGGGAAAGTCGTAAACCAGTGAAGCAAAAAGCAAAAATCGGGGGTGACCATAGGATTGCAGACCCTACTCTCCTACAGATACGACGTCCCTTTTTTGTGCCGACTTGTGGTGGATTGTCATTGCTCATGTCTTCAGGACTTGTTGCCCTTCACAATTATATATTGTGGTTGTAGACTTTCTGTCGTCTGCCATGATGTTTTTTCACATCTTCTTCTGTTGCTTCTGGGAAGGGTTTAGCCTTCTCTTTTGCACGGTTGCTTCTCAGAGTGGTGCTCTGCTCTTTCCCTTCACTATTTTTCAGTATACAGTGCCTGACACTGTTCTTTATGGTGCTTTTTTCACCATTCAATTTCTTTTCTTTTTTCTTCTTTTTCACACACTGTTTCCATACTCTTAGTTTTTGGTGGTGGCTTCGCTTAGTGGCGCAGAAATTTTTTTCCTGCGAAACTGGCATCAGCACGCCGGGAGGGGCTTATATGGCTCCCCTGACATCTGCTGCTAGGCTGTGTCACTACCAGCTACATCGTTACCGAAGGTAAGTAACTCATTCATTAGGTCCGTAGGGAGGGCATCTTTGGCTATTCAGTCCTACAGGACTTTTTGGTTTAAACTTTTCCGCTGTCCCTCTAGGGATGGTATTGCTTAGGTATCTGTTCACAGATAAGCAATCTGCGGCTAGATGTATCTATCAGATGGACAAGTTACTTACCTTCGGTAATGCCTTATCTGGTAGAGACATTATCTAGCCGCAGATTCCTTGGAGACTCACCCATTCTCCCCGCACTGCGGATCAGTTCTTCATGTCAGGGCTGTTTACTCTTTAAGGCCCTAGTGTGGCTCCGTAGTTCCGAACTGGGTTCGATAGTTCCGAACCCCGAGTTATAAAGATTGTCGGAAATGGACGATCTTGGTGTCAGCAGACCACAAATGATGAGTTTAACGTGTCTGAGTGTTTTCATATGAATCGATATAGGAGAACACTTTGCATTTGAGGATTTAGTTTGAACCCTCGGGTTCCATTTTGTAAAACGGCAGCCATCTTGTATGGTTGCCCTAACATAGGCTCTATGATTGTGGCCGAGTGAGTCCTTGACACGTATGCCTTAGCTGATACTTGGTTGACCTGGCCGAACTAACTTTTCCCCTGGGGCGAATCCTGCAGAGCCAGTTCCTTGATTAGCAGCTGCACTGATAAAGATCAAAGAGCAGGACGTGGTCCGACTTTATGGCCCACCGTTCTCACTCCTCTATCTCCTTTCCATCTGTTCCTGCCTTTCCTTTACAACATGTTCATCGATCTAGTTGAAGGTTTTATGATGGGTTTGTCCGGCCTGATCGAACAGGAAAATAACATATGTGTGACCATTTGTGGTGGGCTGGACAACGGAAAGTGGGATTAACTTTGACTGTTGTGATTCGCTACTTTTTGAAATGCTACTTGCTAATTGGTTAATTTTGTATGCACTGAATGCAAATTGTGATGTTGCCAGAAGCGTAATTTTCGGCATAAGACCGAGATCGTTCACTGAGATGGTGCAGTCTCTTTCGAACTGCCCGTGTGTACTTCGTAGACCTCTGTCCCTGGTTGCAACCATTAAACTTTGGTCTTTGACGTCATCGAGAAGTATCCCGTGTCTCTGTTTGCCAAGACAGGGGAATCCGGGGTCTTTGGGTGTTGCCCTGACACCGCTGGGTTATTGCATTAGTATTGGTTCCGAGAAAACCCAGTACCTCACTAGTTGTTTAAATGCAACACTGTCAATCAACTTCATGGCGCTGCCCTTCTATCATGAAAAGTTTTGAAAAGTACAGACGTCACGACGACTAACTCGACGCGTGCGCCGTTGCGTGATGTCGACCGAGGCCACCTACCGGTGCGCAGGGGTAATGCTAAGAAGAATCTTCCAGATCCAGCCTGACGCCTGGAAGTTCAAAGGTCAGCAATCTCTGGCTAGATCATGTCTCTACCAGATAAGGTGTTAATGAAGTTAAGTAACTTGTCCATATAAGGCAGAGACTTCCAACGTCATCAATAAAATGTCTGACTCTCACCCTATGTCAGACACTCTTTTTTAGGAAATCTGTAGAGTTCTTCATATGTGAAGGTAAGCGCAATATCAATTGTCTTAAAAATTCATCTATGTTCTTAGAGGTATTTTCAAATAAACTTTACTGAGGAATCGGATAAAAAAAAATTGGGCGCTTGGGATGTTCTACTTAAAAAATATGCATTCGTCAGTGTTGAAACAGCCTGATCTTTCCACCCTAATAAATCTTTATGAAAATCATTCTTGACCTGCAGGTAGTGTTCTTGGTCTATGTTTCTATAACATGCAGTATCATTGAGGTGTTTATAAGCCTTCCTTATGTACATTCCCATGGGTCACAATACCATGTTACCACCTTTGTTCAGAGCTGCCTGCTGCACATTTTTATTTTCCCAGATTTATCTCAATGTAGTACGAACGATAACTACGGAGGGGTGACTGCTCTAGTATATATATATATATATATATATATATATATATATATATATATATATATATATATATATATCATCTCCTAATTGGACCGATCGCTATCAAAATGTGTTCCAGATTAAACTAAAAACATTGGGAGAGCTATTTAGTGTTCACAAGTTAGTGCTGCCAGTTTCTGCCTCATCTCTTATCTCATGCTCTAATTTGTATTGCTTTCCCCCATTTTGCTGGCTTGCATGCCTACTGTATAGGTGTGTGTTTTGGCGCTGCACCTGGTTAAGGAGCTATGCGAGGTGGATGAGGACGGGCAGCTCTGGCTACAGGTGACCAGAAAATTGCCTCTGTTACCGACCATTTTCAGCACGTTGGAGGTCAGCCTTCGGGTGAAGCAGAACCTGCACTTTGCTGAGGCTACATTGCACCTTCTTCTGACCATCGCAAAGACACCGCAGGTGCGTGTCTCCTGCAGGGATCTGTGGCGGGAGGGAGAGCAGTGATGTGTAAGGCACACTCTGCTGTTTCACCTTTGAGTGTCTTATTTAGACTCCTTTCCGTCCCTGTCGCCTCTCAGTCAATCCCTCCGCATTTCCCGCCCTCTCATTCTCCATGTTTCTTTTGTCTCGTTCTTCATCTTTCTCCGTTAGCTGCCTTCTTTCTCCATGTGCCCCTCTCTTCCTAGTCTCCCTTTGTCTCTACAACTTCTCCCCCTCTCTCCTTGTCTGCCTCTCTCCCAATATCCCCTTTTCCCTCCTCATGTCCTTGTTTCACCGTTTCTAGAGTTGAACATGCGAGAGCGGTCTTTTGTGACAGTTCTTTCATCTTTCTTTATTTGAGTTATGTGGCCTTCAGCAGGCTTGTGTGCAATGATCACTAACAGCCATACATGTTTCTGTGTACTTCTCAGGGTGCTGCTGCTATGGCTGCTGCTGGTGTGACTCAGAGCTTCTGTCTACCCCTCCTGAGCCTCTATCAGCTGAGCAGTAATGGGGTCTTGCCGGTGAGTTCCTCCCCACATAGACACAGTGTATCTGGTAAGAGGCTGGGATGGATCTCTAGCTGGCTCTGTAGGAGTTCAGACCTTTGCGACTCTGAAGAGTGGGCTGAACTTGGGGCATCTCTTCATTCCTTTCTTTAAGAAATAATAGGCAGTGGGAGTGGCCTGTGAGCTGCAAGAGTAGCAGCCATGATAATGGGCCCCATACGACATCTCAGTCACACAGTTCAGAAGAGTTAAAGAGCCTTTGACAATTCAGGCCATGATTACATCCAACCTGAATAGGAGCCATGCAAAAGCCTCTGCAGGTCCCAGTAATTCTGAGCCTCCGACTGCTTCTTGTGGCAGGATGGAAGTCTGTGTGCTGTTCTATTTGAGGATGTTGTTGCTGCACTGAAAGCACCACTGCATTTGGCTCTCGGATGCTTCTGGGTGGGCACACATGTCGAGAGAGCAATGCTTACAGTAGCGTCAGTCATTCAAGCAGGGCAGCAACAAGAACTCTGGCCAGGCTGCATGGAAAGCTTCTACTGCCCTTTGAGTGGTCTCATATTGCCACCCAGTTAAACCTGTCTGTTTTCTCCCTTGCTCACTCAGACTGCCATGTCGGGTGCATCTCGAAAAACTCTGGATGCCCCCTCCTGGCCAGGAGTCTACCGTCTCTGCATGTCCTTGATGGAGCGTCTGCTGAAGACCCTTCGATACAACTTCCTGACCGAGGCCCTGGACTTCGTGGGAGTCCACCAGGAGAGGATTCTTCAGGTTAGCTTCCTCTGCTCTTTCTCGGACTATCTGTGAGTACAGGTTTGTTGTGTTTGTAACGCTCTCCTCTCTGTGTGCCCCATAGTGCCTCAATGCAGTAAGGACAGTGCAGAGCCTCGCCTGCCTGGAAGAGGCAGATCAGACCGTGGGCTTCCTGCTTCAACTGTCCGGCTTCTCCAAGGAGTGGCAGTTCCATTTGCCGCAGCTCATGAAGGATATTCAGGTAGGTGTGGAAGGCGGATCTGGGTGTGACCAGCTTGCAGATTTAGGCGACGTCCTAGTGGTGCTTTGTGGATGTCTTCTTTGAGGACATGGCAAAATGGTATTGGTTCCATGAGGATGGATGGAAAGGAAGATGCAGATGGAACAGTGAGTGCTGTTTGCTGTGCAGTTTTCTTTCCATTTCTTTGAAGTGCAAGGGTAGAGCGCAGGAGGCCTTGTGCATAGGGTAGCTGGAATTATTGACACCCAGCATGTTACAGGCTCATGGGAACTCCTGTTCAGATCATTCAACATGTGAACTTTTGGGAGCTAATTTACAACAGAAAATAAGAACTATCTATGCAAGATCAACATAGATGTTGGCAAGCCAGAGAATGTGCTGCCAACAGTCCTTGCAGGGTATGTGATGGTGTTTAAAACCTGGAACAGCACCATTTATTAATGTGAAACACGCTTGGTAGTATGCATGTGAAAACTATACTTAAGATCTTTATTTTTAATGTATGGGACGGTTGCAATTTCCTTCTATATTTTGCGATAGACCTGGGTGAATGTCGGAAAGTGGGTTTTGTTGCAGTAACCCCCCCCCACTTTTTCCCAGACTACTGATGCACTTTTTCACGGTGTGCCCTGGGTCTCTGACAATCTGGTTTCCAGGGCCTGTGTTCTTTCCCCAAAACTAACCCAATTGGCATCTCTTGCCACAGGTCAGCCCTTGGTAAATGGTACCACAGGTACCCAGGGCACTGTAATCACAGAAGGCCTCTAAGGGTTGCAAGCACTTATTCTGCAACTCTTACAGGTCCTGTACCCTGACACACACACACACTGCCTTTGCAGGCTGCGTATTTTGGTGCAGAACAAAGTAAAGAGTCCACATGGTACACATCCGTGTGAGCCATGCCTACAGCCCACTGCCCTGACATCCATCAGTCACCCCTCTAACTGGGTGCCCTATGCCAGTCATGAGGGTACAGGTGCATGATCCCAGTACCCCTACAGTGTCTAAGTCCATTCTTAGGCATTATACGTGCAGTGCTGCCATTAAGAGTATATGGTGCTGGGAGCTTGTTATTATGAACTCCACAACACCATGATGGCTACACTGAAAACTGAGAAGTTTGGTATCAAACTTCTCAGCACATTAAACCCACACTGATGCCAGTGTGGGATTTAATGAGAAATGCACACAGTGGGCATCTTTGAGATACCCCCTGAAAAACGACCAGCCTCTGGTGGGTTCCCTGACTGGTACACACATGCCTGCCACCACAAGACATGTTTCTGGACCCCTAGTGTGGGAGCCTACGCCCCATGAGCCCAGAAACAAAGCCTTTCCTGGGCAGAGGTGTTAACACCTCCCCCAGGCCAGGAAGAACCATCTGTAGTAGGGGAGCTTCAAAGGCCTGGCAGCCTTTGTAATGCAACCCCCAGTCTCTGCTGTTATCAGGAGCGGGCCCCCTTCCCGTCTCCCCTCCCTTTCGGCGGGAAGGCAGGCGGGAAAAACTAGCCAGCGCAGGAGGTGTGCCCACCTCTGCCAACTCCACCCCTCAGGTGGGGGAGGCAAGGTGAAGCCCACTCTCCAGTGCTCGCCATCTTGCAGATTGCAGGCACTCTCCAATCAGGACATGGGGTTGTGCTCACTCCCCAACGTGGGGGGAGCACACCAAGGGTTTAGTCACCCTAAGGTCAGTAGCCCATTGTCTACTGACCTGAAGACCCCTAAAACGCCCTGAACCAAGAAGGCAGATGCTGCCTGAAAACAAGAAGAATAAAAGGACCGAACAGCAGTGCAGCCAGCTAACAAACGGAAGACGCCCACTGACTTAGCCCCAGCCCTACAGGCGTGTCTCCCCTCGAACCTGCTCCTGTGAAATCCACAAGAGACACCTCAACCTATAGGCCCCTGGTACCAAATACAAGGGACTTACAAGTAAGTTAAGCAATGCCATTTGAGGACAAGCCAATTAAACATGCACCATTTTAAGGATCAGAGCATGTGCACTGAGTCCTGTTTAGTATGGCTCAGGACATTTCAGTGCCATTACACCACTACCCTAGTACTCCAAATGGGGCGGGAGGGGGGGGTGTTAAAACTTCAAAAAGCCTGTTTTCTTACACCTCGGATTTGTCTCCTTCTGCACACCGTTGGGACTGGGACCAGTAAACAGTTTGTATCAGGAGATGCTGTAAATACACATTCTCTGCATACTCCTGTCATCCAGAGTTGGGCCCAGGAATTTGCAATTTATTTTTCTTTGAAAATGTTTTTGAGTCGCAAATACTGTTACTCCACCTTCAGTATAAAGCATACAGGACAAAGCCTCCACCTCAGAGATTGTTTTCTTCCGTAATCAGGTTCAGATTTTTTAGTGTCAGCTTCATGGATGTTAACTCTTTCACCTGGAACTTCGAGGGAAGCTGTTGTTGTAGGAGAGTAGGGTCTGCTTCCTATGGTCACCCCCACTTTATGCTTTTGCTTTACTGGTTTTCGACTTAGATGTGGCTTTGGGCCTGCTAATCAGACCCACAGCCCAGATGCACTCTCTCTAAATTCAAGCCATGTACTCTAGGTACATACACAATTGGGAATTGGTTCACCTTGTCAGCCCCTGTAAAAGTGTACCCTAGGTACTCGGGGCATAGGTGTAACCAAGGCCTACCCGGGGCTGCAGCATGTATTATGCCACCCCTGGCTGGCCACTCAAATAGACACAACTGGCTGATCACTCAGCTGGGGCAAGGTCGTGTAACCACCCCTTGCTTAGGTGTAGTATTCCTATACCTACCTACATATAGACACACAGTAACCTATAAGTCACTCCTATGGCAGGCCTTAACAATCCTGAAAGCAGAGTGCTTGGTTATGTGTGAGATGGTGCTCTAGCATGAGCTGAGCCTGTCTGCAGCTTTTTGAACCATGTCCTTATAGCTGTTCTATAATATTGCCATACCATATACTCTAAAGTGCATTATGAACCTCGCGGTTAAATGCTAACTTTGGTTTGGCTTAATCCAAACATGTTGTGTAAGGTGTCATATGCTTTGGAATACTACCCCCTCGCCAATTCTGGCAACGGGGGTTGCATTCCACCCTTCTAGAGGGAGAAGACATGTTAGTTCTGACTGTCCCGGTTAAAGTTAACCAGGGCCCCAGCATGTGTTTGTGTTTGTATTTATATAGCGCCTTCTACCCAGAGGTCTCGTAGCGCTGTATTCATACCGCTGTGGAACCCTTCCTGGCTTTCCTGTGAGATGTCCACTCCTGGGCACACCCAAGGTGAGGCCAGGCATCCAAGCGCTGCTGGGGCCGTTGTGGAGATTAAGCAAGCTATTGCCCAGGGTCACAGAGTGGGACCCATGATTAGAACAGGCACTGAGGCAAGAATTATCAGGTCTGGGGAGATTGAGTCCAAGAGCCGCCGGGGCGGGAATTGAACCCTGGTCCCGGGCCAGACCTCTGCATCAGGGTCTGCCACTCTAACCATTGAGCCACGCTTCTCCACGCGTCTGTGGCAGCAGCATCACAAAATGGATGCTGCTGCTACAGACACAAGTTTGACCTCCTGCTGCTGGGAGTCCTTCCAGTCACGGAGGTTTGGACAATAGGTTTCCTGTTTGGGGAGGAGCGCGCACCACCCCAGACAGGAGCATGTGTATTGGGACAGGGAGGGCTGAATAGAATCAGACACTGCCCGGAGCACTCTAGGTGCTCCATGCATACCCCAGTTCACTCCAGCCCCAGCTTTGGCGCGAAACTGCACAAAGGAAAGGGGGTGTAACCCCCTTCCTGGTCCCTCCCATAGGATGGACTTAGTGACCAAACCAGCCCCCTTTAGTTGTATAAAGGTAGGAGCTGGCCCAGGAGACTGTAGATTGATCCTGGAATCGAACTGGACCGAAACTCTGGACCCTTCAACATTCACCTGAGCTGAAGACTGAAGAATCTCCCTTGTGGCCAAGGAGTGACCACCCTGGGCAACCAGGCACCATCCAGCAACTCGACGGCTTGCTTTGTCCCCGTTCCAGCCGGAACCCAAGCACAAAGCCTGACAAGACCTCGACTCCCGGACCTCTCTGGCCCCACTGCACGACTCCAGCACAGCTGAGCCCTGTGGAGGGCGTCGGAACCCGTGGAAGCAGGCAACTTGGAAAGTCTTCAACTTGCTACCAGTGCAGCTCCTGAGGCCTCCTCGAAGCTGTGCACTGGGAACTGAGACACCCCGACCGTGGAAGGCGTCGGAACCCGTGGAAGCAGGCAACTTGGAAAGTCTTCAACTTGCTACCAGCGCAGCTCCTGAGGCCTCCTCGAAGCTGTGCACTGAGAACTGAGACACCCCGACACCGAGCTCCACCTGCACCGAAGACCAGCCCTCCACACTCCACGAGATCTGCGTGGGGCCCTTCTGCTTCTATTCTGCTCAATGCGTTTTCCGGTTGCTGGCCCGTTGGCTACGATCCTTTTGAAACTCCATCGCTGGTCTGGTTGCTCCAGACTGGCCCTTGCTTCCCTGAAAAGGTGAAGTATCTCAGACCCTCCTGATCTGCACCAGAAACCTTTTGTGTATCCTGCGTGGGTTGCCTTTGCTTATGCTTGTTGGCTCTGATCTTGAAGCCGACCCCTCCATCTGCGAGAACCTTCGTGGGACAGCTCCTCTCCAGCACCTGGTCGTCCTCGACGCCTCCCGGTCCGCGTGGCTGCAACGACCAGCTTCACCCCAGCACCTGATTGCTCCTCGACGATGTCTGGTTCCTTCCTGGTTCCACCCGGTCACTGGCTAGTGACCTAGACTCTGTCCCCTCTGCTTTCAGGTCTTCATCAACTCCGATCCACCCGGACATCTTCCTCCTGGTCGCCTGCAGCATCTTTCTTCACAGGCTCCATAGACTTCAACTGCGAAACCCGACACATCTTCACACCTATGCACCAGCCTCCTGTGGGTGAGGTAACGCGACTACTTTGGTGCTCTCAAGGGTATTGACTTCCAAGTGTCTAGGTTTTTAGTGGTTTCCTTCTAGCTAGACCGGAAGTGTCCTAAATCTTCATTTACTTACCTTCTAAGTTCTCATTGACTTTCTATTGACTCTCACGTGAGTGTACTGACACTGCACGCGCCGCCTGTGGGCCTCCTACTCCTAACCTAAGGATCAGATAGTGTAGCCCCAGCGATTCCCTAGGCCTCTTCCGTTCCCAAGTCGTGGTTCTTATACCACTTACTTAGTATATGGTTTTATGCGCCCCTAGGGCCCGACTGTAAATTGTGCTATTTAAAGTATTTCTAAGTGTAACTTGTTATGTGCTTGTGCCTCTGACCTTATTAAGAGTTCAGAGGAGTGTGTTAGTGAATAAATACATATATATTTTATAGATATCCTGTGTGGTGTCCTTTCATTTGATATTCAATGGGTTACATATGGTAAAACAGCTGGCTTTACACGCCTTCAAGAGTCTTTTAGCCTAAGACTGTTCTGTCCGCGCTACCTCTAGGATAGCTGGTCTATAAGGTTGACTTTACAACCATCACCATAAGGGTTGTTTGGACTGGTGCAAGGTGTTCACTAGAATAGTGAACATCATATACCAGGCCAACTTCTCACAGTTGGAACTTCAACTCCAGTGAACAGAAAACAATCACATACTTCTGTGGCACCAGCTAAAAGGACCTTTTATCAACAGTCAAGCACCACACCCGGGCACTTCTCGTCAGAATGTGATTGGAAACCCACACCTTCAATATCTTCGTTAAATACTTTTCAAATAGGTAATAGACTTTTGAGTACAATAGTTACAGTTGTTGCAATAGACAACACAATTTCAAACACAATGTGACATTGAGCTCAATGGGAATTCCTAGTTTTGCAGCGTGAATCTTTTTGGATTCACTATGCTGTGCATTATTCCGCAGTCTTGTGGTTGGGTCCGGATTCGTAGTCTTTTCTTTGTTTTTTTTTTGTTTTTTTTGTTTCGTAGCCCAGGTGGGCGTCGACGTCCCACCTTTGGTGTATTTCCGGTGGCATCGGCACGCTTCCTGCGGAAGCTCCCACTCCTGGGCGCCATCTTCAGATTATTTTTTCCGCTGTTGGGTCTAGATCGTTCCCGAAAGGGCTCCCGACATTTTTGGAGAAAGAAGAAGAAAAATACGCACTTTTGCAAGAAAAGAGATTGAGAAGACTACAGGAGACTACATCATCGAAGGGGAAGAAGAACTTCGACGTCCATCGAAGAATGCAAGCTCAGGGGGCCCCCTGAACGCATGAGATGGACAACACTCCTTTCAAATTCTACCGTAACTGCCACCACAAGTACGCGCAGAAGGACCAGCACCCGGTCTGCAACCTTTGCCTACCGGTCGACCACAAGAGCGAGGACTGCAACGCCTGCTCCGCCTTCACGCCGAAGACTCTTCGAGTGAGAAAGAGACAGAGGATAGCCAATGCCATCATGCAGGGCAAGGGACACCCACCGTCCCTTCGAGACCTGTGGGTATCATAAGACAAGGAGGACAACGCCGCCGAGCACGACGGCTACACGGTCGTAGAGACCGATATTACGAAGACTCCAAAAAAGGTAGGAGACTCTACGGCCCCTAGGGCACCAAGAGACCCCGAGTCTCAAAAAATTGAGGGGAAAACCTCGAAAGCGCCGACGCCGAGAACTTCGGCATCCGCGGCTACACCAAGGCACAGCGGATCCTCTGAGAAGGACTCCTAGGCGCCGAGAGCCGGAGAACAGCAAAAGACGTTGAAAATCGCCCCCGAGAAGGAGCGTACGACGCCGAGGGAAAAGGACCCGAAGGGCCCATCAGCGCCACCGAAGGACCCGAGAGCCAGCTCGGCACCGAAACCTTCGACGACGAAAGTCGGCTCTGCGCCGAAAAGAGTGGCCGATCCATTCGACGCAGACCACGTGGCCAAAATGGAGAAAAAGAAAAGACGCCTCGAGGCCGAGATGGAAAACATCCTGCAGCGGAAAAAAGATTTCGACGCCAGGATGTAAGAATACACAATCCCGACGAAACCTAGGATACAGGTGGTCAAGGAAACAGAGGAGGAGGACTAAGACGTCGAAGGACAGTCGGTGGACGTCGAGACCTTCGACGACCAAGAAGAGGAGGAGGCCTCCTACTACGAGGAGGAAGGAGATGACGACCGCAGGACACTCCTCGGGTCTGCATCCTCGTAGACTCAGGATATAGATTGGCAGGACGTCGACACCGAGAGCCCAGAGGAAGCCGTCGATACGTACCCCTCGAGGCCCTCGCCGCCAGATGACATCGGGGTCTACAACACAGTCATCAGGAATTCAGCTGCAATTTTCAAAGTAAAACTCGACGAAGAAAAGCAGAAAGCAGACTTCCTAATCAAGACACTGCTCCCTACACAAACAAGGAGCCAGTTCCTGCCCATGCTCGACAGTGTCATGGCAGAGGGAAAAGAAGCTTTCAAAGAACCAGCTACATGCAAAGCAGTCACTCCCAGGTCGGAGAAAAAGTATAAACCTTCTTCCGAGGACCCACCCTACATTCAGGGATCGGTCTCAGCAGACTCCATCATCGCAGCCATGGCAAGAAAGAGGGCCAATGTGCCTACCACTTCTGGGCCACCTCCAGACAAAGAAAGCAAGAGGATGGACCTGGTGGGGAGAAGAATTGAACGGAATGCCGCAATGCACCGGCGCATGGCGAATTCCAATGCTCTGCTCAACAGGCACCAATACCAGATCCTGGAAGAGCTGGGCGAGTTAGTAAATAACATGCCACAGGAATTCAAGCAAAGAGCTGAAAACCTTGTCGAAGAGGGGAAGAATGTAGCCAATTCTTGCCTCAAGACTGCCCTGGACGGAGAAGACACCTCCAGCAGGCTCATGATGATGGACATCACGGAGAAAAGACAAGCCAAGAATTTCGGGCTTCAAACCAGAAGTGCAGCACAGCATCCTCAACACACCGTTCAACGGAGAAACGCTGTTCGGGCCCCAGTTGACAAGAAACTCAGCCAACTGAAGAAGGATAACAAGACTGCAAGATCCATGAGGGCATTGCAGTTCAGAGGTACTAAAAGGGGCACCCCGTCACGAAGACCTAACGGGAGGGGAGGAAACCAGCCAGGAACATCACACCAGGCGTTCCAACAAGCCCACCAAGCAGAAACCCAGACACAGCCGGGGCAGCAAGAACAGTCCTGGCAGTACCAACCAAGAGGCCAGTCCTTTCGTGGGAGAGGGAATGGACGTGGACATAATAAGAGAGGGGGAGAAGTGACTTAATAAAACTCCATGTGCCCACCCGAGCAAAAACTCCCAGGGTGGAGCACAAACACATCAGACAGGAGTTACACGAACTAGACACCTCCGTACAGGTAAGACCAATGGGAGGAAGACTGAAACACTTCTTCAGGGAGTGGAAGAGTATAACATCAGACAAATGGGTACTCAACATCATACAGTACGGGTACTGCATCGAGTTGGAGGGAAAGCCAACGGACAGGAAACCAAAAAGAAGGCCACTAGCAAGGAAAGACCTAGAGCTCCTTCGGGAGGAGGCAAAAGAGCTCCTTCAAAAACAAGCATAGAGCTAATACCTTACAGGCAAAGGAACAAGGGCGTATACTCCACATACTTCCTGGTACCAAAGGTGGACGAAACTATGAGACCCATCCTGGACCTAAGATTCTTAAACAAAATCGTAAGAACGCAAAGGTTCAAGATGACCTTCCCTACAAGAGGTACTTCCTCAATTGCAAGGCGGACACTTCATGGTCACCATAGACCTAAAAGATGCCTACCTGCACATCCCAATGAACAGGGGCCACAAACACCTCCTCAGATTCATCATCCGAGAAGACTACTACCAGTTCACAACCCTGGCGTTCGGGCTCAAATCGGCACCAAGGGTTTTCACAAAGTGCCTCGCAACAGTCCCGTAACCAAAACTGGGTCTGGGCTAACAGGCAATAAGGAGAAGCCTCAATAAATCCAAAACCCAAAAATAAGCACCAATATTGCCAATGACTTGATATGGGGGCCTGAAAGTGACCACACAACCTACTTAATTAAACAGTAGATTTTTAGACCAACTATTTCGTCCAGAATCAATCAAGTATTTTTATTTGTTATTTGAGTAAAAACATATCTTATACAAAATTCACATGTTTATGTACATTACTTTTTTCACTCCACATATATTCACACCAACATTTCTCACACTCTGTACAAACATTCAACCATACATACACATAACAAACAAAGAATCAATTAGCATCAATTTACAACAAAAGCTATTTACACAACTTAGATTGCAAAAACAACACAGGTAATCAAATCAATTATTTTAAGAGTTTGATGATTTTTAGAAAGTCCCAGTGTTGTAAAAAACGGTCTACGTGTTTCGAAAACCCTTTCTTCGAGGGAATTCTCTTCAGGACCACGTAGCTGTAAGTAAGGAGACAGAAGTCAGTCTAAAAGACGACCAAAACTGTGTCACTTTTTGATAGAAAAGGGGGGGGGGGGGGGGAATCCTACCTCAGCGGTGCTTGTTTCCACCAAATCTGAAACAGATAAAATAACAACCTGATTCCATACCTTGTCAATTATCCTCTTTCTCAAAGTGAAGGCACTTGCTACAACAAACACCAAACAGCACGGTACTTACATATTTTCTTTCGTAACTGGCTTGTGTCTCAAAGTGAAATCTGAGCTCTGTGTAATGCAAAAGGAATGTGTCAGGCACGATGGCGGCACATTAGGAGCTTGAAAACAATCGTAAAAGGGAGCGGCTTACTTGCAAAAGTTGTATGGCTCGTTTCAGTGGAGAGAGATCGAACCAGGCATGGTGGTTTGCCTGTGGGAAACGCATGAATCCAACGTTACTATACGAATGGTAGCGGAAGGTGAAAGACTCCGAAATCAGCTGGCTCATGTAAAGCCGAAGGTATCTTACCCGTGCTAGTGCGTGTTGACTCAAAACAAATCCGATTGCTTCTTGCTGACACAGGGTCCGTCTGTGTATCAATTCCAGACGACTGTCAGCCGGCCCGCTCTCGTTCACAAATGTGGGCGGAAGGCGAGTGATTTCCGGTTTCAAAGCATTATAGGACATGTAGTTTAACGAAAGTCGTCTCCGAGTAAGGTTCACACAAGAAGGTGCCAGAGGACTGGCACAAGTCAAAGATCAATTAATAATGTAGTATCGGCTGAATTAAAACGCCAGTACACCCCCGGGAAGACCATTCGTCTCCGGTTGTAAGTCACTACTGGAACCAACAGCTAAATTTGTTGATTTTTTCCTGAAACCTTTCCTTCCCAAAGTGAAATCCTACCTGAGAGACACGACGGATTTTATCTCTAAACTCCCAACAATCAATTTTGAAGAGAATCATGACATATTAGTTACCCTTGACGTAACATCGCTGTACACTCAGATTCCCCAAAACGAGGGGCTAGACGCTGTTCAATACTTCATGGATGAAAGAGAGAAACCAATGAGAGTTCCGACAGAATTCATTATGGAATTAGCAACATTTGCTTTTAAAAAATAACTTTTTTAAGTTTCAATGGTGAATACTTTTTCCAAATAAGCGGTGTAGCCATGGGGTGTTCTTTCGCACCAGAATTGGCAGTGCTTTTTATGGCACTTTTTGAAGAAAAATTAATTTACCGTAATAACCCCTTTCTTGAAAAAATTTCAAGTTGGAGTCGATACATCGACGTCTTTATGACATGGACAGGTGATGAGGAAAAGCTTGAGAGGTTTCACGAGTGGTTAACTATAAAACACAAGAAATAAAATTCAGTTTGAACCACTCTAAAATAAGGATGGTATTTTTGGATGTGGAAGTATACCCGACGGAGGAAGGCTTAGTTACCACCCTTTTCAAAAAGAAAACAGACCGAAATAAAGCCCTTCACTTCCACAGCAATCATCCACGCAACCTAAGAGAAAATTTGCCCTTTGGGCAATGTCTCCGAATAAAAAGAAATTGCCATTTCAAAGATGAATACTTTTTACATGCGAACAACCTCACTGAAAACCTGTTAGCAAGAGGATACCCGAAAAAACTACTTAAGAAGACAATGAAGCGAGCCTGGTGGATACCCAGAGAGACGCTATTAGAAAAAAGAGAGAAACCAACTCTGAATAGGGTAGTCTGTGTATCCACATTTTGTTCCAACTCTAATCAATTGAAAAAAACAATATTGCAAAACTGGCATCTTGTGGAAAAGGTTGACCAATCCTTTAGAGAAAAACCACTGTTCGCATACAAAAAAGATCAATGCGTAGGAAACCATCTAGTGAGAGCTGCAATGAAAAAGAAAGAACAACTGACACTAGGCTCCTTTGTAGGGCTACCACCGGTACAAGGACACCATAAGTGCGGGTCTTGCGTTTGTTGCCCCAGCACAGATGAAGGTACTCTTTTCCAACATAAAGATGTTTTTTGGAAACATGAAAAATTCTCAAATTGCAAATCAAGATTCGTGATTTATGGGGTTAAATGCCCATGCAATAAACTCTACATTGGGAAAACGAGCCAGGAAGTAAGATGTCACATTATACAACACAAATCACGTATAAAAAACAATGTCATTTCTGCACCCCTGGTCAACCACTGGCAGATTAACAAACATACATTGTATGACCTAAGATGGACAGTGATTGCTAAGATCGAGAGGGACCCCCGAGGTGGGGACATTGAAGATAAACTATCCCGCAGTGAAGCGATGTTAATAATCAAATTTAATACAGCCGTAGACTGCCTGAACCAAATGTCAGAACTGTACCGGTTACAACAATAAATATGTTGTACATCATGAAAGTATTTCCCAGTTACAGCCAAGGACGACGCATGCCTTTGACTCGTTTGCACTGTTAGCCCCCTTTTTTTATTCAGCCCCTTTTTTTAATTCAGCCGATACTACATTATTAATTGATCTTTGACTTGTGCCAGTCCTCTGGCACCTTCTTGTGTGAACCTTACTCGGAGACGACTTTCGTTTAACTACATGTCCCATAATGCTTTGAAACCGGAAATCACTCGCCTTCCGCCCACATTTGTGAACGAGAGCGGGCCGGCTGACAGTCGTCTGGAATTGATACACAGACGGACCCTGTGTCAGCAGAAGCAATCGGATTTGTTTTGAGCCCGGGTAAGATACCTTCGGCTTTACATGAGCCAGCTGATTTCGGAGACTTTCACCTTCCGCTACCATTCGTATAGTAACGTAGGAATCATACGTTTCCCACAGGCAAACCACCCTGCCTGCTTCCATCTCTCTCCACTGAAACGAGCCATACAACTTTTGCAAGTAAGCCGCTCCCTTTTACGATTGTTTTCAAGCTCCTAATGTGCCGCCATCGTGCCTGACACATTCCTTTTGCATTAAACAGAGCTCAGATTTCTTTTTGAGACACAAGCCAGTTACGAAAGAAAATATGTAAGTACCGTGCTGTTTGGTGCCTTCACTTTGAGAAAGAGGATAATTGACAAGGTATTGAGTCAGGTTGTTATTTTATCTGTTTCAGATTTGGTGGAAACAAGCACCGCTGAGGTAGGATTCCCCCCCCCCCCCCCCCCTGTATTTTTTTCTATCAAAAAGTGACACAGTTTTGGTCGTCTTTTAGACTGACTTCTGTCTGTCTCCTTACTTACAGCTAAGTGGTCCTGAAGAGAATTCCCTCGAAGAAAGGGTTTTCGAAACACGTAGACCGTTTTTTACAACACTGGGACTTTCTAAAAATCATCAAACTCTTAAAATAATTGATTTGATTACCTGTGTTGTTTTTGCAATCTAAGTTGTGTAAATAGCTTTTGTTGTAAATTGATGCTAATTGATTCTTTGTTTGTTATGTGTATGTATGGTTGAATGTTTGTACAGAGTGTGAGAAATGTTGGTGTGAATATATGTGGAGTCAAAAAAGTAATGTATATAAACATGTGAATTTTGTATAATATATGTTTTGACTCAAATAACTAAAATAAAAATAATTGATTGATTCTGGACGAAATAGTTGGTCTAAAAATCTACTGTTTAATTAAGTAGGTTGTGTGGTCACTTTCAGGCCCCCATATCAAGTCATTGGCAATATTGGTGCTTGTTTTTGGTTTTCGCAACAGTCGCAGCACACCTACGAATGGAAGATTACACGTGTACCCTTACCTGGACGACTGGCTGATCAAATCAAGCTCATACAAAACGTGCAAGCAGCACGCTCAAGAGAGTGACCAGCTCACTGATGAACCTAGGATTCTCCATCCACTGGGGCAAATCCTCCCTGGAACCAGAACAAATAAAAATCTTCCTGGGAGCACAGATCGACACCTTACAGAGCAAGGTGTTCCCCAGCGAGAAGAGAACGATAGCGCTCGTGAGGGAGACGCAGCTCTACCAGAAGGGACAAGCTTGGACAGTGAGGACAGCTAGCAAAATCATGGGCATGATGGCGTCATGCATACACCTAGTGCCAAACGTACGGCTCCACATGAGACCTTTACAGGAATGTCTACAGGAGCAATGGTCACAAGATACAGGTCGTTGGGAGGATCTAGTGGTTGTAACGCACGCAGTGCAGAAAGAGATGGCATGGTGGAACATGGGGAACATAACAAGGGGGAAGCCTCTGACGCAACCAACGCCAACAGTGACCATTACCACAGACATGTCCCAGAGGGGATGGGGCGCTCACATGGAGAAACTCAAAGTAAGAGGCTTGTGGACACCAGCAGATCAATTACCTGGAGTTGAAGACGTTTTTCCTAGCCATAAAGGGCTTCCAAACAAAACTGTACAACCAGAGAGTGTTGGTCAGACAGACAACACAACAGCGATGTTTTACATCAACAAGCAGGGCGGGACATCAGCCCCGCTTTCGAAACTAGCGCAGGAGATATGGAGATGGGCCATCCCACTCAAGATAGACCTGCTAGCCGTACATCTACAAGGAAAGGACAATGTAGAAGCAGACTGGCTCAGAAGACAGACATCGGCATCCCACGAGTGGGAACTCAATGCACAAGAGACGAGAAGGCTCTTCGACAGGTGGGGGACACTGTCGGTAGACCTATTTGCAACATGCCAGAATGCAAAATGCCAAGACTTCGCATCCAGACAGCCCAGGGAGGGCTCCCTGGGGAATGCCCTATGGATAGACTGGTCCAGGACATTTGCTTACGCTTTTCCCCCGATACCGCTGATACACAAGGTACTCAGCAAGTGCAGAGCGAGCAACATGACCCGATACTGGTGGCACCACAGTGGGCCAGGCAGACATGGTACTCGCAGATCATGGAGATGACACAGAGTGCACCCCACAGATTCGGGAGAAGAAAGGACCTACTCTCCATGCAAAACGGAGAAGTGCTGCACCCGGAGCCAGAGAGCCTGAGCCTCGTAGCGTGGCTCCTGGGGACATAGAGTTTGCGCATTTGAAACTGCCAGAAAGCACCCTAAGGGTACTTCGGGAGGCACAAAGACCCAGCACACGGAAGTGCTACGTAGCAAAATGGAAGAGATTTACACTGTGGTGCAGGAGGGAAAAGCTGCACAATAAGATGAAAAAGGACTCAACAGTACTAAAGTACCTCACGCACCTGCTCAACAAAAATCTGAGCTCATCCTCACTGAGGGTTCACTTGTCAGCGATAGTCGCTTACACGAGAGGAGAAACGTGCAAGAGTTTCTTCACATCACAGGTCGTTAAGAGGTTCCTGGAGGGAGCAAAGAGGTTCGCACCGCCAAAGAGGGTGCCGCGACCTGCATGGAACCTTAACCTAGTCCTAACGGAACTCATGAAGGAACCTTTCGAACCGATTCTCAAGGCCTCCCTAGAAATTCTTACCATGAAAACAGCTTTCCTGGTAGCAATCACTTCACTGCGCAGAGTGAGCGAACTGCAAGCACTAACACTACAGGAACCCTACATACAGATACACAGCGATAGGGTGGTGATGAAAACAGACCCACACTTCATGCCAAAGGTGGTGTCAAGGTTCCACTTGAATCAAACTATACAGATATCGAGTTTCTTCCAAAAACCGGCAACAAGAGCTGAAAGGGCACTGCACACTCTGGACGCCAGAAGGGCAGTCATGCACTACATTGAGAGAACGAAGGAACACAGGAAAACAAAGCAGTTCTTTGTGTCCTTCGCTAACAGTTTCATGGGGAAACCAGTAACTAAAGGAACAATTGCGCGATGGATCGCCCAAACAATACAGTTCTGCCACAAGCGGGCATGGCAGGAACTAACAGAGGGGACACGTGCCCACTCTACCAGGAAAAAAGGAGCTACAATAGCTTTCCTGACCAACACACCCATTCAGGACATATGCCTGGCGGCAACATGGGCTTCAGTGCACACGTTCACAAAGCACTACTGTGTGGATGTACAGATGAACAAGGAAGCACAAGTCGGACAAAGGGTGCTTCAACACATATTCAATAACCAACGCTCATCTTCCACCCAGCCGCCACAAACATGAGAAACTGCTACAAAGTCTATACACAGCATAGTGAATCCAGAAAGATTCACGCTGCAAAACGAATAGTTTCTTACCTGTAGGTGTAGTTTTGCAGCTTGATCTTTCTGGATTCACTAGCGAACCCACCCGCCTCCGCCAGAAAGATGAGGCTGGAGAGATAAGGTGGTTGAAACAAGGACAATACCTGGAAATTAGCCTTAAAGGTTAAAGCGGTGAAAAAACTTTAGTTGAACATTGCCATAACTTTGGTAACAAGATGAACACGAGAAAAAAGAATCCGAAGATGGCGCACAGGAGTGGGAGCTTCCGCAGGAAGCGTGCCGACGTCAACGGAAATACACCAAAGGTGGGATGTCGACGCCCACCTGGGCTAAAAGAAAAGAAAAAAAAGACTACGAATCCGGACCCAACTACAAGACCGCGGAATAATGCACAGCATAGTGAAACCAGAAAGATCATCAAGCTGCAAAACTACACCAACAGGTAAGAAACTATTTGTTAAATGCGATTAATTACTTTATGGATTACTTTTCTAACCACACGACTGGATCCTAGATTCAGTCCTGGGACATCTCCTGTAAACAGTTGAGTTAAAGCGTTTTGGTTACAGTTGTGATTTTTAAGGAATATTAATGTATTTTAAAAGTTGACACTTGGAAACTTTTTCACATAGAATCACCAATGTTATCTTAAGGGAGGAAATTCACTTAGCAGGTAAGTAGTGTTATCGTTACTTTTTCTTACTCTGTGTTGGATCTTGGATCCAGCACTGGCGCATCTCCTGTAAACAATTGAAAGAATTCTTCTGATGGATATATCTGCCAGTGGATTCCTCACCTTGTGAATATCCCCTGCGTCAGCAGCATTCGGAAAAAAAATTCCGTAGCTCTCTGCGCCGTCTAGGACAATGTCAAAATAGCATGCCTCGCGGCTCCGCTGACGTCACCGGAGCCATAAGAAGGCCTCGTCAGCGTGATGACGTCAGTTCCCTTTTGTCTGCGCCGTCTAAGCTAACGGTTTTCTGGGACTCTCCGTGTTTGTTCTTGTTACATTGTGTTTTGGCTTGCTTACCTGGTTTCCTTTTTTGAGGATGTCTTCAAGGAAGTCTGGTTTCAAGCCCTATAGAGAGTTTGGGGACATATTACCATCACAGCCCCCCACAAGGACTGTGTCTGGTGCCTGTCGTCTGACCATGATGTCGAGGGTTGCTCTTGTTGTCGCAAGATGAACCCTAAACACTTGAAAGAGAGAGAAGCTAAACTCTTCATGGCGAAGATGAGAAAGGAGAAGAGAGGTCGAAGAAGGTCGAGATCCAAGTAGTCATCGGGTCATACTTCGAAGTCGAAGAAGCACAAGAAGAAGAAGAGGCACTGCTCTCAATGCCGTTAAGGTAAGGACACAGCTCTGCAGTCGACTTCACCAGCTCCTCGACAGCGTGAGGACTTTGTTTCTCCATACCCTTTAGGCTCGAATCAGGGTACTCCTGCTTGTTCGGCTTTACCTGAAGCTTCGCCTGCACACTCTCCGACGCTGGCTCAGTCTTCCGGCTCCGGTGGAAGAGGCTCCAGTACCTGATGAGTCTTCGACTCCATTGGCTCCACTGTCGGCACAGATTGGCCCAAGTCCGGTAATGCCTGAGTCTGTACCGGGGGCTTACCCACCTTTCCCTGGCCCGGGTCAAGACCCATCTTATTACTTAAATGCAATGTATGGAGTATTTGCAAGAGCTATGTACCCCTCTTGAGCAGCTTCGGGTCCCATGGGTCCTATGGCCTTTAACCTGGAAGTTCCTCAGGCTTATGCTCAGACTCTATTTATGCCGTTTCTTCCAGCGGCTCGGTCCTGGCATTTCCCGGCGCAAAGGACATCGACGCCGTATCCTTCATCTCCGGCGCCGTCAGCTCGACCTCTGTGAGAAAGTGACTCTATATATACTGGACTATAAGGGAGTGCAGTGTGTATAGAGTCCACAAACACCAGAGATATAACAGAGGTTAACGTCCGGGCTGACCTTACTCTCAAAAGTGGAAGCTTGGTTGAGCAGTAAGGCAGTACCAGAGGACAGTGTAAAGCATTTGTTGTGCACACTCAGTCAGCAAAAGGTTTCACACACTCAAGGACTGAAACATTGTTTTTATATCCACAGATATAGTGGTTTTATTTTTAGAACCAACAGGTACCAAAATATACTTTTCTCAATATGAGTATTCCCATGTAATTACTTTGCAATGAGCAATCAAGTTTGTGAAGACAGTAGATGCAGGAGTTGCAGTAGGCAACACAAGTCTAAAACACACTATAGCATTGAGCTCAATGGGTTTTCATCAGAAAAGTACAGTTGATTACTGTATAAATTACTTTAGTGGTCCCAGGACTAGATCCTAGATTCGGTCCTGGGGTCTAAGCTGAAACCAGATTAGCAGAAACGTTTTAGTTACTGTAGTGAATTTTCAGGAATATAAAGCTGTTTTAAAAGTTCACACTTAGAAACTTTTCAATGAAAATCTGACCATGTTATTCAATGGGAGAAAATTCAGGTTGCAGGTAAAGTACGATCTCGTTACTTTTGTAATCCAATACTGGGCTCCTATGGCCAGCCCTGGGGTCTCAACTTAAAACAGGTAGGTAATTGCGTTTCAGCATTTCGTGTGATTTTTAAAGAATTTTTCAAGCTTTCAAAAGTAGACACTTAAAAGAAATTTCATAGAAAAGCAGACAACGGATTCCTATGGAGAAAATACAGGTTACTAGTAAACCCGGTAGGGATTACTTTTGTGGTTCAGTACTGGGCTACAAGGTACCGTACTGGCTTCTCCCCTGATCACAGGTGAGTACGTCGGAATTCGGGTGATTTTATATGAATATTTTCAGTTTCCAAAACTTCACACTTAGAAAATGTTCAAGTCAAAACCAGTCAATGTTATCCAATGGCAGGTAAGTGAGTTACTGGAGTACTTGGGTGGTGAAGTCAGGGTTCTGGGCATGCACTCAGGGGTCCCCCAGTGTCAGGTAAGTACAGTTAGTTAACCCCCAGCGGCACAGGGGCGGCCGGGTGCAGAGGTAGTTAGGCCCAATGTTATCCAATGAGGGAAAGGGGGCCTCCGGTTGGTGGCTGCTAGCTAGCAGGCCACGCGGCTGTGGGAGCTGGGCTCCTGGTCACTTGCTCAGGGCAAAGGGGGAAGTAGGATAGGGCAAAGGTGGCACAGCCAGCGGCACTCGGGCGGCTGGGTGCAGGGTGCCATGAGCCGTCGGGCGCTCAATGTTATCCAATGGGAAAGGTCAAAAGGGAACAAAGGCTGCAGGCTCGGGCACAGTGACTCTTCAGGGGCGACCACCACTTTGAGAGGTAAGTTGGGATCTTGGAGCACAGGTAGGTACCCCAAAGGATGGCACAGGGGGCTGTAGGGCGCCGGGTGCAGGGGTGTCTTTGGGTGTCGGGATAAGCCTACCCTCGGCTGGTCGCGGTTGGGGTGGCCCCTGGTTCTGAGTCTGCAGGCGTCATCTGGTTTGTCGTGGAGGGTCTTTGGGCACTGGACTTAAGTCACAGTCGCCGGGGGAACGTCCTCGTGGTCTTGGTTCGGTTGGGCCCGGCCCGGGCTCAGCTGGTGCAGAGTGGACTCATGGTCAGAATCCATTCTTGTACCCATCTTTAAACAAACATTTGCAATGCAATAGGTCTCGCATTAGGAAAGTTTGAGCTATTAGTATTGTAAATGACACATTTTTTATTTATGTGTTGGTTTTGAGAATAGCGAAATGAATAGCTTTGTCATTTATAATGCCAATAGTTTTAACTTTTGCAAATGTGACATTGTTAGCATTTGTAATGCAATATGTGTTGTATTTACATGACTTAGATGTATTGATATTACAAAGAACAATGGCTTTTATTTTTTTCAATAATTAATAGTTACATAAAAGTTATTGTAATTTATAATGGCAATAGCTTAAACTTTTGTAAATAACTTTTGGGAAGATTATGTTCTTGGATTTTCGTCACAATAAAATACAATGAACAGAAGTGAAATAACATTTTTTTGGTGACATTTGTAATAAAGCGTGAAACATTGAGCTAACATATTTGAACCAGTTGTTGCGTACCAGACTTCAACATCAGCCAATCGCACTGATAATGAGGTTTTAATGCGCACGATTCCAACGATTGCAAGTTGTGTACGATCGAATTTTGAGCAATATGTTCCTGTGACGTGCAGCAAGTTTTCCCTGTTGCAAAACACGATAATGGATGCCTATATAATGCTATATGTAATATTGCTCCGAGCCAGTGGTTAATTTGTAAAAAAATAATTGCCAGTGCTCTCTTTAAGTAGGAGGTAGCTTGCACCAGCCCTCCTGCAACTCCTGTTAGCGCCTCTCCGCCGCCTAAAATGGAACCAACAACTAACCTTGAAAGTTAGGAGAGGATATGGCGTAATGGCCAGAGCTGCCAATTTTGGCACTGGGGAAGCAGGTTCATACTGCCATTAAACTACTACTGCTCTATTCCCCCCCCCCTACCCCCTTCCTCCCCCCCCCCCCCCCCCCCCCACTCCCAAACAAAGCCTCAAATCATGCTTTCAAGGGTTGGGCTTCTAGCTCGGCAGATCCTTGCAGAGCCACCAATTTGTTCAAATAAGTGGTGCCTCTGGGTTGTAGCAATCGCATGCAAACCCTAGTTAAGAAAGTGAAAGAGGCATGTCCATGAAAGTTAATGAAATAATTAACACTGCACGATCTTAAAATAACAGGTCCCATTAGCATGTTGTTGTTACAGCAGGACATAAAATAAATTGAAGTTTACCAGATTCATCCTGGTTAAAAATGTAATATTCAAAATGTATAACCCTCGGTGTAGCATACATTTGAAGAATCTATGTCTAGGCGCTATCCTGACAAAGGTAGATCCAGGAGGCCTGTATACCGATTGCAGCGTCTCCACCGCACGACATTCTGTGAACCTGGGCAAGTCAATGTATTAAAGACTCTCGGTGCTCTGGTCTGCCAAACAGAAATCGATGTGGAACGACCAAACCAATTGCATGAAACGATACAAAATCACCCTTACACAGACAAATTAAAGGACTGCTAAATGCAGACATAGTCAAGAAACTGACGAGGGTCATTCTGGGAAAGTTCGTAGAAAGACATATATATTTCATGGATTGCCCGAAAAAGTACCTATTAACAGACTGAAATCAACTTGTAGTAGGTGAAAAGCAAAATACGTTCCTATTGTTTGACAGGGTATAGCTTAGCAAAGCATTACAACTTGCAGAAATGTTTAACTAAAACCAAGAAATATAATTTCTTATTACGTTGTAATGTATATTTCAGTATTGAAAACATCTACAGGGATGCAAGGTTCTGGGTAATATAATGTAGCCCCCATAAACGGCAAAATAAAACTGGCTTTGACGGACAGCGCTAGAATTTGAAACGACATGTGGCCACAGTGATGTTTTCCCAACATTGCCGTGGCAGGACAATACAATACTTCTAGAGGAAATCCTGGCTAAACTAATTCAGATGCTGGTAATATATTTTAGAAGTTGGAAATGCTTTGATCTGAACAGGGATACTTAGAAAATGCCATTCTTTCCGCATCAATTGACAAGACACATTTATAGCAATGCACATTACCAAGGAAAGCCAACTCACACGTAATTACTAAGAATCTATGGCCACGTAACAAACATAAGTCTCGTTCAGGTGAAACAACAATTTCTCACAAAAGTGAAGAAAATACACGCACAAAACGGGTATCATGCGTGTTTACACCCTCTCGGCACCATCGTGAACTCGTCCATGTTACGGAACCTTTTACTCCCGCCTTTCATACATCAAACAAGGTGAACGTATTTGCGGAAAGTGTTTCATAATAGAAACAAATGGTAAAGCTCTGTATCTGCATTTACTGGAACAAAACCACAAGAGACGTGGTGTGAAATAATCTCTCAATAATATTGGAATCCCCGAGACCGCGCAATCACTGCAGATGCGCATGTTACTGTTCCTCAACGCAGCAATCGGTTATATTTAATGTACAGTATCGTAAGTTATGTTGAACGTGGGGGTAAGACAACAAAGCAGTTGCGACTCGAGCAATACAAAATGTTCGATGTGCAACATGTAATTAGCTTTCTAATTATGTATTGTGACTCACTTTTTCGACAGCTTTTCTCCAAAATGTAACTTGGAGTGACCTCTAATGAATTGCCACCGCCTGGCTCACAATTTGGTAAGTTTCTATTCTCCAGGTTAACGAAGCGTGGCAGAGACGTAAGCAGTGAGCCGCGCAACCAAAGCATCTCATAACATGCACGTCAAACGAGTAACACAGGACTAAGATTTAAGGACACAAACCTCCCATTAAAAAGTAGTGGCGCCTCGAAGCATTTCCTGTAACCAATCTGTAAAGACAACCAAACTATCATGGAATGACACTTCAAACAAGATGTGCGCGCGCACTCATGAAAACGAAACTTAGCGTGGGGGCGGGACTTCCGTCTTGATGGCGAATCAGCGCCCACGGAGTTCCTGACCCCAGTAGCAGTGGTGACGCGGGGCTCCCATGCCCGAGGGAGAGACCCGAGGAGGCTACAGAACACCGGATTGGCGGTAGGTGGGACTGTTTTCGGGAGGGGGGGGGGTGTATGTGTGCGACGGCGGGGGTGTCTCTGTATGCGTGCGTGCGTGTGTGTATGTGCGCTCGTGTGTGTGTCTCTGGTGAGGTAAGGGGGGAGCGTGTGTGTGTGTGTATGCAGTGTGTCTGTATGCGACGGCGGGGGTGGGTTCTCTGTATGTATGGGTGCGTGCATTGGTGCTCGTGTGTGTGTGTCTCTGGGTATGCGCATGCGTGTTGAAGCTTCCGAGGCAGGAGAGGGGCACGGCGCCGTGCGCGCCCACGAGGTGCAATCTGTGCTCGTGCGCCTCTCTTGTCCACATTCCCAAATACGGCTGACAATAGGTCTAGAAGCAGACAGCAATCAAAGCTTCGCTTTGAATGCAGGTCTGCTCGACCTAAAAAGGGGACCACCAAACGCCATCTTGTTATTGTCCGATCTCTCTGCTGTATTCCCTTGGAAAAGTAGCGGGGAGAGTCATTCTCCAACCACCTCCAGCATTGGGCGGACGATAGCAGGATTTTATCAGACATACAATTTGGGTTTCGAGAAGGGCTCGGCACCATTGAACAAGCCCTCAATTTGTCTCTTCTGTTAGGCAAGTATGTAAACGCGAAGGGAGGGGCCCTATATATGGCGTATGTCGATTTATCAGCCGCTTTTGATTGCGTTAGTCACTCAAAACTATGGCCAGTTTTACTGGAAATGGGGGTGGAGCAGACTCTTGTCAATTTCCTGCATGAGCTATACTCAGATGCCGCACCAGAGTAGAGGGAAAAGGAGGTTACTAAAGACCAGGTCGTCCTCCTAGGTACAATTGCAAAAATGAAGCCAATGTCTGGGTTCAGGGACCTGTCTTGTGTGTGGGCTATCTACCAGCAGTGTGTGGGTGTAGCCGTTCAGAAAGAAAAGAATTTTTCTTTCTTGTTATCCCCTCACTCACCGGAGTTTCCTCACGGTGACATGCTTCATCATCGGGGTCATCCCAGTTCTCTACGAAAAGGGGCGTGCTGCGACTCTCGAGCTACAAAGGAGCACTGTGAAGTGAAGGACTATGTGTGGTGAGAGTAAGTGGAGTGGATGTGTGTGTGAGTGTTAAAAATACCGTGCTAGTGGGCCTCAATGTTTTATTCTGCTCCTAGACCGGTATGTTAAAAGTGGGGTTTGTACTGTGGACCAACCTGTGATGTGGGTTGGTTCAGTATCTGGTCAACATGTTTCACGCTACCCCTAGCGTTTCGTCAGGACCATACAGGGACCAGCCCTGTATAATGCCACTCCTAAAAAACCTAGACTTAGGATTCAAAGATTGAATTAGTGCGACAAAATATTTACAGTGATTGACGCTGTTCCAACTTGGTACACGCGTTGGTTTCGTTCAGTGGTGAACCTGCAAAAGATATGAACAGAAAAATATTAAAAACTACTTTGCCCCTTTCTCAGCCGAGATCGGGGTCTTCTAGTCCTTCAAGACGTGCAATTGTCCATGCACGTTCGTTCATGCACGTGGTTTATATGGTTGAGTTTTTCCATACAGGGACGTGCATGCTTTGGAGTCTGTTGTCTGTCGGCGATTGACACTGGAAGTGAAACTACCGTGAGAAATCGTGACAGACATACAGAAAGTGACTATACAGATAACAGTGAATACACAAATCAGACACACAAAAAGAGAGAAAGTCTTGCCAATAATTACATTTGTTGGTGCAAAATGGCACATCATGGTCTCATGGGGGGGCGGTATCGCCTCGGTGGAAACAATGCTAAAAAGTTATTAAAGGTGTAAAAACAGAGTTAGTATTCAAAAGTTTCTACTCTTCAGAGTACGTATCTCATGTGCCCAAAAGAGTTCTTAGGTCTGGATGGATAGAACTTACTTCCTGATCAGCAATGCCGCATAGTTTTACCTAGCTGCTTCCCCTTGGATCGCATCTTAAGGAATGGTCCGTGGGTCTGGGTTTTATAGGTCTTGACTTCCGGTTTGAAGAGACTAGAATGTTGTAGCGGCCATCTTTGGAGGATGTAAATTGACCTAGTTTGGGTCTTTTTACTATTCCTATTCTACAATAGGCCTAGTCACTAGATTACATTGTTTACATGGGGATTTTGACAGTTACGTGTGGGATTTCTCAAGGAGTTCTGGTTCTGGATTTAAATGGTTTAGAAATGTCATCTATTCAAGACACCCCATGGTATGTCATCGTTCAATCCTCTGGTATCCGTCTGAAGTTTGAAAACCCAGCGCTGTTCACGTTCGTGGAGGACTTTCTCAAGATTTTCTCTGTTTTTTACACATTCCAAGACAACCCATTTCAGATCGTTCGGGGTGTGATTTCTCTCGATGAAGTGGTTGGTCATTCGTGTTGTTGACTTCTTACAGCGTATATTGCTTCTGTGCTCCACAATCCTGGTGCTTACTTTCCTTGTTGTCATGCCAACATAGTGCAGGTTGCATGTGCATGTGATCAAATATACCACTCCACTTGTGTTGCAGTTGGAGAATTCTTTGAGTTGCCATGTGGTGTTGTTGTTAAAAGTGATTTTTTTGGTTACTGAGGTTAGATGACATACGCTGCAGTTGTTACACGGGTAATGTCCGTTCGGAAGCGGTTGTAGTCTGTTTGTGTTTTCTGTTGGTTTTGGTCTCGTGTGTACCAAATAGTCCTTCAGATTTCTTCCTCTTCGGTGACTGAACATCGGTTTAGGGATGTTTAGTTCTCCACTATTCAGTATTGTCCAGTGTTTATTCACGATCTTGCTCACTTGGTCAGATACTTTATCGAAAGTCGTGATGCAGATTGGTCTGTCACTGTTTGAAGGTTGTGCTGTTTTCGGTTCCAGGAGAGCCTCTCTGTTGTTGTTGCTCGCTCTTTTACATGCTTTTTGTACCATTTTCTTCGGATAGTTTCTTTGTTGTAGTTTTGTGCTTAGTTCCTCCGATTGGGATAGATAATCTGATTTGTAAGAGCAAATTCTTCTTAGTCGGAGAAATTGTCCGAAGGGGAGGTTTTGTTTTAGGTGTCTTGGATGGAAGCTGTTAAAGGTAAGGAGACAGTTTCTGGAGGTAGGTTTGTGATGTGTTGTAGTTATCAACATTCCGTCTCTTGCTCAAATATTCAGATCCAGAAACACCAGATGGCTCCTGCTCATGGTGTTAGTGAATTTTAAGAATGGATCTTGATCATTTAGCCACTCGCAGAATCTCAATGCCTCTTCCTCATTGCCGTTCCATATCAACAAAATGTCGTCGATATAACGTTTCCATAGTTTTATGTGGTCCATGTGGGGGTTGGTGGCAGTTAGAATTTTCTTTTTCTCTAGTTGATGGACATATAGTCCCGCTATGCTCCGCGCAAAGGTGCTGCCCATGCTGGTCCCATGTTGTTGACGATATAGGGTTTCTTCAAATCGGAAGAAATTTTCTGTGAGAGCTAGCCTGCAGCATTCCAGTACCACATGTCTGGGTGCGTGATATGTCCACTCCTCCTCTAACAGAACTTCCTCCAAGATTTCCAATGTTTCCTTGTGCGGTAAGCTCGTGTAAAGACTCTCCACATCTAGACTTATCAAAATGCTAGATGTGGGGTCAAAAGATGTTTCTTTCAAAAGGCATAGTACGTCTTTAGTATCTTTCAGATACGTGTCTGTTTTCTGAACAATGGGACGGAGAAAGGCGTCCGCATATCTTGATACCGGTTCCAACACAGACCCTATACCAGAGACTATTGGCCTTCCTGGGGGGTCATCCATGCGTTTATGGATCTTCGGGATTGTGTAGAAGTATGGGATGACTGGTTTAGTGTTGACTAAGAATTCGGATTCTTTCTTATCCATCCAGTCATTCACCAGACTTTCCTCAATAAGGTGTGCTATGCTGATTCTTATTCTCTCTGTAGGATCTTCTTTGATGATGATGTAATTCCTTGTATCGGCCAGGAGTCGAAGACATTCCTGTCTGTATTTTTCGGTGTCTTGTAGGACTATTGCTCCTCCCTTGTCCGCCGGTTTTATTGTTATTGCGTTGTTATTTGATAGTTCCCGGATCGCTTTGAACTCCAAGTTGCTTGTGTTCTTGAAGACTCTTATGGTGTTCGGATCCAATTCTCTTACATCCTTCATCACGGCTTTGTCGAAGGCCAGTAATTCAACTGGTAGGTTTTGAGGTGGTGGTACAAAAGTTGATTTCCTCTTCAGGCCAGTGTCCGACTTTGAGGTTTGTGTTTGTTCGTTGTCTTTGAAGAAGACCTGTAGTTTTAGTTTTCTCAGAAACTCTTTTAGCTCTGCACACAATCTGAATTTGTCCGTAGTAGGTGTTGGTATGAAACCTAGTCCTTTGTTTAGTACTTGTTTCTGGATTTCCGTCAATGCTAGAGTTGATAGATTTACTACTAGATCTGGGGGTTGCTCGTTGACGGTTCTGGTGGCCCCTTGCTCCGTGTGTGGCGTTTCGAAACTTCCACGGGCTCTGCCCATTGCACCTGCTGGACGGTTTTGTTTTTCGCTCTCTGAGTCGTTTGGCCTCTTCCTAAAAAAGGGCGAGATTGGTTGCTTTGGTTACTATTCCAATTCTGGAATGGTTGTTGGGGGTACATTGGCGGGAACTGTTGTGGTCCATAGAAGAATGGTGGTGGAGGGCCGAACGGTGGCTGGTAGGTAGGCCACATTTGTGGTTGATTACCTCGGTATCTTCCTGCATTTCCTCTACCTCTCCTTTGTTTTCTATTTGGAGGGTAATTATAAACTTTTGGCGAGTTTGCAGAATCAGAGCCACTATCGGATCCATCACTATCTGTATTGTATCCGGGGTTTCTGTTGCTTGGTTTGTAGTCGTCTCGTATGTATGGATAGACTGTTTCATGTGAAAAAAATTTCTTGTCTTTATCCAATTTTGTGTATTTGGAATCTTTTAGACTGATCTCAAATTCAGTCATTGTTTTGTTCAACTCGTCTAGTCTTTTTTTAAGTTCAGCTGGAGCTATGTATGACTTTAGGTGGACCTCCAATGTCTGTATTTCTTCCTTTAGTGTTTCGGATAGGCGAGCCGCTGTTTTTATAATCAGGACTAGCCAGTCCCTAGTGCAGTGCCATGATATTAATGACCAGTCTTTTTTGAATTGTTTGTCGTTTTGGAAGATGAAGGGTTCATTACGGACTATTAAGCCTCTTGGTGCAGTGCTGACTTTTAGGTATTCTGCCATCATTACGCCATGTATCAGGGTCTTAATTTGTAGTCTCTTGAGTTCTGTTAGTTCATCCCAATCTTGGTTGGAATCCCCACTTTGTTTATTAGGCGCCCCGGTGTGTGGTAAGATGGAGGCCATAACTCTCTCGATCTCCTCCTCCGAAAACGAGAGGCCGGTGATCTCTGCCATTTTTGTAAAAACAGGGTAGTCTTTACTCTAGAGTGTGTCCAGGAAAGGTGTGCTTCACTGTTCTGTGGGACCAGGTATCGGAAAACCTGTCCAGGAGTAGGTTATATTCCCGCAGCCAGAGGCTGCTTAAACCGCACCAGAGGGAAAAGGAGGTTACTAAAGACCAGGTCGTCCTCCTAGGTACAATTGCAAAAATGAAGCCAGTGTCTGGGTTCAGGGACCTGTCTTGTGTGTGGGCTATCTACCAGCAGTGTGTGGGTGTAGCCGTTCAGAAAGAAAATCATTTTTCTTTCTTGTTATCCCCTCACTCACCGGAGTTTCCTCACGGTGACATGCTTCATTATCGGGGTCATCCCAGTTCTCTACGAAAAGGGGCGTGCTGCGACTCTCGAGCTACGAAGGAGCACTGTGAAGTGAAGGACTATGTTAAAAACTACTTTGCCCCTTTCTCAGCCGAGATCGGGGTCTTCTAGTCCTTCAAGACGTGCAATTGTCCATGCACGTTCGTTCATGCACGTGGTTTATATGGTTGAGTTTTTCCATACAGGGACGTGCATGCTTTGGAGTCTGTTGTCATACATAGCTCCAGCTGAACTTAAAAAAAGACTAGACGAGTTGAACAAAACAATGACTGAATTTGAGATCAGTCTAAAAGATTCCAAATACACAAAATTGGATAAAGACAAGAACATTTTTTTCACATGAAACAATCTATCCATACATACGAGACGACTACAAACCAAGCAACAGAAACCCCGGATACAATACAGATAGTGATGGATCCGATAGTGGCTCTGATTCTGCAAACTCGCCAAAAGTTTATAATTACCCTCCAAATAGAAAACAAAGGAGAGGTAGAGGAAATGCAGGAAGATACCGAGGTAATCAACCACAAATGTGGCCTACCTACCAGCCACCGTTCGGCCCTCCACCACCATTCTTCTATGGACCACAACAGTTCCCGCCAATGTACCCTCAACAACCATTCCAGAATTGGAATAGTAACCAAAAGCAACCAATCTCGCCCTTTTTTAGGAAGAGGCCAAACGACTCAGAGAGCGAAAAACAAAACCGGCCAGCAGGTGCAATGGGCAGAGCCCGTGGAAGTTTCGAAACGCCACACACGGAGCAAGGGGCCACCAGAACCGTCAACGAGCAACCCCCAGATCTAGTAGTAAATCTATCAACTCTAGCATTGACGGAAATCCAGAAACAAGTACTAAACAAAGGACTAGGTTTCATACCAACACCTACTACGGACAAATTCAGATTGTGTGCAGAGCTAAAAGAGTTTCTTAGAAAACTAAAACTACAGGTCTTCTTCAAAGACAACGAACAAACACAAACCTCAAAGTCGGACACTGGCCTGAAGAGGAAATCAACTTTTGTTCCACCACCTCAAAACCTACCAGTTGAATTACTGGCCTTCGACAAAGCCGTGATGAAGGATGTAAGAGAATTGGATCCGAACACCATAAGAGTCTTCAAGAACACAAGCAACTTGGAGTTCGAAGCGATCCGGGAACTATCAAATAACAACGCAATAACAATAAAACCGGCGGACAAGGGAGGAGCAATAGTCCTACAAGACACCGAAAAATACAGACAGGAATGTCTTCGACTCCTGGCCGATACAAGGAATTACATCATCATCAAAGAAGATCCTACAGAGAGAATAAGAATCAGCATAGCACACCTTATTGAGGAAAGTCTGGTGAATGACTGGATGGATAAGAAAGAATCCGAATTCTTAGTCAACACTAAACCAGTCATCCCATACTTCTACACAATCCCGAAGATCCATAAACGCATGGATGACCCCCCAGGAAGGCCAATAGTCTGTGGTATAGGGTCTGTGTTGGAACCGGTATCAAGATATGCGGACGCCTTTCTCCGTCCCATTGTTCAGAAAACAGACACGTATCTGAAAGATACTAAAGACGTACTATGCCTTTTGAAAGAAACATCTTTTGACCCCACATCTAGCATTTTGATAAGTCTAGATGTGGAGAGTCTTTACACGAGCTTACCGCACAAGGAAACATTGGAAATCTTGGAGGAAGTTCTGTTTGAGGAGGAGTGGACATATCACGCACCCAGACATGTGGTACTGGAATGCTGCAGGCTAGCTCTCACAGAAAATTTCTTCCGATTTGAAGAAACCCTATATCGTCAACAACATGGGACCAGCATGGGCAGCACCTTTGCGCCGAGCATAGCGGGACTATATGTCCATCAACTAGAGAAAAAGAAAATTCTAACTGCCACCAACCCCCACATGGACCACATAAAACTATGGAAACGTTATATCGACGACATTTTGTTGATATGGAACGGCAATGAGGAAGAGGCATTGAGATTCTGCGAGTGGCTAAATGATCAAGATCCATTCTTAAAATTCACTAACACCATGAGCAGGAGCCATCTGGTGTTTCTGGATCTGAATATTTGGGCAAGAGACGGAATGTTGATAACTACAACACATCACAAACCTACCTCCAGAAACTGTCTCCTTACCTTTAACAGCTTCCATCCAAGACACCTAAAACAAAACCTCCCCTTCGGACAATTTCTCCGACTAAGAAGAAATTGCTCTTACAAATCAGATTATCTATCCCAATCGGAGGAACTCAGCACAAAACTACAACAAAGAAACTATCCGAAGAAAATGGTACAAAAAGCATGTAAAAGAGTGAGCAACAACAACAGAGAGGCTCTCCTGGAACCGAAAACAGCACAACCTTCAAACAGTGACAGACCAATCTGCATCACGACTTTCGATAAAGTATCTGACCAAGTGAGCAAGATCGTGAATAAACACTGGACAATACTGAATAGTGGAGAACTAAACATCCCTAAACCGATGTTCAGTCACCGAAGAGGAAGAAATCTGAAGGACTATTTGGTACACACGAGACCAAAACCAACAGAAAACACAAACAGACTACAACCGCTTCCGAACGGACATTACCCGTGTAACAACTGCAGCGTATGTCATCTAACCTCAGTAACCAAAAAAATCACTTTTAACAACAACACCACATGGCAACTCAAAGAATTCTCCAACTGCAACACAGGTGGAGTGGTATATTTGATCACATGCACATGCAACCTGCACTATGTTGGCATGACAACAAGGAAAGTAAGCACCAGGATTGTGGAGCACAAAAGCAATATACGCTGTAAGAAGTCAACAACACGAATGACCAACCACTTCATCGAGAGAAATCACACCCCGAACGATCTGAAATGGGTTGTCTTGGAATGTGTAAAAAACAGAGAAAATCTTGAGAAAGTCCTCCACGAACGTGAACAGCGCTGGGTTTTCAAACTTCAGACGGATACCAGAGGATTGAACGATGACATACCATGGGGTGTCTTGAATAGATGACATTTCTAAACCATTTAAATCCAGAACCAGAACTCCTTGAGAAATCCCACACGTAACTGTCAAAATCCCCATGTAAACAATGTAATCTAGTGACTAGGCCTATTGTAGAATAGGAATAGTAAAAAGACCCAAACTAGGTCAATTTACATCCTCCAAAGATGGCCGCTACAACATTCTAGTCTCTTCAAACCGGAAGTCAAGACCTATAAAACCCAGACCCACGGACCATTCCTTAAGATGCGGTCCAAGGGGAAGCAGCTAGGTAAAACTATGCGGCATTGCTGATCAGGAAGTAAGTTCTATCCATCCAGACCTAAGAACTCTTTTGGGCACATGAGATACGTACTCTGAAGAGTAGAAACTTTTGAATACTAACTCTGTTTTTACACCTTTAATAACTTTTTAGCATTGTTTCCACCGAGGCGATACCGCCCCCCCATGAGACCATGATGTGCCATTTTGCACCAACAAATGTAATTATTGGCAAGACTTTCTCTCTTTTTGTGTGTCTGATTTGTGTATTCACTGTTATCTGTATAGTCACTTTCTGTATGTCTGTCACGATTTCTCACGGTAGTTTCACTTCCAGTGTCAATCGCCGACAGACAACAGACTCCAAAGCATGCACGTCCCTGTATGGAAAAACTCAACCATATAAACCACGTGCATGAACGAACGTGCATGGACAATTGCACGTCTTGAAGGACTAGAAGACCCCGATCTCGGCTGAGAAAGGGGCAAAGTAGTTTTTAACATTTTTCTGTTCATATCTTTTGCAGGTTCACCACTGAACGAAACCAACGCGTGTACCAAGTTGGAACAGCGTCAATCACTGTAAATATTTTGTCGCACTAATTCAATCTTTGAATCCTAAATCTAGGTTTTTTATGAGTGGCATTATACAGGGCTGGTCCCTGTATGGTCCTGACGAAACGCTAGGGGTAGCGTGAAACATGTTGACCAGATACTGAACCAACCCACATCACAGGTTGGTCCACAGTACAAACCCCACTTTTAACATACCGGTCTAGGAGCAGAATAAAACATTGAGGCCCACTAGCACGGTATTTTTAACACTCACACTCACACACACATCCACTCCACTTACTCTCACCACACATAGTCCTTCACTTCACAGTGCTCCTTCGTAGCTCGAGAGTCGCAGCACGCCCCTTTTCGTAGAGAACTGGGATGACCCCGATGATGAAGCATGTCACCGTGAGGAAACTCCGGTGAGTGAGGGGATAACAAGAAAGAAAAATTCTTTTCTTTCTGAACGGCTACACCCACACACTGCTGGTAGATAGCCCACACACAAGACAGGTCCCTGAACCCAGACACTGGCTTCATTTTTGCAACTATACTCAGATGCTACAGCCAGAGTAAGGTATGGTGTTGGGGGGGGGGGGGGGGGGGGGGGGGGGGGGATTAACAGCGTCATTCGGGGTAGAGAGAGGGGTTAGGCAGGGCTGCGTCCTGGCCCCCTTTCTTTTTACACTCTATACCAATGGCTTGGAGTGGGACATGGTAAAAGGGTGCCAGGACCTGCCCACAATTAACAAGCGTCCAATACCGGCCCTACTCTACGTCAATGACGCTGTGATACTAGCCCGTACCCCCGTAGAATTACAACGTGCTCTTTTGAGATATAACCTCTTTATGGCCAATTTGGACCTGAACATTAACATCAAAAAAACTTTTGCCATGTCTTCCGGTTCCAAAATTAAGAAAAGAAAGGATATTTTTCTTAACAACGTAAAACTCGAGAGCACCAACAAATATCCATACCTGGGAATTGTAATAGACCATAAAACCTCTTGGAAGCAGGCTATTGAGTCCAGGAAATTGCTCTTCATTAGAGCTACTGTCGCGTTAGTAAACTTTGCTCGAAGACTGGAAAGAAGGCCGCCAACTGAACTCATTAGGGTATATAATGTTAAATGTTTAACTGGGTATGCGCATGCAAACCATCCCGACGCTGTTGGTGGCGGTCGCTCCCCCACGTTCCCTGATCAGACTGGTATCGTTGTCCTGCAATCCTACCCTGACCTGCTGCTTTTCCATTCAGCTGGCCCCTGTCCTCACAATCGCTATAGCTCGATCAGCACCACATAGATTATACGTGATTTTATGCGCGTTTCTGCCCACTTTAGCTCTGTACTAAATTTCTACGCTGTTGAAACGCTATTTATGTGTAATTGCTTTTCCTGATTAACAAATCGTTTCACTGTAGCGCTTTTGCTCTCATTGTGTCAATGTTTGATTTGGCTTTGTGCTTGTGTGTATTTGCGTTTCCGCTGCCATTTTGTTGTTGTTGTGCCTGGAAGCCCGTCCCCTACAGCCCGCCCCGCCTCCCCCCTGAACCTCCCTCGCCCCTCCCCTTCTACTAACTACATATGACAGATGCCATTTCGCGCAGCGTTTACGCGCCGAAGGTGCGCCAAAGGTAAGCCCGTCTACTTCTGATAGATACATCTGCCGTGTGGATTCCTCACCTTGTGAATATCCCCCTTGCGTCAGCAACGTTCGGAAATTTTCTTCGTAGCACGCCGACGTGGGCGACGTCACAGGAGCACGGCATCGCGCGCGACTCCGTCTGACGTCACCGACCTCATATCAGGCCCACGCCGGCGTGATGACGTCAGTTCCCTTTTTTCCGCGTCTCCGACGCTAACGGTTTTCAGGATCTTCAGCGATACCTAGTATCTTTCTGTTTAATAATTGTCACTGTTTCTCTCTTACGACTTGGTTCTTCTCCGGAGATGTCGTCGAGGAAAACAGGCTTTAAGCCATGTAGGTCTTGTGCCCGCATGATGTCCATCACTGACCCACATAAGGATTGTTTGTGGTGTCTTGGTTCGAGTCACGACGTCAAGAACTGCGATTCCTGTTTTAAAATGAATCCAAAGGCGCTTCGAGAGCGTGAAGCAAAATTACTTTTGGCGAAAGTGAAACAGGATTCTGGACGACATTCGAGATCGACGTCACGAAGATCGAAGTCGAAGCAAAGGTCTCGGTCGAAGTCGGGATCGGCGTCGAGGTCCAGAGCGGGTTCGAGGTCTGGAGAGGAGTCGAGATCTAGAGCGAAGTCAAAGTCCAGAGAAAGATCTAGGTCTAGATCTAAGTCGGCTTCCGGACATGCTTCGAGCTCCTCGAGGAGAAAGCATAAGAGGAGGAAGCACAGTTCGAAACATCATTCGGAGAAGGAATCCTCTGACTCGAAGAGAAGGTCTCATAAACATCGTAAAGACTTTGTCTCTCCTTCGCCTGCTTTGTCAAGAGAAGGTTCTCCGGCGCCGGAGCCGGAGCCGGTTTCCTCGGAGCATGAAGAGGATGTAGAGGTGACTCCTCAAGAACCGGCTTTGCGGAGACTCCTGTGAACCCAGAAGGTCAGGGAGAGGATGTGTTGGGCGGCCTCCATTGCAACATCCGGTAGGTCCGTACCCTTCCTTTCCTGGTCCTGGACAGGATCACTCGCATTTTCTCAATGCGATGTTTGGAGTATATTCTAGGGCAATGTACCCCACTGGAGCGCCTGGTGGCCCCATGGGTCCGTTATCGTACAATCTGGGTATTCCTCAGTCGTACGCCCCTGCTCCATTTATGCCTTTCATGCCGGCGCCTCTTTTACCATGGCTCGGTACGGCTCCACCGAGGTCTTCGACTCCGCATGCGGCTTCGCCGACTCCGGATCGACCTCGCAGTCGAAATCGAGGTACCACACCTGTTAATGACTCTCGTCCTCCTGCTCCGGCTCCTCGATCGACGTCGGAACCGGCTCCGTCGGAGTCGTTACCGGATCCGTCGACTTCGATTCGTTTGGAATGGTCAAGGCGAAGAGCTCAGCGTCTTCTCGAACAAAAGGATGATGAAAGTTCTGATGTGGAAGAAGGTGAGCTTCCTGATCATGATAATGATTTCGATGAGCTTCGGGATGCTAGTGGTCTGGAACTCTCTCCCGAGTGGGGTCTGCCTTCGACTTCTGATGCACCATCAAGGGACGTGGCTCCCTATCACGTGGTTATTAGGAAGGCTGCTGACCTTCTTAGCTTAAAGCTGCCCACAGTGGAGTACAAGCCCAACATCCTCACTGAAGTCTTGCATTCTCCTTCTTCGATTGTGGAGCCTACTCTGCCATTTACTGATGCCTTGATGGATCCAATTAAAGAAATTTGGAAGAGGCCGTTGTCTGCTCCTGCAGTTTCAAGGGTTATTGCAAGGCGCTATAGGGTGGCTCCTGATGACCCTGCATTTCTTTCTACGCATCCATCTCCGGAAAGTCTTGTGGTTCAGGCGGCTTGCTCTAATAGGGCTGCAGGCTCTTTCCCTCAAGTGCCAGCTGACAAAGAGTCTAAGAAATTAGATCAGTCTGCGAAGAAGACTTTCTCTTCTGGGAGCATGGCTCTTAAGTCATCAAATGCTACTTGCCTTTTAGGTAGATATGTGCACGTGCTAATGGACTCAGTGAAGCAATTGTCATCAAAACTTCCTGAGGAGTATAAGAAAAACTTTAATGAAGTGGTCTCTGACACTCAGGCTGCGGCCCGCATGGTCATTCAAAGCGGCATGGACACTGTGGATTCTGTTGCTAGAATTATGGGCTCATCCATTGCGACCAGGAGAGCCGCATGGTTAAAGTCATCTGATTTCTCAGCGGATGTACAATCTACTTTGCTGGACTTACCCTTTGAAGGAACTGGCCTTTTTGGTAAGAAGGATGATGTGGCCTTGGAGAGGTTTAAGGACAGCCGTGCCACTGCAAGGTCTTTGGGTCTGCAGATGAGAGGGTCGACGACTAGAAAATTCAGGGGATTTGGTAAATCTTCCTTTCGTCCCTTCAAGCAGGGCCAACAACAACAGCAGCAGCAGCAGCAGAACCCTCTATATAGATCCTATAGAGGTAGACAGAGGGGTCGTGGACGTGGACGTCAAGTCTCCTCTTCCTCCACTTCCTCCAATAATGCCCAACCCCCACCCGCATCAGCAAAGCAGCCCTAGATCCTCCATTCTGGATCATGTAGGGCCAGTAGGGGGTCGGCTTACTCACTTTCTACGAGATTGGGAATCGGTTACATCAGATCTTTGGGTTCTCAATCTCGTAGAGAATGGGTATGCACTTCCTTTTCAGGAGTTCCCTCCCAATTACCCTCCTTGCCAAGGTTATTGTTCGAAGGACCACCTGCTTCTCCTGCAGGAGGAAGTCCTGGCTCTGTTTCGAAAGGGTGCAATAGAGGTGGTTCCAGAGCAGGAGAGGGGTCAAGGGTGCTACTCCTGGTATTTCTTGATTCCCAAGAAGGATGGCAGGCTTCGGCCGATCCTGGATCTCAGGATTTTGAACCTCTATCTCAAACAGGAGAAGTTCAAAATGCTCACCCTTGCTCAGGTTCTTCTGGCGCTGATGGAAGAAGACTGGATGGTGTCGATCGACTTGCAGGATGCGTATTTTCACATCCCAATCCTGAAGTCGCACAGGAAGTATCTCCGTTTTACGGTGGGATCGCAGCACTACCAGTTTGCGGTCCTCCCGTTTGGACTTACTACTGCGCCTCGAGTTTTCACCAAGGTGATGGCAGTGGTGGCTGCGCATCTCAGAAGGTCAGGGATACCTGTATTCCCTTATCTAGACGACTGGCTGATCAAAGCAGAGTCGCCGGAGATGGTGCTCCATCATCTGCAGGAGACAACTCAGTTGTTACACAGGTTGGGTTTTTCGATAAACGTACCCAAATCTCACCTGGTGCCCTCCCAGCGCAACCTGTTCATAGGTGCGGTACTGGACACTTCTGTATGTCGTGCATTCCCTCCACCTCAAAGGATTCACGACATTCAGGAAATGATTCCTTTATTCTACAATGGAGCGGTTGTTCCGGTCCTGAAGGTCCTTCGCCTGCTCGGTCTGATGGCTTCTTGCATTCTGTTGGTCAGTCATGCACGCTGGCACATGAGGGCGCTCCAGTGGTGCCTCCGCAGGCAGTGGTATCAGCACAACGGAGATCTCAGGGAGTCAGTGAAGATCTCCAGGGAAGCTGCAGCGGATCTGTCTTGGTGGGGCGTGGAAGGCAATCTGTCGCAAGGAAAGCCTTTTCAACTGCCTCCATCAGTGGCCACAGTGATAACGGATGCATCCACTCTCGGGTGGGGTGCTCATCTGGGAGACCTGGAGGTCAAAGGTCTTTGGTCTCCGGAAGAGAGGTTGTTTCACATCAACCTTCTGGAATTGAGGGCGATACGTTTGGCGCTCTAGGCCTTCCTCCCTTCCCTTCGCGGTCGTTCGGTTCAGGTCCTAACGGACAACACGACTGCGATGTGGTACATCAACAAGCAGGGAGGAGTAGGGTCGCAGTGTCTCTGCAGAGAGGCTCTGCGTCTCTGGTCCTGGGTTCAGGACCATCAGATTTGTCTGGTGGCAAATCATCTGGCCGGAGTTCTGAACGTGCGTGCAGACAGTCTCAGTCGGCAGTTCTCTGCCGACCACGAGTGGAGGCTTCACCCGGAGGTTGTTCACGACATCTTTCAGATGTGGGGGACTCCTCGGGTGGATCTATTTGCCACTCGCGAGAATGCTCACTGCCCTTCATTCTGCAGTCTCCAGTATCCGATGCAAGGAGCACTGGGGGACGCGTTTTAGTTGAGTTGGGGAGATCAACTCCTTTACGCGTTTCCTCCCATACCTTTGATTCCTCGGGTTCTGAGGAAGATTCGTCAAGACCGGGCCCAAGTCATATTGGTTGCTCCGGATTGGCCAAGAAGGGTGTGGTGTTCGGACCTACTCCACCTCTCCTCTCACCCGCCGCTCCGTCTCCCTCACAGGGCAGACCTCCTCTCTCAGATGGAGGGGCAGGTTCTACACCCCCACCTCCAGACATTACACCTTCATGCCTGGAGATTGAACGGGGCAACTTGAGTTCTTTTTCTCTCCCTCACGAGGTGGTGGATGTCATTCTCTCTGCCAGGCGTGACACCACTAAGTCCATTTACTCCTATAGGTGGACAAAATTTGTTTCTTGGTGCAGGGAGAGGGATATTGACCCTTTGAAGGCTCATTTGTCTAATATTTTACAATTTGCCCTTTATCTGGCACAGCAAGGTTTGGCTGTGGCCACGGTCAAGGGTTATCTTTCGGCCTTATCGGCGTTTCTTTGTTTGCCGGATCAGCCTTCTCTCTTTAAATCTCCGGTGGTTTTGAGATTCTTGAGGGGTCTCATGAATATGTTTCCTCCTACTTCTTTTATTGTTCCTCATTGGGATTTGAATCTTGTGCTGACCTTTTTAATGGGTTCTCCCTTCGAACCCTTGCACAAGTGTCCATTGAGGCTTCTCTCTTTTAAAACTATCTTCCTCGTTGCAATCACCTCGGCAAGGAGGGTAAGTGAGCTTCAGGCTCTAAGTTCCAAACCCCCATTCCTGACCATTCATGCTGAAAGGATGGTTCTTAGGACCAGGGCTGCTTTTCTGCCTAAGGTGGTGACTCCTTTCCATCTTGGGCAGTCCATTACCCTTCCTACCTTCTATCCTCCCCCTCACCCGTCTAAGGAGGAAGAGAGGCTGCATCGCCTGGACCCTAAGAGGGCGGTGTCTTTCTATCTGGACAGGACTAAGGACTTCCGGATGTACGACCAGCTGTTTGTTGGCTTTGCTGGCTGCAAGAAGGGCAGAGCGGTGCACAAGCGCACTCTTTCCAGGTGGATAATCCTGTGCATCAAGATCTGCTACTCCCTTGCGGGTAAGGACCCTCCTGAAGGTATTAGAGCTCATTCAACTAGAGCAAAGTCTGCAACATCTGCTTTGTCTAGGGGTGTACCTGTTGAGGATATTTGCAGGGCCGCGACTTGGGCCTCCCTCCACACTTTCGCGAAGCATTACTGCTTGGATACCGAGGTGAGGAGGGATGGCCACTTCGCGCGCTCTGTCCTCCAAGACTTCCTGGTGTAGCAGAGTGGACACCCTCCTCCGGGAGTGGGGACTGCTGTGGGAATCTATTCACAAGGTGAGGAATCCACACGGCAGATGTATCTATCAGAAGAACAAGTTACTTACCTTCGGTAACGCTTTTTCTGGTAGATACTATATCTGCCTGTGGATTCCTCACTGACCCACCCGCCTCCCCGTTGTCCACTCTGCTATACCTGGTCTTTCTGTATATATGGTTATAATACTATTGTATTTATTTAGTTCTATATGTACTGTGTACATTGTATATTTGCATGTTTGCTATCGTTGGTCCGTCCGTGTGCCTCGAAGGCACGGAAAAAAGGGCGGAACTGACGTCATCACGCCGGCGTGGGCCTGATATGGGGTCGGTGACGTCAGACGGAGTCGCGCGCGATGCCGTGCTCCTGTGACGTCGCCTGTAGGAAGGTACATCCTGACTATGGTTGCCCCCAACTTTTTGCCCTGTGTTTTAGCTGGTTTTGGACATAGTCGACCTGGGACCCTGCCAATCAGGACCCCAGGCCTACTGCTCTCTCTTTAAAATGGATTCCATGTACCCTAGGTACATTTCCAATTGGGACTGGGCCACCTCATCAGACCCTGTAACTCAGGGCATAGGTGTACCCAGGGCTGCCAGGGGCTGCAGCATGCATTATGCCACCCCTGGCTGGCCTCCTAAATTTGACACAACTGGCTGCATGACAGCTGGGGCAAAGTCGTGTAATCACCATTTGCTGTAGGTGTAGTATACCTATACCTAACCCTAAAATGGACACACAGATTCCTATCAGTCACTCCTATGGCAGGCCTTGACAATCCTGAAGGCAGAGTGCTTGGAATCGTGTGAGATGGTGCTCTGGCATGAGCTGAGCCTGTCTGCAGCTTGCGGAACCAAGTCCTAATAGCTGTTCCATGATATCGCATACCATATACTCTTAAGTGCATTATAATCCTCGCGGTTAAATGCTAACTTTGGTATTGCTTTATCAAAACATGTCGAGTAAGGTGTCATACGAATTGGAATACTAACCCCTCGCCAATTCTGGCGACGGGGTTAGCATTCCACCCTTCTAGAGGGACACGACATGTATGTAACTGTGAACCCCGGTTAAAGTTAACTGAAGCCTCAGCTCCACAAAATGGATGCTGCCACCACAGACACGAGTCTGACCTCCTGCTGCTGGGAGTCCTTCCAGCGAGGGAGGCCTGGACAAAGGGTTTCCTGTCCGGGGCGGTGCTAGCACCGTCCCAGACATGGTTTTGTGTATCCTGGGTAGGCAGGGCTTTTCAGGAAGGTGACTGCTGAGTGGCACCCCGGTGCTCACTACGCATAGGCCAGTCTGAACCAGTTCCAGGGGCACACCAGCCCCTGGCCTGGGGAAGTCCGGCATGGCAGAGGGGTGTAACCACCCCCCTCCTGGTCCCACCCATAGGCAGGACCTAGTCACCAGGTCAGCCCCCTTTTTTAGTATAAAGATAGGAGCGGGCCCCCTGTTCAAATTAGATCATCTTTGGAATCAAGACACGACTTTCTTCGAAAGGACTTCAGGATTTCTTCTTCAAGATTCTCCCTTGTGGCTAAGGAGTAGTCACCCTGCATCCGCAGGCACCATCCTAAGAACACTGCGGTCTGCTGCAAGTCCCTCTTCACGAATCCGACGACCCAGCTCGACGAGACCCGGCTTCCCTGGCACCTCTGACCTCTACTCACCTCTACAGCAAAGCTGAGAACTGTGAGTGCGACGAGACCTCGAGAGACCGACGATCGCCAAGACTGCACGACTTCTTTGTAACAAGTCCACCGAGTCTTCCACTGGTGAGTGCTTTGGGGTCCGAGAAGCCCCAACCCTGCGCAGCTCCAGCACCCAAGATCAGCCTCCCTGCATCTCCACGATCTGCGTGGGGCCCTTCTGCTGTTTGCTGTACACCGCGTTGTTTGGCTACTAGCCGGCTGGCTTGTGGCCTTCTGAACGACGCCCGACGACATCACTGCTGCTGGTCTGGTTGCTCCAGACTGGCCCTTGCTTCCTTCTTCAAGAGAGGCACCCCGGACCCTCCTGGTCCACTCCAGACGCCATTTTAGGTCCACCGCGTGGGCTTGAATTTGCCAAGGCTTTGTTGCCCAATCCTGGGTCCAGCGACGCCGACAGCTTCTATCTTCGTGGGACAGCTCGATCCTCCTTCCTGGTCGCCGACAACGCCTCCTGGTCCGTGAGATCTCCGAGCACAGCGTCACCCACTCACCTAGTCGAGGTGGCTACCATCCGGTGCCCTCCTGGTACCCACTGACTACTGGCCAGTAGTCTCGAACTTGGTCCCCTCTGCTTTCAGGTGTCATCTTCCATCGATCCAGGCTTGGATCCACCGAACTTTCTTCACTGGTCGCCTGCCAGCAACTTCTTTCTTCCAGGCTCCTGGTCCGTCTACGAGGATTCCCGACGTCTTTTGAGACCTATGCAGCTGCAGCCCCTGGGCTAGGTAACTTCGGCATTTCGGTGCCCCAGCATAGCCTCACTATCCAAGGGTCAGAATCCACTTTCGTTTTCCTCCTACCAGGTCGGGTTCGCCCGAGAACACTAACTTTGCAATTTCTAGCTACCCTAGACTTTGTCCCGCATCACGCGTGAGAGTGCACACTCTGCACCTGAGTCCCCTGGGTCTCCTAGAAGTAATCTAACGATTTTATAGTCAAGTCCTAGCGATTCCAAAGCCTATTAGTACTGTACTTACCTGCTAGTAATTTCGCATTCCACTTTTCAAGTATATGGTTTTCCGTGCCCCTCGGGCATTTGTATATACTGTGCTAACTTAAGTATTTTTGTAAGAGTTTTGGTTTGTGCTTAGTACCCTGTCCTCATAAAGAGTACAGGGCTGTTGTGATTCTTAATAAATAACTGTTTATTTTCATAGCACTTGTGTGGTGTCCTTTCACTTGGTGTTCAAGGGATATATGTGTGGTAAACAGCTGGCTTAACACGCCCTCTCGAGTCTTTAGCCTTAGACTGCTCGTATCCACGCTACTAGGATAGCTGGTCTATAAGGTTGACTTACAACCAATCATCAATAAGGGTTGCTGGACTGATACATAGTGTTCACTAGAATAGTGAGCACTGCATATCAGGCCACCTTCTCACATTGGTGAGCAGCGGTTGGGATTTGAGCTTGCTGTTGTTTTACCACACGTATCCTAAGAATATCTTGTTGAAAGATCACATAAGTACTGTTAGGACATATAACCAAGCTTAGAATACTCTGAGTTCTACTGAACCAGCTGTTGCAGCTCCTCAAGCCCTAGCACACCTTGGCTGCAACTCTTAGCAAGGGATCAGTAGGTAAGCACATAGTGTAGGTAGGTGCATCACTTACACCACACTAGAATCAGCATGTCAGACAAAGGAGGAAACTCTGAGTATCCCCTTGTGTCAGTGGACCCTCCACAGGTCCTTACTTCAAAATATGCTGCTCTTAGCTTCCATGAGATGAGACAAGTGTGTACTCTCAGGAAGCTAAAACAGGGGTCTAACCCCACAACTTCCTTTCTGATTGGTCTCTTAGAGGCTTATGATGCCAGTAGGGCTGGTAACCCAGACCCTTCTAATCCAGATGGAAGTTTGCCCTCCTTACAGGGACCCTTTGATAGCCAGGAACATCCCCTCCAGGAAGCAGATGATGCTGAGGATGAGGACCAGTTGTCAGGGGATGAGGCAGATAAGGGACAGGTAGAAGTCAGTAGACTAACCAGGTCCAACTTAAGCAGACATGAGATTGGTACTGGGGGACCCCTGGGCCCACTCTCAGGTCAGCTTAACATTGGGAATGGACGAGTTAGGTCTCTATCAAGAGGCTCTAACAGATCCTTTCGAACCAATGGCTCTCTCAACTCTTCTCACAGAGGGATGTCTTCCCCTAAGAGGAGAGTGTATGAAGCAGAAGAAAGGGCAGTCAAACTGAGGATTGAAAGGGAAGAACTTGCCCTGGCCAAAGAGAGACTTGCCCTTGCTGGAGAGCAAGAATTATGTGGGCTACAGCCCACTGGTGGCAGCAATAAACCTAGCAATAGGGAAAGGAGTTTTGATACAAAGCACCTGAATAAGATAGTGCCCCCCTTTAAAGAAGGGGATGACATCCACAAATGGATTACTGCTTTGGAGAGAGCCTGCACTGTGCAGGGTGTTCCCCAAAGTCAGTGGGCAGCTATCTTGTGGCTCTCCTTTGATGGTAAAGGTAGAGATAAGCTCCTCACCACCAGGGTAGAGGATGCTAACAATTACAAAATCTTGAAGAATACACTGGTTGATGGGTTTGGTTTAACCACTGAACAATACAGGATGCTGTTCAGAGACACCCAGAAAACTCAGTCTCAAGATTGGACTGACTTTGTTGATTGTGCCACTAAGGCTTTTGAAGGCTGGCTACTGGGTAGTAAGGTTACTGATTTTAAAGGATTGTACAATCTAATTATGAGGGAGCAAATCTTAAATAATTGTCAGAACCAGTTATTACACCAGCACCTGGTAGACTCTGATCTGACCTCTCCACAGGAATTGGGTAAGAGGGCAGACAAATGGGTCAGAACCAGGGTTAGGCCTAAAAACCAGGGTGGTGACCAGAAAAAGGAATCAACCAAGCCTCAAGAGAAGGGTGGGGATAAATCCACAGAGAAGACTTCCCAAGGGCCCCAAAACTCCAACAAGGGTGGTGGGTCCCAGAACACTCCTTCAGAACAGAAGAAACCTTATTGCCATACCTGTAAACAGGTGGGTCATTACAAAAGTGATGCCAGTTGCCCTAAAAATGGTAATAAGGGAAATATACCCCCAGGTAATACTCCTAAACCTCCTGTTACCACTAGTGGTAATCCCCCAGGTGGTGGGAGTGCCCCCAAGAATGTGGTGGGCATTACTTTGGGCAATCAGGAGGACTATGGCCTAGCCAGGTTCCCTGACCACACTCTTGTCTGTGAGACTGGCATGGGGTTTGCCAACTTCACCACTGGACCCCACATTTTGGGAAAGTATAGACAAGAAGTTTTAGTGAATGGTCAGAAAGTTGAGGCATTCAGAGACACAGGGGCCAGCCTCACCATGGTGAGTGACCATCTGGTCCCCTCTGCTCAACTGACCCCTGGTTTTACTTATCAGGTGACCGACATTCACGGAATGAAGAGAAGGCATCCCATGGCAGTAGTCATGCTCAGCTGGGGTAATGTCACAGGGCCCATGAGAGTGGCAGTGACAGATAACCTACCTGTAGATTGCTTACTGGGGAATGACCTGGAACTCTCAGCATGGGCTGAGGTGGAACAAGAAACTCATTCCAGAATGATAGGCCTATCCAGACAGGTTAGTGGGGCAGTAATAGCTACAGCCCCAGTCCAAGCACCATTCCTCCCTGAAAAGGTTGGAAGGGCAGTGGTAGCCACTGTCCAGGCTCAGACAGACTTTCCAGAACAGGATAGGAGAGCTGTGACAGTCACAGCCCAAACACAAACTGAGTGCCCTCCTGAAAAGGTTGACACGGTTGAAATGGTCTCAGCCTCTACTCAGACAGATAGTGAGGTTGTGAAGCCTGAAACAATGGATCACTCCACTCAAACAGAGAGCATTGAGGAGGAAGAAGAGTCTTCCCCCTCCCAGACACTAGGTGAGAGCCAGCCTCCTCAGGGAACTGCCCCAGAGGTAGTCAGGCCTAGCCTGGCAGAGCCCCTGATGGCAGTGGACCCTTCCCAGGTGGGACCCAGTCTGGAGCAGGTAACCTGCACCTCTCTACCCTGCCTCAGTCAGCCCAGGGCTGAAGAGATCAGGGAGGCCAGTGGTGGACCCAAAAGGGCCCCCTGTCCAAAAGAACCCCTTAATCAGCAGATTAGGATCACTGAAGCTGGTAAACCTAGCCAAGTGAAAATAGAACAGACTCCTGAGGGATCCCCCTTAAAAGTAGTTAGGGAACTCCCACAGCTGGACACTGTTGGGCACAGCCAAACATGGGGCCTTAAAACCCCAGACCTGACCTGTCCCTCCAGTAAGCCAAACAGAGGGACTCAGCCTCCAGCTTTAGGTAGCCAGAGGCTGACCCTGAGAGCTCAGTGCATCTCAGCTAAAGAAAGAAAGGCACACATGATGAATGGTGATTGGAGGAACTTGAGCACAAAGGTAGAGGAGCCTCACTTCAGTACTCCATCCCAGCATCAGCCTTCTTCTTTCCCAAGACACACCAGAGACAGAGATTCCCTATGGTGGAGACCCTCAGATACCCTTAGGGTGAGGGGTTGCCTAGTGGACCATGACACAGGGGGAAACCAAGCCAGAGCTGGTACTTCCTTATATGGCCACTTAGGTAATAGAGGCTTACCTGGACAAGGATAGCCTTATCTCCTTTCGTTTGGGGGGGGGGGGGGGGGGGTTGTGTAGGAAGGTACATCCTGACTATGGTTGCCCCCAACTTTTTTCCCTGTGTTTTAGCTGGTTTTGGACATAGTCGACCTGGGACCCTGCCAATCAGGACCCCAGGCCTACTGCTCTCTCTTTAAAATGGATTCCATGTACCCTAGGTACATTTCCAATTGGGACTGGGCCACCTCATCAGACCCTGTAACTCAGGGCATAGGTGTACCCAGGGCTGCCAGGGGCTGCAGCATGCATTATGCCACCCCTGGCTGGCCTCCTAAATTTGACACAACTGGCTGCATGACAGCTGGGGCAAAGTCGTGTAATCACCCTTTGCTGTAGGTGTAGTATACCTATACCTAACCCTAAAATGGACACACAGATTCCTATCAGTCACTCCTATGGCAGGCCTTGACAATCCTGAAGGCAGAGTGCTTGGAATCGTGTGAGATGGTGCTCTGGCATGAGCTGAGCCTGTCTGCAGCTTGCGGAACCAAGTCCTAATAGCTGTTCCATGATATCGCATACCATATACTCTTAATTGCATTATAATCCTCGCGGTTAAATGCTAACTTTGGTATTGCTTTATCAAAACATGTCGAGTAAGGTGTCATACGAATTGGAATACTAACCCCTCGCCAATTCTGGCGACGGAGTTAGCATTCCACCCTTCTAGAGGGACACGACATGTATGTAACTGTGAACCCCGGTTAAAGTTAACTGAAGCCTCAGCTCCACAAAATGGATGCTGCCACCACAGACACGAGTCTGACCTCCTGCTGCTGGGAGTCCTTCCAGCGAGGGAGGCCTGGACAAAGGGTTTCCTGTCCGGGGCGGTGCTAGCACCGTCCCAGACATGGTTTTGTGTATCCTGGGTAGGCAGGGCTTTTCAGGAAGGTGACTGCTGAGTGGCACCCCGGTGCTCACTACGCATAGGCCGGTCTGAACCAGTTCCAGGGGCACACCAGCCCCTGGCCTGGGGAAGTCCGGCATGGCAGAGGGGTGTAACCACCCCCCTCCTGGTCCCACCCATAGGCAGGACCTAGTCACCAGGTCAGCCCCCTTTTTTAGTATAAAGATAGGAGCGGGCCCCCTGTTCAAATTAGATCATCTTTGGAATCAAGACACGACTTTCTTCAAAAGGACTTCAAGATTTCTTCTTCAAGATTCTCCCTTGTGGCTAAGGAGTAGTCACCCTGCATCCGCAGGCCCCATCCTAAGAACACTGCGGTCTGCTGCAAGTCCTTCTTCACGAATCCGACGACCCAGTCGACGAGACCCGGCTTCCCTGGCACCTCTGACCTCTACTCACCTCTACAGCAAAGCTGAGAACTGTGAGTGCGACGAGACCTCGAGGGACCGACGATCGCCAAGACTGCACGACTTCTTTGTAACAAGCCCACCGAGTCTTCCACTGGTGAGTGCTTTGGGGTCCGAGAAGCCCCAACCCTGCGCAGCTCCAGCACCCAAGATCAGCCTCCCTGCATCTCCACGATCTGCGTGGGGCCCTTCTGCTGTTTGCTGTGCACCGCGTTGTTTGGCTACTAGCCGGCTGGCTTGTGGCCTTCTGAACGACGCCCGACGACATCACTGCTGCTGGTCTGGTTGCTCCAGACTGGCCCTTGCTTCCTTCTTCAAGAGAGGCACCCCGGACCCTCCTGGTCCACTCCAGACGCCATTTTAGGTCCACCGCGTGGGCTTGAATTTGCCAAGGCTTTGTTGCCCAATCCTGGGTCCAGCGACGCCGACAGCTTCTATCTTCGTGGGACAGCTCGATCCTCCTTCCTGGTCACCGACAACGCCTCCTGGTCCGTGAGATCTCTGAGCACAGCGTCACCCACTCACCTAGTCGAGGTGGCTACCATCCGGTGCCCTCCTGGTGCCCACTGACTACTGGCCAGTAGTCTCGAACTTGGTCCCCTCTGCTTTCAGGTGTCATCTTCCATCGATCCAGGCTTGGATCCACCGAACTTTCTTCACTGGTCGCCTGCCAGCAACTTCTTTCTTCCAGGCTCCTGGTCCGTCTACGAGGATTCCCGACGTCTTTTGAGACCTATGCAGCTGCAGCCCCTGGGCTAGGTAACTTCGGCATTTCGGTGCCCCAGCATAGCCTCACTATCCAAGGGTCAGAATCCACTTTCGTTTTCCTCCTACCAGGTCGGGTTCGCCCGAGAACACTAACTTTGCAATTTCTAGCTACCATAGACTTTGTCCCGCATCACGCGTGAGAGTGCACACTCTGCACCCGAGTCCCCTGGGTCTCCTAGAAGTAATCTAACGATTCTATAGTCAAGTCCTAGCGATTCCAAAGGCTATTAGTACTGTACTTACCTGCTAGTAATTTCGCATTCCACTTTTCAAGTATATGGTTTTCCGTGCCCCTCGGGCATTTGTATATACTGTGCTAACTTAAGTATTTTTGTAAGAGTTTTGGTTTGTGCTTAGTACCCTGTCCTCATAAAGAGTACAGGGCTGTTGTGATTCTTAATAAATAACTGTTTATTTTCATAACACTTGTGTGGTGTCCTTTCACTTGGTGTTCAAGGGGTATATGTGTGGTAAACAGCTGGCTTAACACGCCCTCTCGAGTCTTTAGCCTTAGACTGCTCGTATCCACGCTACTAGGATAGCTGGTCTATAAGGTTGACTTACAACCAATCATCAATAAGGGTTGCTGGACTGATACATAGTGTTCACTAGAATAGTGAGCACTGCATATTAGGCCACCTTCTCACATCGCCCACGTCGGCGTGCTACGAAGAAAATTTCCGAACGTTGCTGACGCAAGGGGGATATTCACAAGGTGAGGAATCCACAGGCAGATATAGTATCTACCAGAAAAAGCGTTACCGAAGGTAAGTAACTTGTTCGTCTGTCCACGCCTGGACCGCGCCCAGCGCCATACCCCCTGGTCCCCGCATACCGCATTCCTCCCGCATAACATATGACACCTCCACCCTCCTATCCCTTAACCCCGGAAGAACACCACAATGCTTCAAAGCCACTCCAGGACGTACCCACGGTCCCTTCGCCTGCCACTCCTGCAAGTTCGCCTGCATCAAGTCCCACACCAAACCCACTACCTCCAAACACAGCTCCAACTCTAACTACCTGAAATGCATCTTGCTGAACACCCGATCGGTCCACAGACACGCCACTGAACTCTGGGACCTACTAGACACTGCCTCACCAGACATCGCATTCCTTACAGAAACATGGATGAACGCCTCATCAACACCCGACATCGCCATAGCCATCCCGGACGCTTACATGATCATCAGAAAAGACCGCACCAACCAAACAGGAGGAGGCATCGCCATCGTCCATAAGAAGTCAAGTCAAGTCAAGTCAGAGAATTTATATAGCGCACTACATACCCAGAGGGTCTCAAGGCGCTTAGGAAGGGGAGGAGGATTACTTGTCAAATATCCACGTTTTAAGTTGCTTTCTGAATGCTAGGTGGTTCTGGGTAAGGCGAAGGTGAGCGGGGAGTGAGTTCCATGTTTTAGCAGCCAGGTATGAGAAGGATCTGCCTCCCATGGTGGTCTTGTTGATGCGAGGTACAGTGGCGAGGGCTTGGTTGGAAGAACGTAGTTGGTGGGAGGGGGTGTAGAAGGACAGTCGTGAGTTGAGGCATTCCGGTCCGATGTCGTAGAGTGATTTGTGTGCGTGGGTTAGCAGTCGGAAAGTGATTCTCTTATTGACGGGTAGCCAGTGGAGGTCTTTCAGGTGACCAGAGATGTGTTCGTTGCGCGGGATGTCTAATATGATCCTGGCTGAGGCGTTTTGGATTCGTTGGAGTTTCTTCTGGAGTTTAGCGGTAGTACCTGCGTAGAGGGTGTTTCCGTAGTCCAGTCGGCTCGTGACCAGAGCATGGGTGACTGTTTTCCTGGTTTCGGTGGGGATCCAGCGAAATGTTTTTTTGAGCATGCGAAGAATGTTGAAGCAGGATGAGGATACGGCGCCGACTTGTCTGTTCATTGAGAGTGAAGAATCCAGGATGACGCCTAGGTTCCGTGCGTGGTCAGTCGGGATGGGTGCTTTTCCAAGGGCTTCCGGCCACCAAGAGTCGTCCCATGCAGAGGGGGATGTACCTAAGACTTCTGTTTTGTCTGAGTTCAGTTTCAGACGGCTTTGTTTCATCCATTCGGCAACTTCTTTCATTCCTTCGTGTAGGTTCGTTTTGGCGGTGCTGGGGTCATTGGTGAGAGAAAGGATTAGTTGAGTGTCATCCGCGTAAGAGATGATGTTGAGGTTGTGTTGGCGGGCGATGGCCGCGAGGGGGCTCATGTATACGTTGAAGAGGGTGGGGCTGAGTGAGGATCCTTGTGGTACGCCACAGATGACTTCAGTGGCCTCGGACTTGAATGGTGGAAGGCGGACTCTCTGGGTTCTTCCGGTGAGGAACGAGGTGATCCATTCAAGTGCTTTTCCTTGTATTCCGATGTTATTGAGGCGTTGTGAAAGGGTGCTGTGGCAGACTGTGTCGAATGCTGCAGAGAGGTCGAGGAGGATGAGGGCGACTGTGTCTCCATTGTCCAGTAGAGTTCGAATGTCGTCTGTTGCTGCGATGAGGGCGGTCTCAGTGCTGTGTTTTGCTCGGAAGCCAGATTGTGAGGAGTCGAGGGATTTGTTGGCTTCGAGGAAAGCGGCGAGCTGGTTGTTGACAGCTTTCTCGATGACTTTGGCCGGGAATGGAAGGAGCGAAATGGGGCGGTAATTTTTGAGTTCGGTGGGGTCCGCTGTGGGTTTCTTCAGAAGGGCGGTGAGTTCAGCGTGTTTCCAGTGTTCTGGGAAGGTGGCGGAGTTGAAGGAGCAGTTGATGACGTCTCGGAGGTGCGGTGCTATGACGGAGTCTGCTTTGTTGAAGATGTGGTGAGGACATGGGTCTGTGGGGGATCCTGAGTGGATGGAATTCATCAGGCGGATGGTGTCCTCAGTGGAGATTGGATTCCAGTCGTTAAGGGTGTTCACGGGGGGAGAATGTTCAGCAAATGGTTGGGTGGGATGGTCTCCGGGTTGGTTGTCGAAGCTGTTGTGGATGTCTGCAATCTTGTTGTGGAAGAATGAGGCTAGGGAGTCGCAGAGGGCTTGAGAGGGGGTGATGTCGTTGGAGTTGGCCGAGGGATTGGAAAATTCCTTGACGATGTTGAAAAGTTCCTTGCTGTTGTGGGCCTTGTTGTCGAGTCGATCCTTGAATGCTGTTTTCTTGGCCTTTCGGATTAGTTGGTGGTGAGTGCGGGTGGCGTTTTTGAAGGCGTCCTTGGTGCTAGTGGTTGGGTCTTTTTTCCAGGCCTTTTCAAGGGAGCGGCAGAGTTTCTTGGACTTCTTAAGATCATCGTTGAACCATGAGGCCTTCTTGTTGCCAGGTTTGCTTTGACGTTTTGTCAGTGGTGCTAAGGTGTCGGCGGTGTTGGATAACCATAGGGTGAGGTTGGCGGCGGCTTGGTTTGGGTTAGAAGAGTGGGCTGGGGTGTTTAGAAGGAGCGATGCGGAGATCTGGTCAGTGGTGATTTTGTTCCAGTTTCTTTGCAGAGTTGGTTGGAGGTGGTTGGTGGGTTTCGGCTTGTTGTAGGTGAAGTGAACGCAGCTGTGGTCAGTCCAGAGGAGATCCGTAGTGTGGCTGAAGGAGACATGATTGCTGGAGGTGAAGATGGGGTCGAGTGTGTGACCTGCGATGTGGGTGGGGGAAGTGACTAGTTGTTTAAGTCCGAGGTTGGCGAGGTTGTCCAAGAGGGTGGTGGTGTTGCGGTCGTTGATCTTTTCAAGGTGAAAGTTGAGGTCTCCCAGAAGGATGTAATCTTGGGAGGGGAGCGCGTGTGGAGTGATGAAGTCCGTGATGTCTTCACTGAATTTTGCGCGGGGTCCTGGTGGTCTGTAGAGGAGGGTGCCTCTGAGTGTGGTCTTGGGGTCGATGTGGATCTGGAAGTGAAGGTGTTCGGAGTTGGCGAGGTTGGCGTCAGAGCTGGTTGAGATGCGGATTGATTTCTTATGGACGATAGCGATTCCTCCTCCTGTGTGGCCGGTACGGTCCTTGCGTGTGATCTTAAAGTCTTCAGGGATGGCAATGGTGATGTCTGGGGCGGAGGAAGCGTTCATCCATGTTTCTGTTAGGAAGGCGACGTCTGGAGAGATGGTGTCTAGTAGATTCCATAGGTCAATGGCGTGTCTGTGGACCGAGCGGGTGTTGAGAAGGATGCATTGTAGGTGGTTTGGGTCGGGAGTCTGCGGAGTGGTCGTAGCGGAGTAGATGTCGGTGCCGCTGAATTTGCAGGAGTAACAGGAGAAAGGTCCATGGGTGTGTCCAGGAGCGGCTTGGACGCAGTTGGGGGAGCGGCCGGGGTTAAGGGCTAGGAGGGTGGTGGCATCGTAGGTAATGCGGGAGGGCTGGGCGGCGCGAGGGGCAGGGGGTCTGGCGCTAGGCGCGGTCCAGGCGCGGACGGGCGTAGACGGGCTTACCTTTGGCGCACCTTCGGCGTGGACGCTGCGCGTGGGGGCATTGGCCATAAATGGGTGGTGGAGGGGGCGGAGCGTGGGAGGGGCCGCTGGGAGGCGGGAGCGAGGTCGAGGGAGGGCTCGGGTCAACCAGGGAAATGGCCGCAACAATAACAACAGCGCGGAGACAGGGTTAAACACAGCCAATGTAATCACGGACAATGAGCAGCCAATACAAACACATGGATATGCACAGCAAATATAAAATAGTTTACAGTCAATAAGAACACCATCAGAATCACGACCAGCTTCGACAATAACTTTTCTCCCACCGAACACCTCCACCCCAGGACCACACTTAGAGGCACCCTCATCTACAGGCCTCCAGGAGCCCGTAAACAATTCAGCGAAGACATCACTGACTTCATCAGCCCACATGCCCTCGCTTCCGAGAGCTACATTCTACTGGGAGACCTCAACTTCCACCTGGAAAAGAACAACAGCAACACCACCACCCTTCTGGATAACCTGGCCAATCTCGGTCTCAAACAACTTGTTGACACCCCCACCCACCTTGCCGGACACACGCTCGACCCAATCTTCACCTCCAGCAAACACATCTCCTTCGATCGCACCACAGCTCTCCATTGGACGGACCATAGTTGTGTTCACTTCAACTACCAAACTACCTCGACCCACAACCCTCCACAACCTATTCGGCGAAGAAACTGGAACAAAATCACCACCGACCAACTCCTAACATCACTCAACCAAAACCCTCCCGCCCTCTCATCGGACCCAAATCAAGCTGCCATCAAACTCAAACAATGGATCACTCACAGTGCTGAAGAATTAGCACCCTTACAAAACCACCAAACCAAACAGGGCAGCAAAAAGGCCCCCTGGTTCAACGATGACCTAAAGAAATCCAAGAAACAATTCCGCACTCTCGAGAAAAACATGGAGAAAAAACCCAACAACTGACAACCTGACCTCCTTCAAGACAGCCATCCGCAAACACCACCAGCTGATCCGAGCCACCAAGAAATCAGCATTCAAGGATCGACTTGACGACAACGCCCACAACAGCAAGGAACTATTCAACATCGTCAAAGAATTTCCCTACCCCACCGCAGCCTCAAACGACATTACTCCTTCTCAAGACCTCTGCGATTCGCTATCATCCTTCTACAACAAAATTGCAGACATACATAATAGCTTTGAGAACACTTCAAAAGAACAGTCCACTCCACCCACATCCGAACTTAAACCGCCCTCTCATAACCTTAGCGCCTGGAACACAATCACCACCGAAGACACCATCCGCCTAATGAACTCCATCCACTCAGGCTCGCCAACCGACCCCTGTCCCCACCACATTTTCAACAAAGCAGACTCCATCATCGCACCCCATCTCCGTGATGTCATCAACTGCTCCTTCAACTCCGCTACCTTTCCAGACAGCTGGAAACACGCCGAACTCAGGGCCCTCCTGAAGAAACCCACAGCAGACCCCTCTGAACTCAAGAACTACCGCCCCATCTCCCTCCTCCCATTCCCTTCCAAAGTCATCGAGAAAGCCGTCAATAGCCAGATCGCCGCCTTCCTCGAATCCAACCACTCCCTCGACACCTCACAATCCGGCTTTCGTGCCAATCACAGCACCGAAACCGCCCTCATTGCAGCAACAGACGACATCCGAACACTACTTGACAACGGAAAAACAGTTGCCCTCATCCTACTCGACCTCTCCGCCGCCTTCGACACTGTCTGTCATAGCACCCTCATACAACGCCTCAGCAACAGCGGAATACAAGGAAAAGCCTTGGACTGGATCATCTCGTTCCTCACCGGAAGAATCCAGAGAGTCCGACTTCCCCCATTCATATCAGAAGCCACCGAAGTCATCTGCGGAGTACCGCAAGGATCATCACTCAGTCCCACCCTCTTCAACGTCTACATGAGCCCACTCGCATCCATCGCGCGACAGCACAACCTCAACATCATCTCTTACGCTGACGACACCCAGCTGATCCTTTCCCTCACCAAAGACCCTAACACCGCCAAAACAAATCTCCACGAAGGCATGAAAGAAGTAGCCGAGTGGATGAAAATTAGCCGCTTAAAACTCAACTCAAACAAAACAGAAGTCCTCATCCTAGGATCATCCCCCTCTGCCTGGGACGACTCATGGTGGCCATCGACTCTGGGCACAGCAGCCACTCCCACAGACCACGCACGGAACCTAGGCTTCATCCTAGACTCCTCCCTCTCAATGACCAGACAAGTCAACGCCTTCTCTTCCTCCTGCTTCAACGTACTTCGTATGCTCAAAAAAATCTTCAGTTGAATCCCCTCCGAGACAAGAAAGACTGTCACCCACGCACAGGTCACTAGCCGACTGGACTATGGAAACACCCTCTACGCCGGAATCACAGCCAAATTACAGAAAAAACTCCAACACATCCAAAATGCCTCAGCCAGGCTCATTTTAAACATCCCTCGCCAAGATCACATTACCGGTCACCTGAAATACCTCCATTGGCTTCCCGTCAACAAGAGAATAACTTTCCGTCTCCTCACCCATGCACACAAGACCCTTTACAAACTAGGACCAGAATACCTCAGCAACCGAGTGTCGTTCTACACACCCACCCGCCAACTCAGATCCTCCAACCAAGCCCTCGCCGCAGTCCCACACATCCATAGATCCACCATGGGAGGAAGATCCTTCTCCTACTTGGCGACCAAGACCTGGAACACTTTCCCCACTCACCTCCGCCTTACACAGAACCACATATCTTTCAGAAAGGAACTTAAAACATGGCTATTCGATAAATAATGCACCCCCCCACAAGCGCCTTGAGACCCTCTGGGTGAGTAGTGCACTATACAAATTACTGAACTTGAACTTGCAACCTATGGGGCAGATGTGTGGGGTTACGGAAAGGTAGGTGTTTTGCAAAAGGTTGAAAACAGTTTTATGAGGTACCTTCTTGCTGTTCCCCAAGGTACCGCGACCTACTAGTACCATTTGGAACTGGGCCTGTCTTATTTGACAGACATTGTTAAAATTCAACCACTTCTCTTATGGTACCGTATCTGGTCGTCAGATAACACTACTTTCTGTCAAGGGTTCATACAGGACTGTATTTCTTTAGAGAACGCAGATAAGATTGGGTGGATAGCCTACATCAAAAAGTCCCTGTATGATCTGGACTTGGCAAAATATATCCTTTCTCCCCTCTCAATCTCCGAATTGTCTAGAAAAGCATTTAAAGCTCAGTGTTTATCACATCTAGGAGAACTGCGACTGACCAATGCGGTCAGTAAAACATAAGTCCAAAATATGCTGTCAATACAAACAACTTTGACCATTCAACCCTACCTAACCTTCAATCTGTCCAGCTATGAAAGGTTTTTATTATTACGGTTTAGGCTGGACACCTTTTATCGTCTACCATTCAACACTACCTAACCTTCAATCTGTCCAGCTATGAAAGGTTTTTATTATTACAGTTTAGGCTGGACACCTTTTATCGTCTACCATTCAATCCTACCTAACCTTCAATCTGTCCAGCTATGAAAGGTTTTATTACGGTTTAGGCTGGACACCTTTTATCGTCTACCATTCAACCCTACCTAACCTTCAATCTGTCCAGCTATGAAAGGTTTTTATTATTACGGTTTAGGCTGGACACCTTTTATCGTCTACCATTCAACCCTACCTAACCTTCATTTTTTATTTTTTTTTATTTAGCGAAATCAGATAATACAAAATAAGTAAGCTTAGCATACACTTGTGTACTTAAAAAGCGAGATTGCAATTAACAATTTGTAAGGAGCTAACTAACGCATAGAAGGAAACGAAAAAACAAGAAATTAAGAGGTTCTTCCACATATAACTAATATAAGAAAGACAACATAATTGGAATTTACATGTTTCTTATATCATAATACCAGGCAGTAATTGAAGACCAAATTTGAGCCCCTCGTATTCTTGACTTTTTCCCCCGTGTTTCATAAAGTGCTGCCTCTTGCTTATAAACTCCTAGAAAGCGGGTTAACCACAATTGAAAGGTTGGTGGATCAACATCTTTCCACCGTGCTGCCAAGATGATCCGGTATACCGCCAACCCCAAAAATAAAGATGATTCCTCTTCTTTACTGTGCCCGAGAGTGCTATCATGACCCAATAAGTAAAGTGTAGATGATGTTTTCACTTTATGCCCAAAAACCTCTTCCCAATAATCGGAAATCATTTTTTTGCATAGATCTAATTTGGGGCACTCTGCAAACATGTGTATTAAGTCTGCCGGACCCTGCCCACGCCTTGGGCAGTTGTCATTTGTTCTTTTGCCCCACGCAAATAATTTTGCAGGTGTAAAATATACATTAAAAATGGTTTTATAGAGTTGGGCCTTAAGGTTAGACGCTAAAAATAATTTAGACAATAGTGACAAAGACAAATCAATATCAACGTTGGGAATTCCTAATTTACTAGACCAGCTTCTCTCGGTGCGCTCTAGGTCGTCTTTTTGATTCTGACTCAACAGTTCATAGATGGTTCCTATCCTGGTGTTTCGTTTCCCTATCATGTCCAGCAAGGGAATATTATCCAACTTAATTTTGGGGGATTTCTGATTAAGGGCAGTATATACTTGGATGTATTTAAGAAAGTCATTTCTAGAGACAGCAAAATTTGATTGAATATTTTGAAATCCCAGATTAGGATCATGGAAAAGAAAGTCCCCCACTGTATTGATTCTCAAACTTTCCCATTTTCTAGAGAGCTCATCCTTGCATTGGCGTGGTAGGATTGAACTCTGCCACAGAGGAGTATATTTAGTATATTTTGGTATCAATAAAAATTTAGAAACTCTTTTCCAAATGTTCCATGCACTATGTATAATCTTAAATTTTGTTTTTTTTTAAATAAGATGGCTCTACCTGCCTAACTAATAATCCTCTGGCTTTATTGCCGATTGCTAGTTCATAAATTGAAGGTATATCCTGAGCTGGTGTTGGTCCTAGCGCTATTTTAGGAATAATAAATAGAGGTGTCATTTGTTGAAGGAGGGTTGCCCATAGGTATAACGTGATATTTGGTATAGCTAACCCTCCCATATCAGAGGAAAGGGACAAGTATGAAAGAGACCTCCTAATTTTCCCATAGCTCCAGAGGAATTTAGATAGGCAGGAATCTATAGTTTTAATGATGTTATCATCTACTATCAATGGAATTGCACGGAATAGGTATAATATCTTTGGAAAGATATTCATTTTAATAAAGTTTCCCCTCCCAATAAAAGATAAGTGGAGGTTGTTTACCCTGAAGAGACCTTTTTTAATATTTCTATTATTATTACGGTTTAGGCTGGACACCTTTTATCGTCTACCATTCAATCCTACCTAACCTTCAATCTGTCCAGCTATGAAAGGTTTTTATTATGACAGTTTAGGCTGGACACCTTTTATCGTCTACCATTCAATCCTACCTAACCTTCAATCTGTCCAGCTATGAAAGGTTTTTATTATTACAGTTTAGGCTGGACACCTTTTATCGTCTACCATTCAACCCTACCTAACCTTCAATCTGTCCAGCTATGAAAGGTTTTTATTATTAAGGTTTAGGCTGGACACCTTTTATCGTCTACCATTCAACCCTACCTAACCTTCAATCTGTCCAGCTATGAAAGGTTTTTATTATTACGGTTTAGGCTGGACACCTTTTATCGTCTACCATTCAATCCTACCTAACATTCAATCTGTCCAGCTATGAAAGGTTTTTATTATTCCGGTTTAGGCTGGACACCTTTTATCGTCTACCATTCAACCCTACCTAACCTTCAATCTGTCCAGCTATGAAAGGTTTTTATTATTACGGTTTAGGCTGGACACCTTTTATCGTCTACCATTCAATCCTACCTAACCTTCAATCTGTCCAGCTATGAAATGTTTTTATTATTACAGTTTAGGCTGGACACCTTTTATCGTCTACCATTCAATCCTACCTAACCTTCAATCTGTCCAGCTATGAAAGGTTTTTATTATTACGGTTTAGGCTGGACACCTTTTATCGTCTACCATTCAACCCTACCTAACATTCAATCTGTCCAGCTATGAAAGGTTTTTATTATTACGGTTTAGGCTGGACACCTTTTATCGTCTACCATTCAATCCTACCTAACCTTCAATCTGTCCAGCCATGAAAGGTTTTATTACGGTTTAGGCTGGACACCTTTTATCGTCTACCATTCAACACTACCTAACCTTCAATCTCCAGCTATGAAAGGTTTTTATTATTACAGTTTAGGCTGGACACCTTTTATCGTCTACCATTCAACACTACCTAACCTTCAATCTCCAGCTATGAAAGGTTTTTATTATTACAGTTTAGGCTGGAGACCTTTTATCGTCTACCATTCAACACTACCTAACCTTCAATCTCCAGCTATGAAAGGTTTTTATTATTACAGTTTAGGCTGGACACCTTTTATCGTCTACCATTCAATCCTACCTAACATTCAATCTGTCCAGCAATGAAAGGTTTTTATTACGGTTTAGGCTGGACACCTTTTATCGTCTACCATTCAATCCTACCTAACATTCAATCTGTCCAGCAATGAAAGGTTTTTATTATTACCGTTTAGGCTGGACACCTTTTATCGTATAGTTACCTTTCCAAAAACAGTCAATTGGGCAACAACGTTACCATCTTGCCCCTGTGACTATCTCTCTACCCAATCTCCAATGCCTATGATTTTATTTTGTAAGTTCTACAACGAACCAAGAAGGCTCTGGCTGATCCTGATTTCGAAGATGCCGCCCTGCACTCCTCTCTCTCCAATTTTTGGATGATGAGTGCACAGCGAAAGCCATAGCTAAATTCTTGAAGTTCGTTGTGCGACACAGGCCAAATTTAGAGTGGAATATGTAATTTTTATTTTAAGATTTCTTTTTTCTCGTTGTACCGCTTGAGATGTATTTAAGACGTTTTTAGATTGTTTTTAAATGATTGTACCCTTTGCACTTTATGACCTGGTTACAGCTGAAAATGAATTTTATCATGTGATCTTTCAGTGATGCAGATTTTAAAAAAATTATCGAAGTTTGGTACATTTCTAATGTACTTTTATGGTTTTCCTATCTGATAAAAGCCGAATAAAGACATTTTGATTTGATTTGGTTAGTCGAGGAGGGTCTTTGGGCACTGGACTTCGGGTCCCAGTCGCCGGGGGGACGTCCTCGTAGTTTTGGTTCGGTTCGGCTCGGCCTGGACTCGGCGGGTGCAGAGTGGGCTGGTCCGGAGCTTCCTGGCTGGCACCAGGGGGGGTTGTTGCAGCAGAGTCTCTGCTGATGGGAGTCCCAGGCTTTAAGAGGGTCTAGGCAGGCAGGTCCTCTGGGTGTCCCAAGGTTGCTGTCCGCAGGAGTTGCCGGGATTTAGGCAGGAGCAGGTTCCAGGGTCGACAGGCCGGTAGGGCTGGGGCCAAGTCAGTGGTTGTCGTCCTGTTAGCAGCTGCACGTCGGGTCTTCTTCCTCTTGATCTTCTTGAAGGAAGGTTCAGGGAGTCCCTAAATACTGAATTTAGGGGCGTTACAGGTAGGGCAAGAACAGGGACCAATGGGTCCCTGTCCTGGGGTGAGTACACCCCCTAGCCTGCTCCTCCCGTGTGAGGGGGGCAGGAGCCTAGCTGGGATTGGGCAGGGCTCCCCATCTCCAAGATGGCTGGAGCCCGGGGTTGTGCTTCACCTAGTCTCCCCCACCTGAGGGGTGAGGTTGGCACAGGCTGGTACACCCCCCTTCCTGACGTAGTTTTTCCCGCCAGTCTTCCCGCCAGAGTGGGGGTCAGGACTGGTGGGGGCTGGTTGCTGGGTACAGCAAATGGTCTGGGGAAGCTCACAGAGGCGGCATGCCTTTGAAGCTTCCCCCGACTCATCCTGGGGAGGAGACCTAGCACCTCGCCCAGGATGTGCATTGTTGCAGGCCCAGGAGAGCGGGGGCTCTCCTACCCAGGGGTCCAGCAACATGTCTGCTGTGTGGCAGCCTCTGCAGCCACTCAGCTCAGACGTGGATTGTAGGTTAGGTTTTCAGGGGGCGCCTTTAAGATGCCCTCTGGTGCATTTTACATTAAATCCCACACTGGCATCAGTGTGGGTTTAATGTGCTGAGAAGTTTGGTACTAAACTTGTCAGTCTTCAGTGCAGCCATTATGGTGCCTTGGAGTTCGTAATGACAACCTCCCAGCACCATATACTCTTAATGGCATCACTGCACTTACAGTGCCCAGGAATGGCCCTGGGTACTGTAGGGGCACAGGGCTCATGCACCTGTGCCCGCACCTCTGGCATAGGGCACCCAGCTAGAGGGATGACTGCGGTATGCCAGGGATGTGGGCTCTGTGGGCATGCCCCACAGGCATGTGTGCCATGTCGACTCTTTGTTTGGTTCTGTACTCAGACACTCAGACTGCAAAGGCAGTGCGTGGGTGTCAGGGTAAAAAGCCCCTGAGGGTGGCAGAGTAAGTGCTGCAGCCCTTAGGGGTCTTCTCTGGTCACCATGCCCTGGGTACCTAGGGTACCATTTACTAGGGGCCACCATGTAGCCAGAGAGGCCAATTGGGTTTTAGTTTCAACACAGTTTTAGGGAAGGAACACAGGCCCTGGGTACCTGGTTGGCAGGAACCCAGGGCACACTCAGTCAATGCACATCAGCAGTTTAGAAAAAAGTGGGGGCATACCAAGGCAAGAAAGATGGCACTTTCTCACAACCTCGCACAACTCAGTCTGTGCCTCCGGATCCATGTTCGATGTCGACTCCGGATCCGTCGGAGTCGTGTCTGGCAGCGCCACCGGTTCCGAGGATGAGGTTGAGGCGAGAGGCTCAGAGTTTTGGAAGAGCAGCGTTATTGAGCAGAGGAAGAAATGGAGGAAGGTGAGCTTGAGGAGTCAGAAGACTTATTTGAGGGGTTGAAGGAGGCAAGTGGCCTAGATATGCCCCGGTGCGGGAGCTTTCTCCTCCTTCAGATGTTCCTTCTAAGGATGTAGCTCCTTACCACACAGTTATTAGGAAGGCAGCAGAGCTTTTAGGTCCACAGCTTCCAACAGCTGAGTTCAAGTCTAATATTTTCACTGAGGTTCTACATTCTCCCTCCACTGTGATAGAACGCTAGGAGGTACAGGGCGGCTCCAGGAGACCCGGACTTCCTTACATCTCATCCATCTCCTGAGAGCCTGGTGGTTCAAGCTGCTTGTTCTAAGAAATCATCTGGGGCTTTTTCTCAAGTCCCTGGGGACAGAGATTCTAAGAGGCTTGATCAATCGGCTAAATAGGTCTTTTCTTCAGCAAGTATGTCCTTGAAGTCCACAAATGCGAGTCTACTAACGTGTCTCTTTCAGATGTATGTTTATTCAATACAAATTCCTTACTACCAAGGCAGTTTAGTAGGAAAAGCACCACCTGACACCAGTTTTACAGAACATCTTTAGAATACCCAGAATCAAACCTTGAATCCCTCTAAAAGTAGCACCACATAACAAGATAGGCTAAGGATAAATAGAAATATTCATGTATTAAGGAACCTTTCAGGCGTGCTTTCCCAAAAACTGCCATTCTTGCCTCTATATGAATGCAGAAGCGCAGAGCCATGCAAGACACTGCCCACTGGTGCACAAAACTAGGACCCTGAAAGAAAGTCCTTCACCCTAGAAGACAGTTCGCAGAAAGGGTGGGGCGGTAAGGAATCTATAACAAACCTATGTTTCTCACAGATATATTGTTACTGAAGGTAAGTAACTTGTTCATCTGAAAGAGACGGTTAGTTATAGATTCCTTACTTTACAATAGATTCCCCAGCAATACCAACCCCGGAGGTGGGTCTGTGAACCAAGATCACACCAGAAAGTCATAGAGCACAGAACAGCCAAAAAAGCCATCAGGTGTGGTCTGGACACGGCTGATTCTTTGGGCAGGGCGATTTCCACGACTGTGGCATTGCCGGGTTCTCGCCTGATGTCCAGGGCTCGCTTATGGTCATGCACTTCGATGGATCCCACGTCTTTGGCGACAAGGCTGACAGTGTCCTGGAGCGCTTTAAAGGCTCTTGGGCCACGGCCAAGTCCTTGGGGCTTTCTACAGAGAGCCCTGCCACAACTGTTTTTGTTTCCTTTCGTAGCCAGGGTAAAAGCACCCAGGCATGCTCCTCCACGAAGCCTGTGCAGTGCCAGCCTCAGCGCAGCTGTGGCTTCCGCAGGGGCAGATCTGGTAACCAGCGTGCGGGTCAGTCCACATCCATCCCCGCTGCTTCCGCCTCTAAGCCTTACTAATCCGAGCTTCAGGGAGTACCCCACGCCAGTGGGTGGCAGGGTTCGCCATCACCTCCACCACTGGCGCGCAATTACATCGGACAAGTGGGTGCTGCATATTATCTGCCAAGGTTATTCTCTCCCCTTTCTATTCTTTCCTCCAGACCTGCCGCCTCGGTACCTTTGCATGTCGGGGATCATTTGGCTCTTCTCTGTCAGGAAGTCACGGCCCATCTAGCCAAGGGGACCATCAAGTGCGTTCCCGGTGTGGAAGTAGAGTGGTTGTTATTCCCACTACTTCCTGGTCCCCAAGAAGGACAAGGGGGGCCTGCGCCCCATCTTGGACCTCCGGGACGTCAATCGCTTCCACCGGAAGGAGAAGTTCAAGATGCTGACTCTGGCTCAGGTCCTGTCTGCCCTTTACCCTGAAGACTGGATGGTAGTGTTGGACTTGCAGGACGCTTATTTTCATATCCCTGTCCTGTCGGCCCACCATCGTTGCCTGCGGTTCACGGTAGGTCAGGAGCATTTTCAGTTGGCTCTGCTCCCCTTCGGCCTTACCAGTGCCCCTCGGGTGTTCACAAAGGTGATGGCGGTGGTCGCGGCTCATCTGCGCGGGTCAGGGGTGTCAGTCTTCCCCTACCTCGACGACTGGCTGTTGAAGGCGGGCTCGCCCCAGGCGGTCGTCAACCACCCCCAGACTACGGCCGACTTCCTGCATTTGCTGGGGTTCTCTATCAACATGCCGAAGTCGCACCTGAGTCCCTCTCAGCAGCTCCCCTTCATCGGAACGGTTCTGGACTCGACACAGTTTCGGGTTTATCGTCCTGAACAGCGAGTCTGGGATATTCAGGCTATGATTTCGTTCTTTCAGCCTCTATTCCGGGTTTCAGTCAGGATGACCCTCCGGCTTCTGGGCCTGATGATCTCCTGCATCCTGCTGGTGACACATGCCAGATGGCATATGCGGGCTCTGCAGTGGAACCTGAAGTTCCAGTGGGCACAGCATCAGGGCAACCTGTCTGATCACGTCCAGATCCCGGAGGGCGCTGCACGACAGTTGCAGTGGTGGCTCACGAATCACGATTGGGTCAGTGGCAGATCCCTCTCCCTTCCCCAACCAGACCGCACAGGGGTGACGGATGCGTCCCTCCTGGGAATAGGAGGCCCCTTGGGAGAGGCGGAGATCAAAGGCCTCTGGTCTCCGGTGGAGTCCCGGCTCCATATCAACCTTCTAGAGCTGTGGGCGACCCGACTTGCACTGAAGGCATTCCTTCCCTCTGTCCGGGGAAGTGTAGTGCATGTGTTCACGGACAACACCACCGCCATGTAGTATTGCAACAAACAGGGCTGCGTGGGGTCCTGGACATTGTCAGGAGGCTCTGCGCCTCTGGACATGGCTGGAACATCAAGGCATTACTTTGGTGGTTCAACATCTGGCAGGTTCCCTGAACGCCAGGGCGGACGAACTAAGCCGCTGGTACATGATGGATCACGAGTGGCGTCTGAACTCTGACATGGTGCAAGGTCACTTTCTGCAGTGGGGAGAGCCTTGGTTAGATCTATTTGCCACCGAAGAGAACGCGCAATGTGATCAGTTCTGCACGTTGGAATTTCCAAGGCGGCATTCGCTCAGAGATGCTTTTCATCGCGAGTGGAGCTGCGGTCTTTTGTACGCCTTTCCGCCTATACCACTTCTGCCCAGAGTGCTGAAGAAGGTCAGGCATGACCAGGCCCAAGTTATCTTTGTGGCTGCAGACTGGGCTCGAAGAGTATGGTATCCCGAGCTACTCAGTATGAGCATCGATCCCCCGATCCGTCTGCCTCTTCGGGAGGATCTTCTGTCACAGCAGCAGGGGACGGTCCCCCACCCGAACCTGTCTAGTCTCCACCTCCATGCGTGGAGATTGAGCAGCGACAGTTGACCTCTTTTGATCTTCCTCCTGAAGTCTGTGATATTATTCTGGCAGCCAGGCGTCCCTCCACCAAGACGGTGTACGCCTGCAGGTGGAACAAGTTTGTTGCATGGTGCACAGCAAAGACTGTGGATCCCCTTTCTGCCCCTCTTTCTGAGGTCCTCCTGTTCCTTCTTTCTTTGGCCCAGCAGGGCTCTGCTTTGGGCACTTTCAAAGGTCATCTTTCTGCCATCACCTCCTTTCTGCAGTTTCCAGATCAGCCTTCTCTTTTCAAGTTCCCGGTTGTTAACCGTTTCCTGAAAGGCATTACTCATAGGTTGCCACCTGTGCCCTTCATAATGCCTCAGTGGGATTTGAATCTTTTGAGCCCCTTCATAACTGTCCCTTACGTCTTCTCACGCTAAAGACGGCTTTCCTGGTTGCCATCACCTCTGCCAGAAGAGTGAGTGAGCTCCAGGCCCTTTCTTCCAAACCTCCTTTACTTTCTGTTCATCTGGACAAGGTGGTTTTGAGGACCCGTCCTTCTTTCCTGCCAAAGGTTGTCACGCACTTCCACTTCGGGCAGGCCATTACTTTGCCCACCTTTCCACCTCCGCATCCTTCAAGGGAAGAGGAAAGGCTCCACCATTTGGACCCAAAACGTGCACTCGCATTCTATCTGCAGCGAACACAGCAGTTCCGGGTGGATGATCAGCTTTTTGTTTGCTACGTGGGTGCTAAAAAAGGTCGGGCTGTGCACAAACGGACCATCTCCTGGTGGGTCGTTTTGTGCACCAAAGCATGTTACTCCTTGGCCAAGAAGGAGCCTCCTGTGGGACTGCGTGCACATTCCACCAGGGCTACTGCAGCCACTACTGCCTTGGGACGAGGAGTTCCCTTGCAGGACATTTGCCAGGCGGCTACGTGGGCCTCGCTGCACACGTTTATCAAACACTACTGCCTTGACAGTCCGGTCCAGAGTAACGGTTTCTTTGGCCGTTCCGTGCTCCGGTACTTTATGGTGTAATCTTGCTTCCAGACCCATCACCGGGGTTGGTATTGCTGGGGTATCTGTTCTAAGGTAAGGAATCTATCACTAACGTGTCTCTTTTAGATGCACAAGTTACTACTAGTGTAACGATATATCTGTAGGAGACATTAGTTAGTGATAGATTCCTTACCGCCCCTCCCATCCTCCTGTTTTGCGAACTGATTACTAGGTTTATGGTCATCCCCCTTTAGGGCCCTAGTTTTATGCACCAATGGTCAATTTCTTGCATGGCTCTGCTTTTTGGCGCGGAAAGTCGTGTACAGAACTGACGTCAGCGCGCATGGGTGGCACCTAAGTAATCTCTGTGACGTCATTTCGGCGCATACGACACCAGCGACGGACGTGGAGCCGCACGATGCCACCTACTGACGCGCAAGGTTACTGCTATGCAAAACTTTCCGGATCCAGTCTGACGCCTGGGGAATATTGTAAGGTAAGGAATCTATCACTAACTAATGTCTCTTACAGATGTATTGTTACACACGTAGTAACGTATGCTTTAGAAAAGGTTTTGCAGTTATCCTGTAGCTTTGGAGAGGATTTAATACCAATCCCAAGGTCTTTACGTTAACTCAAAGGCATTGGAAGGTTTAACAATACTTACTCCGGTCATGTGGTGAGGCTTTTCCAACAGTCTGGTTGCTAAAATGTAATTGATAAAAAAAAAATTTTTAAGTTTTGACAAACATCGGACAGTTCAGCTTTTTAGAGCCCCACCTTCCAAGGTTATAAGTAAATCTCCAGGTCCAGGTTGAGCATGTTCACAGAGAATTCTTTGTTTCCAAACAAATTGTGACGAACTCTATTAGGTATTGACTAGTTATTAATACGAGCTTTATTTTTCTCTCTCCTATGTCCTAGGTTAATCTCTGCTACCTCTGCCAGGCCTGCACGTCCCTTCTGTACAGCCGCAAAATGCTAAAACATTACCTACAGGTGAGAAAAACAGCTACTAGGTGGCTATGGTTTGAGAGAGACTACTTTGAAGGGTGACTGTGGTGCAATCCAGGTATCATAGACGAGAAGGTCCTTCAAATGTTAAGGACGGTGGTTTACAGAAGGGGGTGAAGGGAGTGTCCTCAAAGAGTTAAAACCTCATTCATGTCAGAATCCAATACAGCACTTCACCAGAAGTCTTAGGAAGATCTTCCTTAAAGGCCCAGGAGAGCACAGTCCTTGAACAGCTAGGGAAGCGCTCTCCATGAAGGGTTTGTGGGAGAGCATTACATGAAGGGTTGAGGATACCCTCTCCTAATGAGTTAGTTGCAGCGCACTCAACAAAGGCTCAGAAGTGGGTGCGCCTTTCATGATGTCAGGGGCAGCACAGTCCACGATGGGCCAGAGGAATAACACTTCATATAGGGTCAAGGGGTGCACAGTACATGAAGGGGTAGAGGGAGTGGAACCCAAGAAAGCTTAGGAAGAGTAGACTCCATAAACATTAGAGGAAGCACATTCCTGGAAGTAATGGAGGAAGCACACTATAGGTAGAGTCAGCAGAACTGCCCTGTAGTTAACAGTATCAAACTTTGGACACTTAGGAGTAGAGTGCAGAGATAGTTAGCAGATGTGAATGAAGAGTTGAGACCACGCTTGGACCCATGCTTGGAGGATGAGGGGGGTTAGTGATGCAGCCCATATCTTAACCCTTAGTGGCGCATCATTGTGAGGATGGGAGAGCTAGAACGCAGTCCAAAAACAATGTATGAACTGTACGTGATCCTAGAAAATTAGAGATGGAGCTCACACCTAGTCTGATATAAATTTACTGGACAAAAGCTTGGTTAGGCACAACTTGCGTTGTAGCTGGCAGAGCGTACTGTGGGGCTGCGTTCTCTGGTTGGCACAGCGTGTTCTGGCTGGCAGAGGCACAACGTGCTCTGGCTGGCAGAGGCACAACGTGCTCTGGCTGGCAGAGGCACAACGTGCTCTGGCTGGCAGAGGCACAGCGTGCTCTGGCCGGCAGGGGATGAGCGTGCTCTGGCCGGCAGGGGATGAGCATGCTCTGGCCGGCAGGGGATGAGCATGCTCTGGCCGGCGGAGGCCCCGCGAGCTCTGGCCGGCGGAGGCCTTGCGTGTGCTCTGGCCGGCGGAGGCCCTGCGTGTGCTCTGGCCGGCGGGGGCCCTTGTGTGCTCTGGCCGGCGGGGGCCCTTGTGTGCTCTGGCCGGCGGGGGCCCTTGTGTGCTCTGGCCGGCGGGGGCCCTTGTGTGCTCTGGCCAGCGGGGGCCCGCGCACCCGGGTTGGTAGAGGTAGAGCGCACCCGGGTTGGTAGAGGTAGAGCGCCTCCGGGTTGGTAGAGGTAGAGCGCACCCGGGTTGGTAGAGGTAGAGCGCCTCCGGGTTGGTAGAGGTAGAGCTCCTCCGGGTTGGTAGAGGTAGAGCGCCTCCACGATGGTAGAGGTAGAGCGCCTCCGGGTTGGTAGAGGTAGAGCTCCTCCGGGTTGATAGAGGTAGAGCGCCTCCACGATGGTAGAGGTAGAGCGCCTCCGGGCTGGTAGAGGTAGAGCGCCTCCACGATGGTAGAGGTAGAGCGCCTCCGGGCTGGTAGAGGTAGAGCGCCTCCGGGTTGGTAGATTTAGCACACACCTGAGTTGGTAAGCGCACCTGAGTTGGTAGAGGTAGAGCGCACTTGGATGGAGCCTTTGTAAATTCAGTAGGAACGAGGCATGCCTGGGTTAGAGACTGAAGTATACAAAAAAGTGATGGTTGGAATGCTTGAATTAATCTCAGCCACTGGTAATCCCCTGGGCATCCTCTTAGTCCATCATTATTTTGCACAACGTGTCACCTCAGTTAGGACCCGGTCATATGGAAATCAGGCTTGACCTTGTTCCAGTGGGAACAGTCCAGCCCCAACTGCTAAGCTAGGTCCTTCCTGAACCAGAACACAAGCATCCCATGACCGGTTAGACCCTAGCTAGGGCTCATCAGCCGGGTACACCTTGGTTCCAGTGACCGTGAGCACGGGGCCATGTCTAGTCATACCCGTAACACTTAGGTCATCACTTTATACAATAAAGGGATGGATTATCTTATCTTATCTTAACAAGGTTTTATATAGCGCTCGTACACCCAGAGGTTTCATGGCGCTGAATTAATGTAAGCCACCTAATACCAGCCACAGCCATTCCTAATCTGTGTGAATCTGTTCCTGGGTTGCTTGTGTTCCGGTCCAAACTGAGGTGGCATGGTGGTAGAAAAACAATGGATTGGGATGTGGCCCAAGCGATTGCCAGTGGCGGAGTTTAGTTCAAGCTTTTCATCCATCGCTTTGTTTTTGATGCACTGTGTTCAAGACTGGGCACATCCAAGAAAGGGTTGAGTGAGAGATGGCATACTCCAGGTTCAAAAGAAATGGCGAATTCTTGGAAATAGAGAGATAGAGCCCCAGATTTGGTAGAGACTGGCCACACCCAAGACATGGAAGACAAACTGCAGACAGGGGAGCATAGGCCAGAAAAAACAGAGATGCCGAAAATAAGCAATTAGCCATTCCAGGAACTGCCCAAGCTGGAGCCATACGTTGTTATAACTGGCCATCAGAGTACATTTCACTTTCTCCCTAAACCTCTGATACTTACACAGCACTAGTAATGCAGGTTTAGCAGTAGCACTGCTACTTTTCAGAGACAGAAATAATAGCCATTTTTTCACTTTTTTAGAATCTGCAGAGGTCCGGGCATGATGCCGAAATAGCTCCTTCAAGAAAATAGTCTGTGTTCATTTTATGCCATTCTGTGTTTGTTTTGTTTACTTAGCAGTTGAGGATTAAGGGGGAAAAGATAACAGAATTTTTGTACCAGCTGGAACGTTAAAATGCTACTCGTACCAGGAAGAAAATGGCCAGTTGGCAATCCTAGTTAGTAGACTGCTGCAGGACTCGTGTGGGGGCCTGACAAATGCCACAGACCCATGGAGGCACTGAAAACGACTTAAGCTTTAGTTATAGGGGGTTCTAGTAGCTCTGGTCTTTCACCATAGTTGGTAATATTGTGCCAAGGTCTCATCAATATACGAAGTCCTATACTCTGGTACACAATTTTAATCACCCTGAGTCCCTCTACATAATCCACTCTCAACCTAATATTCATCAAGAGCTCAAAGTAAGCCCGTCCGGCAACATGTTTCTGGTGGAAGAGAAAGCGCTATGATCAAGCATGCCACTTAGTGTTGATGAAGTGTCGGCATCCTCTGGTGGAAGCAAAAAGAAACAGGACTACTAGCCAAGGAAATACTGAGACTTATGTCGCCTGTGCAAAGGAACCATGGATGTTTCTTGATTACTCTTACTTGGGTAGTAAGAGTTTACTTGTTAAATAATTCCTCTTTCTCTCCCCTTACAGTACAGCACAAACTTTCTTCATTTCTGGAAGGCTTTGAGAGCAAATTATATTTTTTTTACAGTCTGTTATTCATGTTTTCTTCTCCATCTTTGCCATAGACAAGAAATGGTGAGGCTCTCCCACCAGCAGGACCTCCTCGTATGCAGCGCACTGCTCACACGCCTTCCAAGCAGGCAAGTGCGGAATCTGAGGCCATGGAGCAGAGGGCCCTGCGCACCGTTCAGCACAGCCTCTTGAAGATACTCAGCAAGACCCTAGCAGCCCTGAGACACTTCACCCCAGACGTGTGCCAGATTCTGCTGGACCAGGTACAGCCCCTCCAAGAACTGCATGCTGTATAGATGTAGTGTTTTGCTTGCAGTAAGATCATATCTCCTGAGGAGACTGCAGTAGCTTAGCCATGCTCCAATTATATGTTGTTGTGCTTCTGGGGCTGTTTTTACAACCGTTCTTCATTGAAGTCAAGATGTTGAGGTAAGTCAAAGAAGACCAAGTATCACAAGTAATCAAGCACAGTTCTTCTTAGACCCACCTCTCCCACCACACAGATTCATGCAACACCCTGGGTGCTCCCAGGCCACAAACTCTGTTTTCAACCCAGCAACCAATTCTAACCCTCCTCCCAAATAGGCCCCGACTTCCCTGGTCCAGCAGCAATGCTGCAACAGATAATGGAATTCAAAGACCCACATCCCACTGGAACACTTTCAGGCCCTACAGATCAGAGGTGGCCTCCAGTTGGTTTACTGCCAGTGGATTTGACCCAGATGCAAACTGTGCCACTCGACCGCGCCTCAAAGTTAGCCCCCACTTCAAGTACAGCGCCTTGTCCAATGTGGCCCATGGTGCCATGACAGGCTCTGCAACCCTGTTTGCCTATGCCAGGGGAGCCAATAGTCCTTTTGAATTCTGATAGTCACCCGCAACCTCTACCCAAACTGCAATAATGCCATCAGCATCCTCATTCCAATCTGTAGCCGTTTCCACAATATGATAATTATGAAAACAGTCAACTGTTTGATGACAAGAATCTCTTCCAGGACTTTCAAGGTGCCATTGGTCTGGATACTTGTGACATTGGCCTCCACTCACTGAATCCACATAAAGCTACAGAGGAGCATGCCTCTGCAACATTAGGAGAGCAGTGAAGGTTCTGTACCACAGCTTACCTACTGCAGATTTCAAAAGTATTGGCGGTCCTTCATTTAAGTCAGACTTGCCGGGTACCTCTTTTGCCCTTCAGCGAGAGCCTGGCGTACACACTGAAGGGTAAAATGTTTGGGCAAAAGTAGGAGCTGGCCCTCCAGTGAATAGCAGATTGAAAGACGCGTAGGCCTGCTCTGGGAACACTGTCCTCCAGCATCCCACTATGGGATACTTGGCAGTGCTGGCCTCAACAAAGTCGGCTGAAACCAAATGCATTTCAGATACAGAGCCAAAACGTATGGAGACATTCGCCAAAAGTATGTTTTCCTCTGCTATCCTTACCTCCAGTTCGGTCAGTACCAGAAGCCCCCTGGGAGATGTTTAGTGAGAGACGGCGTTGGATATCATTCCCAGGTGATATCCGGGCCAACCTCCAAAGCCTTATCAAAGATGGCCAAGACGCAGCAAACAACTTCATTCGCTCAGGATTGCACATCGCCGAGCTCTTGGGTGGGGCAGTTGGAACATGTGTGGTGCTTAGGCGTCATGCTTAGATGTGGTACACCAGGCGATGTCCAGTAGTCTGTCATGGACATGCAGTTTGACGACGCATGCCTCATTGAGATGCAGTGCTTTATAGAAAAAGTAAGGTGACAGGGCACTTCCTGGGATTAGCACCGCCTCCATGGCAGTTCTTCCTGCCATTTCGCCTCTTTCGAGGCTTTAGAAGGAGACATTGTAAGAGAGGGGCTCTATATATACTGGACCAAAAGTAAGGTTACAGTGTGTATAGAGTCCTCAATCTCCAGAGGTTAAAGTCAGATAGGACCTTACTTTCTAAAGTGGTAGCTTGGTCGAGCAGTAAGGCAGTATCAGATGACAATGTAAAGCATTTGTTGTACACACTCAGTCTTTAAACAAACAACAATGGTTCTTTCGGAAAGCACGATTCAAATCAACATAGTACTTAATACATCAATATAGTCATAGTATCCCATGATGGATACACACACTCATTACACACTGACCACAAAAAGAGGAAAATACGTCTTTAATTTTTCAAAGGTATATGTTTCTGCAATGAATCAGATATGCTGTCCAATGTACATAAAATACATAGGCTGTGAATACACAAAGTGTCTAGGTCGTAACTGGTGACTGAGTGATTACAGGTGACAAAACATAAATACATTAAACAAAAAAACTTTTTTAAATAACCAATGTAAGGCACAATAGTCAAGAGATTTAAATTATTCCTTTTGTTCAGTGGGGCTTTGTGCAGACTGGTGTATGACATAGAACGTCGACGTTTCGACCCTGGGGACGATGTGCTGATTTATGCGCATCTAAAGCGGGTCTTCATCAGGACTGGAGGTGGTTGGACAGCCTTATTATTAGGTGTACGATTCCTCTGGTTTTCTAATGTTGATGGTGCATGTCAGCCGACAAGCACCTGAGGTACTCACTGGTGCTTAATATTCCATGGTGGTTATTCTGCACCAGCCTGTGCAACGTGTTTAAGGGTCTGTGGAGCCTTGGCGATTGCTCTAGTGCGCAGCAGAGGAAGTCTGACTCCTTCGGTTCGTTTCTTGAGAATGCACACTCAGTCAGCAAAAGGTTTCACAAACTCAAGAACTGAACTCTAGGCCTATAGTTTTATTTTAGAACCAACAGGTATCAAAGTATACTTTTCTCAATATGAGAGACTTTTGGTAATTACTTTGCAGAAAGGCAATAGACTTTGTAAGTACAATAGTTACAGTGGTTAAATTGGCAACACAATTCTAAACACAATTTAACATTGAGCTCAATGGGTTTTTTCTACAGTTTTGGGGGAGGAACACAGGCCCTGGGTACCTGGTTGGCAGGAGCCCTGAGCGCACACAGTCAAAGCACATCAGCAATTCAGCTAAAAGTGGGGGCATACCAAGGCAAGAAAGATGGCACTTTCTCCAGATATCATCAGAGGCAGGCTGCGCCAAACATTTCCTCAGCAACAGCAGTCCTCCCAAGCCATACGAGGCAGAGACCAGGGCTCCGGTTTTCAGTGTCCAAGACCACAGGATCAATGTACGACCCAATCCCCACCCCTCATCCTGCATCCACCATAATACCACTTCAGTTTATTCCTAGTTGCACATGGTCATCTGGTAGAAGGTTGGATCACCTTTCACCTCCCATGGTGGAGGAGCATTACATCCGACCAGTGGGTGCTCCGGATTGTGCAGAACTCCCGTTTGTTCCTGACACTGCTCTCCAACATGCCTTCCCACCTAAATGATTTCCAGTGGACCACTTGTCCATAGTCCGAGGAGCATTTCAAGCCTGCTTGGTCAAAGAATCCCTAGTGAGGGTGCTGGCATCATAGATCAGGATTGGTTGTTAAGCCTTAACCTCTTCCTCAGGTAGGACAAGTTCAAGATGCTCACCCTGGACCAAGTTAAGTCTACCCTGGATCCAGTAGACTGGATGGTGCCATTGGACCTGCAGTATGCCAACTGCCTCATCCCATCCTGCAGTCCCACAGGAATTTCCTTTGGTTTCAGGAAGGCCACAAGCGTTTAGACTGCTCTTCTTTAGCCTTACCAAAGCACCTCAGGTGTTCACGAAACTGGTAGTGTTGCTCCCACAACCTTGTGCCCTGCTCATGAGCAGCCACCAATCGGAGGCCCCCTCCATTGTATAACATTGGGCCTCAGCACTCTGCACCCGGCCGTCCTTGTGCCACTGAGGGTGATTTGAGAGGGCATCCTTAACCCTGGGGGAACCCTAGTTCAAACCCCAGATTACCAACTCCCACAATAAGTACTTCCCTGCAAACCAAGAACTTCATTTCCATCCATAGGTTTGCATTGACTAATTTTCCCTAAAAAGTCTTTTAAATGTGTAGTTGGTCTGTATGAACACTGAAAAACTGCATATGTGTACTGTCTGAATTACTTACCTTTTGTCTAAGATATGTCTCAGTGTGATATCTAGGCATATCACACTGATTAGCAAAAGTAACTTAAAAAGTAGCCTAAAAAGTATCGACCAAAGTAATCTATAAAGTAACTGAAAAGTAAATCTGATAGAGACTACTAGCCGCAGATTCCTTCACGTAGAATTATCCCCAGGCGTGAGACTGGACCTGGAAACTTTTTTGCCACAGCAGCCCTGCGCGCCGGGGGCGGGGCGACACCACACGACTCCGCCCAGGTGTCGTCCACGTATGTGATGTCAACGAGGTCACATAAGACCCGCCCCGGCGTGCCCACGCAACGCGGATCCGGGCCTGTTTCAAGCCCCTTTTTTCCCCATTTCTTTTGTTTGAACAGTGTGCGAATGCCTTCGGGCTTCAAAACTTGTACGTTTTGTGGGAGTCTTATGTCGGTGACGGACCCGCACTTCATCTGTATGTGGTGTTTGGGGGAGGATCACGGCACCACTGACTGTGAGGACTGTGAACAGTTGAAGCCGAAGTCGTGGCGGGAGCGCCACATGAAACTTCTCACGGCGCGTCTCTCCAGGTCGACGTCCTCCCCTCGGTCTGCTTCAGCGGACGGCTTCAGGTACGGCCATGGTAGTCGTCCTCGCCCTTCTCCAATGTCACGTGAGTGTCGCTCCCAGGGTAATTGTCACAGTTTGTCCCCTGGGGCTGGTTTCCAGCCTGCTGGGGGCGTGGACTCTCCGCGGGTGATGCAGACCCGCGTGTCGTCCTATCCACTGTTTCCCGGTGTTGGGGCGTCGAGAGTCCACATGGAGACATACGCGGCGGCTTTGCAGGCCTCGCTGGCGTTTTCCCCTCCTGGGGCGTCGCCGGACCCCTCGCCTTGCGTAGGGCCCTCTGCGGCGCCGCCGGTGTCTCCGGCGCCGACTGGTTCGGATCCAGGCTTGGAGGATTTGGTGCTGTTGGGGTGCGGCTCCTCTGGGCCACCACCTTCAGGCCACGGCGTCTCTGCCTCGCCGCAAACTCCTGCGGGAGTCCCTGTGGTGTCGCGGGAGGTCACTAGGGTACTGGTCGCATTCCAAGGCCCCTCTCGGTTCTTCGACAAGGTGGTCCTGTCTAAGGCCGAGGTGGCGCTGCTATGGCAGCAGCTGCACCATGCGGAGCCACAGGGGTCGGTGCAACCTCCTCGCCCCGCTCTGGGTCGTGGCAGGGTGCGGACCCCTCTTCGGGCCCCTCTCGTCTCTCCCCACAGGCACCTGCCTCGGCGGAGGGAGAGTCAGAGGTTGAATCGTCCCTGGCACCACCTCATGGGTTGCCAAGCGATCTACACCTCATTCTGGGCCGCGGCTGGCGGAGGGCTTCGTGACACTCCCCAGGCCCGTCTCGTTCCCCCGTGCAGGTGTCTTCCTCGACGGGGGTCGGGTCGGCGCCAGTCTGGGGCCGATTTGACTCCAGCTCCGCTCCGGTCTCCAATGCAGAGTGACTTGGAGGAACCTTGTCCGACGCCGCCAGATGGATGGTGCCGGCAAGCTGCCTCAGGCTGCGGACTCTACGGATCCGCGAAGGGTTTCACGCGGATTAGTCTTCGGACGCTCCTTCTCCGGAGGCGGCCTGTATTGTGGTGTCTTCCTCCCCGGAGACTCGTCGCTGTGTGGTGTCTTTTTCACCGGCGTCGAAGAGCGGCTCCCCGCCCTTCGGAAGGAAGAGGTATTCGTCGGAAGAGCGGCAGGTCTCTCATTCTTCAGCTCCTTCTGACTTCCAGGTCTGACCCTTGCCCTCACCACTTGACCTCGGGGACGGCCGCTTTAGTTTGCAGCCGTCACCCACGGAAGAGCTGCACTGCGGGGCTCTACGGAGGCGGAGGCGGCCTTGGCTCACGCGGTGTCCACGGCAATTGGGCATCCTGCATATGGGTGACCTGGTGGCTTACTTTCCGGCGGACCATCTATTGGAGGTCCTCCACCAGGGCTCTGGTAGGAGGGAATCTTGCTTCCGTTCGAAGGTTCCCTCCTTTCTTCCTTGACGGGGGCTTGGAGGCGTCCTGCCTCAGGGCACCCGGTGCATCGGCATCTTCTGCGCTGCGTGACCCGGCGTGCCTTTCCCTCCACCTCTCTGCCTCCAGTCCTCTTTTACGGACTGCTTTTCCCACCCTGCCACTGCTGTTGACTTCACCATCTTGAGAGGCCCGCTGGCTGGACTCTTGGGGGGCGCAACATGTTCGCCTCGACCAGCGCTGCCCTGCGGGCCCTGAACAACTTGTGTGCGCTGGCTCAGGCCTTCTCCTGTTTGTGGGACTCGGCTGAGTCTCTCGGACCCGCAGCGACCCAGGAGGGTGGTCAGGTGGACTTACGGCATCATGCTTTTGATGGCCGGGAGCTTGCGGCGTTTATTCTCTGCTCCGCTCTAGACATCTCAGAGGTGCTGGGCCGGGCCATGGCTTCCTTGGTCGCTCTCTGTCGCCATGCTTGGCTTCGGGATGGAGTTTTCCCTGAGAATATTCGGGAGCGACTCATCGATCTTCCATTTTTATTTTCAAAGTTTTATATAGCGCGAACAAGATCCTTACAGATATCAGAGCGCTTAACATAAATATGAAATGAGGACAAAAAGAATACTTAACAAGATATTTTGTGCAAATAGCAAACAGTGCAAGGTAACAGAATGTGAGTGGGTGGTCGGTTCAGACCATGTAATGCAAGGGAGAGATAAACAGTCAATAGTATTTCCACAGATTGTGCAAGTGAATTTAGCCAGGCGGATCCATTTGACTTCCTTTTTATCAGATGCAGTGCTTGAGATAAGTCTTTTTTCTGGAGGGAGGGCATTCCAGATCCTGGGTGCCATCCCTGAGAAGGGGCGTTTATATGGTTTTTTTCTTGTGGAACCTTTGTGGTTTCAAAAGGAGTTTCTGTGCTTCTTGTGGCTCTTCCCACATACTGATAAGCACTCAGTATGCAACAAGTGCCTTTCCCCAGACCATAAGGAGGAAAGCTGTCCAGCCTGCGCACAGTTTCGATCCAAGAAAACTATTCGGAACCGACGCGCCGCCAGGCAATAAATGCAGCGACAGGCACCAGACCCGGACAACATCTTCATGAGCTGCAGATGTAGGTAGAGGTTGGAGAGGTCTGGAAGTCCGGGTCTCGTCGGGCTCTGAAGTCTGGATCCACTCGGGAAGACGACAAAGTGTACCGTTGGAACGCTTGATGGTGCCTGCTTGTGCAGGGTGGTCACTCCTTGGCCACAAGGGAGATTTCTTCAGTCTTCTGTGGAGCAGAACGTCGAAGTCCAGAGTTTCTTCTTGTAGAGTTTCAAATCAGGATTAATCTAATTTGGAATGGGACCAGCTCCTACCTTTATTCTCCTAAAGGGGGCTGTACTATGACTAGGTCCCTCCTATGGGTGGGACCAGGAAGGGGGGTGGTTACACCCCCTATCCTTTGTCCGGTTTCGCGCCAAAGCTGGGGCTGGAGTGCCCCAGCAACTAGTTTGAACCACTGTATGCACAGGGCACCTTGTGTGCCCCAGGCATGTCTCATTCCTTTCAGGCCTGTCCTACCTAATACACAAAATCCTGTCTGGGGTCAGATTTGTGTCTGTGGTGGCAGCATCCGTTTTGTGATGCTGAGGCTCGAGTTAACTTTAACCGGGGTTCACAGTTACATACATGTTGTGTCCCTCTAGAAGGGTGGAATGCTACCCCCGTCGGCAGAACTGGCGATGGGGTAGTATTCCAATTCGTATGACACCTTACTCGACATGTTTTGATAATGCTATGCCAAAGTTAGCAATAACCGCGAGGATTATAATGCACTTAAGAGTATATGGTATATCGTTATCATGGAAACAGCTAAAGGACTTGGTTCCGAAAGCTGCAGACAGGCTCAGCTCATGCTAGAGCACCATCTCACATAATTCCAAGCACTCTGCCTCCAGGATTGTTGAGGCCTGCCGTAGGAGTGACTTATAGGAGTATATGTGTCCATTTTAGGTTTAGATATAGGTATACTATATCTAAAGCAAAGGGTGATTATACCACCCTGCCCCAGCTGATTGATCAGCCAGTTGTGTCAGATTTGGATGGCCAGCCAGGGGTGACATAATACATGCTGCAGCCCCTGGTAGGCCTTGGGTTCACTTATGCCCTGGGTACCTATGGTACACTGTACAAGGACTTACACGAGTGACCCAATACCAATTGGTAAATGCACCTAGATACATGGATGTCAATTTAGAGAGAGAACAGCTAGGCTGTGGGTCTGACTAGCAAGCCCACAGCCAGGGAAAGTCGTAAACCAGTGATGCAAAAATCTGGGGTGACCATAGGATTGCAGACCCTAGTCTCCTACATCCCCCCTCCCTCCCCCCCCCCCAAACTTAGGGACATTAAACTAACCTTGACCAGGTGAGTCTTCTTGTTCTAAGTGGAAGTACCTGGAGAGACCATCTGCATTGCCATGGTCAGTCCCTGGTCTGTGCTCCACTGTAAAGTCCATCCCCTGTAGGGAAATGGACCACCTAAGAAGTTTGGAGTTTTCACCCTTCAATTGATTTAGCCACAAGCGGTGCTTATGGTCTGTCTGAATCTTGAAGTGAGTTCCAAACCTGTATGGCCTCAACTTCTACAGGGCCCAAACCACAGCAAAGGCCTCCCTCTCAATAGCTGACCAACGTTTCTCTCTAGGGGTCAGCCTTCAACTTATAAAAGCAATGGTCTGGTCATGACCATCAATATTCAGTTGAGATAGAACAGCTCCCACACCCAACTCAGAAGCATCTGTTTGGACAATGAAAGGTTTGGAGTAGTCTGGACTCTTGAGAATAGGTGCAGTGCACATGGCCTGCTTTAGGTCATCGAATGCCTTTTGACAGCTAACTGTCCACTGAACTTTCTTTGGCATTTTCTTACTTGTCAGGTCATTAAGTGGGGTCACAATGGTCCCATAATTTCTGACAAATTTCCTATAGTAACCAGACAGGCCCAAGAAAGCTCTGACCTGTGTCTGGGTGGTTGGAGGAGCCCAGTCCTTTATGGCCTGTATCTTGCTCTCCAATGGTTGAACCTGGCCTCCACCTACAAGGTGGCCCAGGTACACAACTTGACTCTGCCCTATCTGGCACTTGGTAGCCTTGATAGTGAGGCCTGCCTTTTGCAGGGCCTCCAAAACTTTCCTCAGGTGGATCAGGTGATCCTCCCAGGTTGAGCTAAAGGCAGCAATATCATCTAGATATGCTGCACAAACGTCATCCAACCCAGTGAGAACTTGGTTCACCAACCTTTGAAAAGTGGCAGGTGCATTTTTCAAATCAAAAAGGGTATCACCACAAACTGGTAATGACCTCCTGGGGTAGAAAATGCTGTTTTGGCCTTGGCATCCTCAGCTAACCTGATTTGCCAATAACCAGCTGTCAGGTAAAATGTACTCAAGAATTTGTCAGAAGCCAATTTATTTATGAGTTCATCTGCTCTAGGTATTGAATGGGCATCTGTCTTAGTGACAGCATTGAGACCCCTGTAGTCTACGCAAAACCTCATCTCTCTCTTACCATTCTGGGTGTGAGGTTTTGGCACTAGAACTACAGGACTAGCCCAAGGGCTCTCTGAGGGTTCAATGACTCCCAATTCTAACATCTTTTGTACTTCTTGTTTTATGCAGTCCCTGACGTGGTCAGGTTGCCTGTAGATTTTACTCTTTATAGGCAGACTGTCACCAGTGTCCACGTCATGGGTGCACCAGATTGTCTGACTGGGTGTCAGAGAGAACATTTGTCTAAAGGATTGAAGAACCTGTTTGCAATCCTTTTGCTGATGCTCGGAGAGGCTGTCAGAAAAGACCACACCATCTACTGATCCATTATCAGGGTTCTGAGTGAGCAAGTCTGGGAGAGGGTCACTCTCTTCCTCCTGTCCCTCATCTGTGGCCATGAGCAAGCCCATGACCTCCCTGGCAACAAATGCCTTGAGCCTGTTCACATGAAGTACTCTGTGAGGGCTCCTGGGAGTTCCAAGGTCCACCAGGTAGGTGACCTCTCCCTTTTGTTCAATGATGGTATGGGGTCCAGGCCATTTGTCTTGGAGAGCTGTTGGGGCCACTGGCTCCAACACCCACACCCTCTGCCCAGGCTGGTAACAGTAAGGACAGCCTTTTGGTAATGCCAAGCTTTTTGAAGTTCTTGGCTGGCCTCAAGGTTTTTGGATGCCTTCTCCATGTACTCTGCCATCCTGGAGCGGAGACCAAGTAAATAGTCCACTATGTCAAGTTTAGGCTTTTTGAGAGGTAACTCCCATCCTTCCTTCACAAGACATAGGGCTCCTCTTACAGGATGCCCAAATAGAAGCTCAAAAGGGCTGTAGCCAACCCCCTTCTGTGGGACCTCTCTGTAAGCAAACAGAAGGCAGGGTAAAAGGATGTCCCATCTGCGCCTAAGCTTTTCAGGTAACCCTTTTATCAACCCTTTTAGGGTCTTGTTGAATCTCTCCACAAGCCCATTGCACTGTGGATGATAGAGGGTGGCGAATTTGTAATTTACACCACACACCTTCCACATTGCAGTCAAGTATCCTCACATGAAGTTTGCACCTCGGTCAGAGACAACCTCCTTAGGAAACCCCACTCTGGAGAAAACTGCAAGTAGGGCCCTGGCCACAACAGGAGCTGTAGTGGTCCTAAGGGGAATAGCTTCTGGATACCTGGTAGAATGATCCACTACCACCAGTATAAATCTGTGCCCAGATGCTGTTGGGGGGTCCATTGGTCCAACAATGTCAATCCCCACTCTTTCAAAGGGTACCCCCACCACAGGTAGTGGTATAAGGGGGGCCTTTGTTGGTCCACCTGATTTGCCACTGGCTTGACAGGTGACACATGAGCGACAAAACTCTTTGGTGTCTTCAGACATATGAGGCCAGTGAAAGTGTGGGACAAGTTTTTCCCAAATCTTGTTCTGGCCTAAGTGACCTGCAAGGGGAATATCATGGGCTAAGTTAAGAAGGAAACCTCTCAGAGACAAGGGGATGACCAGCCTCCTGGTAGCACCAGGCTTTGGGGTCTCTTGCCTCCGAGTATAGGAGTCCATCATCCCAGTACACCTTGTGGGTACCTGTAGCATTCCCTGCAGCCTCAGCAGCAGCCTGCTGTCTGAGGGTTCAAGAGAGGAACCGTCTAACTGTGCCTGCCTCAAGTCTGCCCTGGAAGGTCCCCCTGTCCCAAGAAACTCAACCTGTTCAGGTTCAAGCTCTTCTCGGACAGTTCCTTCTGGGGTCTTTGGGTCAGCCTCCTGAGAGGGCTGATCCTCACCTTGAGGCAGGGGGGAAGGCACTACCTTAACCCTACTGCTCTTTCTCTTGGGTAGTGTCTGGTCCATTGTTCCAGGATCCAGCACTTGTTCAGCTGGGCATTTCTTGGCCTGTGACCTGGTCACAGCAAAGACATGTGCTGACAAACTAACATTTCCACATGAGTCCTATACTCCACTTCTGATCATAAGGAGGATTCCAAATCATTGCCCGACAGACAGTCCACTGGGAGGTCTGAACTAACTACAACCCTTTTGAGGCCAGTTACCCCTCCCCAGGAGAAGTTAACAACTGCCATACTGTGATTGGTAGTGACATTGCTAGCATTGGTCACTAGGTAGTCTGAACCTAGTATTACCTGATCAGGGTCCACAAAGTTTGGTGTCACCATAGTGACACTTGCACAAGTGTCCCTGTAGGCCAGAGCCATTTTTCCATTGATTAAAGGTGTCTGCCTGTACTTGCCCAGAGCACTGAGACTTACAGTAGGGGTCATATCCATGTCCCCAGTACAAACAAGAACAGCCTGAGTAGGTATCCTGACTAAGTCAGAGCCCACCTCAGTTCCAAGGGTTAACCCAACTATAGCCTTGGGGGGTGCACTACCACTACTAACTGTACTAGGGGGTGCAGGTGCCATAGGGGCAGTAGTGGTAGGAGCTGTGCCTTTATTGGTGCACTCACTAAACCAGTGAGTCTTACTTTTACAGTATTGGCACCATGGTTTTCTTGGGCCTTCAGTCTTCTTCTTTTGGGAATTCTGGGACCCACCCTCCTTAGATTGTTGGGGCCCTGTTGGAGACTTCTCGTCATTTTGCTGATTCTGATTACCCTTTTGATCTGCTTTCTTCTGGCCACCACCCTGGTTCTGGTTCTGCTGCTTGACCCTTGCCCTGACCCATCTGTCTGCCTTCTTTCCCAATTCTTGGGGAGAGGTCAGATCTGAGTCAATCAAGTGCTAATGCAACAACTGGTTCTGACAATTATTTAAGATTTGCTCTCTCATAATTAGATTATACAATCCTGTGTAATCAGTAACTTTACTTCCCAGTAACCAGCCTTCCAAAGCCTTAGTGGCACAATCAACAAAGACAGTCCAATCCTGAGACTGAGTTTTCTCGGTGTCTCTGAACATCAACCTGTACTGTTCAGTTGTTAAGCCAAACCCATCAATCAGTGTATTTTTCAGGACTTGGTAATCATTAGCATCCTCATCTCTGACAGTGAGGAGCTTATCTCTACCTTTACCTTCAAAGGAGAGCCACAAGATAGCTTCCCACTTACTCTGGGGTACCTGCTGTACTGTGCAGGCCCTCTCCAAAGCAGTCATCCATTTGTGGATGTCATCTCCTACCTTATAGGAGGGCACTATTTTACTCAGGTGTCTATTATCAAAACTCCTGTCTTTATCTCTAGGGATAATGCTGCCACCAGTGGGTTCAAACCCACTCAATTTCTGCTCTCTGGCAAAGGCACGTTTCTCTCTGGCAAGGGCAAGTTCTTCCCTTTCAATCCTCAGATTCACTTCCTTCATCTTTGCTTCATGTTCTCTTCTCTGAGGGGAAGTCATCCCTCTTTGAGAAGATGCCTAAGAGACATGGGTGTGAATAGATCTGTTAGATCCTCTGGAGCGAGACCTAACTAGTCTATTCCCAAGGTTAGGCCTGCTTGTGGATGGGCCTGGGGCTCCCTCAGTTCCATTTTCCTGTAGGCTTAAGTTGGCCCTGGTAAGTCTGCTGACTATAGCCTGACCATTGTCTACCTCTCCATCAGAGGAGTCCCCATCTTCCTCACCATCTACATCTTCTGTTTCAGGGAGGTTAGACTCAGGGTCACCTTCTAAGGGGGGCATGATTCCATCTGTAGGATCAGAGGGGCCTGGATTAGAAGCCCTTCTAGCATCATATGTCTCTAAGAGACCTACCAGAAAAGGAAGGGTAGGGTTAGAACCCTGTTTCAGTTTCCTGGAGGTACACACTTGTCTCATCTCCTGGAAGCTGAGGGCTGCATATCTGGAAAGGACCTGTGGAGGGTCACTAATCACAGGGGGAGCCTCTGTCTTCCCTCCTGTGGTTAGACATGCTTTCTAGTGAGATGTAAGTAGTGCACTTACCTACACTATGGGTTTTCCTACTGATCCCTTGCTAAGAGTTGTATTCAGGGTGTGCTACTCCCTTTCTACTACAACAGCTGGTTCAGTAGAACTCAGAGTATTTCTAAGCTTTGTTATATGTACCTATGGTACCTTATGTGATCTTTCAAATGATATCTCAAGATTATATTTGGTAAAAACAACAGCAAGCTCAAATCCCAACCGCTGCACACCAATGTGAGAAGTTGGCCTGATATATGATGCTCACTAGTTCTAGTGATCACCTTGTATCAGTCCAAACAACCCTTATGGTGTTCGGTTGTAAGTCAACCTTATAGACCAGCTATCCTAATGGTAGCATGGACAAAGCAGTCTTAGGCTAAAAACTTTTGGCATGTGAAGCCAGCTGTTTTACCACATATATCCCCTTGAATACCAAATGAAAGGACACCACACGGGTAGTTATGAAAATAAACAAGATATTTATTAACTAACATACACCTCTGAACTCTTTATGAAATCAGAGGGCTAAGCACATGACAAGACTCTTAAGAAAAATACGTTAAGTTGCACAAGTTACAATGGTGCCCTAGGGGCACGTCAAACCATATACTAAACAAGTGGTATAAGGAAATCGATAGAAGGAATGGAGCAGTCCAGAGGCTGTAGGATCGCTGGGACTACACTACCCTAACCTTAGGTAAGTAGCAGGAGGCCCACGGGACGCGTGTGCAGAGTGTGAACTCACACGCGAGATGCGTAACAAAGTCAATGGGCAGTACAAAATACGAAAAGGTAAGTATTAGACAGTTCCGACTAGCTAGGACTAAAACGACTGGAAATCTGGACACTAGGAGAGTTAATCTACCCTTGAGCACAGAAATGCTCTTGGTGCCTCACCCACAGGCTGCGGGTGCATAGGTGTCAAAGTGTGTCTGGTTTCCGTGTTGAAGTCTATGGAGCCTGGTGCGGACCAAGAGGGTCCGGGGTGCTTCTCCTTTGCAGGTAAGCAGGGGCCAGTCTGGAGCAACCAGACCAGCAGTGTGGATTTCAAGGATCGTCGTCTAGGAGGCCACTAGCCAGCCGGCAAGTGACCAGACAATGCGTCGAGCAGCAATCAAGCAAAAGGGCCCACGCAGATCACGTGGATGCTGGAGGGCTGATCTTCTGTGCATGAGCTGCTCGGGGCTGGGGCTTCTCAATCCCCAAAGCACTTCATTGAGGATGCCTCTGAAGTCGTGCTGGAAGAGAAGTGCAGTTTCTCCAAGATTGCCGGTCCCACGTGTCTCGTCGCACCCACGGATCTCAGCTGAGCTGCAGATGTAGGTAGAGGTTGGAGAGGTCTGGAAGTCCGGGTCTCGTTGGGCTCTGAAGTCTGGATCCACTCGGGAAGACAACAAAGTGAACCGCTGGAACGCTTGATGGTGCCTGCTTGTGCAGGGTGGTCACTCCTTGGCCACAAGGGAGATTTCTTCAGTCTTCTGTGGAGCAGAACGTCGAAGTCCAGAGTTTCTTCTTGTAGAGTTTCAAATCAGGATTAATCTAATTTGGAATGGGACCAGCTCCTACCTTTATTCTCCTAAAGGGGGCTGTACTATGACTAGGTCCTTCCTATGGGTGGGACCAGGAAGGGGTGTGCTTACACCCCCTATCCTTTGTCCGGTTGTGCGCCAGAGCTGGGGCTGGAGTGCCCCAGCAATTGGTTTGAACTGGTGTATGCACAGGGCACCTTGTGTGCCCCAGGCATGTCTCATTCCTTTCAGGCCTGTCCTACCTAATACACAGAATTCTGTCTGGGGTGGTGCTAGCACCTCCCAAGGCAGGAAACTCTTTGTCCAGGCCTCCCTCGCTGGACTCCCAGCAGCAGGAGGTCAGACTTGTGTCTGTGGTGGCAGCATCCATTTTGTGATGCTGAGGCTCGAGTTAACTTTAACCGGCGTTCACAGTTACATACATGTAGTGTCCCTCTAGAAGGGTGGAATGCTACCCCCGTCGCCAGAACTGGCGAGGGGGTAGTATTCCAATTCGTATGACACCTTCCTCGACCTGTTTTGATAATGCTATGCCAAAGTTAGCAATAACTGCTAGGATTATAATGCACTTACGAGTATATGGTATAGCGTTATCATGGAAACAGCTAAAGGTCTTGGTTCCGAAAGCTGCAGACAGGCTCAGCTCATGCTAGAGCACCATCTCACATAATTCCAAGCACTCTGCCTCCAGGATTGTTGAGGCCTGCCATAGGAGTGATTATCTGAAAGAAACACGTTAGTGTTAGATTCCTTACCTTAGAATATCCCCAGGCGTCAGTCTGGATCCGGAAACTTTTGCGTAGCAGTACCCCTGCGCGTCGGTAGGCGTCGTCTGCAGGCGTCCCCTGCGGCTCCGCGTCCGTCGTCGGCGTCGTGCGCCGTGATGACGTCGCTGGAGTACATAGACGCCGCCTCCGCGCGCTGACGTCAGTTCTTCTTTTTTCCGCGCCAGTGGACGCAGATCTGAAGAGCAGTACTCCGGTCTTTGACCAAGTTTTTCGATTGTCTTTTTCTCTATTGTGCCTGATAGGATGCCAGGATTTAAGAATTGCGATGGCTGTGAGCGCACGATGTCGGTCACAGACCATCACCGCCTCTGCCTCCGGTGTCTGGGCCCCGACCACGACGTGGACTCCTGCGTCGACTGCCGGGCCCTTACCAACAAGGCTAGACGGGAGCGGTCCCGCAAGCTACTGGAGCTCCGGGTGTCGGCCCCACGTCGGGACCGGGAGCGGTCCCGGTCCGGCCGGAGGTCGAGAGAGCGTTCGAGGGAGCGGTCGCGGAGCCGCGCCGGGCGCTCCGGAAGTCGACGCCACTCGTCATCCTCGTCAGGTAAGAAGCACAAGAAGTCGGGGCGTCGTCATCGTACCCCCGACTCCCCCCGACGCTCGCGCGATGCGGCCGGGGGCTCGGGTGACCCCAACCCCGCGGCTCCGCGAGAGTCGCCGGCGCGGCCTGCCTCATACCCTCCGGTCCCTGGGCATGGTGCGACGCCTGAGGAGATCGAGGCGTTCCTCATGGCCATGAGGGCGCTCGCTTCTCCGACGGGGCCTACAGCGCCTTCGGGCCCAGTGCTACCGTCTGGGGGCCCTGGCGGTTCGGGTGTCCCTGCCTCGGCGCCGTCGGGTGCTCCGGCCCCGGCGCCGCCGACGGCTCCGACCCCGGCGCCGCAGGGGCCTTCGGGATCGGCGCCGGCTGGTCTTCCGGCCTCCCCGGCGCCGTTGCCATCGGGGTTACCCCCGACGCCGCCCCCGCGCGGCGCCGGTTCTCCGCTGCCGGTTCCGGCCGGCGGTGGGGTTCCGACGCCGGCTCCGGGCGGCGCCGTCCCCTTACCTTCTCCGACGCCGGACGCGGCGCCGGACGGGCGTCGATCGACGCCGGTCCCGGCGCCGATGGGGCCCATGAACCCCGAGGAGCCGGTCTTCATCATTGACTCCGAATACGGAGAGGATGAGGAGTACGGTGAAGGTTGGGAGGGGTCCGAGGACCCTCTGGCTCGCGAGTGCCAGTTTGACCCGGACTGGACAGGTGACTTGGGGGATGCCAGTGGTTTGGACGACTCCCCTAACCCTGGTTTGATCTCTCCTCCTTCCGTGGCATCGGTGGAGGGAGCTGCCTATTCTGTGGTGCTGATGAGGGCTGCCAAGGCCTTAAACCTTGAGCTCCCCGTCGCGGCCGTGAGGCCTAACATCCTCACCGAGGTCTTCAAACCGCAGTCATGCCCACTGGAGCCTCTGCTGCCGTTTAATGAAGCCTTGTCTGACGTTCTGTTGGGCACGTGGTCCAGGCCCGCTTCAGGTGCGCCTGTTGATCGGAACGTGGCCAGGCGCCACCGTCCTTGTCCGGACGACCCCAAGTACCTGTCTACCCACCCCACTCCTGAGAGTCTGGTGATCCAGGCCTCGACCTCCCAGTCCGCATTCCCGTCGGCCCCGCCCGACCGGGAATCCAAGAGGTATGACCAGTTTGGCAAAAAGGTCTTCTCGTCCATTAGTTTGGGCCTGCGGTCTTGCAACACCGCCTGCCTCTTGGGCCGCTACACCCACTCTGTGTGGGATACGGTCGCGGAGCTGCTGCCAGAATGCCCCATGGAGGTGCGGGCAAAGCTCGGTCAGGCTGTGGCTGAGGGCCGAGATGCAGCGAAATATTCAATTCGGTGTGGTCTTGATACGACCGACTCGCTGGGCAGAGCTATGTCTACGACGGTGGCGATTCGTCGTCACGCCTGGCTGAGATCCGCCAATTTTTCGGCTGATGTCCAAAATACCCTGATGGACATGCCGTTTGATGGCTGTCACCTGTTCGGTGACAAAGCGGACCACGCGCTGGAACGCTTCAAGGACTCCAGGGTCACGGCCAAGTCCTTGGGTCTCTCGACCCAGCGTCAGCAACCGGGTTCGTTTCGTCCCTTTCGTGGCCAAGGAAGGGGCGCCCCCACACGTGCTGCCAGCCACGCGCCGCAACAATCCTTCCAACGCGGTGGCGGCCGTGGAAACCGCCGTGGTGGCGGTCGGGGACAACGGCGGGGTCAGACCACACCTTCCCCCGCAGCATCTACCCCAAAATCCTCCTAGTCCGTGCTTTCGGCCCCATGTGACGCCAGTGGGTGGCAGGGTTCGCCATCACCACGCTCACTGGCGCACGATCACTTCGGACAGGTGGGTGCTGCAAATTGTCCGAAGGGGCTACTTCCTCCCCTTCGAGACCTCTCCTCCAGCCATGCCACCGCAGAACCACCGTGTGTCGGGGGACCACTTGACACTTCTGCAGGAGGAAGTTACGGCCCTCTTGGCCAAGGGGGCCATCGAGCGCGTTCCTGGGCCAGAAGTAGGGCGTGGTTGTTATTCCCACTACTTTCTGGTACCCAAGAAGGACAAGGGGGGCCTACGTCCTATCTTGGATCTAAGGAACGTCAACGGCTTCCTCCGGAAGGAGAAGTTCAAGATGTTGACGTTAGCTCAGGTCTTGGCTGCTCTAGACCCGCAAGACTGGATGGTAGCGTTGGACTTGCAGGACGCCTATTTTCACATCCCCGTCCTGCCGGCCCACCGGCGTTACCTGCGGTTCACGGTAGGCCAGGAGCACTTTCAGTTTATCGTGCTCCCCTTCGGCCTTACCAGCGCCCCACGGGTGTTCACAAAGGTGATGGCGGTGGTCGCAGCCCATCTGCGCAGGTTAGGGGTTTCAGTCTTCCCCTACCTAGACGACTGGTTGTTGAAGGCGGGCTCGCCCCAGACAGTCGTCCACCACCTTCAGATGACGGCAGACCTCTTGCACGACCTGGGGTTCTCCATCAACGTGCCGAAATCACACCTGTGTCCCTCTCAAAAGCTCCTTTTCATCGGAGCGGTTCTGGACTTGGCGCAGTTTCGGGTTTATCCTCCGGAACGGCGGGTTCGGGATATTCAGGCTTTGATTCCCATCTTTCAGCCGCTATCCCGAGTCTCGGTCAGGTTGACGCTGCGGCTGCTGGGACTGATGGCTTCCTGCATCCTTCTGGTGCATCACGCCAGGTGGCGGATGCGGGCTCTGCAGTGGGACCTGAAGTTTCAGTGGGCCCAGCATCAGGGCAACTTGTCCGACCACGTCTTGATCTCGGAGGGCACTGCGAGACAACTGCAGTGGTGGCTTACGGACCGCGATTGGGTCAGGGGCAAGTCCCTCTCCCTTCCCCAACCGGAGCACGTTGTCGTGACGGACGCGTCCCTCCAGGGCTGGGGTGGCCACTTGGGAGAGGCAGAGATCAGAGGCATCTGGTCTCCGGCGGAGTCCCGGCTCCATATCAATCTGTTGGAGCTGCGGGCGATTCGTCTGGCACTGAAGGCATTCCTCCCCTTTGTCAACGGGAATGTAGTGCAGGTGTTCACCGACAACACCACCGCCATGTGGTACTGCAACAAACAGGGCGGAGTGGGGTCGTGGACCCTTTGCCAGGAGGCTCTGCGCCTCTGGCAATGGCTGGAACGTCAGGGCGTGACTCTGACGGTTCAACACCTGGCAGGTTCTCTGAACGCCAGGGCGGACGAACTCAGCCGTCGGTGCTCGATGGATCACAAATGGCGTCTGAACTCGGACGTGGCGCAAGGCATCTTTCTGCAATGGGGAGAGCCTTGGTTAGATCTATTCGCCACAGAAGAGAACGCGCAATGTCATCAGTTCTGCGCGTTGGAGTTTCCAAGACGGCACTCGCACGGCGACGCCTTTCGGCGCGAGTGGAGTTGCGGTCTGTTATACGCCTTTCCGCCTATACCACTTCTGCCCAGAGTGCTGAAGAAGATCAGGCGCGACCGGGCCCAAGTTATCCTTGTGGCTCCGGACTGGGCTCGAAGGTACTGGTATCCCGAGCTACTCAGCATGTCAGTCGGTCCCCCGATCCGCCTGCCCCTTCAGGAGGACCTTCTGTCGCAGCAGCAGGGGACGGTCCTCCACCCGAACCTGTCCAGTCTCCACCTCCATGCTTGGAGATTGAGCGGCGGCAGTTGAGGCCATTTGACTTGCCTCCTGAAGTCTGTGATGTTATTCTGGCAGCCAGGCGTCCCTCCACTAAGTCGGTATACGCCTGTCGGTGGAACAGATTTGTGGCATGGTGCACAGCAAAGGCTGTGGATCCTCTTTCTGCCCCTCTTTCGGTGGTTCTTCTGTTTCTTCTTTCTCTTGCCCAGCAGGGCTCTGCTCTGGGCACTATCAAGGGCTACCTTTCTGCCCTTTCAGCCTTTTTGAGGCTTCCTGATCAGCCTTCTTTGTTCAAATCCCCGATTGTAACTCGATTCTTGAAAGGCATCACTCACATGTTTCCACTTGTTCCGTTTGTGATGCCTCAGTGGGATTTGAACCTGGTTCTAACTTTCCTGATGTGTGCTCCCTTTGAGCCCCTTCATTCTTGCCCTCTCCGTCTCCTGACTTTAAAGACGGCTTTCCTGGTTGCCATCACCTCTGCCAGGAGGGTGAGTGAGCTCCAGGCTCTTTCTGTCCAGCCTCCTTTCCTGTCCATTCATCCTGACAAGGTGGTTCTGAGGACTAGACCTTCTTTCCTGCCCAAGGTTGTTTCGGCCTTTCACATCGGGCAGTCCATCACCCTCCCTTCCTTCTTCCCGCCTCCGCATCCTTCAAAGGATGAAGAGCGGCTCCACCGTCTGGACCCAAAACGTGCGCTTTCATTCTACATGGATCGCACACGCCAGTTCCGGGTGGATGACCAACTGTTTGTTGGCTACGTGGGTGCGAAGAAGGGACGGGCGGTTTGTAAACGAACCATCTCTCGATGGGTCGTCCTCTGCATCAAAGCGTGCTACTCTTTGGCTCGGAAGGAGCCTCCTGTTGGGCTGAGGGCCCATTCCACTCTGGCCACGGCGGCTACTACTGCCCTGGGCCGGGGAGTCCCCTTGCAGGACATTTGCCAGGCGGCTACGTGGGCCTCGCTGCACACCTTTGCGAGGCACTACTGCCTGGACAGTCAAGTCCGGAGGGATGGCTTCTTTGGCCGTTCTGTCCTCCAGGACTTTCTGGTGTAGTTTTGTATTGGTTCGCAGACCCACCACCGGGGTTGGTATTGCTGGGGTATGTATTCTAAGGTAAGGAATCTAACACTAACGTGTTTCTTTCAGATGAACAAGTTACTTACCTTCGGTAACGATATATCTGTAAGAAACATTAGTTAGTGTTAGATTCCTTACCGAACCCACCCATCCTCCCCGTTCTGCGAACTGATACCTAGGGTTAAGGTCATCCCTTTCAGGGCCCTAGTTTGTACATGGCACCAGTGTTGGTTCTCTCATGGCTCTGCGTCTCCTGGCGCGGAACAGCTGTGTGCAAAGAACTGACGTCAGCGCGCGGAGGCGGCGTCTATGTACTCCAGCGACGTCATCACGGCGCACGACGCCGACGACGGACGCGGAGCCGCAGGGGACGCCTGCAGACGACGCCTACCGACGCGCAGGGGTACTGCTACGCAAAAGTTTCCGGATCCAGACTGACGCCTGGGGATATTCTAAGGTAAGGAATCTAACACTAACTAATGTTTCTTACAGATATATCGTTACCGAAGGTAAGTAACTTGTTCTATAGGAGTATATGTGTCCATTTTAGTTTTAGATATAGGTATACTATATCTAAAGCAAAGGGTGATCACACCACCTTGCACCAGCTGATTGATTAGCCAGTTGTGTCAGATTTGTATGGCCAGGCAGGGGTGGCATAATACATTCTGCAGCTCCTGGTAGGCCTTGGGTTCACTTATGCCATGGGTACCTATGGTAGGACTTACAAGAGTGACCCAATACCAATTGGTAAATGCACCTAAAGTACATGAATGTCAATTTAGAGAGAGAACAGCTAGGGTGTGGGTCTGATTAGCAGGCCTACAGCCAGCGAAAGTCGTAAACCAGTGAAGCAAAAAGCAAAAATCTGGGGTGACCATAGGATTGCAGACCCTACTCTCCTACAACAACATTCAAATTCGGACTGCCTCCTCCTATAAACTTTAAGAACAACACCAGAGCACCGACCGAAGCGGCCTGCCTCCCTTAATTCCTCAATGAGCAAATCACCCTCTCAGGTCACTATTCATGTGTCCGCATTCTGTAATAGTACACAAAACAAGAACCGAGAACAGACTTTTGTAGTTGCATGTCAGATGCTGGGGATGATTGACAAACCTCGAAGGGCTATGTGAGAATGCTTACCCAAAAGCTGTGCACGGCAAGCGTCCTATGGACTGTATATAATTGATGCCTGGATCTCCTGTTGGGGAAATCGACACCAAAACGAGTATTGAATACCTCAAAATGCAAATTTTCTTGTGCAGTCTAATTCTTTAGCGTAGACATATTGAGCAAACTAAAACCGCATGCAAGGCTCACCGTGGATGTCTTGCACCTGACGCTTACAGGGGCGATGAATTTAGTTGTGTCCGCGTAAGTCGGAAAGTCTGTAAGGGAGACAATAGCTTGGTGAGGCCACATTGGTCCATTCTTACACTACCGATATTCAAAATCTCTGGGCGGACTGATGGCAAAGCTTACTTATTTTCGGGAACCAGGGAAATCTTCACCTTTCATATCCGAGTTTGACTGCAAAAGTTGGTGACTCCGCTAAGCAAGCGGTGTATTTAACGTACGGCGTATCAGGGTGCATCAAGGCGGACGCGTGACTGCTCCGTTGTCGTGGCAACGTCTGCTGTTGGGAATTGTAGTCTTCTTGCTCTGCTGCCGCCGCAGCATTTGGAAAATGTAGTATTCTCGCTATCGCTACCACGAGTGAACCCAAATTTGACTTAGTCACGAACACAATCAGGATGTGACACATAAGTGCACTATGAATCTTTTTGTTCATCATTTTGACAACAGCCACACGGAGCTGCTCTGTGTGCGAGCCGTTTTATGTTTCCTATGTATGGCGGAACACGGGCAAAAGTCGACTGCCACAATGAAAAACTTTATTGACCCAAAATGTGCGCTCTCGTTCGATCTAAACCGCACATGCCAGTTCCGGGTGGACGACCAGCTCTTTGTTGGTTACGTGGGCGCTAAGAAGGGAGAGGCGGTGCACAAGCGGACCATCTCTCAGTGAGTCGTGTTGTGCTACTCCTTGGTGAAAAAGGAGCCTCCTATTGGGCTGAGGACCCATTCCACTCGGGCCACGGCGGCTACTACTGCCCTGGGTCGGGGAGTTCCCTTGCAGGACATCTGTCAGGCAGCTACGTGGGCCTCGCTGCCAACGTTTGCTAGACACTACTGCCTGGACAGCTAAGTCTGGAGAGATGGCTTTTTCGGACGTTCGGTTCTCCAGGCCTTTCTGGTGTGATCTTGGTTCTCAGACCCACCACCGGGGTTGCTATTTCGCTTTGAGAGCCCTAGTTTCATGGCACCAGTCTCCTGTCTCTGGCATGGCTCTGCGTTCCTGGCGCGGAAAGCTATGTACAAGAACTGACGTCCGCGCATAAGGGCGGCGGCTAAGTACTCCGACGTCATCCCGGCGATCACAACGCAGACGACGGAAGCGAAGCCGCAGACGACGCCTACCGACGCGCAGGGGTACTGCTACGCAAAACTTTCCGGATCCAGTCTGATGCCTGGGGATATTCTAAGGTAAGGAATCTAACACTAACTACTGTTTCTTACTGATATATCATTACCAAAGTTAAGTAACTTGTGCTATAATTACTTTTGTGGTTCAGTACTGGGCTGAAAGGTACAGTACTGGCTTCTCTCCTGATCACAGGTGAGTAATTCGAAATTCGTTACTCAGCTGATTTTAGTTGAATATTTTAAAGTTCCAAAACTTCACACTTAAAAGATTTTTCGAGTCAAACCAGTCAATGTTATCCTATGGAAGGAAAGTGAGTTATCGGTTTCCAGGCGCGTACTTGACTTGTGAAGTTAAGGTTCTGGGCATAGACTCGGGGGGGGGGGGGGGTCTCCCAGGGTCGGAAAGGTACAGAAGTTACACCCTCAGTGGCACAGGGGCAGCCGGGTGCAGAGAAAGTTGGCCCTATGCAATCCAATGGAGGGTAGGGGGCCTTCGTTTGGTGGCTGCAAGTGAGCAAGCCACGCGGCTGTGGGAGCTGAGCTCCTGGTCACTTACTCAGGGGAAGTAGAGTAGGGTAGTAGTTGCACTTCCAGCTGCACTCGGGTGGCTGGGTGCAGGGTGCTTTTGAGCCGTCAGGCGCTCAATGTTATCCAATGGGAAAGTTAAAAATGGAACAAAGGCGGCATACTAGGGGAGGGCGATTCTTCAGGTGCGACCACCACTTCGGGAGGTAAGTTGGGATCTTGGAGAAGAGGTAGGTACCCCTGAGGAAGGCGCATGACGCCGGGGTGTCTTTTGGTGTCGGCTAATCTTTCCCTCAGCTGGTTGCGGTTGGAGGGGTCCCTGGTTGTGAGGCTGCAGGCGTCGAGGAGGGTCCTTGGGTGCTGGATTCTGGGTCACCGTCACCAGGGGGACGTCCTCGTGGTCTTTAACCACTCAGGCACGGGCCGGGTTCGGCGGATGCGAAGTGTGCTGAATTCGCGGTTCCTGGCTGGCACCAGGGGTTGTTGCTGTTTGAGCAGAACCACTGCTTGTGGGAGTCCGAGTCTTTGGATGAGCAAGACAGTCAGGTCCTCCGGGGTTTTCGAGGTTGCTGACCACAAGAGACTCTGGGATTTAGCAGGCGCAGGTTCGAGGGTCGACAGGCCTGTAGGGCTGGGGCCAAGCCAGTTGGTGTTGTCCTCTTGCTAGCAGCTGCACGGCAGGACTTCTTTCTTCTTGTTCTTCTTTTCAGTTTCGGAATCGGGATCTGAGGAAGGAAGGTTCAGGGTGCCACTAAATACTAAATTTAGGGGCGTTATAGGTACGGGAAGGTCAGGGACCAGTGGGTCCCTTCCCTGGGGTAAGCACACCCCCTATCCTGCTACTCTCCAGTGGGAGGGGGGCAGGAGCCTGTCTCTGATTGGGTAGAGATCCCCATCTTCAAGATGGTGAGAGCCCAGAGTTGTGCTTCACCTTGCCTCCCCCACCTGAGGGGTGGGGTTGGCAGAGGCTGGCACACCCCCTTTCCTCACTTAGGTTTTCCCGCCTATCTTCCTGGGAGTTGGTGGAGTTTCAGGGGGCATCTCTAAGAAGCCCTCTGTCGTGCATTTGACATTAAATTCCGCACCGGCATCAGTGTGGGTTTAATGTGCTGAGAAGTTTGGTATCAAACTTCTCAGTCTTCAGTGTAGCCATCATGGTGCTGTGGAATTTGTGATGACGACCTCCCAGCACCATATACTCTTAATGGCAGCACTGCACTTACAGTGCCCAGGAATGTACCTGGGTACTGTAGGGGTACAGGGCTCATGCACCTGTACCCACACCACTGGTATAGGGCACCCAGCTAGAGGGGTGACTGAGGTATGCCACGGCAGTGTTCTGTGGGCGTGGCAAACAAGGATGTGTGCCATGTCGACTCTTTGCTTTGTTCTGCACCAAGACATTCAGCCTGCAAAGGCAGTGTGCGTGTCCGGGTACAGGGCCTTCAAGGGTGGCAAAATAAGTGCTGCGGCCCTTAGGGACCTTCTCTGGTCACAGTACCCAGGGTACCATTTGCCAGGGGCTGACATGTGGCCAGAGATGCCAATTGGGTTTAGGCTTCAATACAGTTTTAGGGAAGGAACACAGGCCCTGGGCACCTGATTGGCAGAAGCCCAGGGCACGCTCATTCAAAGTACATCAGCAATAAGTGAGGGCATACCATGCCAGAAAGATGGCACTTTCTCACAAGCCATTATGGTGCTGTGGAGTTCATAATGACAAACTCCTATCACCATATATTTCTTAATGGCATTACTGTGAGAAAGTGCTCTGTTTCTGCATGCTAGCCACCAATTTTTTTGCAGAACTGCTTATGTGCTTTGACTGAGTGTGCCCTGGGCTCCTGACAATCAGGTGCCCAGTGTATATGTTCTTTCCCTAAACCTGCATTAAAACAAAACCCAATTGGCATCTCTGGCCATTACACTCACACACTGCCTTTGCAGGCTGCGTGTTTTGGTGCAGAACAAAGTGAAGAATCAATGTGGCATACATTCCTGCGTGCCATGCCTACAACCCACTTCCCTGGCATAGATCAGTCACCTCTCTAGCTGGGTGCACTATACCAGTGGTGAGGGTACAGGTGTATGAGCCCTGTACCCCTACAGTATCTAAGTCCATTCTTAGAGATTGTAGGTGCAGTGCTGCCATTAGGAGTAAGTGGTGCTGAGAGTTTGTCATTACGAACTCCACAGCACCATAATGGCTGTACTGAGAACTGAGACGTTTGGTATCAAACTTCTCAGCACATTAAACCCCCACTGATGCCAGTGTGGGATTTAAAGACAAATACACAGAGGGCATCCTAGAGATGCCCCCTGAAAAACTAAGTACCACTAGTGTCCAGGCTGATTTGCTGATTTCAGCTGCCACCACCAGACCTGTTTTTGGACCCCTTGGTTGAGAGCCTGCGTCTCTTGAGGGCCTGAAACAATTCACATCCTGGGATGAGGTGCCAAGCCTCCTCCCCCAGGATGGGCAGGGTTCACGAAGGGGACGCTTTAAAGGTTTTCCGCCTTTGTTAGCTTTCCCAGGCCACCTGCTGCTTTCAGCAACTGGTCCCCACTGGATCTGACCGCCACTTTGGGCAGGAGAACTGGCAGGAAAAACAAGTGAGGAAGAGAGGTGTGCCCATCTCTGCCAACTCCACCCCTCAGGTGGGGGAGGTGAGGTGAAGAGCAACTGTCAGTCCCCGCCATCTTGCAGCTGTGGAGACCCAGCCAACCAGGTAAATTCTCATGCCCCCCTCCCACTGGAGGATGGTATAATAGGAGGTGTACCCACCCCAGGGAAGGTACCCATTGGTCCCAAGCTTTTACCTACTTGTAACACCCCTAACGCTAGTATTTAGGGGCACCCCTGCACCTTGCTTCCGCAGACAAGAAACCACAAGAAGAAGAGAAGAAGGACTGAACAGAAGTGCTGAAGCTAACCAGAGGCAGACGCCTCCTGACTTGGCCCCAACCCTACCGGCCTGTCTCCACCTCAAACCTGCTCCTGCAAAATCCTGATGTGTCCTGCAGCCAGCCACCTTGAAAACCCTGGCGGACCTGCTTGCCTTTAACCACAAATACTGTGTCTCCTGTGAACACCCGATTTGTTAATCAACAACCTCGGGCCCCTGCCGAAAACCGCTAATCCGCACAACTCTGCACAGGCCGTCCATTTCCCGAGCTTGAGTGGACAAACACCATGAGGAGGCTACCCTGACCCAAGGTCCGGCGCCCCTTACCTGCCTCCAGCCAGCCGACACCTGCAACCTCAAACTGGAAGGTCCCCCTAACCGCAACAAGGAGCTGGTAAGAAGATTTGACCCTCAAAGGCACCCCTGCACCCAATGCCCCTCAGCCTTGGGTGGCCCAACAGACAGTGCCTAACCAACCCGCAACATCCCAACCTACCTCTCCAAGTGGTGTTCCCACCCAGAAGACCTTTGTCCCCGAGCCTGCAATGCTTTTGCAAACCACAGAATCCCTATTGAAAGATACAGGGCTTCCGATGCCAAAACAGTACTCTGCACCCCAATGCCACTGAGGGTGCATCTTTTGTGCTGGCCTAAACCCCCATTTGCCCTGAGCTTAAGTGCAGGAGCTTTACTCCCACAACCCAGTGTCCTGCTCATCAGCAGCCGCCAAACGGAGGCCCCCTATCCCCCATTGGATAACATCGGGCCTCAGCGCTCTACACCCGTAAGAAAAGTACGGAGGCCCCCTATCCCCCATTGGATAACATCGGGCCTCAGCGCTCTACACCCGTAAGAAAAGTAATCTCAAAAGTAATTTGCTTTTAATTTTACTAAAATTCCCATTCAAAGTATATGTACTGTATCCTGGAAAGCATTGTATTATCAGTAACACTATTGTGATCAAATCAAAGTACATTTAAGATCACAATTCAAACTGTCACAACTATATGTTTACTGCAAAGTATTTATTGCTTACCTGTGCCAGGCTTGCTTGGTTCTAGGAAATAAAATAACTAAAATAATATTTTTTATACAAAACCAATTGGTCTGAAGTCAGTCTTTGAGTGTAGGAATTCCATTGCTATGTGTGTACAATAAATGCTTAACACGGTCCTCTGATAAAGCCTTACTGCTCGACCACACAGCCACAAATCGAGAGTGAGGTGCTATCTTACTTTACCTCTTCCTACTTTTGTTGGTATAGTATATACCGAGCCAGCTTCCTACACACATCAGGAGAGAAGTACTGATATTTTTTTGACAAAATAAACCATGAGTCTGAAGTGAAAGCTGGCATGATCAGCAGGCAGTTTCTATAACCTAATTTTGATGTATAACATTACCTAGGTGAAAGAGACCATTAAAACATGAACTACTAAACTTTTCTTCAATCTGCCTAAAATCTACTGAGGTTTAAAAAGAGATGGCTCACATTGGAGAAAGATGGGTTCAAATGAAGTTGTGTATTTGAAGAGCTTGCGAATCACACTTGTGAGCTTGTCCTTTCTAGGCTGTGTCTAGATGAAAAGCCAGGCCTTCAGTTTCTTGCTGAACATAAGAAGTGAGGAGGCAGCTCTAATGTTAAGGATCAGGTCTTTCCAGGCTTTGGGGGCAAGGGAGGAGAAAGCAAGACCTCTGGCTAAAGGGGCAGTGTGTGCGAGTAAGAGTCTGGCTCGGCTAAGATGTCTGATGGAGCTGTGAAAGTTCATGCTATTGTTAAGATGGGGGTTTAAGAGTTGGCTCCTTAGCTGTCTTAAAGCGCTAGTTCACCTCTTTCATTGACAAATACAATCTGTACATTAAACATACTAGGTTGTTTTGAAGCATAATGTACACTTCCTCTCTTCTGCTTTGCAGTCACTGGACCTCGCAGAGTACAATGTTCTTTTTGCCCTAAACTTCACAACTCCTGCCTTTGATTCGGACATTGCGCCCACGTTTGGGACTCTGCTGGCCACTGTCAACGTTGTGCTGAGCTTGCTCGGGGAGGTATGTTATCCATTTCTAATGGAGAAAAACAAAAGGTACCTGGGTAGGTAGGTGGCTCTGCTGGTTGTCAAGGAGCACATCTCAGTGGGTGGGTGTGTGGGGTGGGATGGGGGTGTCTGTGTGTGTGTGCGCATCTTATACAAAGTAAGCTAGTAATCTTTTTGACCACCGACTGATAAGTTTCTTTACCCACATATTTATGAAAGATGCTTTCATGTCTGTAGGTGGATAAAAAGGAGCCTCCTTCACAAGCACAAGGACTCTTTTCATCCACAGAAGAAAACAAGACCCTGAAGTGAGTATATGCAGCTGCAGTCGGTGCCATTTCTTTTTTCTTTCTGAAGCTTCTGATGTGTTTTGTCTGTGCAAACTTTGATGTCTAAGGGGCTACAGGACAAGGTACAGTGTGTCACTAATGTGGTCACTTCACCACAGAAGGGAATGTTGGAGCAAAAAGGTAGTGTGCCCTACACCATCTGTTTTTTTTTTTCTCCCACAAGGTTGTCCTTAACCACCCCTTCGTGCTTGCCATTAGTCTTCTCTGCACGTTTGTTCTGTCTCTCCCCTGCATGTTTGCTTATCTTGTCGCTGCATATTTGCTCTGTCTCCCCTCTGTGTGTTTTCATTTCCTTTGTGTTGCATATTTTCCCTTCTTCTCCCATGTATGTTTGTCTTCATTTTGCCTTTCTTCACTCTGTTTGCCCTTCTACACCCTGGATGTGCTGCTTCTCCTTCATTTTATATTTTCCCTTACTTTTTTTGTGCAGAGTTTTATATAGTGCGAACTTGACCCGAATCGGGTATCCGAGCGCTTTACATAGCACCAGTTACGTTACATGAGGACACACATTCATTTTTGTTAGGCACGTGGAGATTTAAGTGATTTGCCCAAAATCACAGGATGTTTGGCATCGTTACCGAGACTTGAACCCAGATCCCCAGGTCCGAGGTCAAGCACCCTAGTCGTTAGGCCAACTCCTCTCCCCTAAATAGAATTAAACATTTTTTTACTTAACCCTATGTTTTTCTTTTTTCTCTTGCTTTCCTTTTCCGACATAGCTTCCCTTTCCTAATTCTGTTTTCTTCTATCTGATAGACTTCTAGCTGTAGATTCCTTACCTTTGGATTTCCCAGGTGGCAGGCTGGATTCGCAAACTTTTGCGTGAGCAGTGCCCCATGCACAATCAGGTGGCTCCATTCGGGTCCATGTGACATTGTTGGTGTCGGTTATAGCGTTACAGGCACCTATATAGGTTACACCCAGGTGTGCAGACATCAGTTAGTTTCTTTCTATGCCAGTTAATCAAACTTTTTTTTCCGGATGTATTGTGGATGTCTTCTAAAAGGACATGGTTAAATGTGTGTGGCGCTTGTCACCACACCATATCGGGTACCAAACCCCACCTCGTCTGCCTCTGGTGTCACAAACGGGATCACGACTCGAAGTCGTGCTCAGACTGTCGGGCCATGGTTCTGAAAGCCTAGCAGGAGTGGGCTTTGAAGCTCCTTACGGCCCAGCAGTCGACGCCAGGGAGCAAGACTCTGTGGAGATCCTGATCAAAGAAGAGGTGGTGGCGGGACCACTCCCGGAGCTCCAACTCCTCCTCCTCCCATTTGAGGTCCTTGGAACACTCTGGAAATGGGCACAAGAAAAACCAAAGTTTTACACGGCCATGTGCCTCGTATTTGATTGGGCCGACCCCTCTGTTGAGGCTTCAGGGGGGCCTTATCGGATTAGACTCCGTCGGCTCGGGCCACGGTGGCAGTGTGGCCTTTAGGATCAAATTTCGGATCCTGGACAATGCCGGTCGCGCCACTGAGACCTTCCCCGGTGTTGGACCACAAGCCGGTGCCGGATGAGCTAGCCCCATCCTTATCCCTGATGAGTCGGATCGGCATCGCTTGATGCCAGTGCGGGTAGAACTCAGAAGTCCTTTTCAAGACTTTTCTGGCTCGGGAGAAGATCGGGAGGGGTCTATGAACCCTTTGAAACACCAAATATGTCTGGAACAGATGGACTGGTATGAGGCCAATGGACTGGACACATCTCCATATACGGGCATACTTTCTCCTCCAACTGTGGCCACAGAGGAGGGGGCTTCTTATGCCATGGTGGTAAGAAGGGCAGCTTAGGTACTTTGATTGGAGTTACCCTCTGTGTAGTTCAAGACTAATCTCCTGATCAAAGAGCTTCAGCCCGGGGCTTCCACCTCTGAACCCCTATTGCCCTTTAGTTATTACTGGACATTTATTAGACCCTGTATTTTCCAACGTTCGAGGCATGTGGGCTGCTGAATTCATATCTGTTCATAGATCGCCGCCTAGTGTTGGGTCCGGATGATTGCACATTGTTGTCCTGGAAGAGTCTTCGAAGTATCACGAGATAGGTGGCTCCTCCCCTGGACTACAGTGCGCATGGGCATCGCCTCCATCCCCAGATTGTTTTTTTCCGCCATTGGGTTCGGATGTGTTTCGGTTCCCTCTGTCGGAACCGATAGTTGTTCAACTTCTACTCGAGACCAAAAGGTCTTTAGGCTGGGCGTCGGTATAGTTGCGTACGGGTTTCTTTCTGACTCTCAGCTCCAATCTCTTGCTGCCCTTCCACGTGCTTTCGGCGCGGACGGGCCTACACTACACCCTTTGCTATGGAGCGGACTCCATTCAAAAAGTGTCCGCTGTGTCACTCCAAATATTCACACCTCGACGTGCACCCTGTGTGCAATACCTGCTTGTCACCGGATCACCGCGAAGACACCTGCATGGCGTGTTCGAAATTCCGAAGCAAGAAGACTTTAAAGATTCGCCGGGCCAATAGGCTCCAGGCTCAATTATCGGCTTCGGCGCCCCCGCCGGATGACATTTTCCAGGAATCTGTCGAGGGAGAAGACGACGTGCGAGGGTCGGACTCTGGCCCCGCGTCCGGGGAGGAGACCTACGACGCGGGTGAGGAGGACTTTGACGAAGTCTCCGACGAGGTAGGGGACGACGATCAGGCTTGTGCCACAATGGGAGATAGCTCGGAGGATGAGCATCCCCAACCAGACTCAGGGGTTATTCCCCTTCATACGGCCCAGGTCGAGGGATCGCCTTCGGGCCTTACCCAAGATCTAACTATGAGTCCTACGTCCCCGCCTCCGGGCCCGGTCACGGACATTTCTGAGCCATCACTTATGTTGAAGAAAACGAAAGTGAAGCCAACTGGTCACGCACCCTCGGATGCGAAACCGAAACTGAAAGTTGCGCTGGTAAAGAAGGTTCTGGAGGCGTCAACTTCCAAGAAAACCAAATTGGCCGACTTGAAGAGCCACGCCAAAATGGCCGACCCGAAGCCCACTGGGTCGGTGCCGAAGGCGAAGTCCTCCGACGCGGCTGCGTCGGCGCCGAAAGGGGTCGTGGACCCGAAGACGGCTCCAAAGAAGCGTCAAGGCGACGACGTGCATAGGCATGGGGCGTCGGCCCCGAAGAAAGTGCCTGCCGGCGATCGGGCTCTCGACGATGAGGTGTCGCTCGAGCCGGTCCAGCCCTCTGCAACCTTTACGAAGAAGGTGGGGGAATCCTTACAGCGGATCCGAAAGTCCAGTGTGGTTCCCGCTCAGGACACTGTAGCGCCTAAGCTCACGCCTAAGCCTACTAAGGAGCAAACGCCTATTCGTTTCACCCTTCCACCCAAGTCGGCGCCGAAGGCCTTCGCGCCGAAACAGGGCGGGCACTCAAAGGAGGTATTGACGCCGAAAGCTGCCTTGGTGGTGTCGAAGCTTCGGCTCCAGCCGCTTGCGGTGGAGGAACGTCGTGAGGTAATCATCGACGCCAACACCGGGAAACTGTCGCTCCTCAAAAGGAAAATCACGACTGAGCCGGCGTTGGAACCTTTTAAGATCCCGCTCAAAAACAAGAAGTACTCTGCGGACTCTTCGGCTCTGGTGGAACCTGTGTCCCCACAGGCCCTGGGACACTCGCCGACGCATTCCGTCGCAGCCGATGCGGACGAGGAAGATGCCGAGTACAACTATCCTGCGTACTCGGATCCGGAGGAGGAGCATGTACCTTGGGCCGCCGGAGGCGACACGGAAGACCCGCAGTCGGGTCAGGACACTCAACTTTTCGCCGCCAAGACGTCCCCGACAGAGGACTCGGCGGCCTTCAATGCTTTGATAGAGAGAGCTGCGGCTAACCACGACGTCGAGCTCCACTCAGACCCCGTGGATGCGGACTTCTTATTCGACACCTTCTCGGTGGCTGAGAAATCGGTCAAGACGCTGCCGATGCTGAAGGGGGTGCTTAAACATGCAGCGGAGGTTTTCAAAGAGCCCACCCGGGCGCGTGTGGTCAACCCTCGCATCGACAGGAAATGTAAGGCAGCTCCCACGGATCCGACATATATCAAGGGACATTTGCCTTTGGACTCCTTGGTTGTTTCCAACGCTCGGAAGAGGGCGAACTCTCAAACTACTGGTGACGCTCCTCCCCCAGACAAAGAGTCCAAGATCTTTGAGGCCTCAGGCAAACGGATTGCTGCACAGGCAGCTAACATCTGGAGAATATCTAACACCCAAGCCCTGCTTGCACGTTATGATAGGGCCCATTATGACACATTAGAGGCCATTCTGCAACACTTGCCTGACCAATACAAAGAGGCAGGAGAGATGCTCATTCAGGAGGGTAAACTCATTACAAATGCATCCATCAAATGTGCCCTAGATGTGGCAGACACAGCCTCCAGAGCTATCAATACAAGTGTGTTACTTAGACGCCCTGCCTGGCTTAGAATTTCGGGGTTCAAACCCGACATCCAAACCACGATATTGAATCAAACAGTGAATCCTGACCATCTGTTTGGCCCTGAGGTGGATGCCTCCCTGGAAAAAAATGAAAAAAGATACTGAAACTGCCAAGTCAATGGGGGCTTTACAAAGTCAGCAGTTTCGGAGTGGTTCCTTTCGCCGCTCAAATTCAAAAGGCACCTCAAGGGGACAGGCATCCCAGTCCACACAATATTACAAGGGTAACACCCAAGCCTCGTATAACAACAAGGGTAGAGGTGGTTACAGAGGCAATAATATCAAGGGCAGGGGACGTGGAAACAATGGCTCCAGGTCCACCACCACCAACAAGCAGTGACGTCTTGTCACTGCCCCCCGATCACACAACACCGGTCGGGGGGAGACTCCAGCAGTTCCTGCCAGCGTGGAGGTCCATCACCACGGACAGGTGGGTGAGGTCTCTTATCCAGTACGGGTACTGTCTAGAGCTTACGTCCATTCCACCGGACATACCGCCAAGAAGCCGTCCAATGTCCGGCGAGCACTTGACCTTGTTGCAGCAAGAAGTTCTAGTCATGCTGCAAAAAGGGGCGATAGAGCTCGTTCCATTGCAAGAGCGGGGAACAGGGGTTTACTCCCTGTATTTTTTGATCCCCAAAAAGGACGGATCCCTCAGACCGATCCTGGACCTCAGGCCCCTGAACTGGTACATCCTCTCGGAGCACTTCCATATGCTCACGTTGCAGCAGGTGCTTTCCCTGCTTCAACAGGGGGACTTTCTGGCTACGCTGGATCTGAAGGATGCCTATTTTCATATCCCCCTGCATCCTTCCCACAGGAAGTATCTCAGATTCACGATCTTAGACCAGCATTACCAGTTCAGAGTTCTGCCGTTCGGGGTCACCACGGCACCAAGGGTATTTACAAAATGCCTGGCGACTGTGGCGGCGCATCTCCGTCGCCAGCACGTCCACGTCTTTCCATACCTGGACGACTGGCTCATTCAAGCAAAAACAGAACAGCAGTGCGTCGACCACGTGTCACGCACCATTCATCTCCTGCACGATCTGGGATTCTCTCTGAACTACCCAAAGTCCCATCTCCAGCCCGCCCACGTGCGACAGTATCTGGGCGCGACAATCGACACTCTGGCAGCCACTGCGCAGCCGAATTCAGTGAGAATCGCCAGTATCCAGGCGCTGATCCAACGATTCAGACCCCAACACTCGCTTCCGGCGAAGGTGTTCATGCAGTTGATAGGCATGATGGCCTCCTGCATCTCCATTGTCCCGCACGCGAGACTACATATGCGTCCGCTTCAGGAGTGCCTAGCACGTCAGTGGACTCAAGCTCATGGACAACTGACAGACCTAGTGTTGGTGAGCGGTCGGGCATACAACTCTCTGCATTGGTGGAATCCACAAAACCTTTGCAAGGGCCGACCATTCCAAGAGCCTGTCCCACAGATTATCCTGACGACGGACGCCTCTCTCCAGGGATGGGGAGCGCATGTACTCCATTACACTGTGCAGGGACTATGGACACTACAGCAAAGGAAGATGCACATCAATGTGTTGGAACTGATGGCAATCTTCATGGCCTTAAAGGCGTTCAAAGTACATCTGTGCAACAAGGTCGTGTTGATCCGGACGGACAACATGACGGCCATGTACTACATTCAGAAGCAGGGAGGCACACACTCTCCGCAGCTGTCTCATCTGGCTCAGAGCATGTGGAAGTGGGCCATTCAGAGGAACATCTTCCTCATGGCAGAGCATCTCCCGGGCAAGGACAATCAAATGGCAGATCTGCTCAGCAGGCACAGCCATCAGATGCACGAGTGGGAGAAACATCCATCAGTACTCCAACTGTACTTCCAAATGTGGGGTCATCCAGAGATAGACCTGTTCGCCACAAAGGAGAACGCAAAATGCCAAAGCTTCGCTGCCAGGTTCCCACACCCCCAATCACAGGGCAATGCGATGTGGATGAACTGGTCAGGCAGATTTGCGTACGCTTTTCCCCCAGCACCTCTGATACCGCTGGTGGCACGCAAGCTCAGGCAGCACTCGATGACGCTCATCCTGGTTGCTCCAACGTGGGCTCGCCAACCATGGTACACCACGTTTCTGGAACTCTCCGTGGTACCGCATCAAAGGCTTCATCTCACTCCCAGCCTTCTGACGCAGAGCCATGGCGACATTCAGCACCCAGATCCGCAACAGCTCAACCTGGCGATCTGGCTCCTGAAGTCCTAGAGTTTGGCTACCTCAATCTTCCTCCCGATTGCATGGACATCATTCGGGAGGCAAGGAAGCCCACTACTAGAGCTTGTTATGCGGCTAAATGGAAGAGGTTTGTCATCTACTGTGCTAACCACAACATTGACCCGCTAGATGCTTCCATTCAAAACATCATCTGTTACCTTTTTCACCTGTATCGATGTAATCTAGCGTACTCTTCCATCCGCATTCACCTGTCTGCTATGGCAGCATACCTCCAGAATAGGCAGCACCTGTCACTCTTTAAGGTCCCTGCTATCAAGGCCTTTCTGGAAGGACTCAAAAGGGTCATTCCACCAAGGACCCCACCAGCTCCAGAATGGAACCTCAATGTGGTTCTTACGAGGCTGATGGGTCCTCCCTTTGAGCCACTGCACTCTTGTGAGCTCCAGTTTCTAACTTGGAAGGTTGCGTTCTTAGTAGCAATTACATCGCTACGGAGGGTTAGCGAACTGCAGGCGCTCACCATCCAAGAACCTTTCTTCCAAGTACATGCTAACAGGGTGGTGCTCCGCACTAACCCTAAATTCTTACCCAAAGTGGTTTCACAATTCCACATAAACCAGACAATTGAATTGCCGGTGTTTTTCCAAAACCCAGAGACGCTGGCGGAGCGCATGCTCCACACCCTTGATGTGAAAAGGGCCTTGATGTACTATGTAGACAGGACGAAAGATTTCCGCAAAACCAAACAACTTTTTGTTGCTTTTGCCACACACCACAAGGGAAACGCTATCTCCAAAGCGGGGATTGCTAGATGGATAGTAAAGTGCATTCAGATCTGTTACGCTAAAGCTAAGCGCACTCTCACTATCCCACCGAGGGCCCACTCCACCAGGAAGTTGGGGGCCTCTATGGCTTTCCTAGGTAACATTCCCTTAGAAGATATCTGTAGAGCAGCCACATGGTCTACCACACATACTTTCACTAAGCACTACTGTGTAGACGTGCATTCCAAACAGCAGGCAGCTGTTGGTCAGGCTGTTCTAAAAACGCTTTTTCAGACTGCTGCAGCTGGCACGGGCGGCCGCCGATAATGGAGGGACTGCTATGTATTCTATGCACAGATATGAATTCAGCAGCCCACATGCCTCGAACTGCAAATGCTACTTACCAGTATGCATCTGTTCATGGCATGTAGGGCTGCTGACATTCATATCGCCCACCCTCCTCCCCGGCACCTGTAGCAGCTGCAGTATTTATTCATATATACACATATGCTCATAGCATGGTCATCACTCACATTCTTCACTCCATCTCTGCCAATGGCTAAAAACAATCTGGGGATGGAGGCGATGCCCATGCGCACTGTAGTCCAGGGGAGGAGCCACCTATCTCGTGATACTTCGAAGACTCTTCCAGGACAACAATGTGCGATCATCCGGACCCAACACTAGGTGGCGATCTATGCACAGATATGAATGTCAGCAGCCCTACATGCCAAGAACAGATGCATACTGGTAAGTAGCATTTGCATTATAACAGGAGTGAGTGCATGCAACTTCAAAATTCATTCCAACAACTAATTAATCAACACGAAAACAAATTCCAGTGTATAAAAACAACACCTGACTTCACCCTTCTGGTGAACACTGTTCATGCACATTGCAAGTGACAAAGACATCGTGTGAAATTGCTCCCACATATCCTTATAATTCATTAACTGTCAACTTTATGTACCAATGTTTTACCTTATCTTCAAATTGAACCTGCCTAAAAGGGGGAGACAGATCCTTACTTTCAAGTTTTGGCAAGAGGACAAACTTAGATCCATTACAATCCTACTCAATGCATTGTTCATATAGATATATCATATTGCATACCTTCAGTATTTTTCACGCGGGTGCTTTTATGTATTTATCTGTTGCAATTTAGCTTGGCGGAGGGACTAATATCCTTATATTCGCAAGTCCTAAAAGAAAATACGTATCCATGTGTAAAAGCAACTCTTAACATCTCTACTGTCTTTTTTACCTCTAAGTCCTGACATCACTAAAAGCTTACAAAGTTTAAAGCCTCACCTGTACTTTTATCTAAAGTGTCCAAATTGATATCACTTGTGTATGTCGCTTTTTATCTCAATTTCCGCAATCCACTCTTCCTAAAAGTAAAGAGCCATCATCAGATAACCAACTCTACCAATCTAATTACATTAGCTACAAACCTATTTATGTCAGTTTATTAGAACTGATACCTGTCGTTTTATCTGCTTAACGCTGATATGAAAATATTTCCACTCCGCTGCCCTTCATAAAACTGCACCCATTCTCTGTTAAGCAAAAAGGCGCGTCATTAGTATTCCAAAATTGTAACCGCTCGCTCTCATAGTCCAAATATTGCCGCTTTAGCGCCCTTACCTCTCTTCTCCAACTGGCGTCCCGTGTACAGGCAGCGCCATCATCTCATCTCACGCCCGTTAAGTGGCGTCCCTAGACAGCAAAGAGGGACTATCCTGCAAAGTCTATGCGCCATCTTAGAGTGGGAAAAGATTAGCCTTGGCGTCTCTTTACTGATCGGTTATCAGATAATGTAACCGTTAATGCCCTTATCTCACTTCTCGAACCGGCGTCCCATGTGCCGGTAGCGACACCTACTTGGCTCATACTCATTTTTGTGGCGTCCCTAGAAATCAAGAAAGGACTACCTCCCTAAAATATCCTGAGAGCCATTTTAGAGTGGGGTAAACTCGACTCAGCGTATCTTCTCTGTTATGTTAACAGATCTAAAGCTACATTCATGCTCTTTAATGTCAACGAAGATACAATTCATGAGTAAGTTTGGGTTACCACCCTCGGTGCGTCCGAAGATGTTCGAGACTAAAAAATCTATCGGCGCCACTAAACATGTGTCGACGGAAATGGAGGCTACGGAAGAGCCTGAAGACCAAGAGCCGAGACAATTCATCGACTCGGAAACTGGGAGACTGTCCATATACAAACGAAAGTTAATGCCAGAGACTCCCATGGAATCATATAGGATTCCCTTGAAGAAAAAGAGACTTTCTACAACTTCTCCAGCTCTTGTGGAACCCCTCCATCACTATGGACAGGAGCCTCAAAACTTTTCCCCAACTTACTCAGATGTTGAGACAGGAGATAATGACAATGAGGATGACCTCCATCATGTGGACACTGATCCTGATGATAAAGACCAACAATGGACGGACCCTGTTGACTCAAGGGATCTGCAGACTGGCCCGGACACTCATGTGTACTGTGTCAAAACGTCTCCTACTGAGGACACAACTGCTTTTAACGCCCTTATTGAGAGGGCAGCCAGTAATCATGACGTCGAGCTACATGCTGACCCTGTGGACGAAGACTTTCTGGTCGACACTTTTTCAACTTCAGAAAGGGCAGTCAAAACCCTACCCATGCTTAAAGGGGTCCTCAAGCATGTTGCTGACATTTTTTAAAGATACCACTAGGGCCAGGGTGTTAAACCCAAGGATTGAGAAGAAATATCGGCCGGCCCCTGTGGACCCTCCTTATATAAAGGGACAGTTGCCATTGGATTCATTGGTTGTTTCTAATGCACGTAAGAGAGCAAACTCCCAGACTACAGGTGATGCTCCTCCTCCTGACAAAGAGTCCAAGGTTATGGAAACTTCAGGAAAAAGAGTAGCTGCGCAGGCGGCTAACATCTGGCGCATTGCCAACACTCAGGCACTCTTGGCCAGATATGACAGGGCACATTATGATACCATTGAGACACTATTGCAACACCTACCTGATCAGTACAAGGAGGGGGCAGAGCTACTCATCCAGGAGGGGAAACTCATAACCAATGCTTCTATCAAGTGCGCTCTAGACGCAGCTGACACTGCAGCCAGGGCCATCAACACTAGTGTTGTGCTAAGTTGGACACGCCTGGTTGAGGATTTCAGGATCAAACCTGAAATTCAAACTTCTATCCTCAATCAGCCAGTTAACCCAGACTTCTTGTTCGGACCTGAGGTTGACACCACCCTTGAGAAACTTAAAAAGGACACAGAGACTGCAAAGTCTATGGGGGCTCTGCAGTCACAGCAGTTTCGGAGTGGCTCCTTTCGTCGCTCCAGTACTAGAGGTTCCTCGAGAGGCCAGTCAACGCAACAGAAACAATACAATAATGGAGGTACACAATCCACCTACAATAAGAACAACCGGGGTGGATATCGGGGAAACAACATCAAGGGCAGAGGCAGAGGAAACAACAGTTCCAGATCCTCTGCCAATACCAAACAGTGACGACCTGTCACTGCCCCCCGACCATATAACACCTGTCGGGGGGAGACTACAACAGTTCCTGCCGGTCTGGAAATCCATCACCACAGACAGGTGGGTGAGAGACATTGTACAGTACGGGTATTGTCTGGAATTAACGTCCACTCCACCCAACATCCCGCCAAGACACCGTCCTATGTCCGCAGAGCACTTACACTTATTGCAGCAGGTGGTCGTCAGCATGCTGCAAAAAGGGGCCATAGAGCTTGTGCCTGTAGAAGAACAAGGGTCAGGGGTGTACTCTCTCTACTTTCTAATACCCAAAAAGGACGGGTCTCTCAGACCTATACTGGACCTCAGGCCTCTAAACAGTTACATTCTGTCAGAGCATTTTCATATGCTCACCTTGCAACAGGTTCTGCCGTTACTCAGTCAGGGAGACTTCCTCGCAACGCTGGATCTAAAAGATGCGTATTTCCATATACCCATACACCCATCACACAGACAGTATCTCAGGTTCACTATTCAACATCAGCATTATCAGTTCAAAGTCCTCCCTTTCGGAGTAACGACAGCACCCAGGGTGTCCACAAAGTGCCTGGCAACAGTAGCAGCACACCTCAGGAGACAGCACATACATGTCTACCCTTATCTGGACGACTGGCTTATTCAAGCAAAGTCGGCCCAGCAGTGTGCCAGCCACATGCCCCACACCATTCATCTTCTTCACAGTCTGGGATTCTCACTGAATTATCCGAAGTCACACCTTCAGCCCGCCCACGTGCGACAGTACCTGGGTGCGACAATAGACACTCTGGCAGCAAAAGCACAGCCAAATTCAGTGAGGATAAACAGCATGCAATTGCTGATACAGAAATTCAGACCTCCACGCTCGCTTCCAGCGAAAGTGTTCATGCAGTTGATAGGCATGATGGCCTCCTGCATTTTCATAGTCCCGCACGCGAGACTACATATGCGTCCGCTTCAGGAGTGCTTAGCACGTCAGTGGAATCAGGCTCAAGGACATTAAAGGACCTAGTGTTGGTGAGCGGTCGGGCATTCAACTCTCTGCATTGGTGGAACCCACGAAACCTTTGCAAGGGCCGACCGTTTTAAGAGCCTGTTCCACAAATTGTACTGACGGCGGACGCGTCTCTAAAGGGATGGGGAGCTCATGTACTCCACTACACAGTGCTGGGACTATGGACAGCACAGCAAAAGAAGATGCACATCAACCTTCTGGAACTGATGGCAATCTTCATGGCAATGAAAGCTTTCAAGGTACACTTGTGCAACAAGGTCGTGTTGATCCGGACGGACAACATGACTGCCATGTACTACATACAGAAGCAGGGAGGAACGCACTCTCCACAGTTCTCTCATCTGGCTCAGAGCATGTGGAAGTGGGCCATTCAGAGTAACATCTTCCTCATGGCGGAACACCTCCCGGGCAAAGACAACCAGATGGCGGATCTGCTCAGCAGACACAGCCACCAGATGCACGAGTGGGAGATACATCCATCTGTACTCCAACCGTACTTCCAGCAGTGGGGTCATCCACAGATAGACCTGTTCGCCACAAGGGAAAACGCAAAATGCCAAAGCTTCGCAAGCAGGTTCCCACACCCACAGTCGCAGGGCAATGCGATATGGATGAACTGGTCAGGCAAATTTGCGTACGCTTTTCCCCCAGCACCTTTGATACCGCTGGTGGCACGCAAACTACGGCAACACTCGATGACCCTCATCCTGGTTGCTCCAATGTGGGCACGCCAACCATGGTACACCACGTTTCTAGAACTATCCGTGGTACCGCATCAACGGCTATGCCTCACACCCAGGCTTTTGACGCAGAGCCATGGAGACATTCAGCATCCAGATCCGCAAAAGCTCAACCTGGCGATCTGGCTCCTGAAGTCCTAGAATTTGGCTACCTCAACTTGCCGCCAGAATGTATGAATATCATCAAGGAGGGAAGACGGCCCACAACCAGAGCATGCTATGTGGCTAAATGGAAAACGTTTGTCATATATTGTACCAACAATGACATTAACCCACTGGATGCATCTATTCAGAACATCATCTGTTATTTGTTGCATTTATACAGATGTAACCTAGCGTACAGTTCCATTCGTATACATTTATCCGCCATAGCAGCTTATCTTCAGAACAGGCAGCACCTCTCACTATTCCGAGTGCCTGCCATTAAAGCTTATCTGGAAGGACTTAAAAGAGTGATCCCACCCAGACACCCACCGTCACCAGTCTGGAACCTGAATGTGGTCCTCACCAGATTGATGGGACCACCTATGAACCTCTACACTCTTGTGAGATTCAATTTCTGACTTGGAAAGTTGCTTTCCTAGTGGCCATTACCTCACTGAGGAGAGTTAGTGAACTCCAGGCACTAACCATTCAAGAGCCATTCATCCAGGTCCACGCAAATAGGGTGGTATTACGCACCAACCCTACATTTATGCCTAAAGTGATTTCGCAGTTCCACATGAACCAGACCATAGAACTGCCAGTTTTCTTTCCTAATCCGGAAAATGTCGTGGAGAGATCCCTACACACGTTAGATGTGAAAAGCGCTCTAATGTACTATATAGACAGAACAAAGGATTTCAGAAAAACAAAACAGCTTTTTGTTGCCTTTTCTCCACAACACAAAGGCAAACCCTTTTCCAAGGCAGGGATAGCCCGGTGGATCGTTAAATGTATACAGATTTGCTATGCTAAGGCTAAACGCACACTAACCATTCCACCACAAGCACACTCCACATGTAAGTTAGGAGCGTCCATGGCTTTCCTGGGGAATATCCCTTTAGAAGAGATATGTAAGGCAGCCACTTGGTCCACCACACATACATTTACGAAACACTACTGCGTAGATGTGCATTCTAAACAGCAGGCAGCTGTAGGACAGGCTGTTCTCAAAACTCTTTTTCAGACTGCTGCAGCTGGCACGGCCAGCCGCCGCTAACAGGAGGGACTGCTATGTAATCTATGCATAGATATGAATTCAGCAGTTCACATGCCTCGAACCGAATATGCTACTTACCAGTATGCATCTGTTCTTGGCATGTAGGGCTGCTGACACTCATATCGCCCACCCTCCTCCCCGGCGCCTGTAGCAGCTGTAGCATTCAGAATTACTATCTAGCATGGACATCACTCACTGTATTACACTCCATCTGTGCCACAATGGCGAAAAACAATCTGAGGATGCCCATGCGCACTGTAGTCCAGGGGAGGAGCCACCTATCTCGTGATACTTCGAAGACTCTTCCAGGACAACAATGTGCGTTCATCCGGACCCAACACTAGGCGGCGATCTATGCACAGATATGAATGTCAGCAGCCCTACATGCCAAGAACAGATGCATACTGGTAAGTAGCATATACGATTTGTGACATAACGGTACATACACCTCTTCCATTAACCTGGACGGACCACCATCTTATTCTCATTACCATAGGGATACCCCCTGGTCCTGGACTCAAGCCCCTCCCTCCCCTTTTACGGCGCCCATGGCACAAACTTGACAATGCCTTATTTGAAGCTAGACTGAAAACTACACGTCCGGTATGGTCTAGCAATCTGGAGGAGGCTGATAAAATCTACAGGGAATGGATCACTGATGCACTGGACCACTTCATTCCCAAGAAGCTGTCTAGGCCTTAGCGCGACCAGTCCCATCCCTGGTACTCGGAGGAACTCGTTAAGGAGAAAAAACAATGTAAACTCCTTGAGCGCAAGTGGAGGCGCTCATATGACCCGTAGTAAAAGCTAGCAATAGATCTGCCACCAAGTTGTACCATAAACATAAAAAAGGCCAAGGCCATGTATTACACCAATTTGATCAATTCTAGTACTAATCGATCAAAAACCATCTTCTCCTTAATAAAGGATTTGTCTAAAGCTCCCGAGGCCACTGATGGCACAATAGAATCTATTACACAGTGTGAAAAGCTAGCTTGTTTTTTCATAGGAAAGGTCAAAGGTATATATAATGCCTTAAATTCCAATGCTCGGCCCCTCCTCCTTACACCACCGGTTCATCTGTTCGATCTCACTCCCTTTTAACTCTCCCCTTGCTTTCCCAGGAAGCTTTGGAACTTCTTGCCAGTAAAGTAAAGTCCGGCTCTCCCGATGATCCGGTCAAACCTGAGATGTTTAGACTGCATCATGACTCTATTTTTGCGGGAGGGTCATGAGCTGATTAATCAATCTCTCCAACTAGCTACGGTGCCCTGCTCTTGGAAGCATGCTAAGGTGGTTCCCTTGTTGAAAAAGCCTACCTTGGACCCTCTAAGGCCAGAAAGATATAGACCTATATTGTTATTGCCTTACCTAGCCATGTTTACGGAATCTCACGTGAATGCTATTTTGACTAAATATATGGAAACTAATGATATCTTAGCTGACTCCCAAAATGGCTTTAGAGCCAACCACAGCACGGAGTCAGCCCTCCTGGCAGTCACTGAACAGCTGAGGGTGGCACAAGATCTGGGCAATACCTCCGCCCTTATTCTTCTGGATTTGAGTGCGGCCTTCGACACGGTCTCCCACAGGATTTTGCTTGAACGTCTTTGGGAGATCGGGGGCAGCGCCCTGGATTGGTTCGCGTCATTTCTATCAGACCGTTCCTTCCAGGTGCTTGCCGCTCCGCACTCATCCGGCAGACACCCCCTCAGCTATGGGGTCCCTCAGGGGTCAGCTCTCAGCCCCACGCTGTTCATCATTTGTTAGACCCCTGGCCACACTAGCCAAAGAACGGGAGATAAAATTAACTTCCTATGCTGATGATACTCGGCTTATTTTCACCTTTTCTAACAACGCTGAGCTAGACCACGCTAAATTTGGAGAGGATCTTATGGCCATTGCCAACTGGCTATCCAACAACTGTTTACAACTTAATGCTTCTAAATCAGAGCTGCTCATAGTTGGCCGGAATCCACAGAAGTGGGTGGAACACTGGTGGCCCCCTATATTGGGCTCGTCCCCAACCCCAAAGCTGGAAGTAAAAAATCTTGGAGTTCTGCTGGATAATGATCTTTCTTTAGACTCGCATGCAAAAAAATTGGCAGGCACCTGCTTTGGGCGCCTTCGCTCCCTTAGGCCCATTCTGGGATTTTTTTACCCTCCGACCCGGCAGATAATAGTCCAATCTATGGTCCTTTCACATCTGGACTATTGCAATGTTCTGTTTCTGGGCTCTAATCTGATGGTCATTAAGAGACTTCAAAGGGCTCAGAATGCGGCAGCTCGTACTCTGCTTGCCTTGCCAAAACATTGGTCTGCCTCACAGGCTATTGCCCGGCTGCATTGGCTACCTGTTAAACAGAGAGTCCAATTTAAAACCCTGTGTGTAGCCCACAGTCCACCACGGACGCGGCCCTCAAATTCTGCAGCGACTCTACACCCAGACTATCGAGCTCCGCTCTGCAGATCTCCATCTGGCCTGCACCACAAGGGTTCCCAGGAGCAGAGTGGGTGGACGCTCATTTAAACACAAGGCCCCACTTCTCTGGAATGCTCTCCCATTACAAGTATGTGCTACCACGAACCATCAGCGCTTCCGCAAACTAATTAAAACTTGGTTATTTTCTACCATCTAACCTGTATGGCAGTGGCATGGCAGTGGCAGCCACCATCACACTCTCTCTTTTCATACAATTGATCTGTTATGTGCGTCCGCAGCGCTGGGACACCCCATTGCTGGGGTAGCCATGCGCTATACAAACTAACCTAACCTAACCTTAGTGAGGCACTTACTGATGTCTTGACTATGCACGTGGTCAAGCCTAGCACAAGGGCTCCTGTGAATAGGACAATTGCACACTGCAATCGCCCAGCTCCGGTTGAACCAAAGTTCCTCAGCCAACATACTAAGAGTTTGGTGGTGTAGGCTTCTACTTCACATGGCGCATTCCCTTCAGCCCCTCCAGATAAAGAATCCAAGAGACTAAAAACACTTGGGAAGAAGATGTTTTCTTCCGCCAATCTGGCATTGTGGTCAGTGAATAACACATGCTTATTGGGCTGTTTCTCCCACTCCTTTTGGGAGACATTTGCACAAGTGCTGCCACAGGTCCCCGAGGGCTGGCTGTACTCTCCCAGGCAGTCAAAGAAGGGAGAGATGCAGCAAAATTCACCATTAGGTGTGTCCTTGAATGACTGTCTGGGCAGAGTTGTTTCATCAACAGTGGCTTTACGGGACCATGCCTGGTTGAGAACATCTGGCTTTTCGGGAGATGTTCAGGCTAATTTGATGGACATGCCTTTTGACGGATCTCAACTTTTTGCAGAGAAGGCAGACTCTGCCTTGGAACGCATCAAGGAGACTTGTGCTAATGGTAGATCCTTGGGCCTCTCAATAACACCACATGGCCAGTCTAGCTTCTGCCTCTTTCGTGGCAAAAGAAGGGGTTTCCAGCTGTGGAAATAGTATCTCAGCCCTTGTCCTGCGCAGATTTCCTAAGTTGTGCGAGGACATGGGCGCGGTTCTTTCCGTCCTCAGAATGGAAGCCAGAAGTCTTTGGTCACCCAGCCCTCGGCAGCCGCATCCTCTAAGCACTCCTAGTCTGGCTCTGCAAGACCATGCTACTCCAGTTGGAGGGAGAATCCATCATCATCTCCACTGGAGGTCCATAACTTCAGACAAGTGGATCTTGTAGATCATTCAGGAGGGCTCTTCTTCGCATTTCCTTTCTTTTCCTCCCCCTATTTCGCCACTCATAGGTCCGGGTTTCATAAGTAAGCAGTGGTTTTCTGATGGATACATCTGCCAGTGGATTCCTCACCTTGTGAATTTCCCCCTGCGTCAGCAACATTCGGAAATTCTTTTGTAACTCTTCACGCCAATGTGGACGACGTCACAGAATACACGGCTTCACGTGCGCGGCTCCGCTGACGTCACCGACCCCATAACAGGACTCCGTTGGCGTGATGACATCAGTTCCCTTTTTTCCGAGTCGTCGACGCGAACAGTTTTCGAGGGGTCCTCTGTAGCTATTGAGGAACTCTGTTACCGTTTGTTACTTTCAGTGTTTTCTTGTTTCGTTGTCTCCTGTCGAGATGTCCTCGAAGAAGACCGGATTCAAGCCGTACGGAAAATACGGGAAAATGATGTCAATCACGGACCCGCATGAAGATTGCGTATGGTGCCTGTCCTCGGACCATGATGTCCAAGGGTGTCCATGCTGCAAAAAAATTAACCCCAAGGCCCTTCGTGAAAGAGAGGCCAAGCTTCTGGCTGCCAAGATGAAGGGTAAAAAAGACGGGAAGTGCTCGAAGTCGCGCTCGAGACTGTCGAGGTCCCGCTCGAGGTCGCCTTCAAGGTCGTCTTCGGGGCATGCTTCTAAGTCGAAAAAGAAGCATAAGAAGAGGAAGCACAGATCTCGACACCATTCTGAGAAGGATTCGGATTTGAGGCCGAAGTCTCCAGGTAGAAGACATCGAAAGGATTATGTATCTCCTTCTCCGGTTGTATTGGATCCGGAAGGTGAGGCTTCGCCCATGGAATCGCCGGAGCATTCACCAGCTCCGGAGTCGAATCCCTCTCTGGCGCCGTCTCGAACTCCAACTGGAGAGGAGGATGAGGCTCCCTTGCCTGAGGTTTCGTTGACTCCGGCTCACCATCCTGAGGAACAAGTCGACTTGAATCCGGTGCCTCCTCGGGAGCAGCCTGTGGGTTCATACCCTCAATTTCCGGGCCCGGGACAAGACCCTATACAGTATTTAAACGCTATGTATAGTGTCTTCACGAGAGCCATGTACCCCTCTGGAGCACCAGTTGGTCCCATGGGTCCGATGGCCTTTAATCTTGGAGTTTCCCAGACGTATGCTCCAGCACCGTCCATGCCATTTATGACGGCTCGGACTTCGTCTTGGCATCTCTCGCGCCGCCGAGGTCTTCGACGCCAATTCCTTCGACGCCGGTTCCTGTCGACCTCGATCACAGCGGCCTGGTCCTTCGGCTCCGAGCTCACCTCCGGCTCCATCGGAGTCGATTGCGGATCCGCCGACGCCATTCCCGAAGGAGAGGTCGAGGCGTGAAGCTCAGCGACTTCTAGAGGTACAGAGAAGTGGAGATGGAAGAAGGTGAGCTGCAGGAATCTGAAGATTTCTTTGATGACCTAAGGTAGGCTAGTGGATTGGAACTGTCTCCGGATTGGGAGTTATCCTCTGTCCCTGATGCCCCTTCAAAAGATGTGGCACCATATCATGTAGTCATCAAAAAGGCAGCAGAACTGTTGAATTTAAATCTGCCTACAACAGAGTTCAAATCAAATAGTTTAGCAGAAGTCCTTCACTCTCCATCTTCTGTGGTAGAACCTATGCTTCCTTTTAATTAAGCATTAACAGAGCCAATCTTGGAGGTGTGGTGTAAGCCTCTTACGGCTCCAGCAGTTTCGAAAGCTGTCGCAAGAAGATATAGGGTGGCTCCTGGAGACCCGGACTTTTTATCTTCCCATCCTTTGCCAGAGAGCTTGGTGGTGCAGGCAGCATGCTCCAAAAAACTGCAGGTGCCTTCCCTCGGGTACCTGGCGACAAAGATTCTAAAAAACAAGACCAATCGGCAAAGAAAGTTTTTTCTTCAGCGAGCATGGCTCTCAAATCAACGAACGCCACATGCCTCTTACGGCATTACATCCTTGCTCTGATGGATTCTGTGAAAGTTGGCCCCTAAAATTCCAGAGGACAGCCAGAACTTTAATGAGGTGCTTGTTGATACTCAAGCTGCTGCTCGGTAAGTCATCCAGAGTGGTTTGGACACAGCTGATTCTGTGGCGAGAGTCATGGGGTCTTCTATTGCCACCAGAAGAGCAGCTTGGCTGAAGACTTCCAAATTCTCTGCTGATGTCCAGGCTGCCTTAGTGGATCTGCCTTTTGATGACTCTGGCCTTTTTGGGGAAAAGGCTGATGCTGCGTTGGAGAGATTCAAAGATAGTAGAGCAACAGCCAGGTCTTTGGGTCTACAGTTCAGAGGTACTGTGAGTAAAAGGTATAAATGATTTGGAAGGTCCTCGTACAGGGGCAGACAAAGAGCTCGTCCTCTAGGACGTCAAGCTTTCTCCTTCTCCTCCTCCTCCTCCTCCTCTTCCCACCCCCCTCCAACTTCAGCAAAGCAGCCCTAGATCGGCCATTCGGGATCATGCGGGTCCTGTGGGGTGGTCGGCTTACCTATTTTTTACGAGATTGGGAATCGGTCACATCGGACCTTTATGTTTAAGAATTTATAAAGCGCACGTACACCAAGGTTTCATGGCACTATTCTTAACTGGTCAAATCTGAGGAGAGAATTTAGCCGTGTGTGCGTTTGAAAAGCCATGTTTTACGCATTTTCCTGAAACTGATTAAATCGTGACAGGACCGGATCTCCAGAGGGAAAGAGTTCCACAGTTTAGGTGCCAGGTACGCAAATCTGCACCCACCATGACGTTTCCTTTTGAATTTAGGGAGGGTTAGCAGATGGAGATGTTTGGAACGAAGGTCACGAGTGGGGGTGTATCTGGATAGAAGATTGTTGATGAAGGTGGGGCTTTGGCTATTTAAAGATTTAAAAATAAGGCAGCCTGTCTTAAAAACGGACCGCTGAGGCATTGGGAGCCAGTGCATTTTTTTTATGAGTGGTCTGGCTGATTGCCACCTAGGTTGCTGAAGAATCAATCTTGCCGCCTGGTTCTGCACTAACTGGAGTCGTTTTGTCAGGCAGAATGGTAGCCCCAGGTAGATCGCATTGGCATAGTTCAGGTGGGACAGTACCAATCCTAACACTACCTGATTTAGTGCTGCATGGGTGAGCAAGTGGGAGATCTTGCGTATCTTTCATAATTGACAGAAGCAGGTTGATACCACTGCCCCTACCTGAGTTTTCAGAGAAAGATCTCTGTCTATGGTCACCCCCAGCTTTTTACAGAGTTAGAGGGCTTAGGCGGGGGCCCCAGTTCTGCTGGCCAATAGTGTGGGCCTCAGAAAATCTGGCTTCCCCCGATCAGCTAAACCTCAGTCTTGCCCGGGTTGAGCTTCAAATGATTCGAGTCCATCGAGGACCGAATGTTTAACATAGTTTTTTGAAAATTAGTGATAGAATTGGGGGAGTTGTCTATAGTAAAGGATAGCTGGAAATCATCTGCGTAATTGAAAGTTGTCAATCTCGTGGGTTCTCAATCTTGTGGAGAATGGGTATGCTCTTCCATTTCGGGAATTCCCTCCGAATTACCCTCCTTGCTAAGGGTTTTGCTCAGAGGACCACCTGCTACTTCTGCAAGAGGAAGTCCTGGCGTTACTAAGAAAAGGTGCGATAGAGGTGGTTCCGGAGCAGGAAAGGGGTCAGGGATGCTACTCCTGGTATTTCCTGATCCCCAAGAAGGATGGCAGACTTCGTCCAATCCTGGATCTCAGGATCTTGAACCTCTTTCTGAAGCAGGAGAAGGTCAAGATGCTCACCTTTGCGCAGGTTCTTCAAGCGCTGCTGGAAGAAGACTGGATGGTGTCGATCGACTTGCAGGATGCATATTTCCACATCCCCATTCTGAAGTCGCACAGGAAGTATCTCCTATTCACGGTGGGTTCGCAACATTACCAGTTTGCGGTCCTTCCGTTTGGTCTTACTACTGCGCCTCAAGTCTTCACCAAGGTGATGGCTGTGGTGGCAGCACATCTCAGAAGGTCAGGGATACCAGTATTCCCTTATCTCGACGATTTGCTAATCAAAGCGGAATCTCCAGAGAGAGTGCTCCATCATCTGCAAGTCACAACTCAGTTGTTGTACAGATTGGGCTTTTCGATAAATGTACCCAAATCTCACCTGGTGCCCTCCCAGTGCAACCTGTTCATAGGTGCTGTACTGGATACAACTGTGTTTCGGGCATTCCCTCCTCCTCAAAGGATTCGTGACATACAGGAAATGATTCCTTTATTATACAATGGAGAGGTCGTTCCAGTCTTGAAGGTCCTTCGTCTGCTCGGTCTGATGGCTTCCTGCATTCTGCTGGTCAACCATGCACGCTGGCACATGAGGGCACTCCAATAGTGCCTCCACAGGCAGTGGTATCAGCACAACGGAGATCTCAGGGAGTCTGTGAGGATCTCCAGAGAAACTGCGGCGGATCTGCCTTGGTGGAGCGTTGAAGGCAATCTGTCTCAAGGGAAGCCTTTTCAACTGCCTCCGCCGGTGGCCACAGTGATAACGGATGCATCCACCCTAGGGTGGGGTGCTCATCTGGGGGATCTGGAGGTCAAGGGTCTTTGGTCTCCAGAGGAAAGGTTGCTTCACATCAACCTTCTGGAATTGTGGGAGATACGTTTGGCGCTCAAGGCCTTCCTCCCAACCCTTCGCGGTCTGTCGGTTCAAGTCCTGACGGACAACACGACCGCGATGTGGTACATCAACAAGCAGGAAGTAGTAGGGTTGCAGTGTCTCTGAGGGGAGGCTCTGCGCCTCTGGTCCTAGGTGCAGGACCATCAGATTTGTCTGATGGCAAATCATCTGTCCGGAGTTCTGAACGTGCGAGCAGACAGTCTCAGTCGACAGTTCTCGGCCGATCACGAGTGGAGGCTTCATCCAGAAATTGTTTGTCACGTTTTTTGGACGTGGGGAACTCCTCGGGTGGACCTGTTTGCCACTCAAGAGAATGCTCACTGCCCGTCATTCTGCAGTCCCCAGTATCCGATGCAGGGAGCTTTGGGGGACGCGTTTCAGTTGAGTTGGGACTCAAGACTCCTTTACGCGTTTCCTCCCATACCCTTGATTCCTCGGGTTCTGAGGAAGATACGTCAAGACCGGGCCCAAGTCATAATGATCGCCACTGATTGGCCAAGAAGGGTGTGGTACACAGATCTTCTCCACCTTTCCTCGTGCCCGCCGCTCCGTCTCCCTCTCAGGGCAGATCTCCTTTCTCAGATGGAGGGGCAGGTTCTACACCCCCACCTCCAGACCTTACACCTTCATGCCTGGAGATTGAACGGGGCAACCTGAATTCTTTTTCTCTCCCACATGACGTGGTGGATGTCATTTTATCAGCCAGGCGTGATTCCACCAAGTCTATCTATTGTTATAGATTGTCTAAATTTGTCTCTTGGTGTGGGGAGAAGTTCATTGACCCTTTGAAGACTTGGTTGTCTGACATACTTCAGTTTGCACTTTCTTTGGCTCAGCAAGGGTTTACTGTAGCTACGGTCAAAGGTTATCTTTCGGCCTTGTCGGCATTTCTCTGTCTGCCGGATCAGCCGTCCTTATTTAAATCTCCTATTGTTTTAAGGTTTCTAAAGGGCTTTACAAATAAATTTCCTCCTACTCCCTTTATTGTGCCTCAATGGGACTTGAATCTTATGCTTACTTTCTTGATGGGTTCACCTTTTGAACCTTTGCACAAGTGTCCTTTGAGACTGTTATCTTTTAAAACGGTCTTTCTGATTGCAATTACCTCGGCAAGGAGGGTAAGAGAGCTTCAAGCTCTTAGTTCAAAGCCCCCATTCTTGACCATTCATGCTGAACGAATGGTACTTAGGACCAGGGCTGCTTTTCTGCCTAAGGTGGTAACTCCCTTCCATCTGGGGCAGTCCATTACCCTTCCTACCTTCTATCCTCCCCCTCACCCTCCCAAGGAGGAGGAGAGACTTCACCGCTTGGACCCTAAGAGGGCGGTGAGCTTCTACCTGGACAGAACCAGAGAGTTCAGAGTGGATGACCAGCTCTTCGTGGGTTTTGTTGGAGCCAGAAGAGGCAAGGCGGTGCACAAGCGCACGCTGTCGAGATGGATTGTCTTGTGTATCAAGATATGTTACTCTCTGGCGGGTAAGGAACCTCCTGAAGGTTTAAGAGCTCATTCTACTAGAGCAAGGTCTGCTACATCTGCTTTGTCTAGGGGTGTACCTGTAGAGGACATTTGTAGAGCAGCGACTTGGGCTTCCCTCCACACTTTCGCTAAGCATTACTGCTCAGATTCCGAAGTGAGGAGAGACGGCCACTTTGTGCGTTCTGTCCTCCAGGATTTTCTGATATAGGAGAGTAGAAACCCTTCTCCGGGAGTGGGGACTGCTGTGGGACTCTATTCACAATGTGATGAATCCACGGGCAGATGTATCCATTAGAAGAACAAGTTACTTACCTTCGGTAACGCTTTTTCTGGTGGAAAAAAGTATCTGCCTGTGGATTCCTCACTGGCCCAACCGCCTCCCCGTTCTCCACTCTTCTATACCTGCATTAGTGTCATTGTTTTAATGTAAATATTTTATTGTCGAAGAAAATATGTTATTATAATTGCTTTCCTGCATTGGCTACACACTGTGTGTGTTACCTTGACTATTTGGTACTGTGTGCATTGTGTGTATATCTACTGATGTCGGTCCGTCCGTGTGCCTCGAAGGCACGGAAAAAAGGGCGGAACTGATGTAATCACTCCGACGGAGTCCTGTTATGGGGTCCGTGACGTCAGTGGAACCGCACGCGCAAAGCCGTGCGCTCTGTGACGTCGTCGGCGTGAAGAGCAACAAAAGAATTTCCGAATGTTGCTGACGCAGGGGGATATTCACAAGGTGAGGAATCCACAGCCAGTACTGTATCCACCAGAAAAAGCGTTACAGAAGATAAGTAACTTGTTCGTTATTCCCGCTACTTTCTAATTCCAAAGAAGAACAGAGGGTTAGGGCCAATTTTTAGTTCCTCAGACTGTCAATCTCTTTCCAAGAAGGAGAAGTTCAAGATGCTCCAGTTAGCTCAAGTCTTGTCTACCCTAGACCAAGGAAACATTCCCTTCCTGCCTGCCCACAGGCGTTACTTGCGGTTCAAGGTAGACCACAAGCACTTTCAGTTCACCGTGCTACCTTTTGACTCTACCAGCGCCCCTCAGGTGTTAACCAAGGTGATGGCGGTGCTTGCAGCTCATGTGCACAGGTTAGGGATTTAAGTCTTCCCCTACCTCGACGACTGGCTGTTGAAGGTGTCCTCGCCTCAGCCAGTCGTCCCCTACCTTCAGACTACCTACTGTATTAGCTGAGGTTCTCTATAAATGTGTCAAAGTCAAACCTACTCAAACGCTCCCTTTCATTGGAGCTGTTATGGATACGGTGCAGTTTTGGGCTTATCCTCCCGAGCAGCAAGTCCAGGATATTCAAGTTAATATATCGAGGTTCCAGCCTCTATCCTGGCTTTCGGTGAGACTGACTCTGAGGTTGCTGGGACTCATGGCTTCCTGCATCATGTTGTTAAAACATGCCAGATGGTGTATGCAGGCTCTGCAGTGCGACCTGAAGTTTCAGTGGGTGCAGCATCAGGGAAATCTCTCTGGCATGCTCCAGATATCGGAGAAAAGTCCTGGGATGGGGCGACCATCTGGGAGAGGTGGAGATCAAGGGGCACTGGTCTCCGGCGGAGTCGGGGCTCCACGTCAATTTGTTGGAGCTTTGTGCAATCCAGTGGGCATTGACATCATTTCTTTCCTCTGTCAAGGGGAAGTTAGTGCAGGTGTTCTTGGACAACACCACCGTCATGTGGTACTGCAAAAAAACAAGGCGGGGTTGGGTCTAGGACCCTTTGTCGAGAGGCCCTGCATCTCTGAACATGGCTGGAACAACAGGGCATAACCCTGGTGGTCAACACCTGGAGGGTTCTTTATAAACATCAGGGCGGAAAACTCAGTCGTCGATGCCTAGCGGATCACGAATGGCATCTCCAGTCGGAAGTGGTGCATGGTCTCTTTTAACAGTGGGGAGAACCTTGGTTCGATCTGTTCACCTCTGAAGAGAATGCTCAATGTCAGCAGGTGTGCACGTTGGAGTTTCCAAGGCTCAGTGATGCTTTTCATCACAAATGGAATTCAGGCCTGCTGTACGCCTTTCCGCCCACTTCTGCCCAGTGCTGAAGAAGATCAAGAACGACCAAGCCCAAGTCATTCTTGTGGCTCCAGACTGGGCAAGGAGAGTCTGGTATCCAGAGCTCTGAAGATGAGCATCGCTCCCTCCAATCAGGCTGCCCCTTCGGGAGGATTTTCTGTCGCAGTCAACTCTCCGCCTTCATGCATTGAGATTGAGCAGCGACAGTTGATAGTCTTTGACCTTCGCGTGAAGTATATGAGGTTATTTTGGCAGCCAGCTGGCCCTCCACTAATACAGTATATGCCTGCCGCTAGAAAAAGTTTATAAAATATTGTACAGAAAAGTCTATTTACCCTTGTAGGAGGCTGGCTTAGTATATGGTGCAAACTTAAGTGAAGCACCCTGCACTAATCCAGAAAAACCAAATGGTGATTTTAGTGTTCTTAGGCATCCCTAGGAAGCTCTCTAAGTGGTAGCTGTGGAGAGCAGCCTTCAGACTTAGTCCAGAAGGAGTGCAATGCAGCTTGTTTTACCAGTACTTATAATATAGTGTAGGTTAAGTGAAAAAGAACCGCACAGTGTAGTTATAAAAATATGTATTTATTTTATACACTCAATAACACATTGGTATGTCTCCTACCCGGACATATAATCACAATGCACCCAATACTTCAGTAGTAGAACAGGCAAGGGCACAAAAACACAGTGGTCTCTAGGGAGAAACCAAACCATGTACTAATAGAGTGGAATGCGAGCCGCAACCAAAGTCGGGACGGGGCCCAGGAGACTTAGAAGAGCTGGGGACCCAAGGAACCATCCATGGTAAGTGCCCAGGAACGCCACAGAGGATGTGTGCAGAGTGGAAACATGACCGCATACTCAATATAAGTCAATGGGGAAGTCATGGTTACAGTTTTCAAGAAGGACCCCCCAGTGGTCCCTTAAAAAACCCTGTGGAAGATGGAAGGTTGGAGATCATCCCAGAAACCAGGATACCTACACCAGAGAAGCCGGGCACATAGGTATCTGAAAGAAAAAGTTATAGGTTCCTTAACTTAAATACCACCAGGCGTCAGACTGGACCCGGAAAGTTTTTCGTCAGCAGTACCCCTGTTAGTCGGATGGTGGCATCGGTCATCTGTGCGTTCGGCGTCGTGGTCACCTTGATGACGTCTCAGTAGCTACTTAGACAACGACCTCGCGTACTGACGTCCGTTATTTCGTATTCCGCGCCAGCAAGCGCAGATCCTCAGAGAGCAGTACCTCCAGTCGTTTTATGACTGATTCTATCTACTCCTGGTGCACGAGGGATGCCCGGATTCAAGGCCTGCGGTTCCTGTAACCGACTGATGTCGGTGACGGACCCGCACCACATGTGCCTCTATTGCCTGGAGCGTGACCACGACCCCAAGTTGTGCTCAGACTGCGGGACCATGGCGCCAAAGTCTTTGCGAGAGCAGTCCCGAAAGCTACTCTAGGCCCGGCAGTCGGCTCCGCGTCATTCAAGGCTCTGGTCACGGAGGAGGTCGAGAGACCAGTCGTCGAGCCACCACCATTCTTCATCTAAGTCTTTGCACTCGGGGTCTGTTAAGTCGAAGCACAAAAAGAAGTCTCCCTGTCTGTCAGCCGCGTGACTAGGGATGTGGGCGGTGCAGCTCCGCGTGTGGAGACCGCTAGCTCGACTTCAGGGTTCCCTCCCTTTCCGAAACCCAATGCGACCCTTGCCCAGCTTTGGAATTTCTACGAAGCAATGCATGCCATCTTTGGGCAGCGAGACTCCTTCAGTGCCGTAGGGTCCCCTTGGATCCAGGCCTGGATCCAGATTGGCTCTGGTAGACCTTGTTACACCTCCACCGGCACCGTTTCCACCGGCACCACGTCCTCAACCGGCATCTGCTGTGTCCCCAGCTGACGTCGGCCCCGGCCTCCACCCTGAGGTAGACCCGAAGTCGGACCGGTGTCGACCAGAGCTGATACTGACAGGTACTTTTGTGCCCCTGTTCTACCCTGGCTCTTTGAGACCAGATTAGCAGCCAGAGGAGGGTGAGGAGGACTGGTAGGGGTCTGGGGACCCTTTGACCAACCAGTTGACCTATGAGCCGGACTGAGGAGAGGAACTGGAGGATGCCAGTGGTCTGGATACCTCACCAGACCTTGGCATGTTGTCTCCTCCTACTGTGGCTACGGAGGAGGGAGCATCATACGCAGTGGTGTTGCATAGGGCGGCCGTGGCTCTCCACCTTGAGCTACCTACGGTGGCAGTCAGGACTAACCTCCTGACAGAGGTCCTTCAACCAGCAGCGAGCTCTTCGGAGTCCCTACTGACGTTTTATGAAGTCTTCAGGGACATCCTTTTGGGCACCTGGTCCAGTCCCAACACAGGGGCTCGTGTGAACAGGATGATTACCCGGCCTCAGCCGACACCACTTTCCTCTCCAAACACCCCACCCCTGAGAGTTTGGTGGTCCAAGCCGCTACTCCCAAAGGTGCATTCCCTAACGCACCACCTGATAGGAAATCCAAAAAGCTGGACCACCTTGAAAAGAAAATGTTTTCTTCCGCCAGCTTGGGACTGCGGTCGGTAAACACTGCATGTCTGTTTGGCCGTTATACCCACTCTGTGTGGGATACGGTAGCGCAGGTGCTACCCCAGCATCCGGAGGAGGCCCGGACCGTGCTCTCCCGTGCAGTTGACGAGGGCAGAGACGCAGTTAAGTTTACCATCAGCTGTGTGCTGGATACGCCTGGTTGCGATTGACTGTTTTTTCCGGGGATGTCCAACCCACCCTTATGGACATGCCCTTTGATGGCCATCTCCTTTTCGGCAACAAGGCAGACAACGCGCCAGAGCGCTTTAAGGACTCTCAGGCCACAGCCAAGTCCTTGGGCCTCTCCACTACTTACCCTGCGCAGTTTGCCTTTTGCCCCTTTCGTGGCTAAAGAAAGGGGTGCCCCGCCTCGCCCCACCCAGAGCAACAGGCCGGCGCAAGCTGTTCAGCCTCTGCACGTCCAAGGACGTGGGAACCAGTGCCGCGGGTCTAGGGATCAGTGGGTGGGCCAGTCCACCACAGCAGCCTCCAAGCCCTCTTAGTCTGACCTTTCAGGGCCACTAAACGCCAATCGGCGGCAGGATTCACCATCACCTCCCCCACTGGCACACCATCACGTTGGATAGGTGGGTTTTCCAAATAGTCCGACGAGACTACTCCTCTATCCATGCCACCTCAGTACCATTGCATGTCGGCGGATCATCTGGACCTTCTCCAACAGGAAGTTTTTTGGCACCCTTGGTCAAGGGAGCCATTGAGTGCCTTCTTGCCCCAGAAGAAGGTCGTGGTTGCTATTCCCTGTACTTCTCGTTGCCCAAGAAGGACAAAGAGCTGCATCCTATCCTGGATCTCAGGAAGGTCAACCGCTTCCTCCGGAAGGAGAAGTTCAAAATGTTGATGCTCGCTGAGGTCTTGTCTGCCCTCGACCCTAGAGACTGGATGGTAGCGTTGGACTTGCAGGACGCTTACTTTCACATCCCCGTCCTGCCGGCCTTATCTGCTGTTCACAGTAGGCCACGAGCACTTTGTTTACCGTGCTCCCCTTTGGCCTTACCAGCACCCCTCCGGTGTTCACGAAAATTATGGAGGTGGTCGCAGCTCATCTGCGCAGATCAGGGGTTCCTGTCTTCCTCTATCTTGACGACTGGCTGTTGAAGGCGGGCTCGCCCGAGGGCTGTTGTCTCCCACTTCCAGACTAGGGCCGACCTCCTGCATTCGCTGGGGTTCTCCAGCAACGTGCCGAAGTCAAACCTGACCCCCTCTCAGAAGCTCCTCTTCATCGGAGCGGTTCTGAACACCACGCAATTTAGGATTTATCCTCCCGAACAGCGTGTCTGGGATATTCAGGCTTTGATTTTGATCCGTCATCCTCTATTCCTGGTTTTGTCAGGATGATCCTCAGGCTGCTGGGTCTGATGGCCTCCTGCATCCTGCTGGTGGACGATGCCAGATGGTATATGCAGGCTCTGCAGTGGGACCTGAAGTTCCAGTGGGCACAACATTGGGGGAATCTGTCAGATTGAGTCCAGAACTCGGAGGGTACTGCACACCAATTACAGTGGTGGCTTACGAACCAGGATTGGGTCGTCGGCAGATCCCTCTCCCTTCCTCAACCAGAGTTCACAGTGGTGCCCGATGCATCACTTCTTTGATGGGGCTGCCACATGGGGGAGGCGGAGATCAGAGGCCTCTGGACTGCGGCGGAGTCCGGGCTCCACATCAACCTTCTGGAGCTTCAGGCGATTCGTCTTGCACTCAAGGCATTCCTTCCCTCTGTCCAGGGAAGAGTAGTGCTGGTGTTCACGGACAATACCACTGCCATGTGGTACTGCAACCAACAAGGCTGTGTGGGGTTGTGGGCCCTATGTCAGGAGGTCCTCCACCTCTGGACATGGCTGGAACAGCAGGGCATATCCCTGGTGGTTCAACACCCAGCAGGTTCTCTGAACGCCAGGGCGGACAAAATCAGCTACAGGTGCATGATGGATCACAAATGGCGTCTTTACTCAAAGGTGGTTGTTGGAAAGTGGGTTATTGGTAGGGGCAAATGTAGGTCTGCCACTGGCAATAAGGCCACTAACACATGATAGGACTCAGCATTGGTCTTAGAAAAGTATTTCTTTGCTCAACCCTTTGTAACGTGGGTGCGAGCAGTCAGGCCTAACTTCAAAGACAGGTATGTAAAGCATTTAAAAACACCATTTCAGTAAATAATTAAGACACAGCACAAAATAAAAATCCAACACCCAATTTATAAAAATAGGTAATATCCGTATCTTTTAAATGACACTAAAACGAAAATAATCCACTGTAGGGAACCAGAGATATGCATTTTTAAAGATTAGTCACTTTCTAGTGCTTAGAAACCAACAGCGCCCCTTTAAGTCATTTCCTTTTCTCTTTCAGGGACACGCCTTTATAAATTGTTCTGAAGAATTCTCACCACTGTAGTGGGCCCCCTTCTTCAGCAAGCGGGGTCCAGTTAGTACACTTTCCTGGCGTTCTGCTTTCTGATAGATACATCTGCCGTGTGGATTCCTCACCTTGTGAATATCCCCCTTGCGTCAGCAACGTTCGGAAATTTTCTTCGTAGCACGCCGTCGTGGGCGACGTCACAGGAGCACGGCATCGCGCGCGACTCCGTCTGACGTCACCGACCCCATATTAGGCCCACGCCGGCGTGATGACGTCAGTTTCCTTTTTTCCGCGTCTCCGACGCTAACGGTTTTCGGGATCTTCAGCGATACCTAGTATCTTTCTGACTAATATTTGTCACTGTTTCTCTCTTGCGACTTTGTTCTTCTCCGGAGATGTCGTCGAGGAAAACAGGCTTTAAGCCATGTAGGTCTTGTGCCCGCATGATGTCTATCACTGACCCACATAAGGATTGTTTGTGGTGTCTTGGATCGGGCCACGACGTCAAGAACTGTGAGTCCTGTTTTAAGATGAATCCGAAGGCGCTTCGGGAGCGTGAAGCAAAGTTGCTCTTGGCGAAGGTGAAAAAGGACTCTGGGCGACTTTCGAGATCTACGTCACGGAGATCGAAGTCGAAGCAAGGGTCTCGGTCGAGGTCGAGATCGGCGTCGAGGTCCAGAGCGGGTTCGAGGTCTGGAGACGACTCGAGGTCAAAGGCGAAGTCGAAGCCCAGAGAAAGGTCTAGGTCTAGATCTAAGTCGGCTTCCGGGCATGCTTCGAGCTCTTCGAGGAGAAAGCATAAGAGGAGGAAGCACAGTTCGAGGCATCATTCGGGGAAGGATTCCTCTGACTCGAAGAGAAAGTCTCACAAACACCGTAAGGACTTTGTCTCTCCTTCACCTGCTTTGTCAAGAGTGGGTTCTCCAGCGCCGGAGCCGGACCCGGAGCCGGTTTCCTCGGAGCATGAAGTAGAGGAGGTGACTCAAGAACCGGCTTCGGCGGAGACTCCTGTGAATCCAGAAGGTCAGGGTGAGGATGTGTCGGGTCGGCCTCCATTGCAACATCCGGTAGGTCCGTACCCTTCCTTTCCTGGTCCTGGGCAGGATCCCTCGCATTTTCTCAATGCGATGTTTGGAGTTTATTCTAGGGCGATGTACCCCGCTGGAGCGCCTGGTGGCCCCATGGGTCCGTTATCGTACAACCTGGGTATTCCTCAGTCGTATGCCCCTGCTCCATTTATGCCTTTCATGCCGGCGCCTCTTTCACCTTGGCTCGGTACGGCTCCACCGAGGTCCTCGTCTCCGCATGCGGCTTCGCCGACTCCGGATCGACCTCGCAGTCGAGATCGAGGTACCACACCTGTTCTTGACTCTCGTCCTCCTGCTTCGGTTCCTCGAGCGACGTCGGAACCGGCTCCGTCGGAGTCGTTACCGGATCCGTCGACTTCGATTCGAATGGAGTGGTCGAGGCGAAGAGCTCAGTGTCTTCTCGAGCAAAAGGATGATGAGAGTTCAGATGTGGAAGAAGGCGAGCTTCCTGATCATGGTGATGACTTCGAAGAGCTTCGGGATGCTAGTGGTCTGGAACTCTCTCCCGAGTGGGGTCTGCCTTCGACTTCTGATGCACCATCAAGGGACGTGGCTCCTTATCACGTGGTTATTAGGAAGGCTGCTGACCTTCTTAACTTAAAGCTGCCCACAGTGGAGTACAAGCCCAACATTCTCACGGAAGTCCTGCATTCTCCATCTTCAATCGTGGAGCCAACTTTGCCTTTTACTGATGCCTTGTCAGATCCAATTAAGGAAATTTGGAAGAGGCCGTTGTCTGCTCCTGCAGTTTCAAGGGTTATTGCAAGGCGCTATAGGGTGGCTCCTGATGACCCTGCATTTCTTTCTACACATCCGTCTCCGGAAAGTCTTGTGGTTCAGGCGGCTTGTTCTAATAGGGCGGCAGGCTCCTTCCCTCAAGTGCCTGCTGACAAAGAGTCTAAGAAATTGGATCAGGCTGCGAAGAAGACTTTCTCTTCTGGAAGCATGGCTCTGAAGTCGTCAAATGCTACTTGCCTTTTAGGTAGATATGTGCACGCGCTGATGGACTCAGTGAAGCAATTGTCACCAAAACTTCCTGAAGAGGATAGGAAAAACTTTAATGAGGTCATCTCTGACACTCAGGCTGCGGCCCGCATGGTCATCCAAAGCGGCATGGACACTGTGGATTCAGTTGCCAGAATTATGGGCTCATCCATTGCAACTAGGAGAGCCGCATGGTTAAAGTCATCTGATTTCTCAGCGGATGTACAATCTACTTTGCTGGACTTACCCTTTGAAGGATCTGGCCTTTTTGGTAAGAAGGCTGATGTGGCCTTGGAAAGGTTTAAAGACAGCCGTGCCACTGCGAGATCGTTGGGTCTGCAGATGAGAGGGTCTGCAGCTAGAAAATTCAAGGGTTTTGGCAGATCTTCTTTTCGTCCCTTCAAGCAGGGCCAACAACAGCAGCAGCAGCAGAACCCTCTATATAAGTCCTATAGAGGTAGACAGAGGGGTCGTGGACGTGGACGTCAAGTCTCCTCTTCCTCCACTTCCTCCAATAATGCCCAACCCCCACCCGCATCAGCAAAGCAGCCCTAGATCCACCATTCTGGATCATGTAGGGCCAGTAGGGGGTCGGCTTACTCACTTTCTACGAGATTGGGAATCGGTTACATCAGATCTTTGGGTTCTCAATCTCGTAGAGAATGGGTATGCACTTCCTTTTCAGGAGTTCCCTCCCAATTACCCTCCTTGCCAAGGTTATTGCTCGGAGGACCACCTGCTTCTCCTGCAGGAGGAAGTCCTGGCTCTGTTTCGAAAGGGAGCGATAGAGGTGGTTCCAGAGCAGAAGAGGGGTCAAGGGTGCTACTCCCGGTATTTCTTGATTCCCAAGAAGGATGGCAGACTTCGGCCTATCCTGGATCTCAGGATTTTGAACCTCTATCTCAAACAGGAGAAGTTCAAAATGCTCACCCTTGCTCAGGTTCTTCTGGCGCTGATGGAAGAAGACTGGATGGTGTCGATCGACTTGCAGGATGCGTATTTTCACATCCCAATCCTGAAGTCGCACAGGAAGTATCTCCGTTTTACGGTGGGATCGCAGCACTATCAGTTTGCGGTCCTCCCTTTTGGACTTACTACTGCGCCTCGAGTTTTCACCAAGGTGATGGCGGTGGTGGCGGCGCATCTCAGGAGGTCAGGGATTCCTGTATTCCCTTATCTAGACGACTGGCTGATCAAAGCAGAGTCGCCGGAGAAGGTGCTCCATCATCTGCAAGAGACAACTCAGTTGTTACACAGGTTGGGTTTTTCGATAAACGTACCCAAATCTCACCTGGTGCCCTCCCAGCGCAACCTGTTCATAGGTGCGGTACTGGACACTTCTGTATGTCGTGCATTCCCTCCACCTCAAAGGATTCGCGACATACAGGAAATGATTCCTTTATTCTTCAATGGAGCGGTTGTTCCAGTCCTGAAGGTCCTTCGTCTGCTCGGTCTGATGGCTTCTTGCATTCTGTTGGTCAGTCATGCACGCTGGCACATGAGGGCGCTCCAGTGGTGCCTCCGCAGGCAGTGGTATCAGCACAACGGGGATCTCAGGGAGTCTGTGAGGATCTCCAGAGAAACTGCAGCGGACCTGTCCTGGTGGGGCGTGGAAGGCAATCTGTCACAGGGAAAGCCTTTTCAGCTACCTCCATCAGTGGCCACAGTGATATCGGATGCATCCACTCTCGGGTGGGGTGCTCATCTGGGAGACCTGGAGGTCAAGGGTCTTTGGTCTCCGGAAGAAAGGTTGTTTCACATCAACCTTCTGGAATTGAGGGCGATACGTTTGGCGCTCAAGGCCTTCCTCCCTTCCCTTCGCGGTCGTTCGGTCCAGGTCCTAACGGACAACACGACTGCGATGTGGTACATCAACAAGCAGGGAGGAGTAGGGTCGCAGTGTCTCTGCAGAGAGGCTCTGCGTCTCTGGTCCTGGGTTCAGGACCATCAGATTTGTCTGGTGGCAAATCATCTGGCCGGGGTTCTGAACGTGCGTGCGGACAGTCTCAGTCGGCAGTTTTCTGCCGACCACGAGTGGAGGCTTCACCCGGAGGTTGTTCGCAACATCTTTCAGATGTGGGGGACTCCTCAGGTGGATCTGTTCGCCACTCGCGAGAATGCTCACTGCCCTTCATTCTGCAGTCTCCAGTATCCGATGCAAGGAGCATTGGGGGACGCGTTTCAGTTGAGTTGGGGAGATCGACTCCTTTACGCGTTTCCCCCCATACCTTTGATTCCTCGGGTTCTGAGGAAGATTCGTCAAGACCGGGCCCAAGTCATATTGGTCGCCCCGGATTGGCCGAGAAGGGTGTGGTATTCGGACCTACTCCACCTATCCTCTCACCCGCCGCTCCGTCTCCCTCACAGGGCAGACCTCCTCTCTCAGTTGGAGGGGCAGGTTCTACACCCCCACCTCCAGACATTACACCTTCATGCCTGGAGATTGAACGGGGCAACTTGAGTTATTTTTCTCTCCCTCACGAGGTGGTGGATGTCATTCTCTCTGCCAGGCGTGACACCACTAAGTCCATTTACTCCTATAGGTGGACAAAATTTGTTTCTTGGTGCAGGGAGAGGGATATTGACCCTTTGAGGGCTCATTTGTCTAATATTTTACAGTTTGCCCTTTATCTGGCGCAGCAAGGTTTGGCTGTGTCCACGGTCAAGGGTTATCTTTCGGCCTTATCGGCGTTTCTATGTTTGCCGGATCAGCCTTCTCTCTTTAAGTCTCCGGTGGTTGTGAGATTTTTGAGGGGTCTTGTGAATATGTTTCCTCCTACCCCTTTTATTATTCCTCATTGGGATTTGAATCTTGTGCTGACCTTTTTAATGGGTTCTCCCTTTGAACCCTTGCACAAGTGTCCATTGAGGCTTCTCTCTTTTAAAACTATTTTCCTCGTTGCAATCACCTCGGCAAGGAGGGTAAGTGAGCTTCAAGCTCTAAGTTCCAAACCCCCGTTCCTGACCATTCATGCAGAAAGGATGGTTCTTAGGACCAGGGCTGCTTTTCTGCCTAAGGTGGTGACTCCTTTCCATCTTGGGCAGTCCATTACCCTTCCTACCTTCTATCCTCCCCCTCACCCGTCTAAGGAGGAAGAGAGACTGCATCGCCTGGACCCTAAGCGGGCGGTGTCCTTCTATCTGGACAGAACTAAGGACTTCCGGATGGACGACCAGCTGTTAGTTGGCTTTGCTGGCTGCAAGAAGGGCAGAGCGGTGCACAAGCGCACTCTTTCCAGATGGATAATCCTGTGCATCAAGATCTGCTACTCCCTTGCGGGTAAGGACCCTCCTGAGGGTATTAGAGCTCATTCAACTAGAGCAAAGTCTGCAACATCTGCTTTGTCTAGGGGTGTGCCTGTTGAGGATATTTGCAGGGCCGCGACTTGGGCCTCCCTCCACACTTTCGCGAAGCATTACTGCTTAGATACCGAGGTGAGGAGGGATGGCCACTTCGCGCGTTCTGTCCTCCAAGACTTCCTGGTGTAGCAGAGTAGACACCCTCCTCCGGGAGTGGGGACTGCTGTGGGAATCTATTCACAAGGTGAGGAATCCACACGGCAGATGTATCTATCAGAAGAACAAGTTACTTACCTTCGGTAACGCTTTTTCTGGTAGATACTATATCTGCCTGTGGATTCCTCACTGACCCACCCGCCTCCCCGTTGTCTACTCTGCTATACCTGGTCTTTCTGTATATATGATTATAATACTGTTGTATTGATTTGGTTCTATTTGTACTGTGTACATTGTATATTTGCATATTTGCTATCGTTGGTCCGTCCGTGTGCCTCGAAGGCACGGAAAAAAGGGCGGAACTGACGTCATTCGCCGGCGTGGGCCTAATATGGGGTCGGTGACGTCAGACGGAGTCGCGCGCGATGCCGTGCTCCTGTGACGTCGCCCACGACGGCGTGCTACGAAGAAAATTTCCGAACGTTGCTGACGCAAGGGGGATATTCACAAGGTGAGGAATCCACAGGCAGATATAGTATCTACCAGAAAAAGCGTTACCGAAGGTAAGTAACTTGTTCTGCGGGTCCCAAAGTATCCAACACACAATCCAAGGTTCTGGAATCTCCAAGAGGGTCCTTGAAAGTGTGAAACTTCAATTCTGCAATCCACTTGAACATAACTCTTACAAATCCACTGGTACTCCAGCCTTTGAATTTTTTGTGGGGCTGTCCAGGTGAGCTCTGTTAACCTGTAGCTTGCAAGGAGTCCACTCTTGTGTCTTTGGCAGCAAGGTAATCCACAGGCCTGTAGTTTCAGAGGGTGCAGTCTCCAGAGGTCAGGCCTTGGAGTTCCTTGCACACAGCAAAATCTTCAGCAGGGCACGTCTTGCTTCATTCAGTTTCATGCAGCAGATCTGGAGGGCTCTGCCCCTCTCAGATACTTATTCAAAATACTCTGGGTCAAGCACCAGGTCACTGCTGACCAATGAGAGCAGGGAAACTCCTCATAGTTATGACCACATCCTGTGGAGTGTGGCATTAGTTTGTCCCAGAGTGCATCATTCTTCCAAATCCATAATGGCTGATTTTCCAGTAAGGAGGTAAGAGCTGGGTTCGAGGCATGTGGGCTGCTGAATTCATATCTGTGCATAGATCGCCGCCTAGTGTTGGGTCCGGATGATTGCACATTGTTGTCCTGGAAGAGTCTTCGAAGTATCACGAGATAGGTGGCTCCTCCCCTGGACTACAGTGCGCATGGGCATCGCCTCCATCCCCAGATTGTTTTTTTCCGCCATTGGGTTCGGATGTGTGTCGGTTCCCTCTGTCGGAACCGATAGTTGTTAACTCTCTTAACTCGAGACCAAAAGGTCTTTAGGCTTGGCGCCGGTATCGTTTTCGTTCGGGTTTACTGTTTCTTCAGCTCCGAACTCTCGCTGCCCTTCCGCGTGCTGTCGGCGCGGACGGGCCTACACAACGCTCCAGACATGGAACGTACTCCGTTTAAACGGTGCCCGGTGTGCAACGCGAAATACTCGCACCTCGACGTGCACCCAGTGTGCAACACTTGTCTGTCGCCGGACCACGACGAGGCCAGGTGTATGGCCTGCTCGAAGTTCCGGTGCAAGAAGACCCTCAAGATTCGTCGGGCTGCGAGGCTCCAGGCCAAACTGTCTGCGCCCCCGCCGGACAACATCTTCGAAGAAGACGTTGGAAGCGACAATGTCCAACAGGTTTCGGACTCTAGCCCTGCGTCCGAGGGGGAGGCCTACGACGCAGGAGACGAGGAGTTTGACGAAGCCGACGACGAGGTAGGGGACGACGATACGGCCATTGCCACCGTGGGGGATAGCTCAGAGGAGGAGCATCCCCGGACTGACTCAGGGGTCGACCCCCTTCCTGCGGCCCAGGTCGAGGGATCGCCTTTGGGCCTTACCCAAGACCATGTTATTAGTCCAGCAGCCGCGCCTACGGGCCCGGCCACGGACATTTTGGAGATGCCACTCACATTTCCAAAAACGAAAGTGAAGCCTTCAGGTTCAACACCTCCGGCTTCAAAACCGAAAGTGAAAGCGGTACAGAAGGCTCTGGAGGCGTCAAAATCTAAGAAATTCAAAATGGCCGACATGGACAGTCCCGCCAAGATGGCCGACCCAAAGGCCTCAGGGTCGGTGCCGAAGGCGAAGTCGTCCGACGCGGCTGCGTCGGCGCCGAAGATGGTCGCGGTCGAAGACCCGAAGAAGGCTTCGAAGAAGCGTCAAGGCGATCCCAAAGCTCTGGCTTCCCCGGCTCCGGCCGTCGGAGCCAAGGACGGTACCGCATCGACTCCGAAGACGGTGCCTCTCGTCGACACCACTCCCAAGTCAGGGAAATCACGCGAGGCGGTCACTCCCTCTCCAGCCCTTTCGAAGAAAGTCGAGGAGTCCCTGCAACGGATTCGAAAGGTCGCGGAGCTTCCCAACCCTGAAGCTGGGGTGTCGAAGCCCACGCTGAAGCCGTCCAAGGCACAAGCGCCTATCCGCTTCACCCTGCCGCCGAAGTCGACGCCGAAGGCCTTCGCTTCGAAGCAGGTGGCTGGGGTGCCATCGAAGGAGGTATCGACGCCCAAAGCGTCTCCGGTGGTGTCTAAACCTCGGCTCCAGCCTCTCGCGGAGGAAGAACGTCGTGAAGTCATCATCGACGCCAATACCGGGAAACTGTCCCTCCTCAAGAGGAAAATCACCACGGAGCCGGTGCTGGAACACTTTCGCATTCCTCTCAAAAACAAGAAGGACTCTGCGGGTACTTCAGTACCTTTGGCGCCGGCGTCTCCAAGTGACCTGCCGCGTTCCCCAACTCGCTCCACCGCGGGGGATGACGACGAGGATGAGGTCGAGTACAACTATCCGGCGTACTCGGATCCGGAGGAGGAACATGAACCTTGGTCTGCCGGAGGCGACCCTGAGGACCCGCAGTCGGGTCAGGAACCGCATCTCTTTGCGGCGAGAACTTCGCCAACGGAGGACTCTGCTGCCTTCAACGCGCTGATCGAGAGAGCTGCGGCTAACCACGATGTCGAGCTGCACTCCGATCCTGTGGATGTGGACTTTTTATTTGACACTTTCTCTGTGGCCGAAAAGTCAATCAAAACTTTGCCAATGCTCAAGGGAGTGCTCAAGCACGCGCAGGAGGTCTTCAAGGAGCCCACTCGGGCACGTGTCATCAATCCACGCATTGATAAAAAATATAAGGCAGCGCCCTCGGATCCAACATATATCAAGGGACACTTGCCACTGGACTCTTTGGTTGTTTCCAACGCTCGCAAGAGGGCGAACTCACAGACAACTGGTGACGCTCCTCCCCCAGACAAAGAGTCAAAAATATTTGAGGCCTCAGGGAAACGGATTGCTGCACAGGCAGCTAACATTTGGCGCATCTCGAACACGCAGGCCCTACTTGCACGCTACGATAGGGCTCATTATGACACCCTAGAAGCACTGCTGCAGCACTTGCCTGACCAGTACAAGGAGGCAGGGGAGATGTTAATTCAAGAGGGAAAGCTCATCACAAACGCTTCCATAAAATGTGCGCTAGATGTGGCTGATACAGCATCCAGGGCGATCAACACTAGTGTGTTGCTCAGAAGACATGCATGGCTTAGGATTTCAGGGTTTAAACCTAATATACAAACAACCATCCTAAACCAGACGGTTAATCCTGACCATTTGTTTGGCCCTGAGGTTGATGCGACGCTTGAGAAAATGAAAAAAGATACAGACACTGCTAAGTCTATGGGGGCCCTTCAGTCTCAGCAGTTTCGGGGTGGCTCCTTTCGCCGCTCCAATACCAGAGGCACCTCAAGGGGTCAAGCATCGCAATCCAACCAGTACTACAAAGGCAATACCCAAACCTCATACACCAACAAGGGTAGAGGTGGCTACAGAGGCAACAACATCAAAGGCAGGGGACGTGGAAACAACAGCTCCAGGTCCACCGCCGCCAACAAGCAGTGACGCCTTGTCACTGCCCCCCGACCACACAACACCGGTCGGGGGGAGACTCCAGCAGTTCCTGCCCGTGTGGAAATCCATCACCACGGACAGGTGGGTCAAGTCTCTTATCCAGTACGGTTACTGTCTGGAACTTACTTCCACTCCACCGAACATACCTCCAAGAAGCCGTCCTATGTCCGGCGAGCACTTGCTCTTGTTGCAGCAGGAAGTTCAGGTCATGCTGCAAAAAGGGGCAATAGAGCTCGTCCCACTGCAGGAAAGGGGTACAGGAGTTTACTCCCTGTACTTTCTAATCCCCAAAAAGGACGGTTCCCTGCGGCCCATCCTGGACCTCAGGCCCCTCAACTGGTACATTCTCTCGGAGCATTTCCATATGCTCACGTTGCAGCAGGTACTCCCTCTGCTTCAACAGGGGGACTTCCTGGCTACGCTGATCTAAAAGATGCATACTTTCATATTCCCCTGCATCCTTCCCACAGGAAGTATCTCAGGTTCACGATCCAAGACCAGCACTACCAGTTCAGGGTTCTGCCGTTCGGGGTCACCACAGCGCCAAGGGTCTTTACGAAGTGCCTAGCGACTGTGGCGGCGCATCTACGACGCCAGAACGTCTACCCTTACCTGGACGACTGGCTCATTCAAGCAAAAACAGAACAACAGTGCGCCGACCACGTGTCCCGCACCATTCATCTCCTGCACGATCTGGGATTCTCTCTGAACTACCCAAAATCCCATCTACAGCCCGCCATGTACGACAGTATCTGGGCGCGACAATAAACACTCTGGCAGCCACTGCGCAGCCAAATTCAGTGAGAATCACCAGTATCCAAACGCTGATCCAACGATTCAGACCTCAACACTCGCTTCCAGCGAAGGTGTTCATGCAGTTGATGGGCATGATGGCCTCCTGCATCTCCATTGTCCCGCACGCGAGACTACATATGCGTCCGCTTCAGGAGTGCCTGGCACGTCAGTGGACTCAGGCTCATGGGCAACTGACAGACCTAGTGTTGGTGAGCGGTCGGGCATACAACTCTCTGCATTGGTGGAATCCACAAAACCTTTGCAAGGGCCGACCATTCCAAGAGCCTGTGCCACAGATTATCCTGACGACAGACGCTTCTCTCCAGGGATGGGGAGCGCATGTACTCCACTACACGGTGCAGGGACTATGGACACTACAGCAAAGGAAGATGCACATCAATGTGTTGGAACTGATGGCAATCTTCATGGCCTTAAAGGCGTTCAAAGTACATCTGTGCAACAAGGTCGTGTTGATCCGGACGGACAACATGACAGCCATGTACTACATTCAGAAGCAGGGAGGCACACACTCTCCGCAGCTGTCTCATCTGGCTCAGAGCATGTGGAAGTGGGCCATTCAGAGGAACATCTTCCTCATGGCGGAGCATCACCCGGGCAAGGACAACCAAATGGCGGACCTGCTCAGCAGGCACAGCCATCAAATGCACGAGTGGGAGATACATCCATCCGTACTCCAACCGTACTTCCAAAGGTGGGGTCATCCAGAGATAGACCTGTTTGCCACAAAGGAGAACGCAAAATGCCAAAGCTTCGCCGCCAGGTTCCCACACCCGCAATCACAGGGCAATGCGATGTGGATAAACTGGTCAGGCAGATTTGCGTACGCTTTTCCCCCAGCACCTCTGATACCGCTGGTGGCACGCAAGCTCAGGCAGCACTCGATGACTCTCATCCTGGTTGCTCCAACGTGGGCTCGCCAACCGTGGTACACCACGTTTCTGGAACTCTCCGTGGTACCGCATCAAAGGCTTCATCTCACTCCCAGCCTTCTGACGGAGAGCCATGGCGACATTCAGCACCCAGATCCGCAACAGCTCAACCTGGCGATCTGGCTCCTGAAGTCCTAGAGTTTGGCTACCTCAATCTTCCTCCTGATTGCATGAACATCATTCGGGAGGCAAGGAAGCCCACTACTAGAGCTTGCTATGCGGCTAAATGGAAGAGGTTTGTCATTTACTGTGTTCATCACAATATTGACCCGCTAGATGCTTCCATTCAAAACATCATTTGTTACCTGTTCCACCTGTATCAATGCAATTTGGCGTACTCTTCCATCCGCATTCACCTGTCTGCTATGGCAGCATACCTCCAGAATAGGCAACACCTGTCACTTTTTAAGGTCCCTGCTATCAAGGCTTTTCTGGAAGGACTCAAGAGAGTCATTCCACCAAGGACCCCACCAGCTCCAGAATGGAACCTCAATGTTGTTCTTACAAGACTGATGGGTCCTCCCTTTGAGCCACTGCACTCTTGTGAGCTTCAGTTTCTGACTTGGAAGGTTGCTTTCTTAGTAGCAATTACATCGCTACGGAGGGTTAGCGAGTTGCAGGCGCTCACCATCCAGGAACCTTTCTTCCAAGTACATGCTAACAGGGTTGTGCTCCGCACTAACCCTAAATTCTTACCCAAGGTTGTATCTCAATTCCATATGAACCAGACAATTGAGTTGCCAGTGTTTTTCCAAAACCCAGAGACGCTGGCGGAGCGGATGCTCCACACCCTTGACGTTAAAAGAGCCTTGATGTACTATGTGGACAGGACAAAAGATTTCCGCAAAACCAAGCAGCTTTTCGTTGCTTTTGCCTCACACCACAAGGGAAACGCTATCTCCAAAGCTGGGATCGCTAGGTGGATTGTGAAATGCATTCAGATCTGTTACGCTAAAGCTAAACGCACTCTCACTATCCCACCAAGAGCCCACTCCACCAGGAAGTTGGGGGCCTCTATGGCTTTCCTAGGTAACATTCCCTTAGAAGATATTTGTAGAGCAGCCACATGGTCTACCACACATACTTTCACTAAACATTACTTTGTAGACGTGCACTCCAAACAGCAGGCAGCTGTTGGTCAGGCTGTTCTCAAGACACTTTTTCAGACTGCTGCAGCTGGCACGGGCGGCCGCCGCTAATGGAGGGACTGCTATGTATTCTATGCACAGATATGAATTCAGCAGCCCACATGCCTCGAACTGCAAATGCTACTTACCAGTATGCATCTGTTCTTGGCATGTAGGGCTGCTGACATTCATATCGCCCACCCTCCTCCCCGGCGCCTGTAGCAGCTGCAGTCTTCATATATATATATATGCTCATAGCATGGTCATCACTCACATTCTTCACTCCATCTCTGCCAATGGCTAAAAACAATCTGGGAATGGAGGCGATGCCCATGCGCACTGTAGTCCAGGGGAGGAGCCACCTATCTCGTGATACTTCGAAGACTCTTCCAGGACAACAATGTGCAATCATCCGGACCCAACACTAGGCGGCGATCTATGCACAGATATGAATGTCAGCAGCCCTACATGCCAAGAACAGATGCATACTGGTAAGTAGCATTTGCACTAAACACACTCCCTAGGATGTCTTATTTCCATGGACTCTCCCCCTACCATCTGCCCATACCTTCCTTAAGCCTAGGTCTGACTCTGGGTCAAGACTGTCATAGTGGACTGTAACCCAGGCCTCCCCTCTGCCTTTGAAGAGCATAGTTTACGACTGTGAGAAGTTGGCCTGATATGCAGTGCTCACTATTCTAGTGATCACTATGTATCAGTCCAACGACCCTTATTGATGATTGGTTGTAAGTCAACCTTATAGACCAGCTATCCTAGTAGCATGGACAAGAGCAGTCTTTAGGCTAAACTCTAGAGGGCGTGTTAAGCCAGCTGTTATACCATCACATATACCCCTTGAACACCAAGTGAAAGGACACCACACAAGTTGTTATGAAAATAAAAGGATATTTATTTAGAACACAACAGCCCTGGACTCTTTATGAGGACAGGGTGCTAAGCACAATACAAAACTCTTAAAGAAATACTGAAAGTCGCACAATTTACACAAATGCCCGAGGGGCATGAAAAAGCATATACTATGGAAGTGGAATGCGAAATTACTAGCAGGTAAGTACTACTCTGAGACTTTAGAAACGCTAGGCCTACAATGCTGAACCCTTCGATTAGAAGCAGAAGGCCTAGGGACGTCGTGTGCAGAGTGGGAACTCTCACGCGTAATGCGGGACAAAGTTTATGGATACTAGTAAATGCAAAGTTAGTGTTCTCGGGCGAACTCGACTAGGTAGGTCAAAAACGAAAGTGGATCTAGACACTTAGAGAGTGGATCTACGCTGCAGCACCGTGGTACTCGGTTTACCTAGCCCAGGGGCTGCGGCTGCATAGGGTTCAAGTGTCAACGGGAATCCTCTTTGACAAACCAGGAGCCTGAAGTGGAAGTTGCTGGCAGGCGACCAGTGAAGATGTTCCGGGCTGATCCAAGGGCTGGATCAGCTGAAGAAGAGTACCTGTAAGCAGAGGGGACCTAGTTCTGAATCACTAGCCAGTGATTAGGTGGGCACCAGGATGGCACCGGACGAGGTCACTCAGCCAGGCGAAGAGGTGACACTGGATTCTGCTGCTGTACGGACCAGGGGCGCTGATGTCGACTAGGCTGGAGGTCTGTGAGCTGTCCCACGTCGGATGTCTGCTGCTGGCACTGCTGGATCCAGTGAAGGAGGCAACAAGCCTTGGCTACGGCAAGCCCACATCGCGACACAAAATGACGTCTTGAGTGGACCAGGAGGGTCCGAGGAAGGTCCCCTTCAGGAGGAGACTATGGCCAGTCTAGAGGAGCTAGACCAGCGGTGAAAACAACGTAGGTCATCGTCTGGAGGGTCACTAGGCAACGGGCAAGTGACTGGACAACGTAGCAGCAACCCAGGAGCAAAAGGGCCCCACGCAGATCTGGTGGATGCTGGGGGGCTGGTCTTCGGAGCTCGTGCTGCTTGAGGTTGGGGCTTCTCTTACCCCAGTGCACCCACTCGAGGGTCCCTCGGTGGTCGTGCTGGTTCAGTGTCGTGCTGGTTCTGATGATCGCCGGGTCCTCTGGTCTCGTCGCACCTACGGTTCTCAGCTGTGCTGTAGAGGCAGGTTGAGGTCAGAGAGGGCAGGGAGTCCGGGTCTCGTCGAGCTGGGCAGTCTGGTTCCGGAGGAAGGACGTTTCAGCAAACCGCAAGATACTTAGGTGGTGCCTGCTGCTGCAGGGTGACTACTCCTTAGTCACAAGGGAGAAATCTTAAGAACAAGTCTTGAGTTCCTTTCGTGGAAAGTAGTTTCAGGATTCAAAGATGATCTAATTTGGAAGGGTCCCCGCTCCTAGCTTTATTCTAAAGAAAGGGGCTGGTATGGGACTAGGTCCTGCCCATGGGTGGGACCAGGAAGCGGGGTGATTGTACCCCTTTCCCATGCCGGACTTTCCCCAGCTCAGGGGCTGGTGTGCCCCTGGAACTGGTTCAAGCCGGCCTATGCATAGTGAGCACCGGGGTGCCACTTGCAGTCACCTTCCTATTCAGCCCTGCCTACCAAGGATACACAAAACCCTGCCTGGGATGGTGCTAGCACCACCCCTGACAGGAAACCCTTTGTCCAAGCTCTCCTCGCTGGAAGGACTACCAGCAGCAGGAGGTCAGAGTTGTGTCTGTGGTGGCAGCATCCATTTTGTGATGCTGAGGCTCGAGTTAACTTTAACCGGGATTCACAGTTACATACATGTTGTGTCCCTCTAGAAGGGTGGAATGCTAACCCTGTCGCCAGAATTGGCGAGGGGTTAGTATTCCAATTCGTATGACACCTTACTCGACATGTTTTGATAAAGCGATACCAGAGTTGGCATATAACCGCAAGGATTATAATGCACTTAAGAGTATATGGTATGCGTTATCATGGAACAGCTATTAGGACTTGGTTCCGCAAGCTGCAAACGGGCTCAGCTCATGCCAGAGCACCATCTCACATGATTCCAAGCACTCTGCCTTCAGGATTGTTAAGGCCTGCCATAGGATTGACTGATAGGAATCTATGTGTCCATTTTAGGGTTAGATATAGGTATACTATATCTAAAGCAAGGGGTGATTACACCGCCTTGCCCCAGCTGTCGTGCAGCCAGTTGAGTCAGATTTAGATGGCCAGCCAGGGGTGGCATAATACATGCTGCAGCCCCTGGTAGGCCCTGGGTACACCTATGCCCTGAGTTACAGGGTCTGATAAGGTGGCCCAGTACCAATTGGTAAATGCTCCTAAGGTACACGTGTCAATTTAGTGAGGGAACAGCTAGGCTGTGGGTCTGATTAGCAGGCCCACAGCCAAGGAAGTCGTAAACCAGTGAAGCAAAAATCAAAAATGTGGGGCGATCATAGGATTGCAGACCCTACTCTCCTACAACAACGACACTTCCTGGCCTGGCATTCCTATAGAACAGATCATTGCCCTCCCAGCAGCCTGGCTAATCCACTTAACTCTGACCAATCAGGGCAGAGCACAGAAAGGCTGAATTTGGACTTACAAACAAGAACGTCTCATAACTTATTGTATGTACACTTTAGGAGAAATTTAATAATATATTATTGTTGGATTTACTACTACCATTCTGGGAAGTCTTTGAATGGTCCGGCTAGTCCTCTCCTATCAATATTTATTCATCAATCACTTCCTACCTTGTTAACCTATGGGCCATGGGGGTTGCAATGGGGAAAATGACCTGGGCCACTTTTCAAGAACCAGGGCTTATAAAACCATATTTAATAAATATTTCCCTAATTTCTACAGGACCCCCACTCCCTGTGCACTTAGGGGAGACTTCAGGAGTTCTGAATCTGCAGAAATATTGCAGATCATCCTTTCCTAATTCTTCTAGCAACCAAGTCGAATTTGAGCAGCTCTTAAATAAAATGTGGGAAGTGAAATGTAAAATTTCACTTTACCCAGGCATATAAAAACTAATTGTATAAGGGCGCTCCTTATAGATAACTGTCCCTCCACCCCTGGGATACCTAGGGGTGACCCTTGGGGTCCCTAATATGCAAAAACAAGGTAGGGTTTTCATTTGTAAGGGCCCCTACCCCCAAAGTCGAGTTTGGGCACAATTTAATGTTTAAAAGCTGTCCTGGCCACCAGGGATGCTTTTAAACTGACCTCGGGCTTCAGTACTGCACACTTGCTAGTGCAGAAAATCTGCCATACCCCAGGATACTGGAGACTTCTAGGTAGTTTCAATCCCCTGCCCTATTACATACTAGGGGCTTATGGGGTAGGTTATGCCAATTACAGGGGTACCCTACCATACCATAGTGCAGCCTAGTGTATGTTGGGTGTCTTAACTGTATTCTAATGTGTTCCTTTTAGCTTGGCACTGGGCCTGGTTAAACAGAGCCCAGGGTCAGTCAGAGTCAGTTACCACCAGTTCCAGTCAGCAAAAAGTTGGGGGGTGCCTAGGGCACAGGATGACTTTGCAACAGTGGTGCAAGGTCTCTTTCAGCAGTGGTGAGAGCCTTGTTTAGATCTATTTGTCACCGAAATATCCCTATGGACTTCCTGAGACTCAGCAACACCGGTGGTGGTTCTGCAACTCCTTCGAGTTCTGACCTTTCCGGTCAGTATCCCTCGTCAGAACAGCTAGGACCGAATCCCTGTGCACTGCGTTGACTTGCCGTTGCCAAGGCTTGTTGCCTCTGCACGCCAGAGAACTCTGGACTACAAGAAGCTCCAGCATCTATTTACTCCAAGAACAGCGTCCTCACTGCCTCTTCTTCACTGTAGGCCTTTATGCTTAGTGGGCTGCTGAAGGTCCTCTTGCGACTTCTGTGCCTTCTGCCTGTGGGTCCTCCTGAAGGTCTTCTATTACTTCAGTGGATTACCCTGCTTGCTCTGGGCCTACTCTGATTCTCCTGCAGTTGGTGAGTCCCCTGGACATTGCTGGTCTCAACGTTGCTCCTTCTTCGTTCTCCACGCCACTTGCTGCTACCAAGGCTTGTTTGTGCTCCTGCCGGACACCGACCACCTAGTCACCCACATCCGATGTGGGGCAGCTCATGCACGGCTCCTGGTCTTCCTCTGCATCGCCTGGTCCTCACAGCTGCAGCGAAAAAGTCACTGATGACTCTTCTGAACATCCTGACATCGGTGGGCATTGTGCCTGTGTGCCTTCGAGTCACTTTTGAGTGGCATAGACTCTGCCCTCTCTGCTTGCAAGTTTTTCAATTCCAGAACCCACCTTTGGATTCCACCAGATTTCTTCACCGTCTTCTCCAGAGGCATTTTCCTCTAAGTCTTCCATTGTAGTCTACGAAGATTTCCCCTGTTGCTTCACCCCTTATGCACCTGGATTCCCTGGTGTAGGTAACCTGGTTCCCGGAGCATCTGTGGGTGGGGTTGCTCTCCAACCTTCTGTCCACCAAGGGAATGTTTGGAGATCCTCTGGGAAGGGTCCTTCTTCTGCAAAACTGTAACTACGACTTCTCCATTGACTTCCATTGGGCACACAACTCTGATTCCACTCTGCACACAGCCTCCCTGGGGTTCCTGTGTACTTAAATCGAGTGTTTCCGCAGCTCCTCTGTGTCTTCTAATCCAAGTTTCGTCCGCCTTTGCAGCTTGCATTCCACTTTCTTAGTATATGGTCCCCCTGTAGACCACTGTATTTTGTGCTACTTAACTGATTACATTTGAAGTATTTTTGTATATTCTGTTGATCTCTCTGGGTGAGAGATATACTAATGTGTTAGTGAGTGTTTTGTGATAAATAGAAGTACTTTTTATATAAACAATGTGTTTTTTTTTCATTTAACCTACACTACATGATTAACCTTGTAAAACGAGCTGCCTAACACTCCTTCAAGATAAGCCTAAAGGCTGCTCTTCACAGCTACCACTTTGAGAGCTTTCAAAGACCACTAAAATCACCATAAGGGTCGTCTGGATTATTGCAAGGTGCATTCCTTAAATAAGTGTGCACTATATACTAAGCTACCCTCCTACACCTTGTCTCCTGGTGTGCCAAGGATGTCCATGAGAAAATCTAGTTTTAAGCCCTCAGGCGCCTGTCACCGGTAAATGTTTATGACGGATCCACACCTCCTCTGTCTCTGGTGTCTCGACACAACCACACTAGTAAAACCAATGTAGCTTGTCGTGCCATGCACTCCAAGGCCTTGAGGGAGCGTTTTTTTCCAGCTCCTTACCCATCTATTTGCTATGCCACAGCGGTCTCTATTCGGGTTGAGAGGAAGGTCACTGGATCGGTCGCAGAGCCATTGATCGTCAAAGTCATCCGGGCATTCGGGACAAACTCACAAAAAGAACAAGAAGACAGAGAGCTCTTCGACTTCGCCCTGTCCGTTGAAGTCATCAGACAATACGAGGGAATGTCAGCATTCAGTGTGTAGCTCCTCGTTTGAGCCTGGGCCGTCACAGTGCCTCCCTGAGTTTTCTGAAGCCAGAGCAACCCCCCACTCAACTCCGTGAGTTTTATGAGGCTTTCACTTCATATTTGAGCGTCTCATTCCCGCTGGCGCACCCTCAGGCCACTTGTGAGTTCGCCCCTGGCACCAGTCAGGCCCTTTGGATCCATGGACAGAGCCGACCAATGCCAGTCGAGCCACCTTGACCTTCCCAGACGCTGGCCCCACTGCCAATGTTCCCATCAGTGCCACCCCATTCTTATCCCCGCCACGAAACCTGATGCATGTTGTCCAAATCCGACTCCTATGCAGATTGGAGGCAATCGATCAGGGCTGGAGCCTGAGCCTTATTCCTATGGGCTAGGGCTTGGGGATGATTGTGAGGGGCCACTGGACCCTTATGAATACCAGTTCCTATATCCCAATGAGGACAACTGGAGTGAGGATTTGGCAGATGCCAGTGAACTGGATACCTCCCCAGATACTGGCTTGGTCGCTCCTCCTACCATGGCTATGGAGGAGGGAGCCTCATTTGTAATGGTGGTGAAGAGGACAGCCAAGGTCCTGGACCTTTATTTTCCCTCCAAGGCTGTCAAGATGAACATCTTGATGGAAGTGCTTTAGCCGGCAGTCACCTATGTCGAACAACTTCTCCCTTCTAACTAAGCCCTCATGAATGTCCTCCTCAAGGCCTGGTCCAAGCCTGGCACATGAATTCTCTGAATCAAACAACTGCCTGCCATCATCGCCTCACCCTAGGGAATCCCAACTTCCTCACCCAACACCCCACCTCGGAGAGCTTGGTGGTCCAAGTCTCCATTTCTGAAATTAACTCCTGGCGCATTCCATAGCACTCCACCAGACGTGGAACCCAAGTCTTCTGCCAGCATGGTACTGCGGTCAGTGAACACATCGTGCCTTTTGGACCCATAGTACCACTCACACTGGGACTCCGTTGCTCAGGTGCTGCCTATGGCTTTGGAGGAGGCTCGAGCCATACTCTTCCAAGCTTTTGCTGATAGGCGGGACACAGCCAAGTTTGCAATACGCTGTGGGCTGGATACGACTGACTCACTAGACAGAGGAGTTTCACCGTCGGTGGCCCTTAGGTGACACGTCTAATTGAGTACCACTGGTTTTTCGGGGTATGTCCAGACCTTGCTCATGGATATGCCCTTTGATGGCTTCCGTCTCCTCTGGGAGAGCAGCCAGACTCCGTGCTAGAGCGCTTCAAGGACAGAAGAGCTACGGCCAGGTCCTTGGGCCTTTCCATGGCCCTCACGAACCCCAGTCTGCCCTTCACTCCTCTCATGGCCATGAAAGGAGCTTGCAGCAGCGTCTCTACCTGCCCTTCACCAGGGCATGCAGGCTTCCCAGCCCCTACATGGCCAAGGACATGGTACTCACAGACCACATGGATCAGGTAGCCAGAGGTCCGGCTTCTCTGCCACTCACATGGACACAGTGCAGTTTCAGGCTTATCTTCCCGAGCAGCGAGTGCAGGATATTCAGGCTATCATACCGATGTTTGCGGCTCTATCCTGGATTTAGGTTAGTCTCACGCTGACTCTTTTGAGCCTCATGGTATCGTGCGTGTGACTCCTGTCCACTGACATATGCCGGCTGTGCAGTGGGACCTGGAATTCAAGTGGGTGCTGCTTCAGGGGAATCGCTGTCATGATCCATATCTCGAAGGGCACTGCAAACAATCTGCTGTGGTGGTTAACAAACAGCGATTGGGTCAGCGGCAGACACCTCTCCCTTCCCCGACCAGATCTGACAGTAGTGACAGATGTGTCACTCCTGGAATGAGGTGGCTATCTGGGAGAGGTGGAATTCAGAGGACTCTGGTCTCTGGCAGAATCTAAACTCCACATCAACCTGTTGGAGCTCCAGGTGATCCCAATTGCATTGAAAGCCTCTCTACTCTCCATCAAGGGAAGGCTAGTGCAGGTGTTCACAGGCAGCACCTCCGCATTGTGGTACTGCAACAACCAGGGATTGGCTTGTGGACCCTTTTTCAAGGGGCCCTGCATCTCTGTACATTGCTGTAACGCCAGGGCAATTTCCAGGTATTTCAGCACCTGTCGGATCTCTGAACACCGAGGCAGACCAACTCAGCCAAAGATACCTGGTGGATCACAAATGGCATCTCCATCGAGAGCTGGTGCAAGGTCTGTCACCAGTGAGAAGAACCCTGGTTAGATTTGTTCGCCACCACCGAAAACCTGCAATGACAGAAGTACTGCACAATGGAGTTTCCAAGGCGACTCTCACTCTAGACTCTTTTCATCTTGATGGCGCTCAGGCCTCCTGTAAGCCTTTCTGCCAATACCACTCCTGCCCAGAGTTCTCAAGTAGATCAGAAACGACCGGGCCCAAGTCAACCTTGTGGCCTTGGTTTGGGCACAGAGTTTGATACCCCAAACTGTTGAGCATGGCCATCCGTCCTTCAATCAAGTTGCCTCTTTGGAAGCATCTTCTGTCACACCAGCAGGGGATGGGTTCTCTACCCGAACCTGTCAACTCTCTGCCTTCATGTGTGTATATTAAGAAGCGACAGTTGACATCTGTCCCCCTTCCGCCTAAAGTCTGTAATGTCACCTTGGCAGCGCGGCGTCCTTCCACCAAGACTGTATACTCTTGCCATTGTGGCAGGTTTGTGGCATGTTGTGCAGAAAAACAGATTGACCCCCTTTCTGCTCTCCCTTCTCAGGTCATTTTGTTTATTCTTCTTATTGGCCAGAAGGCCTCTGCTTCGGGCACCTTAAAAGGCGATCTTTCTGCCATCTCAGCATTTCTGCGACAGCCATCTCTTTTCAAGTCCTCTATCTGCAGTACCTGGTCCCTTGTTCAACCTTCATCATGTCTCAGTGGGGCGTCAATTTAATTATAACTTTTCTGATGTGTGCTCCCTTAGAGTTGAACACAACAGCCCTGTTAGGCTCTTACTATGTGAAAGAAACAGGTTAGTGTTAGATTCCTTACCTTCGAATATCCCCAGGCGTCAGACTGGATCCGGAAAGTTTTGCGTTGCAGTACCCCTGCGCGTCGGTAGGCGTCGTCTGCGGCTCCGCGTCCGTCGTTGGCGCCGGGATGACATCGCCAGAGTTCTTAGACGCCGCCCTCGCGCGCTGACGTCAGTTCTTCTTTTTTCCGCACCAGCAAGCGCAGATCCGGAAAAAGCAGTACTCCTTAGTCAAATTTGACTAACGTTTTCGATCTTTTTTGGATCCTGTTTCGAGTCGTAAGACTATCGGTGCCGGTAGGGATGCCCGGGTTCAAGCCCTGTGCCGATTATAACCACCTGATGTCGGTAACCGACCCCCCCGCCGGTGCCAGTATTGCCTTGGGGCCAACCATGATGACAAGTCGTGCCCCGACTGCCGGGCCTTGACGTCAAAGGCTAGGCGGGAGCGGTCCCGTAAGCGCCTCGAGCTCCGGCAGTCGGCCCGCGCCGCTCACGGTTCCAGTCCAGCTTACGACGCCGGACGACGACGTTCTCGATTACACCCCCCCTGCCCCCTCCCCCTCAGTCTGGCGTCGGAACGGCGTCGATCGACGCCGCATTCCATGCAGAGAGAAGAGCAATTCTTCTACGATCCGGCCCTGTCCTTTGTACCTGACTACCAGGAGATGGAGGGCGATTAGGATTGGAAAGGGTCTGAGTACCCTCTGGCACGGGAGTGCCAGTCCTATCAGGACTGGGCAGTTGAGCTAGGGGAGGCCAGTGGTCTGGACACTTCGCCTGACACTGGATTCGTCTCACCTCCTACCGTGGCTACGGAGGAGGGGGCTGCCTACAGTGTGGTGTTGACGAGGGCGGCCAAAGCCTTGGCTCCCGAGCCGTCGCGGCTGTGAGGACTAACCTCCTCACTGAGGTCCTCAAACCGCAGGCACGCTCTTCCGAGCCTCTACTACCGTTTAATGAGGCCCATACTGACATTCTGTTGGGCACTTGGTCCAAGACCGCTACAGGCCCCCCTGTAGATAGGAACGTGGCCAGACGCTGGCCCCAGCTTCCTGTCCACCCCACCCCGAGAGTCTGGTTATCCAGGCCTCTAACTCCCAGACGGCATTCCCGACAGCTCCTCCTGATCGGTAATCCAAAAGGTATGAACAGTTCTGTAAGAAGATGTTCTCCTCACTTAGTTTGTGGTTGCCGTCAGTCAACACCGCTTGCCTTTTGGGCCGTTACACCCACTCTCTGTGGGACACGGTCGCAGACGTGCTGCCGACTTGCCCGGAGGAGGCCTGGGTAAAACTCGCCCAAGCACTTGCGGCAGGGCGAGATGCAGCACGGTACTCTATTCGATGTGGGCTGGATACTACGGACTCGCTGGGCAGGGCGATTGCAACAACGGTGGCGGTTCGCCACCACGCCTCGCTGAGGTCCGCCAACTTTTCGGCTGGTGTCCAGAACACCCTCATGGACATGCCGTTTGATGGCCGTCGGCTCTTTGGCGACAAGGCAGACAGTGGGTTTGAGCGCTTTAAGGACTCCAGGGCTACGGCCAAGTCCTTGGGCCTGTCGAGCCAGCGCCAGCAAACTTCTGCCTTTCGCCCCTTTCGTGGCCAAGGAAGGGACGCCCCCACACGTCCTGCCAGCCACGGGCCGCAGACTAACATCCAGCGCGGCGGCGGACGTGGTAACCGCCGTGGCGGTGCCAGGGGATAGTGGCGAGGCCAGTTCACATCCACCCCCGCAGCATCCGCCCCAAAGCCTTCCTAGTCCGAGCTTTTAGGACCATTTAAAGCCAGTGGGGGGCATGGTACGCCATCACCACCTCCACTGGTGCAACATCACATCGGACAGGTGGGTGCTGCAAATCGTCTGAAGAGCTACTCCCTCTCCTTCAAAGTGACCCCCCAGCCATGCCACTGCAGTACCACCGCGTGTCGGGGGATCACTTGCAACTACTGCAAGAGGAAGTTACAGCCCTCTTGGCCAAGGGGGCCATCGAGTGCGTACCTGAGCCAGAAGTAGGGTGTGGTTCTTACTCCCACTACTTTCTGGTTCCCAAGAAGGGCAAAGGGGGCCTACGCCCTATCTTGGACCTGCGGAACGTCAACGGCTTCCTCCGGAAGGAGAAGTTCAAGATGATGACTTTGCCTCAGGTTTTAGCTGCCCTAGACCCTGGAGACTGGATGGTAGCGTTTGACTTGCAGGATGCATATTTTCACATCCCTGTCCTGCCGGCCCACCGGCGGTACCTGCGGTTCACGGTAGGCCACGAGCACTTTGTTTACCGTGCTCCCCTTCTGCCTTACCAGCGCCCCTCGGGTGTTCACAAAAATGATGGTGGTGGTCGCAGCTCATCTGCGCAGATTAGGGGTGTCAGTCTTCCCCTATCTCAACGACTGGTTGTTGAAGGGGGGCTCGCCCCAGACAGTCGTCAGCCACCTCCAGACTACGGCCGACCTCCTGCACTTGCAGTGGTTCTCCATCAGTGTGCCGAAGTCACACCTGTGTCCCTTTCAGAAGCTCCTCTTCATCGGAGCGGTTCTGGACTCGGCGCAGTTTTGCATTTATCCTCCCGAACAGCGGGTTCAGGATATTCCGGCTCTGATTCCGATCTTTCAGCCTTTATCCTGAGTCTCGGTCAGGTTGACGCTGCGGCTTCTGGGGCTGATGGCCTCCTGCATCCTTCTGGTGCATCACGCCCGGTGGCGGATGCTGGCTCTGCAGTGGGACTTGAAGTTTCAGTGGGCCCAGCATCAGGGTAACCTGTCTGACACGTCCTGATCTCGGAGGGCACTGCGAGACAGTTGCAGTGGTGGCTCTCGGACCGCGATTGGGTCAACGGCAGATCCCTCTCCCTACCCCAACCGGAGCACGTAGTTGTGACGGATGCGTCCCTCCAGGGCTGGGGGGGGCCAAATGGGAGAGGCGGAGATCAGAGGCCTCTGGTCTCTGGCGGAATCCCGGCTCCAAATCAACCTTCTGGAGCTGCGGGCGATCCGACTTGCACTGAAAGCATTCCTCCCCTCTGTCCGGGGGAGTGTAGTACAGGTGTTCACGGACAACACCACCGCCATGTGGTACTCCAACAAACAGGGCGGGGTGGGGTCGTGGACCCTGTGTCAGGAGGCTCTGCGCCTCTGGCAATGGCTGGAACATCAGGGCGTGACCCAGGTGGTTCAACACGTGGCAGGTTCTCTGATCGCCAGGTTGGACAAACTCAGCCGTCGGTGCATGATGGATCACGAATGGCTTCTGAACTGGAACGTGGCGCAAGGTCTCTTTCAGCATTGGGGAGAGCCTTGGTTAGATCTATTCGCCACAGACGAGAACGTGCAATGTCATCAGTACAGCGCATTGGAATTTCCAAGGCGGCACTCGCTCGGAGACGCTTTTCGTCACGAGTGGAGCTGCGGTCTGTTGTACGCCTTTCCGCCTATACCACTTCTTCCCAGAGAGCTGAAGAAGATCAGGCGCGACCGGGCCCAAGTCATCTTTGTGTCTCCGAACTGGGCACGAAGATACTGGTATCCCGAGCTACTCAGCAAGTCAGTCGATCCCCCGATTCGTCTGCCTCTTCAGGAGGACCTTCTGTCGCAGCAGCAGGGGACGGTCCTCCACCCGAACCTGTCCAGCCTACACCTCCATGCGTGGAGATTGAGCGGCGGCAGTTGAGGCCATTTGACTTGCCTCCTAAAGTCTGTGATGTGATTCTGGCAGCCAGGCGTCCCTCCACAAAATCGGTATACGCCTGCAGGTGGAACAAATTTGTGGCATGGTGCACAGCAAAGGTTGTGGATCCCCTTTCTGCCCCCCTTTCAGAGGTTCTCCTCTTTCTTCTTTCTCTTGCCCAGCAGGGCTCTGCTCTGGGCACCCTCAAAGGCTACCTCTCTGCTATCTCTGCCTTCTTAAGGCTTCCTGACCAGCATTCCCTTTTCCAGTCCCCTGTTGTAAATAGGTTCTTGAAGGGCATCACTCATATGTTTCCTCCTGTTTCTTTCGTGATGCCTCAGTGGGACTTGAACCTGGTTTTAACCTACTTGATGTGCGCTCCTTTCGAGCCACTTCACAATTGCCCTCTTCGTCTTCTGACCCTTAAGACTGCATTCCTAGTTGCCATCACCTCTGCCAGAAGAGTGAGTGAGCTCCAGGCTCTTATCTTCTCAGCCTCCTTTCCTTTCTGTCCATCCGGACAAAGTTGTTTTGAGAACGCGTCCCTCTTTCCTGCCCAAGGTAGTCACAGCCTTTCACATCGGGCAGTCCATCACCTTGCCCACCTTCTTTCTGCCTCCCCATCCCTCGAAAGAGGAAGAGAGGCTCCACCGTCTGGACCCTAAAACATGCGCTCCAATTCTATCTGGACCGCGCGTGCCAGTTCCGGGTGGACAACCAACTCTTTGTTGGTTACGTGGGCGCTAAGGGATAGACGGTGCACAAACGAACCATTTCCCGATGGGGCGTTTTGTGCATTAAGGCGTGTTATTCAGTGGCTAAAAAGGAGTAGCAAGCAGTTGGCAAGATAATCACATTTTGCATCAAAAATTATAGCAATAGGCAACATGACATAAGATACAAAATGTGAAAGACGGAAGGTGGGAAAGAAAGGAAAGCTCACCATCAGTGGAAGAGGGTCCTCAGGACAGCCTGTCCTACTGCCGCATCATCTTGTTGCAGAGATTCCAAGCAGTAATGCTTGATAAAGGTGTGAACGCTGCTCCAGGTAGCAGCTCTGCAAATATCCTTAATCTGCACCCCGCGAAGAGGGCTGTTGAAGAAGCCACAGATCTTGTGGAATGTGCTCGGATCTTTCCAGTCAGAGGTTTTCCTGCAACCTTGCGACAATGTAGAATGGCACTTGTGATCCATCTTGAAACACCCTGTTTGGATAGCGGAAGGCCCTTACCAGGACCCCCGAAGGCTACAAATAGTTGTGAAGATTTTCGAAAACCTTTAGTACGTTCTAAATAGAATTTCAAGCATCGCTGCACATCCAACGAATGCAATGCTCTTTCTGCTGGCGTAGAAAGTTGAGGGAAGAACGCCTTCAGAATGACCGGTTCATTCAAGTGGAAATCCGAGGGAACCTTTGGCATGAACCTAGGATTAGTTCTCATGATCACAGTGTTTCTCTTGAATTGAAGGAAAGGCTCTTAGATGGTCAAAGCCTGTAATTCTCCAACACGCCTAGCTGACGTGAGAGCAAGGAGGAGAGCCAATTTCCACGAAAGATGTTTCATGTCAGAACGATGGACTGGTTCAAATGGACCCTTCATGAGTAGAGAAAGGACCAGATTCAAATGCCATGTAGGAGGGGCGGTCTCACCGGTGGATAGACCCTGAACAAGCCCTTAAGAAATTGCTTGATAATCCTGGAAGACCAAAAAGAAGTTCCGGCGTCGTCCGCTCCAGATCGACCTCGAGAGCATCCCACTGGGCCTTCGAATTCGATACTGGCGTCGGTCCCGACTCCGTTGGGGTCGTTGGTGGATTCTACTGCGAAGCGTGTAAAGGAGAGGTCTAGAAGGGAGGCACAACGCCTTTTGGAGGAGCAAAGGTATATAGAATCACATCCTGATATGGAGGAAGGTGAACTGGAGGAGGACTGTTTTGAGGATCTGCCTGAAACTGGTAGCTTGGATTTCCTTCCAGAGTGGGAATTGCCTTCTGGCTCTGATGCACCTTCAAAGGACGTCCAGCCCTCTCATGTAGTGATGAGGAAGGCGGCAGAACTTCTGCAATTGACTTTACCAACGGTGGAGTTTAAGTTCAATCTTCTAACAGAAGTTTTACATTCACCTAGCTCTGTGGTGGAACCATTGCTACCGTTTAATGATGCCTTAACGGAACGTATTATGGAGGTGTGGAAAAAACCACTGTCAGCTCCTGCAGTATCTAAGAGTGTGGCTAGAAGGTACAGGGTTGCACCAGAAGAACCTGCTTTTCGAACGTCTCATCCATCACCTGAGTGTCTAGTCATTCAAGCCGCATGTTCCAAAAAGAACGTGAGTGCCTTTCCACAAGTGCCTGGTGATAAAGAGGCAAAGAAACAGGATCAGGTGGCTAAAAAGACTTTCTCCTCTGCAAGTATGGCGTTGAAGTCAACTAATGCCACTTGCCTTATGGGGAGGTATGTGCATGCCCTTATGGATACTATGCGTACTTTAGCTCCTAAGATCCCTGATGCCAACAGAAAGGATTTTGAGGAGGTTTTATCTGATGCACAGGCTGCGGCACGCCAAGTGATACAGAGTGGTCTGGACACTGCAGACTCTGTGGCACGTATCATGGGCATCAGGGGCGCAACTAGGTCTTAATTTCGGGGGGGCTAACATGGCAGATGAAGGGGCGTGGCTAATGTAAATCAATGGGGCAGAGCTGAAATGGCAGATAATCAGGATCGGTTAATGCTCAGGTCAAGCTGAGAAAAAAATGTGGTGAATTCTGCATTTGAAACTGGACAACAATTAAAGCACACATTTTTGTTAGTTTGATGCATTGCCCCCAAAACCCATACTCACCCTGAATCTTAAAATTACCCCTGGCACACCAAAACACATACCCACGCTGAACCCTAAAATTAACCCCCTCACACCCTAAAACCCATACCCGCCCTGAAATCTATAATTACCCCTGGCACCCCAAAACCCATACCCATCCTATCCCTAAAATTATCCCTCCCCGGCACCCCAAAACCTATACCCACCCCACACCCTAAAATGACCCCCTGGCACCCCAAAACCCAATACCACCCTGAACCCTAAAATCACCACCCTGGAGCCTCAAAACCCATACCCGCCCTGAACCTTAAATTACCCCTGGCACCCCAGAAACCATACCCATGCTGAACCATAAATTCCCCCTTGCCCCCCAAAACCCAAACCCACCCTGAACCTTAAAATTACCCCAGGCACCCCAAAACCCATACCCATGCTTAACCATAAATTCCCATCTGGCACCCCATAACCCATACCCACCATGAACCCTAAAATAGCCCCCTGACATCCCAAACCCACACCTGCCCTAAACCCTAAAATTACCCCTGGCACTATAAAACACATACCCACGCTGAACCCTAAAATTAATCCCATGGCACCTCAAAACCCACACCCACCCTGACCCTTAAAATTACCCCTGGCACCCCAAACCCCATACCCATGCTGAACCATAAATGCCCCCCGGCAACCCATAACCCACACCCTCCCTGAACCATAAATTCCCCACTGGCACCCCATAACCCATACCCACCCTGAACCCTAAAATTGCCCCTGGCACACCAAAACACATACCCACGCTGAACCATAAATTCCCCCCAGCACCCCATAACCCATACCCACCCTGAACCATAAATTCCCCGCTGGCACCCCATAACCCATACCCACCCTGAACCCTAAAATTGCCCCCTGACACCCCAAAACCCACACCTACCCTGAAACCTAAAATTACCTCTGGCACACCAAAACACACACCCACGCTAAACCCTAAAATGTCCCCTGGCACCCCATACCCACCCTGAACCCTAAAATAGCCCCCTGACATCCGAAAACTCACACCTGCCCTAAACCCTAAAATTACCCCTGGCACCCCAAAACCCATACCCATGCTGAACCATAAATTCCCCCGGCACTCCATAACCCATACCCACCCTGAACCATAAATTCCCCCCTGGCACCCCATAACCCATACCCGCCCTGAACCCTAAAATTGCCCCCTGACACCCCAAAACCCACACCTGCCCTGAACCCTAAAATTACCCCTGGCACACCAAAACACATACCCACGCTGAACCCTAAAATGTCCCCTGGCACCCCAAAACCCATACCTACCCTGAACCCTAAAATTGCCCCCTGGAACCCCAAAACCCATACCCGCTCAGAACCCTAAAATTACCCGCTAGCACCCCAATCCGTAACCCACCCTGAACCATAAAATTACTCACTGGCACCCTAAAACCCACACCCACCCTGAACTCTAAAATTACCCACGGACTGTCCTCTTTGACGTTTCTATGTATGTAAGTCAAGAACAACATTCACAGTAACCTAGATATGCAGGCAGTAGGTAATGCTGTGCTGAAAAATGCATTAAAGTTACTGGAACTTACACAAAAAACTGCTGCCTGCTCTTCTGATACTATACTGTGGAGTCTGGCTGATCAGCAGCACTGTGTCCTGGCATCCAGACCCTCCCGAAGGTCTCACTGTGTAGATCAATGTGGGTCAAATGCACAGACAGCAGGGGGGAAAGGGATGGCCAGTGCAGGTGAAGCTTTTCCTTTGTAAATTAATTCCTGCTGGCGTCATAGCCCAGGGTTTGCTGTCTGTGCACTTGTATGGAATACACATCTATACAAGTGCACAGACAGCACACCCTGGGCTAAGATGCCAGCAGAAATTCCTTTACAAAGGAAAAGCATCACCTTAACTGGCCATGCCTTCCCCCTGCTGTGCACATCTTCACACCCCATGCTCACAACCCATGAAGTGCTTAGGTGAAATCCCTGCCTTCAGGCAATGATTTCACCTCTGTGCCACTCTAAAGTAAACACAAGAGGTCAGGGCAGGGGGGTTCACTCGCGGAAACTGTTCAGAGGCTCGCTGTCTGGCTCGGGCTGCTGGGCCTCTCAGAAATCATTAAAACAATCACATTCTCGGATCGGATGCGCAGCCTTCTTGCACCATTTCAGTGCGTGTCATCTTAGCCCGGGCAGAGGAGGCGACGGGGGGGGCTGAAGCCCGGTGAGCCCAATGGGTGTTGCGCGCCTGATGGGCATGACGGTTGCCACTAGGAGATCGGCTTGGCTGAAATCTTCAGACTTTTCGGCAGATGTTCAGGCGGCCTTGCTGGATCTGCTGTTTGATGGATCTGGTCTCTTTGGCAAGAAAGCTCATTCGGCCTTGGAGAGATTTAAAGAAAGTAGAGCTACTGCTAAATCTTTAGGTCTCCAGATCAGAAATTCTTCGGCCAGGAAGTTCAGAGGTTTTGGACGCTCTTCCCTTCGGAATTACCGACAAGGTCAGCTGCAGCAGCCGCAACAGCAGCAGCAGAATACCTTGTACAGATCTTACAGGGGAAAGCAAAGAGCTCGTCCTCGTGGACGTCAGGCCTCTTCCTCCTCCACCTCCTCCAATCCCCCAGCCTCAGAAAAGCAGCCCTAGATCCGCCATTTGGGATCATGCGGGTCCGGTTGGGGGTTGGCTTACCCACTTTCTACGGGATTGGGAATCGGTTACATCAGATCTTTGGGTTCTCAATCTCGTAGAAAATGGGTATGCACTTCCCTTTCGGGAATTCCCTCCCAATTACCCTCCTTGCAAGGTTTTTGCACGGAGGAACATCTGTTGTTTCTACAGGAGGAAGTGCAGACTCTATTAAGAAAGGGTGCGATAGAGGTGGTCCCAGAGCAGGAAAGTGGTCAGGGATGCTACTCCCGGTATTTCCTGATTCCCAAGAAGGATAGCAGACTTCGTCCAATCCTGGATCTCAGGATCTTGAATCTCTATCTGAAACAAGAGAAATTCAAGATGCTCACCCTTGCGCAGGTTCTTCAAGCGCTGCTGGAAGAAGACTGGATGGTGTCGCTCGACTTACAGGATGTGTATTTTCACATCCCAATCCTGAAGTTGCACAGGAAGTACATCCGTTTTACGGTGGGGTCGCAACACTATCAGTTTGCGGTCCTTCCTTTTGGAATTACTACTGCGCCTCGAGTCTTCACCAAGGTGATGGCGGTGGTGGCAGCTCATCTCAGAAGGTCGGGGATTCCAGTATTCCCCTATTGGGACGACTGGCTAATCAAAGCAGAGTCATCGGAGAGAGTGCTCCAGCATCTGCAAGAGACAACCCAGTTGTTGTACAGGTTGGGTTTTTCGATAAATGTACCCAAGTCTCACCTGGTGCCCTCCCAGCGCAACCTGTTCATAGGTGCGGTACTGGACACTTCTGTATGTCGTGCATTCCCTCCTCCACAAAGGATTCGCGACATTCAGGAAATGATTCCTTTATTTTTCAATGGCGCGGTCGTTCCAGTCCTGAATTTCCTTCGCCTGCTCGGTCTGATGGCTTCTTGCATTCTGCTGGTCAACCATGCACGTTGGCACATGAGGGCACTCCAGTGGTGCCTCCGCAGGCAATGGTATCAGCACAACGGAGATCTCAGGGAGTCAGTGAGGATCTCCAGAGAAGCTGCAACGGATCTGTCTTGGTGGGGCGTGGAAGGCAACCTGTCTCAAGGGAAGCCTTTTCAACTGCCTCCTCCGGTGGCTACAGTAATAACGATGGATCCACTCTAGGGTGGGGTGCTCACCTGGGGGACCTGGAGGTCAAGGGTCTTTGGTCTCCAGTGGAAAGGTTGCTTCATATCCACCTTCTAGAATTGCGGGCGATACGTTTGGCGCTCAAGGCCTTCCTTCCTTCCCTTCGTGGTCGGTCAGTCCAAGTCCTGACGGACAACACGACCGCGATGTGGTACATCAACAAGCAGGGAGGAGTGGGGTCGCAGTGTCTCAGCAGGGAGGCTCTGCGGCTCTGGATTCAGGACCATCAGATTTGTCTGGTGGCAAATCATCTGGCCGGAGTTCTGAACGTTCGTGCAGACACTCTGTCGGCAATTCTCGGCCGACCACGAGTGGAGGCTCCATCCGGAGGTAGTTCAAGACATTTTTCAGATGTGGGGAACTCCTGGGGTGGACCTGTTCGCCACTCATGAGAATGCTCACTGCCCGTCTTTTTGCAGTCTCCAGTATCCGATGCAAGGAGCCTTGGGGGACGCGTTTCAGTTGAGTCGGGGAAGACAGCTCCTTTACGCCTTTCCCCCCAATACCTTTGATTCCTCAGGTTCTGAGGAAGATTCACCAAGACAGGGCCCAAGTCCTATTGGTCGCCCCGGATTGGCCAAGAAGGGTGTGGTACACAGATCTTCTCCACCTCTCCTCTCACCCGCCGCTCTGTCTCCCTCTCAGGGCAGACCTCCTCTCTCAGATGGAGGGGCAGGTTCTACACCCCCACCTCCAGACATTACACCTTCATGCCTGGAGATTGAACGGGGCAACCTGAATTCCTTTTCTCTTCCACACGATGTGGTGGATGTCATTTTATCGGCCAGGCGTGACTCCACTAAATCCATTTATTCCTACAGTTGGTCCAAATTTGTCACCTGGTGTGGAGAGAAGTCTGTAGACCCTTTGAAAGCCCATTTATCTGATATTCACCAATTTGCTCTCTCTCTTGCGCAGCAAGGGCTTGCTGTTGCCACAGTCAAGGGTTATCTCTCGGCCTTGTCGGCTTTTCTATGTTTGCCGGACCAGCTGTCCCTTTTCAAATCTCCTATAGTCTTAAGATTTTTGAAGGGTCTAACAAATACATTTCCTCCTACTCCCTTTTTTGTACCTCAGTATGACTTAAATCTTGTTTTAACATACTTGATGGGTGCCCCCTTTGAGCCCTTACACAAGTGTCCTATGAGGCTTTTGACTTTTAAGACAGTCTTCCTCGTTGCAATTACCTCGGCAAGGAGGGTAAGTGAGCTTTAAGCTCTTAGTTCCAAGCCCCCATTCTTGACCATTCATGCTGATCGAATGGTTCTTAGGACCAGGGGTGCTTTTCTCCCTAAGGTGGTGACTCCCTTCCACCTAGGACAATCCATTACCCTCCCTACCTTTTATCCTCCACCACACCCTGCCAAGGAGGAGGAAAGGTTACACCGTCTGGACCCCAAGAGGGCCGTGAGCTTTTACCTGGACAGAACTAAAGACTGTCGTGTGGATGACCAACTCTTCATTGGGTTTGCTGGCTGCAAAAAAGGAAGAGCGGTTCATAAAAGAACTCTTTCAAGATGGATCCTCCTCTGTATAAAGATCTGCTACTCTTTGGCCGGTAAGGAGCCTCCAGAGGGTATAAGGGCTCATACTACAAGAGCTAAGTCATCAACCTCTGCCTTGTCTAGGGGTGTTCCTGTAGAGGATATTTGTAGGGCCTCAACTTGGTCCTCCCTCCACACTTTCGCGAAGCCTTACTGCTTGGATACCGAAGTGAGGAGGGACGGCCCTTTGCGCACTCTGTCCTCCAGAACTTTCTGGTATAGGAGAGTGGACACCCTCCTCCGGGAGTGGGGACTGCTGTGGGACTCTATTCACAAAGTGAGTAATCCACAAGGCAGATGTATCTATCAGAAGAACAAGTTACTTACCTTTGGTAACGCTTTTTCTGGTAGATACAGTATCTGCCTGTGGATTCCTCACTGACCCACCCGCCTCCCCGTTGTCCACTCTTCTATACCAGAGAAACTATTGTTTTTGTTTTATGGTTAAAAGAAAATGTATCATTTCAAATGTTTTCTTACATTTGCTTCACACTGTGTGTGTGCTACCTTGACTTTCGTGTACTGAGTATACTATGTATGTTTCTACTGTCATTGGTCCGTCCGTGTGCCTCGAAAGCTCGGAAAAAAGGGCGGAACTGATGTCATCACGCCGGCGTGGGCCTATTATGGACGTCTATGACGTCAGCGGAGTCGCGTGCGATGCCGTGTCTCTATGACGTCCACGTCGGCGCTAGGCTACAAAAAGAATTTCCGAATGTTGCTGACGCAAGGGGATATTCACAAGGTGAGGAATCCACAGGCAGATACTGTATCTACCAGAAAAAGCATTACCGAAGGAAAGTAACTTGTCGTCAGTGTTGTACTATAGATTGGGGATGTGAATTTGGCCTGCATGTTACGACAGTTATGTTGTAAATGGTAATTCCTACAGACAGACTTTGAAGGGTGCTGAGTTTTAGCTGAGGCTCGTTCTTATCCTATTAGGATATGGGCTCGGCCCATATCCTAATAGTATCCGCATCCAATGCAGATGTATCAGTAGTCATTCCACTAGTGCTGATGAACTATTTTAAAGATTGATGGAAGTCTCTCAATACCCGACCCACTGAACATATTTTCAGGGCTTTTTCACATATGACCGTGAATTTGCTGTTGTCCTCCCTGTGCTGGATGTGAATACATCTCCTTTTCATCTACAGGTCTCTTCTTATGTTCATCATGGAGAACTGCTTCTACCTGCTCATCTCGCAAGCCATGCGCTACCTTCGGGACCCAACTGTGCACACACGTGACAAGCAGCGAATGAAGCAGGAGTTGAGCTCCGAGCTGGTGAGTTTCAGCCTTTAAACTGTATTGCATGCATCATTCTTGTGTGTGAAAGTACCACTTTATGACATGTTCACCCCCACTTTTTGCTACCGGTACTGATGTTTTTCTGTTTATGTGCACTGGGTCCCTGCTAACCAGGCCCATTGCCAGTGCTCTTTCTCTTAAACTACATGTTCAATTGTTAAACCAATTGCCCAGGACTTTAGCCAAGTAAATGGTACCCCTGGAAGTCCCTATTAATGGTACTCCAGGTACCTAGGGCATGGGTACTAAACAGGGTCCCCAAGGGCTGCAGCATGTATTGTGCCACCCTAAGGGACCCACACCCATGAAGACTGCCATAGCAGCCTGCATGAAATGGTGCAAACCATTGTGAAAACACGACATCGCACACTCCCTGGTGCCATGCCCACTAACACTGCATGTAATATATGTAAGTCACCTAGCAGGCCCTAAAGCCCTATGGTAGGGTGCATTATATGACCTGTTAGGGGACATCGGCATTAGCAGATGGGCCCCTGGGATGTCTAGTTCCATTTCTAGATATTACAAGTGCTCAGGGAGTCATTTTAAGTATATGTACTAGGCACTAGTCATTACAAGTTACCCAGCTACATAATGGCTTCACTGAAAATTAGGTGTTTGGTATCAAACACCTCGTCTTACCAAATCCATACAGAGGCTGCCAGTACCAGATTTGTACTAAGATGCACCCAGAGGGCACCGTGGAGGTGCCCCCGAATCCTACTAGACTCAAAGTGTGCTGGCTGACTGGTATCGTCCAGCCTGCCACCACAGACAGGCGAGATCCCTCTTCTCTGAGATCAGAAACAATGCCTGCTCCGGAGGAAGGTGTTCACACCATTTCCAGCAGGATGGCTAGTGTTTAGCATATCAAGACCAGAGGATTCAGAGCCTCTGCCACCCTTGTTATGCATTCCCAGCTTCCCCTCCAGAGCTGGGAATGCCACCCCCTGCCCCGAGGTCCGTTTGGCACTAGGACAGGCCGGTAAATTAGCTAGTCCGAAGGCATGCTCACTTTAAGGCTAGTCACATCTCTAAGGTGGGATGCCTGAAGTTAACAACGAAGGAAAGGTTTCACCATCTTGCTTTTGGTGAAACTAGGAACTCTGGGTCAGGTTTATGCCCACTTCTAGCAGAAAATGGTCATATAAGAGGTGTAGTCACCCCAGGGGTAAGTAGTCCATCACTACTATCTTACACTCCTCTGAACGCCCCTGAATTCAGTACTTAAGTGGCCCCTGACACCAGCAACTCTGATTCATCTACTGAGAACAGAAGGAGGAGAAAGAAGAGCCAAATAAGCAAGAACTATCGACCAGCTTTGGAATTGACGCCAAACTTTGCCTGCCTGCTACTGTGCCGACAATTGCAAGTACCAGACTCCTCCAGCCGCTGGGCCTCCTCCTGAATCCTTGGAGGGTTGCCAGCACTGTACCAACCAGTGAGTATCTCCCTTGAAGTAGAGGAGCCACTTCCTTCCAGGCACCAAGCGCATCTTCCCGGTAGTCGTTCTGTCACCACTGAGGAAGCAGTACCCCAGAAGAAGGACTTTGCGGCTCCCAGATGTCAGCCCCATCTCCCCAGCGAGTTTCAAGCCACTAGACCCTCTAGAGCCCCCCACAGTACCCAAACCCATAGGTACCAGAACCCTAACAGCAGTCAAGGCTTGTTAAGTGTCCAGTGCCGACACTGAACCTGCCAAGACCGACCTACCGACGAGGGACGTCCGCATCACAAAGGCCATCACGGATAGTGGCCCTGCCGTCCTGTTTGCCCTCCACACCGCGACAACCTCAAGAAATGAGAGCCTCAAACACAAGCGACCCGCCGTACAAAACACCTCTGCACTTGAACTCCACAACCAGAGTCCGAGCCAGCCGACAGTGTCTCCTTGCTCCAGAGACCTTCATGAGCTGAGCCCTCCTGTGGGTTTTGCTGGATTTGCCACCCAAGTCCCCACATGCAGGCCTTTTCTTAGTACAGGTTTCTCTATTGACTTTACGAGCTCTTCTCTACCACCGTGATCAGCACCCGGGGACACCAGGGCAGGTAAAACCAAACTGTTTGTGGTTCTATGGACCTTGGCCCCTAATCACCTTAAGTCAAAGAGCTCAATCCTAACAACCATTCGCAAGTATATCTGTGCAGCGTATGTTTCTCTTATAGGATAATATCGCGCTTTAGGAATCATGACTTAAATCAACAGCTTTTACTATGCTACTGTTTTTCTGTAAAAACGAAAACTCTGAAAGTACTTAACGGATTCCGATGATCTTGGTCTCTAAATTAATGTAAAAATCTGTTATTTTTCTAAATTGGTCTAAAATTTCTTATTGAACGCATCTCATTTTTTTTATTTTTTTATTATAAAGACCTTTATTATCAGTAAAGCCAATGTTGCCACTTAAGCACATACGTACACATATTTCACGGTATCTGCGCACCACTGAGACAGGATAACCAGGTGATATACACAGCCTTTCAGCCGGCATCCCGGAGGCCCGGCGGCGAGGTGGATTTGCACCAGTCCAAGATTATAAACAGTAATAACAGCTTGAGGGCAGTGTGAAGTGCGTCGTGACAGCTTGCAATCCTCTAATGAACGCTTGTGACTTAGGTCTTAGGAATAGGAAAAAAGTCTAAAAAACTACAGAAACCCTCTACCCCAACTCCCCCCACCCCACCATGAGTGTGCCTGTGGAATTACCTATGTACACTAGTGTGTGGATAAGACGTGGCGTGCCTAAAGAGTGCCCTGCCTAATCCCCAACCCTGGAATGACAGTCCTCCCCGATGACTATCTAGTCCCGCCCCCAATGGTACCGTGAGCTACATGTCAGCCCTGTCTGGCCCCCCTGCCCCCACCCCTCCTCTCCTAAAGAGGTTACCCCGCGGCTGCCCAGCCCCCTACTCCGATACTTGGTCCTGAAGTTCCACCACCTCCGAGGTATCAGAACCGCCTTCCTCCCCCTTCTGTAGGTATTCCTGATAGAGCCCCCAAAAGTTTTTCGGTCTGCTCCTGGGGGGGAGTAGGTCACTATATAGTTCAGTTTGAGTACTACAGTAAAGTAAATCCCCTGCCCATCTTTTCTTGGTGGGGAGAGGCCCCCTCATCCAACAACTCGCCACCACTCTCCTGGCTGTCAGCAATGCCATGTCGGCCAGACGACGCTGAGAGGGGAGGAGTAACTTAGAGTAACCTAGTAGTGCTAATTCTGGCCTGCGAGGCAGTTCCTCTCCCAGTATCTGATCGAGCTCAGAGAAAACTTCCCCCCAAAAAGCCTGTATACCAGGGCAGTGCCATGCCATATGGAGAAAGTCGGCCACAGGCGCACGGCAGCGTTCACACTCCGCCGTGGGCCGGAGGCCATATCGGTGCAGTCGTTCAGGGGTGTAGTACACCCGCTGTAAGAACTTAAAATGCACCAATCTGTGCCTGCCATTGAGGGAGATTTTGCGCGTACTGGAGCAGCAGTATCGCCACATGCTGTCGTCAATGGGCGACTGTATATCTACCTGCCATGCTTCCCTAGCTTTAGAATGGAGCAATTGTTGGTGCGCCACTCCTAGCTTGTTGACGTGCGAGATTAATTTAGCGGATGTCTTATTTTTAATGACATAGGTCAATTCAGGGACCTCCACCGCTCCTCCACAGCCGGACCCAATGCCTCCCGGAACGCCGAGCGCAGCCTATGGAACTGAAATTTCTGGAGTAATGAGGGGCCCGATGTTGTGGGGGTGAGTTGATCCCAGGTTTTCAGGGTGCCCTCAATAAACAGGTCTTCCATCCTCGTGATTCCCAGAGAACGAAGCGCCTCGATGACACCCTTCTCCCCTAGAGGGTCCAGCCAGAGTGCCCAGTCGATCGGCATCAGGGGGGAATATAAGATAGTACAGCCACGGGCGCGAGCCAGGGCATGCCAGGCATGGTTAGTCGACTTAAGGGAGTCCAATTGACCGACAGAGCGATCCACCGGGAGGCAGATCGTAGCCGGCAGGGGGAGCGGGTCCGCAAACAACCTCTCCAGGATCACATGCGGCATGCGTGCGTCTCTGTGAACCCATGAATGTAGGTGAGCTGCCTGTGCTATCCGGTAATAGCGTTCCATATCGGGAGCACCCAGACCCCCCATCTCACAGGGGAGAATCAGCGTCGCCCACTGTATCCTGGGCTGCCTGCCACCCCAAGCCAGTCTAATTAGGACTTGTGTGAGCCGCGTAAAAAAGGCCTTCGATTGGACCACCGGGATGTTAGTGAACAGGAACAGAAACCGTGGCAGCACAATCATTTTCATAATGGCAATCCTGCCTAGGAGAGATAGCGGGAGTTTACTCCATGTGTCTACATCGTCGACTAGCTCATTGAAGGCCACACCATAATTATCCCGGACCAGGACCTCCGGGTCAGTGTGCAGTCGTATACCTAAATACCTGACCGAGTCTGTGGACCACTTCAGTGGGTATTCCATTTCGAAGGGTTGCGTCACTGGGGTGAGAGGGATGGCAATAGATTTATCCCAATTCACCCGAAGCCCTGAGAGTGAGCCAAAGCGGACCACTTCCCGTAGAACCGCAGACAAGTTTGACTCCGGTTTGCGAACGTACAACAAAATATCGTCAGCATACGTAGAGATGCCGATTTTGTAGGTGGGAAAGCCAATCCCCTCCAGACTGTGGTACTCCCTGATAGCGCAGGCCAGAGGTTCCGCCACTAACGCGTATAGTAGAGGTGAGAGGGGGCAGCCCTGCCTGGTGCCCCTGCCGATATGAATCGGATCCGACACTCTGTCTCCTAACTTCAGCCTGGCCCACGGCCGGTGGTACAAGGCGCCGATCATCTGCAGGAACGGTTCACCCAGGCCGAGTTTCCGGAGCACCCTGATCATAAAAGGCCATTCCACCGAATCAAATGCTTTCTCCATGTCCAGGAAAATCGCTAGTGCAGTATTTTCCTGTCGGACATGTTGCATCGTCCCCAGCACAGTACGTATATTGTACGTTAGGTTTCTGCTGGGGACAAACCCGGACTGTTCAGGCGCAACTAACTCGGGGACCAAGAGAGCCAGCCGGTTGGCCAGCACCTTGGCGTATATCTTGGCGTCCACATTCAGCAAACTGAGAGGCCTGTATGAGCTGCAGAGCTCCGGAGGTTTCCCCGGTTTCAAAATGGTGACCAGCAGGGCCTCCCGCATAGTAAGGGGCATCTCACCGCCCTCGCAAATCGCGTCGAAGAGGGAGATCAGATGCGGGACCAAAATATCTTTGAAGGCTTTGTAAAAACCCACAGTGAGTCAGTCAGAGCCCGGTGCACTGCCCGCTCTCATGCCGGAGAGGGCTTCCAGGATCTCGTCCTCCTGTATGGGGGACATCAGAAATGCCCCGTCCGAGCTCGGCAGGTAGGGCATGGCGATGTGGCTGAGGTAATCGTCCATTTCGTCCTCCCACCCAGTGACCTGGACTGATAAAGTTCGGCGTAATAGCGCCTAAAAGCGAGGAGAATTTGCTCCTCATCGGTGACCACGTCACCCTCCGGGGTGCGTAGTTCGTCAATCACCAGTGGTCGCCTAGAGCCTCTTACCATTCGGGCCAGAAGGGCGCCAGGTCTGTCCCCTTCTCCGTAGACCCGAGCGGTTGTGTATTTTCCCATGTAAAGAATCTCCTTGTCTGCCAGTGTCTGATACTCCGACAGCAAGGGTTTGAGTCCCGAGTGAGTATCGGGCCCAGGGTCCTGCAACTGCCGGTTCTCTAGATCTGCTAGCTGAGCCTCCAGTGCCGCCAACTCCCGTCTAATGGTACGCAGTACACTGGAATGTTTGGACATAGCCATGCCGCTTATGTAAACCTTGAACGTCTCCCATATTGTGAAAAAGTTGTCTACTGAGCCCAAATTAGTAGCGAAGAACTTGTCTATGTCTTCAGCCAATTCGCCCCGAAGTGCGTCGTCCAGCAGGGCGAAGGGAGGGAACCTCCAGGTGAAGGAGGGGATACCCTTCCTAGCGGTGGAAAGATGCAGCAAAATGTGGGAGTGGTCCGAGAGGGTACGCGGGAGTACCTCACAGACACTAATACTGCCCAGTACAGATGGCGATGCCAACCAATAGTCTATTCTGGTATGGATATTATGATATGCCGAATAGTGTGTGAAGCCACCTTTCGTGGGGTGTATATACCTCCAGACATCAACCAGGTCTAGCTTGATCAATTCCGCTTTCATGTAGGCGGCAGAGGCCGCCGGTCTACGAGCAGGGCCAGAGGAGCGGTCCACAACGGGGTCAAAAACAAAGTTAAAATCACCTCCCCATAACATTCCGGGTAGTGCATGTGTACTACAGTGTGCCGACAGGGTTGCATAGAAGTCTGGGTTATCGTAATTAGGGCCGTATACATTGACAATCAGCAAGTCAATCCCCTTACCCACGCACCTAGCGAGGACAAACCGACCCTCTGAGTCCACCACCACTTGGATCAATCTTAGTTGTGAGGTTGGCCTGACCCAGGTGAGCACCCCCCGTGAATGTGTTGTGAATCCCGCCGCCACTGTGTTTCCCACCAACCCACGGGACTTCAACATCCTACTATTGACGGGAAAGTGAGTTTCCTGCAGGAGGGCCAGGTCGACGTGGTGTCTATGCAGGTAGCTAAGAACCTTCCTCAATTTGCGGTAATCGTTCAGGCCCCGGACATCCCAAGACATCATTTTCAGTGTGTGGGGGGCATGTGTAGCGTCACTCATTGCAGTATTAGACATAACAAGGACAGTCGATCCATCGCGCTGTCGGGGGCAGCAACAGCGCCATTCCCAGAGTCGGGGGCAACCACCTGCGGCACTTGATATCGAGTAAACTTCAGTAAATCGCACGGGCGGCATGGTGCCGCGTCCACTAAAAGGCATTTCAGACCAAGCACAACTCCAAGCAGCATCTCACTCAGTGCAACACAGAACTCCCCGCAACCAAGGAAACGAAAACCCCCTTCAGCAGCCCCCCTCAGTTCAGCTTCCCACCACCCTACCCACCCACAGCCGACCACCCCCAACCAGGTCAGACAGGCCCCAATACCACCCCCCATCAACCCGAAATTAACAAATTCTAGAACGTTCTGAAACAGACTCCCAGGGGAGCCAAACAGCCAAAAGCACTGGGGCAGAGTACGCCTGCTGGGAGCAGTACCTCCTACTGTTCTATTGCACAATCAAGTTCGTCCCGCAGGCCTGCCCCCGCAGGTGACTCAGTGTCCTTGGCAAATCACCCCAAAATGCCCCTCCATCCCACCGTCCTCCCGAAGGCATACCGCTGGTCAGCACGGCTCCACGTGTGACAATGCCCCCCTCCCCCCCGACAGCACTCAGCAACACAGGAACAGTCTGTCGGCCAGCACCAACTGAGCGTCTACTGTTCCGTCCCATTAGGACTGACAATAACATTTCAACCCTCACTTACCGCCCCCCGGGGGGGGTGGTTCAGCGCCTCCGATTGAGGGACAGTCCCCTCCCCGTAGTGAAGAAAACAGCGTACACAACAGGTTCTCGCTCAGTGCTGCTCCTCCATGTGAGATGCGGAGCCGGAGTCATCCTCATTGTTCTTCTGGGCTTCCTTGCGTTCCCTGGTCCATTCCTTCAGAGACTTCTGTAGGTCTCTGGGGTCCGTGAAGAAGTGGGAATGTCCCCCTTTGTTAATACGGAGCTTGGCGGGATATAACGTAATCTAGGCCCAGGGTACGCAGCTGCTTCTTGTACGGTGCAAATTGTCTCCGTTCCTCCTGGACCTTAGCCGTGAAATCCGGGTAAAGGGAGATGTCCATGCCCTGGTGCTGCAGCTTGCCTTTGTCTCTCGCCAGGCGCAATGCGGTGTCCCTATCTCGATAATTGAGAAGCTTTGCGATGATGGGGCGAGGGGGGCGCGCCTGGCTTCGGTTGCGGGCCTAATGTGCGGTGCGCTCTTTCTACAATGAACATAGGGGAAAAGGCCTCCTCTCCGAGCAATATCTTCAAAAGTTTCTCAACATAAAGTTCCATTTTGCCGGTTTGGGTGGTTTCCGCCACCCCCGTGATACGGATATTAGATCTGCTTGACCGCGCCTCTAAATCCTCCGACTTGTCCTGAATGACCTGGAGGAGCCTGCCGAATTGTTTCCTATCTGTGTCCCATTCGGTTTGCGCCTCCGTGAGTCGCCGTTCCGCCATGTCCAGGCGCTCCGCATGTTTATCAACCCGTTCCGCCATGTGGTCCATACGGTACGATAGTGCGTCTATTTTGGAACCAACAGATGCAATACTGTCCTGGATCCCCTTCTCCATGGCCGCAAGCATGTCACGCAGTTCTGTGCCCGCTGGGCTGGTCGCTGTGGCCCCCTTCGGGGACGCCTCGGTAGCCGGCGTCTCCGACCCTTTCGGCCGACGCCGATCAAAGGAGAGTTTGGCCTGCGTGGCGTCGTTCTTTCCCATGGCCCTCTTGATTAGAGGACAGACAAGAGAGCGGTGAATACCTCGTACCACTCCAGAGGGCTGGGGCCGGGGTCATACTGCTACCTTCGGCCGCCGGAGCCGTTAGGCCTGGCTCGCCGACGTGATGGACCCAAGATGGCGCCCGCAGGGTAGCATCTTCAGTTTTTCACAGCTCCAGCAAAAGCTCCACTCACCCTGGCCGACTCCACCACAGAAGCACCTTTCTTTAACTCACAGCACATAGGAGGAGAGGGCCGTAAGTCCACTGATATACACTATTCCTGCTGTACGCTCGCTAGTACTCCGCAGTTGTGGAGCCACCATACAGTAGCACAAGATGCAGCTTCTGCGCTGCCGAGGGACCACTTCACAAGAGGGCAAAAGCCCGAAGAGGAGGGCAGCGTCCAGGGGGGAGAGGGCGCACCCGCGCCGGTCGTTCAAGTGTCGGGTCTCGACCCAGCGGACCAATACTCCGATCTCTGGGGTCGCCGCAGCCGCACGTCAGGTGACGTCGCTCGGCCCGCCCTTCAGGATAGTCCGCGGCTTCAGGCCCAGTCCGCGGCCGCTGAGGCGACGAAGCATTCCGTATCTCTCCACGAGGAGGTCGTAGCCCACCAGGGCCACCGAGCCTCTCACAGGTGACCAGAGGTCTCAGTAGGTGAAATAGGGCCAAATGTAGGAGTCTGGACACTTTGCAGGATAAGTTATCAGGATTTTACAGGGACTAAGGCGAGGAGCCGAAGGCTCACGCATCCGCCATCGACGCCGGCTAGCTCCGCCCCCCACGCATCTCATTTATTGACTCTGTGTATTCAACAAATGCTCAAGACTCCCCTCTGATAAGCCTAAAGCTGCTCAGCCACACTACCACAAATGGAGCCCTTTGAGATTGTTAAAGCAAGCCCCTATAAGATAGTAAGGGTTGCCTTGACTTTCTGCACAGTGTACCTCATTTTGGTACACTATATAGAAAGCCAGTTTCCCACATTTGATGGTTTGGCAGTGGGATACCAGACTTTGCATTTTCTGATACCACTCTATCAATAGGTGATACCATGAAGGAATCCACAATTGAGATTAGTCAAAAAGACTTTTTCAAATTGTTCGATATTTCTATGTTTCCCCAAATGTTCTAATCCGAACTGTTAGCGCCTTGGATTAATTTCCCCCAGTCCATTGTTTTAGACATTTTTAAAAGTATACTAGACAGTTAGGCTGGCACAAAGGAGATCGTCCAGAAACTCAACCTGAACCCCTTATCTGCATCTTAGTATGAAGCAATACCTCCGTACAGCCAGCAAAATCAACACCTGCTCAAACCCTACAAAATACAGCTCAGGAGCTCCGTGCAGAGTTTAATATAACCAACTCCACCGAAGATCCTGACACCTTAAAGGAGGTGGTCAGTATTCATGACAGTGGGGACAGGACTACAGAAAACGGTTTCCTTAAACTCACTAGAGAAGGTGATGAGGTACCCCCTCACATCTACCCTACAACTGTACCTAGAGTGTCTGCCCCCAATGGGGGTTGTTCAGGTCACTCGGGACAGGAAGAAGAGCTATATGAAGAGGACCTAGTCCTTGAGAGACTAGCCAGAAGGCCCCTGAGGCCAAAATCCTGGCCATAAAGAGAGAAAGGGCTAAGAGGGGTGTAACACCCATAAGCGGTGGCAGCAACAAAATAAATCTGGAAAGAGAGGAAATGTTTTATCCCAAAAATTCCTAAAGTAAGTGTCCCCAAATATGTAGAAGGTGATGACATTACCAAGTGGTTTACAGGCTTTGTAAGGTCCTGTAAAATGAGACATCAGAAGTGCTGGGGCTCGAAACTCTGGGAGCTGTTCTCAGGAACGTTCAGGGATAGACTCCTGGAAGTGAATGAGGCAGATGCTAAGTCTTATTACCTCTTGAGGGACACCATGATTGAGGACTTTGGACTTACCTCTGAGGAGCACAAGATTACGCTCAGGGATCCTCACAAAACCTCGAGTCGGTCCTGGGTAGATTTTGTGAACTTCTCAGTCAAAACACTAGGTGGCTGGTTGAAAGGCAGTAACACGCAAGACTATGAAGGGCTATATAGTTTGTTAATGAAAGAACATCTGTTAAATAATTGTACATCACAAAAACTTCATCAGTACCTAGTGGAGTTAGGGTTAGTCTCTCCCCAAGAGCTGGGGAAGAAGGCTGATTATTGGGTCAAAACAGGGGTGTCCAGAATGATCCCAGCAGGGTTACTGCTACTCTCCCTCCAACCCCAGGGAAATCTGTAGGACACAAAGGGTAAAAACCCCAAAAGTCTTTGACCTGGAAAAATACAGAAACCTGCCACATATTAATGGGGATGGAGTAGAGGCACTGAGGGAAGCTAAAGAAGTGTCACCATGGTGACTGAAAAACTGGTATCCTCAGAACAGTATTTAACTGGACCGACCTATCCAGTTGTCAATGCTAATATGGTTCATCCCATGGCTATGGTGACCATAAAATGAGTTGGAGTTACTGGCCAAAAGAAAGAGGTTTTGTCCTCGGCAATTCCAGAAGAATGCCTGCTGGGAAATGATAGGAAGGAAAGAACTAGGGAACCCTACTCACTCGGGAACCAGGGTGCATACTTTATAGAAAGAACAACGGTTCCAGTGGAATCATAGATTTACTTACAATGGTAAACAAAAAGCTTAATAGCAATATCAGTTTACGGGTTAATGGGGATGGTAGAGAGAGAGAGAAGGCTCGTGACACCAGGCTTGAATGACAAGTCGATTTGTATTGTTTTTTCACAAAAGTAATCACATATTAAATATATTAAATGTACAAAATCAATAATAAAATACATTTAATATATTTAATATGTGATTACTTTTGTGAAAAAATAATACAAATCTACTTGTCATACAAGCCTGGTGTCAAACTGATGTTGCTGTTAAGGTTTTTGTTTACCACTCTAAGTAAATGTATGATTCCACTGGAACCTTTGTTCTTTATATAAAGGAAATGATAGGAGGCCTCAGCATGGGCTGAGGTAGAGCTAGGATGCCATGCAGCCATGCTGGGAATACCTGGATGGGTGTGTGCGTGAAAACAAGAGCACAGTGCAAAGCCCCGCATGAAATAGAGGAGTCTGAGCCTGTAATAATGGCCTAATCCCTAGTAAAAGAGAGGGACCCAAACACCAAAGGGAGTGGGCACCAAAAGACAAATGTCAAGAAATAGAAGTCCCCTTGTGCATATGAATCTGAGTAAAAATACTCAAACAACTTACAAAACACACTTCACTAGGTATATATGTAGCAATCAAAGAGGGCCATGCAAAAAGGTAAAATACAATCAATGCGTGTCACAAATTTATTAAACAAGGCAGACATTAAGAATGACCAATGTGGTCCAAATCAAGAAAACATATTTCATAATAAAATAAAACACAATTTGATCATAAAAAACATATTAGAACGGGACAGAAATACAAGGAAAAGTTAAGTTCATATTAGTAAAAAAGGAAACACAGGAAAATGATGAGCACAGTTAAGCTTCAAATCGAATTAAGGAAACATCTCTGTCTACAAACAGGAGCGGCTTTCTTTAGTTATACTCTACTTGTGATGCGACATACAACTTTAGCATATCATTACAGGGAACTCGTCTCCCGATGTTGCAATATTAAAATCCGCCTGACCACGAAAGGCACTATACACGGACCCTTAAAATCTTGTTGAATCTGTTTTTTTAGGGCGATATAAAACCGTGTCTGCTATCGCAGTGGGCCAAAACAAATGCCTCAGCGGGCTAACGTATTTAGGCCGAGAACATGTCCGTTACTCTAAGCTCCGGCCGCACCATGGTCCAAGTACCTCATTCGATTGAAGAATAGATTCCAAGATAACTTATGAACTCCTGTATCCAAACTTGATACCGATTTGAAGATTTTAATGGGATAGTAATTTATTTTCCTGAAGAAGGTGACGATATTTGTGTGGCTCACCGAAACGCGTCGATGCTTAAGGAAAAACACATGACATTTTGAGACAACAGTTTTTTGACGCAAAGCTTAACTGTGCTCATCATTTTCCTGTGTTTCCTTTTTTACTATTAGGAACTAAACTTTTCCTTGTATTTCTGTCCCGTTCTAATATGTTTTTTATGATCAAATTGTGTTTTATTTTATTATGAAATATGTTTTCTTGATTTGGACCACATTGGTCATTCTTAATGTCTGCCTTGTTTAATACATTTGTGACACGCATTGATTGTATTTTACCATTTTGCATGGCCCTCTTTGATTGCTACATATATACCTAGTGAAGTTTGTTTTGTAAGTTGTTTGAGTATTTTTACTCAGATTGATATGCCCAAGGGGACTTCTATTTCTTGACATAATGGCCTAATCCTCCAAGAGAAATGGTAAGAAGTCTGGGAAACCAACTTCTGCTGAGACAAAAGCTCATGTCCCCTCTCCACAGGGAGAAGAGATGTCATCCCTCCTGAAGGAAACTGAGCCCCAATAACTTGGGTCCTACATGGCAGTGCTCCTAGGCCCAGGCGGACCCTCTAAGGAAGGTATTTGCCAGGGACTAGGGACTTATCTCACTCGTAAGAGCCTGAGGCAGCACGCTGATGACCAGGAGAAAAGTGAAATGTCAGTGGCTCCCACAGAACCTCCTGGAAGGAGGGACTCCTGTGTACTGAGGCCAGAGACCCCAAACCTGGTGCCACTAGGAGAGTGTTAGTGCCTTGGCAATAGAGAGATGTCTTACTCTTATTAGCACATCACATACCCCTAGTTAGGCATCTTCGCCAGACAGACTTGGAGAAAGTTAGTCATCCACTTCTACTGGCCCGGTATGTCCCAGAAAGTAAAGGAGTTTGCAATTTCTGTATTACCTGTCAGGCAAGTAGCAAGACCGGTAGCAAGCCAGAGGCACCCTTAATTCAACTACCAGTGATCGGGGCTCCCTTTGAGAGGGTAGGGATGACTGTGTTGGTCCCCATGACCCCCAAACAGCATCAGGAAACAGATTTATACTGGTAGTAGTGGATCATGCCACCAGGTATCCTGAAGCGATTCCACTTAGAACTGTGACTGCTCCTGCAGGTGCCAGGGCCCTCATAAGTATTTTTACTAGAGTGGACTTCCCTAAGGAGGTGGTTTCAGACATAGGTAGTAACTTCATGTCTGCTTAGCTAAAAGCCATGTGGGCTGATAGTGGGGTGACGGATAAGTGTACCATCCCATGTCACCCACAAACCAATGGTCTGGTTGAGAGACTCCGTGGCTACGGAGGAAGGTGGTACATATTCTGTGGTGTTGCATGTTTCGTAGAGCAGGTGAGGCTCTCCACCTCGAGCTACCTACAGTGGCCGTCAGGGCTAACCCGCTGACAGAAGTGCTCTGGCCGCGTCTTCCTCTATGGTGCCGCTGCTGCCCTTTAATGACGCACTTTCAGACATTCTTTTGGGAACCTGGTCCAGGCCCAACACAGGTGCTCCTGTGGATAAGAATGTGGCCCAATGCCATCGCCCGGACCTGGGCGACCCCATTTTCCTCTCCCAACACCCAACCCCTGAGAGCTTGGTCGTCCAAGCCTCTGTGTCCCCAAGCGCATTCCGTTCCGCACCTCCGGATAGGGAATCCAAGAAATTGGAACAGTTTGAGAAGAAGATTTTTACTTTCGCCAATTCAGGGCTGCGGTCTGTGAACACTGCATGCCTCTTGGGCCGTTATTCCCATTCTCTGTGGAACACGGTTGCACAGGTGCTGCCTCAGTGTCCGGAGGAGGCCCGGACGGTGCTCTCCCAAGCTGTTGCTGAAGTGAAAGATGCAGCCAAGTTCACAATTCTTTGTGGCCTTGACACCGCCAACTTGCTGGGCAGGGCGGCGATTTCCACTACAGTGGCACTACTCTGCCAAGCTTGGCTGAGTACAACTGGCATTTCAGGGTATGTCCAGAACACTCTGATGGACATGCCCTTTGATGGCACTCGCCTCTTTGGCGACAAGGCAGACCGGGCGATGGAGCGTTTTAAGGACTTACGGGCTACGGCCAAGTCGTTAAGCCTTTTGGCCACGCGCACTCCCTACGCTTCTGCTTTTCGCTCCTTTTGTGACCAAGGAAGGGACGCCCAAAAACATTTGTTTCAGAGCCACAGGCCTGTGCTGCAACAGTCTCATTACAGACGTGGGACCCGCATGGGTGGGTCACGGGCACAGCGGGCGGGTCGGTCCACCACCTCCCCTGCAGTCTTTGCCTCCAAACATTCCTAGTCCGGTGTTTCAGACCCACCAAACGCCAGTGGGTGGCAGAATTCGCCATCACCTTCCCCACTGGCGGTCCTTCACCTCGGACAGGTGGATTTTGCAGATATTCCGCAGGGGCTACTCCCTCCCCTTACTACCCCTCCAGCCATGCCACCTCAGTACCACCACATGTCACGGGATCATTTAGTGCTTCTCCAACAGGAAGTTGCGGCCCTCTTGGCCAAGGGGGCCATCGAGCGCGTACCGACGCCAGAAGTAGGTTGTGGTTGATGGTTGATACTCCCACTACTTCCTGGTACCAAAGAAGGACAAAGGCCTGCTTCCCATCTTAGACCTTCGCAACGTCAATCGCTTCCTCCGGAAGGAGAAGTTCAAGATGCTCACACTTGCTCCGGTGTTGTCTGCCCTAGACCCGCAAGACTGGATGGTAGCGTTGGCCTTGAAGGACGCCTATTTTCATATCCCCGTCCTGCCTGCCCACCGGCGTTACCTGCGATTCACAGTAGGCCACGAGCACTTCCAGTTCTGTAGTAGGGGATCTCTGTGTATAGTCATAATCTAGTGAATAGTCCCGCCCATGTGCGTGGACGCCGGCAATCAAAAATATTCTCTTAAATTGTCAAGAAATGCAGAACTGCAAAGACACTTAAGAGAGAATTTAAAGACAAATAATGCAGCCTATATCCACAGGCTACACTGTCCAGTACTTCAACTAGAAATTCCACCAAAAAAACCACACACAACACAGCCTGCCCAGTTTCTTCCATAGAGAAACTTGCCCCTACCAGTAAAAGCCTCTCGAATGATAGAGAGGAAGGCATGGACAGACAAGCCCATAGGCTGCCATTATGTGGCTTAAATAGGATACTATGCCTTTAAGAGAACTTTCCAGAACTTCTCCCAGTATCCCAGAATGCACAGCAGGTCCCTTTTACTTTCAGTTCTTTTTAGGTCTCGGCTAAGCGCGCGGAAGCGCGTTCTCGCCGAGAACCTATTGTTGCCGTGTCTGCTTTCCAGGAGACAATCCTGGCCGCCCGCAGGCGATTTGGAACTGGCACGCACACAAGTACGAGCGGTGCGCGAAGCTCCCACACAACACACGCATGCGCATACACAGAAACACACACACAAACGCACACGCAGGCACATACATACAGAACCCCCCCCCAAACGCATACATACACGCGCGTGCACACACACACACACACACACACACACACACACACACACAAGTGCACCCCCCCTCCTTTTGTACTTACTGTGGCAATCTCGGGGGACTCCGCTCTCACCACGCAGCAGGGGCAGGCAGCGGGCATGTGCCTCGTGCCCCCTCCCGCAGAGTTGACGTTGCGGCTCTGCAACCTCCTGCTGGCGGCCCTGGGGCTCTCCATCGCTCACAGGAGACGCATTTCCTCCGCCTGCCTCCTCTTCCGGTCCGGATGCGGCCCCGCCCCCGTCACAGGCGACCTTACCTGACTTCCGCATGCATACCCAGGCATTCGTATTTTTGCTGCGTAAGGCTAAAGTCCAGAGCAATCAGACTGTTGCACGTAAGTTTAATAGGCATTCTTTTTATATGTCCATCAGGGCTACTGAATTGAGTCCACAAACCTTTCTAGGGCCAAAGCACTGATGCATTACCTCCCACGGTTTGTGGATCCGTAGCTGCAACCTAACAACTAGACTCCTTCTGTGCTCTGAAAGTTTATTAAAGCTGCTGCAGTGAAGTGTGTACTTAGAAAGTTTGTGAACTGAAACGCAAACCCTCATTATTTATGTTGCAGGATTAATCTGGCAGTAAGCATGTGTAGGCCAGTTATTTACGCAGCAGTTCAACATTTGCTCTCTTCTAAATATTTTACATTTTGACTGGCACAGCAACTGAAAACATTAAATGAAGTTATTTACCCAGCATGAAACTGTACAATTCACCCCAGATTTAATCAATGCACAGATATCAATTTAACAACCGGAATGAATAATTTCACTAAAAGTGCTGCAGAGCCATAATTATTTTGTCCTTCTTGGGCTGTTTTTTTTTTTGTGGAGGACATGATAGTCCCCAGCTTACTTGCACATCTTACACTGTCCTCTCCCTGTTCCAGACGGTTGGCATGCTTCATCTTCCAATATCAGGTCGGACATTCTACAATGGCGTGGGTGCTGACATGGTAAAAGTACAGACTTGAATGACCCCTATAGCTAGCCCACCACAAAGTCCAGTAAGGTGTGTGCCGTGTTAAAGTATTGAGTGCAGAGTATTGAGTGCAGAGTATTGAGTGCAGAGTATTGAGTGCAGAGTATTGAGTGCGCGGAGTATTGAGTGCGCGGAGTATTGAGTGCGCGGAGTATTGAGTGCGCGGAGTATTGAGTGCGCGGAGTATTGAGTGCGCGGAGTATTGAGTGCGCGGAGTATTGAGTGCGCGGAGTATTGAGTGCGCAGAGTATTGAGTGCGCAGAGTATTGAGTGCGCAGAGTATTGAGTGCGCAGAGTATTGAGTGCGCAGAGTAGAGTGGTGTGTGCTGTTGAGTGCAGATAGAAAAAAAAAGAAATGAGCAATGCCAATAGCTCTACCTTTAATGATGCCGAGACCATTGCATTGTAAATGCTTGTTTCCGGCTCGTGCTAACAGGACCCTGGCATTGAGCTCTCCCTTTTTCAAGGGTTTATTGGATTTTTTGTGCACTTTTTGGATAAAAGTGTTTTCAGTTATTATTTTTTGGTGTTTCCCACTCCTGTGTGTTTGTTCAGGCTTTTTAGGGCTCTAAAAGGCCTGCTCTTTTCGACAAGTGCCCAGCATGTGGAAGGAAGAAGTCTAAGACTGATCCAGACGACGTCTGCATTATCTGTCTCCCTGAAGCACATGTCCCTGAAGAATGTGACATCTGCCAGAACCTTTCAGCAAGGACCCTGAGGGAAAGGCTGAAGATTAGGCTTCAAGGCCTAGAAGACAGACGACTGCAGGTGGGTCTGGGCAGGCTGGGAAGGTTCCCTCTGCCTCTGCTGAGGCCTCTGGGGGGCTCCCCAGAGGCAAGAAGACCAGCAAACGGTCCCGGTCGGCATCGATTGCATCGACGACGATGTCAAGAGGGATGACGGCGGTGTGTTTCCCATCTCCCCGGGGCTCCGGGTCGAGACGGCGTGAAGAGTCGACGTCGAAGGGCCTGGGTAGGCCGCCGTCGAGACCACCGTGGACGGCGTCTTCGACGTCAGCGTCGAGCTATCGGCGTCGAAGGAGCGACAGGCGTCGGCGCTCGCCGTCGAGAAGACGGTCGGCGTCGAGGGGATCCTCGACATAGATGACCTCAAGAAAGCGGTCGGCGTCGAGGAGGAGTCGACGCTTATCGTCGAAGGCTGAACGTTCGACGTCGCGGAGGCGGCGTTCGACGCCGGAGTCGTGGAGGCGACGTTCGATGCCGGAAAAACGACGCTCAGCGTCGAGAAGGACGAGATCGGCATCTCTGAGTTGTTCCAACTATCCTAAGCGGCGCAGAAGGAGTTCTGGCGCCAGAAGTCACGCTGGGTCTGGTGGAGGGCGCCGGAGACGGCGATCACCTACTGGAGGGGCTGGTTCGCAGTCCCCTCCCCCGAAGAAGTCACCGGGATCGGTGTACTCGGTGGTATATACACCACCTCGGCCGAAGTCGCCCCCTCCTCCTGTACCTAAGGAGGATCCTCCTATCAACCCTACGCTGCCACCACTTCCTCCCTTAGGACAACTACCACCTCCGCTTCCGCCGCATGGGCCCGCCCCTCGGTTGGAGATACCTCCTGTTCCGCCGCCAAGGTCGGCGTCACTGACCCCACTACCTACACCACCTAAGGGGACGCCTAGACCGAAACCCCAGGATAGGCCACGGAAGACGCCTCCTCGGAAACCTGCGGAGCGCCCACGAACTGGGAGATCGCGCTCTCGTTCCAGGAGGAGGGAACGATCGCGCAACAGGTCATCCACGCGGTCGAGGCGACGCCACAGGAGGCACAGGTCTCGTTCCCATACGAGGTCCTCCGGGACCAGGGACTACTCTCCGACTTTGTCGGGGACACCGGAGACAAGGGTGTCACCGGTTGATGATCTGGTGGCTTTCCAAGATGTCCTGTTAAGAGGTGCAGCAAAATTGGGCATCTCCTTGACTGTGCCCACGCCCAAGACATCAGTAATATTCGAGACACTGCACCAGAAACATCTGTCTCGTCCATTATTGCCACTGGTACCGGGCCTGGAGGATCCGGCCATGGACCTTTTTCTCACCCCGGCGGTGACTAAGGCGTTCCCCTCAAGTCTACAGATAAAATACCAGGCGCCCGATTTTGATCCGGCTTTTCTAAGAGTGGAACCTCCTCCAGACTCTGTGATAGTGACGGCGGCTCGTAAACAGCATGCCACCACTCCGTCATCCACAGTCCCTCCAGATAATGAGTCTAGATGGATGGATTCGGCTGGGAGGAAGGTGTGTGGGACGTCGGCGACCTCCATGAAGGCTGCGAGTGCCACAGCCTTGTTGGGCCCTCTGGGACTCCCTCCAGCAGTTTGTGGAACACCTACCTCGTGACTAGAGGGAAGATTTCCAGGAGGTGTTAAATGAGGGGATGTTGGTGGCAAATCAGATCATCAGCGCTGCAGCCGATTCTTCTCTCTTGGCGGCGCATGGTTTATGCCATGTGATTAACCAGCGACGACACGCCTGTCTCCGCCTCACGTCACTAAAACCTGACGCACAACAAAGGGTTGCCAATCTTCCATTCTCTGGCGTAACACTATTTGATATACATGCGGGTGAAGAAATGGCCCGCATGAAGGCGGAGGCCGAAACACTCACGGCTGTGGGCCTGGAAAAGCCCAAGGAGACAAAGAAATCGTACCGCCTGTTCCAGAGATGATTCGGTGGACAGGGCTGAGGACGTGACCAAGCTTCGGGACAGCAACAGCAACAACAGCAGCAGTTCCGAAGGCCGTTCCAGAAGCGCCAGAAAGGCAGAGGTGGCCAACAGTCAGCACCAGCGACCAAAGGCAAGGCCGGGTCTCGGCCCTGAGCGCTTACTTCCCCTGCATCCGTTACCACTCCGGTGGGGGGAAGCGTTCAATTTTTTCTGGCAGAGTGGAGAAAAATTACTCAGGACAAGTGGGTGCTGAATATTGTTTGCAATGGATACAGTCTTCGGTTCACCAGCCCGCCTCCAGCAATTCCACCGGTCAGCTCGCAGTTCCAGCTGCGCGAGCTCCAGGCGGAGGCAGATATCCTGTTAAGGAAAAGGGCGATAGAAGACGTACCTCTGTCTCAGAGAGGAAGAGGTCTGTACTCCCCGGTTCTTCCTGGTTCGCAAGAAGGACAAGAACGAGTTCAGGCCCATTCTGGACTTGCGACAGGCAAACAAATGGATTTGCAGAGAGAGGTTTCGCATGCTGTCGATGCATCAGATTTATCCTCAGTTGCAACAGGGAGACTGGTTATGTGCTATAGACCTACAGGATGCGTACTTCCATGTGCCCATTGCACACAAACACAGGAAGTTCCTGCGATTCCAAGTCGGCGCCAATCATTATCAATACACAGTACTCCCATTCGGACTGAAGTCTGCGCCGAGAACGTTCTCGAAGTGCATGGCGGTGGTAGCAGCACACCTGAGAAAGAACAAGGTGTTCGTCTATCCGTACCTGGACGATTGGTTGATCAAGGCCTCCTCCTTCTCGGAAGCTCGAGCACACTTCCAGAAGACGTGCGTTCTCTTGAACAAGCTGGGGTTGCACATCAACATGTCCAAGTCTGTCCCGACTCCAGTCCAATGCATACAGTACTTGGGAGCCTCCATCAATATGCTGTCAGCAAGCGTGTCTCCTTTGGAGGAGCGACGATTATCACTCCTTCGGAAGGCTCAGGCTCTTATGACCAATCCATCTACAACAGTGAGGACGGTGTCTTCTCTACTGGGATCGATGGCCTCTTGTATCTTCCTAACCCCACACGCACGACTGCACAGGAGACCGTTGCAGGAGTGCTTGGAGGACCAGTGGATCAGAGGAAAGGATCTTGGGACGACAAGATACGACTGTCTCTGCATGTTCTTCAGTCTCTGAAATGGTGGTGCTCAGCGGAGAATCTCCTCAGAGGGGTTCCCTTCCACATGGACATTCCCACGCAGACTGTCGTGACGGATGCTTTTCTCCACGGTAGGGGGGCGCACTCCGGAGACTTACAGATTCAAGGAACGTGGTCCCCGATGGAGGCCACGTACCACATCAATTTCCTGGAACTCCGAGCTGTTCACTTGGCACTGAAGGCCTTTCATCCGTCCTTTCAGACCAACTCTCTGCTTGTCCAGACAGACAATACGACCACGATGTATTACCTCAACAAGCAAGGGGGTTCGAGATCACGCACTCTGTCGTAGGAGGCGCAGGCGATCTGGCACTGGCTTCTGGCCAGAGGACTGACGATAACGGCTACCCATCTACCAGGTGTGCAGAATGTTCAGGCGGACGCACTGAGCAGACTGATTCAGGAAAACCACAAATGGGTCATAAACGACGAAGTACTAGGAGACGTCTTCGCAAGGTGGGGGACTCCAGACATAGATCTGTTCGCCACTGCCGAAAACAGCAAATGCCGAGACTTCGCCTCCAGGTACTACCAGCAGGGGACGCTGGGGAATGCGCTAGGGATCAACTGGTCAAACAGCTTTCTGTACTCTTTTTCACCCATTCCCCTGATTCCGGCGGTGCTCATCAAGCTGGCCCGGTCCAGGTCTCGGATGATACTCATTGCCCCGGAATGGCCCAGGCAGTGGTGGTTCACGGACCTGCTTCACCGGTCTCTCCTTCCTCACATACGGCTGGCGTGCAGGCCGGACCTTCTCACGAAGGTCAAAGGACAGATGTTGCACCCCAACCTCTCGTCTTTGATTTTGGCGGCATGGCTCCTGAGATAGTGCAATATGGCTATTTGAATCTGCCCGAAGATTGCATGGACATACTTAAGGAGTCTAAGAGACCTTCCACTCGGACTTCCTATGCTTACAAGTGGAAGAGGTTCTGTATCTGGTGCAAGTCCAAGAACTATGACCCGACGACATGCAAGGAAGACGTCATCCTTCCTTACCTTCTACATTTGGCAGTCTGGACTTAATATTCATTCCATTAAGGTTCATCTCGCTGCATTGACTGCCTACAGGAAATGCCCTTCTCAGACTTCCTTTTTCCAGATCCCTGTGATCAAAGATCTTTTGGAAGGCTTGAATAAAGTATTCCCTCCTGTCAGGCTTCCTTCGCCTTCATGGGAATTTAATGTGGTGCTGTCCAGATTGATGAAGGAGCCTTTTGAACCTATTCATAAGGCTTAGTTGCAGCACCTGTCCTGGAAGGCGGCTTTCCTCGTGGCCATTACATCGACCCGCAGGGTGAGTGAAATTCAGGCGTTGTGTTGTCAAGAACCTTATACTGTGTTTCATGCTGCTAAGCTTGTTATGCGTACTCACCCTAAATTTCTTCCCAAGGTTATTTCTGATTTTCATGTCAATCAGACCATAACTTTGCCTACGTTTTTTCATAACCCCTCATCTCCAGCGGAAAGGTCTCTACATTCCCTGGATGTTAGGAGGGTGCTGAAATTTTATCTGGATAAAACCAAAGATATTCGTAGGTCAGATCAATTGTTTATCAATTATGGATCGGTCAGGACGGGTCTTGCTACCTCTAAGCAGTCCATCTCCAGGTGGATTGTGTCCTGCATACAGTTGTTACCAAAAAGCTAATAAGACCTTAGGAGGTAAACCTAAGGCTCATTCCACCAGGGGCAAAGCTGCAACCACAACTTTGCTCCGTAACGTTCCAATTGCAGAAATCTGCAAGGCGGCCACTTGGAAGTCGGTTCATACCTTTGCTAAGCATTACTGTCTGGACACAGATGCCAGGGCAGATGCTCTGGTTGGGCAGGCTTCGCTGCGAAATTTGTTCACACAATAGTGGTGTTAATTTTCTTCTCTCCCCCGCCGCTTTGGTGTGGGGATGGGCTTAGAAATTAAACTAGTTCCCTTGAGACATATACAGGATAAGCTAAAACTTAGCTTTATAGCAACCAACGATAAAATCATGAACTAATACAATTCTAAACATAAGCTACACATCAATTTATTAAAGTAACAGAAATAAAAACAGTTTACATTTATACATCATACAATTTCTAAGAAACAATTAAAATTTCAACTAATAATACAATCTATTGTGACCTGCACAATACAACAGACAGACACAAATTTGTTGTAAAACATAAAAAATTGTAAAGTACAAGTGGTACATTCAATACTACAATTTCATCACTCCCTAGTTTTATGGCCACAAATTTGTATATCAACAGGGCAGGAGAGGACTTGAATTGTACAGGAGTTTGGCGTCGACGCGTTTCGGTGGTTCTGAAGCGAATATGTTCCACCTTTATCAAGACTAAGGTTCGATGTCTGTCTTGTTTCAGGGTCTGTACAAATCCCCGGTGTGCTTCTGTGCAATGCGATAAGCTGATGGGTCTGTTCTCTGCCTTGTTTTTAAGAAGCAAAATAGGATAAATTCCTGTATAATCTCTTCAGAATGTTGAATGATTTCACTTTATAGATTACGACGTTGTACAAATTAAAATGGTTCCTGAAGGAGATCAATCAAGTTCCATCTCTAAAATCGAGTGGAGTATCTTCTCCAATATGGAAAGAAGAACGTTTACGTTTGCGAGGTTTTGCTGGAAAATGATGGGCGCTTGCCACGTCTTTTGCTGTCAGGTAAAGCTGATTTTTAAGGTGGAGCGCTCTAGCAGTTTCCTCGAGCGGTAATACAATCTCCCCTCCTAAAGCGGATCAATCACGCTGCTTCTGGGGGTTCTGGTTCTGGGGATGGGCTTGCCATTCTATTCATTAGATTATGACTATACCCAGAGATCCCCTACTACAGAAGGAGTAGTTTCTGTCCTGTAACTCCAGTTCTGTAGGAGGGGTATCTCTGTTATAGTCATAAGCGCCCGCCCGCCTCCCCTGTGGAGAAAGATATTCATGTAAGAAATGCTACTGGTCTGGCGTGTTACGCCTTCAAAAAGAACTGAAAGTAAAAGGGACCTGCTGTGCATTCTGGGATACTGGGAGGAGTTCTGGAAAGTTCTCTTAAAGACACAGTATCCTATTTAAGCCACATAATGGCAGCCTATGGGGCTTGTCTGTCCATGCCTTCCTCTCTATCATTCCAGAGGCTTTTACTGGTAGAGGCAAGTTTCTCTATGGAAGAAACTGGGCAGGCTGTGTTGTGTGTGTTTTTTTTGGTGGAATTTCTAGTTGAAGTACTGGACAGTGTAGCCTGTGGATATAGGCTGCATTATTTGTCTTTAAATTCTCTCTTAAGTGTCTTTGCAGTTCTGCATTTCTTGACAACTTAAGAGATTATTTTTGATTGCCGGGGTCCACGCACATGGGCGGGACTATTCACTAGATTATGACTATAACAGAGATACCCCTACTACAGAACTGGAGTTACAGGACAGAAACTACTCCTTAACTCCCTTTCGGCCTTACCAGCGCCCCTAGGGTGTTCACGAAAGGGATGGCGGTGGTCGCAGCTCCTCTGCACAGACCAGGCCTTACCAGCGCCTCACTTCTTGGGTGGGGCGCCAACATGGGAGACGTGGAGATCAGAGACCCCTGATCTCCAGCGGAGTCTGGACTCCACATCAACCTTCTGGAGATTTTAGCGATTTGCCTTGCACTAAAGGCATTCCTTTCCTCTGTCCGGAGAAGAGTAGTGCAGGTGTTCACGGACAACACCACCGCAATGTGGTACTGCAACAAGCAGGGCGGGCTGGGATAGTGGACCCTATGTCAAGAGGCTCTCCACCTTTGGACATGGCTGGAACATCAGGGCATATCCCTGGTGATTCAGGACCTGGCAGGTTCTCTGAACGCCAGAGTGGACAAACTCAGCACAGGTGCATGATGGATCTGAAAGAGACACGTAGGTGATATATTCCTTTCCTTGAATATCCCCAGGCGTCAGACCGGATCCGGAAAGTTTTGCTTGTAGGTACCCCTGCGCGTCAGTAGGTGGCGTCCTGAGGCTTCAGCGCCGAGATGATATCACAAAGAGTTCTTAGGCACCACCCATGCGCTCTGACGTCAGTTCTTTCTTTTTCCACACTGAAAGCAGATCGGAATTTAGCACCTACCTTAGTTACTTTTTGACTGTTATTTTGAGACTTTTGTGTCTCCACTTTTTTCTCCTGGTGTACGGAGGGATGCCCGGCTTTAAGTCTTGTGGGGGATGTCGCCGGAATATATGTCGGTCGTTGACCCCCACGATGTTTGGCTCTACTGCCTGGAGACCGTTCAGGACTGTCGAGCCATGGCCCCCAAGGCCTTGCAGGAGCGGCGCCGGAAATTGCCGGAGGTCCAGCATTCGTCACATTGCCACTCCAGGTCTAGGGGCCGTTCCCGGGACTGCTCGCGGGACCAGAACCATCGCTCCTCGGACTCCAAGTCTTACCTTCGGATTCAGGTAAGCGACACCATAAAAAGAAGTCGAAGAAGCGTGTTCGCTCTCCGACGTCCCCCCGTCGCTCCTCAGAGGGGGACAGGGACTTCGCCCCTGCGACTCCTCCGGAATCTGGGAGTCCCATGGCCTACCCGCCATACCCAGGTCCGTCGGCGACTCCCGAACAGATGCAAGAATTTCTTGCTGCCATGGACCGCCTTTTTAGGCCTCTGTCTCCGCCAGCGCGCCTGCGGGTCCCCCCGGTCCTGTGTCCAGATCCAGTTGGCCCGGCGGCACCGCTCTGATACCGGCCCCGGAGACACTGGATCCAGCTCCCTTGGTTCCGGCCACAGTGCCACAAGGTGCAGCGCCGCTGGCTCCGGCCCCTGCACCGCCGCTGCACTGGGTGCTGTATATCAGGCCCCTGCCCCTTTTGTTCCGACCTGGGATCCGCAGTGGGATGGGGCTCCAGCGCGGCCCGCTTCTGGCGACGCTGACCTCCTCTCCGGCTGCGGTCCTGCCGCTGCGGCCGGCTCCTTCTACCCCGAAGCCAGACGAGGACTGGGACGGCTCTGAGGATCCCTTTGCCTGGCAATGTGACTCAGAGCAGGATTGGGTAGATTACCTTCAAGATTCGGGTGAACTTGATGTGTCTTGTGACCCGGGGTTTGCCTCTCCTCTGCCTACTGTGGAGGAGGGCGCTTCCTACACTATGGTCTTACGTCTGGCTGCAGAAGGCCCTCCACCTCGGTCTCGCTACGGTGGCCCTGAAGACCAAACTCCTTACGGACGTGTTCCAGACGGCGTCTACGTCGTCGGAGCCGCTGCTCCCTTTCAATGAGGCCCTCACCGAAGTCCTCTTGGGCACTTGGTTGCGGCTGGCCTCAGGAGCGCCGGTAGCGCCTGGTGATGCTGCCTTCTTAATCACTTACCCCACGCCTGAGAGCCTGGTCATTCAGGCCTCGACTTCAGAGTGCCTTTACCGCGGCTCCGCCAGATAAGGACTCTAAGAGGTTGGACCAATATGGCAAGAGGTTGTTCTCCTTAGCCAGCTTGGAGTTGCGGTCGGTTAATACTGCCTGCTTGTTGGGCCGCTACTCACACGCGGTGTGGGATTTGGTAGCCGAGGTCTTGCCTCAGTGTTCTGATGAGGTCCAGGCTGTCCTTTCCTAAGCAGTTGCGGAGGGCAAGGTTGCGTCGAAGTTTGCCATCATGTGTTGTCTGGATACCTCTGATTCGTTGGGCAGGGCGATTTCCTCGACTGTGGCGTTGTGGGGTGCCACGCCTGGTTTCAATCAACTCGCTCGCTCATGGACATGCCCTTTGATGGCTCCTGCCTCTCAGGTGACAAGGCTGACAATGCCCTAGAGCGCTTTAAGGACTCGCGGGCCTCAGCCAAGTCTTTAGGTCTTTCCACGAAGAGCCCTGCCACGTCTGTGAGAGTCCAAAGGAAAGAAAGTATATTATAAATCTTCTTCTTTATTAGTAGTTTTTTTTCCACATACAGGCACAGCCAACGCGTTTCGTTCCTTTAACCATATGGAACTTCGTCAGGGCTGTAAAAAGCGACAAACATATATATACATAAATATACAATTAAAAAGTTCTACACGTACCAACAAAACACAACATTTAGAACAATGATCACGACCCAAGACACATATATTATTACGATATTATCTCAACAAGACAAACCAATGAAGACAATACATTTCTGTCCATCTGGATTTAAAAAACACCCAGTGTTATGTGAAATAATAACATGCCACCATCTTGGCGGCAACCTTCAAGTTTCCTCAGGGTTTGCACCATTACAAAAACCTAATATGTACAACCAGTAGTGCAAAGCATGACCCATAAAACATATTATTTACATTCATGTACATTCAAAATTTTTTTAAAAAAACCCGCAACCGTTGTTTCATGACATATAAGTATGTACAGCCAGTTTATACAAAAGAGAAACAAGCACATTAATAGCAGCATAATATTTACAGGTGGCGGCATCCATTTAGGCACTACTACATTTATACTGAGAGTTGTATCCAATCAAACCCCTTGGAATAAATCAGGGTATTTAGAGCAAAAATCTATTTATAGAAAGGGGATTTTGGAAACAGCACCATTGGAACGAAGGAATAGTATGAAAGTAGAATAGACACATTGTCAAGCTTACTCATAGTGGACAAGTCAAAGTGAAGCCGGTCGTAAGTACGATACCAGACAATGAAATGCGAAAGAAGAGCACTTACCGAATTGATATAGTATTGAAATCGGGATCTATACAAACACGACTCGTGGATTGCAAAATAGGGACCTCCAATAGTTCAAAGGCATGTAACCTGAGATGGAGAATAGAAATTGCTATAATTCCTTTATGTAATATAGACAAAAATCAGATCACAAGGCTACATCATATATATACAACCAACACTTATTAGTGCTCCATTAGTGAGGCTCCTGAGGGTACCGTCTCTGGCATGTACCCTAGTGTGCTAGTTCTTTTGCATGCCCAAATGATGCAGCAAAAGGGGTTTATATGGACATGGCCATGACCAATAATTACCATTTATATAGAGAAGATGCACTCCACTGGATAACCTGTAGAGCGTCCAGTGATGATTCTTATGCTATGCCTCTTAGTCTTCAGGGTTCCGGCGATCTAGGTGGGAAACTGGTTCAAAGTGGGGTGGGTGTCCACAGGCAATCTGTTGCATGAAATATAGTAAAATGTAGAGAAGGACTAGTCAGTTTCAATAAAACCCAATATATAAAGCTAATATGTAGCATGTCCACCAGTAGGTGACATGCATAAAAAAGGGGGCGAAAATGCCATTCAAAATTATTACACGAAAAAAGTACCATCCATGTCATCAACAATATAAGTTGCAACCGAAAAGGATTACCTAATAGCTGCCAAGACGATTTCCTGTAATTCCCCCTAGTGCCAGGCTCCAGTGTCGGTATCAGTACAAAACGGAAGGGTCACCGGTCCATAATACAACTCGGTGTTCGCAGTAATGACAACAGTGCACCTGTAATAAAGGAGGTAGGCGTATATGCAACATCACTCCACCATGTGTGTTTAAACAAACAGGAACGTATTTGAGGGGAAATATTTGTCAGTAGCAGTGAGGGTAAATTAAACCAACCAATATAATAAACCCCCTTGTGGATCAGACCCTAGACCGCGTGTTTGAAGATACCCCTCCAGTAGAAACCATCAGTTAGAAATTAGTTGTGAGTCAGGAAGACATGATATAGTCTGTATTCATGCATGAATCTCACTAGAGACAGAAGTGCACAGTACGAACCTAAAGCGGGACAACTCAACATAGTCCAATTACCACCCATCTGCATATCCTCAAAGGGTCCCAGTTACTAATGTAGTATATGTAGTCCATATATAGGGCGAAACTCCGGATTTTAAAAGAAGCAGCCCAATTTATCTGCGATGTCCCAGAGTCATTCTGGACATACCGCTATGCATAACGCCCTGTTAGTAGTCAGGATGTTATTAAATTAAATTAAACACCATAGTTAAATGACGCTGCTCAAAAAAGTTCTACCGTCGAGAAGTAGCTTGAGGCAGCACAGCGGGCTATACCGAATATTCAGACCCCCAGTGCTCGCCGGGAAGGTATACATCGGTCAAAGTGAAGGTCGCAGGAAAGCGTGAGGGTCGCCGACCCCTACTGGATTAAAAGGTGCCGTCCCAAGTATCAAAGCGGTCCCCTGAGTTCCTACCTGCAGTTGGGTGCTCAAGATTACAGAAGCGTCTCGTGGCGGCGTCCCGGGTTGCAAACACGAACTCCATCGCGCTTGATATGCGGAAGCGGATGGGGCGAATCCCTCCCCCGCCATGTGAGATCCGCCCATTGACACAGATCACGTGTCGCGGCCCATGGTTGCTTCAAAACAATACCCGGTGGGCAGAGTCGCTCCGTTTCACATCGGCAGAAAACGTTGGGAATACGGTGTGCAAAGTGATAAATATAACTCACTTTTACGTGCAAAAAATAATAAATATAGCTCACTTTTTGGTGCACGGTGGGTTCTGGAAATTAGTCATTAAAGCAGCCCTATTAAGGCTTACGGCGGAAATATTTACAAGAAGCCAAATACGTATGGAGGGTGCACTATAAAAGACAGGTTCTATATGGTGATGTGATAAACACGATAAGGCAAGGGCCCAGTAATTGTTGTAAAAAATGTATATATAAGGATCCTCCAAAAGTTATATTTAAACAATTCAGTAATCAGAAGGAAAAAATTGTTTATAAAACAAGTAAAAGAGGCAATGTGTCTAAACAGGGATTTTTAGGATAAAAAAGGAAGGAAAAGGGGGAAGAAAGGGTAAGATGTCAACAGATCAATGTGCTGGATGAGTAACAAATGTATATTTACCAGGATATGCCATTTTTTCAGATACCTATGTGAATTCGCTATTCCCAAGGTTACTTTCAGTTAAGAAAATAGTGTAATTCACGGTCAGTGTTATTCCCCATTTGTACCGCCCTAAGACGGCAAATCCATTTTGCTTCCCTTTGTCGGAGTATCAGCTCACGGTCCCCACCACGGCTATCTTGTGGAATGTGGTCAATTCCATGAAACCAAAAGGTTAAGTCGTCTGGGTGTTTCTCGTGACAATGTGTGCTAACCGGGTACCGTACATCTTTACTGGCAATGGCCCTGCGGTGTTCTTGTATCCTGATTTTTAGCGGACGTACCGTACTCCCAACATATATGTTCCCACAAATGCAGCCCAACACGTAGACCACAAGAAAATTTTGAATGTACATGAATGTAAATAATATGTTTTATGGGTCATGCTTTGCACTACTGGTTGTACATATTAGGTTTTTGTAATGGTGCAAACCCTGAGGAAACTTGAAGGTTGCCGCCAAGATGGTGGCATGTTATTATTTCACATAACACTGGGTGTTTTTTAAATCCAGATGGACAGAAATGTATTGTCTTCATTGGTTTGTCTTGTTGAGATAATATCGTAATAATATATGTGTCTTGGGTCGTGATCATTGTTCTAAATGTTGTGTTTTGTTGGTACGTGTAGAACTTTTTAATTGTATATTTATGTATATATATGTTTGTCGCTTTTTACAGCCCTGACGAAGTTCCATATGGTTAAAGGAACGAAACGCGTTGGCTGTGCCTGTATGTGGAAAAAAAACTACTAATAAAGAAGAAGATTTATAATATACTTTCTTTCCTTTGGACTCTCATTGAGTGCACCTTCCATTTTTTGTATTTGGATCCCTTGACCTTAACACCGACTGGTAGCAGGTGTAGGAAGAAGTTTTGCACCGACCCAAAATCTTAGAAACTTGGAACTTGTAGTGCTTGACCTGGTCTGCTGCCTTGACCCTTTCTGGTTTTTCCCTGCCACGTCTGTGTTTCGTTCCTTTCATGGTCGGGGTAAGAACACCCAAGCGCGCTCCTCCACGAGGCCTGTGCTGAACCAGCCCCAGCGCGGCCGTGGCTTCCGCAGGGGCGGGTCTGGTAACCAGCAGGCAGGTGAGTCCACTTCCACCCCGCTGCTTCCGCCTCTAAGCCTTCCTAATCTGAGCTTCAGGGAGCACCCCACGCCGGTGGGTGGCAGGGAACGTCATCACCTCCACCACTGGTGCGAAATTACCTCGGACAAGTGGGTGCTGCAGATAATCTGCCACGGTTACTCGCTCCCCTTTCTGTCCCCCCTCCAGCCATGCCACCTCGGTTCCACTGGCTGTCGGGGGATATTTGGCTCTTCTCCATCAGGAAGTCACGGCCCGCCTGGCCAAGGGGGCCATTGAGTGCGTTCCCGATCAGCAAGTAGGGAGTGGTTGTTATTCCCACTACTTTCTGGTCCCCACCGGGGTCCCTCTCAGAAACTCCCCTTTATCGGAGCAGTTCTGGATTCGACGCTGTTTCGGGTTTCTCCTCCCAAGCAGTGAGTCCGGGATATTCAGGCTATGATTCCGCTATTTCAGCCTCTATCCCGAGTTTCAGTCAGGATTACCCTCCGGCTTCTGGGCCTGATGGCCTCCTGCATCCTGCTAGTGACACATGCCAGATGGCATATGCAGGCTCTGCAGTGGGACCTGAAGTTCCAGTGGGCACAGTATCAGGGCATCCTGTCGGATCGCGTCCAGTTCTCGGAGGGCGCTGCATGACAGTTGCAGTGGTGGCTCACGAATCTCGATTGGGTTAGTGGCAGATCCCTCTCCCTTCCTCAACCGGAGCACACAGTGGTGACGGATGCATCCATCCTGGGATGGGGAGGCCACAGGGGAGAGACAGAGATCAGAGACCTCTGGTCTCCGGCGGAGTCCCGGCTCCATATCAACTTCTGGAGCTGCGGGCGATCCGGCTTGCACTGAAGGCATTCCTTCCCTCTGTCCGGGGAAGTTTAGTGCAGTGCAGGTGTTCACGAACAACACCACTGCCATGTAGTATTGCAACAAACAGGGCGGGTGGAGTCCTGGACCCTATGTCAGGAGGCTCTGCGCCTCTAGACATGGCTGGAACATCAAGGCATTACCTTGGTGGTTCAACATCTGGCAGCTTCTCTGAACGCCAGGGCGGACAAACTCAGCCGCCGGTGCTTAATGGATCACGAATGGCGTCTGCACTCGGACTTGGCACAAGGTCTCTTCCAGCAGTGGGGAGAGCCTTGGTTAGATCTATTTGCCACCGAAGAGAATGAGCAATGTCATCAGTTCTGTGCGTTCCAAGGCGGCGCTCGCCCTGCAACGTTTTTCGTTGCGAGTGGAGCTGCGGTCTGTTTTCCGCCTTTCCGCCTATACCACTTCTGCCCAGAGTGCTGAAGAAGATCAGGCGCGACCGGACTCAAGTCATTCTTGTGGCTCCGGACTGGGCTTGAAGAGTTTGGTATCCCGAGCTACTCAGTATGAGCATCGATCCCCCGATCAGTCTGCCTCTTTGGGAGGATCTTCTGTAGCAGCAGCAGGGGACGGTCCTCCACCCGAACCTGTCCAGCGTCCACCTCCTTCCTTGAAGATTGAGCAGTGACGGTTGACAGTTTTCGACCTTCCTCCTGTAGTCTCTAGTGTTATCTTGGCAGCCAGACGTCCCTCCACCAAAATGGTATACGCCTGTAGATGGAACAAGTTTGTGGCTTGGTGCACAGCAAAGGCTGTTGATCCCCTTTCCGCCCCTCTTTCAGAGGTTCTCCTCTTCATTTTTTCCTTGGCCCAGTAGGACTATCTTTCGGCCTTTCGTTGGCTTCCTGATCAGCCTTCTCTTTTCAAGCCCCGTTTTGTAAATACATTTCTTAAGGGCATTACTCGTCTCTTTCCTCCTATTCCTTATGTAATGCCCCAGTGGGACTTGAATCTGGTTCTAACGCACCTTATGTGTGCTCCTTTCGAGCCATTACATAATTGTCCTCTTAGACTCTTAACTCTCAAGACTGCTTTTCTGGTTGCCATCACATCTGCTCGCAGAGTGAGTGAGCTTCAGGCTCTTTCTTCTAAGCCTCCTCTCCTTGCTGTTCATCCGGACAAGGTTGTCCTTCGAACTTAACCTTCTTTTCTACCCACAGTGGTTACCTCTATCCATATAGGACAGCCCATCACTTTGCCCACCTTCTTCCTGCATCCTTCTAAAGAGGAGGAGAGCCTCCACTGTCTGGATCATTCTATCTTGATCGTACAAAACAATTCCAGGTGGGTGATCATCCCTTTGTTGACTGTGTAGGCACCAAGAAAGGTTGGGTCGTGCAGAAGCGGACCATCTCTCGATGGATCGTTCTTTGCATCAAAATGTGTTATTCTTTAGCGAAAAAAAGGAACCTCAAATAGTATCATGCGCCCATTCCATCAGGGCGACGGCACCCACTACTGCTTTGGGACGTGGAGTCCCCCCTCATGACATCTGCCAGGCAGCCATGTGGGCTTCATTGCACATGTTCACCAAACATTATTTCCTGTATAGCCAAGTCCGGAGATACAGCTTCTTTGGCCGTTCAGTTCTCCAGGACTTTTTGGTGTGAACTTAGTTTGCAAACCTACATCCAGGGTTGGGTTGGTATTGCTGGGGTATCTATTCTAAGGTAAGGAATCCATAACTAATAATCTCTTTCAGATTCAAGTTACTTACTTTCGGTAACAATATATCTGTAAGAGAAATATATTAGTTATGGATTCCTTACCGCCCTACCCATCCTCCCCGTTCTGCGAACTGACTTCTAGGGTAATGGCCTACCTTTCAGGGCCCTAGCTTTGTGCACCAGTGGTCAGTGTCTTGCATGGCTCTGCGTTTCTGGCGTTGAATGTTGTGTTAAGACCTGACGTCGGCACGCAAGGGCCGCGTCTAAGTAGATACTGCAACATCATCTCGGAGATCATGACGACTAACGTGGAGTAGACCGACGCCACCTACCGACGCTCAGGGGTACTGCTACAAAAAAAATTCACTTGGGGGTAATTCTAAGGTAAGGAGTCCATAACTAATATACGTCTCTTACAGATATATTGTTACCGAAGGTAAGTAACTTGTCTGACGGACACTCAATGCACCGTCAAGGTGCTCAGAGATCTGGGGTTCACCATAAACCTAGGAAAAGCCATCTGCTGCCCCTCCAAGTATAGCCATTTTTGGGAGCAGTACTCAACTCAGTCACTGGGAACTCTTACCCTAGTCTAGCTTGCATGCAATCTTTTTAATAATTGCAAACTCCCTTGTCAGCCAGGTCATCAATTAACGGTTCTGATCGTCATGCGTCTCCTCGGCATGATAGTGTCCTGCATTGCCATAGTTCCCCAAGCCAGGTTGCACATGCGCCCACTGCAAGAGTGCCTGGCGGCAGAGTGGGCACATGGGGAGGGTCGCTTCGAGGATCTAGTGTTGATTTGAGACCACAAATTGTTCTCTGCAGTTGTCAAACACCACCAATCCTTACAAAGCAGACCTAGTACTTCAGATGACCATCACAACAGACGCTTACATCATATACTGGGAAATACACTTAAACGACTTGACTGTGCGGAGCTTGTGAACACCCATGAACAGGGTCTCAACATAAAATACCTAAAACTGGCCGTCCAGCTAGCTCTCAGGCCGTTCCTCATCAATATCCAGCACAGGGTATTCCTCATACCCACAGACATTATGACTGCCATATGCTATATACAGAAGCAAGTTGGAACTAATTCACCACAGTTTTCTGCATTGGTTCTGAACATTTGTCGGTGGGCAATGCATCACATGGTCCTTCCCCCTACCAAAGTACTTGCCGGGAGTGGACAATGACCTGGCAGACCTCCTCAGCAGGATGCAGCAACAAGTCAACTAGTGGTAAATCATCTGCAAGTCCCACTCCCATACTTCCGGCAGTGAGTGTTCCCCCAACATAAACCTGTTTTTTGTTTTTTTTTTCACAACAATTTTATTGATAAAGATGAGCATATGAATTAAAGTGGCATCCCACAATCAGGACGATACCACCAGGCATTGTAGTTACAATCACAATATAAATCTGAGCGTTGAAGCAATGAACCAGCAGAATCAAGGGTACACAAAAATATTAACCCCACCTTCATCTTTTCAAGAATCTACCCACCCAACTCCCCGAACCCTCCCTCAACCCCATGCATGTGTGTGGGAACCGTATGGACGGAAACTCTTGGCGCATCAAGTGTGTGTGTGGGAGTGGGTTTCGCAGGAGCACACAGGGCTATAGGTCCTCCTCTGGCTCCGCCGGGGGGTCCAGTGTCAAACCTCTGTAGTCCGCCCACCTCTTCCATATTTTGAAATGTTTACGAGGGCATCCTCGTGCCGCAAAGATTGGCCTCTCCAGACCCATACAAAAGTCTAAGCCTGCCTTCCATGCAGTCAGGGGGGGGGGCCTCACCTCCTTCCATGCTCGGGCCATGTCTCTTTTGGCTACCATCAGCCCCAGGAGGAGCAGGTGTCGCTTATAGATATTACCACCAACCCCTTCCAGGATGTGTAATAGACCCAGGCGGTGGGTACGGGGAAGGGTCCAGCCCAGCACCTCCGACAGACAGCCCCATACACCCCTCCAAAAGCCAACTAGTTTGGAGCACGACCACACTGTGTGGAGCAACGTACCCACCTCCGCCCCACATCTCAGACACTCCGGGGACTCAATCAGGCCCGCCCTCCACAGACGCTCTCGAGTATAATAAGCCCTGTGTAAAATCTTGAACTGTATGAGGCGAAACCGTATTGCTATAGCCGCCCCCCTCGGGGATTCTAATGCCTCCCGCCAATCATCCTCATCTAGCGGTCCTATATCGGCCTCCCAGTTCGCCTTCAGCCGAAGAAGGGTGGAAGAGCAATGCGTGACCACGGTCTGGTAAATGCGCGATACTTTTTTGTCCCCAAGGTCGCCCATGAACACCTTCGCCTCAACATAAACCTGTTTTGGCACTGCAGAAAATGCATAAGACCCAGGCTTTGCCTCCAGGTATCCACACCCACAGTCAACAGGCAATGCACTGTAGATGAACTGGTCAAGGATCTTTGACTACACTTTTCCGTCTCTCCCACTTCTTTGGTGCGTGGTTCGGATGCTTTGGCAGACAACCCTCACTCAGAGTAGCTCTTACTTAGCAAGATATCCCTGGTTCACCACTCTTCTTGAAATCTTATTTGGTAGCTCAAGAGAAGCTGCCAGCTGGCTGGACCTTCTCACCCAAAAGTCTGGGCATGCTCCGAACCAGAACCTGAAGCAACTGAATCTTGCGATCTGGCTCCTGTGGTCTTAGAATTTTACTACCTTAACTTGCCTCAGGAGTGCATGACTATCCTAAGGGAAGCACACAGGCCTTACAACTAGAGCCTGCTAGGCAGCTAAATGGAGAAATTGTGTGCGCTACTGCACTCCCAGACACATTAACCTGCTCACAGCAGTGCCCCAAGATATTACTTGCTCCACCTGCAAAAGGCAAGCCCTGCTTAGACCTCTATTAGATTTCACTTAGCCGCTGTTGCCGCCTAGCTTCAAAACAGAGAACTCTTCATTCTTTAGAGTTCCAGTCATTAAGGCCTTTGTGGAGAGACTAAAAAGAGCTAATTCCATCCAGGGTGCCACCGACCCCATGTGGAATCTCAACATAGCTCTCACCAGTCTTATAAGTCCTCCTTTCGAACCACTTCACTCATGCCCCCTACAGTATCCATCTTGGAAAGGAGCCTTTACCTCCCTCAGGTGTGTCAGTGAACTTCAAGCCCTGACTCTTTAAGAACACTCTTCCAAGTTCATGTAGATAGAGTATTCCTTAGGACAAATCCCAAATTCCTCCCCAAGGTGGTGATCTCTGCTTGTCACCTCAATCAGACCATAGAACTCCCTGTGTTCTGTTCACATCTATAGTCAGTAGTGGTGAGGGCTCACCACACACCAGACGTGAGAAGACCCTCATGTGTTACATTGACTGCACAAAACCTTTCCTCTAGGAACAACAACTCTTAATTCCTTTCTCAAAGCCACATTAAGATTGTGATCTCTGCAAAGTGGGTATCGCACGCTGGCTGGTCAAATGTATTCAGACGTGTTATGCTAAAGCTTAACAAGCTTTGCCTATATCTCCCAGACCCCACCCCACCTGTAAGAAGGGAGCTTCTATTCCTTCCTTGGGCAACACCCCAATAGCTGGTTTTTGAAAAGCAGGTCTAGTCCACTCCACACATTCTAATCAAGTACTATTGTGTGTACCCCTAGGCACACCAACAAGCTAGCATTGGCCAAGCCGTACCCCATCCACTTTTTCAGTCTTCAGCAATGTCCTCCTGTTAGCTGCTGCTTAGAGGACTGCTTTACAATCCATGCCCAGCATGTGTGTCTACAGCTGCATGTGCCACAAACGGAAAATGTTAACCTGTAAGCATCTGTTCATGACATTTAGTGCTGTAAATTCCCATGTGCCCACCCTCCACCTCGGAAGCCTTTGGTCGTTGCACAGTCTCTTTTTTTGTATTCTTGCATAGTCCTCTTATTCAGTATCTCTATGCTACTTGTTATCCTCACCCTCTATGCGGAGAGACTGTATAACAATGGAGCTGCTGCTATGTGCATTACCCTTAATAGGCGGAGTCCTCATACCTCGTGACTTGTAAACTTGTTTGAAGAAAAACAACTTGCACGCGTCCAAGCAAGCTAAACGCCTCCCTCTTCTTAAGAAACCTACGACGGATCCCTCTGTGCCCGCTAATTATCGCCCGATCTCCTTATTGCCAGCATTGGCCAAAGTTTGCGAAAAGGTGGCATTTCGCCAACTGGAGACCTTTGTGGAAACATCTGGGGCTTTGCATCCTGCTCAGTCTGGCTTTAGAACATCTTACAGCGCAGAGACAGCGCTGGTGGAGATGGCAGAGGCAATTAGCGAGTGCTTGGACGGGGGCGGCAGAGCGGCTCTGATTTTATGGGACCTCTCTGCCGCCTTTGACACAGTACCTCACCAGTTTCTTCATGCCAGTCTCTCTTCCATTGGCATCTCTGGGGCAGTATGGGCCTGGCTAGAATCCTTTCTGGATGCTCGTACTCAGCAGGTCTGGATGCCCCCTTTTTCATCCTCGGCTAGGGAGGTATCAACTGGAGTTCCACAGGGCTCGACTTAGAGCCCTTTGCTCTTTAATATCTATCTGACTCCGCTGATCTCCCTGGCTGAGGAGCTGGGTGCCAAAATCATGGCTTACACTGACGACACCCAGCTCCTATTTACTTGGAATGGTTCCGATTACGGGGGCTTCACAGAGCTGCCTTGCAGCCGTGTTTACATGGCTGGCACAGGCTAAACTTAAGTGCAACAAGGGGAAATCGGAGATACTGCTGTATGGTCAATTTCCCCAGCGTTATACAGAAGCCTTGTGGCCCCCAGACTTCCCCGCCCACTTTCTGAGGGTGGTCCGGCTAAGAACTTGGGAGTTTGGTTCAGGGAGGATCTCAGGTTCTCTGAACACATTGAGAGACTAACGGGTGTCTGTTTTGGCACACTCAAGTCACTGAGTAGATTCTTCCCTATGCTCCCACAGCCGGCGAAGGAAATGGTGGTGCGGGCTCTCATCTTGTCCCGCTTGGATTACGCCAACTCGCTTTTTATTGGCATCCCGGGATACTTGATGAACAAACTCCAACTGATCCAGAACGCGGTGGCCAGACTCTTATTTAACATCTCTAAGAGATCCAGTATAAGGTCACACTTGCGTGTCCTTCACTGGCTGCCCGTGGCCCAGCGGGTGCAGTTTAAGGCCCTTACTTTAGCTCATAGAGCGCTGCATGATGTAGGACCCTCCTATATTAGGGAACGGGTGGCCTTCTACATCCCCCACCGATCTTTACGCTCTGCTTCCCACCGTCTGATGGCCACTCCTCTTTTCCGCCATTCTAGGATGGGGGTTCAGTCACCTTCGGTCAAGGGTAGCCACTCTTTGGAACAGTCTTCCTGTTTTGCTGCACCGCAGCCAGGACTTTCTCATTTTTAAGAAACTACTTAAAACTCATCTTTTTAATCAGGTCATTTAATTATTCTCCCCTTTCTAGTCTGCAAAATCGTGCAAGGACACTCATGAGTAATTGAGCGCGCTACAAATCACTTATAACATAACTTATAAGAAGCCCAACACTAGCTGGCGGGAGTATGCACAGCTTGTACTTTTACAGCACTACATGCCACAGACAGATACTACCAGGGTAAGTAACATTTTCTTTTTGTGTTCTGATTGAGTTATGTCAATATATCTTGTAACTGCTGATGACCTCATCAGTTCTGCCCAGAACCAATTCAGAATTGTAAATGTTTTAAAAAAGAGTTTGACATTGACCAGCAAAACATTGACAATAAGGAAATTCCCTGGTGTGTTTTGTTTTGTGTGTCATTTGTGATGCGATAATACCTATTTCTTGCCTGGAAACAGGCCACCCCAGGGGTTTCCTTATTAGGACACGCACCAGCAGCGCCCAGTGGAATGATAGGGGCAGGTTACAAGTAAGATGGGGAGAAGACGTAGTGGCTCCTGTTGATAATGTAAATGATGAGAAAGGCATAATGCTCCGCGACTGCCATCTTGTTTAAGAAACACTTTAGGAGAACTCCAATGAGACTATTCAATAAGGTTAGCGTGTCAGTGTGATTGGAGCACTTCATGTCACAGAACCATGTGGTTTGCTTTCAGAGGAACCCATCGACGGTTGGGAGGTTTGAGCAGGTATAGATCCTAAAACCAAAGAGGATCCCTGGGGTGGAAGGGCAGCCACAAAAGCACTGTTAATGTTGGGGGTTTGGCAAGTAGACACACAATCAAGCTTTGTTTAGTCCAGACAAGTAAATTCATGATGCTGTTCTCTCATTTCAGAGTACTCTTCTCTCCAGCCTTTCCCGTTACTTCCGTCGCGGGGGACCGTCTTCACCCGCTGGAGGCATTCTGCCATCACCTCAACCGAAATCTGTATCAAGCACTAAAGTGGGGACCGAGGGGCAGGAGCCCTTGATCCAGCTGGTGCAAGCCTTTGTTAGACATGTACAAAGATAGGTCCTACTGGGTGCTACACTCTGGATCTCACAGCTGAGCTTATTCCTCTCCTAACCTCTTCATTTGCCAAATATGTTACCTCTATCAAGACAGCAGAATGTGGAATTCCAAACTGAGATGAGAACCATGCAAAGAAATCAAACATTGGAACTGTTTATGAACCCTGATAACTGCCCTTTAGAGCAGCCCATGGAGGGAAGCCTCTAAGACTATAACTGTGGCAGACGGCTCATTTGAGAGGATAGTGGTCTGAGACCCCTTTCGTTCAGTGGCAATGCATAATTGGATAACCATTCCTTTCTTGATAATATTTATTTACTTCATATGTTGAAAAGAGCCGGCAATGGACATAGTCACTCTTTTCTACTGTAAGTCGTTTACACACCTGAACACGTTCCTGCTGGGTGTTAAACTTTGCTACAGTTGCCGCACAACTCCTTTCTCTGGCATAGACTGTTGAGAGCCCGAGGTTTTTGAAGACTTTAGATGGAATGGGTGAGGTCGGCTGTGGATCTTGAGCACTTGTCTATCCTTTATGAATGGAGTGTTTTTTTCGTACACTGCCACTGTGTAGGCTGAGAGCTGGAATGAATGAGTGCACGTAGTGCCTTTCTGCAATTTGAGTAAGTTCTACTTTGTGCTAAGAAGAGCAAGGAGCTAGAATGGTTCATGATGCAGCACTGCTCACTTGCAATTTTTGTAAGTTCTATTTATACTTGTATTAAAACATCGTTTATAAATGCTGGCTACCATTTTCCTTATTTCCGTGAAGTCTGCGACTCAAAAGAGCAACACAAGGATGTTATGCCTGCTGGGGTCACAAAGTAGGAGGTTGTTCTGTGAAAGGAGAGTGCCCAATTTACAGATGTTCCCTTCTCCATAACCAAGTATGCTTAAGGTTTTCAGTTTTTTACCCAAAATATTAGTACTTAGTGGCTAATGAAGTAGCCCAAGAAGTTTAATGGACTGAGGCACCAAACTCCTCTGCCACACTAGCAGTATTTTGTGCACATAAAGGAATAGAGAAATAATGTAATGTAATTGGTGAATACAGCCGCAGAACCCCCTTCTATTCTTCTTCCACTTTCACAACATCAAAAAGTGGTCTGCGCTCTGGAGGCCTCGGAATGGTGACTGGTCAGGGAGGCGGACATTCTTTGTAATTGGTTGAGGATGTCGGACCAGTGAGACTTACAGATAGTAAGATTGGCTTATGCTCCTCATTTATGAAGGGATGCCACCTGTTCTTCAGTGGAGAGAATGCCTTCAAGGGAAAGAACCAACCAATTAATCAATCATATCATTTGTAAAGCGCACTACTCACCCGTGAGGGTCTCAGGGCGCTGGGGTGGGGAATGCTGCTACTGCTCGAAAAGCCAGGTCTTGAGGAGTTTTATGAAGGTCAGCAGGTCTTGGGTCTGCCGTAGGTGGATGGGGAGGGTGTTCCAGGTCTTTGCGGCGAGGTGAGAGAACGATCTGCCACCTGAGGTCGCTCTTCGGAAGCGGAGGGCGAGGGCGGGGGAGCGGAGCTGGCGGGTGGGGGTGTAGAAGCCGAGTCGTCTATTGAGGTACGTTGGTCCGGTGTTGTGGGGTGCCTTGTGTGCGTGGGTAAGGAGCTTGAAGGTTATCCTCTTGTTGACCGGGAGCAAGTGCAGGTCTCAGGTGGGGTGTGATGTGGCTGCGGTGAGGGATGTCGAGGATCAGGTGTGCAGAGGCGTTCTGGATGCGTTGGAGCCGTCTCAGGTGTTTGGCTGAGGCTCCTGCGTAGAGGGCGTTTCCATAGTCCAACCTGCTGCTGACAAGGGCCTGGGTGACTGTTCTTCTAGTTTCAGTGGGGATCCACTTGTAGATCCTACAGAGCATGCGGAGAGTGTTGAAGCAGGAGGAGGAGACAGCATTGACCTGTTTAGTCATAGAGAGGGTGGAGTCGAGGATGACCCCTAGGTTGCGTGCGTGGTCGGTGGGTGTTGGAGCGGTTCCTAGTGCGGTCGGCCACCAGGAGTCGTCCCAGGCCGAAGGGTTGGATCCGAGGATGAGGACCTCCGTCTTGTCCGAGTTCAGCTTCAGTCGGCTGTTCCTCATCCATTCAGCAACGGCCTTCATTCCTTTGTGAAGGTTGGTTTTGGCGGTGTGGGGGTCCTTGGTGAGGGAGAGTATCAGTGGGTGTCATCGGCATAGGAGAGGATGTTGAGGTCGTGCCGATGGGCGGCGTGGGCGAGCGGTGCCTTGTAGATGTTAAAAAGAGTTGGGCTGAGGGTTGAGCCCTGGGGTACGCCGCAGATCTCGGTGGCTTCGGAGCAGAAGGGGGGAAGGCGGACGCTCTGTGTTCTGCCGGAGAGCTGGTCCAGTCCAGGGCCTTCTCTTGGATCCCAGCATTGTGGAGGCGTGTTCGTAGTATGTGGTGACAGACCATGTCGAAGGCGGCTGACCGGTCCAGGAGGATGAGGGCCGCCGTTTCTTTGTTGTCCAGCAGGGACTTGGTGTCATCGGTGGCGACGATGAGGGCAGTCTCTGTGCTGTGGTTGCTGCAGAACCCAGACTGGGAAGGGTCCAGGATGTTGTTCTCCTCGAGGTAGCGGGTCAGTTGTTCGTTGGCGGTCTTCTCGATGACCTTTGCCGGGAGCAGGGAGATGGGCCGGAAGTTCTTGAGGTCCTTGGGGTCTGCTTTGGGTTTCTTGGGTAAGGCGTTGAGCTCAGCGTGCTTCCAGCTCTCCGGGAAGGTTGCTGTCTCAAAGGAGGTGTTGATGACTTTTCGGAGATGGGGTGCGATGGATGTGCTGGCTTTGATGAAGATGTGGTGTGGGCATGGATCTGACGGAGATCCGGAGTGGATGGTGTTCATGATCTTGATGGTGTCATTGTCATTGATGTTGGTCCAGTAGAGCAGGCGGTTGGTGGTCGTGGGGGCGGAAGTCTCAGTGGTTGTCGGGGCGGTCCTGGCGTTGGAACTGTCGTGGAGGTCTGTGATTTTGCGGTGGAAGAAGGTGGCCAGCGAGTCGCACAGGTCTTGCTAGGGTGGGACGTCGTTGGTGTTGGAGCTGGGGTTGGAGAGTTCCTTCATGATGTTGAAGAGCTCTTTGCTGTTGTGTGCGTTGTTGTCTAGGCGGTCTTTGAAGGAGGCCCTTTTGGCGATCTGATGAGGTGATGGTGTCTGCGGGTGGCATTCTTGTGGGCGGCGTGGCTGTCCGCTGTTCGTTCACGGAGCCAGATCTTTTCCAGCTTTCGACAGGTTTGCTTGGAGGCCTGGAGGTCTTCAGTGAACCAGCTGGCTTTCTTGTTGGTATGATTGTTGGAGGGTTTCTAGATTGGGCGACAGTGTTGGTGCAGTCTTTGATCCACTGTTTGAGGTTGCAGGCGGCGGTGTCGGGGTCAGTATGGTCGGCGGGTGGCCTCTGGGCGAGGCTGGTGGTTAGCTGGTCTTCGGTGAGTTTGCTCCAGCAGCGGCGAGGCATCTGTTGGGTGCTGTGGTGCGTGGTGGGTTTCTTGAAGGTGAAGTGGATGCAGCCGCGTTTGGTCCAGTGGAGTTTGATGGTATGGTTGAAGGAGAAGTGGGGGCTTGCGGAGAAGATGGGGTCAAGTGTGTGACCGGCGGAGTGGGTGGGTGTTGTGACGAGTTGTCTGAGTCCGAGGTTGGCTAGGTTGTCGATCAGGGTGGTAGAGTTGGTGTCGTCATTGTTCTCGGTGGAAGTTCAGGTCCCCGAGGAGGATGTAGTCCGTGGAGGCGAGGGCATGTGTACTGACTAAGTCGGCGATGGTACCAAGAGGTGGTAATCCAGATATCTTCGGATAACTGTAGATGAGAGGTGCAGGGGGTTTATCTCAACAATGAATTTGTTTCTGAAAAATCATAAGACAGGAAAAATGTGAGCTGTTAATTTAACACTAGGTCATACAGGCCTTGCAGTAACAAGACCGGTATCATTGGTTCACAACGAAAGATAGACCATAGGAGAAAGTCCCCGGATATTCAAAAACAGAAATTATTTCAATTTGTAGTTTTTTGGTTAAAGTTTATCTCAGTTCTCATATTTGTCACAAAGGTGGTGGCAATTCTTCTTCTGAGGGATGCTTCTAACTGCAGATTCCTCAGCTTGCGAATATCTCCAGGTGCCAGGCTTGATCCAAATACTTTTTTCAGCAATTCCTTTGCACTCTGGTACCTGGAGTATTGCAGCTCTGCACAACTCCGTCCCACCCTGGAATTTACTCCAGACCCACTTATAACCACATACCTGTGCACTCAGTTATGGATTCTTCACCTTAGAATTACCCCAAGGTGTCAGACTGGATCCAGAGAATTTTTCTTCAGCAGTACCCCTGCGTGCCGGTTGGTGGCGTCGGTCGACTCCGCAATCATCTGGGTCGCCGGAATTACATCTCTCTATCTACTTAGACGACACCCCTGCGTGCTGACATCAGTTCTTTCTTTTTCTGCGCCAGCCAGCGCAGATCCGGAGCGAGCTGTACCCTGTGTTACTTTTTGACACTCTTTTTGTGACTTTTAGTCAACATGTTTTCGAGTCGTGTGACTCCTAGTACACATAGGTATGTACCGTCCTTGAACCGACTTCAAGGCTTGCGACTCTTGTCGCAAATTGGTGCCGGTTACGGACCCATACATCGTGTGCCTTTGGTGTTTGGAGCGCGACCACTACTCAAAGCTCTGACTGCCGGGCCATGAACCTGAAGTCTTTGCGGGAGCGGGCCGAATGCTTCTCGAGGCCCGGCAGTCCGCTCCACGCTGCTCGAGGTCCTGGTCGAGAGGGTGGTCGCGGAGCCATCACCACCACTCGTCGTCTAAGTCTTCGTCTTAGGGTAACTTGAAGCACAAAAAGAAGGCGAAGAAGCATCGTCACTCTTCGTGTTCTCCAGTCTGCCGGCTAACGCAACGCCGGTTGCGTAAGGTAGTAGTCTGGCTCCTCCCGCAGGGCCTGCTTGGTCGACCCCGACCTTCCCTCCTTTTCCGGGAGCCGGGGCGACCCCTGCACTACTTCGTAGTTTTTACGAAGCTCTCCACTCGATCTTTGTGCAGCCCGACTACGCCGGCATGCCATCTGGCCCCACGGACTAGGCTGGGGCTCTAGGCCTTCGATGCTCCTCTGGCGTTGAATCCAGTGACGATGCCTCCGCCCCCTCCGACGCCAGTTGCGTCCCCAGCCGGGTCTACCCCGTCCTCCATTCTGACCTGGACGTCGACTGGGGCCGGAACCGGCGCCAGGCGGTACTTTTGTACATTTGTTCTGTTCCTGGCGTTCCTTTTCACCTTGAGTGGCAGCCAGAAGAGGACAAGGAGGACTGGGAGGAGTCTGGTGACCCTTTAGCTGACCAGCTGAGTGGACCAGACTGGAGAGAGAAGTTGGGTGCTGCCAGTGGTCTGGATACCTCACCAGACCCTGGTATGCTTTCTGCCACCTACTGTGGCTACAGAGGAGGTAGCCTCGTACGCAGTGGTGTTGCGTAGGGCGGCTGAGGCCTTGAGCCTCCTATGGTGGGGGTCAGGACCAATCTCCTGACGGAGGTGCTTCAGCCGGCAGCTGCCTCTTCGGAGCCCCTACTGCCGTTCAATTAGGCCCTTAATGACATCCTTCTGGGCACCTGGTCCAAGCCCAGCACAGGGGCACCTGTGGATAGGATGAAGTAGTGTGGCTCACTGGTTAGAGGCGGCAGACCTGAGAGCAGAGGACTGCCCGGGACCAGGGTTCGATTCCCGGCGCGGCAGGTTTCTGGACCAGGGTCAGCGGACTCGATAATTCTCTCGCCTCGGTGCCCACTCTGATCAGCGATCACACTCGGCAACTCTGGGCATTAGCTTGCCTCATCTTCACTAACGGCCCCACCAGACCGCCGGGGATGCCTGGTCTCACCCTGGAGATACCCATTAAGGGACCATCTCTCAGGGAAGCCAGGAAGGGTTTTGCAGCGGTCGAAGCGCCTTGGGACCCTCTGGGTAAGTAGTGCGCTATATAAATGCCTATACATTTACATTTACATTGTCCAACGCCACTGCCCGGCCCACCCACTTTTCCTCTCAACCCTACCCTACCCCTGAGAGCTTGGTAGTCCAAGCCTTTCCTTCTAAGGTCACATTCCCTACTGCTCCCACAGATAGGGAATCCAAGAAGCTGGATCATCTTGGGAAGAAGATGTTTTCTTCCGCCAGCTAGGGACTGTCTTTTCGGCCGTTATTCCCACTCTGTGTGGGATACGGTTGCACAGGTGATGCCACAGTGTCCGGAGTAGGCGCGGCCCAGTGTCTCCCATGCAGTCGCTGAGGGCAGAGATGGAGCAATGTTCGCCACCAGGTGTGGGCTGGACACCGCCGACTCGCCAGACAGAGCAATGCTACGCCTGACTGAGGTCCACTGGCTTTTCGGGCGATGTCCAATTGACTCTTTTGGACATGCCCTTTGATGGCCATCGCTTGTTTGGCGACAAAGCGGACACCATGCTTGAGCGCTTAAAGGATTCTAGGGCTATGGCCAGATCGTTGGGCCTCGCTGCGACTTCTCGCCTAGCGCAGTCTGCTTTTATCCCCTTTTGTGGCTTCGGAAGGGGTGCCCCATCATGTCCCGCCCAGAGCCACAGGCCTGCGCAAACTGTTCAGCCTCTGCGCGGTCAGGGACGTGGAACCCAGCATTGTGTCAGGGGGCCAGCGGGCGGGCCAGTCCATCCCTCTGCAGCAGCCTCCAAACCCTCCTAGTCTGTCCTTTCATTGCCCCCAGTTGTCAGTGGCCGGAAGGATCTGTCATCACCTCCCCCACTGGCAAACCATCACGTCGGACAGGTGGGTTTTGCAGATAGTCCAAAGGGGATACTCCCTCCCCTTCGAGACTACCCCTCCATCCATGCCACCACAATTCCATTGCATGTCGGAAGATTACTTGGCCCTTCTCAATCAGGAAGTTACGGCTCTCTTCGCCAAGGTGGCTATCAAGCAAGTTCCTTCCCCAGAAGTAGGTCGTGACTGTTATTCCCACTACTTTCTGGTGCCCAAGAAGGACAAAGGCATGTGTCCTATCTTGGATCTCAGGAATGTAAACTGCTTCCTCCGGAAGGAGAAGTTCAAAATGTTGACATTGGCTTCGGTCTTGTCTGCCCTCGACCCTGGAGACTGGATGGCTATTTCCACATCCCCTTCCTGCCGGCCCTCAGGCGTTACCTACGGTTCCGGTTCACGGTAGGCCACGAGCGCTTTGTTTACCGTGCTCCAGTTTTGGCCTTACCATTGCCCCTCGGGTGTTCACAAAGTGATGCAGTGGTAGCGGATCATCTGCGCAGATCAGGGGTTCCAGTCTTCCCCTCTCGACGACTGGCTTTTAAAGGTGGGATTGCCCAAGGCTGTCGTTTCCCAGACTTCCCAGACTTCGGTGGACCTCCTGCATTCGCTGGGGTTCACTATCAATGTGCTGAAGTCACACATGATTCCCTCTTAGAAGCTCCTTTTCATCAGAGCGGTTCTGGACACAGCGCAGTTTTGGTCCTATCTTCCCGAGCAGCAAGTCTGGGATAATCGGGCTACGATACTGATGTTTCAGCCACTATCCCGGGTTTCGATCAGAATGACCCTAAGGATGCTAGGCCTCCTGCATCCTGCTGGTGGATCATGCCAGGTGGCATATGCGGGCTCTGCAGTGGGATCTGAAGTTCCAGTGGGCAGAGCATCAGGGTAATCTTTACGATTGCGTCCAGATCTCGGAGGGCACTGCACATCAATTGCAGTGGTGGCTAACGAACCAGGTTTGGGTCACCGGCATATCCATCTCCCTTCCCGAACCAGAGTTCACAGTGGTGTCAGATGCATCACTTCTGGGGTGTGGCGGCCACATGTGAGAGGCGGAGATCAGAGGCATCTGGTGTCCGGCGGAGTCCAGGCTCCACATCAAACTTTCTGGAGCTCCGGGCGATTAGTCTTGCACTGAAGGCATTCCTTCACTCTGTCCGTGGAAGAGTAGTTCACGGACATCTGATAGACTACTAGCCTCAGATTCCTTAACGTCGAATTATCCCCAGTCATGAGACGGGACCCGGAAAACTTTTTGCCACAGCATCCCTGCGCGCCTGGGGGACGGCACCACTTGACTCCGCCCTGACGTCCGTGTTCGTGACGTCAGCGAGGATACATAAGTCCCACCCCGGCGCGCCTACGTCAGTTTTTTCTCTTTCCGCGTGCAACACGGATCCGGATTTTGTCCTCGCCTGTTTTCAGGCCTTCTCTTCTTTTTCACACTTGGACGGTACGTGGGACAGTGAGCGAATGCCTTCGGGCTTCAAGCCATGTACCACCTGTGCACATCCCATGTCGGCGACGGACCCTCACCCGACTTGCATGTGGTGCCTGGGTGATAACCACGACTCCGAGAGTTGCGATGCCTGCCAGCACCTTAAGCCTAAATCATGGCTGGAGCGCCGGATGAAGTTGCTGTCAGCTCGCTTGTCCAGGTCGGTGTCGTCCCAGCGTCCGTCACCTACCTGCGACGCAAGGAGCTGCTGGTTTCATCTGCGGAATTGCCTTTCGCCGTGGGCCTTTAGGTGTGGCTCACCGGCGGGTAGGTCCTTCAATTTGTCTCCGAGGCCCTGTCATCCTTCCGCGGTGGGCGCCGGCTCCCCCAGGGACAGGCGCCCCCGCCTGTCGCCTCCTTACCTGCCGTTCCCCGGCGCAGAGGCGATTAGGGCCCAAATGACAGCCTACTCTGCGGCGCTGCAGGCTTCTTTGGCACTTCTTCCACCTCCTGTGACGTCTGTGGATACCTTGCCTTGCGTGGAGACTTCCACGGAGTTGCCGGCAGCTCCGGCACCGAAGGTTTCGGCTTCACGTTGTAGGAGGGTGGCGTATTTGAGGTGTAGTCCTTTGGGGCTCCCCTCTTCGGCACCTGGCTTCCCTGCCTCGCCGCAAATCCCTACAGGGCTCCCTGGGGTGTGGCAGGTTATCGTTGGGACTCCGGACTTGTCAGTGAGTCCCCCTCGATCCTCTGAGCAGGCTGCTGCCTCACCAGAGGTCAAACCAGTGCCGTTTCGGTGCTAGGAGCCTTCCTCCCCCGCTCCGGTGGAGTAGCGGTTGGAGGCCGGGACCTGGGGCGCCTTCCCAAGTCCCTCTCGGTCCTCGACGCAGGTGACTGCCCCATCTGAGGTCGAGCCGGCGCCTTTTCCGCAACCCACCTTCGCCGTTCTGGCGTCTGCCTCACCCCATTCTCCTGGAGAGCATGTGGTGGCAGGAGTCGGCCCGGCGCCAGTGGAGGCCCACTCCGGCGCCAGTCGATGCCGGTCAGGCGCCGGTGGCGGACTCCACGGAGCCACGCCGGCGTCGGGTTCTGGATTAGTCTCCTGATGTCCCTTCTTCTCCAGAGATCTGTCATCTGGTGGTGTGTTCCTCCCCGGGGACAGGGCGCCGTGTTGTTGCCTTTTCACCGGCATCTTCCAGGGAAGGCTCTTTGCCGTCCCCACGGCCTAAATCCTCGAACCCTTCTTTCCGTGGCTGGCTTCTCCACCGGCCTCTCCGCCCTCTCCTGGACTCTTCATGAGGTCAGAGGCAAAAGCACATAACAAGTTACACTTAGAAATACTTTAAATAGCACAATTTACAGTTGGGCCCTAGGGGCGCGTAAAACCATATACTAAGTAAGTGGTATAAGAACCACGACTTTGGAAAGGAAGAGGCCTAGGGCCTAGAGAATCGCTGGGGCTACACTATCTGACCCTTAGGTTAGTAGTAGGAGGCCCACAGGCGCCGCGTGCAGTGTCAGTACACTCATGCGAGAGTCAATAGAAAGTCAATGGGAACTTTAGAAGATAAGTAAATGAAGATTTAGGACACTTCCGGTCTAGCTAGAAGGAAACAACTAAAAACCTAGACACTTGGATAGTCAATACCCTTGAGAGCACCGAAGTACTCGCGTTACCTCACGTACAGGAAGCGGGTGCATAGGTGTGAAGATGTGTCGGGTTTTGCTGTTGAAGTCTATGGAGCCTGTGAAGAAAGATGCTGCAGGCGGCCAGGAGGAAGATGTCCGGGTGGATCCAAGGGTGGATCGGAGTTGAAGACGACCTGAAAGCAGAGGGGACAGAGTCTAGGTCACTAGCCAGTGACCGGGTGGAACCAGGAAGGAACCAGACGTCTTCGAGGACGACCAGGTACTGGAGAGGAGCTGTCCCACGAAGGTTCTCACAGATGGAGGGGTCGGCTTAAAGATCGGAGCCTACAAGCCTAAGCAAAGGCAACCCACGCAGGATACTCAAAAGGCTTCTGGTGCAGACCAGGAGGGTCTGAGGTACTTCACCTTTTCACGGAAGCAAGGGCCAGTCTGGAGCAACCAGACCAGCGATGGAGCTTCAAAAGAATCGTCGACAGAGGGCTACTAGCCAACAGGCCAGCAACCGGACAACGCGTCGAGCAGGAAACAAGCAGAAGGGCCCCACCCAGATCTTGTGGAGTGTGGAGGGCTGGTCTTCGGTGCAGGTGGAGCTCGGTGTCGGGGTGTCTCAGTCCCCAGTGCACAGCTTCGAGGAGGCCTCAGGAGCTGCGCTGTTAGCAAGTTGAAGACTTTCCAAGTTGCCTGCTTCCACGGGTTCCGACGCCTTCCTCAGGGCTCAGCTGTGCTGGAGTCGTGCAGTGGGGTCAGAGGGATCCAGGAGGCGAGGTCTTGTCAGGCTCTGTGCTCGGGTTCCGGCGGGAACGGGGACAAAGCAAGCCGTCGAGTTGCTGGATGGTGCCTGGTTGCCCAGGGTGGTCACTCCTTGACCAAAAGGGAGATTCTTCAGTCTTCAGCTCAGGTGAATGTCGAAGGGTCCAGAGTTTCGGTTCAAATCGATTCCAGGATTAATCTAAAGTCTACTGGGTCGGCTTCTTCCTTTATACAACTAAAGGGGCTGGTTTGGTCACTTGGTCCCTCCTATGGGTGGGACCAGGAAGGGGGGTGGTTACACCCCCTTTCCTTTGTGCAGTTTCGCGCCAGAGCTGGGGCTGGAGTGCCCCAGCAACCGGTTTGAACTGGGGCATGCTTGGAGCACATAGAGTGCTCCAGGCAGTGTCTTATTATATTCAGCCCTCCCTGTCCCAATACACATCCTCCTGTCTGGGGTGGTGCTCGCACCTCCCCAAGCAGGAAACCTAAGTTCAAGTTCAAGTTCAGAAATTTGTATAGCGCACTACTCACCCAGAGGGTCTCAAGGCGCTTGAGGGAGGGGGGTACTTTACTTATCGAATATCCAAGTTTTTAGTTGCTTTCTGAAGGAGAGGTGGTTCTGTGTAAGGCGGAGGTGGGTGGGGAGAGAGTTCCAGGTTTTGGCCGCTAAGCAGGAGAAGGATCCTCCCCCCATGGTGGATCTATGGAAGCGAGAAATTGCGGCGAGGGCTTGATTGGACGATCGTAGTTGGCAGGTGGGGGTGTAAAAGGACAGGCGCGAGTTGAGGCATTCGGGTCCTAGATCGTAGAGGGCTTTGTGTGCGTGGGTGAGGAGACGGAACGTTATTCTCTTGTTGACGGGGAGCCAGTGGAGGTCTTTCAGGTGATCAGAAATGTGAGCTTGGCGGGGGATGTCTAGTATGAGTCTGGCTGAGGCGTTTTGGCTGCGTTGGAGTTTTTTCTGTAGTTTGGCTGTGGTTCCGGCATACAGGGTGTTTCCGTAATCCAGTCGGCTTGTGACCAGTGCGTGGGTGATCGTCTTTCTTGTTTCGGTGGGGATCCAACGGAAGATTTTCTTGAGCATGCGTAGGATGTTGAAGCATGAAGATGAGACGGCGTTGACTTGTCTGGTCATCAAGAGGGAGGAGTCCAGGATGAAGCCCAGGTTACGTGCATGGTCCGTAGGTATGGGTGCGGTTCCCAGGGCCGGTGGCCACCATGAGTCGTCCCAGGCAGAGGGGGAAGATCCTAAGATGAGGACTTCTATTTTATCCAAGTTCAGTTTTAAACGGCTGTTCTTCATCCACTCGGCTACTTCTTTCATCCCTTCGTGCAGGGCCGGTCCTAGCCATGGGCGGTATGGGCAGCTGCCCAGGGCCTCGTGCTTAGGGGGGCCCAGCCGCCGGCCCCGCAGTCGCGGGCAGCGGGAATAAATAAATTATAATCATCATGGGAGAAAAGCTCTGCGCAGTGCGCACAGCACTCTCATCGCGCTCGCGCAGGGACCGGGCCGCAGCAGGCAGTAAAAGTAAGGCAGGGAAGGAGGCCGGGAAAAACACATTCTGCATGGCTCTTGTTTAAAACCCTGAATTAAACACATACAACTTCCTGTTTGAATACCTATTATCAAACGAGAAACATGCACAGAAACTTACATTAAAAGCCGTTTTCAAGTTAATAAACATACATGTACAGATTACACAGAATCTGAATGGCATGAGTCATACATGTTAACCATCTGATGCGGAAGTTAGCTGGTAAAGTGTCACACCGATTTTCTGTGGCATTGCAACGTTGTTGACAGTTGCATGCCTTATTGATGAGCTTTGCATTGTTTCTAATAACTCCAAGCCGTGCCAAATTGTCTTTGCATGTTAATGGCTTTTCGGACACGAGCCAAAATTGGTTGTTAATAGCAACAAAGAACGCTGGGAGCGCTTTTTAGGGATTTTGTTTAACTACTACCTGATGGTGCACATTGTTTTGTGTCATTACCTGTAAATGTCCTTCAGCTACTTATCTGACAATCTATCAGTTTCATAGTAGCTCAAAGGTGATATTTTTTTTCCATAGGAAGGGCAAAGAAGAGAGTAGACTGATAATTAACATAAGTCAACACTGGGCAACAGAGCTTGTCGATTGGTGATTTCGATGGGAGTGTCTTGCCAATTGTTTGTAGTCACGGAAACCAGGACAAACGTGCAATCACACACCAGACTCAACTGTGACTATATAAACGTTTGTCTGAACTGTATTCATGTTATATTTTCTACACAGATTAACTGCTTTCTATTTAGTCTTGCTGATGTTCTCGTTTTGTGTAGTAAAATTTAAATTATTATTCTGAACATGACATCCATTAAATAGCCCTAGTGTTGCTGAATGGGATAACTGACTGTCACAAATTTAGGATCATCGTCACTTCCAACTCAGGCTGTAACTCGCACTCTGGCTACCAGCATGGGGCCCCACACAATGGCAACACCCCACCTGTCCTTGTGTACCCCTGCCGATCAAAGTGAAAGAAATACGTCTCTGTACAATTAGGCTCATGGAAGGGGCCCCCCCTCCTGGAGCCTCTAAGGGATGGCGTGGGAAGGCCTAGGGGAGGGAGACACCTCTCGGACTGAAGGTGTGAGAATTGCTTGGAGCTGAGTTAAACCTATATGGGAGTCTCTGAATGGGCAGCCACCTCTCGGGCTGCCCATTCAGAGACTCCGCAGGGTGCCCATTGTCGGCACTTTAACCCATATAGGTTTAACTCAGCTCCAAGCAATTCTCACACCTTCAGTCCGAAATGGGCTGTACAAGAAGTGTTTGGGGTGGCTTAGAGGAGGAGCTGGGGCCCAGTTGGAGTCTGCACAAAGCAGCTTCCCGAGATCAGAAGGTGTCACTTATGTAAATTTCAGGGGCCTCGCACATTCCCTTTTGCCCAGGGCCCCGAAAATCCTAGGACCGGCCCTGCCTTCGTGTAGGTTGGTTTTGGCGGTGTTTAAGTCTTTGGTGAGGGAGAGGATCAGCTGGGTGTCATCTGCGTAGGAGATGATGTTGAGGTTGTGTTGGCGAGCGATGGATGCGAGGGGACTCATGTATACGTTGAAGAGGGTGGGACTGAGTGAAGATCATTGTGGTACGCCGCAGATGACTTCGGTGGCCTCTGATCTAAAAGGGGGGAGGCGGACTCTGTGTTCTTCCGGCGCGGAACGAGATGATCCAGTCCAATGCTTTTCCTTGTATTTCGACATTGCTGAGGCGTTGTATGAGGGTGCTATGACAGACTGTGTCGAAGGCTGCGGAGAGGTCAAGTAGGATGAGGGCCACTGTTTCTCCGTTGTCCAGTAGTGTTCGGATGACGTCTGTTGCTGCGATGAGGGCGGTTTCGGTGCTGTGTTTGGCTCGGAAGCCGGACTGTGAGGGGTTGAGGGATTTGTTGGATTCGAGGAAGGCAGCGAGCTGACTGACGGCTTTCTCAATGACTTTGGCAGGGAATGGGAGGAGCGAGATGGGCGGTAGTTCTTAAGTTCAGTGGGGTCTGCTGTAGGTTTCTTCAGGAGGGCGCTGAGTTCGGCATGTTTCCAGCTTTCCGGGAAGGTGGCGGAGTTGAGGGAGCAGTTGATGACGTCTCGGAGATGGGGTGCGATAATGGAGTCTGCTTTGTTGAAAATATGGTGGGGACATGGGTCGGTTGGCGATCCTGAATGGATGGAGTTCATCAGGTGGATGGTGTCTTCGGTGGTGATTGCGTTCCAGGCGCAAAGGTTGTTAGAGGGGGGTTTTGGTTCGGAGGTTGGTGGAGTGGACTGGTCTCCGGACTGGTTTTCAAAGCTGTTATGTATGTCGGCGATTTTGTTGTGGAAGAATGAGGCTAGGGAGTCGCAGAGGTCTTGAGAGGGGGTGATGTCGTTGGTGCTGGCGGTTGGGTTGGTAAATTCTTTGACGATGTTGAATAATTCCTTGCTGTTCTGGGCGTTGTTGTCAAGTCGATCCTTGAATGCTGATTTCTTGGTGGATCGGATCAGTTGGTGGTGTTTGCGGGTGGCGTTCTTGAAGGTGGCCAGGTTGTCAGTGGTTGGGTTTTTTCTCCAGGCTTTCTCGAGGGTGCGACAGAGCTTCTTGGATTTCTTAAGGTCATCGCTGAACCAGGGGGCTTTTTTGATACCTTGCTTGATATGATGGTTTTTCAAGGGTACTAGTTAGTCGGCGCTGTGGGTGATCCATTGTGTGAGGTTGGAGGCTGCTTGGTTTGGGTCCGAAGATTTGGCGGGAGGGTTATGGTGAAGCGATGTGAAGAGCTGGTCGGTGGTGATTTTGTTCCAGTTTCTTCGAGGGATTGGTTGTGGGAGGTTGTGGTTCGTGGTCTTTTTGTAGTTGAAGTGAACGCAGCTGTGGTCCGTCCAATGGAGAGTTGTGGTGTGATTGAAGGAGATGTGCTTGCTGGAGGTGAAGATTGGGTCGAGCGTGTGCCCGGCATATTGAGTGGGGGTATCAACAAGTTGTTCGAGTCTGAGGTTGGCCAGGTTGTCCAGAAGGGTGGTGGTGTTGCTGTCGTTTTTCTTTTCCAGGTGGAAGTTGAAGTCTCCCAATAGAATGTAGTCCTCGGAGGGGAGGGCGTGTGGGCTGATGAAGTCAGTGATGTCGTTGCTGAATTGTGTGCGGGGTCCTGGTGGCCTCTAGATGAGGGTGCCTCTGAGTGTGGTCTTGGGGTCGGTGTGGATCTGGAAGCGAAGGTGTTCGGCGGATGTGAGGTTGTCATCGGAACTGGTTGTGATGCGGATGGTGTTCTTGTGGACGATGGCGATGCCTCCTCCAGTTTGGTTGATGCGGTCCTTTCGGATGATCTTGTAGCTTTCCGGGATGGCTATGGCGATGATGAGGCGTTCATTCAGGTTTCAGTGAGGAAGGCGACGTCCGGCAAAGTGGTGTCGAGTAGGTTACAAAGTTCAATGGCGTGTTTGTCCAAACCTCCGTGACTGGAAGGACTCCTAGCAGCAGGAGGTTAGACTTGTGTCTGTGGCAGCAGCATCCATTTTGTAGATAAATTGGTCGGATACCAACAGACACACGGGCTCTCTCCAGTAGTATTTTCAGGGTAAGTATTTGTTGTTTGTCTAAATGGGTGCTTCAAGGAAAGAGGTGTGGATCCAACACCTACTACGTTCCACTTAGGTAGAAACAATATCAAATCAAATCTCTCCGAGCACTCCAATTTATATCAATTCAAGTCCTAACACAATCCCATCAAATGGCAAATGTCACTGTTCAAATCCGTAGAACACAGATGCAAGTCTTCAAATTCAAGGTTCATCTGTCTTTATTTTCATTTTCTGCATACAGCATGGGTTCTCAGTACATCAGCCAACACATGTTTCGTTGTGTAGCTATCGAACACTTAGACTTCCTCAGGGCTATAAGTATTAAATCTGGCTCCCATATGTTCTCATCCTAGAACCGATCCTTCTTTCAATTCCTCACTTCTCTTGTTCCTGAATGTTGGAACCTGGGATGACAGGTCACCTAGGGTAGCCTGGCCTAGGGTAAGACATGCAATCCTAAAGGCACAAGTGTGAAGGTTGCAAACCACCCAGCAGTAAATCCACGCAATAACACTTAAAAAGGACACTACACCAATTTGTTAGAAAAATATGTACTGATTTATAAAAATAATATCTTTGCTCTCTTGGTTTTGGAATTCACAATGGAGAATTACACATTTGATCAGGAGAATTAATATTACTTTTCTGTCTGTGGAAAAATTACAGCTCAATAAATTCAGATGTCATTACGTCAGAAATGCTACATTCAGAAATGCTAACTTATCTCAGAAGGATTATTTCAGCAGTGTTAGCGTGCATTAATAAACAACAACAATAGTAAATTTCATTACATTAGTCTTTAAGCTTTACTGGCTTTGTCTTCTCTTTAGTATTTAAACCTTTACCTCCCTTAACACCTATATACACTCAACAGATACACATTTAATGAGAGGCTTTCTTAAACCTTTACATGAGCACCTGCAGCTCCTATGAGGAACTCTTCCTCACCCACTTAGTCGCGGTAATTGGCGGAATAACAGTGAGTTAGGGCACTTCTCACATGTACTGAGATTAGTTCTCCTCAGAAGGGTAAGACCTTTGCTTGACTCCCACTCCTCTATTCCCTGAGGTGCTTAATCCTAGGAGTGCTCAGCTTTCCCCTTCACCCCCTCTCTCCTTACTGTCTCAGTGAGCGGTACTGCCACAGTCCTCCGGTATCTGGGCTGACAGCCGGCAACTGATGAGTCTGCTAATTTCCCCCGACCAGCTACTTAGCTCGGTGCTGGCGCGGGGAAAACAACACCAATTTTGCAGGTACTCGTGTCAGGCTTCCGCTCCCTCCCCACTGCTCAGCGCTGCTCCTCCGTGTTGGAGCTCCAGCAGGGGAAAGAGGTACTAGGAGCGGAGAAGCGCCGATGCCTGCTCCCTCGTCGTTCGTCTTCCCGCCGGTCTGGGCATCACTCTCACAGCGGGTCCACTGCGCAGATGCGGGGGATTAGCGTTGCCAGGCGGGAGTCGGTCCCGATCCCCTGACGCTAGGAGCGTCTCCTACGCGGGCCTGCTCACTTCCCGGATAGCTTCACGATTCGGGGCATGCGCGATGGCGCCTTCTGACAGAGACTGCCTCCCCACCTTCTCCTCACTCAGGGCATGCGGGATGGCGCTTCCTGGACAGTGTCTAGTCCCACCTTCTCCTTCTCCACAAATAGCGCTACTACAGCAACGCGACCAGGGCCCCCGGGGTCCCGCACACAGCCGAGGCGGCGCTGCCTCAGGGAAACCGGCACCCCTCACCCCTCGTCAGTTCCCAAGGAAATCAGGGGATCTGCTGACTGCACGTCCGGCCAGGACCTTCCGGGACACAAGGGCACAAGCCTTCCCCCACACCCAGGAAGGTAGGAAACAGTGCTGGATCTCTTCTCACATCAGCTCCCACTTCCTAACCCTACAAAGTCCTTTTACCACTCAATACTGGATGGAGGATGGTGTCAAGGGATGAGGGTTATTCTTTCAGAGTTCCTTCCACTGGGCAGAGGACTGCGCTCCACAGCGCCACAGTCTCCTTCTCCTGTTTACACCCCACTATTTTTAAGCTAGGGGTTAGTCAGGCGCCCAGGGTCTCCAGCCATTCAACGCAGCAGGGATAGGACAAATAACCCAAGGGAGGAAGGGTGGTGAATCAATAGGCCCAAACCTCTGACTAGCCTACCCCCACCTTAAGCTACAGCCTGTCCTCCAGCTGACTCTCTCAAGTAGACAAAATGGCTGCCCAGCATTCCGCCTTATATAGGCTGACCCTCAGTGGTCCAGAAGGGACCAGAAGGTTCTGGAACGCCCTATACTAGTCTATGGGCAAGTTCTGGGTTTGGCAGTTAGGGCAGTTGGTAGCCACCATTTTGTGGTTCCAACTATTCCTGTCAGAACAGGCCTCTGGGCCTGAGGTGAAAAACTATGAGGGGGGAAAAAGAACACCTATCCCCTTGACCAACACCTAGAAAAAGTTAGTGGACACAAAAATTATTAAGGGTATGAGGGGCAAAAAGGGGACAAAATAAATAATAAATTGGAGGGACTACGTAAAAAGCCAGACAGGTCTAACACTGAACATACGAATTATCACTTTGTGTACGTTCCTTCCGATTTATGTTTTCCTGTAAATATGTAATTTCAGGTATATGTGGATAATATCTTCGTCTTAGTTCCTTCAAAGTTTAAATTCCTGTCCAGATGTAATCCCGGGTACAGGATTCCTGTTTCTTCGACCGCATAGCAAATCCGCTCCTATCTCCTATTGAACAGTGACATTTGCCATTTGATGGGATTGTGTTAGGACTTGAATTGATATAATTTAGAGTGCTCGGAGGGATTAGAATTAGCATCCATTTTGTGATGCTGGGGCTCTGATTAACTTTAACCGGGATAGTCAGAACTAACATGTCTTCTCCCTCTAGAAGGGTGGAATGCTACCCCCGTTGCCAGAACTGGCGAGGGGGTAGTATTCCAAAGTGTATGACACCTTACACAACATATTTTGATAAAGCCAAACCTAAGTTAGCATTAACCGCAAGGATTATAATGCACATAACAGTATATGGTATGGCAATATCATAGAACAGCGATAAGGTCATGGTTCCGAAAGCTGCAGACAGGCTCAGCTCATGCTAGAGCACCATCTCACACATAACCAAGCACTCTGCCTTCAGGATTGTTAAGGCCTGCCATAGGAGTGACTTATAGGTTACTATGTGTCTATATGTAAGTAGATATAGGAATACTACACCTAAGCAAGGGGTGATTACACAGCCTTGCCCCAGCTGAATGATAAGACAGTTGTGTCTATTTGAGTGGCCAGCCAGTGGTGGCACAATACATGCTGCAGCCCCTGGTAGGCCTTGGTTACACCTATGCCCTGAGTACCTGGGGTACACTTTTACAGGGGCTGACAAGGTGACCCAATTCCCAATTGTGTATGTACCTAGAGTAAATGGCTTGAATTTAGAGAGAGTGCATCTGGGCTGTGGGTCTGATTAGCAGGCACACAGCCACATCTAAGTCGAAAACCAGTAAAGCAAAAGCAAAAAGTTGGGGTGACAATAGGAAGCAGACCCTACTCTCCTACACGCGTTTCCTCCCATACCCTTGATTCCTCGGGTTCTGAGGAAGATTCGCCAAGACCGGGCACAAGTTATATTGATAGCCCCGGATTGGCCAAGAAGGGTGTGGTACACAGAGTACACAGATCTTCTCCACCTCTCCTCGTGCCCGCTGCTCCGTCTCCCTTTCAGGGCAGATCTTCTCTCTCAGATGGAGGGGCAGGTTCTAAAACTCCCACCTACAGACCTACACCTTCATGCTTGGGGATTGAACGGGGCAACCTGAATTCCTTTTCTCTCCCGCACGATATGGTGGATGTAATTTTATCGGCTAGGTGTGACTCCACTAAATCCATTTATTCTTATAGATGGTCCAAATTTGTTGTCTGGTGCGAAGAGAAGTCCATCGATCCTTTGAGGACTCGTTTGTCAGATATACTTTTTTTTGCGCTTTCTTTAGCGCAGCAAGGGTTTGCTGTGGCAACAGTTAACCCCTTCGCTGCGGCGGCTATTCCGCCGCAGCGCTAAAGGGGCGGGGCGGCCGCGCGGCCGCCGCATGCTGGTGACAGAACCGCTCCGTCACCAGCTACAGTTGAGCTGTGCTGGTGACGGAGCGGTTCCGTCATGACCCGCCCCGCTCATTAGAACGCCTGCGCAGGCGCGAAATCAGCGCCGCGCAGGCGCGGCGGCCGGGCTCTGACGGAACCGCTCCGTCATCAGCACAGCTCAACTGTAGCTGATGACGGAGCGGTTCCGTCATCAGCATGGAAGGGGTTAAGGGCTATCTTTCGGCGTTGTCAGCTTTTCTCTGCCTGCCGGATCAGCCATCCTTGTTTAAATCTCCTATAATTTTGAGATTTCTGAAGGGGCTAACAAATAAGTTTCCTCCTACTCCCTTTATTGTGCCTCAATGGGACTGGAATCTGGTACTTACTTTTCTAATGGGTTCTCCTTTCGAACCTCTGCATAATTGTCCCTTGAGGTTATTGTCTTTTAAGACGGTTTTCCTAGTTGCGATTACCTCGGCAAGGAGGGTAAGTGAGCTTCAAGCTCTTGGTTCAAAGCCCCCATTCTTGACCATTCATGCTGAACGAATGGTCCTTAGGACCAGGGCTGCTTTTCTGCCTAAGGTGGTTACTCCATTCCATTTAGGACAGTCCATTACCCTTCCTACCTTCTATCCTCCCTCCTCACCCTTCCAAGGAGGAGGAGCGTCTTCACCGTCTGGACCCTAAGAGGGCGGTAAGCTTTTACCTTGATAGAACGAAAGACTATCGAGTGGATGACCAGCTCTTTGTGGGTTTTGCTGGCTGCTAGAAAGGACGGGCTGTGCACAAGCGCACACTCTCAAGATGGATCATACTTTGCATCAAGATCTGCTACACCCTGGCTGGTAAGGAACCCCCAGAGGGTATAAGGGCTCACTCTACTAGAGCAAAGTCATCAACATCTGCTTTGTCTAGCGGTGTTCCTGTGGAGGACATTTGTAGAGCAGCGACATGGGCCTCCTTCCACACTTTTGCAAAGCATTACTCCTTGGATAGCGAGGTGAGGAGGGATGGCCATTTTGCGCGCTCTGTCCTGCAAGATTTTTTGGGTATAGGAGAGTGGACTCCCTCCTCCGGGAGTGGGGACTGCTGTGGGACTCTATTCACAAGGTGAGGAATCCACTGGCAGATGTATCTATCAGAAGAACAAGTTACTGACCTTCGGTAACGCTTTTTCTGGTAGGTACAGTATCTGCCTGTGGATTCCTCACATGCCCACCCGCCTCCCCGTTTGTCCACTCTTCTATACCTGTATTTATGTATTGTATGTATATTTATATATATTGAGTTTTTCATACCTTGGCTACGCACTGTGTGTGTGTTTTTTTGAATTGTATGTACTATGTACATTGTATATGTGTATATCTACTGTCATTGGTCCGTCGGGTGCCTCGAAGGCACGGAAAAAAGGGCGGAACTGATGTCATCACGCCAAAGTAGGCCTAATAAGGGGTCGGTGACGTCAGTCGGAGTCGTGCGCGATGCCGTGCTCCTATGACGTTGTCCACGCCGGCGTGCTACAAAAGAATTTTCCGAACGTTGCTGACGCAGGGGGATATTCACAAGGTGAGGAATCCATAGGCAGATACTGTATCTACCAGAAAAAGCGTTACCGAAGGTAAGTAGCTTGTTCTTTACCACCTAACACGACTCAACTAACCTTAATGTTACTTAGATCCACGTTATTTCCTAGTCATTAACATTCGCATTTTACCTATTTTACACTACCAGAAGTGAGTATACCTAACACACACATAACGCAGTCGTAGGCTACGTTACTAAGTAGTTCTTGTTTGGAGAGTCCACGCTCTGCCTTCTACCTGCAGACGTTAGGACGAATCCCGGACACGTCACCAAACTTTTTCCACGGCCACTACCGACGCAATTAAGTGTCTTAGCCTTACCATTATGGAGGCTTAGTATGCGCGCTGCTTTCTTCGTCAATTCACTCGCGAAAACAATTATTAATTATTCTACGGCAGCCTGGTTATGCGCGCTTCTTTCTTCATCCACTCACTCGTGACAATTATCAAGTGTCTAATGGCAGCCTTGTTATCTTTTAACATAACTATGCGGGCCCCTTTTTCTTATCCTTGCAGTTCCTGATGCTTTTATTCATTTATCGCATTTTCTTTGTAGCCTCGATTATTTCTAGTGCTATTTCATATACTCGCACGTTATTTGATTGATACTGGCTATCGGATATTCAACCGGCACGTGGGCCAACAAAGCACCCCATATTAATCCTCACTTTCTCGCACTCACTGCCCCGCACCGACTATACTAACCAAATGCCATTAGTGAGTCTCGCCTATTTTTAATAAAACTATATTTTCCTTTGTTGATTAACACGCCTAAAGATACACCATCACTAGACTCCCCTTCTAAGCTCTAATTTCAACTAAGCCACCACCTGGTCACTTTACTCACAGTCCAGGAGCATTTTTGTATTGCCTGACTGGCACTGAAGTCAATGGGGGTTGCCGATAGCCAACTGAGGCCTACCTTGAGTCTCTTTTTCTTACTTCCGTCACACAGTAATCTATTTTTATATTCCCCTCATTGGACCCTTCTAATAGGGTTCTGTTCTCACCTACGTCACCACCTTGCCGTTCCTCACACCGTCCAGGGGCACTTTTGCCGTGCCTGACTAACACCGAGGTTACCGGGGGACTCACTCTTGATGATTGTCACTCCACACGTGTTAGTTTTCCTCCTCTTGATGATCACATAGCGGTGTAACACATGACCCAGGTGTCTCATTACGGGGAGACTACTTCACTTTGGCAATTTTTGAATCTGCGCGCATTGACATTGTCTATACATGTATACTGGATGGGACATTTTCCTCCTGGTCTTATTCTGATCCTTGCTATTTCACAGACATACACCACCACAGAGCACTAATTATTCCAAGGACTGGACTATACAGATGGCTCTTACAAGTAAGTTTTGACAGACGGTCCCTGATCCTTTGCTGGCGCACCTCCTCCACCGCCGTCTCCACTGACATAGTTTCCTCTCCCACAATAGGCTCCTTAACAGATGTTTCCTTTACATGCAACCAACGATGCAAGCTACACAACATCTCTAATCGGTAAGCTGGCCAATCGTTGAACAGTTCTATATTGCTCCGAGCACTGTCACATGGTTGCTCGAGATTCACCCACGGTGCCTATAGCCCAAAAACCCACTGGTTCTCCCTTTTCTTCTAGGGTCTCAAACAACTTCTCTTCTCCTCTTACTGCGCACATACAGCCCGGGCTCACACCCGTAATCACACTTGTCCCGATCTCACCTTTTCTCTTCTCATTTTCCCGCACTTTCACCCCATCCTTTCTCCCTGTTCTACTCTAGCTCTCTCAATCGCACCTTTGACTCCTTGTCAACTCTTGCACCAAATACTGTGGTCCTTGATCTACGTTTTTTTAAAACACATGTATATTGTATGCCATTACAGCCCTGAAGAAGCCCTTGTTTGGGTGAAACGCTTTGGCTGTTCCAAGTGAATACAAACCAAGCACACCTGAAATAAAGCCACAAAGAAGACTCTCTGCCAACGACTTTTGTCTGTTTGCTAAATCTGTTTACTTGCCATTCGATCGTATTGCCTCTCATCCAACCTGTATATATGTTTTTATTTATGATCAAGTGGCAGCTGATCATTTGAGGCGGGCAATAATACTATACCATGTGACTGATCCAATTGGTGCAGTCTTCTATGACCCCGTTGCTTTTCTTCTTTGTGAAAACTTATATATGTCTCTTACAGATATATTGTTACCAAAGGAAAGTAACTTGTTCTTCAGTGCCTGTGCTGCAGTATCCCCAACACTACCACTCTTTTCGTGGATTTGGAGGGGCACCAAACAGAGGTAACACCAAGGGCCACCTCTGCTGCAACTGACCTCCCAGCCCAGTCTTTTATAAGAAGAGGTTGGGTATTTGGTCGACAATATCCAGTCCTTTAGGCGCAACACACTAACCAGTCTTATTCCCCCACCCCACTGCCACTTTCAAACCCCTTAAACTTGCCTTCGGCGGCACATTGTAAATGTAAATGTCATGGTACTTATAGAGCGCACTGTCACCAGATGGTCACCTTGCGGTGTCGCCTATTCGGCTTCCTGGCGCTGATACTCATACCGCTGTGGAACCCCTCCTGGCTTTCCCTGTGAAGTGTCCACTCCTGGGCACCCCCAGAGTGAAGCCAGGCATCCTTAGCGCTGTTGGAGCTGGTGTGGAGGCTAAGCAAGCTATTGACAGTGGGAATGGACACTAGTCTCTACAATAACCATTGGTTATTCTTTGACAACCCTCATAGACGCTGACACAATCGGATGTTGAAAACGTGCGGTATATCTTTTCATCCGCCCCTAGTCAGGCGTCAGGGCATAGTCATTGGGTTGTCAAAATAACGTGCTGTATGCCTGCCTCACCCGAGGCAATTTCAAGTTAGTGTAGAAGTGTCCAGAGATAGGGGGACAGATCTCAAGAGGTAATGAATAAAAAGGGGGGGGGGAGGGAGTTGTAAAAAACGGTAGTTCCCCGTAACAGTAATATTTATTCAAAGAAGATGAGTACCGTTAGATAAAAAAGTAATGGTTATATTGAGTAATTGAGTTACCGGATTACCATATAACTCTTAAAGACAGGTCGACATGTTTCAGCTCACCTAGGGCCAGAAGGTCTATGGAGCTTTCGTCAGGACAAAACACAGAAAAAGGACATAGAAAGTACTCACACTATTTGTGTAGTTTTCAAAAGGTTTGTACGAAGTTCTCAATTAGAGATTCCTTCGTAAGTGGTTCAAAGTTCCACATCAGGTTGCAAAAGAGTCGCAAGTAACGCGGTCTTTGCCGTGTGTTCAGAAGCATGTGCTGCTTGTGCTGACTCTGACTCTGCCTCTTGAGATCTGTCCCCCTATCTCTGGACACTGCTACACTAACTTGAGGTTGCCTCGGGTGAGGCAGGCATACAGCACGTTATTTTGACAACCCAATGACTATGCCCTGACGCCTGACTAGGGGCGGACGAAAAGATATACCGCACGTTTTCAACATCCGATTGTGTCAGCGTCTATGAGGGTTGTCAAAGAATAACCAATGGTTATTGTAGAGACTAGTGTCCATTCCCACTGTTGATTAATTAATGACTTACTAAGGGGAACTGAATGGACTACAATTCCTCTTCCCTCCCTTTTGATGTAAGCAAGCTATTGCCCAGAGTTGCAGCGTGGGGCCCGTGATTAGAATAGGCACGAGGCGAGAATTAACAGGTCCGAGGAAATTGAGCCCGAGACCCCGCCGAAGCAGGATTCGAACCCTGGTCCCTTGCCAGAACTCTGCATCAGGGTCTGGCGCTCTAACCATTGAGCCACACTCCTCCATTGTCAACATGTTGGATGCAGGATAAGTTATTAACTCTCAGTGGCAAAGTGTTAAATCAGACAAATGGGTGCTTCAAATTGTCCAGGACGGATATGCCCTACCTTTCCTGTCCACACATACTCATATACCACCTATGCCACATGGGATTCCGGAGAACCACTTGCCCACTCTTATAAGGTAGGATCTAAAAGAGACACGTTGATGATAGATTCCCTACCTTAGAATATCCCCAGGCATCAGACTGGATCCGGAAAGTTTTGCTTAGTTTCGCGTCAGTAGGTGGCGTCTTGCGGCTCCTCGGCTGTCACTGGCGTCGGCAGCGCCGAGATGACAACACAGAGACTACTTAGGCGCCACCCATGCGCGCTGACATCAGCTCTTTCTTTTTCCGCACCAGTAAGCGCAGATCCGGATTGAGCACGTACCTTAGTCACTTTTTGACTTCTATGTTGAGACTTTTGTCTCCCCCCCCCCCCCTTTTTTTTCTCCTGGTGCACGTAGGGATGCCTGGCTTTAGGTCTTGTGGGACCTGCCGCCGTAATATGTTGGTGGCGGACCCCAACGGTGTTTGCCTCTACTGCCTGGAGACTGATTACGACTCCCGGGACTGTCAAGCCATGGCCCCGAAGGCCTCGCGGGAGCGGCGGCGGAAATTGCTGGAGGTCCTGCATTCATCTCACTGCTGCCCCGGGTCTAGGGGCTGTTCCTGGGACCACTCACGGGACCAGAGCCGTCGCTCCTCAGGCTCCAAGTCTTCGCTCTCGGATTCTGGTAAGCGACGTCATAAAAAGAAGTAGAAGCATGTTCGCTCTCAGACGTCCCCCCGTTGCTCCTCGGAGGGGGACAGGGTCTCCACCCCCGCGGCTCCTCTGGAGCCTGGGAGTCCCATGGTCTACCCGCCCTACCCGGGTCTGTCGGGGACTCCCGAACAGGTGCAAGAGTTTCTTCATGTCATGGACCTCTTTTTCAGGCCTCAGGCTCCCGCCGGCGCGCCTTAGGGCCCCGTGATCCTGTGTCCAGATCCTGTTGGCCCGGTGGCTCCGCAGCAGCTCCAGTCCCGATGCCACAGGATCCTACGCCGTTGGCTCCGGCCCCGGCGCCACGAGGGCCAGCGTTGCCGGCCCCAGCGCCGCCCTTGGCTCCACCCTCTGCACCGCACTGGGTGCTGTTTAACCCACCCTTGCCCCGGATCCAAGACCGTTTTGTTCCTACCTAGGATCCGCATTGGGCGCCGGTCTGGTCCCGGGCGGCACCGGTCCCCAAGGGCGCCGTTCTCAGCTCAGTTTTCGACGCGGTTCGTTCCGGCTCCGGCCCTGCCGCCATGACCGGCCCCTCCTGCTCCAGAGGCGGAGGAGGACTGGGAGGGGTCCAAGGACCCTCTTGCCTGGCAGTGTGACTCAGAGCAGGATTGGGTGGACAACCTGGAAGACGCCGGTGACCTCAATGTAACTTCTGACCCAGGTTTTGCTCTCCCCCGCCTACGATGGAGGAAGGCGCTTCTTACACGATGGTGCTCTGTCTGGCTACTGAGGCCCTCATCTTTGACCTCCCCACAGTGGCCCTCAAAACTAACCTTCTCACTGAGGTGCTTCAGACGGCGTCTACTTCGTCTGAGCCGTTGCTTCCCTTCGAGGATGCCCTTACCAAAGTCCTCTTGGGCACTTGGTCGCGGCCGGCCACGGGGGCCCATGTAGATGAGAATGTCACCAGGCGTCACCGCCCGCGCCTGGCGACCCCGCCTTTCTAACTGCTCATCCCACGCCTGAAAGTCTGGTCATCCCGGCCTCGACGTCGCAGAGTGCCTTCCCCACGGATCCGCCAGATAAGGACTCTAAGAAATTGGAACAGTATGGAAAGCGGTTGTTCTCTTCAGCCAGCTTGGGGCTGCGGTCTGTGAACAACGCCTGCTTATTGGGCCGTTACTCACGCGGTGTGGGATACCGTTGCTCAAGTGTTGCCTCAGTGTCCTGAGGAGGTCCAGGCTGTCCTCTCTCAGGCGATTGCCGAAGGTAAGGATGCGGCTAAGTTCACCATTCGGTGTGGTTTGGACACCGCTGACTCCTTGGGCAGGGCGATTTCTACAACTGTGGCCTTGCGACGCCACACCTGGTTGCGTTCGACTGGGTTCTCGCCCGATATCCAGAGCTCGCTCATGGATATGCCCTTTGATGGCACCCTGCCTTTCTGATGGATTCATCCGCCAGTGGATTCCTCACCTTGTGAATATTCCCCTGCGCCAGCAGCATTCGGAAATTTCTGTAGCTATCCACGCCGACGAGGACGACGTCATAGAACCATGGCTCCGCTCGCGACTCGGCTGACACTACTGGAGCCATAAAGGAGCCTTGTCGACGTGATGACGTCAGTTCCCTTTTTTGCGTGCCGTTGATGCTAACGGTTTTTTGGGGACTCAACGTAGTTGTATTGCTATTTTGTGTATTCTGGCTTGTATCCTGCTCCCTTTTGTTTCTCTTTTGAAAAGATGTCATCGAGGAAGTCAGGATTCAAGCCCTGCAGGGAGTGCGCTGGACATATGTCCATAACAGATCCTCACGACAATTGTGTTTGGTGTTTGTCATCGGACCACGACGTCGAGGGATGTGCTTGCTGCAGGAAAATGAACCCGAAGGCTCTGAAGGAAAGGGAAGCCGAGCTGTTCATGGCAAAAATGCGAAAAGAGAAAATGGGCCGAAGGAGATCCAGGTCGAGGTTGGGCTCGAAGTCGACGTCGGGTCATACATCAAAAGCCAAGAAGAAGAAGAGACACGGATCTCGACGCCGTTCGGATAAGGAAGCGGCTCTGAAGTCAACCTCTACAGTTCATCGTCATCGTAAGGACTGTGTATCTCCTTCTCCAGAGAGGGCGACTTTGCCTGCAGCTTCACCGGCGCAGTCACCGACGCAGATTCCTTCTCCATCCCCGGAGTATTTTAAGTTATAATCAACTAAAAATTCAGAAGGAGGAGAAGTCAGGCCAAAGCATTCCCCAACACCCTACAGTGCACCATGCAAACTTAATAACTGTGTCAAAACTTAAGTTGGTGAAATTATCAAGAGGAAAAAAGGAACCCTCAGGCACCTACACAAGGAAGGTTGCCATTGTCTTCATTGGGTCCCTGTGGTTAGTGCGTGTAAGAATACATCGAACCAAAAAAAGTGTGATATTAAAATGAGTATAGATCACTCCCTCAACCAACACTTTTAAACCTAAAATGGACACATATACTCCTATAAGTCACTCCTATGGCAGGCCTTAACAATCCTGGAGGCAGAGTGCTTGGAATTATGTGAGATAGTGCTCTGGCATGAGCTGAGCCTGTCTGCAGCTTTCGGAACCAAGTCCTTTAGCTGTTTCCATGATAACGCTATACCATATACTCTTAAGTGCATTATAATCCTTGCGGTTATTGCTACCTTTGGCATAGCATAATCAAAACATGTCGAGTAAGGTGTCATACAAATTGGAATACTACCCCCTCGCCAATTCTGGCGACGGGGGTAGCATTCCACCCTTCTAGAGGGGCACGACATGTACCTAACTGTGAACCCCAGTTAAAGTTAACCCGAGTCTCAGCATCACAAAATGGATGCTGCCACCACAGACACAAGTCTGACCTCCTGCTGCTGGGAGTCCTTCCAGCGAGGGAGGCTTGGACAAAGGGGTTTCTGCCTTGGGAGGTGCTAGCACCACCCCAGACAGGATTTTGTGTATTGGGTAGGACAGGGCTGAAAGGAATGAGACATGCCTGGGGCACACAAGGTGTCCCCGTGCAAACACCGGTCTAAACCAGTTCCTGGGGCTCTCCAGCCCCAGCTCTGGCGCAAGACCGGACAAAGGATAGGGGGTGTAACCACCCCCCTTTCCGGTCCCACCCATAGGAGGGACCTAGTCGTAGTACAGCCCCCTTTAGCAGGATAAAGGTAGGAGCTGGTCCCATTCCAAATTAGATAATTCCTGAACTGAAACTCTACAAGAAGAAACTCTGGACTTCGTTTTTCTGCCAAGAAGACTGAAGAAATCTCCCTTGTGGGCAAGGAGTGTCCACCCTGCACAAGCAGGCACCATCAGCATCCAGCGGCTTCCCGTTGTCGTCTTCCCTCGAGGATCCAGACTTCAGAGCCCGACGAGACCCGTATTCCCAGACCTCTCCGACCTCTACCTACATCTGCCGCACAGCTGAGATCCGTGGGTGCGACGAGACACGTGGGACCGGCCATCTTGGAAGAAGCAGCCCTTCTGATAGATACATCTGCCGTGTGGATTCCTCACCTTGTGAATATCCCCCTTGTAAATGTAAATGTAAATGTAGTGTATTTATATAGCGCACTTCTACCCGGAGGCCTCGTAGCGCTGTATTCATACCGCTGTGGAACCCATCCTGGCTTTCCTGTGAAATGTCCACTCCTGGGCACCCCCAAGGTGAAGCCAGGCATCCAAGCGCTGTTGGGGCCGGTGTGGAGATTAAGCAAGCTATTGCCCAGAGTCACAGAGTGAGACCCATGATTAGAATAGGCACCGAGGTGAGAATTATCAGGTCTGGGGAAATTGAGTCCAAGAGCCGCCGAGGCGGGAATTGAACCCTTGTCCCAGGCCTGACCTCTGCATCAGGGTCTGCCGCTCTAACCATTGAGCCACGCTTCTCCCTTGCGTCAGCAACATTCAGAAATTCTTTTGTAGCCTCGCGTCGACGTGGACTCGGACGTCATAGAGACACGACATCGCTCGCGACTCCGCTGACGTCACCGACGCCTACAATAGGCCCACGCCGGCGTGATGACATCAGTTCCCTTTTTTCCGCGTCGTCGACGCTAACGGTTTAACGGGTTACTCTGTAGCTTCTAGTATCCTATTACTTTGTTTCCTCGATTCTCCTTTCTCTGACCTTTTTGCTCGATTGTCATGGCGTCAAAGAAGACAGGGTTTAAGCCTTGTGGAGAATGTGGGAAGATGATGTCCGTTACGGACCCTCACCAAGACTGCATATGGTGTTTGAGCTCGGATCACGACGTTGAAGGTTGTTCATCGTGCCAGAAGATGAATCCGAAGGCTCTTCGAGAGCGGGAATCGAAGCTCCTGTTGGCCAAGCTTAAAGCAAGTAAGGTTAGAAAGTCTTCGAAGAGATCGAAGTCGAGATCCAGGTCGAGGTCTCGTGAGGCGTCGGCCTCGAAGTCCTCGTCTGACCACGCTTCCGGTTCTCGGAAAAAACATAAGAAGAGGAGGCATGAATCCCGTCATCATTCAGGGGATAAGTCTGGTTCAAGATCAAGGTCTCCCAGGAGGGTGAAGTCGAAGGTGATTCCTCCACATGTGTCGGATCATGAAGGTGAGGCTTCGCCTTCAGAGTCGGTGGCCCATTCTCCGACTCCGGTTCCGGATCCGACTCCGGCTCCGTCTCCGGCTCATTCTCCGACTCCGGATGACGCCGATGGAGTTCCTGTTGAGGGAGAGTCTTCGAATCCTGTTGAAGAAACAGATTCAAACCTACCTCGTGGTCATCCTGAGCATCCACCATTCCCGACTCCAGGTCAGGACCCTTCCGCGTTTTTAAACGCGATGTATGGTGTTTTCTCTAGATCATGGTTCCCATCTGGTGCGCCTTTGTGTCCCATGGGTCCTATGTCCTTTAATTTGGGTGTTCCTCACTCATATGCTCCGGCACCGTTCATGCCAACCCCGACTCCGCTGTGGCAGTACCAAGCTCCACCAGGGTTGATGCCGGTATCGACGCCGGCCCGCCCGAAGTCGATGACTCCGGCTCCGACGTCATCGGCTCCAAGCAAGTCTATGGATCCTCCTTCCAAGCCCTCGGATTCGGTTCCGAAGTCGGCTCCGGCACCGTCGGATTCGGCTTTGGATTCATTTTTTTTTGTCGGTGACGTCAGCGTAGTCGCGAGCGATGTCGTGTCTCTATGACGTCCGAGTCCACGTCGGCGCGAGGCTACAAAAGAATTTCCGAATGTTGCTGACGCAAGGGGGATATTCACAAGGTGAGGAATCCACAGGCAGATATTGTATCTACCAGAAAAAGCGCTACCGAAGGTAAGTAACTTGTTCTTCGCTCCAGCACGACTTCTGAGGTAATCTCGACCAAGTGCTTTGGGGACTGAGAAACCCCGACCCTGAGCAGCTCCTGCACCGAAGACCAGCCCTCCAGCATCCACGAGATCTGCGTGGGGCCCTTTTGCCTGTTTGCTGCTCCACACGTTGTCTGGTCGCTTGCCGGCTGGCTAGTGACCTCCTAGACGACGAACCTTGAAATCCTGGTTGCTCCAGACTAGTCCTTGCTTCCCTGCAAAGGAGAAGCACCCCAGACCCTCCTGGTCCACTCCAGACGCCGTTTCCACTCACCCCGTGGGTTGCCTTTGCCAAGGCCTGTTGACTCCAAACCCGGATCCGACACCGCCGACAGCGAGAGCCTGCGTGAGGCAGCTCGTGCATCCATCCTGGTCGTCGAGGACACCACCTGGTCCACGTGGCTGCAGAAACAAGCGTCCACTCTTCACCTGATCGCGACGACGACATCTGGTTCCACTCCAGTCACTGGCTAGTGACTTTGAACATTGTCCCCTCTGCTTTCAGGTTCTCCTTTTCACTGATCCACCCTTGGATCACACCGGACACCTTCCTCCTGGTCGCCTGCAGCATCTTTTCTTCCAGGCTCCATAGACTTCAATGCCGGAACCTGACACGACTTCGCACCTATGCACCCGTAGCCTGTGGGTGAGGTAACACGAGCATTTCGGTGCTCAAGGGTAGATTGACTCTCCTAGTGTCCAGTTCCACAGTCGTTTTAGTCCTAACTAGTCAGGATTGTCTGTACTCGCCTTTTACTTGAACCGTACTGTCCATAGAAGTTGTTACGCATCTCGCGTGTGAGTTCACACTCTGCATACGCATTCCGTGGGCCTCCTATTACTTACCTAAGGTTAGGGTAGTGTAGTCCCAGCAATCCTACAGCCTCTGGACAGCTCCATTCCTTTTATCGACTTTCACATTCCACTTACTTAGTATATGGGTTGTTGTGCCCCTAGGGCAACATTGTAACTGTGCAACTTAAACGTATTTTTCTTAAGAGTCTTGTCATGTGCTTAGTCCTCTGACCTCATAAAGAGTTCAGAGGTGTTTGTTAGTTAATAATAAATATCTTGTTTATTTTCATAACTACCTGTGTGGTGTCCTTTCATTTGGTATTCATGGGGTTATATGTGGTAAAACAGCTGGCTTCACATGCCAAAAGAGTTTAGCCTAAGACTGCTTTGTCCATGCTACCATTAGGATAGCTGGTCTATAAGGTTGACTTACAACCAATCACCATAAGGGTTGTTTGGACTGATACAAGGTGATCACTAGAACTAGTGAGCATCATATATCAGGCCAACTTCTCACACCCGGTTAAAGTTAAACAGAGCCTCAGCATCACACAATGGATGCTGCTGCCACAGACACGAGTCTGACCTCCTGCTGAACAAAACTCTGGCAGGGGAGGCCTGGACAATAGGTTTCCTCTCCAGGGAGGTGCCAGCACCTCCCCAGACAGGGTTTTGTGTATTGGGGCAGGGAGGACTGCATCAGCATATGCTTTTCCAGACACTTCCTGGGGCACACAAGGTGCTCCATGCATAGCCCGGTTCAAACCAGTTGCTGGGGCACTCCAGCCCCGCTCTGGCGTGAAACTGGACAAAGGGAAAGGGGTGAAACCACCCCCTTCTCAGGTCCACCCATAGGAGGGACCTCTCAGGTATTCCCACCCCTTAACTTGGTATAGGTATAGGAGCTAGGGGCCCGATGTAGGTAGGCCGTTACCGATCGGTAACGGCCGAAAATACCGATTTTTGGCCCTTACCGATCGGTAAACAGCCATCGAGATGTAGGGAACCAAAAAAATAAATAATCGGAGTGAAATCCGAATCGGAATGAGTACCGAATGGGAAACAATCCGATACGTACATACCGAAAATCGGATATGTAACGAATCGGTAACACACCGATTCGGATGCAAACACCGAATCGGTCCATGTACCGAATCGGTAGTGACACCGAATCGGAAAATTACCGATTCGGTCCATGTACCGAATCGGTAGTGACACCGAATCGGAAAATTACCGATTCGGTCCATGTACCGATTCGGTAGTGACACCGAATCGGAAAATTACCGATTCGGTCCATGTACCAAATCGGTAGATAGACCGATTCGGACATGAGCCGAATCGGAAAACATACCGATTCGTATGAATCGCCGATCGGGAAATTCCCCGATTCCGACAGATGGGGAGATGTAGGGAGGCACAGAAACACCGAAATCGGCTCAGAATCGGTAGAATTCACTCGGTATTTACCATGGATTCCAATCAGGTGGTAACCAACTCCAACCCATATAAACAGTCCCAAAATGCATTGCAACTTGCAGGATGGCAGCTTTTTATGTAATTGCGAGGCGGCTACGGCTACAGCAGGAAGGACAGAGGGAATGGCTAAGAAATGAACAGGTCTACAGACAGAGGATAACCCTGTTCATGCTCACAGAGGCAGAGATCCTACAGAGATACAGGCTGGACTCTGACACCATACTTGAGCTCATCAGGGATCTCAAACCATTCTTGGACCACCACACCCCAAGGGCACACGCCATCCCTGCGCACATCCAGGTGCTATGCAGCCTACACCTGCTAGCGTCTGGCAGCTATCAAAGTGGAGTTGCAGCGGCAGGAGGGGTGAGCTAGAGCAGCCTGTCAAGGTTCTTCCACACATTCCTTGACGCCATGATACACAGGATGGACCAATACATCTCTTTCCCTGCAACCCACGCAGAACTGCTACAAACTAAAGCTGACTTCTACCAGATGGCACAATTTCCCCAAATCATTGGTTGCATAGATGGCACGCACATTCCGATTTGCCCACCAGCGGACACTGAATACATATACCGCAATCGGAAGTCTACACACACCATCAACGTGCAGGTGATCTGCAATGCAAAGTGCACCATCACAGACCTGGTAGCAAAATTTCCAGGGAGTACCCATGACTCCTATATTTTCCAACAGAGCGGCATCTATGCACGGCTGATGGCTGGCGAATTTGGTGAAGGATACCTCCTAGGTGAGACACATCATCAGACCCCCATAACACATAGTAGCTAGGTGGAATACATGTATGCATGTGTGTAATGTAACCCCTTTCTCTTCCAGGCGACAGTGCATATGCCCTCCGCTCATTCATACTCACCCCCTACCTCAACCCCTCCACACCCAGCCAAAGGAGGTATAACCGGGCCCACATACGCACAAGGAATGTTGTCGAACGGACCTTTGGCATCTGGAAAAGTAGATTCAGATGCCTGCACAAGAGTGGAGGTGCAAGGCAGTATACCCCCATCACCTGCTGCAAGATCATAGCTGTATGTGCAATGTTACACAACCTTGCGGTGAAGAAGGGCACTGAGGTGGAGTTGTCTGACTACGAGGAGCATGACGACGACGAAGCTGTGCCACTGACACAGCCAGCTGGGGTGTGTACGCCAAGTGATGGCAGATACAGACGTGAGGAGATTACTGAAAACTATTTCTGAGTGAGTACAGATGCAAAGACAGCTAAATGGTTGTTGGGAAAAAACAAATTTTAATACTGTTGCAACACAGTTACTGCACTGATGTGCAACAAAAAAATGGTGTAATGGAAAAGAAAACAAAAGTCCAAGGTTCAGGTTGCCTCACCCGCCCTTGCAAGGCTATTTCTTTGCCCGCTTGCCAGACCCACTGGGGTGTCCCTCAGCCCCCTCTGAATGACCAGCAGCATCTGCGGAGCGCCTGGTGCTCCTACGTGGCTCAGACGCAGCGCTGGCCGGGCTGCTGCGGCTGCTGCTGTCCCCAGCATCACCCAGGTCCAGGGCAGGATTTGAGGCTGTGTTCGAGATGATCATGGCCTCCATAGCAGTGGTGATCCGGGCCATTCCCCTTGTGAGCTCTGCCGTATTCTGACTCCATGTTTGCGCTGCGCTGGCACAGTTGTGCCGTTGCCGCAGCAAGGCGGCTCATGCAGCGGTTCTGCACCCGGGCATCCCGCCTGCGCACCAGCTCCTGCTCCTCCATTCTGCTACACAACTGGGTTATGGCAGTGGTTAGCCTGCCTAAACCTGCTGCCACCTCCTTGTTTGATTCCACGAAGGCCTGAAATCCCTTTACCATTTCTCCCATCTGCAGGTTGTGCTGCAGGAGCTGGCGTTGGCAGGCCAATTTGGATTTTGCCTGCTGCCTCTGTATCTTGACCATCTTTCCCTCGAGGCCCAGGAAGACACTGCCCTCCCGTGCTGGTGCAGCAGTGGTGGTGATGGCACGGCGCCGGGCACTGCTGCTGCCGGCCTGCTGAGTGGGCTGGGGTGCCACTGGTGGGGGTGTGGTGCTGGCCGGTCCCTGAGCCCCTGCTCCCAGGACAGGTTGTACTGGTGGCAAAGCCATGGTTGTGGCAGGAGCTGGTGTAGGTGGAAGGGGGTCCCTTGTAGGGGAGTTCTCTGGGGAGAACTGCAAGGGGGGTGTGCTGGGCATTTGGGGGGAGTGCAGTGCTTCGAAGTCTATCACCAGGTCTCCCTCCATACCAAGCCCTAGGGTGTTTCCGTCCTCCTCCTCCTCCTGGGCAGCCTGGCTGGTGCTCGGCCCTGCGAGTGCAGTGTCAGATGGTGCTGCTGCCTCTGATGACAATGTTGGTCCGCCTGATGGTGCCCCTAGGTACAAAGAAGCATTTGTAAACTGAGTGCCGATGTATTACAGTCAGTACAATTAAAGCATTCCACATGTCCTTGCATCTCCTTAGACTGTGTCACACTGTTTCCTGTCTTGTGATTCTGCACTGCCATATTTTGCTAACTTCTGCTGACTACATGTACCATGATGCTTGTCTCTTGTATGTTGGTTACAGTACTGTGCTGGGGTTTGCCTATGCATTGTGTCTAATGGGGAGGTGTCTGGTAGGGTGTGTCATGATGCGCATGCTTCTTACCTGTAGCTCTCGCAGAGCTGTCCAGGGTCCCAATTCCAGTAACACTCTCCCTCTCAATGGTGCTGGAGACCAGTTCCTCCAGCTCGGTGAGGGGTGGCGCCGGGTTCCTGCCTCCACCAGTGACTCCAGCCTGCCTCTGGATCTCAGCCATCTTCCTTTTTGTGAGGCTGCGGATGTCGTAGAATCTCTTCTTGAGCTCATCCACAGACCTGGGGGTGACACCCACAGCATTCACCTTTTGGGCGATTTCGCCCCAGATCCTCCTCTTGGTGCTGTCTGGCACATTGAGGGACAGCTTTCCAAACAGCTGGCGGTGCACCCTCACCACCTCCTCGACCAACACCTGAAGCTCGGTGGTGCTGAACTTCGGCTTCCTCTTCTGGGAGGACTTCTGGCTCTCGCTCTGGTTTGCCATGTTCTTCACTACAGTTCACAACCTCCTACTCCCACTGCTGCTAACTGTGAGTGTTGAGCTCAGGCTGGCTCTCCAGAAACTTCTTAATTAGCTGCACCTGCCAGGGTTGCCACTCCCTGTTTGGGTGGGGGAGGGGGAGCCACCTCATTGGCTGAATCGGCTTTTGCCGAATCGGCTTTTACCGAATCGGATATTACCGAATCGGTAAAATCCGATTCGGTATTATCCGATTCGTATTTTACCGATTCGGTTTCTTCAATGCATTCCTATGGGCTTTTTCGCCATGGGTGTGTTTTCATGGCTACGATTCTATGATTGCCGAATCGGATTTTACCGAATCGGCTATTTCCGAATCGGTGTTAGCCGATTCGGAACTATCCAAATCGGTGTTAGCCGATTCGGTAATTTCCGATTCGGTGTTAGCCGAATCGGTACTTCCCGATTCGGTCCGTGCCGATTCGGAACGTACCGATTCACATTACCGATGCCGACCGATTCGGTATTCATTCGCATTTTTTTAGCTACATCTCGTTTTCCGATTTCAGAATACCGATTCGGACCGCCTCGGTATTTTGAAATCGGAAAATCCCTTTTACCTACATCGGGCCCTTTGTCCCTTGAACTTTAGATTACCCTGGACGAAACTTTGAAACAGACATCCTGGACCTTTGACATTCCATTTCGACTGGAAGACGGAAGACATCTCCCTTGTGGTCAAGGAGTGACCACCCTGTGCAACATAGGCACCACCAGTAACTTGCCGGTCTGCATTGTCGAAGCTCCTGCCGGAACTCGAAGACTCTGCGACACAGGACACAGACTTCCAGACATCTCTGACCCTGCTCGACGACTCCAGCAAAACTGAGACCTGTAGTGGACACGAGAGATGTGGGACCGGAACTCCTGGACATCCTGCATTTTGCTAACAGCATCGACTCCCGAAGTAACTCACAGTTGTGCATTGGGGTACGAGAAGCCCCAGACCCGAGCACCATTTGCACCGAAGCTCAGCCCTCCACACTCCACGAGTGCCGCGTGGGGTCTGCTCTTGCATTTCAGCTCGACCTGTCTTCCCGGTTCCTAGTCCGTTGGCTAGTGAGCCCCCTGAAGACTTTCTTTCAAACTTAACTTGCTTTCCTGGTTGCTCCAGGCTTGCTCCAGCTTCCCTGCAAAGGAGAAACACCACAGACCTTGCTGGTCTGCACCGAAGCCAATCTTCATCTCCTGCGTGGATTGCGTTTGCCAAGGCTTGTTTGGTCCAATATAGATACCGACACCGCAGTCAACTAGATCCTTCGTGGGATAGCTCGAATCCAGCTCCTGGTGGTCGTCGACACCTCCTTGACCTCGTGGCTGCAGAGTCAAGCTTCACCTCTTCACCTGAGATCATCGCAACATCGCCTGGTGCCTTCCTGGTCACTGGCTAGTGACACAGACTCTGTCCCTTCTGCTTTCAGGTTCTCCAGATCTCCATAGAAAACATCGACGAAACCCGACACCAAAAGGCACCTATGCACCCGGCTTCCCTGGGTGAGGTAACACAAGTACTCCGGTGCTCCCGTTGGTCTTGACTCTCGAAGTGTCCTAGTCTAAAGGGGTTTTGTCGTAGTCCATCCGGAAGTGCCCTAAAACAGTAACTTTATAACTTCTTCATTTCCCATAGAAAGTCAATGGTAACTCGCGGCTGTGTATAGACACTACACGCGTCTCCCGTGGACCTCCTACTTCCTACCCTTTGGTAGTTTAGTGTAGCTCCAGCGATTCCCTAGGCCTACTTTCTATTCCAGATGTGGTTCTTATACCACTATTTTAGTATATGGTTTGTGAGGCCCCTAGGGCAAACCTGTATATGTGCAACTTATTGTATGCTAATTGAGTAACTTGTATTGTTCTTTTACATCTGACCTCATAAAGAGTGCAGAGGGGTTGTGTTTAGAATAAATACATATATATTTGATATATACCTTGTGTGGTGTCCTTTCATTTGATATTCAAGGGATTATATTTGGTAAAACAACCAGCTTCACATGCTCACTGAAGTCTTAGCCTGTTGACTGCTGGTCCATGCTACTACTAGGATAGCTTTCTATAAGATTGATTTTGCAACCACCATCAGTAAGGGTCCATTAGACTGGTGCAAGGTGCCCACTAGAACTAGTGGACATCATATGCCAGGCTGACTTCTCACATTATGCTCTTTCCTTTTGGGAATCCCCTCCAAATTACCCTACTTGCCAAGGGGCTTGCTCGGAGGACCACCTTCTTCTCCTGCAGGAGGAAGTCCTAACTTTACTAAAATAAAAGGTGAGATAGAGGTGGTTCCAGAGCGGGAAAGGGGTCAGGGATGCTACTCCGGGTATTTCCTGATTCCCAAGAAGGATGGCAGGTTACATCCAAACCTGGATCTCAGGATCTTGAACCTTTTTCTGAAGCAGGAGAAGTTCAAGATGCTCACCCTTGCGGGGGCGTGGCTAGCCAGGCAGCGAAATGTCCGCTACCTAAGCGAGCTCCGCCGGCTGAGCCACATATCCTACACTTATCCTAACTACAACAAGACTTCAGGGTCGCAACTTCAGTGCATCGTGAACTGGACCCCACGCTACACCCGCGGACCGAGTTTGGGGGATCGCGGTGCTCATTACACTGCCCTAGCGAGAACGGCGGCAACGCCCAAGGGTGGTGCATTGCTGTTGCCGTGACTGGGCGGCCCTCCCTGGACGACTCCTGTAATCGCTGCGGACACTGTAAGCCCTGCTAGTATCGGCGCGGACCCCGCGCAAATGCAGCAGCTCCCTGGCGCCACATCGCTATCGGCCGCCAAGGCGCCGCTGACCTAGGACTGTGGTGAAATGAGGACCTCTGGCCCTGCACAGCGCCATTTTGTGGACTGACTGTGAGGCAGCCATTATCGCGGCACTCCATCGCGATCCTGCCACGGGAGGGAGGTGGGGGCTGCGAGACAGACAACCTACTTACTTCCTGCGCGGACGCTGCCTTGATCGTGCTCGCCCCTATCACTGCTGCCAGTAATTTACTGGACGGATCGACATTTGCTGACCCCGCGTGCCCCGGGCGCTCGAGGTGCTCTGGGAATCACGTGTGGAGCCGCCGGCTGGAGTGCGGGAGGTCCAAGCGGTGGGTGTGCTGACCGTCGGCAGAAGATGCCGTGGACTGCTACACTCACAATAACTTGTGGGCTGAGATATTAGACTGTCCGGCATGATACTAAACCCGCTCCTGCCCTCGGACCTTGCCCTGCGTTCTGCCTCCTCCCCGGTCCCACTGCTGATGTGCTCCATTTGCTGGCAGTACATAGGGGCAAATCCTGTGGACTTGTATAAGGACCTGCACCAGGACTTTGAGGTGAGACGGCTGCTTGAAACCTATGGATGACTGGCACTGTTGATTCCACTCTGCTACGAGCGACCCGTGCTGTGCGTTTTGGACACTATCAGGGAGTGCATGTGATTGGTGACTTGAGTGCAGACCTCCAATGTGCGAGACAGAACCTGGTTGGTTCCCGCTGAGTGCAGGTAGGACCTGACCCTGGGCAATTGAGGGAGTTGTGATTGGCATACCCTGCTTTCACCCTGCTACGCCCTAAATTGCGCCGTGAGTGTCGCACCGGCCCACGAGGAAACCATGGGCAAAGATGATACTCGCCAATCCAAAATTACATTTGAAAATAAACGCCCTGTAAAGCAGGTGGACCAAGACCAGGAGGCCCTGGGTGCCTCAGGGGGCGAAGAGGCTGGCAACAACCAAGGAGAAGATCTTAAATCATTAATGTTGGAAATGTGCAACAGTCTGCGAAATATAAATGCATAATTGGATACCCTGACGTCCCAACTGGACTCCGTAAAAACTCAAGTCGCCACCCATGAAACGTAACTGGACTGCCTGGAGAATCGCCACACCGAACAGCAAGAATTCCAACAGAAAACTAGAGAGCAAATCCTAAGTATGGAAAAGGTGCTGGAATTTATTCGTGCGAAGTTAGATGATTTGGAGGCACGTTCCTAACGCACTAACGTCCGAATCACAGGCATTCCAGAGACAACAGCCATCACGAAGATGGAGGTGTTCGTGACGAATCTCCTGCATGATCTTTTCGATCCTCACCTGTCCCCCGTATTTGTGGTAGAACGCGCTCACAGAGCCCTGGGTCCGAAGTCGCCGATGGGTGGTACACCTCGACCAATACTGGCTAAACTCCTAAACTATCAGGACAGGGACACGGTGTTGAAGCTGGCAAGAGAAAAGGGACGCATCACGCATGAAGGTAATACCATCTCCTTTTACCCTGACTTTACGCCGACGGTGCAGGTAGCAAGACGGGAATTCCTACCAGCCAAGCGTCTGTTGATGGAGGCTGAAATTCCATATGCGTTACTCTATCCTGCCAAATTGAAGGTCTCTCATGATGGCACTGCACATTATTTCACAGACGCCAAATCTGCTCTTAAATTTGCTAAGCACATCTGTGGCCCTAAGGGAAAGGCGTCGGGGGCAGAGAAAACCGGAAATCATGGCCACCTAAGCGACAATGATTGACCCTAATGTTTTACCTGTATGATCCAACATCTGAACTGTGGTACTATTTCCAGGTCCTCCATTTGATATCTGAAAGTATATTTTAAGTGATCTAATGATGTTACTATTTCCGTGCTCCGACAGTTGGTCTATCACTTTCTTACTGATACTGCTATTTTACATTGCATTATTTTCTAATCTGTCCACTTTGTGACCTTGCTGTTGAGTTTTGTTACAGATTCAGCCACCCTGTGCGAACGGGGATGTATGCGTGTGCTCCCATGCCTCCAAGGGATTGTTCCCACTGTTAAATTGTTCCCACTTTTTCAGTGGATTTGAGGGGAATATGTCACAACCTAATTGGGGGGATGAGGCGGGTGGGGGGGAGGAAGGGGTTGTTGGGTTCATTTGGATGTTTGAGCTGTCAGGGTTGTTGTTTATTTCACGGGTATATGGAAGTGATATCTACATACAGGTGATGAGCTGCAGTGTTGTGACCCGGGCGCACCAATAGGGACTGACTCTAATTTGTATAAAATCCTCACCTGGAACGTACGGGGGATGAATGATGGTCGAAAGGCGCGCCTAATACACACTTATTTAGTGAGACATCACATAGATATATGCTTTTTACAAGAAACCCACCTCAATGCCACGCCATCACCGCGCCTGAAACATAATAGGTGGTCAGATGTACACTCTGCAATATACTCTAACTATGCAAGTGGGGTAGCTATACTTCTCCGTAGGGGTCTTGATTGGAGGGAATGTGGAGCAGACCTTGATCCCGAAGGTAGATTTGTTATATTACAAGGCCTTCTAGGCGGGAAACCTGTTGTCTTGGTGGCCCTGTATGGACCGAATGTTGACTCCCCAGATTTTTTTCGTGAGATTTGGGCCAAGCTAGCTTCCATAGACTGCACTACCATTATTTGGGTTGGGGACTTCAAGGTGGTGCTGCAGGACACACTAGATAGGAGGGGAGCTTCTAGACCACTACACCCTGCTGCGACTCAGGCACTTCATGACCTTATGGAAGAAGGGAGGCTGGTTGACATCCAGATTTGCGGGAGGGGATATGTATTTCCCACTACCATGCTGCCTGGTCCCGGTTAGATTATCGGCTTGTATCCGAAAGTCGGTGTCCCCCCTTGCATACATACAATCAATACCCGGGAGGGAGATATTGTAATAGGTCAGGAGAAGGTTCTCTGTGAATTCCGCAATTTTTATTCTCACCTCTACACTGCCACACAGACGGAGTGTGCAGACGGTATGCAGGCCTTCCTTGATTTGATTGCACTTGTGTGGTTCAGCGACGCGCATCGCAAATACATGGACCGCTCCTACACAGTTGAGGACATCAAATTAGTTATAAAAAGTCTTCCCCTTAATAAAGCCCCAGGACCTGATGGTCTTACAACTGCGTTTTATAAGACATATACTGACGAACTGGCTCCACGCCTACATGCCGTGTATGAGGAAGCCCTAGAAACAGAAATTCTCCCGGCCTCCATGCGAGAGGCGCCGATTATGGCACTGCTTAAACCAGATAAGAATGAAGCGGAACTGGACTCGTATCGTCCACTGTCGCTCATTAACGTGGACGTTAAAATCTATGCGAAATTACTGTCCAACCGCTCCTACCGGTAGTGGCCCTCCTGGACCAGTCTGGGTTTATACCTGGTCGCTCGACGTCCCACAATCTCAGGACAATATTCTCAGTCTTACACTATTTAAACCCCTCTGTAAAAGCTGCCACCATTTTTTTGGATGCAACAAAGGCATTCGATTCCCTTGAATGGCCCTATTTGTTCTGCATTCTGACACGTATGGGGTTTAGCCCTTCGTTCATACGGCGCATCATGCTGCTGTACACTGCGCCACTGACCAGAGTGCGGATTAATGGATTGATATCTGATACATTTCGATCTGGCGTGGCACTCGCCAAGGATGTCCGCTGTCACCACTCCTCTTTGCTATCGCCATGGAGCCTCTTGCTGCTCGCATTCGACAGCACCATACCGCCAGGGGAATAGGGTTCAGCTCTCGTAGCTTGTTGATTTCAATGTATGCTGATGATGTTACGTTATATATCTTGAACCCCTCTGAGAATCTGGACCAAGTGCTGCGTGAATTTATCAAATTCGGGGGGCTATCGGGGATCTCAATAAACTGGAAGAAATCAGTCATATTCCCGCTAACTGATGGAACACCGGAGGGGACTACGGAATACCCGCTGCGTTGGGAAGCAGACGAAGTCAAATATTTGGGTGTGTGGCTATGTCACAACCTACAGGACATTTGGTCCATGAACATTGGTAAGGCAACCGAATTGCTTGAAGGAAAGGTAGCAATATGGTCTAAGCTTCTCCTATCAATCGCCGGAAAGGTGGCGTTGGCAAAGATGGTTATACTTCCGAAATTTTTCTATCTTTTTGCGAACATACCGATTCCGCTTACACAACACTTTTTTAGATGTCTCTGCTCCCACTTACTCTCTCTCATTTGGGCGGGTGGCCAGGGGTGTGTCTCATATGATCTCCTGACTTTGCCGCTGCACCAGGGAGGTTTGGGGGCCCCAGATATGCAACTTTATGCATTATGTTCCCAAGCTCAATTCTTGCATTTCTGGATATACCAAAATCCCTATCAACCGCATGTTGCGGTGGAGATGGATGCAGTGGCACCACTGCCCTTAACGGTTGCACTATACAAGGCAGCGCCACGTCCTGGTGCGGATGTAGACACCGCGGACACGCTGAGATGGGCCTGAAGGGCCCTGCAAAGACGAGCACACCTCCGGCTCCTGTACGCTCCCGCAATTCAACTTCGACACAATCCAATGTTAGCATGTTTGGAGGTGGGTGGAGGGGTTCCTGAACTGGATGGCACCCAGTTAATGACATTTGCAGATTTGTACCCAGATGGTTTGTTCCGACCCCCCACCCCACTGGTGTAGACGGGAATGAGGTCCCCTTTATGGAGAAATTTACATACCACAAACTCCGATCGGCATGCCAGTCTTTTGGGGATGTCTTGCCGGGGGCTCCCCCCTCGCTCCAAGCTCTACAGACTTTGCTTGCGAGGGCATCGCCGAAAAAGTTGGTGCCTAGACTATATATGACCATGCAGGACCAAGCCCCGATCGTCACACCACAATCCCTGGAGCTTTGGAATGTTGGCTTAGATCCCCGCTAGATGAGGAACAATGGACATTTTGTTGCAGGCAGCTATTAGACCTTTCCCCCAATTACAAATTACGCCTCATTCATTTTAAATTCTTGCACAGATATCATAGAACACCTATTATCCTGCACTGCATGAGATTGAGGCAGTACGCTGGGTGCTGGAGATGCCATTTTGAGTCAGCTACATTCCTCCATATGGCTTGGAGCTGCCCGGAACTTGAAAAGTTCTGGTCGGAGGTGTTTATTGCAATTACTCAAATAATTGGTAGGAGTGACGAAAGGGTGCCACATTTGGGTTTACTGGGCCTAGTTAAGGACACTGTACCACAGAGGCGAAAAGTGCATGCTCTTCTGCTCTTACATGCCCGAAGACAAGTCGCTATTAAATGGGGTAGACGTAGGGTACCCACGTTGAAGGCATGGCTAGCCGATGTGAGCTATGGTCACGTGCAACTGGGGACTTTCTGGGAGTTGATGCCCATGGCCTCCAGGCCTAGAGATATTTGGGAACCCTTTCTGCAATGGTCCAAATCGCAGGCGCGCTCCCCCCAACCCGAACACTCGGGGGAAGACTCTTAAAACTTCCTGGTTTATCCTGTGATGTTGGATGGGCCGGGAATTCCTGTCTCGCTGTTCGGAGATACCTTTCTGACCACATGTTACATATTATGGTAATAATATTTCCATCTGATGCTCCCGTGTTCCTAAACGTAAAGCTATGTAATATTGTCCCCATGTACCATTTTCATTTATCTCTGAGTCACTGCCTCACCTGTTGCTTGTACATACTTTATTGCTACATGTGCATTCACTGTCCAATAACTTGTTGCCAGACCATCCGATGTTATTGTAACTCTTCACCCTGACCTGCTCACCGGTTTGTGTTTTGAAACGTTCATATGTAAAACGGATATGCATATTGCACATTGCATTGGCTGCTGTATGTTTGACTGTATGCTATGTTTTTTTTATTCAAATGCCAATAAACAAACAAAAAAAAGATGCTCACCCTTGCGCAGGTTCTTCAGGCACTGCGTCAGGAGGATTGGATGGTGTTGATCAACTTGCAGGACACGTATTTTTCCTATCCCGATCCTGAAGTCGCACAGGAAGTATCCCCGTTTTCGGTCGCAACATTATAAGTTTGCGGTTCTCCCGTTTGGACTTACTACTGCACCTCAAGTCTTCCCCAAGGTGAAGGCAGTGGTGGCAGCCCATCTCAGGAGATCGGGGATTCGAGTTTTCCCCTATCTGGATGACTGGCTGTTCAAAGCAGAGTCGCCAGAGAAGGTGCTTCATCATCTACAAGTGACAACCGAGCTGTTGTACAAATTGGGTTTTTCTATAAACGTGCCCAAGTCTCACCTGGTGCCCTCTCAGGGTAGCCTGTTTATAGAGGCGGTACTGGACATTACTGTTTGTCGATCATTCCCATCTCCACAAAGGATTCTCGACATTCAGGAAATTATTCTCTTGTTTTACAATGGAGCGGTTGTTCCAGTCCTGAAGGTGCTTCGCCTGCTCGGTCAGTTTGCTTCCTGCATTCTGTTGGTCAACCATGCACGCTGGCACATGAGGGCCCTCCAGTGGTGCCTCCGCAGGCAGTGGTATCAGCACAACGGAGATCTCAGGGAGTCTGTGAGGATCTCCAGAGAAGCTGCAGCAGATCTGTCTTAGTGGAGCGTGGAGGGAAATCTGTTTCAAGGAAAGCGCTTTCATCTTCCTCCATCGATTGCCACAGTGATAACGGATGCCTCTACCCTGGGGTGGGGTGCTCATCTGGGGGATCAGGAGATCAAGGGTCTTTGGTCTCCAGAGGAAAGGTTGCTTCACATCAACCTTTTAGAGTTATGGGCGATTAGTTTAGCGCTCAAGGCCTTCCTCCCTTCCCTTCGCGGTCAGTCGGTGCAAGTCCTCACGGACAACATTGTAGTGTAGTTCCTATATTCCCAATAGGCTCTGCGAATTGGAATAACATAAACAGCAGTGTAGACGTAGGACTGAGGTCATCTAGGTCTCTACTGACTATGTTAGACTTAATTAGTTTTTGCCAGCTAGCTCAGAGGTCACTAGAAACTTTCTCGAATGAATAGGGAGGGGTTAACTTCCCTGATTTAAACAAGAAGGGATTAGCTTCTGACAACCATATAACATGACAACTTTGCTCCCCAAGAATAAGGAGTGTATCTCCAGAGTCGTGTGAAAACAATAGACAGCTATTTCACTCAGTCAATCGTGCATGCTTAATTCCACCAGAGTGCAGAGAAATAGAGAGACGGGCGTTTTCAATAAAAGGTGTTATTTTATTGAGCAGTCTTCCTTCTCATGCAAGAGAAATGAATTGCCACAATTGCAATACTCATTATGAAGTAAAGTGCGTACAGTAAAAAGGAGTATTATAAAATAATACTGTAAAAGCATTGATATGGTTTCTTAGCCATAAGATACTTTAAAACGGATAAAATATTTACATACATAAAGACATTGACTAACGAACTCAACTGGTGCTTCTAAGATACGCCTACCCCGGTGTAACTAACCTAAGCCTAATACGTGGGAAGGAGTAAGTTGCAGTTTTAAGTTAAGTTAATTTTTTTGCCAAGAATCTGAATCAAGAATTCTCTCTAAGGTTTGAATCAGCTCCGTACCTTGGTTATAGAATGAAGGAGGTCTTGTATCTCGTTTCTCAGGACTCAATCTCCCAGTAACCCGCAAGGGTGACTGGAAAACACCGGAGCTGGATTTCTCGGCGTGAGAAAGGGCAGCTTCTCCAGTGTGTCAAAGGGGAGGGGTGGCTTCCTTCGGCTCTCGCATCAGCTGGGCTTCGGATAAGTAGATAGCCGCTCTGCTCCACACCACCATGTGTTTGCTTAAGGCAAGTGTTGGTATTTTTATACCTGGAAGGTGCCGTGTTTGACGTAAGGTGGGACATAAGACGTCAATAAAAGATGTCACTAAGAACTGACTGTTCCTTTAGTGCTCGCAGGAGTTCAATGACAAATCAAAACAAAGACATGGGGAATTCCCAGGTTGCTGAAGGTTTGGTGTGTCGAAAGAACTCGTTGTGCTCTCTAGGAATCTAAGGAAGTAGCCTTGCCGTATTTGGGCTGCGTGGGCTATTACTGAATATGGGCGAGATTCGTCTGTCTTCATTAGGACATGATTTATCATAACCGCATGAAGGCATGAATCAGGGATATTTCATTAGGGTCCTAGATACATTCACCACACCCACTTCACGTATAATGTCCATCATTACTAAATACTAAGCAATATGTAAACATATAGGTATGCATGTGTTTTCCAACCCACCCCAAAATACAATGAAATGCATTTGAAATGGTATAGATACACAAAATGAGTATTATATTGTACGCTTTCAAGCAGAGTTTATCATTCAGGAAATGCAAATATGAATATAGGCTGAATGAATTGCAAAATTACATTCATGAAATGGCTCTGAATACAGAACAAGCATTGGAAATGCAATAGGCCTCGCATTAGGAAAGTTTGAGCTATTGGTGTTATAAATGAATTAATTTTATTTATGTGTTTTTTTTTAAAATAGCTAAATTAATAGCTTTATCATTTACAATGCCAATAGTTATAACTTTCGCAAATGTGACACCTATAGCATTTGCAATGCAACATGTTTTGTATTTACGTGACTTAGATGTATTGATATTACAAATAACAATGGCTTTTAATTTTTTAAAATAATTAATACTTAAATAATGTATTTAATTTGTAATGGCAATAGCTTAAACTTTTGTAAATAACATTTGTGAAGATTATGTTCAGTGTTTTTTATTGTGACGAAAATCCAAGAACAGAAGTGAAATATTAACATCTTTTTGTGATTTGTAATAAAGCGTGAAGGCTTGAAAAATTGAAAGAACATATTTGAACCAGTGATGCTGTGGTTGCGCTGAGTGGTGTGTGCATCGGTGTAGCTGTTTGGTGGGTGCATTGGTGGAGCTTAGTTGGAGCATCGGTGGAGCTGTATGGTGGGTGCCACGGCGGAGCTGTGTAGTGGGTACCACGGCTGAGCTGTGTGGTGGGTGCATTGGTGGAGCTGTGTGGTGGGTGCATTGGTGGAGCTTAGTTGGAGCATCGGCAGAGCTGTGTGGTGGGTGCCTCGGCGGAGCTGTGTGGTGGGTGCATCGGCGGAGCTGTGTGGTGGGTGCATCGGCGGAGCTGTGTGGTGGGTGCATCGGCGGAGCTGTGTGGTGGGTGCATCGGCGGAGCTGTGTGGTGGGTGCATCGGCGGAGCTGTGTGGTGGGTGCATCGGTGGAGCTGTGTCTGTGGAGCTGTGTGGTGGCTGCATCGCTGGAGCTGTGTGATGGGTGCATCGCTGGAGCTGTGTAGGTGGAGCGGTGTGGTGGGTGTATCGGTGGAGCTGTGTCGGTGAAGCTGTGTGGTGGGTGCATTGGTGGAGCTGTGTAGGTGGAGCTGTGTGGTGGGTGCATCGGTGGAGCTGTGTAGGTGGAGCTGTGTGGTGGGTGCATCGGTGGAGCTGTGTGGTGGGTGCATCGGTGGAGCGGTGTGGTGGGTGCATCGGTGGAGCGGTGTGATGGGTGCATCGGTGGAGCTGTGTGGTGGGTGCATCGGTGGAGCTGTGTGGTGGGTGCATCGGTGGAGCTGTGTGGTGGGTGCATCGGTGGAGCTGTGTGGTGGGGCATCTGTGGAGCTGTGTGGTGGGGCATCTGTGGAGCTGTGTGGTGGTGGCATGTGTGGTGGTGGCATGTGTGGTGGGTGCATCAGTGGAGGTGTGTGGTGGGTGCATCGGTGGAGCTGTGTGGTGGGTGCATCGGTGGAGCTCTGTGGTGGGTGCATCGGTGGAGCTGTGTGGTGGGTGCATCGGTGGAGCTGTGTGGTGGGTGCATCGGTGGAGCTGTGTGGTGGGTGCATCGGTGGAGCTGTGTGGTGGGTGCATCGGTGGAGCTGTGTGGTGGGTGCCTCGGTAGAGCTGTGTGGTGGGTGCCTCGGTGGAGCTGTGTGGTGGGTGCCTCGGTGGAGCTGTGTGGTAGTTGCATCGGTGGAGCTGTGTGGTGGTTGCATCGGTGGAGCTGTGTGGTGGTTGCATCGGAGGAGCTGTGTGGTGGTTGCATCGGTGGAGCTGTGTGGTGGTTGCATCGGTGGAGCTGTGTGGTGGTTGCATCGGTGGAGCTGTGTGGTGGTTGCATCGGTGGAGCTGTGTGGTGGTTGCATCGGTGGAGCTGTGTGGTGGTTGCATCAGTGGAGCTGTGTAGGTAGATCTGTGTGGTGGGTGCATCAGTGGAGCTGTGTTGGTGGAGCTGTGTGGTGGGTGCATCGGTGGAGTTGGGTGGTGGGTGCATCGGTGGAGCTGTGTAGGTGGAGCTGTGTGGTGGGTGCATCGGTGGAGCTGTGTCGGTGGAGCTGTGTGGTGGGTGCATCAGTGGAGCTGTGTGGTGGGTGCCTCGGTGGAGCTGTGTCGGTGGAGCTGTGTGGTGAGTGCATCAGTGGAGCTGTGTGGTGGGTGCCTCGGTGGAGCTGTGTAGGTGAAGCTGTGTGGTGGGTGCATCAGTGGAGCTGTGTCGGTGGAGCTGTGTGGTGGATGCATCGGTGGAGTTGTGTGGTGGGTGCATCGGTGGAGCTGTGTGGTGGGTGCATCGGTGGAGCTGTGTGGTGGGTGCATCGGTGGAGCTCTGTGGTGGGTGCATCGGTGGAGCTGTGTGGTGGGTGCATCGGTGGAGCTGTGTGGTGGGTGCATCGGTGGAGCTGTGTGGTGGGGCATCTGTGGAGCTGCGTGGTGGTGGCATGTGTGGTGGGGGCATGTGTGGTGGGTGCATCGGTGGAGGTGTGTGGTGGGTGCATCGGTGGAGCTGTGTGGTGGGTGCATCGGTGGAGCTGTGTGGTGGGTGCATCGGTGGAGCTGTGTGGTGGGTGCATCGGTGGAGCTGTGTTGTGGTTGCATCGGTGGAGCTGTGTGGTGGGTGCCTTGGTGGAGCTGTGTAGGTGAAGCTGTGTGGTGGGTGCATCGGTGGAGTTGGGTGGTGGGTGCATCGGTGGAGCTTTGTAGGTGGAGCTGTGTGGTGGGTGCATCGGTGGAGCTGTGTCGGTGGAGCTGTGTGGTGGGTGCATCAGTGGAGCTGTGTGGTGGGTGCCTCGGTGGAGCTGTGTAGGTGAAGCTGTGTGGTGGGTGCATCGGTGGAGCTGTGTCGGTGGAGCTGTGTGGTGGGTGCATCGGTGGAGTTGGGTGGTGGGTGCATCGGTGGAGCTGTGTCGGAGGAGCTGTGTGGTGGCTGCATCGGTGGAGCTGTGTGGTGGCTGCATCGGTGGAGCTGTGTGGTGGCTGCATCGGTGGAGCTGTGTCGGTGGAGCTGTGTGGTGGGTGCATCGGTGGAGCTGTGTGGTGGGTGCATCGGTGGAGCTGTGTGGTGGGTGCATCGGTGGAGCTGTGTGGTGGGTACATCGTGGTGGGTGCATCGGTGGAGCTGTGTGGTGGGTGCATCAGTGGAGCTGTGTGGTGGGTGCATCGGTGGAGCTGTGTGGTGGGTGCATTGGTGGAGCTGTGTCGGTGGAGCTGTGTGGTGGGTGCATCGGTGGAGCTGTGTCGGTGGAGCTGTGTGGTGGGTGCATCAGTGGAGCTGTGTGGTGGGTGCATCGGTGGAGCTGTGTAGGTGGAGCTGTGTGGTGGGTGCGTCGGTGGAGCTGTGTCGGTGGAGCTGTGTGGTGGGTGCATCGGTGGAGCTGTGTGGTGGGTGCATCGGTGAAGCTTAGTGGATGCATTGGTGGAGCTGTGTGGTGTGTGCATTGGTGGAGCTTAGTTGGAGCATCGATGGAGCTGGGTGGTGGGTGCATCTGTGGAGCTGGGTGGTGGGTGCATCTCTGGAGGTGGGTGCATCGGTGGAGCTGTGGGGTGGGTGCATCGGCGGAGCTGTGTGGTGGGTGCATCGGCGGAGCTGTGTGGTGGGTGCCTCGGCGGAGCTTTGTGGTGGGTGCCTCGGCGGAGCTGTGTGGTGGGTGCCTCGGCGGAGCTGTGTGGTGGGTGCATCTGTGGAGCTGTGTGGTGGGGGCATGTGTAGTGGGGGCATGTGTGGTGGGTGCATCGGTGGAGGTGTGTGGTGGGTGCATCGGTGGAGGTGTGTGGTGGGTGCATCGGTGGAGCTGTGTGGTGGGTGCATCTGTGGAGCTGTGTGGTAGGTGCCTCGGTGGAGCTGTGTATTGGGTGCCTCGGTGGAGCTGTGTGGTGGGTGCCTCGGTGGAGCTGTGTGGTGGGTGCCTCGGTGGAGCTGTGTGGTGGGTGCCTTGGTGGAGCTGTGTGGTGGTTGCATCGGTGGAGCTGTGTGGTGGTTGCATCGGTGGAGCTGTGTGGTGGTTGCATCGGTGGAGCTGTGTGGTGGTTGCATCGGTGGAGCTGTGTGGTGGTTGTATCGGTGGAGCTGTGTGGTGGTTGCATCGGTGGAGCTGTGTGGTGGGTGCATCGGTGGAGCTGTGTGGTGGGTGCATCGGTGGAGCTGTGTAGGTGGAGTTGGGTGGTGGGTGCATCGGTGAAGCAGTGTCGGTGGAGCTGTGTGGTGGGTGCATCAGTGGAGCTGTGTGGTGGGTGCCTCGGTGGAGCTGTGTGGTGGGTGCCTTGGTGGAGCTGTGTAGGTGAAGCTGTGTGGTGGGAGCCTTAACGGAAATTACAACTCTCAAAACAAAAAAAATCTATCCTTTAACGAAGCTGGATAAATTATGACAAGTGCTAGCTACTGTTCCAACAGATACATGCAGAAAAATATGTAGGACGTTATTCTGGAAGGAAAACTAAATCACAGAAAAGAAAAGAGTACGAACCGTAAATGAGACAGGTTTGTTTGTTAACATCTGCATTGGGAGAAGGTTTTGTTAAACCTGTCGGTGTTTAATTAATACCGAAGCTACACTATATTTTAAGGAATGACGAATTTTAAAGGCCTGCTTAGAAAATGATAAGTAGCAGGGCAAAATAAATCGCAACAATGTGTGCAGAAAGGAAAGAAAATATATATGAATGTTGTCTGGGCACGGCAACAGCACATGGCAACATAACTGAGCCTTAGCTAGCTACTACACAGTGCACTCAGTACTTAAACCAAAACTCCGAAAAGTCCTCTTAAGAAGCATGGAATTCGTGGTCCTAAGTTATTGAGGCACATTTCAGGGGGAGATGTGTTCCCAAAAGACGGCACACTGATTCACTCAAAAAATGGTTTTACTGAGAGCGGCATTTATCTTTACAGAAAAGGATACAGCATGCATTCCATGTTTCTTTTCAAGCAGAGCATAAACAGTTGTTGCAGCAAGGGACGGGAAGATTAGGAGACGAAACTGAAAGTACGGCCGGCAGGCCGTGAATAATTAGGGGGTGACAAATGCGCTGGGAGGGCTGCCTTTGATGTGGTAATGCGAGGCAGGCAGGCAGGCGGCTGGTGGCATTGTGCACGCGCTTTTTAGGACTTGCGCTTGCGCAATGACCTAAAAAGCACATGCACTCAAAGGAATCGCCAGTGGAATCGCCAGTGGTGGTTAAACACTGGATAAGCCCCTATAGAGCTTCCAGCTGTGCACATGCGCACAGCAGGCGAGCCCTAAAAAAGGGTCGAGACCATTCCATCACAGAGTTAAATTACATTGTACATATGCTAGAGGCTGATTAAAAATATTGTCTCTAGAGTCTCTAAAAATAGAAGCTCGGTTCTCTAAGAATAGTTCTACTTTAAGCAGAGTACCATGTGCCAAAAAATGGTAAATATTTTGGAAATTAGGGGAAAATAATTTTGTTCTCTGGAAGGGAGAAAAAATAGTGTCACTGTATTTTTGGAGTTCTCTTTATCAAAAACTGAAGGCCGAATTCAGAGTTCAGGGAACGCTGTGAGCTCGCTTTTTCAAATATTATTCTCGTTGTTAGGGGAGAACATTACTTCTGATAGGCCGGTAAAAAATTGGTCTACAACAGTAGGTGAAAGTTGGGCCAACTCCGAAAAGGTGGAAATAGTGCATATGTGCGATGCGTTGCCATCATCGATGTCAGGGTCAGCAATGTTCACAGAAGGTTGTACCTGTGTGGTGCCGCTTTCATCTCGTACCTCACCCCCACTTAATTGTAATGGTGAAGTCTCAACGAATGCCGTCATCAGAATAGGTAGCCGCTGGGGATAACACGTTGCATGAATCGTTACAGGACAAAGCAAAGCGTCGATATCCATTGGTACTGCTGATGGTAGTGTAAGACAAACGTCCAACACGCATTCTTCTCCGCATAGCAGTCAACAAAGCACAGGTAAGATGCAATTTTAAAATTTCTCTTTTCCTCATTCGCCGACTCGCCACACATACCTTCTAACTAGTCCACCACTGGGCTTTTTATCTCATATCTGGTTAAAGTGTAGAGGCATAAACTTCACCTATTTTGAGTCTGACCCCCAATCAATCAATTCTTCTTGGCCATCTGACTCACCAGGTGTGTCCACCTCTTACTCTATTTCCGACCTGGAATCCCATATAGTAAGTACCAGCGAGATAGGCGGAGGCTTAATCATCGGATGTCATATCAAATAATATTTAGCCAAAACATAAAAGGAAGGGTACCCAAAATCTCTGATTTCTCTTAATGTGATCTGAGGTATCAAGCTTAGCCATGTACCTCATAGCTAATACCCAGTCCATTAATTTAGGGCTAAGTGGTGAGACCCACAACTTGCATATCTCTCTACGAGCCAGTAGATGGCATAAAAGGTAAGTTTTACATTATCATTCATACATTTATTTTCAAAATCAAATCTCCCCGTTATTATTAATTCGCGGCTTATCTCCATTCGCAGATTCAGAACTTGAGATAGGCAATTACTTACATCCAGCCAGAATTGTCTTAAATTTGGGCAAAAGACGAACATGTGTAGATCATCCAAGTTAGGGGTCTTGCATTTCGGACACCCCACAACTCCGCCAGGTTTGAATTTTGATAATCTACGAGGGGACCAATATGCCCTATGGATGGTAATCAAAAGATTTCGCCTTAAATTTGCAGGTTTAATAATACTGTAAAGCATAGACATTGTTACTTGCATTGGTTCACTGTCGCAATCTTCGGCAAGCATTCCTTCCACAGAACCTCCGGAAGCAGGAAAGGTCCATCTTCCAATTCCAATATCATCCAATACCATGTGGCCACCTCCTTCTTGAAGGTCCCTATCCCCAGCTTTAACTCAAAGTCATTTTGACTCCCAATTACATTTTCTGGATCATTTGCCCTACTCTGAATCTGCAAATACTTGTATCTTGAAAAGACCTGTCCCCACAATTGCTGGCATAGGCCCCAAGACACCAATTTTCCCTCCTGAAACAAATCTTTCCATCTCTGCAAAGCGTTCTCTTTTTTAACTGATGAGCCAAAGCATCCTTTGTCCAAAGTGGAGCTCCAGGAGAGTCCCACATTGGGGCCATATAACTGAAATACGGCAATTTTAATAGTCTTCTTATTTTATACCAAACCTCCGCCAAATCCCGAAGGACCTTAAGTCTAACCTTTTTGAAAAATGTAGGGTCTGCAAACTTATATAGAAAACCAAAATCCTTATATCCGCAGCTTTTCAGCATCACACCAAATATTTCTCCGATCGTTGATATAGTTAGAGTACCCAACAGCATCCTACAGTTCTTTAAACAAAAAGCCCATGCATAGATTTGCAAATCCGTAGCCGCCAGACCACCTTTATTAATTCTCCTCCTTAACTTTTTCCATGATAGTCGTGATCCTTTTGATGCCCAGATAAATGACACTATTTCGCTCTGTAGTTTAGCCAACCATTCTTTTCTAAATCCGAGGGGAATAGTCTCAAACAAACATTTAACTTTTGCCACAATCACCATCTTCACAAGATTAGTCCGGCCATATAATGACAACGGAAGATTCATCCATCCTTTTAGAGTGGCCGCGACTTCTTTCTTGATCTTGAAAAAATTAACTCTAGCAAGATCTCCAAAATTTTGAGTTATCCTAACCTCCAGATACCTCATTTTTGATTTACTGATCCACCTGAACGCCACTGACTATACTGACGCCCCTAAATTAAATGGCAGCAGGGTGCCCGCAATTATGTTTGCGGATGACACCCTGCTGCTATCCAAAACCCCTATGGGTATACAGAGGATTTTGGATTCCTTTGTGGCCTTCTGTACTGATAGGGGGCTAGAAATTAATGCGGCAAAAACCAAATTCATGGTTTTGAATCCGAGCCAAAAATTGCGGCCAAATCCGCAATTGGGAGCTGTACGGCTCGAGCGAGTAGCCCCCTTTGAATACCTTGATGTGACTCTCAACGAAACCATGTCTTGGGGATCCCATCAGAGTAGGGCTAACCTCAAACTCATCCAAACCACTGGAGGCATCGCCCGGATGATGACCGGTTCAACATACCGTCCATTGGGGGCACTAATCCAGATATACAAGGCCCAGGCTAGGGGAGCGATTATGTATGGGGCGGAACTGTGGGGTCACACACCTTGCCGGAGTCTGTCATTAACGGAAAACAAGTTTATAAGACAGATAGCCGCACTCCCGCCCAGCACCCCGCTCCTCCCCTTGAGGCTTGACTTGGGTTTACGACCGTTAGCTGATGAAATAAGCCTGAGACCCATAGCCTTCTGGCGCAGGCTGTGGAGCAGCAATGATCTTGCAGAATACAGGGCGGAACTGGTCGAACTTCTGAATCACCCAAAAGCGCTCAATATCCCCTGGGTCAAAAATATCCAAGTCACTTGCATGGAATTAGGGCTCCCTGATTTATGGACTGAGCCGGCGAATGCCGCACTAAATATCTCCAAAAGGTCCCTGGCTAATGTATATCACGAACACAAATTTGCCAGGGCCCAAGCTACCCAGGAAGAAGGGTCCTTATCTTCCGTGTTTTTGCAAAGCAAGGATTTGTATAGGTTTGAGAAGGTACTGGATCCTATTTTCCCTGTACTTGCCAGAAAGCTGTTACTCCAATGGAGATACGGCACACTGCCCTTCCGGTTCTTTACAAGCACCTGGTCATCGGCTCCCACCACAAAGCAGTGTCCGGTTTGTGACGCAACGGAGGAAACCGACTTGCATGTGGCCTTTTTCTGCCCAGCCTACAAGGTAGCAAGAAAATACTGGCTCCTCCCGTTGATAAGGAATATGGGTTGCAGGGAATACGCACCAATGTACAGGATTTTAAAATCTGATGTCTCTGGCCCAACTGTTTTTGCTTTAACAAAATTTCTTATCAATGTATGGCATACGCGTAACCGTATTTTAAAGGTGCTGGGTCCCTTTTAAATATCTTTTAGATGCATAGTTTGTATAGCATATCTTAGCACATGCATTTCCAATGGTTTTTATCCTTTTATGAATTGATTATCTGTGACTGTATATGTGTATTGTGTATCTTTTATGGCCAAATGGCCGAAATAAAGATTGGAAATGAATGATTAACCTTTCCGTATTTAAATTCCAAGCCATTATCTCAGTTTTATCCTTATTTATCTGGTAGCCTGAAACAACTCCAAGTTCCTTAGTTATTTTCAACAAATTTTTTAAAGAGTGATGTAAATCAGAAGAATAAATGATAATATCATCCGCATACAGGCCCATTTTTTTTGACCAGTCGCCAACTGCAAAGGGGGATATCTCCTCTGAACTTCTGATTCTACAGGCCAGTGGCTCTATGTATAAATTAAACAACAAGGGTGATAAAGGGCACCCTTGTCTTGTTCCACGCATTACTTTAACAGGCTGAGTAAGTATTCCGTTAACCAGAACACGTGATGTCGGGGAACAGTACAGAGAGAAAAGAGATTCAGTGAAATTCTTTCCTAGATTAAGGTACTGCAAGAGTGCTTTTAAATAAGCAAAGTTAACCCGATCGAAAGCCTTGGCGGCGTCTAAAGCAATCACCGCCAAGGGAAGCTCATGCGTGGAGGCCATATCTATTATTCCAATCAGAGTAAAAGTTAGTTCTTTCAGATATCTCCCTTTAACAAAACCTTTTTGGTCCTCATGAATCAGCTTGTGAATAACCTTGCTAAGTCTGTCTGCTAAAATGTTTGAAAAAAACTTATAATCACAGTTCAAAAGTGATATAGGCCTATATGAATCTAAACTACTAGGTGATTTTCCTGGTTTAGGTATTAGGGAGATTGTTGCCTCATTCCAAGAACTAGGTATAGTTACTTCCCCTTTAAAAATTTGATTAAACATTTGACAGTATGGGAGCAATCAGATCTACTAGAACTTTATATACTTCAGCCGGGAGGCCATCCGGGCCTGGTGCTTTCCCCCTTTTACTATCTTTAATCACCTTAACAAATTTCCCTGTTTAGTGCTCCCTTCCAATCCCCAGAGAGAGGTTCCAAATATTGTAGCCACTTATCCATTTCAGTTTGTCTTGTACAAAGATCTTCCGTATAAACTTTTACAAAGTAGTCATGGAAAGCTTCTGCAATTATTTTGCTGTCTGTTATGATTTCTCCTGAATCCATCTTTTTAATTTCTTTTATTTTATTACGTATTAGATCTTTTTTAGCTTTCCACGCTGTTAGACCCGGCCTCTTGGCGTGGTCCTCCCTGACCCGTAGCACCCCCCTCCCAAGCTTTACACCCCAACAGACCCCTGAGTCCCCCGGTTTAGCCAACCTTCCCTCCATGTTACCCATAACCACCCCCGGACTTCCCCGTCCATGCCTCCATCTTCCCGGCCCGTAGGCCCTGTGTGCCCACTTCCCGGCACCTAAGATGACCGCCCGAACCAGCACGGCCTAGGCTGAGAGGCGCCACCCTGGCTGGAGGGCAGAGCGCTTCCCTTGAGTGAGAGAGGGAGGAGCAGTACCTTTCGCACCTCCGACCTCTCCTCGAGAAGTGGGTTTCGATCGCCCCTGCGGCCACCCGGAGGGCTGGCTCCACGCCCGCTGTGTGTCTGGGACTCCTCCGGAACCTGACATGAATGGATCAAAGGGCCGCATGGCAGGAAGCCCCAACAAGCGGCCCCCAGGTGCTAAGACCCCTGCAGACCAGAACTCCGGAGATCAAAGAGGAGCAGTCCTATAACTGGGGATGCTCCAGGACTATCGACAGATTCGATTCTGGAACGACGAGAGCCCTGCTGACATGGTCGCTGCTCGCTTGGCAGAGAAGGACTTCTGCTGGAACCAACTGAGACCTGCTGAGTGACTCTCGGCTCCCTTGCCACTTTGAAACCACCTGAGCCCTGCTGAGTAACTCGCGGCTCCCTTGCAACTTTGAAACCACCTGAGCCCTGCTGAGTGACTCGCGGCTCCCTTGCAACTTTGTAACACCTGAGCCCTGCTGAGTGACTCGCGGCTCCCCTGAAAATCGTAAGACCTCCGACACCCTGCTTGAGCCCTGCTGAGTGACTCGCGGCTCCCTGACTCTCCTGGTCCGACTGGTCCCCAAAGATCGCATCGTATCCCCCCGGCTCGAGGATTGAGAGCTGTGCGCCGGATACGCACTAATATTGACACTGATCCCGTATGACTGTCCCGCTACCCCTGATCTGACCGAGACTCTTTGAGCCCTTGCTCTATGTGTAACTACCTGCCTTTGCCGATCATAAAAACCCTGTGAATCACGAGATAAAGAAACGTTCTCAAGAAGCTACGGTGTGGTGTCTCTCTGTCGTGTGGTGCTTGTGCAGTATGTACGATCCTAGATTCGAGACTCTCCCCCTGAGAAGTCTCCCGCCAGGGCTCATCTTTGTACCCAGGGAGGTGGGTCCCAGGGTGGCCAGGTACACTTCCTGTCCTCCTCAGAGGTCGCCTTCTAACATTGATGGCAAGCGACGGGATACGAGCCGCAATCTAGAGTTCGTACAGGACACGACTAACGCACTACCGAGCAAAGACGGCAGAAGAAACCACCATGAGTACCATTGAAGTTGACGCGAGTACTGCATTCCGTGTAGAACAACTGGAGGAGTACACACACAAAGAACTAAAGGAATTCTGCAAAGAATTGGGAATCGCTACCACTGGCCTCAACACAAAGGAAGACATGCAGAAAGCGTTGAAAGCTTGGGTGGAGTCCGGAGTCTCCTGCACAGAAGGAGCGGTGGCGCAGCCAGACAGACCAGGACTCACCCAGACAGAAAGCAGCAGCAGCACGAAGCATTGTACCAGACGAGGGTCTATCCCCGGAAGCGCTCGCGGATAGAGAAAGAAGTCGCCATCACGAGCTCGAGATGGCAAAACTAAAGATCAAAGGTGAAATAAAATTGGCAGAAAAGAAACTTGCGGTCGAGCAAATGAAAGTACAAGGAGAATTCGAAGAGAAGAAACTCCAGCGGGAGCATGAAGGGAGGAGACTTCAGCTGGAGCACGAGCGAAGCTTGAAGGAGCTCGAGCTCAAGGCGATGAGCGAAGAGAACCGGCCCCCGGGGAACCGAGAGACCGTCCCCCCGGCAGAGCCGAAGGTCCACATCCCCAAAGATGTGGTCAAAGAATATTACAAAAATGACGACATTCAGCAATGATTCATGGCCTACGAAGTTGCCATGACATCCCACCGAGTCCCACAGAAAGATTGGGGGGCCGGATTGTGGAGGCAATTCCTGAGCGAGGGGAGAGACACCCTGCTCGATCTACCGTCCTCCGTGCAGACTTCCTACAGCCACATGAAGGAGGCCCTCCTGACGAGATACGGCCTCACTCCAGAAATGTACCGCCAGCGGTTCAGGGAATGCAAAAAGATTCCTGGCACCACCTGGGTAGAGTACGTAAACTTTTTTAGCAGAGCATTCGAAGGATGGGTCAAGGGCAGCAAAGTGACCACCATGGAAGAACTAACCGACCTCATGCTGTGGGAACATTTGTCCACAAATTGTTTTGTGGAACTACGCCAGCATCTGCTCGACAGCAAGCTCGCAGATCCGAGGAAGCTGGCCGTCGAGGCGGATCGCTGGGTGAACACCCGCGTCTCCCGGGGCCCCATACCCCCGCACCAGTCCAGGACCACCCCGCCAGAGAGGAGGGGGAAACCAAGGAGGACCCAGGGACGTCCAGTCTGGTCCCCAGCGTAGCCCCCCCCGAGAAACACCCAGCCGAATTTCCCCGCACCATCCCAGCTACTGCCGGTCCCCCGGGTAGACAGCACCGAGTAACCATCACATCTTATAGATGTCAAAAGCCCGGGCACTACGCCAGTGATCCCCAGTGTCCCATGGCCCCACGTATCCCTACCACCACTCCCCCAGCTAGGCAGATAGCGAATGTAGCTCTAGGGGAGGAGTTTGAGGATACCGAGGAATGGGAACCTGCTGCCATGGCCTTAGTATCCCTGGGAGATAGTGAGATGGTCCCCGGGAACGCCCTGCCTACCAACACCAAGAAGTACCACCAGGTAGTAACCGTGAATGGCCACCGAGTGGAGGCCCTCCGTGACACCGGAGCCAGCATCACGGGTGTCCTTAGCCATTTAGTACGAGAAGACCAGATCCTCCCCAATGTCCTGTGCCTTGTGATTTCCGCAGATAACACTGAGAGCTTGTGTAAGGTAGCCCTGATACCATTTGAATGGGAAGGAGTAGCAGGTAAATTAAAAGTAGCAGTACGGACCTCCCAACCTGTTGACTGCCTCCTGGGGAACGACCTGGAAAGTTCTCCATGGAAGCAGGTCGAGCGCCGAACCCACCTCGGGATGATGGGTCTTCCCGAGTGGGTGTGTGCCACCACCCGATCTATGGCAGCCCGACTGCCCCCCAACAGGGTAGTCGAGGACGAAACCGCCAGCCTCCCGCCTGTGGACGGCGACAGGGCCGATCCAGCTGAGAACTCCGACCTCTCCCCACGAGGAGAAGAAGTCGCTGACAACGAATTCATACACCCCCGACCCCGCACCGATCACTGAGCTGGGTGATCTTCCGGAATTGGCGCAGTGGCGCCATGAGGGGGGCCCCACCCGAGAGGAGTTCTGCCGGGAGCAAGCTACCTGTCCTTCCCTGGTCGGACCCCGTCAACAGGCCGAAGCCCAGGCGGCTGGCGACCAATCTGGAACACATTGGCTGTACTGGGAGAATGACCTCCTTTACAGCGAACAGAAGTCAGCGGAACTAGGGTCAGCCCGGGTGCTGGTGGTACCCCTACGCTTCCGCGACTTCCTCCTGGGCTTGGCCCACGATGTACCCCTAGCAGGCCACTTGGGCCAAGACAAGACGTATAGCCGCCTTGTTACGCACTTCTATTGGCCCAAGATGAAAGCGAACGTAGAGGCCCACTGCAAGTCCTGTCCCACGTGCCAGGCTAGTGGAAAAAGCGGAGGAAAGTGCAAGGCTCCCCTCCAACCATTCCCAGTCGTCAGTACACCCTTTGAGCGGGTCGCAATTGACATTGTGGGGCCGCTGGACCCCAAGACCTCTCAAGGTCACCGCTTCATCCTCGTCCTAGTAGACCATGCCAATCGATACCCGGAAGCCATCCCCCTACGCACCGTCACGGCCCACGTGGTGGGCCGGGCGCTGATGGGAATCTTTTCCCGTGTAGGATTTCCCCAAGAAGTCATTAGCGACCGCGGGACGAACTTTATCTCCCGGTACATGACATCCCTTTGGCAGCAATGTGGAGTATCCTATCGGTTCACCACTCCGTACCACCCCCAAGGAAATGGCCTAGTAGAGCGGTTTAACCGGACTCTAAAGGGGAAGATCATGGGCCTAGAGGAGCCCCTCTGGCGTGAGTGGGACGTACTGCTCCCCTGCCTCTTGTTCGCCTACCGGGAAGTCCCCCAGAAATCTTTGGGGTTCAGCCCATTTGAATTACTGTACGAACACCCTGTCCGGGGGCACCTCATCCTGGTCAGAGAAGGTTGAGAGACGGCACCCCGAGACCCTCCTCAGGAGGTGTTCCGGTACATTCTGACACTCCGAAACCAAACTAGGAAGTTCCGAGAGCTGGCCGAGGCCAACATGGAGGCGAGCCAGGAAGAAATGAAGCGCTGGTACGACCAGAATGCCACTCTAGTCGAGTTCCAGCCGGGCCAGCAGGTATGGGTCATGGCACCAGTAAAACCTTGCGCCCTCCAGGATAAGTGGACTGGGCCCTTCAAGGTGATTGAGCGGAAAAGCCAAGTCACGTAGTTGGTGGATGTCCAGTCCCCCCGGAACTCCCTGCGGGTCCTGCACGTGAACCGCCTCAAGCCTCACTTCGTGCGGACGGAGTTGAGCCTGCTGATGGCCACAGATGACGGGGCGGAAGAGGAAACGGAGCCTCTCCCTGACCTCCTGTGCACCAAAGAGAAAGATGGCTCCGTGGAAGGAGTGAACCTCTCTTCCTCCCTCAATCTCCAGAAACGCGAAGACTGCCGCCAGCTCTTGGGGCAGTTCTCTGACCTGTTTTCCCTCATCCCCAAGGTCACCGACTGGTGTGTCCACGACGTGGACGCCGGAGACAGCCCGCCGGTGCGACACCGAGCCTTCCGAGTACCCGATCGAGTCTGGTCCTGCATCCAGGCCGAGGTCTCGAAGATGTTGTCCTTGGGGGTGGTCAAACCCTCAGACAGCCCCTGGGCCAGCCCAGTGGTGCTGGTCCCGAAAGCCGCTGCCCCTGGGGTCGCCCTTGAACTGAGGTTCTGCGTGGACTACCGGGGGCTCAATGCAGTCACCCGAGCCAACGCTCACCCCATTCCCCGCGCAGAAGAGCTCGTTGACCGCCTCGGGTCTGCTCATTTTCTCAGCACCTTTGACTTGACCTGCGGGTATTGGCAAATTGTGCTCACAGAGGGAGCCAAGGAGCGGTCTGCCTTCTCCACCCCGGACGGGCACTATCGCTTTCGCGTGATGCCCTTCGGGATGAAAAATGCCCCGCCCACTTTTCAGAGACTGGTAAACAGAGTCCTGGCCGGGCTGGAAGAGTTCAGTGCCGCATATCTGGACGATATTGCGGTTTTCAGTTCAGAATGGACCGAGCACCTCCGGCACCTCCGAAGAGTGTTGATGGCCCTGCGCCAGGCAGGCCTCACCGTGAAAGCCAGCAAATGCCAAATCGGGCAAGGATTGGTGGTTTACCTGGGGTACCAGGTCGGAAGTGGGCATGTCGCCCCTCTGCAGCCTAAGATTGACGCGATCCAAGCCTGGGAACCACCCACCACCCAAACGGAGGTCCAAGCCTTTCTGGGCCTCACCGGTTACTACCGGAGGTTCATCCGAGGGTACGGCAGCCTCGAAGGGTCCCTCACAGAACTAATGTCCAAAAAGCAGCCCCAGAAGGTGCAGTGGACCCCTGCCTGCCAAGAGGCGTTCAACGCCCTCAAGAGAGCCATGTGTACTGCCCCCGTGCTACGAGCCCATGACTACTCAAAAGAGTTTGTAGTACAGACTGATGCTTCAGAACACGGCATTGGGGCCGTACTATCCCAACTGAATGAGGAAGGTCTAGAACAGCCTGTCGCCTTCATTAGCCGGAGGCTACTCCCCAGAGAGCAGAGGTGGAGCACCATCGAACGAGAAGCATTCGCAGTAGTCTGGGCCCTAAAGAAGTTACGGCCCTACTTGTTCGGAACCCATTTCCGAGTCCAGAAGGATCATCAACCATTGCGGTGGTTGATGCAGATGAGGGGCGAAAACCCCAAACTGCTGCGATGGTCGATCTCCCTCCAGGGGATGGATTTCACTGTAGAGCATCGCCCTGGTACCAACCACGCCAACGCTGACGGCCTCTCCAGGTTCTTCCGCCTCAGCGAAGAGAACCCCCAAGAGGATGGGTAGTTCTCCCCGACTTTCAGCTGGGGGGGACCCATGTTAAACCCGGCCTCGTGGCGTGGTCCTCCCTGACCCGTAGCACCCCCTCCCAAGCTTTACACCCCAACAGACCCCTGAGTCCCCCGGTTTAGCCAACCTTCCCACCATGTTACCCAAAACCGTCCCCGGACTTCCCCGTCCATGCCTCCATGCCTCCATCTTCCCGGCCCGTAGGCCCTCTGTGCCCACTTCCCGGCACCTAAGATGGCCGCCCGAACCAGCACGGCCTAGGCTGAGATGCGACACCCTGGCTGGAGGGCAGAGCGCTTCCCTTGAGTGAGAGACGGAGGAGCAGTACCTTTCGCACTCCGACCTCTCCTCGAGAAATGGGTTTCGATCGCCCCTCCGGCCACCCAGAGGGCTGGCTCCACGCCTGCTGTGTGTCTGGGACTCCTCCCGAACCTGACATGAATGGATCAAAGGGCCGCGTGGCAGGAAGCCCCAACAAGCGGCCCCCAGGTGCTAAGACCCCTGCAGACCAGAACTCCGGAGATCAAAGAGGAGCAGTCCTATAACTGGGGATGCTCCGGACTATCGACAGATTCGATTCTGGGACGACAAGAGCCCTGCTGACATGGTCGCGGCTCGCTTGGCAGAAAAGGACTTCTGCTGGAACCAACTGAGCCCTGCTGAGTGACTCGCGGCTCCCTTGCCACTTTGAAACCAACTGAGCCCTGCTGAGTGACTCGCGGCTCCCTTGCAACTTTGTAACACCTGAGCCCTGCTGAGTGACTTGCGGCTCCCCTGAAGATCGTAAGACCTCCGACACCCTGCTTGAGCCCTGCTGAGTGACTCGTGGCTCCCTGACTCTCCTGGTCCGACTGGACCCCAAAGATCGCATCGTACCCCCCCGGCTCGAGGATTGAGAGCTGTGTGCCGGATACGCACCAATATTGACACTGATCCCGTAAAACTGTCCCGCTACCCCTGCCCTGACCGAGACTCTTTGAGCCCTTGCTCTATGTGTAACTACCTGCCTTTGCCGATCATAAAAATCCTGTGAATCACAAGATAAAGAAACGTTCTCAAGAAGCTACGGTGTGGTGTCTCTCTGTCGTGTGGTGCTTGTGCTGTGTGTACGATCATAGATTCGAGACTCTCCCCCTGAGAAGTCTCCCGCCAGGGCTCATCTTTGTACCCAGGGAGGTGGGTCCCAGGGCCAGGTACACTTCCTGTCCTCCTCTGAGGTCGCCTTCTAACACACGCTAACAGTTTGCCACACCCTTCTCCATAGGAGAAGTGGGCCAACTGGCTAGCTTCCCATCTTTCTTTAACTCTTTGTGACAATACTGCTGTTAGTTCTATTTTTAGATCCAGGAGCTTGTTTTTAACTTCCTCTTCCGTTCCGTTCCCCCCTAGTCTTGTTCCACTACCTTCCCACGATCGTATTTCTTTCTCCAAATCTAAAACCTTTCTGTGATACAATCTCCTCTTTTTAGCACCCTGGGCTCCCAGTCTCCCTCTCAGAAACGCCTTACATGTGTCCCATAATATATCTTGTTTAGCTGATCCTTCATTTTTGTCTAAAAAGACTTGTACCTCATCTCTCAAGGATTCTAAATAGTCTCCGTCTAAGAGGATTGTACGATCCAATCTCCAGGTTGAATTCAAACCCTCTGTCCCTAATTCCAGATTTAATCCAACAGCTGAGTGGTCAGATATATGTGCTCCTAAATGTGTCACTTTCGTTACCCGATCTTTCAACCTAATATCAATTAAGAAAAAGAGTATTTGTGAGATATGATTATATTTTTTATTATGAAAGGTAAATCCTAATTGCTGGCCTGCTTTCAATCTCCAAATATCACATAACCCTTGCTGTGCCATGATCAACTTTAACCTAGACGACATCTTACCATTTACAACAGCTCTACTATTTCCTGTCCTATCTAATTTACAATCTAAAACCATATTGAAATCTCCAACCATAATTATTTTCCTGAAAAATCTAGTAATTCTGCCGCTAAATTATCCAAAATTGTTTCATCATCCACATTCGGTCCATAATAACCGACTACTACCAATACTTCCCCTGCCACTCTTATTTTAACAATCACCCATCTACCTCTTTTATCTGCTCTCTTGTCTTCCATAACAATATTAACCCCTTTCCTAATCAAAATTACCACCCCCTTTGTAACTATCTCTTGGGGTGTAAAAAAAGCGCTAGCTATCCATTTTTAAGCAGAAAAAATCTCCTTACTTTCTTTTTCAGTTAGATGTGTCTCTTGTAAAATAATCACATGTGCAAGGGAATCTTCTAGATATTTCAGTATTAATTGTCTCCTAGACTTCACCCGTAAACCGTTAACATTCCATGTAAGGAACCTTAGTTCCTTAATCTTAGCCCCACTCATAAAAACTCGCCCACATTTCCCGTTTTTTGATGACAAAGACGCTCCTGAGGTTATTTTCTTTACTCCCACTCCCCTCCCCCCATTAACTCCCCCCTACCCCAAGACCCCCATACTCCCACTCCCCCCCCCTTCTCCCTCCCTGGAAAACCCAACCAAAACTCCCATGGCCTAGGCCAGTGGATGTCGCAGTAGCGGTGCATCTCCTATCCTTCACTCATTATTCATTAATTTATGGGTGTTAAACAGTAATCTGACCTTCTTTAACTCGCTCACTTTACCCTAACATAGATACTATTCTCCTTGACATTGGTCTAAAAAGGCATCCACCTCTTCAACTCCACAGAACGTATACATTTTATTCTGCCACATTACTTTTAGGAAAGCAGGAAATTTCAATTGGACTATTGCCCCCAGTGCTCTAAGTGGCCCCATTCGCTTTCCTAATTCCCATTGTCTACTTGCTGTGGCAGGTGATACATCTGACCTAATGTCTACTGCAATTCCATCAACCATTATATTCTTCTTCTTAAGGGCCGATGTCAAAATCTTCTCTTTTAAGTTGTACGTTAATTAATATCTTTCTTGGTTTAGAGCGATTTGGATTCAGCCGGAAAGGATCTCGGTGAATCCTCTGAATGTCTCGTAGCAGTGCTTCTTCTGTTTCTTCTAACTGTAGCTCAGTTTTTAACAATTGTACTACATAACTTTTTATGTCTGACCCCTCCTTTCCTTCTGGTAATTTTAAGATCTTTAGATTATTTCGTCTTTGCATATTTTCCAGTCTCTCAACTCTCTCGTCACTCTCTCGCTCTTTGAATTTTATAGTCTCAATTTCTTTACTATTATCCAAAATTCTCCCCTGCATCACTCTCATTTCTGTCTCAAGCACTTCTGTACGGGCGCTTAATTTATCAAGTTTAACTTCTGATAGAGTACATGTGGCTCTTATATGCTCCTGATTTTTATTGGAGGCTTCAAAGCCCAAATGTATATCTCTCTCCAACTTTCTTAAAAGCGCCACTACCGAAATATCTGAGGGTCTGAGTTATTTTGCTGGAGGGCTATCTGCGTCTTCTCCAAATCTTCCTGGGTTATCAACATTTTTTCTGTTATTATCAGGGGTATCCCCTCATCCACTTTCCCTACCTCCAGCTCGCTTTCCAGCCCTTCCTCAGCTGCTCCTCCTACTGCCCCTGCTACTCCTTCAACTACTGATGTTATATTCAACTGTTGTGGAGTCTGTTGTGGAGTCTCCGCATCAGCCATTTTTTTTTTTTTGTAAGACGTTTATTAATGCTCAAAGGTACAGTACACATAGCAAAGCCTACAACCCTGCGGGCCGGCTGCAAATGAACGGTAAATCGTAGGGGTGTGGGCCAACATAAAAAGGGCATGTCACTGCGTCCCTTGTGTCCCCGGTGTGCTAGGACATGGAGAAAATAATCACATTTTCTTAAGTCAAGAAAGGAAATGTCCATAAATGACGCCTTATTTTTTATTTTTTTCTAGAACTGAGCCATGAAATCGGCAAACTAAACAAAACAGTTCGTATCGGTGTGTCCCAATGTTCCTATCGCGGCTTCCCCACTCGAAGTCTGTCCCACAGGCACGGTGTTAGTAGGTACCACCTCTGTACAGTGCGTTGTTTGCCGATGCTGTTACAGTGCAACTGGAGGTCAGAGGTGTGCGCGCGCAAGTGTGCCTGGACTTGGAGTGGGACAGCCCCTGCGGGCCATGGTGTGTCTTCGGTCGCCGGCCTTGTTAGTGGATCATGTGGCATTCAGGTGGAGGAGCCTTGCTGTCGGTGTGGCTATCAGCGTCCACGCCTGCAGTCGCCATCTGTAGTGCCGTCAGCGGCTTCTGCCCACTTCAACACGAGGGGGCAGAGAGGCCACCGTCCGTGAGCAGGGGTCCGATACTACAAACATGTAAACATATATGTGATAGTGGGTGAGGGGGGGGGTGGAGTGTGCTTGCGGGGGCGTTGTCAGCTGCTTTGTGCTTGGTCTCCACATCAGCCATATCTACAGTCACTTGCGTAACTTCTCCCTCTTCTTCTTCCATCCCAATCGCCAGAGCCTGAAAGGGGTTTGGGGTTAAGTGCCTGGACCAGTCCTGCTCCTCTGTACCCCCATAGCATACACTGTGTTAACTCTCCACCTTTATCAAAATCGGGGTTCTGAACTGACAGAGTGATGGGGTCGTAGCTACCTTGTGCTCAAGCCCCTTTTGTTTTCCCTTTTTTTGTATCTTTTTTTAAGCTTAATTCTCCTGTCTTAGTAGTTTTAGCTTCTTTAATGGAACACTTTCTGAAGTTCTTTTGTAGTGTTTTTGGCTTACCCAGAACAGGTTCGTTAATGTCTGACCTTGTACTCCTTAACAAATATCTGCGATGCCCTGTCGCCAACTTTTTGTTTTCTACCTTACTCCCCGGCTGTACCAAGCTAGTATCAGCTGGAGGTAGCGTTTGGATATCCTCCACAAAACCCTCTCCACCTTTTACCTCCAATGTCCTTGCTAAAGGTTCCTCTCCTCTCCCCCGTCCTCCACTCGTTCTTGATCCGAGCCTCGCTATCATTCGGCGTCCTCTGCCGATTTCCAGTGCCGCCCTTCCCCAGCTCCCGCTCCGCGGTCCCGCCGGCAGACGCGACTCCACCTCCTCGTCCTCTGCCCACAATTGCACGGAGGTTTTTGCCTCAGCCACCGCCATACGCCACCAAACAAAACAGCTTCAAAGTTCAACCAAACTTGCAGAAAACCCTTCCGACCGAAGCCCAAAACGATCTGTAAGTGATACCTCTCTTTAAATTTACTCTCGGTATGGTCAGTTACCGAAAATCATCCCGAACAAGCACCGCCGCTGCTCCTGACATCCGCGACCCGCTACCTAGCCGGCCGCCATGTTTTCCCCAATGGCTGACGGTAAGATGCAATTTTGCCAAATTGGTCTGAATGAAAGAAACCAGGTAGTATTCAGATCTCTTAGCCGGGCCAATCCGAGGACCTTAGTGATACATTCTCGATATCGTATTGCTAGGATCGTTTCTTCCATCCTTGCCAGAGGTTTGTAATGTATAATGTAATGTATGTGTCTTGTAAAGCGCACTGCTGCCCTGAGGCGTCGTGGCGCTGTAGACCGCTGGGGAACCCGTCCTGGCTATCCCTGTGAGATGGTCCCTACTGGGTATCTCCAAGGTGAAACCAGGCATCCCCGGCGAATGTGGGGGGCCGTTGTAGAGATGAGGCAAGCTAATGCCCAGAGTTGCCGAGTGTGCTCCCTGGTTAGAGTAGGCACCGAGGTGAGAATTATCGAGTCCGCTGACCCTGGTCCACGACCCTGCCGCGTCAGGAATTGAACCCTGGTCCCGGGCCGTTCTCTGCTTCCGGGTCTGCCGCCTCTAACCAGTGAGCCACACCACTCTGTGACTTGGCTTGCCATATCTGAAAGAAACACGTTAGTGTTAGATTCCTTACCTTAGAATATCCCCAGGCGTCAGTCTGGATCCGGAAACTTTTGCGTAGCAGTACCCTTGCGCGTCGGTAGGCGTCGTCTGCAGGCGTCCCCTGCGGCTCCGCGTCCGTCGTCGGCGTCGTGCGCCGTGATGACGTCGCTGGAGTACATAGACGCCGCCTCCGCGCGCTGACGTCAGTTCTTCTTTTTTCCACGCCAGTGGACGCAGATCTGAAGAGCGGTACCCGGTCTTTTGACCAAGTTTATTAGAACTTATATCTATCTTTTGTGCCTGGTAGGATGCCCGGTTTCAAAAACTGTGAGGGTTGTGACCGCACGATGTCGGTCACGGACCATCACCGACTCTGTCTCCGGTGCCTGGGCCCCGACCACGACGTCGACTCCTGTGTCGATTGCCGGGCTCTGACTAACAAAGCTAGGCGGGAGCGGTCCCGCAAGCTACTCGAGCTCCGGGTGTCGGCCCCACGTCGAGAACGGTCTCGGTCCGGCCGGAGGTCCAGGGAGCGTTCGAGGGAGCGGTCGCGGAGCCGCGCCGAGCGCTCCGGAAGTCGGCGTCACTCGTCGAGTTCATCAGGTAAGAAACACAAGAAGTCGGGGCGTCGTCATCGTACCCCCGACTCCCCCCGACGCTCGCGCGATGCGGCCGGGGGTTCGGGTGACCCCACCCCTGCGACTCCGCGGGAGTTGCCGGCGCGGCCTGCCCCATACCCTCAGGTCCCTGGGCAAGGTGCGACGCCTGAGGAGGTAGAGGCGTTCCTCATGGCCATGAGGGCCCTGTCTCCTCCGGCGGGTTCCACGGCGCCTACGGGCCCAGTGAATCCGTCCGGGTACCCTAGCGGTTCAGCTGACCCTGCCTCGACGCCGTCGGGTGCTCCGGCCCCGGCGCCGCCGACGGCGCCGATCCCGGCGCCGCTAGGGCCTTCGGGGTCGACGCCGGATGGACGTCCAACATCTCCGGCGCCGATTCCATCGGGGTTGCCCCCGACGCCGTCCCCGCGCGACGCCGGTTCCTCTGTGCCGGCTTCGGGCGGCACCGGGGCTCCGGCGCCGGCTCCGGACGGCGCCGTCCCCATACCCTCACCGAATCCGGACGCGGAGTCGGACCGGCGTCGCTCGACGCCGGGCTCGACGCCGATGGGGCCTGTCGACCCCGTGGAGCCGGTCTACATGGTTGACACCGACTATGGTGATGATGTGGAGTACGGTGAGGGCTGGGAGGGGTCTGAGGATCCTCTGTCACGTGAGTGCCAGTATGACATGGACTGGACAGGTGATTTGGGGTACGCCAGTGGTTTGGATGACTCTCCTAACCCTGGTTTTGTCTCTCCTCCTTCCGTGGCATCGGAGGAGGGAGCTGCTTATTCAGTGGTGTTGATGAGGGCTGCCAAGGCCTTGCACCTTGAGCTCCCCGTCGCGGCCGTGAGGCCTAACATCCTCACTGAGGTCTTCAAACCGCGGTCATGCCCACAGGAGCCTCTGCTGCCGTTTAACGAAGCCTTATCAGACGTTCTGTTGGGCACGTGGTCCAGGCCCTCTTCAGGTGCGCCTGTTGATCGGAACGTGGCCAGACGCCACCGTCCTTGTCCGGACGACCCCAAGTTCCTGTCCACCCACCCCACCCCTGAGAGCCTGGTGATCCAGGCCTCTACCTCCCAGTCCGCATTCCCGTCGGCCCCGCCCGACCGGGAATCCAAGAGGTATGACCAGTATGGCAAGAAGGTCTTCTCGTCCCTGAGTTTAGGACTGCGGTCTTGCAACACCGCTTGCCTCTTGGGCCGCTACACCCACTCTGTGTGGGATACGGTCGCGGAACTGCTGCCAGAATGCCCCATGGAGGTGCGGGCAAAACTCGGCAAAGCTGTAGCTGAGGGCCGAGATGCAGCTAAATATTCTATTCGATGTGGTCTTGATACGACCGACTCGCTAGGCAGAGCGATGTCCACGACGGTGGCGATTCGTCGTCACGCCTGGTTGAGATCCGCCAACTTTTCGGCAGATGTCCAGAATACTTTGATGGACATGCCGTTCGATGGCTGTCACCTGTTTGGTGACAAGGCGGACCACGCGCTGGAACGCTTCAAGGACTCCAGGGTCACAGCGAAGTCCTTGGGTCTCTCGACCCAGCGCCAGCAAACGGGTTCGTTTCGCTCCTTTCGTGGCCACGGAAGGGGCGTCCCCACACGTGCTGCCAGCCACGCACCGCAGCAATCATTTCAACGCGGTGGCGGCCGTGGAAACCGCCGTGGAGGCGGTCGGGGTCAACGGCGGGGTCAGGCCACATCTCCCCCCGCAGCATCTGCCTCAAAATCCTCCTAGTCCGTGCTTTCAGGCCCACGTGACGCCAGTGGGTGGCAGGGTTCGCCATCACCACGCCCGCTGGCGCACGATCACATCGGACAGGTGGGTGCTGCAAATCGTCCGAAGGGGCTACTCCCTCCCCTTCGAGACCACTCCTCCAGCCATGCCACCGCAGAACCACCGTGTGTCGGGGGACCACTTGCAACTTCTGCAGGAGGAAGTTTCGGCCCTCTTGGCCAAGGGGGCCATCGAGCGCGTTCCTGGGCCAGAAGTAGGACGTGGTTGCTATTCCCACTACTTTCTGGTGCCCAAGAAGGACAAAGGGGGCCTACGTCCTATCTTGGATCTCAGGAACGTCAACGGCTTCCTCCGGAAGGAGAAGTTCAAGATGTTGACTTTGGCTCAGGTCTTGGCTGCTCTAGACCCGCAAGACTGGATGGTAGCGTTGGACTTGCAGGATGCGTATTTTCACATCCCTGTCCTGCCGGCCCACCGGCGTTACCTGCGGTTCACGGTAGGCCAGGAGCACTTTCAGTTTATCGTGCTCCCCTTCGGCCTTACCAGCGCCCCACGGGTGTTCACAAAGGTGTTGGCGGTGGTCGCAGCCCATCTGCGCAGGTTAGGGGTTTCAGTCTTCCCCTACCTCGACGACTGGTTGTTGAAGGCGGGCTCGCCCCAGACAGTCGTCCACCACCTCCAGATGACGGCAGACCTCTTGCACGGCCTGGGGTTCTCCATCAATGTGCCGAAATCACACCTGTGTCCCTCTCAAAAGCTCCTTTTCATCGGAGCGGTTCTGGACTCGGCGCAGTTTCGGGTTTATCCTCCGGAACGGCGGGTCCAGGATATTCAGGCTTTGATTACCATCTTTCAGCCGCTATCCCGGGTTTCGGTCAGGTTGACGCTGCGGCTACTGGGGCTGATGGCTTCCTGCATCCTTCTGGTGCATCACGCCCGGTGGCGGATGCGGGCTCTGCAGTGGGACCTGAAGTTTCAGTAGGCCCAGCATCAGGGCAACTTGTCCGACCACTTGTCTTTATCTCGGAGGGCACTGCGAGACAACTGCAGTGGTGGCTTACGGACCGCGATTGGGTCGGAGGCAGATCCCTCCCCCTTCCCCAACCGGAGCACGTTGTCGTGACGGACGCGTCCCTCCAGGGCTGGGGAGGCCACTTGGGAGAGGCGGAGATCAGAGGCATCTGGTCTCCGGCGGAGTCCCGGCTCCATATCAACCTGTTGGAGCTACGGGCGATTCGTCTAGCACTAAAGGCATTCCTCCCCTTTGTCAACGGGAGTGTAGTGCAGGTGTTCACAGACAACACCACCGCCATGTGGTACTGCAACAAACAAGGCGGGGCGGGGTGGGGTCGTGGACCCTTTGCCAGGAGGCTCTGCGCCTCTGGCAGTGGCTGGAACGTCAGGGGGTGACTCTGATGGTTCAACACCTGGCAGGTTCTCTGAACGCCAGGGCGGACGAACTCAGCCGTCGGTGCTCGATGGATCACGAATGGCGTCTGAACTCGGACGTGGCGCAAGGCCTCTTTCGGAAATGGGGAGAGCCTTGGTTAGATCTATTCGCCACAGAAGAGAACGCGCAATGTCATCAGTTCTGCGCGTTGGAGTTTCCAAGACGGCACTCGCACGGCGACGCCTTTCGGCGCGAGTGGAGTTGCGGTCTGTTATACGCCTTTCCGCCTATACCACTTCTGCCCAGAGTGCTGAAGAAGATCAGGCGCGACCGGGCCCAAGTTATCCTTGTGGCTCCGGACTGGGCTCGAAGGTACTGGTATCCCGAGCTACTCAGCATGTCAGTCGGTCCCCCGATCCGCCTGCCCCTTCAGGAGGACCTTCTGTCGCAGCAACAGGGGACGGTCCTCCACCCGAACCTGTCCAGTCTCCACCTCCATGCTTGGAGATTGAGCGGCGGCAGTTGAGGCCATTTGACTTGCCTCCTGAAGTCTGTGATGTAATTCTGGCAGCCAGGCGTCCCTCCACAAAGTCGGTATACGCCTGTCGGTGGAACAGATTTGTGGCATGGTGCACAGCAAAGGCTGTGGATCCTCTCTCTGCCCCTCTTTCCGAGGTTCTTCTGTTTCTTCTCTCTCTTGCCCAGCAGGGCTCCGCTCTGAGCACTATCAAGGGCTACCTTTCGGCCCTTTCAGCCTTTCTCAGGCTTCCTGATCAGCCTTCTTTGTTCAAGTCCCCTATTGTAACGAGATTCTTGAAGGGCATCACACACATGTATCCTCCTGTTCCGTTTGTGATGCCTCAGTGGGACTTGAACCTGGTTCTAACCTTCTTGATGTGTGCTCCCTTTGAGCCCCTTCATTCTTGCCCTCTCCGTCTTCTGACTTTAAAGACGGCTTTCCTGGTTGCCATCACCTCTGCCAGGAGAGTGAGTGAGCTCCAGGCTCTTTCTGTCCATCCTCCTTTCTTGTCCATCCATCCTGACAAGGTGGTTCTGAGGACTAGACCTTCTTTCCTGCCCAAAGTAGTTTCTACTTTCCACATCGGGCAGTCCATCACCCTTCCTTCTTCCCGCCTCCGCATCCTTCAAAGGATGAAGAGCGGCTCCATCGTCTGGACCCAAAACGTGCGCTTTCATTTTACTTGGATCGCACACGCCAGTTCCGGGTGGATGACCAACTGTTTGTTGGCGACGTGGGTGCGAAGAAGGGACGGTCGGTCTGTAAACGGACCATCTCTCGATGGGTCGTTCTCTGCATCAAAGCGTGCTACTCTTTGGCTCGGAAGGAGCCTCCTGTTGGGCTGAGGGCCCATTCCACTCGGGCCACGGCGGCTACTACTGCCCTGGGCCGGGGAGTACCCTTGCAGGACATTTGCCAAGCGGCTACGTGGGCCTCGCTGCACACCTTTGCGAGGCACTACTGCCTGGTCAGTCAAGTCCGGAGGGATGGCTTCTTTGGCCGTTCTGTCCTCCAGGACTTTCTGGTGTAGTATTGTATTGGTTCGCAGACCCACCACCGGGGTTGGTATTGCTGGGGTATCTATTCTAAGGTAAGGAATCTAACACTAACGTGTTTCTTTCAGATGAACAAGTTACTTACCTTCGGTAACGATATATCTGTAAGAAACATTAGTTAGTGTTGGATTCCTTACCGAACCCACCCATCCTCCCCGTTCTGCGAACTGATACCTAGGGTTAAGGACATCCCTTTCAGGGCCCTAGTTTCAAATGGCACCAGTGTTGGTTCTCTCATGGCTCTGCGTCTTCTGGCGCGGAAAAGCTGTGTACAAAGAACTGACGTCAGCGCGCGGAGGCGGCGTCTATGTACTCCAGCGACGTCATCACGGCGCACGACGCCGACGACGGACGCGGAGCCGCAGGGGACGCCTGCAGACGACGCCTACCGACGCGCAAGGGTACTGCTACGCAAAAGTTTCCGGATCCAGACTGACGCCTGGGGATATTCTAAGGTAAGGAATCTAACACTAACTAATGTTTCTTACAGATATATCGTTACCGAAGGTAAGTAACTTGTTCATCAGAGCAGAAGGAACACAAATAAAATTCCTGCTACGAGTCCCAAAATAAGAGGCAGGCCACCGAAGAGCGAATGCACAAAATTCGGGAAGATGCCAAGAACTGCTTCGAAGGGTGTTAGCAGTCCCGAAAAATTGTCTTAAATACATGTGCGATGCCACTGGTATCTGACATGTTTAAGATTTGGCTTAACATTTCTACGAAATGCACCGGACAATTTGTCGATAATAGTGTATGTATCTCTGCCGCTGTCCTTGCAACTTGCAGGTCATATGTCTCTTTGGACGAGGTTAAAGGCACAGTTGTTTGTAAAAGAATAGACTTCATTCTGCTTAAAGTATCAATTCGAATAGAAGAGATATTCACATAAGGCCATATTGCCGCCTCCATGTCTGGATTGCTGTTTGGATAAAATACTTGCATACAGCAAACGACCCTGGAAGTCACAGTTACGAGATAGGGTTTTCCTGGCACCATGCCACAGCAGCTGCGATCGTTTATTAAAACGTAGCTACCGTTGGAAAGCTGTCTGAAAAATGGCTCTATCTGTGTAGTAGGGGTACCCTGAAGATGACATGAAAGGTTGTTCGAAGAACCTTCACAGGCCCCATGCAAGTTAATACCTTGACACAGGAGTGTACTGCTTAGTGATTTTTTACAATCATTACCACTAAGAAATACCTCTTTTTTTCCTTCACTGTAACTTTTGGTGTGTAAGGTAAATTCCAGGTTGATTTGATGTATCCTTTACCCAACCTTTCATACAGGCCTGCTGGTATATATTTTTGGCAGTATTGAAACTGAAAAGTCGTAATCGGGATTGTAATCGTGCCGTGTATTATCCATTCAATGACAGGTCTTTCTGACATTGTCAATGGTAATCTCCTAAGTTTTTCAATGCTCAGTATCGTATAGTCTGCTCCTTTTTGTGCCAAACTGATTTGTTTATCAGTAAGGTTAAAGATAGAAAACAATGACGTTGTGTTGATTAAACGCCATGGCACATAGCCTGAACGCAGGTTTTGCAACGTCCAGCCTAGCTGTACAATAAAACGTAATTGGGACTGGCCATGTTGTAACATTAGCATGTCCTGCTCTTTTATATCAATAGCAGATGATACGATGCTGTCCAGTGAATAGATTCTGGAGGACAGAGTCGTTAACCCATTGTCTACTAGAGAAAATGATTTCTCCAAATTGATACGGTCAATATCCCGTATTTTTTCTGCAGTTTCAATCTGTTTCAATTTCCAAGCTTCATTGTAAGCAGCGTATATACCGGCGTATATGAAACGTTTTTGACGCTGTTTGCGAGGTCCCATTATGAAATCTCGCAAGTCAGCACCTTCTTTAAGTAAAGTTAAGTGTTGCTTTATTTCAGGAAGTGTGGATTTCTGTAGCCAGTCAAGGCATAGTTTTCCTACACTATATGTTGTTACTATCCCTGGATGTTGTATCTGGGAGTATCTAGGGTCTGGCCTGTTCTGTTTGAACCCCTGTATTTTGTTCAGGAATCTATTTTGACAGTTATTTGTGTCTATGGGCCAGATCAACCATTTTTTCCAATCAGGATTTGTTCTGTTTTGTTTTAAAATATAGGACACGTCTAACCTCTCATCTTTAGTGGTATTTCTATCAGGCATTGGTTTTGGTATAGACAGGTTGTTTAAATCTTTTATCTTAGCTAAGCCAAGACAGGATGTTTGCTGATTTGTATCATTCAGGAATATTATTTGTTCTGGGATCTGAAAAATGCTTCTAGACCTTGTACCTGCCACTCTTTTCTTCCCCAGATGGTTTTTGTTTCAATTTTGTTTTTCCAAAATTCAAAACCAAATGTTGACATTTTGTCATAAAATTTTTCAGAATAAATCAATTTAGTATTTGTCAGCATGTTTTTCATTCCTGTCTTATTTAACATCTTTAAATAAAACATTTCTGGATCAGTGTGATTAAACCCTGAAAAGTATGGGAATTTTTCATAAAACGTTTTTGAACTGCCTATTGGCGGAGTTGGACAATGTTCCCACTGATTATAGGTAAATACATTTCTAGGATTCACAGATTTATGCAGATAATGATGACCATAGTGGTTATAACAGTACATCTCTTCGTAATTCGATGAGCCCTGTAAATAATCATGTTCTGTAAATTTTGCTGACATTTCTAAATCTGACATCATATTATTAATAGTTTCAAAGTCCCAATCATCAGAAAAAGAACTTGGTGTCACAAAGTCACTTAATGAAATCTTGAATTGATGTGGATACTTCAAGAGCTCTACCGGGTCATAGATTTCATACTCAGTTCTGTCCCATGCTATACCACCAGGTATAGGCTTTGCAGTGATGTTCACTGATGATAGTTCTCTTTTCTCTATGTGAGAGGATTTGTGTGGTTTCAGGACCAAGTTGATGTTCTGACTTGCTGTGTCCATTGTAGTGTATTTTCCATCAATAAATGTACCCAAAATTAAAACTAGGATCAGCCACAGTAGAAGGGTAAGTACACCTAACACAATCCAAGGGGAAATCAGATATGTTTCTTTGAGTTGATGAAAAAGTTCTTTAATTCTCATTTTGAAAGTTTTTGTTGCTGGCTTGTCTCCATGTTCACACGGATCATCGGAAAAGTCATCAAAGTTGATAAAGTAGCCAGATGCAGTTCTGTCAATTGGTGGGATTGCTTCCAGATTACCATTGATCTTTGCATTTTCTTTTGTTACATTTGTATAGTCCGAGGCTACATCGTTGTAGACTGGTGTTTCTTGAACTGTTGCAATTTGGGTTTCAAAAGGCACAAGTTCCATTGCTTTGTTGCATAGTTCTTTTTTATTCACTGATGGTTTGTCGAAAGTGATTAGTCTTTCAGTTTGAACCTCTTGAATTGTAGCAAGATTTGGTCTTCTGCTATTTCTTGGGAGTCCACTGGGCCTATTACTTATTATTGGCCACATGATTGTGGTTTCACCAGGTCGATGGAAACAACTCTGTTTTCCTTTTTACCAGCAAGTGGCGGTAGTACTACTGATCTTGTTCCGCTGACAGCTAAGACAGGTACTGCTTTTCTGTAAGAAGGCCCAAATTCCTTCTTCACCGCGATCTTTTCTCTGACCAGATCCCCAATCTTTGGAATCCAGACAGGTCTTGCTGGGACAGGTGGTTCTTCAGTGGTTGTTGGCTTAGACTTTATGTTACTTAGACTTTTTCTTGTTTCATTCAAGTCCTGTAGAACAGCCAAACGATCTTTGATATCAAAGGTTTTTTCTTCTACCACTGAAGTATGACTATCTAAGTCCTGAATTCTCATTCTAGTGCCGAACAATAGTTCGTATGGAGTGAAACCTTTTAGAGAATGTCTTGGCAGATTGTTTAGACTACGTTGGACACTTGTTAGATGTTTGACCCACCCATCACCGGAACCTAATACCCTCGCCGTTATAGATTGCTTTATGTCACGGTTTTTTCTTTCCACAACTGCATTTCCCTCAGGATGGAAGGGAGAAGAGTACCGCAATGCAATGCCCATGCTGTTCATGGCCTCTTTGTAAGCTCGAGAGCTAAACGCAGGACCCTGATCAGAATGTGGCATGCCAATTGCGTATGTGCCGATAAAGACTCGCAAATCTCTAATAACAGTTCTGGCGTCAGCCGAGCGCTGGGGCCACATCTTTAGTGAATCTAGTCTTAATAATTATGGGGCCGCATTTGTCCAGTCGGACGTCTGTGCATAGATAGCCTGATGCTATCTAATAGTGGTGTCTGGGCTGGTGTTTCGTCCGGTTCACAACTGCGATCTCTGTTGCAGTCCTCACAATTTATTGCAAAATTGTAAATTTCTACGCTCATTCCAGGCCACCAGTATTCTGATTGTAATTCTATCAGAGATTTCAGGATCTCTTGGTGCCTCAGACCCAATCCCATTTGTGCTTCTTGTATCAAGAAGATTCTCCGGTTCCTGTTTGGAATTACTCTATCCCCCACTCCAGGGATTCGAGCAAACGGAACAGAGTTTGCATCAATTATGTATGTAATATTGAGTGGATAGTTGAGAGGTAATGCCGCATAATCGCCTTTCAATGAGGCTTTTACTGCCAGCATGGTTTCTCCATCTATTTGTTTTTCTGAACGCTTTTTAGTGGCTACGGAAGCCGGTTGACCAGCCGCCGCTGTGGCTCTATCAGCCAATGAATTCCCTGCAACGTGAACGCCATCACGTCGATGACTCAGTGCGTGTATCACGTGAGTCTTTTGTAGTTCTTTCTGCAAAAGAACTACTTGTTCCCAAAGTTTTTTATACTTTATTGTGGCACCTGTGTCATCTTTGTAACCGTTTTGAATCCAAGTCTGCAGGTTCTTATTGTAAGATTGGACGCAGTAATGAGAATCGCACACTATTAGTGTGGGGAATTCGCAATCCGCATTTTCAAGCGCCATCTTTAGGGATCTTATTTCAGCTCGCTGAGCTGTACAGTCTCTGAATGATTCTGTTTTAGTGACCATTGATCTGAATTTACCTAAGCGCCAACGACCTTTAACAATCGCGCACGCGTTGTTGTAAATTTGCTTTTCCACAACAAAATGTTGTGCTAATCTGTCTGTGTAGATTACACATGTGTATTGTTCTAGAGGCAGGATTTCGGTCGGCAGAGGATATTCATATTCGTATTCCAGAGTTTCTAGTTTTTTCATATTCGGATCAAAATAGTGTTTCACGTCTTCTGCAGCAAGAGAATTTTCCCATTGTATCCATTTCGGATGTAATGCCACTGCCTGTAGATTATGTGGGCTTCTCAATGCCTCAATGGCTGATTCTAATGTATAAACAGTTATTCTCTTGCCTTGTGCTAGGGCTCTTTCTCTTGTTACAGCAGTTTGAACCTCTGTCAGAATTTTTTCTGTAGAACTGAATTTCATTTCAGTTTGAGTGTACAAATGTGATTTGTAAGCTATAGGTACCGTTTCTCCCTCATTAGAAGTCAGGTATGTGAATCCGCATCTTCCTGGGATGACTCGGATTACCAGATTGCGTTCGTTTGCGCGTGTTTGCAGTTTTGTTTTAGTTAACATGCCTGTCTGTAATGATCTCAAAATTTCTGTGTGTTTTTGAGTCCAATTATTTGGTTTGAAATCAGGTTTTATTAATTCGTAGAGAGGTTTAACCCTCTCTGCATAATTTAGAATGTATGTTCTTCCAAAATTCAGGAAACCTAGTATTGATTGTAAATTCTTCAGCGTTTTAGGTGCTTGGAGTACTGCACATTTCTCTAAGAAATTGTCTGCAAGGCTTTTGCCTTCACTTGATAATTCATATTCTAAAAATAGGACAGTTAGATGGGCTATTCTTGACTTTTTAAAGTTGAATTTGTAACCTTCAGATGCGAACCCAAGTATTATGGTGTACACCCTTTTCAAGTGAGTCTCCAGGTCATCGTCTGTAAGATAGATGTCATCGACATAGGATAATGCCTCATCATCATACATTTGTAGTAATTCTGTTACCCTTGCTGAGAATAATCCTGGGCTATTCTTGAATCCCAGTGGGAGTCGGCAAAATTTATTTTTTGCGACCCCATTATTGAGAAAGCGGTCAAATACCTGCTTTCAGGAGCAATGTTTTCACAGAAGAATCCATTAGAGATATCTAATGTCATTTTATATTTTTTGCGCACGATGTTATTCATTAATGCTGCACTGTGAGAGTTTTGGACAGCAAAAGTTTTGCAGCAGGAGTTTAAATGTCTGTAGTCCAAAACTAGACGATATGAATCGTCTGGCTTGGAGACAGGAAACGAGGGATTGTTCATTTGTGAGGTGCATGTTTCAATCACCCCTTGATATTCAAGTTGATCTAAGATCTCCCTGACTTGTTTTTTAGCTTCTTGTTTAACTGGGTACTGGCTTTGTGCAGTGGGTTGATTTTTTAACTGGATTTTGTGGGGAGGAGAGTCCTCATCCCATCCTACATGATTTTTATATAAAGCAGGGGCTTGTGCCACTGCCCAGTTTCTTGCAAATGTGTATTTCTTATGTATCGGGATATGATTTGAGAAGGCAGGCATAATCATTTCTTCGCCATGAGGGCACTCCCTGACAAACTCTGGTGGCCAGTCTTTTTCAGCTAACAGGATGTCATAGCCTTTAGAAAGATTCTCCCAAAAGAGACCTTGTATTTTCCTAGTTTTATCTCCCTCTATACGTAATGTAATTTCATATAGTTTATGGGGCACGCTAACTCGCGTGTCTGCAGTTTCCACCTGAATGTATTCATTCGTGTCCACTGTCTCCAGAAGATTCATCAGGATCTTGCAAGCTATGGTCACTTATGCTGCGCTGTCTAGCATTGTCTGTGCCCACTCTCCGTTTTTCAGTTGTGTCCTCAGGATTCTTGGCATGTTTAATTTTAATACTTGCTACCTTCTTTCTGGGAAATTGTGATTTTTTACTTTGATGAGCAGGATCTTTTCTTTGGACTTGACGTGCTCTTCCTTGTGTATGACCATCCTCTTCATTCTGATTTCTGTGAGGAAGTCTGAAAAGATCGAGAGGGACGTGTATCAATACCTTGATATCTATCAGGTTTTCTCAATTTATCCCTATCTCTAACTTTGTATCTTCTTTCAGAGGGCTCCCTTTGGGGAGACTTGTCCCCTCCTCCTGGAGATTTATTTCTCCTTTGGGGAGACCTTCCTCTGGACTGAAATTGTTTTTCTCTGGGAGTAGTTTGTTGATTGCCCTCCCATTTCTTCTTCTGAGAATTGAGATTGTTTTTAATTAAGGTTTTTTTCAGGATTTTCAATTAGTTTGGGTTTTACTGGTTTACCACCCAAACTATCTCTGCCTAATTCTTCATAGCATTTTTCAATTATTTTAGCAAGCTCAAAAGGTTGGTCTGTTATATCTGTTTCCTTCAATTTTTGAAGGATTGCCACACATGCTGCTTCTCCTTTTATGTTGGCTAGTAATGTAGCCGAGACCTGCTTGAAGTCTTTCAATAATTTCATACCCAGAGTTAAAGCAGGTTCTGGACCGTATTTGTTTTGAATCTGTCTTAGTACATCCGGTATAACCTCCATTGACGGAACACCATGTGTTTTTGTGTATATGGAAGCAAAGACCGTGCCCCAAGTGTCACAGTCTTCCACATGTGGTGCGATCCCCATTGGGAGACAGATAGTCAGAATCCTGTGTTTTTCGTGAGGGGTAGTATCAGGAAATACTGTCTCTATCTGAGTGATTTTTTTGAGCTAACCAAAAAGGAATTTGTTCCCGTTTTGCGGGTGTTTTTCCAATACATGATTGAATATTCTATGGTGTGATTTTATTTGTATTCCCCTTATGAGAGGTGTTTTGAGGAATTTTAATTGCATATTGGACCAGTTGTCTATGTAATTTAATTAGTTGTTTTAGCTGAACCAAAAGTTCTCCGTCTGACATTGCTTCAATGTCTGTCTGGGGTTGGTGTGTAGCTGGCTAGAACCGGCCACGTGGCTCCTGGTCTACCTAGTAGACCGAGCCTGGTGATGTGATTTTGATGTTTTAGGGCGCCATTAAATAAGAACAGGTGCTCTTGGTATGTTAGTGGAATTTCAATATCCTCGAAAGTAGAGTATTCCGCTGGAGTTTCCGATACTTTATAGTAGTGGAACTCACGTGTCACAGTATGTGCTGCTGGAAAAGTTATCCAGGAATAGAATACCTCTGTCTGCCGATACTCATGTGCCCCTACCACAAATACAACTGTACCACCTCTTGGTGATACCCCATTTTCTATAAGTTTTATAGTTATGGTTTTTCTTATATTGACCGGGATGAGTATTGCATCCGGTTCTGTATTTTGGATGACTGTGTCCTCCGCTAGGAGTTGAGCTGCTAGTCTAACTCTTTCCCTTTCATCCTCACTGTCTGACATTTTTACTGACAGAAAGGTTTTTTGTTGCAGATCAAGTTTCAAGGAAACAAAGATTAGGTGCACAATATTTTGGAACACTGTATCCTTCAACGTTGACTATACCGTAAACTAATACATAGGATTCTCATCCTACTAAGTTTCCGCGGATATTAACCTTTCACCCACTCCAGACGTCTATTGGAGTTTTTACGAGAGAAAGGGGTCTGTGTGAAAAGCACGACTGAGTTACTCTAGTATCTTGCGTTAGATTATCGCCTTACCCAAACGTTGGGCGCCATGTAGTGTAGTTCCTATATTCCCAATAGGCTCTGGGCATTGGAATAACATAAACAGCAGTGTAGACGTAGGACTGAGGTCATCTAGGTCTCTACTGACTATGTTAGACTTAATTAGTTTTTGCCAGCTAGCTCAGAGGTCACTAGAAACTTTCTCGAATGAATAGGGAGGGGTTAACTTCCCTGATTTAAACAAGAAGGGATTAGCTTCTGACAACCATATAACATGACAACTTTGCTCCCCCAGAATAAGGAGTGTATCTCCAGAGTCGTGTGAAAACAATAGACAGCTATTTCACTCAGTCAAACGTGCATGCTTAATTCCACCAGAGTGCAGAGAAATAGAGAGACAGGCGTTTTCAATAAAAGGTGTTAATTTATTGAGCAGTCTTCTTTCACATGCAAGAGAAATTAATTGCCACAATTGCAATACTTATGAAGTAAAGTGCGTACAGTAAAAAGGAGTATTATAAAATAATACTGTAAAAGCATTGATATGGTTTCTTAGCCATAAGATACTTTAAAACGGATAAAATATTTACATACATAAAAACATTGACTAACGAACTCAACTGGTGCTTCTAAAATATGCCTACCCCGGTGTACCTGACCTAAGCCTAATACGTGGGAAGGAGTAAGTAAGTTGCAGTTTTAAGTTAAGTTAAGTTTTTTGCCAAGAATCTGAATCAAGAATTCTCTCTAAGGTTTGAATCAGCTCCGTACCTTGGTTATAGAATGAAGGAGGTCTTGTATCTCGTTTCTCAGGACTCGATCTCCCAGTAACCCGCAAGGGTGACTGGAAAACACCGGATCTGGATTTCTCGGCGTGAGAAAGGGCAGCTTCTCCAGTGTGTCAAAGGGGAGAGGCGGCTTCCTTCGTCTCTCCTATCAGCTGGGCTTCGGATAAGTAGATAGCCGCTCCGCTCCACACCACCGTGTGTTTGCTTAAGGCAAGTGTTGGTATATTTATACCTGGAAGGTGCCGTGTTTGACGTAAGGTTGGACATAAGACGTCAATAAAAGATGTCACTAAGAACTGACTGTTCCTTTAGTGCTTGCAGGAGTTCAATGACAAATCAAAACAAAGACATGGGGAATTCCCAGGTTGCTGAAGGTTTGGTGTGTCGAAAGAACTCGTTGTGCTCTCTAGGAATCTAAGGAAGTAGCCTTGCCGTATTTGGGCTTCGTGGGCTATTACTGAATATGGGCGAGATTCGTATGGCTTCATTAGGACATGATTTATCATAACCACATGAAGGCATGAATCAGGGATATTTAATTAGGGACCTAGATACATTCACAACAACACTACCGCGATGTGGTATGTCAACAAGCAGGGAGGAGTGGGGTCGCAATGTGTCGGCAGAGAGGCTCTGCGACTCTGGTCCTGGGTTCAGGACCATCAGATTTAGATGAGGGCGAATCTGATCTGAACGTGCATGCAGACAGTCTCAGTCGGCAGTTCTCTGCAGACCACGAGTGAAAGCTCCATCCGGAGGTGGTTCGTCACGTCTTCCGGACGTGGGGAACTCCTCGGATGGACCTGTTTGCCACTCATGAGAATGCTCCCTGCCCGTCATTTTTCAGTCTCCAGTATCCAATGCAGGAAGCTTTTGGGGACGCGTTTCAGTTGAGTTGGGGCTCACAACTCCTTTACGCATTTCCTCCCATACCCTTGATTCCTCGGGTTTTGAGGAAGATTCGCCAAGACCGGGCCCAAGTCATATTGATCGCCCCGGATTGGCCAAGAAGGGTGTGGTACACAGATCTTTTCCACCTCTCCTCGTGCCCTCCGCTCAGTCTCCCTCTCAGGGCAGACCTCCTCTCGCAGTCGCAGTCGCAGGGGCAGGTTCTACACCCCCACCTCCAGAGCTTACACTTTCATGCCTGGAGACTAAGTGGGGCAACCTGAATTATTTTTCTCTTCCTTCTGACGTGGTGGACGTTATTTTGTCTACCAGACGTCTTTCCAACAAGTCTATCTATTCCTATAGGTGGTCCAAATTTGTCCATTGGTGTAGCGATAAGTCTATTGACCGTTTGAGGGCTTGTTTATCCAACATCCTTCAGTTTGCTCTCTCTCTAGCTCAGCAAGGCTTTGATTTGGCTACTGTGAAGGGCTATTTATCTGCTTTGTCGGGGTTTCTTTGCTTGCCGGATCAGCCGTCTCTGTTTAAATCACCTATTGTGTTACGGTTCATTAAGGGCCTTACCAACAAATGTCCGCCCACTCCATTTATTGTGCCTCAATGGGACTTAAATCTTGTCCTAACCTACTTTATGAATTCTCCCTTCGACCCTTACACAGTTGTCCCTTGAGACTGTTGTCCTTTAAGACTGTATTTCTGGTTCCCATTCCCTCGGCAAGGAGGGTGTGAGCTTCAAGCTCTGAGTTCAAAACCCCCATTCCTGACTATTCATGCTGATAGAATGGTTCTCAGGAATGGGCTGCTTTTCTGCCTAAGGTGGTTACTCCCTTCCATCTTTGGCAGTCCATTACCCTTCCTTCCTTTTATCCTCCCCCTCACCCTTCCAAGGAGGAGGAGCAGCTTCACTGTTTGGACCCTAAGAGGGCGGTGAGTTTTTACCTCGATAGGACTAAAGACTTTTGTGTGGATGACCAGCTCTTTGTGGGCTTTGCTGGCTGCAGGAAAGGCAGAGCGGTGCACAAGCGCAAACTTTCCAGATGGATTGTCTTGTGCATCAAGATTTTTTACTCTTTGGCCAGTAAGGAACCTCCAGAAGGTTTAAGAGCTCATTCGACCAGGGCAAAATCTTCTACATATGCCTTGTCTAGAGGCGTTCCTGTTGAGGACATTTGTAGGGCAGCAACTTGGGCCTCCCTCCACACCTTTGCAAAGCATTACTGCTTAGATTCCGAGGTGAGGAGGGACGGTCACTATGCGCGTTCTGTCCTACAAGACTTTTTGGTATAGAAGGGTGGACACCCTCCTCCGGGAGTTGGGACTGCTGTGGGACTCTATTCACAAGTTGAGGAATCCACTGGCAGATCAATCAGAAGAACAAGTTACTAACCTTCGGTAATGCTTTTTCTGATGGATACAGTATCTGTCTGTGGATTCTTCACTGATCCACCCGCCTCCCCGATGTCCACCCTTGTATACCGCCACACCAGACGTTGCCTTCCTGACCGAGACTTGGTGGAACGACTCCTCGGCACCCCGGACAGCTACAAAATCTCCCACAGAAACCGCACTAACGGAACTGGAGGAGGAATAGCCATCGTTCACAAGTCCACCCTCTAGGTCCACACCTTCACAGACGACTCCCTCAACTCCGCCGAACACCTTCACTTCCGTATCCACACCGACACCAACACCACCCTCAGAGGAACACTCCTCTACAGACCACGTGGACCCTGGGCCCTCTTCAGCGACTCCATCGCCGACCTCACCAGCACCCATGCACTCACCTACACAGACTACATCCTCCTCGAGGACCTGAAATTCCACCTTGAGAACAACGACGACTCCAACTCCAACTCTGCCACCTTGATCGACAACCTCGGCCTCCGACAACTCGTCACCGAACCCACCCACGCTGCCGGCCACACGCTCAACCCCGTCTTCTCCACAAGCACCCACATCGCCTTCAACCACACCACCGAACTCCACTGGACTGACCACCGATGCACCCACTTCACCTTCAAGAAACCAACCACGCACCACCGCACCCAACTGTTGCCTCGCCGCTGCTGGAGCAAAGTCACGAAGACCAGCTGACCTCCACCCTCGCCCAGAACCCACCCACCGACACAGACGCAGCCGCCCAAAACTTCAAACAGTGGATCGACGACTGTGCCAACACCCTCGCCCGATCAAAATACCCTCCAGTAACCACCCCAGCAAGAAAGCCGCCTGGTTCACCGAAGAACTCCAGACCTCCAAACGCACATGCCGGAAGCTGGAGAAGAAATGGCTCCACGACCGCACACCAGACAGCCACGCAGCCCACAAGGACGCCATCCACAGACATCACCACCTCATCAGGACAGCCAAGAGATCGTCCTTCAAAGCCCGACTGGACAACAACGCTCACGAGAGCAAATAACTTTTCCACATTGTGAAGGAACTCTCCAACCCCAGCGCCAACACCAACGACATGCCGCCCTCGCAAAATCTGTGAGACTCACTGGCCACCTTCTTCCATCGCAAGATCGCCAACATCCACGAAAGTTCAACTCCTCATCCGTCCCAACCGCAACAGAACCCACCCCGAATGCCACCTGCACCAACCAGCTGACCTCCTGGTCCCACATCAACGACGAAGAGACACAACAGGTCATGAACTACATCCACTCAGGATCTTCGTCAGACCCCTGCCCACACCACATTTCAACAAAGCTGACGCAACCATCGCACCCACACTACGGAAGGTCATCAACATCTCCTTCGACACAGGGACATTCCCGGAAAGCTGGAAGCACGCAGAAACCAACGCCCTCCTCAAGAAGCCCAAGGCAGATCCCAAAGACTTCAAGAACTTCCGGCCCATCTCCCTGCACCCCTTCCTGGCGAAAGTAATCGAGAAAATCGCCAACATGCAGCTGACCCGCCACCTCTAGGACAACAACATCCTAGACCCATCCCAGTCTGGATTCAAACGCAACCACAGTACCAAGACTGCCCTCATCGCCGCCAGAGACGACATCAGGCGCCAACTAGACAACGGCGAAATTTCAGCCCTCATCCTCCTGGACCTGTCAGCCGCTTTCGACACAGTCTGCCACTCCACACTAAGAACACGCCTCCAAGAAGCCAGAATCCAGAAGAAGGCTCTGGACTGGACCACATCCTTCGTCTCCGGCAGAACCCAGAGAGTCCGTCTCCCGCCCTTGCGATCCGAAGCCACCCATATCATCTGCGGCGTACCCCAGGGCTCATCCCTCAGCCCAACCGTGTTCAAAGTATACATTGCCCCCCTCACACAAGTGGCCCGCCAGCACGACCTGAACATCATCTCCTATGGCGACAACACCCAGCTCATCCTCTCCCTCACCAAGGAACCGCACACCGCCAAAACAAACCTCCACGAGGGAATGAAGGCCGTCGCCGAGTGGATGAGAAGCAGCCATCTGAAACTGAGCTCGGACAAGACGGAGGTCCTCATCCTAGGCCCCACCCCCTCTGCATGGGACGACTCCTTGTGGCCGTACACACTGGGAACAGCTCCAACACACACGGAACACGCACGTAACCTAGGATTCACCCTCGACTCCTCCCTCTCCATGTCAAAGCAGGTCAACGCCATCTCCTCCTCTTGCTACAACACCCTCTGCATGCTTTGCAGGATCTACAAGTGGATCCAGACCGAAACAATAAGAATAGTGACCCAAGCCCTCGTCAGCAGCAGGCTGGACTACAGCAATGCACTTTACGCAGGAATCCCAGCCAAACACCTACAACGACTACAACGCATCTAAAACGACTCCACACGACTGATCCTCAATGTCCCCGCCGCACCCACATCACCTCCCACCTGAGACCTGCACTGGCTCCCCGTCAGCAAGAGATCACCTTCAAGCCCCTTACCCACGCACACAAAGCACTCCACAATGCCAGAACAGCCTACCTGAACAACAGACTCAACTTTTACACCTCCACCCGCCAGCTCCGCTTCACCAGCCTCGCCCTTGCTGCCGTCCCGCGCATCCAATGAACAACCTCCGGCGGCAGATCCTTCTCCTTCCTCGCCGCCAAGACCTGGAACACCCTCCCCACCCATCTGCGGCAGACCCAACACCTGCTCACCTTTAGAAGGCTCCTCATGACCTGGCTCTTCGAGCAGTAGCGGCACCCCCCCTCAGGAGTGAGGGCGATAGATAGATAGAGTGAGGGCGATAGATAGACAGATAGATAGGGTGAGTGGGATCGATAGATAGATAGAGTGATGGCGATAGATAGAGTGAGAGCGATAAATAGACAGCTAGAGTGAGGACGATAGATAGACAGATAGATAAAGTGTATTTGTGTTGCATTGAGTAGAGTGTAAGTATGAGGTGTGTAATTATATGGCACTGAGTGGTATTATGTGGAGTGTATTTACGTTGCATTGAGAAGAGTGTAATTATGTGGCGTGTAATTATGTGGCACTGAGTGGTAATCTGGGGAGTGTATGTTGTATTCAGTAGAGTGTAATTTTGTGGCGTATAATTGTGTCACTGAGTGGTATTTGGAGTGTATGTTGCATTGAGTGCAGTGTAATTATGTAGCACTGTGTGGTATTATATGGTGTGTATTTATGTTGCATTGAGTAGAGTGTAATTATGTTGCGTGTAATTATGTGGCACTGAGTGGTATTATGAGGAGTGTATGTTGTATTCAGTAGAGTGTAACTGTGTGGCGTGTAAATATGTGGCACTGAGTGGTATTTGGAGTGTATGTTGCATTCAGTGCTGTGTAATTATGTGGCGTGTAATTATGTGGCACTGAGTGGGATTCGGAGTGTATGTTGCATTGAGTGCTGTGTAATTATGTGGCGTGTAATTATGTGGCACTGAGTGGTATTTGGAGTGTATGTTCCATTGCAGAGTGTGTGAGGGTGCAGAGTGTGAGGGTGGAGAGTGTGAGGGTGCAGAATGTGAGGGTGCACAGGGTGTGAGGGTGCGCAGGGTGTGCAGAGTGTGAGGGTGCACAGGGTGTGAGGGTGTGCAGGGTGCGCAGGGTGTGAGGGTGTGCAGAGTGTGAGGGTGCGCAGAGTGTGAGGGTGCGCAGAGTGTGAGGGTGCGCAGAGTGTGAGGGTGCGCAGAGTGTGAGGGTGCGCAGAGTGTGAGGGTGCAGTGTCTGTAGTGTGTGTGAGGGTGCAGTGTGTGCAGTGTGTGCGAGGGTGCAGTGTGTGTGAGGGTGCAGTGTGTGCAGTGTGTGTGAGGGTGCAGTGTGTGCAGTGTGTGTGAGGGTGCAGTGTGTCCAGTGTGTGCGAGGGTGCAGTGTGTGAGTGTGCATGAGAAAGGGGTGTAGAGAAATGAAAAGAAGGAGGGTGAAAGAGAGGTGAGCTATGACAGAAGAGAATAAAGGATCTAAGAGGTGTGAAGACGAAAAAGGAGATGAAAGAGAAAGGGTGGGGCTGTGGACAGTGGGAGAGATAAAAGCCATAAGGAGAAACGAGTGAAAGTTGGGGGCTTGAACTGGAATTAGAGAAAGAACTGGGCGAGAATGGGGACAGCGAAATGACGGCACAAGAGAGTGGGGGTGTAAGCGAGCAGAGATCGGTGCAGAAGAGAGCGTGTGTGCTTGGGTTTTACAGCGAAAGTAAGAAACCCGATATCAGAAAAGTGAAAAGACGAACGAGATGGGAAGATACAGGTTATCTACACATTACACAGCCCCGTGTTTGAGCAGCACACGCTGCACGTTCAAAAGGGCTAAACCGTCGCGTTATTGAATCCCACGAGCACAACTGGTACCCACGCCCCTTTCTACACAGAAGTGGGAACCGCATTCGGTCAAATTCATCTTTTCTGGACATTAATGCCAAATAAATGACTTCTAAGCACTACTCTGAGCACTAGTGGAAACTGACAACCCGAATTCCCTCCCGTGTTTAGGTGTCGAGTCTTCCGCCTCTAGGCCGCAGTGTTAAATTGATCACTTGTGGGTCATGCTGTTAATCGAGACACCTCTGTTTCGCGAGCTCACTGCACCAAACTAAGCCAGGAAGCATCGGGAGCAGCACAGGTTGTCAGAAGTACGGTCTTTGGCCTCTTTGCTGAGACTGCCTACTTCACTGCCAACGTGTCCCAGCAGCCATTCTGTGCCCCCACCACCTCTTACCACCATGGCTTATGTTCTTTAGCAGGAACAGGCAAATCGTCTCACTGCCTTCGATATAAAGGTTTCATTCACTCATTCATTCGTGTGCTAATTAATGATATATTGTATTCATTCGAGTGAAAGGCTATGTGCCTAGATAATTGTGCTTACCTATTTATGGATGCACCTATTGATTTGAATGATGAATAGTGCTGTGTTTAGACGCCAGCAGAGCCACCCCCAGAAAACTGACTGTGCTGTTGGAGAGTGCTGTGACTACAAGTTGATGCTGAATAAAAAGTGCTCGCATGGCTAGAATGGAGTCAGTCTCCTGCCAGGGTGTCACCATACCCTCAGAAAGTTTGTTGGGGTGGGAAAGAGTCAGCCGTCAAGCTGCGCTCCTGACGACCACTATCCCCCAGTTTCTGGGAAGAGAACAACCATCTTTGGGGGGAAAGTGCCTTACTTACTCGCCTTTCATTGTTTCGCGAAGGTCCTACAAATCCTATTGAGAGGAGGTGCACTTTGAAAGGTGCGATCCAAGCAGGGCAGGCACAGAAAGCTGACCCGTAGCGCGCACATTTGAGAAAGACCCATAGAAAATGAAGGAGTCCAGCAACAAAGCGAACAAGCCAATGCTAATGACGAAGTCTGGGGTGCCGGGCTGTTTTAAACAAGTTGTTTCATTTTTTCAGTCAGTGAAGTGAAAATGGGGAAGTGAGTTATTTGCTTATAGTTTTATTTGCTACTGATTGGATGCTTAGTCATATAAGGAAGCAGCTCTTAGTCAGACTTAGATTAATGTTGGATTTAGATATTTTTGGACCCGAAGGCCAAGGGCTGCTACACAGTAGGCTTCCCTAACTGGGCAGCAGGAGGCGATTTCAACATCTACATACGTTGCCAACATATATTGTCAAGGTACATGAATGTGAAGTCAAGTTTAGTAAACTGTCTATCTACATATACTTTACCTGCGTGATATTTTTGTCGTCTGTATTCTTGCAGAACAACAAAAGAGTACCAGAGGGTCTGAAAAAGAAAAGAGGGTTTGTAGTGTGCAAAACTCAAACAAGCAACAAAAAGCCCCTATGCTAACCTATAGAAACAGTATGCAATAACACCCTAGTGGATGGTCAGATACCCATCAGTCACCACTCGGAGCCGCCCTTCATCATCTGGGAGTCTTCCAAAACCATCCACATAGATGTATTCTTTTCAAGCAGAAAGAGACCAAGATGTAGACTAGAACTCTTCTACTGGAAGAGCGGTAGTATGGTGTACCACTTCCAGTGGCGGCTGGTGACATTTGAAAGTGGTGGGGCGTAAATACTGCACTGTGGCGAGCGAGTGCAGCAAGCAAGGCCGAACCACCTATGGGGGGTTCGGGGGTTCTCCCACGAGAACATTTTGAAAAAAGGGTGGGCAAATGGTGTATTCTCAAGCACATTTGAGAAAGAGGTGGCTTGGCGAATACATCTCTGGGAGTAGCCAGACAAGTCTCTTTGCACAGATACATCTCTCTCCCTGCATTCACATAGGCACAGTCACCCTGCACTCATAGACCCATTACTCACCCTTCCCTGACACATTACTAAGCCAGCAATCACCCATCCACATCACTCACTCTGGGCTCACACAGGTACACTGCTCACCCTGCACTCACACAGACATCACTCACCCTGGATTCACACAGGCACACTGCTCACCCTGCACTCACACAGACATCACTCACCTTGCACTCACACAGGCACACTGCTCACCCTGCACTCACACAGACATCACTCACCCTGCACTCACAAAGACATCACTCACCCTGGACTCACACAGGCATCACTCACCCTGGACTCACACAGGCATCACTCACCCTGGACTCACACAGGCACACTGCTCACCCTGCACTCACACAGACATCACTCACCCTGCACTCACACAGGCATCACTCACCCTGGACTCACACAGGCACACTGCTCACCCAGCACTCACACACACATCACTCACCCTGCACTCACACAGACATCACTCACCCTTCACTGCACTGCACTCAATAGGTTTCCTTTATTACAGCCTGTCTAGGCCTGGCATTGCCTGGTGACAGACTACAGTAGATAATACCACGTCTGCTGGGGCCTCTGAGCAGGTGGGGGTGCTTAGCACAGACCCGAGAATGCAAGCAACCTCCCCACAGACACTGGCGTTATTGTAGTTGTAGGCTGTTAGTCACTGCATGCGAAGACGTTCAGCAATTGCCCCCAGCCGTGTTTGCGCCCCGAAGACTGACATCATTCAACCACGATCTGTTAGAGCCAGGTAAACCAAAACAAACATCGACAAATAAGTTTCCTGGCTCCCCATGAACTTGTCTCCAAAAGGTAGTAATGGGCTAAAATCTAAATGCGCTTTATTTTCATCTGGTATTCCATCAAAGAAGAACCTGTTCCCCTGACTCGCCCTCTCCCCCCTCCAACTTTCTCTCTCCTCTCTGGGTGTGCTGTGTTACTAGAAGCCCTTTGCAGATGTGTAGAAAGAGGTTAATACGTGTGTATCAAGGCAGATGTAATACTTTCAATGGGAGAGTACAGGCAATCCCCAGAGACACGTAATGCTTTTAATTGAAGAGTGCTGGCACTATTCAAAAACTAGCAGGTACTCTGGTACAGAGTACCTGCACTTCTATTTTTCCATTTCAAGCACAGGATGTATGTGTTACTCGGACCTGTAGCTTAATATAAATAACGTGCCGATTGCAGCTATAAACGTTTAACTAACCTCAGACGATGACAATCCGAGTGAACCTCTTTCCTACTAGTGATTTTTAGTAACACGCAGATCTCTCTGCAGCGGGTGTGTTATCCCGCTGAACTACCAACACCTGCAGTCCTTTATGTTCATGTCCCAGCATGGCACGTCGCTCCGTCACCCTGGCAACATTCTGTTTTATGAAGAATTTCTCTAGCTGGAAAGGAAGCTGGCTTGACCTCATGCTTGGGCCTGTCATAAAATCTTTTACCATCTGCAACTCTGCAGACGATGCTTCCACTTGGCTGCTCCAACCTGCCGGCCACACTACAGAGCCCGAGGCACCAGGGCCTCGGATATTGCCATCAGATGAGGGAGAAAAGCGGTTCCGTGCCAGAAATCTATCTATAAATATACTGCTGCGAGCATGCAGGATTGAAAAGAAAATGCGGCCGATTCCCGAATCACTCAAAACTCCGTTTCTAGTCTTAACCTGGGTGAACAGCCTTTAATGGCGGGCTCTAATTCGCCGGCATTACGGGGTGGGGGTTGGGGGGATTGGAAATGAGGGACAACCAATATATTTTAAATAAAATCGTATAATAAACTTACCAGAGACTCCGTCCCGATTCCCGCCGTCCTCGTTTTGAAGTCCTGTCCTGCTGCAGCACGTCATCAGGAAGGTGGCGCGACAGGCAGCCTCCCTCTCCACTGCCGCAGATTGATTGGTGCGGCCGGCTGCCCCAGGTGACGTAGTTTTCTGTCGTATGCTGCTGCTGCAGCATACAGAGAACAGGGAGAGTTGAGGCCAGGGGGGGGTGGCTTGGGGGAGTGGCTTTCCCACTGTAGTTAATACTGTCTGTTTGGGCACCGGCCTCAGGCTGTCCAAACAGTCAGTATTAACAATAGTGGGCAAGCCACTCCCCCAAGCCACTCCCCCTGCCCTCGAGTAACACTCCCACTGTAAACACGGAAACTGTTCTGCTTTCTCGCCGTGCGAGAAGGCACAAACAAATGCTAGTTATCATATTATATAACTTATATAATATGATAACTAGCATTTGTTCTGCCTTCTCGCACGGCGAGAAAGCAGGGGGGGCGGCGCCCAAACGCCCCCATGTAAGAACCGCCACTGACCACTTCTCAAGACCAATAAGTGGTGGAGTGTGGTGTGACTGGAGGAGTGCAGTGCAAAAAAAGGTAATGTGCAAAAATTATATAGAAAAAGTGTATAAAATTGGATGAGGGAGTATAGAACAGACTTTATTCAGGTGATACTCACTCTCCCAATATTAAAAATCTAATGTTCAGACAGTTTAAGAAATGCGCTGTCTAGAGGTGGAACCAGGTCGACATGTTTCAGCAATATGTGGACAAGGGTGTCCTTGCTTTCTTCAGGACCTTGCAACAAAGAAATGCTACTGCATATATTAAAAGAAATAATAATAAGTGAAAAGCTAAGAAACATAGTTTACAGACAAGTACTAAGGTCACCTGCAGTCCCTAGGTGAAGAGTCTTGTCTTATTTTCTTACAGCTATGTCGTTCACTAAAAAAGGGGTTAGAACAAACAGGGTCAGGTGTTGGACAGGCTGATCCTGCACACACAAACACACACAATTACTAGGTCTATTGCGCATAGACCTTAGACAAAGCCCGACTCTCAGTTCTGGCCACAAACACTCTCATACGTAGTGTTAATATTTTACCATATCGGGATATAAAAATTACATGCCCCGATGAAAAAGGATCTTACCATGGCTTGTAAGAAGTGAAGACCTCACCCCACCTGGCAGCGGCTCAGGAGAAGAGTGAAGCGCCGCTCTAGAGGACAAGTAAACAAAACGAAAACATGTCTCTCATCTATATACACACACCCACACCCAGAAAGTTACCTTCCTAGACTAACTCGTGTTCAGAATTTGAACTATGTTAGAACTGGCAATGCGAGAATGATGGGCTCACATTAATCAATACTGCATTTGTATCTTTAAAACAGTTATACATAGCTCAGGCTTTACATAAGGCCTGTATTCCTATCCCGCATTACCCGATGGTGTCGAGCCTCTAAAACTGTCCCAAAGAGTCCCACACTTAACGGCCATACGCCGTTCAAGGCTTACCTATCCGTCGGTGCTTCAATGACGGCGTCTGAACCGACTGGGGAGGCACCGAAGGATCGTATCGCCTCACATTTAAGCACACTTCTGATTGGCCGCGAGTATCACGTGATGCTCGATAGCGGCCACTCATTGGCTCTCTGTAGTGTGGTATTGTTAGAACGCTTATCAATGGTGGACTTCAGAATTCCAATATTAAGACCTCCGCTATCTTGGAAAACAGAGTTTGTTTACATTTAGCGTTTGTTTGTATTTAGCCTAAGTGTCCGCCGAGACTTTATGCAGGCCTTTATAGGCAAGTATTATGAGTCTTAAAATGTCGCATTTGTCTCTTGCGGGAGTCATTCACAGCAGACCAGAGTATTATACCCTAAGTACTTTGCGCACTCACTAGGGAGTAAGATACTATCCTGAAATCAATGGCATGTTCCGTTGGAAGACGGGTGATATTATAAAACAAAGGTCTCGGGAGAGTTTAATTGATCCTTGTTTTGTCCCCAATTGAAACATGGACGTAATGATGGCAATCAAACCATTGATACTAGATAGTGAGTGATGTAATCACGTAGCCAGTGTAAAGATTGAAAACACTGTTATCAGGGTGCTTATAGAGGGTACTCAAAACACTAAGTGTAAAGATTAAAAACACGCTGTGTTGAAGTGCTCATAGGAGGTGGTCCCTTGGAGTTCATTGTTAAACCTATTATAACTATACAGTTAAGTGCCATATGAATGGTGAATATAACAACTTCATGTAGGCAATTACTCTCACAGCCATACATGATGAGAAGTCGTTACTCTCAAAAGCTGACCATGGGATTTCGGCATTCAACCCCCTGTGGTGAGTATCCAGCTTGAGAACCCATTTCTGTTCCTTCAGAAGGAGGAATTTTGCCACATCCGCAATGTGTGAAGAAATGAATGGTTGTTCCAAAACCGTCCATTGAAATGCAGCTTTTTGTTGCTTGTTTGAGTTTTGCACACTACAAACCCTCTTTTCTTTTTCAGACCCTCTGGTACTCTTTTGTTGTTCTGTATCTTTGGGGGCTGTTCCCAGAGCTTGGTCGTTAAATATTCCCCCGGGTCCTACCCTACCGTTGTGTTGTTGTTGTCTGTATTCTTGCTACAATATTTTTATGCCATAATATTTTGGGCTCATTATTCGGGTGGTAAAGCGCCTGCGGTGACGTGAAGGCTAGCACAGGCACTTCGTTCATTAAAAACAGCTGCCAGGTTCAGTAGCACCAATAACGAGGTAAACAAGTTACAATGCAGCAATGCAAAACCACATAGCGGCCCACGTGCAGCTTTATAAGCCTGCGGCACGCAGAGAAAGTTTGTGTGGTGAAAAAATAACAGCTATTAGATGCTGCCTCGAGTATGTAAACCGTCTCTCCCCTCATTTCCCCATACAGGAGGCCACCACAAACGAGGAGTGCAAGGAAGGCATGGGGTTTATGGTGCACACGCTACAAGCCTCGCGAGGATACAACCCGACAATAAAACTGCCCGTTTTATGCACAGGGTGGAATTATAACCCGGGAGACAGCCTGCCCTAAGAATAACGTGAATCAAAAGGATTGCCTATGCCTCCAATTTTATAAATTTGTACACTGAATGATTGAGGATAAACAATACATTTATTAGTTTATCCCGACAAGACTTTTTGTCACTGAATCAATACTTTAGTTAGACAATTTTCATTGTACAAAAACAGACAAAGAATTACCATCAACTTCATTTCTAGCCAAACGTATTTCAAAAAAACGGTATGTGCATATTTACAGTGAAAAGGTTTAAATCAAGAACATTGCATTTAATCATACGTGCATGGACACAATAAATCAGAAGTGAAGTGAAAAAAAACCAAAAAAAAACAGATAAACAATTCACAGTTAAAGATCATAAATGCAACCAAGTGAGAGAGCGGGAGTGAATATTTTTCAAAGGATCAACTCCTTGCTCATGAACTGAATTCGTTTATATCTAATGATCAAAAAAGCCCATTTTATACATGACTGACACAAGCCATTAATGTCAAGTCAAATGCCGACGCGTTTCAAATCCTGTTGCGTTATTTGCAGGATTCTCATCAGGGCGGTGATTCTAGTCCATGGGAACTGTTTACAAAAAAATGAATGGAAAAAAGTTTGATTAACAAACTTCATACTCTCGCCGTTTCTATTTATTAGAGCTAAACCCGCATGAACATGCGGCATACCTTGTCAATATTAGCCCCAAGTGGCTTCTGTTTGGCAATATCGTCTATAGCAGGCGGGTCTGGGCTGCAACAAAGCAAGACTGGTGTCACCAATTCATAGTGCCGGGATAAATGCTAACAGGGAGCGAAGCGGTAAGATTTGAAATTACCTTTAGTCTTCAAAACCTGGGGGCAGAAGTGCCGGTGGTCGGAATTAATTTTCAATGTTGGCATGAATTTGACGCTGAGGGGACAAAATCAGAAAAAGGCGATATTTGGAATAAATCCAACAATGAAAATAAAAGGACATGCACGGAGGCGTGCACACCTCACTGGGGACACTTACTTTTGGATTATTCAACACGGGCGGGAAGTCCTCACCGGTGTTGGGAGGAACGCTGTCCGTTCTGTGAAACAAGGGAGAAAGGAAGCTAAACCAAAGTGTGCTTCGTGGCGCTTATATTAAAAGTCTTTGGCTATGGCTCCATGAACTGTGAAAGGGGGGTCGAGTTCTTACCATCAATCGCCGCGGAGGGCTCCGCTAATGGATCCTACTTTCAACCGGAGCTTAGTTGTCCAAACAGAAGCCACTTGGGGCTAATATTGACAAGGTATGCCGCATGTTCATGCGGGTTTAGCTCTAATAAATAGAAACGGCGAGAGTATGAAGTTTGTTAATCAAACTTTTTTCCATTCATTTTTTTGTAAACAGTTCCCATGGACTAGAATCACCGCCCTGATGAGAATCCTGCAAATAACGCAACAGGATTTGAAACGCGTCGGCATTTGACTTGACATTAATGGCTTGTGTCAGTCATGTATAAAATGGGCTTTTTTGATTAAATGCAATGTTCTTGATTTAAACCTTTTCACTGTAAATATGCACATACCATTTTTTTGAAATACGTTTGGCTAGAAATGAAGTTGATGGTAATTCTTTGTCTGTTTTTGTACAATGAAAATTGTCTAACTAAAGTATTGATTCAGTGACAAAAAGTCTTGTCGGGATAAACTAATAAATGTATTGTTTATCCTCAATCATTCAGTGTACAAATTTATAAAATTGGAGGCATAGGCAATCCTTTTGATTCACGTTAGTGTGGCCCTGCCTACCCTCTCTCCCATTGGGCCCAGCCACCATTGTGGGTTTAATGCCCTAAGAATAAGGCACAGCTGCCACCTCTGGATTATGCAAACAAACACATGTAACATGACATTCTGAGGCAAGAGACAGGCCACTTCCTGGGAAGTAAGCACCTCAACTTAATTAATTCCACCCCACGTGTGTTTGTTTTACAACATGCCTGTGAGCTTGCGACTCAATGCAGCTGAAGCCCAGGCATCCCAACCACTTGGCCAAACTCTCGCATCTCTTCATTAGTTTTCCCGTCTCTGTAACACATGCAGAGCAAAATGCGCATATGTATCCAAGGAGTGAGAAACTATCTAGTGTGTGAGAAATCACAAAAGGTGCAATCATTTAATAGGAGTGACCGGCAGATTGTCAGCCAACCATCAGGAGAGTCACACGCAGTCTCTATAACACGAAAACTCATCTTGAAACAAAAGCGTACTGCTAGATAAAATGGACTTACAGACTAACTTTCACAGCGGGCAGGTCCAAATGCAAATCTGATTAAGTAACGTCAAGAAGGCAATGCTGAAAACAAATCCGATGATTTCACTGTCAATTTGTCGCTGGACTGCAGGCAGAACGAGTGCAGGATATTGGACACACAACTGTTGATTCCGAAGGCATCGAACTCAAAATACAAAAAAAGGAAAACGCAGCACAAACAACAACGTCATTCTCAAAAGTCAAAATCGATTTTGCCTGCCTTAGGCCCTGCATGAAAATGCATTCCACTAATAATCCTATTATCGCCCCAGGAGTCAAGCAAACCAGATACTGAAAAATAAACAGCATGGACCCAATTCTGCAGTAAACTTCGTTGTTAAAAGCACCGTGCTCTGCTGCTTTACAAAAATCAAACATAAATTAATCATCCCGGAAACGTATTTTCATATGGATCTGTTATGCGTGAGCTTTTTTTGCAGAACAAATGGTTTACAACATAAAAACAAGCATTGGCCATGAAAGAGACACGGCCTCGCGGCCGTGAAAGTGAAAGCACGGCCGTGGGACGCGCTCTGTAGTGGGGGAGGGGCAGGGGTAGATGGTGTTGAGGCAGATGGTGTTTAATGTGCACGTGCGTCTCGCACGACTGGCATTGCTTTGAAAGCTGATGGCAGGGGGCGAGGGAGCAGCTTGGGAGGCATTCCATTGAAGTGTGGTGTGAGGCTGTGCACGGGCGTCACATGAACTGCACGTAATCCGCGCTTGGTCAAGAGTTTGTTTCGCCTCTTATACACTCGCCTATTAATCCCTGCAGGATATAATAGTCGAGACCTAAAAAGGAATAATCAAACAATTTCCCCTTACATCCAGTCTGTAACCGGAGCCCAAATATTCATTCCAATGGACCTTTTTTTCCGGCCCTTAGTCCTGTATATAGCCGCTTCCAAATTATACATAGCTAAAAGGCGAGCACGCCATATTTCAAATGGAGGAGGAACAGGACTAATCCAATCATGCATGATGCAAGCGCGCACTAACGCCATACAAATGAACAAAAAGCTTTTCCTAGATTCGGAAAGGGTATCTGAGGTTACACCTATCAATACCAATTCCCCCATTATAATGACCGTTGTCCCCAATAATACACCCAAGAATTGTTTAATAGAAGAAAAAAAATCAGTCAATTTCGGACACAGAAAAAACATATGTAGTGCATCGGCTGCAAATTCCCCACATCTACTGCACGTGGTCTCAGCCGTCGTCTCCCATTTAGAGATCTTGCCAGGCATATAATAAAGATCATATAAAGCCATATAATGTTGTGCGCCCGACCTTCCTGTGATCAAAATTCTGTTTGCTAAGCTGATAGATTCCTCTATGTTAATTATATTCCTACCTAGCTTTATTGACCATTTACTTTGACATACCTCTAAATCATCCGGACATGAGAAAATAAGAAATGTATAATATTGTCCTATCTGTGTTTTCCTAAACATGCTATCAAAAAGGGGAATTCTCCTCAATTGAGATTCCGCCTGGGAACCTAAAGCATCGATATAACTGCGAATCTGTAAATATTTTTAAAAAATCACTTTTTGCTAGGTTATATTTATTCTGTAACTCCGCAAAAGAAACAAGGCGGCGGTCGAGCATTATATCACCCAGGTACTGGATTCCGTTCATACTCCATCTGTTAATTACAGGATTGTGAAAAATTGGGGGGAGGATACCTGGTGCTGCAAAAGGTGTATAAGCAGTAATCTTTGAAATACCAAGCTGTCGCTTAATTAATCTCCATGCCACATAGGCTGATTTTAGTATCTTAAATTATTTTTTTTTTAAATAACTAGGTTCTAGGGAGCTAGAGTCTTAGTGGACTCTGCACCAAGGGAAATTCTCGGATTCCATCCAGGAGTTAGAGGACACTGTAAAAGATCTACAGTGGTTGTTTCTAGGCCACAATAGGGAAAGTGGCAGACCACTCTCCCAACCCCACCTGCAGCTGACAACTGTGACGGATCTGGTGGAGACCCCGCTCCACATCAGTCGGCTGGAGGAGATCTTCTAAGCACTAAAATCCTTACTCCCGTTCATCAAGAAGGAATGGATGCAGGTGCTCATACACACTACTGCATGTGGTTCTGCAGCAAGCAGGGCAGTGTGGGGTTCCGGACCCTGTGCCAGAAGGTTTTATGCCTTTGGAACGGATTGAGTTGTCGTGGCATTTCCCTGATCGTACACCACCAGACAAGATCTTTAAACGCCAGGGGAGACAAGCTCAGTCGGCTTTGCCTAGCGGATCACGAATGGTGATTACATTCAAAGGTGTCGTAGGACGTCTTCCAGCAGTGGGGAGAACCCGAGCTTGATCATTTAACCACCACTGAGGATGTGCAGTGTCCAACCTTTTACGCATTGGAGTTTCCAAAATGGCTCTCCCTTGGAGACACTTTGTGACTTGATTGGCGCTTGGGACTCCAATACACCTTTCCACCCCTAGCTCTTCTGCCCAAAATTGTGAAGATGGACCGGGCCCAAGTCATCTTGGCCTAGGACTGAGCCCGGAGTTTGTGATAACCTGGAACTTCCAGCCATGAGCATCTGGCCTCCCATCTGGCTGCTGCTTTAGGGGGATACTCAGTTGCAACAGGGCACAGTCCTGCATTAGGACCTGCGCAACCTGCACTTCCAGGCGTGGAGAATAAGCCACGGCATTTGACTGCTTTTTATCTCCCACCTGTAGTAATAGATGTCATTTTGGCAGCTTGGTATCCATCCACCAAAACGGTCTGGATTCTAGGGGAAGTTTGTCACTTGTTGTACTTCTTTGCACACCCAACATTTACAGGCCCAGTTTTCTAGTGTAGTGATTTTAGTTCTTTCTCTAGCACAGCAAAGACTTGCTGTGACTATTATTAAAGGTTACTTGTCAGCTCTTTGGCCTTTTACGATTATAGGATCAACCATCATAATTGATTCATCTGTTGTGAGGAGTTTTGTGAAGGGGAACCCACATGTTCCTCCCCAAAGTGATGCTGCAGTGTGACCTTTGATCCTAACATTCTTGATGTGTACCGCAGTTGAGCCAATGCGTAGCTGGTCTCAGCGTCTGTGAGGAAATGGGGTGTATTATATGGTGTGGTTGTGGGGCCTCACCCTGTAATACACTTCCAATCCTTCTTAGGTTCTTAGGACCAGTCAGGCCTTGTTTGTTAAACCTTAGCTCAACCCTGGGTAGCTGTGGCTTCGAGAAGTCAGGCTTCAACAAAGGAGCAATATTAAACCATTTAACCCCTTCGCTGCGGCGGGAATTCCGCCGCAGCGCTAAGGGGGTGGGGCGGCCGAGCAGCGCTCGCATGCTCGTGACGGAGCCGCTCCGTCACGAGCCGCGGTTGAGCTGTGCTCGTGACGGAGCGGTTCCGTCATGGCCCGCCACTCTCAATGGAACGTCCAGCGCAGGCGCGAAATTCACGCTGGTGCGCCGAGCGGGCCATGACGGAACCGCTCCGTCATGAGCACAGCTCAACCGAGGCTCATGACGGAGCGGCTCCGTCATGAGCATAGAACGGGTTAAACAGCGCCAAAAAAATTGAAGAGGAAAGAAGCACGATTCTCAAGAAATCTAACACCAATGTATAAAAATAAATAGTTTTTAAAATAAATTTATGAATACCAAAACAAAAAAGATCCACGGAAATGTTCCAGAGATATAGAATATTGAAGAAACAATAAAGCTAGACTTTTCACTCAACCGCGAACAATCATTGGGAAGTTCAACAAATTTGATACTTAGATACTTTTTCAACAAAAAAGTTACATCAAGGGTGAATGCAGTTACTTAAGATTACTTTGGATGACCACCTCTGATTACGAGCCAGTCAAGGGGACCTCTGAGGTCCAATGGAACAGTTACCTTCCCAAGAAAAGCCATTCTCCAGTCCAGTTCCAGGGTCAGTGGCCACTTGTCATTGGCGTCTAATGCAAGGGGTATAGGATGCTGTGCGGTGGTCGGAGACTTCCTGGGCTTGTTCCACGGTCCTGGTGGGGCGACTTTGGCCAAGGAGTTGCCCTTCAGAGCCCTCTTTGATCTAGCAAAAGTCCAGTGAAGGCCAAATCAGTGGTTCCCTTCCTCTGGAAATAGCTCTCCTTCTGGATGATCAAACTGCACTCAGGTGCCTCTCTTAGGTCCAGGAGGCTCAGTTGCACCTTTTGAGTGGGTTGACTCGGTTCCCTGGGCAGCTCTATGACTAGGAGTGACAATCCAGTGATCTGGGCTATCAACTTGCCCAATTAGGCTTCGTCAGCTTTTGTGGTCCTGTGCGGCGAACAGTCCCTGCTTCTGGCTCAGCTCGAGGGATGACTTCTCCAGGAGCAGGACTCCGTAGGCACAGTTCTCTCTTTGCTACCCAGAGCAGCAGGTGCAGCCTCTGTGCAGCTTCTGTTTGCCAGGTCCTCGGTCAGCACAGTAGTCCTTTGTCCTTTTCTCCAATCCAGGTGAGATTTGAGTTCTGGGGGTCAGGGGTCCCTCTTTTATGCTAGGAAAGTTCTCTTATTGGGGGTTGCAGGTACTAGCCAGTGGGTTCCCTCCCTGGATTCCTCCTGCCTGATGACAACTTCCTGTGAATTGTGGCATCTAGCTATCTCCCAAGATGGCTGAACCCCTCTCTGTGTGTGGAGCTTGGTATCCCACCTTAGTGGTGTGGCTACCTCTTGGCCTCACACCCACAGGAAAACCAGTCTGGCCAGTTTTTCCCCCTTTGTCCTTCTACTTACCTAGACAAAGGGCAGCCTTTTTTTGTGTGTGCATGACACTTGCCCATCAAAGGCGGCCTCCTCTTTGAAACGCGCCTTTGGGGCTCACACCCTCTGTAGCTTTTCCTGGCAGAAGGAGATGGCATCTCCTCCCTCTTGTAAATCCGTTGTAGGCGTTCCTGAAGAGGCCAGAAGGCTGTCTTGAGGACAGACCTTGTTATGCAACAGTAAATGGGCACTAGAAACCTTGGGCAACAAAGTGGCAAATACTAAAGTTGCACTTTGCCCACCAGTGATATTAAATCCGATGTAACCATTAAATCTGATTCATATCATACCTTAAAGTACCAACTTGAGTAGTCCTCTTAAGAAGTTAGCTGGGCTGCACAGTCAGCCTGCAACTCGGCACTCGCAAACAGGGATACTAGCTGTTTAACAGTAAAAATTACAATGGTGTCTTTTAACGTTAAGACCTTAACAACATGAAACTACAGCTCCAGCATTTTAATATAATGCACCCTGCCATTAGGGCTCAGTAGGCCTGCTTTAGGGTTGACTTACAGATATTAAAAAAGGCATCTTGGGCTTTGCCATTGCTTGAATTGGCAAAGTCTCGTTAGTGTAAAAGTGCTCTGCCAGCCAGCCAGCAACTGGGGTGGCAGAGTGGGCTGAAGAACGGTGATGGATTAAACCCAGATCAGTTGACTGGGGGTGAGTGCTTGTATTGTCAGCGCTCCATCCATCATTTCCTTAGCCAGCCAGCAACAGCAGCCCAGGAATCCTACTTTTCGCTCGTCCCTTTTGTGGTGGCACAACTAGTTCTGCAGTCCATGACAGACACTTTAACTTACAGATCCTCTGTACCCCTGGTCTCATATACTAGGGCCCCCCAGTCCCAAGTAGAGGGTGGAGGAAAGGTTAGCAGAGACACAGTCCTAGCCAAGGCCCAATGTAGGTTAGAGCCTTTCATAACTGAGGCAGGTGAGGGTGAATAGGCCCAGCAATGTGGAGCCTCTGATTCTGTGGTCCACGTTGACTCCTGGAACTTTGACAGTGCCAAATCTATCAACGCCAGATGAGATACCTGTAATATTCTCGTACTCCGAGTTGGCACCTGTCTGACCTCGGTCGAAGCCACGCCCACCTGCTGTCACTGTGCTGCTTCCCCTTCTGGATTTGTCATCCCCACAAAGGAGAACACACAACTTTCACTCCCTTTACCGCACGGACTCAGACAACAATTCAGAAGCGTTGTGATAAGTTTGCTCAACCCTATAATGAGGACAGTTGGCATGATGACCTACAGAAGGACAGTGGTGTTGATAATCAGGTTTTCTCTTCCCCTCAAGTGGCTCAGCCACAGAAGAATTTGCCTCCTAACCATGGTAATGCATAGGGCGGCTAAAGTCCTTGACCTGAGGAAATATAAATTTTATGGTCAAGTAATGTTCCCTAACGTGTACCCCACCGTCTCCATGTACCAGCTTAAAGTGCATGTAACTTCCCTCCTGTGCCAGCTATGAAGACGCAAATACATTTGCGTCCAACGTTAACATGTCCTCTTTCAGACCCACCCTGAATGGGTTGAATATTCCGTTCCTAAGTATGCTATGCCAACGTCTTTTTGTGGTGTACTTTACACGTTTTTCAGCTCTGGCGAAGTAGGCCCTGAATTCTGCCATCGAGCCTTTTTCTGCCTTCTGACTCTGAACGCCTCAAGCCTGGGCTGCCTCTGTACCCGTGACCTCTGCCTTACTCCCTGTGCGGCTCACGGCGCTTAGCTCAGCCTGCTGCCTGCCAAGACTGAATTCAACCTTCGAATTATCTGTTCCGCTCCTCGAAAATGCATTCCTACCTACTAGTTTAAGTAAACATCCCCCCAGCTGCAGAGCAAAGGGCCCGGCCTCACTGTCTCCGTGCAAGTAATTCATAGCCTCTGTTACCATGGTAGGCCCATGCCCCCTCGCATCTCATGCAGACACTTAGACGCTTATACACACACTCACAGTCAGTATAGAATAGCTTCTGCCCCAGAGACCTTTTCCTTCTAGATAATATGGTTCCTAAACACCAGATATCAGATATGATAGAGGTACGAGTTGATCTGACATGCCAGACTTCTGTCTCTTTCCGCCAGTGTAAATGTCAAGTCCCCTGCACCCTCCAGTTTCACGTCAATCACACGTCATGCAGCTGCGCGCGCATCCAGGCCTCAGATTTCTGCTGACATTGCCAAATTCTGCTTTGTAACCACCTACTCGTGACACTTACATGTGACGTTTCTAGCACACGCCTCTATGTTCACGCCTTCTAATTACGTATCACTACCACGTGTATGCTGTTATCTTGTTTCTCTCAGCTGTTACGCCTACTGTATTGGTTTCTATTATATGATTTAAGTATATAAGCTATGTATTGTCAATAAAATATTGCTCTATCCCTTCCTGCACCCCAGTGGTGGCAGGAACCCGATATCCGATCTGATATCATGATCATTCCTTTTTAAGGAATAAAACCCCTAAGAACTCTAACACCACGGACTCTGCCTCTTTCTTTCCGATTGAGTTATTTTTGATTAAGTACTTACCTGCATAGAAATTAGGACGGTAAATCAAATATTTACCACATTATTCTGGCGCCCGAACAGGGACCCCTCCCCCACCCCACGCGCCGGTTGGTGCGTTGCAAGCTTTGCCCCCTGCCATCAGTCAAGACGGAACTACGCGTACCCGCAGGATTTCCTATTTCTCCCTCTGGCCCACGGAGGTGACGGAGACTGCGATCAGCACCCAGACGAGGCGGTGAGGAGTGCGGAGGATCCCGACCAGAGCCTAGCCGAAAGAAGCAAGGTCCGAGGTGTCAAGAGGCCCACCAGTTTCCGAAGTATCCACGTGTCGAGTCGAGTCGAGTCGAGTCCGGTCCAGTCCAGTCCAGTCGAGTTTTCCGAGGCCTTCCGATTCCGTGCTTCCCGGTGAGTACCATTGCTGGGACGTATCTAGACGGGTGCATTACTATGTATCCGGTAAGGACGGGTTTGGGTACACAAACACGGTCTGCACTGTTTTAGACAGTGTATCTGTACTGTTTAGCAGTATATCAGTTATTCAAGTTCTTGCACTGTCTTCGACAGTGTATCTGTGCTGTTTAGCAGTACATCCAGTATCTAGGGTAGAGATATATGTTCAAAATGTTTTTCATGTGATTAATGTCGTGGTATGAGTGATTGTTTTATGTGCATTATTGTGTTTTTGTGTAACTAGTTGTGTTCAGAGTTAAGCAGCAAGGATCGAGTAATACAGTACTAAGTAAACAAGATGCCGTTTTTCAATAAGTTAAAGCAGATAGGAACTAGGAAATGGATACTAGAGGAAGAAATTCCTATCCCCCCTAGGGACACGCCTGGAAATTTCATGTACCATAAGCATGGCATAGACGCCATATTGTATCTAGATTTATGGGCCGATTATACTAAGCACTTAGAAGAAAGACACAGGTGGCCCGTTACAGGAACGTGGGATGCCGAGTGCATCCTGAAAGTAGAAGAAGCACTATGGAGAAAGAAAGCCAGACAATCACAGAAAGATGCCATAGAATTATGGCGTAAAGAATCACATAAACGAGCCGAAAAAGAACTCCGAAAAGAAGACAGACTTAGAGAGGCGTCGGATAAAGTCCGAGAAAACGAATTAGTTATTGAAGGGATCCGAGTAAAAGCAGAACAAGTAGACCGCGCACAAAACAATCTTGTAAATGGCATGTACTTAGTGGCCGAGGGTACGCCTGAAGCCACTTCAGAAATACCGAAAGATCTGCCGCCACCATTGGTTCCAACTAAAGTAAATCACAGGACTACTAAAGACATATTTCTGACTTCCTATCTAGATGATGTAGCACCCGCTTACACCAATCGACCTGCCCGCGTGCCGCCTGTTGACGGTGACGGAGGTGGCAACCCGCCTCCGGACCATATCCCGCCATTACCGCAACAAAGTTCCCCCGTCCGACAGCCTGTCGTCCCTCCACCCCCACCACTTCCCACACCTAAGGTTAAGATACCAAATCCGTTTTTGCCTGATCCTATTAAGAGACAGGTTCAGGTACACATACAGACTCCACAGAGGGATAATGCCCAAGCTTCCGCCTCAGGAGGTGCGACAGGGGGTTACCAGACCCCGCCAGCAACACACAGATTAAACCTTAGGGACATGCAGAAGCACCATACACTCCAATCACCCCGTCTCGACATACTCAAAGAACCGCTTCCAGTTTGCAGATACGATCCAGTACCCGGTAAAGAAGATAGGATGTTGATAGCATCACTACGCTTACGACAAGCTACAGATTACCTAGTGTTATTCTCAGGGATGACTGATCACCTAGATAGAATATATCATTTTGTCCAGACTGGGGAAAATCCTGAAAGTATTAAGGAGGCCCTGGCACATCAGAAAGTTGACACTCAAGCATATATATTACGTTTTTTCATAAATTGCTTAATAAGAGACCGAGACAGGCCTGAGACAGACCAGGATGAAATGGAAGCACTACACAAGTGGGGTCAAAATATAGCCGAAGGAAAACATGATAAAGTGAATTGTATAGCTAGTATGTACAAGAAAATAAGAAAAACAGTAATAGAGATACACGAAAAAGAAAAGGAAAATGCCTCCTCCGAGGAGGAGGAAGGATCTGAAGAACCAGAAACGACTACAGATACGATAGCGTATGTAGGTAGGGGAACTTACCTTAGGAAAGGCATTCGTCCAGAAAGCAAGAGAGTTTTTCTCTCTGGCATATCAAAACCGAATTCTCCTGAACATCAGTTTCAAGACACTGATAAAATGCTCCGAGAACGAATGGGGTACCATGTACTCAATTCTATGGATGAACAAGAACTAGCTCGGTCAGCAGTACTATGGGCTGACAATCCTAATATATACAATGATGACACAGTAGCGCAGACATTTCTGAACCTATCCCCAGACGAGCAGAAATTAGCAGGTACATATATGATTCAGCACCTCCTCACGTTATACAGAAATCAACATTCTGATCCAGGTCCCTTACACGATACATTAGAAGCACTACTCATGGATAGATGGAGAGGCCTAAGTACCAAGTTAATTCAAATAATTCTAGAACAACGGCACAGATACAACACTTTCTTAGGCCCACAATATGTTTCCGCTCCGCCCCCAGAAAGAAAAATGTATCATATGGAGCGTCTTGAAAGACAGAACCCATTACGAGAAGTACATCCAGTTATGGGTACCGATAATACCTTGAAACGTGTGTATGTATACGCACCTCTGACCAAGTTAGAACTATTGGAGATGAAGAAACTATTACCCTGTCACGATAAAGACCCTGCAGGCTTTCATAGAGAACTTAAAGACATGTTACTGATGGGAGATTACACATATACTGATGTTATGAAATTGTTAAAGGTATTGTTGCCCACAGGCATTTACGAGAAACTCAAGGAAAGAGAATGGGAAGTGGGAGACAAAAAGATTATATGGACAGAAAAAGAAGACGAGGAAAAACTTCGTACTCCAGGGCTAGGCCTTGGGGAGAAAGCTAAAGCATTACCAGGTTTGATAGTACAGGTTCTGCCAAGATTACTGACCACTAAAAAGGAAGACTGGGACGCAATCTCAGCCTGTAAACAGAAACATGATGAAGATACTAGTGACTTCTATTCAAGATTCGAGAAATGTTTCATTATTAATAGTGGCCTCAAACCAGGTAGCGAGTCGTACCCGCACCTTTTTGTAACGAAATTAGTAGAGAATTCCTTGACATCAGTTAAGAACCGTGTATATAAGGTTGAGAGTACATGGCAAGCAAATACGCCATCCCAGATGTTACAGATGTTACAATACCACCAGAACAGAATCAGAGAAGAACAGGATCATGAACAGAAACGCATGAAAGACACGAAAATGAAAATGTTAGTGGCCCAGTCGGTTCCAGCCGACGGCCAGAGAAAGGGTACGACCCAGACAGGAAATGCAGCAGCTCCCGTTAAAGGGACATGCAACTATTGCAAGCAGCCAGGTCACTACGTACATGAATGTCCAGTCCTGAAACACAATATAGCAACAGGTAAAACGAAAGAAAGACCGCATCCGCCTAGACAAGACCAGGGCCAGCAACAGACTTCTCAGAACACACAGCCTATGCATGCTTCATCACATACAGTACAGACCGCAGCGGTATCACAGCCACAGCCACAGCCCATTGCCGCGACGCAGCAAGTTTCACGGCAGATGTGCCAGTATGCCCAATCTGATTATCCCGATTATCAACGATACACATGAAACAGCCTAGAGAGGGAGTTTGGCTTGCCTCTTATTGAGGTTCCTGTAGATCAAGAGGGTCCTTATGTACACAGTCAAGTATTGGGAAAAGACAGAAAGTTTTTAATTGATACAGGGGCAAGCCGTACAACAATCAGCCATAATGAAGTCCCAGGGGCACCCCTCTCAGGCTCACAGAATGTTTCCCTTGGTTTTTCAGGACAGCCTATTGTAAATGAAGTATCGAAACCTGTCCCCCTGGCTGTGGGTCCATTATCACGTGTTACAGACTTGTTACTTACGAAATCATGTCCAGAAAACTTGTTAGGAATCAAGACATTGAAGGCTCTAGGAGCTGTGATATGTTGTTCTCCGGAAGGAGTTAGACTCTTTTTGCGAGATTTCAAGGGTCACTATGTATTACGAGAGTTTGATGTCAGATTGAAAAATGTACCAGAACACCTGTGGGCACAAGGCCCAACCGATGTAGGCTGCATGCACATTACACCATACCGTGTTACACTCAAGCCAGGTGTTGTTTTGCCCCGAATCAGACAATACAAGTTACCGCCCGATGCTGTAGTGGCTTTACTGGAAATCATTGAAGAGCTCATTGCCCAAGGAGTGGTCGTAGAGACCGACTCCAATATCTGTAATTCCCCTATCATTCCGATTCTTAAACGTACTGATCCCAATGCACCGCCAGTATATCGGCTGGTGATTGATTTACGAGAACTGAATAAATGCATTGTCCCACAGTATCCTGTGGTTCCCGACATCTCATCCCTGTTGACTGCTATTGATTCAGAAGCAACGTTCTTTACTGTAATTGACCTCAAGAACGCCTTCTTCAGTGTGCCCATTGATCCAGAGAGTCAATATCTCTTCGCATTCAGTTTAAATGGACGAAGTTTCAAATTTTCACGCGCACCTCAAGGATTCACAGAAAGCCCCAGCATCTATAGTCAAGCACTGAAAAGACAACTTGATTGTATTCAAATGCCAGTTAACACTGCCTTACTGCAATACGTCGATGATCTGCTGATCACCGCACGAAGTGAGCCCGAATGTGAACAAGCATCACTGACAGTTTTCCATTTTCTGGCCGACAAGGGACACAAGGTGTCTCCTTCGAAGCTACAATTCTGTGTTCAGCAAGTTGTGTACTTGGGTCACTTGCTGTCCAAAGTGGGGAGACAGCTCACTCCTGATCGCATCCAGCTAATTGTAAATATGCCGCAACCCCAGACACAAAAGGAAGTGCGGGCCTTTATAGGCCTCACCTCGTACTGCAGACAATGGATTCCTCAGTATGCATTTCTAGCTAAACCACTCATTCAGTTGACAACAGAGGAGGCAGCGACTTTGACTGTCCTTCCTTGGACTCAGGAACATACACAGGCCTTTGAGGAATTAAAGAAAGCTTTATGCCAAGCACCAGTTTTAGCGACACCATGTTACAGCAAACCTTTTACACTTTTTGTTACAGAACGTGATGGTACAGCGTTGTCTGTCCTCACTCAAGATCAAGCCGGATCACATAAGCCTTGCGCTTATTTTTCAAGTACATTGGATTCAGTAGCCCAGGCCCTGCCTGCGTGTTTGAAGTCAGTAGCAGCAACAGCCCTAGCAATCAGACAGAGCGACTCAATTGTTTTAGGACATCCATTAACAGTACAAGTTCCACATTCTGTAGAGGTTCTTTTAAACAGAACACAGACCCAACACTTGACTATAGCACGACTGACAGGTTATGAATTGACGCTATTCCAGCCACACATAGAAATCAGACGCTGCAGCATTCTGAATCCCGCAACATTGTTACCTTCGATTATGACAGATCCAGCCCCGCATGATTGTATAGAGATCATTAATGCAGTAACAAAGCCCCGACGAGACTTAACAGATGTTCCATTGACAAATCCAGACCTGACACTTTACGTGGATGGTTCATGTATGAGAACAAGTACAGGAGAATTAGTGGCCGCGTATGCAGTGACCACTGAAACTGAAGTCAAAGAAACACATCGTATTGACACACTGTCTGCTCAAGCAGCGGAGCTCATCGCTCTGACCCAAGCCTGTATACTAGCCAAGAACAGAAATGTTAACATATACACTGATTCCCGTTATGCTTTCGGAGTCGTGCACGACTTCGGAGTGTTATGGCAAGAACGAGGTTTTTTGACCTCTCACGGTGCCAAGATCCAACACGGTCCCCTCATTCAAGCACTGTTAGAAGCAATACATCTGCCTTCAGGCATATCCATCATGAAGTGTAAAGCACATACTAAAGTTACAGATTCTGTTTCCCAGGGTAACGACCTGGCCGACCAAACAGCAAAACATACAGCATTGACTCACACCCAGACAACTGACGTGACAAAGATCATAGTACCGACACATTGTATGACAGTCAAAGATCCCACTCTATATTTAATCGATATTCAGACACATGCTACTCCAGATGAAATCAAGAAATGGACTGAACTAGGAGGGATTCAGACAGATCAAGGATGGGTGACGAAGGGAAAATCTACATGGTTTCTCCCCGACTCTATGGTTCAAGTCATAACAAATACAGCACATAGTCCAGCACACCTAGGAGAAAAAGCGATGTTAGACAGTTTACAGAATCTCTGGTACAACAAACACTTACGAGCAGCAGCAAAACAGAAAGTGCGTACTTGCATGATCTGTTGTCAGTTCAATCCAGGTAAAAGCGTCCCTGTAGAGCAAGGTGGATTTCATCCTCCTGATCACCCTTTTGAAGTCCTCCAGATGGATTATATCCAGATGGACCGTTGTCGAGGATTTAAGTATGTCCTCGTAGTTGTTTGTGCACTTTCCCGTTGGACCGAAGCATATCCAGTCCCAGATTACACTGCTCCGACCACTGCCAGGCAGCTGGTTCGAGAATTCTTCCCACGGTACGGCTTGCCTCGTATCGTGTACTCAGATAACGGACAGCCATTCTCATCCGAGCTCATGAAACAGGTTTCCCTCTTGCTAGGATATCAGTGGAGATTCCATTGTGTCCGACATCCCGAGGCCGCTGGCCTTGTAGAAAGGCATAACCAGACATTGAAAACATGCCTTGCTAAGATCTGTAAGGAGAAAGGGGTCGACTGGATAGTCGCCCTGCCAGTTGCATTGTTCTATATGAGAATGGTCCCCCATTCGAGATCAGGGCTATCGCCGTATGAAGTGGTCTTTGGCAGACCACCGAATATGTGGGGGACGCCCATGCCTAAGAAAATAACCGATGTTGATTGTAACATGCTGACACTTTACCTTGCCTCCTTGATGTCTGCACTCCAATCATGTCGTTCACAGGTTGCCGCAGCCTTTCCCGACAACACTGATGTAAAGCCACACGACGTCCGTCCCGGAGATACTGTGTTGATTAGAAACTTCGACAGGAAAAGCCCGCTGGAGCCCCGCTGGAAAGAGCCGAAGATCGTCCTTCTTACCACGAGGACCGCAATCAAAGTGGAAGGCCGAAAGGGGTGGATCCACACGAGTCATATTAAAAAATGTAATGAACTGCTGCCAGAAACTGACTCGTCCACCCCCTCAAAGGACTGCCTCGATACTAAAGACTTCAAAGTTCCAAAAAGAGAGAAAACTCCCCAAGAGGAGTATCGAACAAAACTTCGATCTAGCAAGTCAGACAGTTTAATTGTTTAAGTCCTCCCCTAGGTGAATCGGTTAAATAGTTTCTGACATGTATCCCCTAGATCGAGATAGAGAGAGAGAGAGACAACTCAAGAAACGTACATATTGTAAATCACTCCGTAGTCACTGTATAGTGACATTATTGGTTATGTTTTTTCTAAGTCTTTTGATTATTGTTGCTAGTATAGTACTGCCAATATACTACCCTATCTTCAAACGTGAACAATCTGCTTACAATGTTTCTGCCGAACATTCTTTTAGTGAATTACCTCCTCATGAACTATCTTACAGACTTGCGCTGCGCAACAATACATTCATTAGTATGTTACATCACTCCCATCAGACTAACAATGCTACAAACTGTTGGATATGTGGCCGACTCCCTCCCTATCAGAAATACAAGGGAGTTCTGCCCCTCTTTCCGTACCCGTTCACTCACAATGGCTCCTGTGGTGCATGGTTTAGAATAATTAATTCCTTAGATCCTGATATTGCTGTTTTCAAAGGAAACTGGGTTTGGGGAAACTTGAACTTAGTTCTGCTTAACGCCTGTTACCCTGACAAGAAGGGACTTCCCATTAGAATAGGAACTGATCTAGAAAATGAAGTATATGGATTAGGTAATTATACAATTAACCTCATGATTCTTACTGTAGAATCCGAAGCTGCACCAGTTCTCCCTGCAATGTCAGTATTACCAGTCACTGGTGATTTATGTGTCAGAAAGAAGGGTTCAGTACACTTAGGTCATAGTAAATGTACTACTGTGGTCGAATTCAGTGATCATGGTAAGTCTTCCTTTAGAGCTACTCGTCATTCCTATTTTGTTTGTGGCCATACCGCATACATACGTTTACCTCCAGATTGGGATGGTACCTGTTACATTGCATTCCTTCTGCCCCCTGTTTTCCTAGCGCCTCCTGATTATCACAGAAATACTAATCTAGTAAAGAATAGACTCCGAGAGAGATCTCCCGATTGTCGACTATACTGAAACGGCATGGGAGCAATACACAGATTTCAATAAAGGATTCTTTTTCTTCACGGGTCCCGTCCAAAACAGTAAACTAATACGTAGATTAACTAGAACACTGGAAGCTGTAGTGAATGAAACTGCCTCCGCTCTAGGCAACTTAACAGAGGAGCAATCCGCCATGCGGGTTGTTGTTCTTCAGAATCGTCTTGTTATTGACGTCATCTTGGCAGATAGAGGTGGAGCTTGTAAGGTCATCGGGTCAAGTTGCTGTGTTTTCATACCAGAAAACGCGCCAACGGTATATAAAGCTATTACGAGTCTTCTTAAAATTGCAAGTTTGATACATCAGAATCCAGGCACCTGGACTTGGTCCGGTTGGTTCTGGACAACGTTGACCGCTTGGGGATGGAAGATCCTATCCTTCCTAGGCATTGCCCTTGTCATAGTATTCAGTTGTTGCCTGTGCCTACAGTGTGGGCCAGCGATTTGTGGTCTGTGCGCCACATCGTGCATTGCACATTCCAGTTTTCACTCAAAACGCGAAAGGAAGAAAGAAGAGCAAATGGTGTTACAAGAACAGACTGATCGATTCATGAGGATCGATATATCATGAAGGGTCCGTAGGGAACAAGGAGGGAATGAGGAAATATAAATTTTATGGTCAAGTAATGTTCCCTAACGTGTACCCCACCGTCTCCATGTACCAGCTTAAAGTGCATGTAACTTCCCTCCTGTGCCAGCTATGAAGACGCAAATACATTTGCGTCCAACGTTAACATGTCCTCTTTCAGACCCACCCTGAATGGGTTGAATATTCCGTTCCTAAGTATGCTATGCCAACGTCTTTTTGTGGTGTACTTTACACGTTTTTCAGCTCTGGCGAAGTAGGCCCTGAATTCTGCCATCGAGCCTTTTTCTGCCTTCTGACTCTGAACGCCTCAAGCCTGGGCTGCCTCTGTACCCGTGACCTCTGCCTTACTCCCTGTGCGGCTCACGGCGCTTAGCTCAGCCTGCTGCCTGCCAAGACTGAATTCAACCTTCGAATTATCTGTTCCGCTCCTCGAAAATGCATTCCTACCTACTAGTTTAAGTAAACATCCCCCCAGCTGCAGAGCAAAGGGCCCGGCCTCACTGTCTCCGTGCAAGTAATTCATAGCCTCTGTTACCATGGTAGGCCCATGCCCCCTCGCATCTCATGCAGACACTTAGACGCTTATACACGCACTCACAGTCAGTATAGAATAGCTTCTGCCCCAGAGACCTTTTCCTTCTAGATAATATGGTTCCTAAACACCAGATATCAGATATGATAGAGGTACGAGTTGATCTGACATGCCAGACTTCTGTCTCTTTCCGCCAGTGTAAATGCCAAGTCCCCTGCACCCTCCAGTTTCACGTCAATCACACGTCATGCAGCTGCGTGCGCATCCAGGCCTCAGATTTCTGCTGACATTGCCAAATTCTGCTTTGTACCCAGCTACTCGTGACACTTACATGTGACGTTTCTAGCACACGCCTCTATGTTCACGCCTTCTAATTACGTATCACTACCACATGTATGCTGTTATCTTGTTTCTCTCAGCTGTTACGCCTACTGTATTGGTTTCTATTATATGATTTAAGTATATAAGCTATGTATTGTCAATAAAATATTGCTCTATCCCTTCCTGCACCCCAGTGGTGGCAGGAACCCGATATCCGATCTGATATCATGATCATTCCTTTTTAAGGAATAAAACCCCTAAGAACTCTAACTCCACGGACTCTGCCTCTTTCTTTCCAATTGAGTTATTTTTGATTAAGTACTTACCTGCATAGAAATTAGGACGGTAAATCAAATATTTACCACAGACCTCCAGCTCTCCACCTTGTAGGTTAAAACAAATGTGCTGGCAAAAATCCTCCAGCCAGAGCAGAAATCTTCTGAGCCCCTTCTGCCATTTATTGAGGCACTACCAAAACGTATTGTGTGCCTGGGCCAACCCATGTTCTGTCCTGATCTCCGCTCCTCACCGTCCCAATCAAAGAAGAAGACACCACCTGGTCCACGTGGCTGCAGAGTCAAGCATCCACTCTTCACCTGATCGCGACGACGACATCTGGTTCCACTCCTGGTTCCACTCCAGTCACTGGCTAGTGACTTTGAACATTGTCCCCTCTGCTTTCAGGTTCTCCTCTTCACCGATCCACCCTTGGATCACACCGGACATCTTCCTCCTGGTCGCCTGCAGCATCTTTCTTCAAGGCTCCATAGACTTCGACGCGGAAACCCGACACACTTTGACACCTATGCACCCGCAGCCCGTGGGTGAGGTAACAAGAGCATTTCGGTGCTCAAGGGTAGCTTGACTCTCCGAGTGTCCAGTTCCATTGTCGTTTTAGTCCTATCTAGTCAGGATTGTCTGTACTCACCTTTTCCTTAAACTGTACTGCCCATAGACATTCTTACGCATCTTGCGTGTGAGTTCACACTCTGCACACACGTTCCGTGGACCATCCTGGCTTGCTCAGAAGCGGTCGCTCCCCACGCTCCCTGACTCATCTTGGTATCGTAGCGCCATTGTGATCTGATTGATTTGTGCATCGCTCCTTTTGATCCTGCTCACTGCCGCTTTGAATTATCTAAGTTCCTCCGTGATTGACTGAATCGTTTGCGCTGTTTTATTAACTGCCGCCTTCATTCAACTGCACTGCTGCCTTTAATGTACTGCATTACCCGCATTGCTTATGTAATTGACCTGTGCCTGATAGTGCCGGTGCCACTGCCCCTAGCGTAGCGATATCGCAGACTGTGCCCCAATCTCGCCTAGTTTCGCTTTTCTTTTCTGCTGCCATTTTGTTATTTGTTTGCCTCCCAGCCCGTCCCTCCACCCCGCTCCCGCCTCCCAGCTGCTCCTCCCTCCCACTGAAGTTAAGGATCGTCCCGTGTTTCCAGGCGCTGTGACCGTCCTGGCTTGCTCACAAGCGGTCGCTCCCCACGCTCCCTGACTCATCTTGGTATCGTAGCGCCATTGTGATCTGATTGATTTGTGCATCGCTCCTTTTGATCCTGCTCACTGCCGCTTTGAATTATCTAAGTTCCTCCGTGATTGACTGAATTGTTTGCGCTGTTTTATTAACTGCCGCCTTCATTCAACTGCACTGCTGCCTTTAATGTACTGCATTACCCGCATTGCTTATGTAATTGACCTGTGCCTGATTGTGCCGGTGACACTGCCCCTAGCGTAGCGATATCGCAGACTGTGCCCCAATCTCGCCTAGTTTCGCTTTTCTTTTCTGCTGTCATTTTGTTGTTTGTTTGCCTCCCAGCCCGTCCCTCCACCCCGCTCCCGCCTCCCATCTGCTCCTCCCTCGCCCCCTCTACTATCCACATATGACAGACGCATTTGCGCGCAGCGGTCGCGCCCAATGCGCGCCGAAGGTAAGCCCGTCTACACCTGTCCGCGCCTGGACCGCGCGCGGACCGCGCCCAGCGCCAGACCCCCTGGCCCCCGCAAATTCCACTCCACCCGCATAACGTACGACGCCGCTACCCTCTCGTTAACTTAACCCCGGCCGACTCCCAAACTGCTACCAAGCCGCCCCAGGACACACCCATGGACTCTTCACCTGCCACTACTGCAAGTTCGACTGCATCAGGACCCACACCAAATCCACAAACTCGAAACAGAGCTTCGACACTAACCACCTGAAATGCATCCTGCTCAACACACGCTCGGTCCACAGACACGCCATTGAACTTTAAAACCTACTCGACACCACATCGCCGGACGTCGCCTTTCTTACAGAAACCTGGATGAACGCCTCATCAACGCCCGACATCGCCATTGCCATCCAGGACGGCTACAAGATCATCCGAAAGGACCGCATCAACCAAACAGGAGGAGGCATCGCCATCGTCCATAAGAACACCATCCGCATCACGACCAGTTCCGATGACAACCTCACAACCGCCGAACACCTTCACTTCCAGATTCACACCGACCCTAAGACCACACTCAGAGGCACCCTCATCTATAGACCACCTGGACCCCGAAAACAATTCAGCGAAGAGATCATTGACTTCATCAGACCACACGCCCTCACCACCGAGGACTACATTCTACTGGGAGACCTCAACTTCCACCTGGAAAAGAACAACGACAGCAACACCACCACCCTTCTGGACAACCTCGCCAATCTCGGACTCAAACAACTGGTAAACACCCCCACCCACTATGCCAGCCACACGCTCGACCCAATCTTCACCTCCAGCAAGCACATCTCCTTTAATCACACCACTGCTCTCCATTGGACTGGCCACAGTTGCGTTCACTTCAACTACAAAAAGACTACGACCCACAACCACCCACAACCAATTCCCCGAAGAAACTGGAACAAAATTCCAACTGACCAGCTCTTCACATCACTTCACCAGAACCCTCCTGCAAAATCATCGGACCCAAACCAAGCAGCCACAAACCTCACACAATGGATCACCCACAGCGCTGACGAATTAGCACCCTAGAAAAACCTCCAAATCAAGCAAGGCAGCGAAAAAGACCCCTGGTTTAATGATGACCTTAAGAAATCCAAGAAGATCTGTCGCACCCTCGAGAAAGCTTGGCGAAAAAACCCAACCACTGACAACCTGGCCACCTTCAAGAACGCCACCCGCAAACACCACCAACTGATCCGATCCACCAAGAAATCAGCATTCAAGGATCCACTCGACAACAACGCCCACAACAGCAAGGAACCAACCCCACCACCGGCACCAACGACATCACTCCCTCCCAAGACCTCTGCGACTCTCTGGCCTCGTTCTTCCACAACAAAATCGCTGACATACATAACAGCTTTGGAGACCAGTCCACCCCACCCTCCTCCGAACTAAAACCCCCCTCCAACAACCTTTGCGCCTGGAACCCAATCACCACTGAAGACACCATCCGCCTGATGAACACCATCCACTCAGGATCACCAACCGACCCATGTCCCCACCACATTTTCAACAAAGCAGACGCCATTATTGCACCCCATCTCCGAGACGTCATCAACTGCTCCCTCAACTCCGCTACCTTCCCGGAAAGCTGGAAACATGCCGAACTCAGTGCCCTCCTGAAGAAACCCACAGCAGACCCCACTGAACTTAAGAACTACCGCCCCATTTCGCTCCTCCCATTCCCTGCCAAAGTCATTGAGAAAGCCGTCAACAGTCAACTCGCCGCCTTCCTCGAATCCAACAAATCCCTTGACCCTTCACAGTCCGGCTTCCGAGCCAAACACAGCACCGAGACCGCCCTCATCGCAGCAACAGACGACATTCGAACTCTACTGGACAATGGAGAAACAGTTGCCCTCATCCTACTTGACCTCTCCGCAGCCTTCGACACAATCTGTCATAGCACCCTTATACAATGCCTCAGCAACGTCGGAATACAAGGAAAAGCATTGAACTGGAACATCTCGTTCCTCGCCTGAAGAACCCAGAGAGTCCGCCTCCCCCCTTTTAAATCAGAAGCCACCGAAGTCATCTGCGGAGTACCACAAGAATCTTCACTCAGTCCCACCCTCTTCAACGTATACATGAGTCCCCTTGCATCCATTGCGCGCCAACACAACCTCAACATTATCTCCTACGCGGACGACACCCAGCTGATCCTCTCCCTCACCAAAGACCCAAACACCGCCAAAACCAATCTACACGAAGGGATGAAAGAAGTAGCCGAGTGGATGAAGAACAGCCGCTTAAAACTGAACTCGATCAAAACGGAAGTCCTCATCTTAGGATCATCCCCCTCGGCCTGGGACGACTCATGGTGGCCACCGGCCCTGGGAACCGCACCCATAGCAACGGACGACGCACGTAACCTGGGCTTCATCCTGGACTCCTCCCTCTCGATGACAAGACAAGTCAACGCCGTCTCATCATCATGCTTCAACATCCTACGCATGCTCAAAAAAATCTTCCGTTGGATCCCCACCGAAACAAGAAAGACGGTTACCCATGCTCTGGTCACAAGCCGACTGGACTACGGAAACACCCTTTACGCCGGAACTACAGAAAAAACTCCAACGCATCCAAAACGCCTCAGCCAGACTCATCCTAGACATCCCCCGCCAAGCTCACATCTCCGGTCACCTGAAAGACCTCCACTGGCTCCCCCTCAACAAAAGAATAACGTTCCGTCTCCTCACCCACGCACACAAAGCCCTCTACGACCTAGGACCCGAATACCTCAACACGCGCCTGTCATTTTACACCCCCACCCATCAACTTCGATCGTCCAATCAAGCCCTTGCTGCAATTCCACGCATCCAAAGATCCACTATGGGGGGAAGATCCTTCTCCTACTTAGCGGCCAAGACCTGGAATTCTCTCCCCACCCACCTTCGCCTTACACAAAACCACCTCTCCTTCAGAAAACAACTAAAAACTTGGATATTCGATAAGTAAAGTTCCCCCCCTCCCTCAAGCGCCTTGAGACCCTATGGGTGAGTAGTGCGCTATATAAATTTAAACTTGACTTGACTCCTATTACTTACCTAAAGTTAGGTTAGCGTGGTTCCAGCGATCCTACAGCCTCTGGACAGCTCCATTCCTTCTATCGACTTTCACATTCCACTTACTTAGTATATGGTTTGTCGTGCCCCTAGGGCACCATTGTAAATCGTGCAACGTAAACGTATTTTTCCTAAGAGTTTGTCATGTGCTTAGCCCTCTGACCTCATAAAGAGTTCAGAGGTGTATGTTAGTTAATAAATACTTGTTTATTTTCATAACAACCTGTGTGGTGTCCTTTCATTTGGTATTCAAGGGGTTATATGTGGTAAAACAGCTGGCTTCACATGCCAAAAGAGCTCAGCCTAAGACAGCTTTTGTCCATGCTACCATTAGGATAGCTGGTGTATAAGGTTGACTTTACAACCAATCACCATAAGGGTTGTTTGGACTGATACAAGGTGATCACTAGAACTAGTGAGCACCATATATCAGGCCAACTTCTCACATTGGTGTGCAGCGGTTGGATTTGAGCTTGCTGTTGTTTTTACCAAATATAATCTTGAGATATCATTTAAAAGATCACATAAGGTACCATAGGTACATATAACAAGCTTAGAAATACTCTGAGTTCTACTAAACCAGCTGTTGTAGTAGAAAGGGAGTAGCACACCCTGACTACAACTCTTAGCAGGGGATCAGTAGGTAAACCCATAGTGTAGGTAAGTGCACCACTTACACCTCACTAGAAAGCATGTCTATCACAGGAGAGAACACAGTTGCTCCCCTTGGTGATATTGACTCTCCGCAGGTCATGTCAAGATATGCAGCCCTTAGCTTCCAGGAGATGAGACAATTGTGTACCTCCAGGAAGCTAAAACAGGGTTCAACCCCTATCCTTCCTTTTCTGATAGGTCTCTTAGAGACATTTGATGCCAGATGGGCTTCTAATCCAGGCCCATCTGACCCTACAGAGGGAAGCATACCCCCACTAGAGGAGGACTCTAATCTCCCTGAAACTGAAGAAGTGGAGGAAGAGGGAGACTCATCTGATGGAGAGGTAAACCATGGTCAGGGAGGAGTCAGCAGACTAACCAGGGCCAACTTAAGCATGCATGAGTATGGCTCTGGGGGAGCCCCAGATCCATCCTCAAGCAGGCTTAACCTTGGGAAAAGACGAGTTAGGTCTCGCTCCAAAGGCTCTAACAGATCTATTCACACCCATGTCTCTCAGGCATCTTCTCAGAGAGGGATGATATCCCCTCAGAGAAGAGAGCATGAAGCTAAGATGAGGGAAGTCAATCTGAGGATTGAGAGGGAAGAACTTGCCCTTGCCAAAGAAAGAACTTGCCTTTGCCAGAGAGCAAAAATTGAGTCGGGCAGACCCCACTGGTGGCAGCATTATCCCTAGAGATAAAGACAGGAGTTTTGATACTAGACACCTGAGTAAAATAGTGCCCCCCCTTTAAGGTAGGGGATGACATCCACAAATGGATGACTGCTCTGGAGAGAGCCTGCACTGTACAGTGCATCCCCCAGGGTCAGTGGGCAGCTATATTGTGGCTCTCCTTTGAAGGTAAAGGTAGAGATAAGCTCCTCACTACTATAGCTGAGGATGCTAACAATTACCAAGTCTTGAAGAATACACTGATTGATGGGTTTGGCTTAACAACTGAGCAGTACAGGTTGCTGTTCAGAGACACCCAGAAAATGCAGTCTCAGGATTGGGCTGAAATTGTTGATTGTGCCACTAAGGCTTTTGAAGGCTCTTTACTGGGAAGTAAAGTTACTGATTACGCAGGATTGTATAATCTAATTATGAGAGAGCAAGTCTTAAGTAATTGTCAAAATCAGTTGTTGCATCAGTACCTTATTGACTCAGATCTGACCTCTCCCCAAGAATTTGGAAAGAAGGCAGACAGATGGGTCAGGACAAGGGTCAAGCAGCAGAACCAGAACCAGGGTGGTGGCCAGAAGAAAGCAGACCAGAAGGGTAATGAGAATAAGCAAAATGACCAGAAGTCTTCAACAGGGCCCCAACAATCTAAGGAGGGTTGGTCCCAGAATTCCCAAAAGAAGAAGAATGATGGTCAGAGGAAACCATGGTGCCAATACTGTAAAAGTAAGACTCACTGGTTTAGTGAGTGCACCAAGAAAGGCCCAGCTCCTACCACTACTGCCCCTAAGGCACCTGCACCCCCTAGTTCAGTTAGTAGTGGTAGTGCTCCTCCAAAGGCTATAGTGGGATTAACCTTGGTATCTGAGGCAGGCTCTGACTTAGTCAGAGTACCTACCCAGTCTGTTCTTGTTTGTACTGGGGACATGGATATGACCGCTACAATAAGTCCCAGTACTCTGGGCAAGTACAGGCAAACGCCTTTGATTAATGTAAAGATGGCTCAGGCCTACAGGGACACCTGTGCCAGTGTCACTATGGTGACACCAGCATTTGTGGACCCTGAAGAGGTAATACTAGGTTCAGACTACCTAGTGACCAATGCTAGCAATGTCACTACCAACCACAGTATGGCACTTGTTAATTTCTCCTGGGGAGGGGTAACTGGCCTCAAAAGGGTTGTAGTTAGTTCAGACCTCCCAGTGGACTGTCTTTTGGGCAATTATTTGGAATCCTCCTTATGGTCAGATGTTGAGTATAGAACTCATGTGGAAATGTTAGGTTTGTCAGCACATGTCCTTGCTGTGACCAGATCACAGGCCAAAAAATGCCCAGCTGAACAAGTGCTGGATCCTGGAACAATGGACCAGGCACTACCCAAGAGAAAGAGCAGTAGGGTTAAGGCAGTGCCTTCCCCTCTGCCTCAGGTGGAGGATCAGCCCTCACAGGAGGCTGACCTACAGACCCCAGAAGGAACTGTCCTAGAAGAGTAACTTGAACCTGAACAGGTTGAGTTTCTTGGGACAGGGGGACCTTCCAGGGCAGACTTGAGGCATGCACAGTTAGACTGTTCCTCTCTTGAACCCCTCAGACAGCAGGCTGCTGCTGAGGCTGCAGGGAATGCCACAGGTACCCACAAGGTATACTGGGATGATGGACTCCTTTACTCTGAGGCAAGAGACCCCAAGCCTGGTACTACCAGGAGGCTGATCATCCCCTCGTCTCTGAGAGGTTTCCTTCTTACCTTAGCCCATGAGATTCCCCTTGCAGGTCACTTAGGCCAGAATAAGACTTGGGACAGGCTTGTCCCTCACTTTCACTGGCCTCATATGTCTGAAGACACCAAAGAGTTTTGTCGCTCATGTGTCACCTGTCAAGCCAGTGGCAAATCAGGTGACACAACAAAGGCCCCCTTATACCACTACCTGTGGTGGGGGTACCCTTTGAAAGAGTGGGGATTGACACTGGTGGACCAATGGACCCCCCAACAGCATCTGGGCACAGATTTATACTGGTGGTAGTGTATCATGCCACCAGGTATCCAGAAGCTATTCCCCTTAGGACCACTACAGCTCCTGTTGTGGCCAGGGCCCTACTTGGAGTTTTCTCCAGAGTGGGGTTTCCTAAGGAGGTTGTCTCTAACAGAGGTGCAAACTTCATGTCAGGATACTTGACTGCTATGTGGAAGGAGTGTGGAGTAAATTACAAATTTACCATACCCTATCATCCACAGTACAATGGGCTTGTGGAGAGATTCAACAAGACCCTAAAAGGGATGATAAAAGGGTTACCAGAAAAGCTTAGGCCAAGATGGGACATCCTTTTACCCTGCCTTCTGTTTGCTTACAGAGAGGTCCCACAGAAGGGGTTTGGCTACAGCCCTTTTGAGCTTCTATTTGGGCATCCTGTAAGAGGACCCCTATGCCTTGTGAAGGAAGGATGGGAGTTACCTCTCAAAAAACCTAAACATGACATAGTGGACTATGTACTTGGTCTCCGCTCCAGGATGGCAGAGTACATGGAGAAGGCATCTAAAAACCTGGAGGCCAGCCAAGAACTTCAAAAAGCTTGGCATGACCAAAAGGCTGTCCTGACTGTGTATCATCCAGGACAGAAGGTGTGGGTGTTGGAGCTAGTGGCCCCAGCAGCTCTCCAAGACAAATGATCTGGACCCCATACTATCATTGAACAGAAGGGAGGGGTCACCTACCCGGTAGACCTTGGAACTCCCAGGAGCCCCCTCAGGGTGCTTCATGTGAACAGGCTCAAGGCATTTGTCAACAGGGAGGACATGGGCTTGCTCATGGCCACAGATGAGGGGCAGGAGGAAGAGAGTGACCCTCTCCCAGACCTGCTCACTCAGAACCCTGATGATGGGTCAGTAGATGGTGTAGTCTTTTCTGACAGCCTCTCTGAGCATCAACAAGAGGATTGTAAACAGGTTCTTCAATCCTTTAGACAAATGTTCTCTCTGACACCCAGTCAGACAAACTGGTGCACCCATGAGTTGGACACTGGTGACAGTCTGCCTATAAAGAGTAAAATCTACAGGCAACCTGACCACGTCAGGGACTGCATAAAACAAGAAGTACAAAAGATGTTGGATTTGGGAGTCATTGAACCCTCAGAGAGCCCGTGGGCTAGTCCTGTAGTTCTAGTGCCAAAACCTCACACCCATGATGGTAAGAAAGAGATGAGGTTTTGTGTAGACTACAGGGGTCTCAATGCTGTCACTAAGACGGATGCCCATCCAATACCAAGAGCAGATGAACTCATAGATAGATTGGCTTCTGCCAAATTCTTGAGTACATTTGACCTGACAGCTGGTTATTGGCAAATCAAGTTAGCTGAGGATGCCAAGGCCAAAACAGCATTTTCTACCCCAGGAGGTCATTACCAGTTTGTGGTGATGCCCTTTGGTTTGAAAAATGCACCTGCCACTTTTCAAAGGTTGGTGAACCAAGTTCTCACTGGGTTGGATGACTTTTGTGCAGCATATCTAGATGATATTGCTGTCTTTAGCTCCACCTGGGAGGATCACTTGATCCACCTGAGGAAAGTTTTGGAGGCCCTGCAAAAGGCAGGCCTCACTATCAAGGCTACCAAGTGCCAGATAGGGCAGAGTCAAGTTGTGTACCTGCGCCAGAGCTGGGGCTGGGGAGCCCCAGGAACTAGTTTAGACTGGTGTATGCACAGGGACACCTTGTGTGCCCCAGGCATGTCTCATTCCTTTCAGCCCTGTCCTACCCAATACACAAAGTCCTGTCTGGGGTGGTGCTAGCACCTCCCAAGGCAGGAAACCCTTTGTCCAAGCCTCCCTCGCTGGAAGGACTCCCAGCGGCAGGAGGTCAGACTTGTGTCTGTGGTGGCAGCATCCATTTTGTGATGCTAAGGCTCGAGTTAACTTTAACCGGGGTTCACAGTTACATACATGTTGTGTCCCTCTAGAAGGGTGGCATGCTACCCCTGTCGCCAGAATTGGCGAGGGGGTAGTATTCCAATTCGTATGACACCTTACTCAACTGGCCTTGTAGGTGGAGGCCAGGTTCAATCTTTGGAGAGCAAGATACAGGCCATAAAGGACTGGGCTCCTTCAACCACCCAGACACAGGTCAGAGCTTTCTTGGGCCTGTCTGGTTACTATAGGACGTTTGTCAGAAATTATGGAACCATTGTGACTCCACTTAATGACCTGACAAGTAAGAAAATGCCAAACAAAGTTCAGTGGACAGTTAGCTGTCAAAAGGCATTTGATGACCTAAAGCACGCCATGTGCACAGAACCTATCCTCAAGAGTCCAGACTAGTCCAAACCTTTCATTGTCCAAACAGATGCTTCTGAGTTGGGTGTGGGAGCTGTTCTATCTCAACTGAATATTGATGGTCATGACCAGCCCATTGCTTTTATAAGTAGAAGGCTGACCCCTAGAGAGAAACGTTGGTCAGCTATAGAGAGGGAGGCCTTTGCTGTGGTTTGGGCCCTGAAGAAGTTGAGGCCATACTTATTTGGAACTCACTTCAAGATTCAGACCGACCATAAGCCCCTCTTATGGCTAAATCAAATGAAGGGTGAAAACCCCAAACTTCTTAGGTGGTCCATTTCCCTACAGGGGATGGACTTTACAGTGGAGCACAGACCAGGGACTGACCATGGCAATGCAGATGGTCTCTCCAGGTATTTCCACTTAGAACAGGAAGACTCACCTGGTCAGTCAGTCAGTCAGTCAGGATATCTTTATTTCGACTTATTACAAGTCATACAAAGAAAACATAAACAATAAACAGTAAGACATAACATAGGATACATATGCCCATACATACATAGCCCAGCATATTAAAAAAAAAAACATTAAAACTACCAATAAAAAGTTAAATACTATACACCTGTTAAGACACTTTAAAAATTACTAAGGCGAGTTGTGACCGGCAGCTTTTGCCCTAGCTGCGGCAACTAGAAAATTCGCAATGCAAAAGGTGGTACGGGGGTCTGGCAAAAGCTGCAAATAGAGCAAGGCAGGACGAACCTGAATAAAGCCTGCTTCTTTCAGGACGGGGAGTAGATATTTTTTCCTCTGCTCCTGGAAGAAGCTACAGAACATGATGAAATGCAGTGTGTCCTGCGCCGAAAAGTCGTCGCATCTGCAAGGTGGGGCTTCATCTGGCTTCTGCCATCCCTTATATGAACCAAGATAATAATGTATCAGGTTAAACCTGAACTTGGTTAGCAGAAACCTGTGATAGGGAACGGTTACAAAAATAAGATAGGATGCAATAGAAGGGGCGCTAACCAAAAGGTCATGAGACCTAACTGATGGCTTCAGTAGTTCTATATCCTCACGCTGCGCTTCCTTCCTATTCATAAAGGCCTTCTTAATGTAACCTATGTCTTCCACCCTGATTTTATCTGGGCATAAAAAGAGCTCAGGGCGGCCCAGGTCGCTAAAAGATTTAGTTAGATATGCCAGCCATGGGATGCTACTATGCTTATCTAACGATAAAACATCCTTCAAGATTATATGGTTTAATGGGAGGTCTTCGTTTAACCATAATTTCAACCATAGAGTCAGGGGTGCTAAGTTCAGTAGGTCGGACAAGTATGGTAGGCCCACCTCTTGATGGATTGAGTATGTTGGGGTGCACTGAGGGACGGATAAAAGAGATCTAATAAATCTGTTTTCCGCTCTCTGAATGGGGTCAAGATTGACATAGCCCCACAGAGGCGAACCATAAAGCGCAATGGCCACTGGCTTACTCTTATAGATCTTTAAAAGAGCTTCCATAGGCCGAGCACCCAACTTGCCTGCAAATCCAAGAATTGCTGAGGAGGATCTGACTACCGCCAGCTTTTTAGCTTTTATCTGTGGTCCCCATGTACCCTTTTGATCAAATAAGACACCCAAGTATGGGAATGTTGTTACCATTGAGACGGGGACCCCACTACAGAAGAAAGACTTGTGCCTTTTTTTAGTACATTCGCGCCCCATTACCATGGTATGAGATTTTAACACATTCACCTTCAAGTCCAAATTGTTCATGAAAATGCCAAAAGCGTCCAATAGAGTCTGAAGGCCAACACCAGTTCGAGCAATCAGCACGGCATCGTCTGCGTACAGGAGTGCCGGAATTTGCACACCCCCTGCACGTGGAACGTCCGCTTTCAGGCTGCGCAGATGTGCACCCAAGCCGTTGATGTAGATGGTAAAAAGCGTCGGGGCAAGGATGCAGCCTTGGCGAACCCCCTTTAAAGATTTAAATAATGAGGTGCATCTGCCGTTATTTGACACTCGGACTGCTGCGAAGAGTTCCTGATGCAAGGTGGCCATAAAGGAGACCAAGGCTTCTTCGATGCCCAACTCTAACAAAATCGCCCACAGTTTTGATCTATTGACGAGATCGAACGCTGATGACAAGTCCATAAAGGCAAGAAACACTGACCCCTCCTTAGCTACGGTATACTTAGAGATAAGAAGATGCAAGTTAATACATTGTTCGATGGTACCCTTTCTTTCTCTAAAACCGTATTGCAAGTCGGATAGGCCTCCACAGTCCTCGATGTTTTCCCTCAGTCTGGCTAGCAGGACTCTGCCCAAGATTTTTATAGTTGAATCCAGTAGGGATATGGGCCTGTAGAAGGCGGGGTCATCCCTGCTCCCTTTGTTTTTGAAAATAGGGACAATCGTAGATATGGCCCATGTAGCTGGCGCCGAGTTACCGTTCACTGCATTAAACAGGTTTGCCATAACCTCGGCCCATAGCTTAGGAGAGAACATGAAGAAGTCGGCCGGGACCCCATCCGGACCAGGTGCCTTATGTTTAGTTGTATCCATGAGTGCTTTTTCGACTTCTTGCGGGTTGAAGATAATGGGTTGTACATTGTTAATAGTCATCTGGGCCCTTTTACTACCGCCGTCATCATCTCCCCCATAAACATTTTTTAAAAAAGCAAGCCATGTTTCATCATCGATTACACAGTCCATAGGTGCATTGTTATCTTCTGCAAAAAGTGGTTGCCTTAAAATCTCCCAAAATCTCCTACTATCCTTTAGTACAGCCACGGAGAGGAGATTGTCCCAAGTTTCGCGTTTGATTGCGTCTTTGCGATTTTTTATGGTCACTTTGTAAGTCTTCCTTTTCCTGGAGATTTCGACTCTATCCTTGGGTACAGATTTTAGTGCCGCTAGCAGTTCTCTATGTGCTTTCGAGCACTCGTGATCAAACCAGCGCTTGTGGCCTTGTACTCCCGGGGTGGTTTTTACCAGGAGTTCCTTGGAGACCTGTGTACAGATTGCCTCATATGCCTCAACTATGGTTTGCCCTTGTGTGTCCGGGTTTCTACAAAGATCAACTTGGACTTTAATTTTGGGAAAACATTTATTATAGAAATCGGCCGGTATAACTTTGGCCCACTTCACTCGTCTGTTTTGATCAGTGGTCCTCAAAGGGTGTGCCGCTTTTTCCGTTGCTGGGGGTGCCCCCATGTAGGCGCCCCAGGCCACTTCTAATAGGACCGGGTTGTGGTCGCTGAAGTGAGTTGGTACAGTGACATAGGACATAGTCGATCTTAAGATTCCCCATGTTACAAAGATATAGTCAATAACTGTGCCATATAGAGTGCCGGTAAAAGTTGGAGTTCTTAGTGCGCAGTCGGGTTCAATTAAATCAAAGTTGGCCAAAAGTTCCTCCAACTCCTGTCCCTCTGCAGAATGTCAAGGTTAGTTTAATGTCCCTAAGTTTGGGGGGGGGGGATTATGTAGGAGAGTGGGGTCTGCAATTCTATGGTCACCCCCGATTTTTGCTTTTTGCTTCAACTGGTTTACAACTTTCCCTGGCTGTGGGCCTGCTAATCAGACCCACAGCCTAGCGGTCTCTCTCTAAATTGACATCCATGTACCTTAGGTGCATATCTAATTGGATACTGGGTCACCTTATCAGTCCCTGTACAGTGTACCTTAGGTACCCAGGGCATAGGTGCACTCAGGGCCTACCAGGGGCTGCAGCATGTATTAGCTGGCCATCCAAATCTGACACAACTGGATGATCAATCAGCTGGGGCAAGGTGGTGTAATCACCCTTTGCTTTAGATATAGTATCCCTATATCTAACCCTAAAATGGACACATAATCTCCTATCAGTCACTCCTATGGCAGGCCTTATCAATCCCGAAGGCAGAGTGCTTGGAATTATGTGAGATGGTGCTCTAGCACGAGCTGAACCTGTCTGCAGCTTTTGGAACCAAGTCCTTTAGCTGTTTCCATGATAACGCTATACCATATACTCATAAGTGCATTATAATCCTCGCGGTTATTGCTAACTTTGGTATAGCATTATCAAAACATGTTGAGTAAGGTGTCATACGAATTGGAATACTACCCCCTCGCCACTTCTGGCGACAGGGGTAGCATGCCACCCTTCTAGAGGGACACAACATGTATGTAACTGTGAACCCCGGTTAAAGTTAACTCGAGCCTTAGCATCACAAAATGGATGCTGCCACCACAGACACAAGTCTGACCTCCTGCCGCTGGGAGTCCTTCCAGCGAGGGAGGCTTGGACAAAGGGTTTCCTGCCTTGGGAGGTGCTAGCACCACCCCAGACAGGACTTTGTGTATTGGGTAGGACAGGGCTGAAAGGAATGAGACATGCCTGGGGCACACAAGGTGTCCCTGTGCATACACCGGTCTAAACTAGTTCCTGGGGCTCCCCAGCCCCAGGTCTGGCGCAAGACCGGACAAAGGATAGGGGGTGTAACCACCCCCCTTCCTGGTCCCACCCAGAGGAGGGACCTAGTCGTAGTACAGCCCCCTTTAGCAGGATAAAGGTAGGAGCTGGTCCCATTCCACGTTAGATTAATCCTGAACTGAACTCTACAAGAAACTCTGGACTTCGACTTTCTGAACGGAAGACTGACGAAATCTCCCTTGTGGGCAAGGAGTGTCCACCCTGCACAAGCAGGCACAATCAGCGTCCAGCGGCTTCCCTTTGTCGTCTTCCCTCGAGGATCCGGACTTCAGAGCCCGACGAGACCCGCATTCCCAGACCTCTCCGACCTCTACCTACATCTGCAGCACAGCTGAGATCGGTGGGTGCGACGAGACACGTGGGACCAGCCATCTTGGAAGAAGCTGCACTTCGCTCCAGCACAACTTCTGAGGTAACCTCGACGAAGTGCTTTGGGGACTGAGAAGCCCCAGCCCCGAGCAGCTCCTGCACCAAAGACCAGCCCTCCAGCATCCACGAGATCTGCGTGGGGCCCTTCTGCCTGTTTGCTGCTCGACGCGTTGTCTGGTCACTTGCCTGCTGACTAGTGGCCTCCTAGACGATGAACCTTGAAATTCAATCTGCTGGTCTGGTTGCTCCAGACTGGCCCTTGCTTCCCTGCAAAGGAGAAGTACCCCGGACCCTCCTGGTCCGCACCAGACGCCTTTTCCACTCACCGCGTGGGTTGCCTTTGCCAAAGCCTGTTGACTCCAAATCCGGATCCGACACCGCCGACAGCGAGAGCCTGCGTGGGACAGCTCGTGCCTCCATCCTGGTCGTCAAAAACACCACCTGGTCCACGTGGCTGCAGAGTCAAGCATCCACTCTTCACCTGATCGCGACAATGACATCTGGTTCCACTCCTGGTTCCACTCCGGTCACTGGCTAGTGACTTTGAACATTGTCCCCTCTGCTTTCAAGTTCTCCTCTTCACCGATCCACCCTTGGATCACACCGGACATCTTCCTCAAAAAGGCTTCAGAAAAAACTTGGGGACGACCACAAACATCCTTGCCTTGTCACTCCTGATCGACTCAGCTCTAGAAGGAAAACAACCCTTGTACCTGTGTTTTATTGACTCCAGCTCCGCCTTTGACCGCGTAAACAGAAATCTGCTGTGGTAAAAACTGGAGAGAATGAAAATCCCAGCAACACTACTGAACCAACTAATCCTCCTGCACAGCGATACATGGGTCCAGGTTAAACTAGGTACCGGCGACTTTTTAACTAAGAAAATTCCAACTAACACAGGAGTAAAGCAAGGATGTGTGCAAGCGCCAACTTTATTTAATCTCTTTATGGCCGACCTATCTACCACACTAAACGAAAACAACTCACATGCACCAAAACTGGGGGGCACTCAATTGTCTAACTTATTTTATGCTGATGACTTGGTGCTAATCAGCCGGACTCCGATCGGCCTACAGCGGCTCCTCGACATCACCGCACAACACTCCAAAACAAATAAACTCAGTATTAATTATTGTAAAACAAAAGTCATGCGCCTCAACTATCGCAAGAAGAAACCAACATTCAGTTGGAACCTGGATAAAAATAAATTGGAAGTCACAAATAAATATCGTTACTTGGGAGTGACTATTGATCATAGGGGGAGCTTCAAACCGCAATGTGAGTAGATAAAAAAGAGAGGCTTAATGATAGCTGTATCTCTAAGGAACTTGAAAAATAAGATCATCGGCCCAAGCTTCACCCCACTCCTGAAACTGATACAAGCCAAACAGATACCATCCATTACATACGGTAGCGAAGCATTGAGAGGCAGAGATACCGGAACCTCGCAGGAGTAATTACAAGAGCAATGCGGATGATGTTTGGCCTCCCGAGATACACTTCTCCGGCGCAGATCCGACTCGAACTTGGGCAGGTTAAGGAAGAGCTTGCTCGCAAGGGAGCTTACCTTAAGACCTGGCACAAAATTAGCAGAGGGGAAGCAAACACCCTCAACGCACTCCTCTGGAAGGATCTACAAAGCAAAGACAACCGCCCAGCAAGACTCTTTCTAGAGGATGCAATTAAACAGCTGGGGGTGAGTCAACTATGGGATCTGCAAGGGAGCCTGGCAGGTTTCAAAAAAGCTGTAAACAATACAGTTAGGAAAGAATCCCTCCTACAAGACTAAGCCTCACTAACGGAGAGAGCACATGGCTGGCTGACAGTACAAACCTACAATAAACTCACACCACAGGCATACCTTCTGACCAGCTTGACCACATGGCCCCTTGGCTGCGGCCCCCAAAACCGGCAAACTGTCGCCTGTGTGGAACTCATGAGGAAAACATAGTACATCTCATTACCATCTGCAAAGAGCTGCAGCAAGATCGCAGAAACCTACAGAGACCCCTATTCATAAAAAAAGGAATCAGGACGTGCAGACAAGCAACTCTGGCTTGCTTCAGAGGCGACGAGGTGCAAATGGCTTGCCGACTGGTAAAATACCTCGGAGCTGTAGAAAGCAGAATCAACACAAAGAAAGAACAAACGGACAAGGACAGCACACCCTCAATACTGTGAGTGCCAAAACATCAAGACAGCTCAGAGACTTAAACTGAATTAAAACACTGGCATACTATCACTAAAAGTTACGAACATTCAGGGTAAACGCCAGCCAGTCTTCCAAAAAGGAATAGGCACTGCAATACCTAACTTTGTATAGGAATGAGGGCCAGGACTGACAAAAGAAACCCTCTCCGTAGAAGGACACGGGCACCTAACGGCAGACGGACACTCCATTCTTTTTAACTTTTTTTTAAACTGCACTTTGTAACATAGCTTAAATCAAATAACTCCATCATCTATGCTGCTACAAATATTTTTAATACTTTCCTTTTTTACTGCTGTTAGTTTTTTGTAATGGTTTTTATTAACTGTACAATAAAGTATTACTTACTTACCTAGACTTTGACGCGGAAACCTGACACACTTTGACACCTATGCACCGCAGCCCGTGGGTGAGGTAACAAGAACATTTCGGTGCTCAAGGGTAGCTTGATTCTCCTAGTGTCCAGTTCCATTGTCGTTTTAGTTCTACCTAGTCAGGATTGTCCGTACTCACCTTTTTCATAAACTGTACTGTCCATAGACGTTCTTACGCACCTCGCGTGTGAGTTCACACTCTGCACACTCGTTCCGTGGGCCTCCTATTACTTACCTAAAGTTAGGGTAGCGTGGTCCCAGCGATCCTACATCCTCTGGACAGCTCCATTCCTTCTATCGACTTTCACATTCCACTTACTTAGTATATGGTTTGTCGTGCCCCTAGGGCATCATTGTAATTTGTGCAACTTAAACGTATTTTTCCTAAGAGATTGTCATGTGCTTAGCCTCTGATCTCATAAAGAGTTCAGAGGTGTTTTGTTAGTTAATAAATATATTGTTTATTTTCATAACAACCTGTGTGGTGTCCTTTCACTTGGTATTCAAGGGGTTATATGTGGTAAAACAGCTGGCTTCACATGCCAAGAGAGGGATCACTGAAATAATATCGAGGGACAAAATATCGACTTGCCAAAATATCGTGGACAAAATATCGACAGTCAAAATATCGAGTTTGTATCTACAAACAGGTAAGTACAAAAATATCGAGTACAAAATATCGTTAACAAAAATATAGATGTAAAAAATATCGACTTTATTAAAAACAGTGTTAAATTAAATTAATATTAAATTTTAATTACTAAAATATACTTAAAACGACTTAAATTAAATTATAATAATTAAATAATAAATGAAAATAATAAAAATAATTTTTTAAAATCTTATTTGTTGACCCTGAACCCTAAAAATACCCCTTTACCCAAAAACCCAAAACTGACCCTGAACCCTAAAAATACCCCTTTACCCAAAAACCCAAAACTGACCCTGAACCCTAAAAATACCCCTTTACCCAAAAACTGAAAACTGACCCTGAACCCTAAAAATGCCCCTTTACCCAAAAACTGAAAACTGACCCTGAACCCTAAAAATACCCCTTTACCCAAAAACTGAAAACTGACCCTGAACCCTAAAAATACCCCTTTACCCATGAACTGAAAACTGACCCTGAACCCTAAAAATACCCCTTTACCCATGAACTGAAAACTGACCCTGAACCCTAAAAATACCCCTTTACCCATGAACTGAAAACTGACCCTGAACCCTAAAAATACCCCTTTACCCATGAACTGAAAACTGACCCTGAACCCTAAAAATACCCCTTTACCCATGAACTGAAAACTGACCCTGAACCCTAAAAATGCTCCTTTACCCAAAATGTATCAATATTATTTAATTACCAATTAATTATTAATTAACAATAACAATAAAGTAAATATATTAGAACATTAGCTGTAATTATTTTAATAATTAATATTATTTTTTCAAAATTAATTACTTAAAAATAACACAAAATTATATATATTAAAAATGTACTCTAATTAATGTAATTAACTAATTACAATTAATTAATTAACAATTATTTACTAATACAAAATATGTTCAAAATTATATTAATTAATTAACTAATTAATATTAATTAATTATCAATTAATTATTAATTAAAAATATTAACAAACATATATTAATTAATTAATTATTATTAAATTACTTCCCACCCTATTCCCCTATAAACCCACAACCCGCTACAGAATTACATTACGCAATTATTATAAAAACAAAATTCATGTAATAAAATATTTTATAACATTAATACACACTATTCACACATATTATTACATAAAAATACACTATAAAATATTATATATTATTAAAAAATCGATATTTTTGCTATCTATATTTTATACAGTCGATATTACTTCACTTACCTGAAAAACGATATTTTTGTAGTCGATATTATGTCCAGTCGATATTTTGTCCAGTCTATATTTAAAACTCGATATTATGTCCAGTCGATATTTTGGAGTCGATATTTTGTCTCTATACCCAAGAGAGTTTAGCCTAAGACTGCTTTGTCCATGCTACCACTAGGATAGCTGGTCTATAAGGTTGACTTACAACCAATCACCATAAGGGTTGTTTGGACTGATACAAGGTGATCACTAGTTCTAGTGAGCATCATATATCAGGCCAACTTCTCACAGCTGATCTGTCTTCTCCCGGGTCGCCGTGTTCCGAATCTGGACCCAGGGGTGTGCAGGTTGGGACCAATAGGTCCCTTCCTTGGGGTAATTACACCCCTATTATGCCACCCTCGGGGAGAGTAGGATCTGCTTCTTATAGTTACCCCCACTTTTTGCTGATGTTTCACTATTTTCGACTTAGTCTGGCTGGGATTCTGCTATTCAGAACCCCAGCGTAGCTGCTTTCTCCTCTAAATTGATTACATATACTCTAGGTATACTCCAGATTAGATTCTGGGGTACCCTTATAATTCCCTAGTTTATGGTATACAATGTATCTAGGGCATAGGTACCCTAGAGGCTTCCCAGGGGCTGCAGCATGTATTATGCCACCCCTGAGAGGCCACTCAAATTGACATCACAGGTCTGCTACTGCAACCTGTGTAAGGTGGTGCATGCACCCCTTACTTAGAGACAGGTTCACTATATCTACCTTATCTGATAGATGTCTAGCCGCAGACTCCTTAACCTAGAATATCCCCAGGCGTCAGACTGGTTCGGAAAATTTTGCGCAGCAGCACCTCTGCGCGCTGGGGTGGGGGCGGCGCTGCATGGCTCCGCCCTGGCGTCGTCCATGGACGTGACATCAGCGGAGCCATATATGCCCCGCCGCGCCGATATCAGTTTTCTTCTTTTCCGCGTCACAACGCGGATCCGGGAAATCAGCAGTTCCTGGCCTACATTTGGGCCTTCATTTGGGCCTTCTCGACCCCGTAGTGTTGTACCGTAACAGTGTGCAATGCCCTCCGGGTTCAAAGCCTGTAAAGGCCTGTGCGTGTCAGATGTCTGGCAATGATCAGCCCTTTATTTGCATGTGGTGCCTTGGTGTGCACCACGATTCCAAGCAATGCGGCGACTGTCAACAGAGGAAGCCGTATGATGCTGATGGCCGCGCAGCTGTCCGGGCAAGTTTCTTCTCGTCGCCGCTCTCCCTCTCCAGAGGGGGCTTGCTCCCAAGGCCGCTCCCGCGACCGGGACCCTAAAAAAGGTAAGCTTGCCTCCTACTTACCCTCCTTTCCCAGCAGTTGGAGAAACGCGTGCCCAAATGGAGTCCTACTCCCAGGCTTCTGGCCTACTTTGAGTCTCCCTCTCTCCCTGGCGCGCCTTTGGGCCCCACAGAGGCGGTGGGTACTCAAGCCGGGCACTCGTTGGCAGATCCTTCCCTGGCCAGGGTTGTGTGCTCCGACGCCGAAGCCGAGACGACGACGTTGGGCCGTGGCCCAGACCATCCTGGTCGCTCTAGCGCACTCCGCCAGTCAACGCATAGCCCTGTTCGGCTTCCTCCACGGACTGCGGAAGCGGCTTCGGCAATGGCGCGCTCTCAGCATAGCCCTGTGCGGCCTCCCGTGTGGACAACGGAGACGGCGTCAGCGACGCCGGGTTCGAAGCCAGGCTCTCACCGCCAGTCAACACACAGCCCCGTGTGGCTTCCTGCGCAGACAGCCGGGGGTGGCGTCGATGACGCCGAGCTTGGAGTTAGACTCCATGTCGGACCCAAAACCAGGCTCATCGTCCAAGCCCACGCCCAGCTCACTTCCTCCGACGCAGGTCTGTGTCGAGGGTGCATCCCTCATGGACGCCGTTGACGTCCTGTCACTTCGACACAGCGCCCACGGACGCCACTGTCGACACATCCATCCCCGCCGGTGCCCATCCTTCCATCGACACCGATGCTCATGCCTGGGGTTGCTCCGGATTCCTCGTTTCTGTCCCCTCAGCAGGCTCGAGCGATACCGGTGTCTGCTACAGCCTTTTACGGATGCTTCTGCTTCCCCTGGGCTGGAGCCACTGGTGCAGGTTCCCAGTGTGGCCTTCGGGTCGTTCCCCAACCCCGCTCTTTATGGCGACTGGGAGAATTAGCCTCCAGCCGTCTCCTACAGACGGCCTCAAGTCCCCCAGGGTGATTACTGAGTTGGGGGCCGCTTACGCTCTGACTATCACAAGGGCAGCTGCTATCCTTGGTTTTCAGCCTCCTGTGGTACCCCTCATTCACGATCCCTTAACGGATCTGCTTCATCTCGAGCCCATTACAGTGGAACCCTTGCTACCCCTTGGGGGTGCTTTATAGGAAGTCCTCCGTGGCATATGGGCATGGCCCTCTTCTGGAGTCCCGGTTGATCGGGCCATTGCCGGTAGGCACCGTCCTGCCCCGGGGGATCCACTTTGTCTGTCCCTCCATCCTGCTGCTCAGGGCCTGGTAATTCAGGTGGCTTTTGGGTAACAAGACTCCTTTATTTGCCTTTGTTTCCTCCCACCCGGGAATCCCGGTGGCTGGATGCATGTGGCAGACAGATTTTTGCTTCTTCTAGCGCGGCCATCCGCGCTTTAAACACTACATGCGTGTTTGCATGTGCGTCCTCTGCACTCTGGGACTCCGTGGCTAATTTTATTACTTTTCTTCCAGAGGAATTGCGCCCGGAGTTACTCCGTCTTGTCCTTCACTGCAAGGAAATGGCTCGTTTTACAATACGCTCCTCTCTGGATACCACAGACTTTGTGGGCTATGCTCTTGCATGGTCGGTGGCGTTGTGCCGTCATGCCTGGATGCTTGACAGCCGCTTCCCTGATAATATTCGGGAGAGCCTCCAGGACATGGCATTTGACGGAATAGACCTTTTTGGGTCCAACGCTGACTCTGCGGTCTCCAGGCTTCTGTCAGGGCTACCGAAATATGCTGTGCCACTGACTGGCTGACTTTTCTTCTTGGTTGCAAGTTTTTTATCAGAGGCGGATTGGTGCCTCTATATTGGCTGTATAGCCGTACGGCTGGGTTGGTTTTGTTTTCAAGTCCTCTGACTGTCTGTTTTGCCAAGAGGACCCTCCCCTTCTTGCCAGGTGTTGACTCTCGCCCTATGTGGGGTATTGGCTGGTGGCAGGTATCTGCCTTTGCCTTTTTACGCTTCTGTGGAGTTTTCATTGTTGGTATCCCTCTGGGATTTATATGTCTTCCTTTACTGTGTTCCGCAGGGTCGCATCGCCCTATTGTCAATAATGCTTAGACTCCGGGTCTAGGTCTATTTTCTTTTGGTGACAGCCCCTCCTGGGTTGTCTCCCCAGTAGGGAGTTACCGTGGACCTCTCTGTTGTGGGTTGTTATGGCCCTTGGCATGTTTCCCAGCAGTTTTCTCCTCATCCCCGCTGATTTCGAGCAGGAATTTCTACGTTCCACTGGCATTCTCAAATGTGGCGGCCTTGTGGAGTCGGTTCTCCTTGTACTCCACTCTTCCTGGCGTCTAGGACACCTGAGTTCGCCCTAAGTACTTCTGCTCGTCTTTTCTTCTAAATTGTTCTGCGAGAGGACTGCTCTAGTTTCCGGACTGACGACAGATGCTGCTTAGAGCGTGGACTAGTTCCACTTTCTGTACAAGCTGCTGGTACTTTTCAGCGAACATGAGTGCCTGGGTTTGGACAGGTTTCAACATCCTGTTGAGGCTATGTGCCATGTTATTCCTCATGGCTTGTGCTGCCCTTTTCCTTCTTAATATTGGGCGCATCTCAGCTGTTCCTGCGGTCTTGCTTCCTGGTGTTACTTCTGGCCGTGTATGAGCGTCTTTCGGGCTGGGTATGGGCATCCTTTCAATGCTCTCCACATGTCCGTCTGGTAAGGGTGTCCGCAGTACTCTTCCTCTGTGGTACACGTGGGGGCGCTACGTTTTATCTCCACCATACCACTTATCCGGTCCTTTGGGTTGGCTTTGTCGACTGCCACATCCTGCGGTTCTTTCACGCCATAAGGTTCAGTTCCACTCCCCGCGTGGTGCTGCACTTTCCTTTCATATCAGTTTCCTACTAGGTGTGTGTTTCTTCCATGTCGACCCGTGATGGGGAGGGGTTGGTGTCCTGCTGCCTTCGTATCTTTATGGGAGCAGGTTTAACAGTGTTTTACGTTGTTCAAGTGATTTAGCTGGACTAGCTCAGGCTTCTTGTCGACACCTTGGATCCTGTGGATTCTTCATGCCTCTTTTGTCTTCTTTCGAGGTTCGGCATTTTTCACTCTGGTACAAGCGCCTGGCTTGGTGTTTTCCTTCTCTCATCCCCTCTGCATGTGGGGGTGTTCGTGTTATTCTGGATGGGCTGTGGTGCCCTTGATTCCTGCTCTCTTCAGGGCACAGGGGTCTGGTGGTTGGCTGCGCTGTCATTTTGCCCCCACTGTGTTTCATGCTTTGGTGGACTACACTCCTTTGGTCATGTTATTGACCACTAGGTTCTTTCTGGACCTTAGTGGGGGTTAGTCGCAGTCCTGCCTCCTCTATGGGTAGGGCTTTGGTATCCATTCTAAGTTAAGGAATCTGCGGCTAGACGTCTCTATCAGATGAACAAGTTACTTACCTTTGGTAACGATGTATCTGGTAGAGACATGGTCTAGCCGCAGATTCCTTAACACCCACCCGTCCACCCCGTCCTGCGACAACCTTTTCAGGTTAGGCTTCTTGCCTTCGCCTCCCTTTGGGTGGCTTCATTCCTCTGCGGGGTGATGTTTCCTCTTCACTCCGACTCACGAGGCTACATTATGTTTCGTGGCTTTGCTCTGCCCATTCTTGTGATTGGACGGTATGCTCATGACATGTGCCCTTTACAACCCTTACCCTGGGTTGTCTGTTGTGAGTCTAATTCTCCCTTCTATCTTCCTCAACCGCTTGAGGTCTCTTGCCTCCCATGAACTCTAGGGGTTGCAGTCTCTGACAAAGCTGCCTTCGGCAGATCCATTATTTGGATTTGACGTCTCCTTTTAGGTGACGCTTTATAGTAGTTTGTCCTTGCTCCTGGATTTTGGGCTGGTTGTCCTTCACTGTCATTTCTTGTGGTTGCAGCCTTTCTGCCGGCTGCTGTGATGGTTCACCGAGGAGCTATAGCTCAATGGTGGGTCTTGTGCCTCTGGTGGCACAGGCTCACACAGGCCAAGGGTTCTCTCCTGCCTATGCTCTGCATCTTCTTTTGCCTCTGAGGGAGGTTGGGACTTTACACTTGCGGGGGTTCCTCCCAGAGTGGTGCTCTGTTTTTTCCCTCCCTCAGTTTACAGTATACAGTGCTTGGCACTGTCTTTCTATGGTGATGTTTATTCACCATACCTTTTTTTTTCTTTTCTGCACGCTGCTCCCATATTTCACTGTTTTTTGGCGATGGCTTCGCGTTCTGATGCAGAAAAGACTTCTGATGAAAACTGATGGCGGGGCGGGGCATATATGGCTCCACTGACGCCACGTCCATGGACGATGACAGGGCGGAGCCATGCGGCGCCGACCCCCGGCACGCAGAGGTGGTGCTGCGCAAAATTTTCCGGACACATAGTCTGACACCTGGGGATATTTTAAGTTAAGGAATCTGCGGCTAGACTGTGTCTCTACCAGATGCATCGTTACCGAAGGTAAGTAACTTGTTCATCACTGCACATATGAACCTATCAGTCACCCCTATGGCAGGCATTCTCAATCCTGAAGGCAGGGTGCTGGGTTTTATGAGAGAGGGTGCCTATTCATAAGCAGAGCCCCTATACAGCCTTCGGAATCTATTCTCAGGGGTTGTTCTGTGATGCAGCCATGCAACAGGCTCCTGGGATTGCTGCATCCAACTTTAGGGCTTGCATGCAGGAGCTTGCCACCTGGATGAATAAGAACTGTCTTAAACTGAATGGCAGCAAAACTGAGGTGCTGGTGGTGGGGGGCAGTACTGCGAGCTGGTCTACGGAGTGGTGGCCCTCGAGCTTGGGTCCAACCCCTGTACCGTGTACTGAGGCGAAAAACCTGGGGGTTTGGGTTGACCCGGCTCTCTCCTATGAAGGGCACATAAAAAAGGTAGTTGGCCAGTGTTTTGGCATGTTGAAAACTCTGCGTAAAACTCTAGATCTTCTCCCGATAGGGGCAAGAAAGACCATGGTACATGCGCTCATAACGTCGCGTCTCGATTATGCCAACATACTATATCTTGGGGCCACGGATAAGAGTATTGGTCGACTGCAGGTTCTGCAAAATGCCACTGCGCGGCTGGTTCTTAATCAGCCTAGGTAGGTGGCTTCTAAAAAAGCCCTTAATGCATTGCACTGGTTGCCAGTGAAGGAAAGAGTTATGTTCAAGACACTATGTACTTGTCATCGAATTCTTAACAATGCCCGCCCATCCTATCTAAGCGACTTAATCACCGGATATGAGCCTAGGAGGTCCCTAAGATCCGCTGGTTCCGGGCTATTGGTGATCCCTAAGGTAAAGAAGGCCAGGATGGGAGGTCGCTCTTTCCGGGTCCGGGGCGCTCAGAATTGGAAGAAGCTCCCACAAAAACTCAGGCTGGAAAGTTCTGAGATCAAGTTCAGAAAGTTGCTGAAAACCTACTTATTCTCTGGCAGCATGTAAAGATCTCTGCTGAGACGATCTGCATCTCCCTCTCACCCAGCGCGGGAACACGCCGAGATGGCGTAACCATGCGCTCTATAAATGTCCTTATTATTATTATTATTATTATATACTCTTAAGTGCATCATAACCTCGTGGTAAATGCTAACTTTAAAACGGCTGCACAGAAACCTGTCGTGTTTGGTATCAAACACCTTGAAATCATACCTCCACACCAGTAACTGGTGTGGGAGGTGTGATTCCACACTCCTAGAGGGAGAAATATGACTACACCGGTACACCCAGTACCAGCATTACAGAACCCTGGCATCACAAAATGGATGCTGCCAGCCACAGACGCGAGTCTGCCCTCCTGCTGCTGGACGAAACTCCGACAGAGGAGGCTGGACAATAGGTTTCCTGTCACAGGGAGGTTTTACCCCCTCCCAGACAGGCTTTAGCGTATTGGGGCTGGGTGGGTGCACTCCAAGAGTGCTTTGAGGACTGCACTGGGGGCACATTTGGTGTCCCTGCGCAGAGTCCAGCTCAAACCGTTTTTTTTTTATCTTTACAATGCGTTTTACAATTAAAACAGAACATCACGAGTACAGCATACAGTGTGACATCTTCCTTTCTTGGCTTAGGTTGTGGCAGTGAAGTCAAACTAGAACAGCAGAGGTACAGAATTATTCTTACATACGGTATATTATGGAACGGAGCATGGTTTAGGACATCTAGGCATCAGTCCTGCACTTAGAGCATTTATTATCCTTGGCCTCTGCTACCTCATCAGTCTTCCTTATCTGTCCCGTCCTCCAGTTTCTGATGTACTGTGTTCGGGCTCACTCCCCATTGTTAGCCCAGTGTTGCACAATTCCCGCCATTCCATCAAATCTGATAGTCATTTTTCATCTCTACGTGTGAGCTTCATGTGTGCCTCCTCTGCTAATGCCCTTTCCCGAACATCCTTGAGCCAGACGGACAACTCCGGGTTCCTCTGCCCCATCCAAGTTATGGCCACTCTACGTCTGGCAAGTACTAGCATTCATTTGTAGAGTAATTTGCGTTTTTTGGGCTTCCGTACGTGGGCTGGTAGGCATTGCAATGGTTCTTTCATGAGCGGAAAGCCTGTAACCTCCTTACCCGATGAACCACCCCCGTCCAGAACTGACTCCCCACCGAACAGTCCAGCCTTGAAGAGGTTCAGCAGGTGGATCGTGCTCTGGTTCACAATTCACATTTTGCGTTCTTCGAATGCTGTTTGCCTGTGAGTTCTTCCTTTAGGGTAAAGAACAGCGTCTTGTATAAAGAGGGTTTTAATACCCCCAATAGAGTCAATATCTACCCATGCTGTACACCTGTCGTTGCTCCACGTTGTGAGGCGGTATTCTTACCCCTGCTCCATGCCGTGGTGTGGTATTTTGGCAGCGGTTGTGTTTGGCCACCTTGCACCAAGTCATCATGAAGTGGTACACTCACCCTTCTAGTGAGTGTTCTTGGTATATGCACACACACATTAACTGTTGTTGGGGTGGGGTGTAATTTTGTACTAAATCTCCTTTCAGTGATGTTCTGTATGATGAAATATGAAGTACACATATTACTATGTGTTGCTGTGTGTCTCTTGTTGCCTAGCCTAATCGGTATTATAGGTGCCTGTTGTTGACAAGGCTGTGCCTCTATATAAACAGCCCTTTGTCTGTGCCACTTTTTACTACATCATCTTGTGGTTTTAAATAAAATATATATATATTTTTTAAAAAGGCAAAAGAAAGGATGAGAAGGTGTTTTTTTTTTTTCTTGCCTTGAGTCATATTGAGACTCAAGTTATGCTCTGTCTTTCGAACCTTGATACTGTAGTGGGCAAGTTGTATATGCCCCGACGTTTTTGCAGTATTCAGTGGCCGGTAGAATTCCGTGAAGGGATGGGCCGATAGGAGTAACTGCTGAAACACTTCTGTATATGTTCAAGGCGTGCGTGCTCGAGATACTCCTGCCACTTAGGGCTGGGACAGGATGTTGTAAGTTGTTTTTCTTCACAGAAGTCTATATCTATATATAGGTATGTCTGTAGATGCATCTTTTGTGTCAATGATTGATTGTTGATGCTTCATATGGTCCACACTATATTAATCACGACAAAGGGGTGTTGTTCATATTTGCTGTTGTTCATATTTGCTTTGGGAAAAGGGTTCTCAAGATCCTATTTGGTTTGCAGGGGGACATCTCTGTTTAAGTTTCTTATTGTCAGAAGCAGCAGAGATGATGTGTTTTCTTCCAGGCATTTTACCCTTTTGGTCCTCCAGTCTTCTTTCCCGTTATTTTAGCTCCTTCGCCGCGTGGCAAATTCCGCCGCTGTGCGAGGGGGGGCGTAGCGCTCAGGTACCCAGGACGGCTCCCGGCTGTCATGAGTACAGTATGCGTGTGCTCATGACGGCCTGGAGCCGTCCGAACTCCGCCCACTGATTAATTTTCCCTCACAGGCGGGGAATTAATCGCGCGGGCGGAGCGGCAATGTTCGGACGGCTCCCGGCCGTCATGAGCACATGCCTACTGTGACTCATGACGGCTGGGAGCCGTCCTAAGCATGGAAAAGGTTAGGGTAAAGGGGTCATGTCTGTCCTCTGACAGAGGACGCATAAAGCCCTTTTTAACTCTTTCACTTCAAGGACTGATTTTCTCTGGCATGTACAGTTGTTTTTATTTATATGCTCCATGACAGATGTCGTAGGTGCTATGAAGAGCCAGCAGGCGCTTGTTTTACTATTTCACATGTTTTTCTCTGGCATGTACAGTTGCTTTCATTTGTATGCTCCGTGACAGAGGTCATAGGTTCTATTAACCCCTTCGACGCTGATGACGAGCTGGGCTCGTCATGGCCTAGCCTCCTCGCACGCTGATGACGAGCCCAGCTCGTCACGTAAAGTGCGTTTCCGCAAAACCCATCGTGCGAGCGGAATTCCGCTAGCGCGCATGGTGTTAAGAGCCATCTGTTGTTTTTCTGTCCCACAGGCTCTTGGTCAGTCTTTAGTTGACCGCCTGGTTTTGTGGGATTAGTTCGCAGACCCTCCTCCAGTGGGGTATAGCTATGGTATGTAATTCAAAGTTAAAGAATCTGCGGCAAGTTGTCTCTATCAGATGTAAGAGTTACTTACCTTCAGTAACGCTATGTCTGGTAGAGACCCAGTCTAGCTGCAGATTCCTTAACGGCCTGCCCATCCTCCCCGCTCTGCGAATGACCTTGAGGTAAGGGTTATACCCTTTCAGTGATGAGTTGATATACCAGTGATCACTATCGCAATCTATTTTGAGACTAAGCAATGAGCTTGACCTGGCCACTAAGCTTTTGTTATAACATCTATTTCAATTGTGTGAGGTTGGTAGAGTGTCGGGGGGAGGTGTTCTCTCTTTTTCCTCTTGATGGCACACCATCTAGTAGTATTAATTTTTTTGTTCTTTTTATGAAGTCTTTTTGCGCACAACTGGGTGGTGGTGTTGTAGGTTTTGTTGGCTTTTGCCATGCCTTTTCTTAACATTGCGGAATGGTTTATAGAGTGCATAGTCCCTATTATAGGTGATATTCCAGAGGGTGTAGTATGTCATGTAGCCCTGTGTTTGTGGATTTGTTCAGAGGGGTTATTTAAAATCCAAGTCTAATATTAATATACCATTTGGTGTGTTTTCTTTATTAATGTTTCAAAGATGTTTTAAATCTTTTTGGGCACACTGTTTCCACATCCAGATTCTGTAGTGGCTCACAAAGGATTTCACAGAAGAAACGGACGTCCGCGCAACTTATAAGGCCCCACTGACGTCCTGTCCGGAGTCGAGGTCATCGCGGAGCCATACAACGGCGTCCCCCAGCGCACAGAGGTACTGCTGAAAAATTTCTGGATCCAGACTGGAACCTGGAGAGAATTCAAAATGAAGGAATCTGCGGCTAGACTGTGTCTCTACCAGATATAGATTTACCAAAGGTAAGTAACTTTTATGTATGGTTCCCGCATGACCCTTTGCAGTGACTTGGCTACCCTGGAGACTGAGATCCAACACTGCGAACGAGCGTTGACTACTACCCCACAGGCCATGACTCAATTGGCCAAATCTAGGTTGTCCCATAAAACAACGCTCAATCGGCTGTGTGCCCTCGATTATAAAGAATATCTTGCCAGAAGGCACGCGGAGGGAGATGAGGTGGGTCGACTGTTAGCATGACTCCTCAAGTCTGACTTACCACGTGTCGCTTAGTTAGCACACAAGATGAAATCCACACAGCATTCTGCCTATTCTACACCTCCCTCTACAAAGCCCCTCTTGCCCCAGATTCAACAGAGATGCAACATTTTCTAGAGCACATAGCTCTTCCAGGGGTAGGCGGCCCATCATGCAGCACTCGAAGACTATTACGGACACAGAAATTGCAGAAGCCATTCAACAAATGGTGAGAGGAAAAACCCCGGGGGCTGACAGAGGACCCCTAGAATTTTACATGACATTAAACACACAAGTGGCCCCCCTGCCTACCACGTATATATATGGATGCCTTCAAAAAAGTATATTGCACCTTCACTTTGTGAGGCTGTATTAGTGGTCCTTACCAAGCCAGCAGGGATCCGTCACAGCTAGGTTCATACCGTCCATTGACACTCCTGAACACTGATTACAAAATACTTGGTAAGGTGCTGGCAATAGATTATTGGAAGTAACTCAACGTTTAGTACACCCCGACCAAAAGGGATTTATACCTGGCAGAAATACCTGCCTAAACCTGCGCAGGTTCTTTCTGCTATTGGAATGGGCAGACATATCCGGCAACCAGGCCTGGATCGCCTATTTAGATATCGAAAAGACATTCAACACCCTGGAGTGGAGTTATCTGCGGGCAGTGCTCGCGAGATAAGGCATGGACCCCCAGTTTATTCAATGAATTACTCTTTTATGTAACTCTCTAATGGCACGGGTCAAGACAGTAAGTAATGCTTTATTGTACATGGTTATTTAAAACCTTTACAATGTAGAGAAGAGCTCAGTTAATAAAACAAAGGTCAAGTTCGTACATATTAAGACAATAAATCCTTCAGTAAAAAACATACTAAGACAGCAGCATCAAAGTTAAAATAAAGAGGGTCAAGACAGGCCACATGATCTCCGACTCGTTTATTATCGAGCGGGGCACCAGACAGGGATGCGCCCTATCGCCAATTATTTTTGCTCTAGCGATTGGGCCTCTGACCTGTGCACTCCGTCGCCAGGCCCACAACCAATGGCACATAGTCTCACTCTAAGCAGACATTGTGTTGATTTATCTACGTAGTAATATGACTGTACTGCCTGCCCTGATGGCGTTGCTGAATCGTTGCGGGTGCATGTCTGGTCTAAAAGTGAATTGGGGTAAATCCCTTTTATTCCCCATGACACTGATGTCCGCAGAACAGAGGCATAACCTACCACACGGTCCATTCACTTGGTGCTGTGACTCCTTTAAATATCTGGGGGTACACGTTTTTCACTCACACCTGGACATGATAGACTGCAACCTGGGCAGGGTGATCACCAATGCTCGTTCCTCTTTAACGTCTTGGATAGAATTACCGCTCTCCCTTATGGGGGCGTATAGCCATATCTAAGATGCTGCTTTTATGATCTATGAATTAATTAGATCCAGTAAAGTGAGATGATGATGATGATGATGATGATGATGATTGAGGATGATGATGATGATGATGATTGATGATGATGATGATGATTAATGATGATGATGATGATTGATGATGATGATTAATGATGATGATGATGATTGATGATGATGATGATAATTGAGGATGATGCTACTCAGACTATTGAATTTTTTTGCCGCTTTTCTCCTTCTGTTACACTGCAAATTGTTCCGAGACCGTAAGTTACTTTTGACGTCTCTTATATGGGGTAAGTCCAGAATTTGGGTATCTCTCTTCAAACGTTATGCTCCACTCTCGGAAGCGGATTGAGAGCCCCCAATTATGAACATTATTACTGGGCCGCATAACTATAATGGCCAATGCAATGGCTGGCTGGCCGCAATACTACTGAACTGAGCCATTGGGCACTGGGGCTGCACCAACACGTGATACTGGAGTGCTGCTTGGATCTGAGACCATGATACCCAAGAAGGCTGGAACTATAACAAGAATCTATCGCCCCGAAATGGCAGACTAGACTGGAGCAGGCATCGACACATGGGGTGACTTATTTGTTGACTCGATAATAAGCAAGTTTTAAACTCCTGTTTTCGTCATATCTTTTGGATATTGTGTTATGTTGTAGTGCAATAAGTGTAACTCCCGTTGCCTTTGGAGTAGTGTAATTACTATTGAAAAATCAATAAAAAATAGAATTTAAAATAAATTGAATAAAAACATGTATGCGTTGCTGACTTCCTCTGTATTTAGAGGCAAAAGTTTGTTCTTGTTGAACTCTATTGTGTAGACAAACACTCATCAGCGATACCTTGTGAAGACAAAGCACGGACTCTAATTTCTGGATAACTCCCTGGAGAAAGGCTTTCATATTTCTCAGAAACAGAGGAGCAAGAGTTTGACCCTGTTGTTTCAAAGCAGGTACTACTGCCTTGTGTGTGTGTATATTTACTGAAAAAACCACAAGTTTCAGGAACGTTATGGTTAGTATTAGCATTTAAAAAACCCAAAGGTTTCAGGGACGTTATGGTTAGGAATTAGCATTTTTAAAAAACCTTAGCTATTCACTGAAAAAAAACACACGTTTCTGGGACCTTATAGTTAGGCTGACATTTCACTCATACAAAACCGGAAATTCAGCCGTAAAAATTCAGGCCCCGGCAATGCACTGCTGATGACATCACCTATTAAATCACTGATGGCATGGTCAGTGATAGTGCTGATGACATCATCCAGTGACTGAGTGTTTCTAAATAGTTTAAGAATGTTGTATATGTACGCCAAGGTGTATTGAAGAATGAGTGGGTGTATGAGTGAATTGGTGATTTAGTGGGTGCATGACTGACTGTGTAAGTGTGTTATTAAACGTATCTTAGTGAATGACTAATCTGTGTGAATGTCTTTATCAGAATGTCAGTTGGTGTGTAAGTGTCTGCACGGGTTGGTGAGTAACTACAAGAGTGTCTATATGGGTTATGATTGGTTGTCTGAGTACCTGTATGGGTTCCTGAGTGTCTGTTTGGGTTGGTGTGTGGGGGGGTGACTCCCCGTATGTATGTGTGAGTGGGTGATTCACTGGGGGTATGGTTCATGAGTGCACCTGCAAGGGCCTGGATGGGTGAGTGAGTGTGCATATGGCTGTGTTGGTGAGTGGATGGATGTCTCAGTGGTAAATGTGTGAGTCACTACATATGTGAAAGGCAGTATATGTGAGTGTTGGAGTATATGAGTCACTATATGTGAGTGATTGAGAGAGTGGCTGTATGGATGAGTGTGTGCTTGTGTCAGTGATTGTAAAAGAGAGTAAGTATTTGTTAGTATACGTACGAATAAGTGAGGTGGTGTGTTTATAACTGAATAGGTGAGTAAATGGCAGTGTGATTGATTTTTTTAAATTGTGTCTATCATTTTAACTTTATGGGTGAGTAGTGGTGTGCGAGTGTCTGTATGCGTGCATATATCATTGGCTGTATTAATGAGTGACTGTATGGGCGAGTGAGTGGATGTGTGATGAGATCTATGAATCAGTGATTGGGTATGTACTATCTAGTATTGGTGTGTCTATGGGTTCGAGAATGGCCTGACTCCATCGGCGTGCCTCCGGACCCCACAGACTCGGCTGGGGGTTCTAGGCCTTTGATGCTGGCAGCTCTGTCCCCAACGCCGCAGGGCTCCCAGGGATCCAGGCTGGGATCTGGATCAGTGCAGGTAATTCTCACAACACCTCCCCCAGCGAAGCTTCCACTGACGATGCCTCCGACGCCGGTTGTGTCACTGGCCGGCGTCTGCCCCAATCCACCCCTCAACATGGACACAGAGCCGGACCGGCGCCGACCGGTACTTATGTACCCATGTTCTATCCTGGCATTCCCTAGCGCTCTGAGTGGCAGCCAGAAGAGCATGAGGAGGACTGGGAGGGGTCTGTTGACCCTCCGCAGAACAACTGGATGAGCCGGACTGGAGAGAGGAACTGGGTGAGGCCAGTGGTCTGGATACATCCCCAGAACTTGCTTTTCCTCCTACCGTGGCTACAGAGGAGGGGGCTTCCTATGCTGTGGTGTTGCATAGGGCGGCTGGGGCCTTGGGCCTTGAGCTTTCTACGGTGGCGGTCAGGACCAACCTCCTGACTGAGGTGCTTCAAACGGCAGCAGCCTCTTCGGAGCCCCTGCTACTGTTCTAGGAGGCCCTCACTGACATCCTTCTGGGCACTTGGTCCAAGCGCAGCACAGAGGCTCCTGTGGGTAGGATGATTGCCTGACGCCACCGCCTGGCTGTGGGCGACCCCACTTTCCTCTCCCAACACCCTACCCCTAATAGCTAGGTCGTCTAGGCCTCGCCGTCCAAAGGCACTTTCCCTACTGCTCCCCCAGATAGGGAATCCAAGAAGCTGGATCATCTTGGGAAGAAGATGTTTTCTTCCACCAGCTTAGGACTGCGGTCGGTGAACACTGCATGACTCTTGGGCCGTTACACCCACTGCGTGTGGGACATGGTTGCGCAGGTGCTGCCAGTGCCTGGAGGAGGCCCGGGCCATACTCTCCTGTGCGGTTGAAGAAAGGAGACACGCAGCAAATGTCACCATACGATGTGGGCTGGACACCACCAACTCGCTAGGCAGGACAATTTCAACATCAGTAGCCCTGCGACACTATGCCTGGTTGAGGTCCACTTGCTTCTCGGGGGATGTCCAATCAACACTTTTGGACATGCCTTTTGATGGCCGTCGCTTGTTTAGCGACAAAGCAGACAACGCGCATGTGCGCTTCAAGGATTCTAGGGCTAAGGCCAGATCCTTGGGCCTCGCTACCACCTCTCGTTCTGCTCAGTCTGCTTTTCGCCCCTTTCATGGCTACAGAAGGGGTGCCCAACCACATTCCACCCAGAGCCACAGGCCTGCGCAAGCTAACCAGCCTCTGCGCGGCCGGGGACGTGGGACTCAGCGCCGTGGGTCTTGGGGCCAGTGGGCTGGCCAGTCTACCAGTGCCCCCTCTGCAGCAGCCTCCAAACCGTTCTAGTCCGACCTTTCAGGGCCACCAGTTACCAGTGGGTGGGAGGATCCACCATCACCTCCCCCACTGGCAAACCATCTCGTCGGACAGTTGGGTCTTGCATAGTCTGAAGGAGCTACTCTCTCCCCTTCGAGACTACCCCTCCATCCATGCCACCTACGCCCCATTGCATGTCAGAGGATCACTTGGCCCTTCTCCGCCAGGAAGTTGCATCTCTCTTGGCCAAGTGAGCTATTGAGAGAGTCCCTGTCCCAGAAGTAGGTTGTGGTTGTTACTCCCACTACTTTCTGGTCCCCAAGAAAAACCAAAGTCCTACGTCCCATCTTGGATCGCAGGGACGTCAACCGTTTCCTCAGGAAGGAAAAGTTCAAAATGTTGACGTTGGCTCAGGTCCTGTCTGCCCTCGACCCTGGAGACTGGATGGTAGCATTTAACTTGTAGGACGCCTATTTCCACATCCCTGTCCTGCCTGCCCACATGCGTTACCTACGGTTCATGGTAGACCATGAGCATTTTCAGTTTACCATGCTCCCCTTTGGCTTTACCAGTGACACTCGGGTGTTCACGAAAGTGATGGCGGTGGTTGCAGCTCATCTTCACAGATCAGGAGTTCCAGTCTTCCCCTATCTCGACGACTGGCTGTTGGAGGTGGGTTCGTCCCAGGCTGTCTTCTCCCACCTTTACACTACGGCGGACCTCCTGCATTCACTGAGATTCACTATCAACGCGTCGAAGTCGCACCTGATTCCCTCGCAGACGCTCCTTTTCATCAGGACGGTTCTGGACACAGCGCAGTTTCGGGCTTATCCTCACGAGCATCGAGTCCGGGATATTCGGGCTATGATTCTGATGTTTAGGCCTCTATCACCGGTTTTGGTGAAAATGACCCTGAGGCTGCTGGGCCTCTTGGCCTCCTGCATCCTGCTGGTGGATCATGCCAGATGGCCTATGCCGGCTCTGCAGTGAATCTGAAGTTCCAGTGGGCACAGCATCAGCGGAATCTTTCAGATTGCGTCCAGATCTTGGCGGGCACTGCACTCCAATTGCAGTGGTGGCTAATGAACCAGGATTGGGTTAACAGCAGATACCTCTCCCTTCCCCAACCAGACTTCAAAGTGATGACAGATGCGTCACTTCGGGGATGGGGGCGGCCAAATGGGAGAGGCGGAGATCAGAAGCCTCTGGTCTCCGGCAGAGTCCGAGCTCCACATCAACCTTCTGGAGCTTCAGGCGATCCGTCTTGCAATAAAGGCATTCCTCCCCTTTGTCAAGCAGAGAGTAGTGCAGGTGTTCACGGACAACACCACCGCCATGTGGTAGTGCAACAAACAGGGCGGGTGGGGTTGTGGACCCTGTGTCAGGAGGCTCTTAACCTTTGGACATGGCTGGAACATTAAGGCATATCCCTGGTGGTTCAACACCTGGCAGGTTCCCTGAAAACCAGGGCGGACGAACTCATCCACTGGTTCATGCTGGATCACGAGTGGCGTCTTCACTCGGAGGTGGTGCAAGGCCTCTTTCAGCAGTGGGGAGAGCCCACCAAAGGGAACGTGTAATATCAGCAATTCTGCGCGTTGGAATTTTCAAGGCGGCACTCGCTCGCAGACGTTTTTCATCGCAAGTGGAGTTGCGGCCTTGTATATGCCTATACCACTTCTGCCCAGAGTTCTGAAGAAGATCAAGCGTAACTGGGCCCAAGTAGGGGGCGTGGCTAGCCAGCCACAATGGCGGTCGGCTGTTGTTGAGCTCCGGGTCCGCCTGGGGGCTTTCTCCTGGTTATTGACGACTGGACGGCCAATATTTGCAGTTGTGGGGAGAAGAAGGCAGCGAGACCCCACTGGGAGACCCTGTGTGCCGCCGGCGGGGCCTGCAAGCATCGGAGGTCAGTCGTGAGGGCTCGAGCCTGTTGAGGCCTCCTCTAGGGGAGAGCCGGGGGCTGTGGTGAGAGCGAGGCCCGACCCGGTTGGGACGAGAGGTGCCGGAAGCGCTCGGCCCTTCGGGCCTTGAGACCCCCTGCTGGAGTTCTGTTCGTCGGGAGCCCAGAGTGAGGACATGTTCCGTCGGCTGCAGCTGGATTCACCGAGGGGCGCATACCCTGCAACGGGCACTGACAAGACTCGGCGTAGCTGGACTACCTGCCCGAGAGATCGGGGCCGTCCCTGAACCGCCTGATTTTGGAGGACGACAGAGCTCCGGGACGCTGTTGGGGCGATACAGAGGTAAGCGACCTCGAGCCCTGTGAGAGGGGGTGATGCCGACTACATCAAGAGGGTACTCCCCTTTTCTTCCCCCCCACCTGTTGCCTGGTTCACTGTGCCTGGCTGTGAGGGTGTACGGGCTGCCGGGGCCCCCACTCCACCCGCCTCCCCCCCTCTCGTCACCCCCTCTCCTGTCGCTGTGGAGCCCTGGGAGCCGGCCTGGGACGAAGAGGTGTGGATGCCGTGGCTTTGCCCGGGAAGGGGACGGACACTGTTGGAGAAGCTGGAGGTGCCCTGGTGCCTTTCCTCTTTACCCCACACCCTGTTGCGCAACATGACTGTCGGAGAGAGACGAGGTACATGGGCCGCTGTGACCCCTTACTAAGGCGTGGTGCCCGCTCTGGGCTGTGAGGTGTGAAGCACCCTGAGTGGCCGTGAGACGCTTCGTGAAGCCCCTGATGGTGGTGCAATACCCGGTGGACGTTTAACCATTCTACTTGCGGTGGTGGAGGTGTGCCCCAACCCCACTCCCGGTTTGCCGGACTACTGCTCTCCTGGCCCTGTTGCGCTGTGTTGTGCAGCCTACGTCTTGGATCGGAGGACCCCGTGGAGTGACGCAGTGAGGTGACAAAAACACCCTAAAGACACTTTCTCTAACATAGTGCCTTCCCTGGGCGGAGCCTACGCATCTAGGAGCAGATAGACCCCGTTCCTAATCACAATGGTCCGAAAGGGAGCGAGGGAGCCAGAAGGTCAAGGAGAACCTGCGACCACGCACCATGCGTCGGGTGCTGAACTGGGGCGGGCCCCACTGGAGGCCTCTGGCTCGAACCCTGCTGGGGAACAACAAGTAGATAAATTGGATTAATCTTGAAGGAGATCAGAGATTTTAGGTCGGCGATGGAGCTGCAGATGGGGGCCCTAACCACGAACCTCTCATTGCTTAAGGCAGATCACAGTAAATTGGCTGACAAAGTGAAAGATCAGGGACGGAGTACATCACAGAACACGCGGAGATTGCATGCCCTATTGACGGCCACGCCGCAGGAATACTTTCAGGCAGGCTGTATAGCACAGGATCTCAAACAGGCGTTTGACTCTCTGTCATGGACGTTTATGTTTGAATCCCTGAAGCGCTTTGGCTTCCGGACTCCTTATTGAAATGGATTAGATTATTATACACAGAACCAACGGCCCGGGCACGCACGAGCCGATACATATCGGAGAGCTACCCAGTTTACAGAGGCACTCGACAAGGCTGCTCCCTATCACCGATTCTGTTTCGTACTGGCCTTGGAGCCCCTTGCCATGGCCCTTTGGACTCATGGGGACCGGATGGATATTCAGATTGGGGGGGACACACAACCTGATATCCATATATGCAGATGATATTTTATTGTACTTTCGTGACCTAGAGGCAGACCACTCGAATTTATATGACATTTTTAGCCAATTTGAGGAGGTGTCTGGTCTGGCCATCAACCCTGAAAAGTCCACTGGCTTCTATTTTAGAGAATCGCCCCACCCCTGTCATTCACTTTGGGGGACATTTGATCCCGGTAGCACTGACCAGGTTCAAATATCTGGGTATACAGGTCACCTTAGGACCAGATTGAGGGCAATATCAGAAGAGCTATTACACGCCTCCGTAGCAGTGTAGGGTTTTGGACTTCCTTGTCCCTTTCTGTTATGGGTAGGATTGCTATTTCGAAGATGGTTATGCTCCCTCGCCTGTTAAATTACTTTGTTAATCTGCCGGTCATCATTCCTACACAGATATTTAATGCACTGAACACGATCTTGATAAACCTCATTTGGGGTTCCGGGCGGCGACGTATCAGTCTCCGTAAGCTCCAACTAGGGCCAGATTGGGAGGCCTGGGGGCACCGGACTTCCGTCGGTACTACTATGCCAGCCAACTTCAGTGGCTGGCACACTGGGTAGCGGGCAAGAACCTACACAAGATTGGCTACTCAGCAGACCGACTGGCGCGGGGAGAATTACATTCCCAGTTATTACCCTGAAGAAAAGCTCCCTGTAGATTGCCATCACCTTCTGCGCACGACCTTACTGTGATGGAAGAGGCTCTGGCCTACACTTCAATGACAGTACCCTTTGCAGGGAACATCCCCCTGCTGGGCATCCCAACACCGCAGGGCAGACTCGCACAGCATAAATTACGTCCCTGGGCGAAAGCTAGGGTTGATGAGGTGGGCGCCTTTTTTGGAGATGATACATTGATGGATCATGATTCCTTCTTACAAGTCACGGGTGCACCCCAGAGGTTCTATTTGCTGCATGCCACAGTGTCCTATTATATACGACATACTTGGGCTCCAGAGATACTTCGACCCACGCAACACGAACTGGTTCACTTGCTTTACTATATGGGAGCGGGAGGCCATTTGGTGAGATGGCTCTACACGGGGATAAGGGAACATGCGGCCATCCCACTTACTGCACGTAGAGAATCCTGGGCTCAGGACACGGGTGGGGTACTGTCTGATGGGGCGTGGTGGACTGTTCTTGAGCATCCCAAGAGAGTGTCGTGGAATGTTAAATTTAAATTCATACAGGAAATGGTGCTTCACAGGGCATACCTAACTCCCCGGAGGTTACATAGAATGTTCCCGTACTCCCCCCACTGTTGCCTACGTTCTAGGGAAGATGAGGCTGGATTTCTCCACATGTTATGGACATGTCCGCACTTACTGGGCGGAGATTTGTCAGGCACTGCGTAATGTTACTACCCTGCCAGTGCCGGAGGAAGCTTGTATTGTCTAGTGGGGCCCGTAAACATCCCAAAACACAAAAAGCTAAACTGAAATTTCTAGGTTTGGCCCTGTTACTAGCAGTCAGAGCATTGACGATGAGATTGAAGTCCCCCAGACCACCTAGAACATCTTTGTGGCAGACAGACCTAGTGAAGTGGGGCAGGGCAAAGGGGGTGGTGCTTCGACGAGAGGAGGAGAGAGGCCAGCGGAAGTATCCCATAGTGCAGGATTGGGAGGTCATGGTGTTAGACTTGGAAGGGATGGACATGACACCATCGCAGGCAGATAGGCTGTAAAAACGAGCACATTATGTGCTGAAAGTGTAATCGAAGTGAACAAGAGCTCACAGGCTATTCGGAACCCTTGCAATGTAAAGTGATTGACCGACATCACTGTTGAGGAGTGACACATATTGGTTTTTATCACGACCAGGAGATGGGTGGGTAGGGGTGGGAGCTGCAGGGAGGAGGGAGGAACGGGGGTTATGGTTACTTTTCTGTTTCATTGGTTCTTAAATGACGTATTGCACTGAATAACGATGATCCTGCTAATGATGTTCAGGTGTTAAACACATCAGAGAATTGTCTTGGATGTTATGCCACCTTTTGCTACGTACCACCCCATAGTATATATGCAAATTGTCATTGTGTTCAGTTGAGAGAAAATGACTATGTTGTACAGAATGTAAGTTCGACTTGCTGTAATGATTATTGTACAGTCGAGAGTAAAGAGTTAAAAAAAACTGGGCCCAAGTCATTCTTGTGGTTCCAGGTTGGGTAAGGAAAGTCTGGTATCCCGAGCTCTTGAAAATGGCCATCGATCCTCCAATCAGACTGCCTATTCAGGAGGATCTTCTGTCACAGCAACACGGCACTGTTCTCCACCCGAATCTGTCCAGCCTTCACCTCCTTGCGTGGAGATTGAGCTGCAACAGTTACGGACTTTGAGAGGAAGGTCAAAAGCTGTCAATGTCATATTGGCAGACAGGTATCCCTCCAGTAAAACGGTATACGCCTGCAGATGGAATACATCTGTGGCATGTTGCACAGCAAAATCTGTGGATCCCCTTTCTGCCCCTCTTTCAGAGGTCCTCATCTTCCTACTTTATTTGGTACAGCAGGGCTCTGCTATGGGCACCCTTAAGGGCTATCTTTCGGTCATTTCAGCCTTCTTTTGCCTTCCCTTTTCAAGACCACTATTGTAAATAGATTTCTGAAGAGCATTACTCATACCTTTCGTAATGCCCCAGTGGGACTTGAATCTGGTCTTGACTTACTTGATGTATGCTCCTTTCGAGCAGCTACATAATTGTCCTCTCAGACTCTTGACCTTCAAGACTGCTTTTCTGGTAGCCATCACTTCTGCTCGCAGGGTGAGTGAGCTTCAGGCTCTTTCTTCTAAACCTCATTTCCTTGCTGTTGATCCGGACAAGGTTGTCCTCCGAACTCAGTCTTCTTTTCTCCCCAAAGTATTACCTCTTTTCACATAGTATAGACCATCACTTTGCTCAATTTCTTCCCGCCCACATCCTTCCAAGGAGGAGGAAAGACTCCACCGTCTGGATCCAAAACGTGTATTATCCTTTTATTTGGACCGTACAAAATTCCGGGTGGACGATCAACTCTTTGTTGACTATGTGGGCGCCAAGAAAGGTTCGGCTGTGCAAAAACTGATCATCTCTAGATGGGTCGTTCTTTGCATTAATCTGTTATACCTTGGTGGAAAAGGAGCCTCCAGTAGGACTGCAAGCCCATTCCACCAGGGCGACGGCGGCTAATACTGCTTTGGTATGAGGAGTCCCCCTCAATGACATCTACCAGGCAGCCACGTGGCCATTACTGTGCCCGTTCACCAAACATTTTTGCCTGGATGATTGCCTGGACCGCTGCGCCTCTCACCAGGCGGGGTCACCCCCTTGCTCCTCCTGCCGCCTCCTGCTCCTGCCTGTCAGCCTTGCTGCCTATTTCCGACGCCCCCCTGGCCCCCGAGTAGCCCAGCCACAGCAGAGCCGCCCGCTCGCCAGTTTCCCGCCACAGCTCGCCACAGGCCCCGCCCACCACCGGCCCATTGGCCGAGCCGCTCCCGCCGCCCAGCTGACCCGCCCTCCCGTCCCCCTTCTTATGACGCCCCCAGAGCGACCGCGCAGCGGACGCGCGCAGCGGGAGCGCCGACTGAGCGCCGAAGGTGTGCCAAAGGTAAGCCCGTCTGCGCCCATCCGCGCCTGGACCGCGCCCAGCGCCAGGACCCCTGGCCCCCGCAGACCCCAGCCCACCCGCTGGACGTACGACGCCGCCACCCTCTACGCACTCAACGCCGGCCGAATCCCAGGATGCTACCGAGCCACCCCGAGACGCACCCTTCTGCTGCAACTCCTGCAAGTTCACCTGCATCCGGACCTGCACTACTCCAGCACCAACCAAGACCAAGACGAGCAACAGCAGCAATCACCTGAAATGCATCCTGCTCAACACCCGCTCCGTCCACAGACACGCCGTCGAGCTCTGGAACCTGCTCGACACAACTTCACCAGACGTCGCCTTCCTCACGGAAACCTGGATGAACGCCTCCTCAGCGCCCGACATCGCCATCGCCATCCCAGACGGCTACAAGATCATCCGAAGGGACCGCATCAACCAGACCAGAGGAGGCATCGCCATCATCCACAGGAACATCATCCGCATCACGACCAACCCCGACGACACCCTCGCACCTGCCGAGCACCTGCACTTCCAGGTCCACATCAACCCCAAGACCACCCTCAGAGGCACCCTCATCTACAGACCCCCGGGACCACGCACACAATTCAGCGAAGACATCGCCGACTTCATCAGCCCGCACGCCTCTCCGCTGACTACATCCTCCTCGGGGACCTCAACTTCCACCTGGAGAACAACAACGACCGCAACACCACCACCCTGCTGGACAACCTCGCAAACCTGGGACTCAAGCATCTGTTCACCACCCCCACCCACTACGCCGGACACACACTCGACCCCGTCTTCTCATCCAGCAAGGACATCGCCTTCAGCCACGCCACCGGACTCCACTGGACGGACCACAGCTGTGTCCCCTTCAGCTTCAGAAGGACCACGATCCACCAGCAACAGGTTGCACGCAGAAGCTGGAACAAGATCACAGCCGACCAGCTCGGGACCTCCCTGAGCATGAACCCTCCCACCAGCGCAACGAACCCAAGCCAGGCGGCCACCAACCTCGCGAAGTGGATCAGCAACTGCGCAGACAACCTCGCCCCTCTGAAGACCCTGCCTAGCAGACCCGGTAGCAAGAAAGCCCCATGGTTCACCGACGAACTCAAGAGCTCCAAGAAGAACTGCTGAGTCCTCGAGAGAACCTGGCGCAGAGACCCAACACCGGACAACATGACTGCCCTCAAGCTCGCCACCCGAAAACACCACCAACTCATCCACGCCACCAAGAAAACCGCATTCAAGGAACGACTGGACAACAACGCACACAACAGCAAGGAACTCTTCAACACAACATCGTTAAAGAGCTCTCCAACCCCAACGCCGGAAACAACGACATCACCCCTTCGCAAGACCTCTGCAACTCCCTCGCCTCCTAATTCCACAACAAGATCGCGGACATACACAACAGCTTCAGCACTCAACCGACGCACGCCACGACCGAACCACCGCCCCCCACCACCTCCCTCGGCGCCTGGACCCCGATCAGCACCGAAGACACCGTCCGCACGATGAACTCCATCCACTCCGGATCTCCGACCGACCCCTGCCCTCACCACGTCTTCAACAAGGCCGACGCTGTCATCGCACCCCACTTGCGGGACATCATCAACACCTCCTTCGACACCGCTACCTTCCCGGAGAGCTGGAAGCACGCCGAACTCAGCGCTCTACTAAAGAAGCCATCAGCCGACCCCACCGACCTCAAGAACTACCGCCCCATCTCGCTGCTCCCGTTTCCTGCAAAAGTCATCGAGAAGACCGTCAACAAGCAGCTGGCTGCCTTCCTCGAGACGAACGGATCCCTCGACCTCTCGCAGTCTGTCTTCCGGGCCAACCACAGCACCGAGACCGCCCTGATCGCAGCCACCGATGACATCCGAGCCCTGCTCGACAACGGAGAAACAGCAGCCCTCATCCTCCTAGACCTCTCCGCGGCCTTCGACACTGTCTGCCACCGTACACTAGTGCAGCGACTCAGCAACGTCGGAATCCAGGAGAAGGCACTGGAGTGGATCATCTCCTTCCTCTCCGGAAGGACACAGAGAGTCCGGCTCCCCCCGTTCAGATCTGAAGCCACCGAAGTCATCTGCGGCGTTCCTCAAGGCTCCTCGCTCAGTCCAACCCTCTTCAACGTCTACATGAGCCCCCTCGCAGACATCGCACGCCAGCACAACCTCAACATCATCTCCTACGCCGACGACACCCAGCTGATTCTCTCCCTCACCAACGACCCCGCCACCGCCAGAGCCAACCTTCACGAAGGGATGAAAGAGGTAGCCGAATGGATGAAGAACAGCCGCCTGAAACTGAACTCGGACAAGACGGAAGTCCTCATCCTGGGATCCTCACCCTCCGCCTGGGACGACTCCTCATGGCCCCCCGCCCTTGGCAGCGCACCCAAACCAACAGACCACGCACGCAACCTGGGCTGCATCCTGGACTCCTCCCTCTCCATGACCAGACAAGTCAACGCCGTCTCCTCATCGTGCTTCAACATCCTGCGCATGCTACGTAAGATCTTCCGGTGGATCCCCACCGAGACCAGGAAGACGGTCACCCAGGCCCTCGTCACCAGCCGTCTGGACTACGGCAACTCCCTCTACGCCGGAACCACCGCCAAACTCCAGAAGAGACTCCAGCAGATCCAGAACGCCTCAGCACGACTCATCCTGGACATCCCCCGTTGCAGCCACATCTCCGGACACCTGAGAGACCTGCACTGGCTCCCGGTCAACAAGAGAATCACCTTCCGACTCCTCACCCACGCACACAAAGCCCTACACAACCAAGGCCCAGGATACCTCAACAGCCGCCTCAACTTCTACGCTCCCAAACGCCAGCTTCGATCGACCGTCCCGCCCTCGCCACCGTCCCCCGCATCCGAAGAGCCACCACAGGGGGACGGTCCTTCTCCTACCTCGCCGCCAAGACATGGAACTCCCTCCCGACCCACCTCCGCCTGACCCAGGACCACCTCGCCTTCAGGAGGCAACTCAAGACCTGGCTGTTCGAGCAGTAGCGGACCCCCCTCCCCTAGCGCCTTGAGACCCTCTGGGTGAGTAGTGCGCTATATAAATGCTCTGATTGATTGATTGATTGATTGAAGTCCAGAGAGACTGCTTCCTTGCTCGTTTGGTTCTCCATGACTTTCTGGTCTGAACTTGGTTCGCAGACCCACCTCCGGGGTTGGTATTGCTGGGGTATCTATTCTAAGGTAAGGAATCTATAATGAATAGTCTTTTTCTGATGAACAAGTTACTTACCTTCGGTAATAATATATCTGAGACATATATTAGTTATAGAGTTCTTACCGCCCCACCCATCCTCCCCGTTCTGCGAACTGACTTCTAGAGTAAGGGACTCCTTTTCAGGGCCCTAGTTTTGTTCACCAGTGGTCAGTGTCTTGCAAGGCTCTGGGCTTCTGGCGTGGAATGTTGTGTAAAAGAACTGACGTCAGCACGCAGGAGCGTTGTCTAAGTAGATACTGCGATGTCATACCGGCGATCACGCCGCTAACGAAGAACGCAGAGTCGACCGACACCACCTAGCGAAGCGCAAGGGTACTGCTGAGAAAAAATTCTCCAGATCCAGTCTGACGCCTGGGGGTAATTCTAATGTAAGAAATCTATAACTTATATACATCTCTTACTGATATATTGTTACCAAAGGTAAGTAACTTAAATCAAGAGACAACCAAGTTGCACAAGCACCCTCTACAAAGTCAATTGTCAGAGAAATTTCTGTAAGGTAATTGTTTTTTTCAAGGTTATTACACCAACATCAACCGTAGGTTCAATTGAAGTTAAGGAGCTTCAAAGTATGGATCCAAAAACAAATGTTATGCTTCAAGTTCTTTATTTATCAAACACATTAAAAGTTTTCCAGCTTTACACTGCCGACACGTGTTTAGCCCTCTCCGGGGGTTTTTCAAGGCTATCTCAGTCAGTCTATACTGGTCTGGCGTCGGGGAGGTCTTATGAATCAAAAGATACAGGTATGAAGCGTCGATGTTAGAAATCCTAATAGGTGTGGTGATCACAGCGAGCTATTCCAGGTATAGGTTCCACCTTTGTAGCTTCAAGATATTAGGCCCCACGTTGAGTATTGTTAAATGTTATGTTATGTTATGTTAATAACATTTATTAGGCGCAACAGCTGCCCCAGCGAAGGGGCGTCCTGGCGCCTGATCATATGCAACAACACAACAGATCAGAGCTGAGAAGGGGGACATTAGCTAGCAGAGATGAACAGGTGGGTTTTGATGGCCCGTCTGAAGAGAGTCAAGCTGTTGAGGGCGCGAATGTGAACAGGAAGGGAATTCCATAGATCCGCCGCCAGAACACGGAAGGAACGTCCTCCCATCCTGCTAAGCCTGAACCTAGGCTTGTTCGCCAAGTGCTGAGCTTCGGATCTGAGGGACCGCGTGGGGACATAAGAAGAAATAAGGCCTGTCAAGGCCGGGGGAGAAGAAAGCTTTAAAATCTTGAATGTCAGACAGAGAGCCTTAAATTTGAATCTCTGTCTGACCGGAAGCCAGTGCAGAGAGGCCAGGACAGGAGAGACAGAGCATCGTCTCGGAAGACCTACAATGGCCCGTGCAGCAGCGTTCTGCACCCTCTGAAGCCTAGTCGCCTCAGCCTGGTTGACTCCAAGGAGCAAGGCACTCCCGTAGTCTATCCGGGAGAGGATAGAGGCCTGAACCACCAGTTGACGCGTGGGAGGGTCGAAAAATTTGAGGACTGGTCTGAGTCCTCGCAGGATACCATAGCAGGTAGCTGCTGTCTTCTTTGTATGGCTGGTAAAAGAAAGGTTAGAATCCAGCCATACCCCCAGATTCTTGACTTCGTCCACTGGAATGGGCATCGCCCCCAATATAAGGACAGTCGTGGAAATATGTCTTAGTAGGGTAGTACGACTCGCTGCGTGGAGATGCGTCTTTTCTTACTATAGTTAAGATTCTTGTAGACCTTGATAAGTCTTCCGTTCGTTCGCATCGGGGCCGGATCTCCACTGCTGGGCACTGACATTTAGAGTTCCCGCGTTTCGTTTTAAATAGACGCCGGGAGATAATTGACGCGGGAATAGCTCGCTGTGATCACCACACCTATTAGGATTTCTAACATCGACGCTTCATACCTGTATCTTTTGATTCATAAGACCTCCCCGATGCCAGACCAGTATAGACTGACTGAGATAGCCTTGAAAAAGCCCCGGAGAGGGCGAAACACGTGTCGGCAGTGTAAAGCTGGAAAACTTTTAATGTGTTTGATAAATAAAGAACTTGAAGCATAACATTTGTTTTTGGATCCATACATTGAAGCTCCTTAACTTCAATTGAACCTACGGTTGATGTTGGTGTAATAACCTTGAAAAAACTATTACCTTACAGAAATTTCTCTGACAATTGACTTTGTAGAGGGTGCTTGTGCAACTTGGTTGTCTCTTGATTTTTGTCACTTGCATTAAGTTGCTTTGCCTAAACACCCCTGGTGGTGGGTGTCTTATCAAGTTCTCAGTGCACCTCTTTGGATACTTCACGTAGAACGTGCCCAGTGAGAATAATCATTAACAGAAGGTGCGGACGTTTTCTCTGGTTGAGAAACACTACCACCAAATTTGTTGTATAAAGGTAAGTAACTTGTTCATTAGGGTGTGAGGGGGATGCATCAGAGATTAAGTGGATGATATCATTAGTGATATCATTTGATATGCCATCAGTGATGTCACTAGCCATGTCATGAGTGATGTAATATGGGACATCATCAGTATGTGCATTGTGTGGGCACCAGTTATAGTTAGCTAAGCTAACTAGAACAGCTGAATTTCTCTGGTTTTATATGAGTGAAATGTCAGCCTAACAATAACGTCCCTGAAACCTGTGGTTTTTTCAGTGATTATCTAAGGTTTTTTAAATGCTAATTCCCAGGTATAACATCCCTGAAACCTGTGTTATTTTAAGTGAATTTCTAAGGGTTTTTAAATGCTAATTTCTATCTTTGCCTACATAGGTAGGACATGTAGCGAAAGAGGAAGAAAGGTGTAGAAAGAAGCAAGAGAAGTGTAGAAAAAAGCAACAGAGGTACAGAAAGAGGCCTACTTCGACTATACCTTTCCACAGACTCATACAAAGTAGCCTAATCACTAATCCTTCGCCCAATATGTCTTAAACCTCTCTTTTCTCTGAATGTTAGGCCTACCAAATGTAAAACTGCAATCCTAGTAAAACAAAGAAATTCCTTTCTGTGTTGTTCAATCTAGTTTTGACATATCAACCTTCATTAGAAAAAACGTAACTTTCTGACCCGTATATTGTCACCATTAGTTATGGATACACAGACAATTTTAAATGTATAATTTCTCTCAAGACTTTTTATTCTTAAAAAATTTTTAGTTTAAAAATTGTTGATACACATTTAATAAAACATAATACATTTGAACACTCAGATATTGGTTTGTTTTAACAATTTTTGTTTGGAAACATTTCATAATAATGTAAATCTCTTAGTAACCACTCAGTATAGTGCAGTGAACAGTAAATACACAAATTACAATAAAAAGTATTAAATAGGGTCCATGTGTCAACGCGTTTCGGTGCTTTCTTTCTTATCGTGTAAACACCTTCCTCAGGACTGAACTTTTGAAAAAGAATACTTCTTCATTATGAATCGCCTATCTTTGGATTCCTTTCATATACTGGTGGACCTTTCAATTAGTTTCTTGGTCCTCCTCGTGAGACTCTTTTCATAAATTCTGCACGTCAATCCTCTATTCACACGGTGAGGCTCTTGATAATGCCGCTTATTCTTTATGGGTCTCAGTACTTATGAGCCATCGCCTTATCCTTATTGGTCTTCTATCCATGAATTTTATATTTTGATCGCCCTTTAATTCTTAATTAGCGGGGGTATTTAGACATTCCCTCAATTTTCTAGGTACCAACAGTTCTTGTTGCTCGCAGGTCGTTTTTCTTTGGGTTGTATCAATTCTGACCCTTTCTCCGACTGGAACCTGCCTTTATTTTCTTTTGAAAACCTGTGGGTGGGATGTTGGTGCGGTCTCTCACTCTCTCGTCTCCTCTCTTCCATGCAATCCTAACCATATCACTGTTGTGAGTCTCACCAAGTTTGTGAAGGTATGCATGTGTGTCTGCTTTTACCTAGTGACAGGTTACATAACAATAAACATACATATACTTGAATACCTGTGTTTAAAACAGCATACTTTGTAAATTTGTGTACAAAAAGGTGTACGTATTTCTTTCGGCTCACAATACATGGCAAATGGGTATTCAATAGTATATTTGAGGGGCTCTATAATACCTATATACATAAGATATGTCTGCCTGTGCAACTGAATGACAGAGCAGAACTGAGATTTGACCACCTATAGGAGAAGCTACCCGCTTTTTAAGCTACCATCTACAGATGCATAACACATGTGAGAATACAAGTACAAGTAGACACATACCTCAGTCACGAGAGCACGCAGACCTTTAAACTTGACAGCTTGCACTTCCCATTTGAGTATAGAAAGAGGCGAGAGAAGTATAGAAAAGAGGCGAGAGAGGTGCAGAAAGAGGCAAGCATGGAGCAGAAAGAGGCAAGCACGGAGCAGAAAGAGGCACGGGAGGAGCGGCAAGAGAGGAACAGAAAGAGGCAAGAGAGGAACAGAAAGAGGCAAAAGAGGTGCAGAAAGAGGCAAGAGGTGCAAAAAAAGCAAGTGACGTGCAGAAAGAAGCAACAGATGTGCAGAAAGAGGCAACAGAACTGCAGAAAGGGGAAAGAGGGCTGTAGAAAGAAGCAAGAAAGGTACAGAAAGTAGCAAGTAAAGTGTAGAAAAAGGCGAGAGGTACAGAATGAGGCAAGAGTGATGCAGAAAGGCACGAGGAGTCCAGAAAGAGGCAAGTGAGGTGCAGAAAAAAGTGACAGAGGTACAGAAAGAGGCAAGAGGGGTATAGAAAGAGGCAAGAGGGGTGCAGAAAGAGGCAAGAGGGGTGCAGAAAGAGACAAGTGAGGTACAGAAAGAGGCAAGTGAGGTGCAGAAAGAAGGAATGGGGTACAGAAATTTGCAAGAGGTGTAGAAAGAAGAAAAAGAAGTGCAGAAAGAAGCAACAGAGGTGCGAGAAGAGGGGTGCAGAAAGAGGGAAGAGGGGTGCAGAAAGAGGGAACAGGGGTGCAGAAATTTGCAAGAGGTGCAGAAAGAGGCAAGAGAAGTGCAGAAAGAGGCAAGGGAAGTACAGAAAGAGGGAACAGAGGTGCAGAAATTTGCAAGAGGTGCAGAAGGAAACAAGAGAAGTGCAGAAAAAAGCAACAGAGGTGCAGAAAGAGGCAAGAGGGGTGCAGAAAGAGGAAGCAGAGGTGCAGAAAGAGGCAAGAGAGGTGCAGAAAGAGGCAAGAGAGTTGCAGAAAGAAGCAAGAGTTGCAGAAAGGCAAACGACAAGCTGGAAGAAGCAACAGAGGTACAGAAAGAAGCAGGAGAAGTGATAAAAGGCAAGAGAATTGCAGAACGAAACAAGAGAGTTGCAGAAAGAAACAAGAAGGTATAGAAAAAGCAAGAGAAGTGCAGAAAGAGGCAAGAGAAGTACAGAAAGAAGCAACAGAGGTGCAGGAGGAAAGAACTGCAGAAAGAGGCAAGAGAGTTACGGAAACAGGCAAGAGGGTGCAGAAAAAAGCAAGAGAAGTGCAGAAAGAACAACCGGAGGTACAGAAAAGAGGCAGAGGGGTCAAAAAGAGCCAAGAAGAGTGCAGAAAGCAATAGCAGTGCGGAAAGAGGCAAAGGGGATTCAGAAAGATTGTAAGCAAGGTCCGGTGCACACAACAAATGTGTGATATGATTGATCACAGACAAATAACAAGGATGGAGTCGCACAAGCGTGTTCTTTTTGTGTTGTTTTATTGGAATGCGTATAGTTGGAACATGAAACCAGCCGACACGTGTTTCGTCAAGAAGGGTATTAACCCGTGGCACTGACCTTAGCACAATGGTGCAGAAACATGGATATGCTCATGATGAGGGAGCGGGCGGTGTACCAGCAGCGAGCTAACCCACGTAAATGGAATAAAATTTGGCTGCCATGGAACCTGTACAGGGGGGAGCCTTGTGACCCACTACCGGAGGAAGAGGAGATAGATAGCTCGGAGGACGGTGATATGGAATAGAGGTGGGAGGAATGACAGGGACATAGGGGTGCGGGTTGTTTCGGGGTCTTCCGGGCCCTCCTGGCATGGACAATGAGTGGACTGCCTATGAGATGTGAAGCCTTGGCCGTGGTTCTGATGCAATCACGAAAGATCTTGCTTATTTTCAATGCTTCTGTAATGCCAATCTATTGACCTGAATGTTGGTTGTTATGTTAAGGAAACCAAAACAAAAAAGAAAAAAAGTTGCAACTTTGATGGGAGGTGGCTGAATGTTGACGCCATTCCCTTTACTGCTCGAAAATACTGAATGCTTTACTATGATGCAACAATAAAAACAAATTAAAAAAAAAAAAAGAAGGGTATTAACCCGTGACTCTTCAGGGCTGGGGGTGACATAAAAAGGAAAGGGTGGTAAAGGGTAAAAACGACAGAACACTTAACTGGATAAACAAAGGGAAAGGTATAGGCCAGTGGTCAGAAGGAAACCTACATGTGTGTGGAAACCAAAAGGGTGAGGTGAGAGGGGACAAAGATAGTGACATCATGTGAGTGGTAAAGATAAAAATACAAATACACCTGGTGATTGTGGATTCGATACTTATGTATATTGACAACATAGTAAATGAACAAGAAAGCACGATATATGACGTACATACGCGTAAAAGTATGAACCAAGAAGGAAAAAATAATGAGTGAAAAGAAAAGGAGGGAGGGGTCATACTAAATATAATCAGCGCCTATATTGGGTCATTACATCCTGTAATAAAAGAAAACACATATGCAGTAGGGGCGATAAACGTGGGTGAGTTGAATGGTGATCATCCCAGTGGAAAAAAAGAGTACTGTAAACATAATAAATCACAGATACTATTGACCGTAATGTTAATCCGGTGAACATAGCTACCTGGGGAGGGAAACAACGAAATAGGGAAGGAAAACAAATACATAAGTTGGTCTATTAGAGTTCTAATTGCCTGATTTCAGGAGCGGTTAGTGCCTGCAGAGGAGAAAAGGAAAATTGTATGCACATGTAGCTGTGACCAGGAGTTCCTATAGTTGGTATCAAGCTCGGAGCAGGATAGAGTCTCTAGGTGGTAGCAATAGGTGCTGACAACAATATATATAATATTGAAAAACAAATCATGGATTGTCGTCGTTTGTACTGGGTAACTGGTGAGCAATGCCAGAATGGTGAAAAGAAGAGAGCAAGGGTAGAGAAATACGGGTGGAGAAAAGAGGAGAGCAAAAGAGTAGAAAAAGAAGGACTGCAGAAGCGCGGTTCTAAAAGGATAATGCAAGGGAATACCAAATAGGAACAAAAAGTACCTGTAAACGGGTCGTAAAGAGAGGGGTCTGTATGGAACAGGGAGAGAGAGAAACAAGAGGAAGGGTAAATGACCGATGCTCAGTCTACACCGGCTTTTCCGGTTACTTCTTATTAAGAGTTTTTGTCCTCATTGGTCATTTACCCTTACTCTTGTTTCTCTCTCTCCCTGTTCCATACAGACCCCTCTCTTTACAACCCGTTTACAGGTACTTTTTGTTCCTATTTGGTATTCCCTTGCATTATCCTTTTAGAACCGCGCTTCTGATGTCCTTCTTTTTCTACTCTTTTGCTCTCCTCTTTTCTCCACCCGTATTTCTCTACCCTTGCTCTCTTCTTTTCACCATTCTGGCATTGCTCACCAGTTACCCAGTACAAACGACGACAATCCATGATTTGTTTTTCAATATTATAAATACTGTTGTCAGCACCTATTGCTACCACCTAGAGACTCTAACTCGGCTCCGAACCTGATACCAACTATAGGAACTCCTGGTCACAGCTACATGTGCATACAATTTTCCTTTTCTCCTCTGCAGGCACTAACCGCTCCTGAAATCAGGCAATTAGAACTCCAATAGACCAACTTATGTATTTGTTTTTCTTCCCTATTTCGTTGTTTCCCTACCCAGGTAGTTATGTTCACCGGATTAACATTACGGTCAATAGTATCTGTGATTTATTATGTTTACAGTACTCTTTTTTCCACTGGGATGATCACCACTCAACTCACCCACATTTATCGCCCCTGCTGCATATGTGTTTTCTTTTATTACAGTATGTAATGACCCAATATAGGCGCTAATTATATTTAGTATGACTCCTCCCTCCTTTTTTTTCACTCATTATTTTTTCCTTCCTGGTTCATACTTTTACGCGTATGTACGCCATATATCGGGCACTCTTTTTCATTTACTATGTTGTCAATATACATAAGTATCGAATCCACAATCACCAGGTGTATTTGTATTTTTATCTTTACCACTCACATGATGTCACTATCTTTGTCCCCCCTCACCTCACCCTTTTGGTTTCCACACACATGTAGGTTTCCTTCTGACCACTGGCCTATACCTTTCCCTTTGTTTATCCAGTTAAGTGTTCTGTCGTTTTTACCCTTTACCACCCTTCCCTTTTTATGTCATCCCTAGCCCTGAAGAGTCACGGGTTAATAACCTTCTTGACAAAACACGTGTCGGCTGGTTTCATGTTCCAACTATAGGCATTCCAATAAAACAACACAAAAAGAACACGCTTGTGCGACTCCATCCTTGTTATTTGTCTGTGATCAATACATATTTGTTGTGTGCACCGGATCTTGCTCACAATTGACTACAAGGGAGGAGTCTCTCCACCTTTGGTTCTCAGAGTTTAGGGTTTTCTCTGACCCAGTTGCACCAACCACAACTACCATTTCTTTCGACTCAACCACTACCTGTTGTGCGCCATTCACTTCTGAACACCCACAAACCCTTCGCAGAACTCTAAAGGATTCAGAAAGAGGCAAGAGAAATGCAGAAAGAGGCAAGAGAGGAGCAGAAACAGGCAACAGAGGTGCAGAAAGAGGGGTTCAGAAAGAAGCAAGAGAAGTGCAGAAAGAAGCAACAGAGTTGCAGAATTAGGCAAAAGGGGTGCATAAAGTAGCAAGGGAAGTGCAGAAAGAAGCAAGCGAGGTGCACAATAGTGAGAGGTGCCGAAAGAGGCAATTGGTGCAGAAAGAGGGAGAGGTGCGGGTAGAAAAAATGCAGAAAGAAGCAAGAGGTACAGAAGAAAGAAGCAAGAGAGGTACAGAAAGGGGGAAGAGAGGTGCAGAAATAAGCAAGAGAAATGTAGAGAGGCACAGAAAGAAGCAAGAGTGGTTTGCGTACCATTTGGTAACGTTTGAGCTAGAAACAAGGTCTTTTGTTGTTCGATACAGAAAACTGTAGATATTATGCAGCAGATGATGGATTATGTGGCAAATGCGGAAAATGTATAATTATGTGAAAATAGGTGCAGCCAGTCGCAAAATTCTAGTGGCCCTGCTTATACCTCTGACTAGATCCAGAGGTGCTCCTCAGTGGTTCTTTCTTTTTTTGTCTCATTGAGTTTATAGTTTCGATTCTATGGGAACGAGGAACACTAAACCTGAGGTTACCACTCCACAACACAGACTTCCATACCACATAATTACTTTCCATAACACATAATCCCACTCTACATAATCCCTATGCACTAAATACAACGTAATGTCTATCCACATAATTTCACTGCACAGCATACCCCAGGGTTTGGCCATTTTTAAAATTAATTTTTATTCTAAAGAAGGGGGGATGCGTGGCCACCCTCCCAGGCCATTTTTGGCCCCGGGGACCCCATCCTCAGCGGCTTAGCCTCATGCTGGGGACCACTGGGAAGCCCCAATGCCTCTATGGTCCTAGCTGGTATGTATATATATATATATATTACCTACTGGCGGTCCCCAATAGGTAGTTATAGTTAGGATTGTTTTCTATAGGAAATCCGCAACATTCTATTGGGAATAACTTTGGCGCCGGTTGAGGAATCTGCCTGTAATTTTCTTTAAATTTGCCACGCTGCGCTCCGCTCCTTCCCTGAAAGTTTGGGGGGGGATTCAACAAGCGGGGGGCGAGATAAAAGGGGGGTCCCAAAACGTGTTTTCCCCATGTTAATTTCCATAGGGCGGTTGGACTCACTTTTAGCCCGAACGGCTGAATGGATTTCCACAAAACTTGGCAAAATTATAGGGACTGGTAGCCCGATGTGCCTTTGCTATGTCTCAAGATATGTGCTCCAGTGGATTTTGAGTAATTTAGGTTCAAAAAAACTATATATATCTGGGCGGAGCCTAACCACACATCTGATCTGATTGGCTGTCAGCACTTCATCCAAGAAGTGTTGGCAGCCATCTTGGGACCAATATACATGATAGCACCTCATTAACACCTTGGCTGCTGTGACTTTTCCCCTCCTGTGCTGAACTTGTATGAATACTATTGTTTCATGACGAGCTCAGCTCGTCATAAGCACAGCTCAACCGTGCCTCATGACGAGCTGAGCTCGTCATGAGCAGCGAAGGGGTTAAAAAGCATTGTAGTTAATAGAGGGTTTTAGGACTTTAGTTACATTATAAATCATTTGTTGATGGTACCATCCTCGTTTTAGGAATTGTGGTGGGTTCTAAGGTGATTTTACCATGTGAAAAAACCTTCTGCTGTGATATCATGAATATTGTTTGAAAGAAAACTAATATCTCATGATTTTCCCACAGTGGTTTGGAAGGGGATCTATAAGCTAAACTGAAAGCATATTTTCTGTAAATTCACATTATCTTTCTCAGTCGTGTGAGAATGAAGTCTGACATTCTCAGTAAAACATGTACATCCAACAAGGACAGAGACTGTCAGTTGATTCCTTTGTGTTCTACTGCAGCCTCCTAGAGTGTTCTAAAGAACAACTAGAGCGCTAACAGTCCTACTTATTACAAAGGTATGGCACACCTGAAGCCATCTTGATTGGAATAAAGTGGTAACTCTTAAAACATTTAATTTACAAAGGAACAAAATGAGGGGGTTCATTTTGCCATAGAAAGTATGATTAGTGCTGCAGAAAGAAAAATGAGGGCACATTTTGAGTGACTTCTCAAATCCTCTTCGATTTCATTAAAAAATTCTGACATGCAGTCTCCCAAGATGGCCACCAGAGACAAAAGAGCCCAAATGTAGCCCAAATATCACCCAGATGTAGCCCAAGTATAGCCCAATGACAGAATGTCCCAGAGTGTTCTAAAAAACAACTAGAGCGCTAACAGTCCTACTTATGACAAAAGTATGGTACACCTGAAGCCATCTTGATTGGAATAAAGTGGTAACTCTTAAAACATTTAATTTAAAAAGGAACAAAATGAGGGGGTATATTTTGCCATAGAAAGTATGATTAGTGTTGCAGAAAGAAAAATTAGGGCACATTTTGAGTGACTTCTCAAAACCTCTTCTAATTCATTAAAAAAATTCTGACATGCAGACTGAAACATGCACTTCGAATACCAGCAGCAGACTTCCCTGGTGAGCAGTAGCTTTACTACAGTGATCTAATGAGCAACTAGAGTGCTAACATTCAGAATTTATGGCAAATGTGTGACACATCTGAATGCCTTCTTGATGGAACCAAAGTAAACAAGCATTGAAAATGCAATAGATCTCGCCCTCGTTTAAGTTAAAGCCATTCTGTTTGTAATGAGGTGGCTTTTTATCTTTGCTTTTATTAGTGTTTTTTAAACTTTCATGTAAATAACATGCATCTGTATGCATATATGTATATGTATGCATGCATTTATATTTGTATTTATATAGATATACAGATTATATATGTTTATATATGTATGTATATATATATATATATACATACACATACATATATATAAATGCATATGCATATATATATATGCATATATATATGTGTATATGTGTGCGGGTAGAGAGGTACAGGTGTAGAGGTAGAGAGGTAGAGGTAGAGAGGTAGCGGTAGAGAGGTAGAGACTAGTAGAGAGAGAAGTAGAGAGAGGTAGAGAGTAGAGAGTGAGTAATAGAGAGTAGAGGGTGAGTAGTAGAGAAGGGTAGAGAGCAGTAGAGAGAGTAGCAGAGTGAGTAGTAGAGTGAATAGTACAGCGAGTAGTAGAGAGTGAGTAGTAGAGAGTAGTAGAGAGTGAGTAGCAGAGAGAGAGAGAATAGTAGAGAGTTTTAGAGAGTGAGTAGTAGAGACTAGTAGGGAGAGAGTAGTAGGGAGAGAGTAGTAGAGAGTGAGTAGTAGAGAGTAGTAGAGAGTGAGTAGTAGAAAGAGAGTAGTAGAGAGTGAGTAGTAGAGAGTAGTAGAGAGTGAGAAGTAGAGAGTGAGTAGTAGAGAGTGAGTAGTAAAGAGTGAGTAGTAGAGAGTGAGTAGTAGAGAGAGAGTAGTAGAGAGTGAGTAGTAGAGAGTAGTAGATAGTGAGTAGTAGGGAGTGAGTAGTAGAGAGAGAGTAGTAGAGAGTAGTAGAGAATGAGTAGTAGAGAGTGAGTATTTGAGAGTAGTGGAGTAGGAGAGAGTAAGTAGTAGAGAGTAGTGGAGAATATTCCAAAGTTTGGCACAGCACCACTTGCACAATAAGTCCAATCAAATCATATCACTTAGAGTCCTTATTGAAGCACTGAATCTTGGTGTATATTCAAATGCTTTTATTTTCCTTAAGTTTATGTACCACAGCCAGCCGAAATGTTTCGTTCTGTACAACAGAACTTCTTTAGGGCGTTCTTATATCCTTCAAGTTATGTCGGTATCCTGTTGTCATATAACTAGATATTTCTTCCAAATGTTAGACGAGACGTAAGTACATTCTTATTCAAAGTGACTAGGTATCAATTTTACCCACACAATTTGGGCAGACTTGAGTAATTTATAGCATCCTCAAAGTCAGTCTTTCAAAAATTCCAAAGTATAGGACATGATAATCCAAATCCAATTGTTTCTCAAGAAAAGTCATTTTCAATCGTTCGGAATATCGGTGTTTGGGCAGATATGACCCAGGGACCCCCAGTATGCAAGGGGAATTAGTCCCCCTCTGCAAACGCGCCAGTGGCCTGCGTTGCAGAGAGGTGTAAAAAGGGGCATAGTCTCATTACACCTCTGTGCAATGCAGCCCCCTGGCGCATACTGGAGGTTCCAGGTGGGCTAGTTGGCCCCCAGGGACCCCTAGTATGCAAGGGGAATTAGTTCCCTCTCTTTAAACATGCACGGGGGCTGCGTTGCAGAGAGGTGTAAAAAAGGGTGTTGCCTCATTACACCTCTCTGCAATGCAGCCCCCTGACGCATACTGGAGGCTCCTGGTGGGCTAGTTGGCCCCCCGGGACCCCCAGTATGCAAGGGGAATTAGTTCCCTCTCTGCAAACGCGGCAGGGGGCTGCGTTGCAGAGAGGTGTAACAAGGGGCATGGCCTCAATATACCTCTGCAATGCAGCCCCCTGGCGCATACTGGAGGTTCCAGGTGGGCTAGTTGGCCCCCAGGGGCCCCCAGTATGCAAGGGGAATTAGTTCCCCCTCTTCAAACATGCACGGGGGCTGTGTTGCAGAGAGGTGTAAAAAGGGGCGTGGCTTCATTACACCTCTCTGCAATGCAGTCCCCTGACGCATACTGGAGATTCCTGGTGGGCTTTCAGGTCTTATATAGTTAGGAATTAGCATTAAAAAAACCTTTGAAATTCACTGAAAAAAACATAGGTTTCAGGCCTTATATAGTTAGGAATTAGCATTTAAAAAACCTATGAAATTCACTGAAAAAAACATAGGTTTCACACCAGTTATGGTTAGGAATTAGCATTTAAAAAACCTATTAAATTCACTGAAAAAACCATAGGTTTGACACCAGTTATAGTTTGCTGGAAATTTTACTGACATAAAACCATTGAAATTCCCACGTTATAGTTAATTGGACTCACTATAACTTGCGCGCCTGCAATGCACTGCTGATGACGTCACATATTACATCACTCATGACATGGTCAGTGAGCAAGGGCGGATGCCCGAAGCGCGTCAGATTTTGTTAGGCTCAGCTTTTAAATAAACCTTTGTGCCTTCAATTACGCTGGATTCGTGTGGTTTTCCATGGTCGTGTGAAACGGAGCTCTGGGAGGCTGCAGCTGTTATATATATGCCAAAGTCAACCACAGGCGAGGGGGCACACGAGCTGCAGCGAATCTCCAGTAGATCAGGCGCAAGGCAGGAGCAGCCTGACGCGTTTCGGGTTGGTTCCCTTCTTCAAAGGCAGCGTTTAAACCACACCCTTTATTAAAAAAATACTGCCTTCTGATAGGCTGTTGAAAATAAACAGGTGATCCATAGTCCCTCACAGGATTCTGGGACCTGTAGTGCGGTATTGCTACCCAAATGGGTGCCGTGTCCATGGTGTCCCCAAGGCATAGCCCAGGATGGGCCCCACAATGCGCTTGGTCTGGCTTTCTCTGGCGCTGCACTCCACAAGAACTTGGCAGGATACCAAGCCCCAAGGTCCGCTTCCCTTCTCACGGTGGTGCTCCCTTCACGGCCGGGCCGCCGTGAAAAAATGAAAGCTCCAAAGTCACCCACAGGCGAGGGAGCACACGAGCTGCAGCAAATCTCCAGTAGACCAGGCGCAAGGCAGGAGCAGCCTGACGCGTTTCGGGTTGGTTCCCTTCTTCAAAGGCATAGTTCACCAAACACACAGCGTTTTAACCACAACCTTTATTAAAAAAATACTGCCTTCTGATAGTCTGTTGAAAATAAACAGGTGATCCATAGTCCCTCACAGGATTCTGGGACCTGTAGTGCGGTATTGCTACCCAAATGGGTGCCGTGTCCATGGTGTCCCCAATGCATAGCCCAGGATGGGCCCCACAATGCGCTTGGTCTGGCTTTCTCTGGCGCTTCACTCCACAAGAATAAAGGGTGTGGTTAAAACGCTAAGTGTTTGGTGAACTATGCCTTTGAAGAATGGAACCAACCCGAAACGCGTCAGGCTGCTCCTGCCTTGCGCCTGATCTACTGGAGATTCGCTGCAGCTCGTGTGCTCCCTCGCCTGTGTGTGACTTTGGAGCTTTCATATATATTACCTACTGGCGGTCGCTAGTAGGTAGTTATAGTTAGGACTAAGCATGGGCGTAAAATCCGTTCCGCTCGCGGATTTTCGGTAAATTCGCAATCCGCGAACTCTCGCGAATTTGCCGAAAATCCGCAAATTCGCACGCTGCGGATTTGTTTGCTTGGTGATACAATATTGCTGTGCGCGGGGTTCACTTACTGTCATTCAGCGTTTGCCGAGTTGTTTTTCTCGATATTTTGCGAGTGCTGCGCCATTTTGGATCTTGCTGCGGGATCCCGCGGGAATTTGGCGACCGCAATTACGTCATCGCGGCTTGCCACCTTGCACAGCGAGAGTTTGTCAACGCAAGTACGCCGTGATCACGTATCGCGGAAGTTTGCTATTGCGAACACGTAGATGTGGCGGGCAGCAACAACCACGCAATCACGAAATTACAAAATTTGCAATTCTGCACAAGAAATCCACCAGCAAGCAGCATAAACCTTCTGAAAATGATGATTTTTATCAGAATAACTCCTCAGGTTGACATTTGCCTGCACTTTTTTTTGCAAGGAGTCCATTTGGGGGGGGGGGGGGGGGAAGGAAGTGCCCCACAGTCTCCAACTTCCTGTTCCTGTCCAGCAGGCTCCGCCCAGTGCTTTCTTCATGTGCTGGTCACTTTCATTCGGATCTTGACCTGGAAGGATTACTTTTTGTGGATGCTGCTGGATATTTGGATTTGAGGCCTTTTTGACTTTCTTTGGATCACTTTTGGATTAGAAATTTCACAAGTAAGTTTGTTTGTGGCATTATAGTTGCTGCAACTACAATTTTGGAATTTTCTATTTTTGGGCTGTTGTTGGGGCCTTTTGCCCAGGGGTAGTGAGTGGTGCATGGACTGAGTCTTTCTGTGGGGTCTCTTTAATGTTAACATCATGGAGGGCATGGATGGCATGGGATTGTGCTGATTTTTGTGTGTTTTTCGATTCTTTTGGCTGCTGTTGGGGCCTTTTGCCCAGGGCTAGTGAGCGGTGCATGGGCCTAGTCTTTCTGTGGGGTGTCTTGAATTTGAACATCATGGAGGGCATGGATGGCATTGGATTGTGGTGATTTTTGTGTGTTTTTTCGATTTTTTGGGGTGTTCATGGGCCTGTCCATGTGGGTGGGGGCCATTTTGAGGACTGGTACAGGCCGGGCCTGGCCATGTGGTGGGGGTCCAGGGGCCATTTTGAAGCCAGGCAGTGTGCTTTGTTGTGCCATAGGCCTGCACCCAGTCTGCCATGCTTTCATCCATTATGCCCAGAGGTACTCAGGGGTGCATGGGCCTAGTCTTTCTGTGGGGTGTCTTGAATTTGAAAATGATTGAGGGCATGGATGGCATGGGATTGTGGTGATTTTTGTGTGTTTTTCAATTTTTGGGCTGTTGTTGGGGCCTTTTGCCCAGGGGTACTCAGTGGTGCATGGACTGAGTCTTTCTGTGGGGTCTCTTTAATGTAAACATCATGGATGGCATTGGATTGTGGTGATTTCTGTGTGTTTTTCGATTTTTTGGGGTGTTCATAGGCCTGTCCATGTGGGTGGGGGCCATTTTGAGGACTGGTGCAGGCTGGGCCTGTCCATGTGGTGGGGGTCTAGGGGAGATTTTGAAGCCAGGCAGTGTGCTTTGTTGTGCCATAGGCCTGCACCCAGTCTGCCATGCTTTCATCCATTATGCCCAGGGGTGCATGGGCCTAGTCTTTCTGTGGGGTGTCTTGAATTTGAACATGATTGAGGGCATGGATGGCATGGGATTGTGCTGATTTTTATGTGTTTTTCGAGTTTTTGGGGTGTATAACTAAACTGATGTTCCTCTGTCTTCCATTGCTTTTAGGTGCACAAGACTCAAGAGAACCACCAGTGCCAGGAAGAAGTCCTGCAGCGGTGTGTGTGTGCAGCATAACGTCACACAACGTCATGTCTGGCCACAGACAACTCTGCAACTCGTGCAACTGCGGCCTGCTGTTCTGACCTCTGAAGAAGATGGCCCCAAAAAAAGTTCCCCGTAGCTCCTCTAGCAAGAAAGTTGCCAGTAAGGAGCAGAAGAAGCAAGTTACCAAGGAGACTGGTGTGCCGCCCACCACATTTTTTGGGAATAAAAAAAAAAAGTACGCCTGCAGCAGCAGCGGGATCTGCTGGGGACCAAGCTGGGAGCAGCACCCCGGCTCCATTGGGCTCAGTGCCACCACCACCACGCCAACTTAAGTCCAAGCCCTTGAGTGCTGCAGAGGCAGCCAGTCTACTTGTTCAATCACCATCGACCAGTGATGTTGGCTCATCGCAAGAAAGTAGCAGCAATGTCCCTCAATCAACACAGGTTGTTGTAACTCATCTGACGAGTGTTGAACAACCACAGCCGAAACAACAACCACATGTGCAAGTACAAGCCCAAGTACATGTGGAAGGAGAGGCAGCGCAAGGAGATGCGCAAGCAGAGGTGCATGGAGGGGCACAAGTGCCCACAATAGTTGTTCCTCCGGATAGATGGGCTTATAGTTTTTTAGATTTTTAACGTCGGCCCCCGGTTTCTTGACAAGCGGGATCAACCTAGCCTCTATGAAAGAAGTTGGAACCTGTCCCATCTCTAGGGATCTATTGAAGAGGGTAAGAACATCCTCTTCAAATCCTGACATCGCGAGCTTAAAAACACTGGGTGGGCAGGGGTCTGCCTGAGAACCAGAGTTTACTCTCTCTGCCAGACTGGCCAGCGTCTCCTTGGTAATCAAGGGTAATGTGTTTATAAAGTGGTGTACCTCTGGGGAATCCTGCGTAATATGTAATGGACAATCAAAAATTGGCGTCCGGGATATTTCACCCTGGAGGTCTTCAAATTTTCATATAAAGAAATCCTGGAAGTTCTGGCAGTCTTCCTGGGAGAACTCTGGTTTCTGCTCTTTGATGTTTCTCAATTCCTTGAGTACTTTGAAAATTTCTTTCTGCGGGACCCGAGCTGTCGCTATTCTGTTCTCAAAGAACTCTGCTTTGCGAGCTAATAGAGCCTTTTTGTAGTGTGCAAGCTCCTGCACATATAGGTTCCGGGTATTGGTATTATAGTCCCTCCTCCAGGCTCTCTCCACCTTTCGGAGCACCTGTTTCTTAGCTCTTAGAGTTTCGTCAAACCAGGGAGCCCCCATCCCTCTATCCACCCATTTCACCTTTTTTGCTGGAGCAACAGCATCAATGGCATTCTTCAATTTATCAAGTAATTTTTGACTGCCAGCCTCAACATTCTCATTGGCTATATTTAACTCGACTGAGTTTAATAGGTGTCCAACCAACTCTTCCTTATTGATGTTATTCCATCTTCTTACCATTTTCCACACAGTTCTCTGTCTATTCCCTACCCGGTTAATCTTCCTCTGACCTGTGATTAGATAGTGATCCGACCAGGCACACGGTGCAGTGGTGATATGGTCTGGCAAGGGATCTGTGATCCATACCAGATCTAATGTATGACCTTTGTCATGGGTGGGGCCGGTCACTATTTGACACATACCTAAGGTCGTTAAAGCCTCTTCAAGGTAAAGAGCTTGCCCTACCTTTGGGGAAAGCTCCCAATGGAAGTTAAAGTCTCCCATTATCATCAAGTTCTCATACCGGGACCTGAGGTCATGCACGACCTCCAAAAAGTGATCCAGAAAGGTTGGTTCAGCCCAGGGAGGACAATATAACAATAAGATGACCCAACAAGTGGTGCCCCTCTCAAATTTCACTCCCAGAGCCTCTGCTCCACCAAGATTTTCCGCACATACTCTGTCAGTCTTCCAGCAGCTATTATATAGGAACGCTACCCCCCCTCCTCTCTTAGTACCCATACGATTGAGGCAAATGGCCTCAAAATTCGGGGGGAGAGAGGCCACCAGATCAGGTGTTGAGGATTCCTCCAGCCATGTTTCTGTGATGCCAAGGATATCAACGCCACCGTCCTGTAATAGCGAAAACATTTCTAAATTATGCCTCTGTAGGGAGCGAGTATTTAGTAGACCGTACTTCAAGGTTGTGTCCGCTGTCCGAATATTTATTCCCTCCTTCGACCGTGGGGACTTGAGTAGCCCTTCCTGTCGTAATATAGCTATACAATCCTGATTGGGCTGAACATCAGCCCTGTTAGCTGCCTGACAGCTAGAACGGTGCCCCAAGATGGCGCCCAAGGAACGTCCCCACTATCCCCAAGATGGCGGTAATGTTCGTGGCTGTGGCGAGAGACCCGCTAAAACAGCGGTGAGGGAACAATTTATAGTGCAGGTAAGCGGGCATACACATAAAAAATATACGGTGAGAAAAGCAATATCCCACCTATTAAAATTAATCCTAAAAATTGAATGCCTTTGAAAAGCGCGCTGCAAGCTGAAATAAAGCGCTGATGACCTCTAATTTAAATACTTCTCTGCGAAGCCTTCTCCTGAGCGGTTCGGTTTAGTTATGTGCATTTTGCCATAGAAAGTATGATTAGTGCTTCAGAAAGAAAAATTAGGGCACATTTTGAGTGACTTCTCAAATCTTCTTCTATTTCATTAAGAAATTCTGACATGCAGACTGAAACATGCAGTTTCAATAGCAGCAGCAGACTTCCCTGGTGAGCAGTAGCTTTACTACAGTGATCTAATAAGCAACTAGCGTGCTAACATTCTGAATTTATGGCAAATGTGTGTCACAGCTGAATGCCTTTGTGATGGAATCAAAGTAGAGAACCTACTGAGGAGACTGTAGTAAATGAGGAAATTAGGAAACTTCATAACAAATAAGTCTCCCAAGATGGCCACCAAAGACAAAAGAGCCCAAATGTAGTACAAATATCCCTCAGATGTAGCCCAAGTATAGCCAATGACAGAATGGCCCAGAGTGTTCTAAAGAACAACTAGAGCGCTAACAGTATTACTTATGACAAAAGTATGGCACACCTGAAGTCATCTTGATTGGAATAAAGTGGTAACACTTAAAACATTTAATTTGCAAAGGAACAAAATGAGGGGGTTCATTTTGCCATAGAAATTATGATTAGTGCTGAAGAAAGAAAAATTAGGGCACATTTTGACTTCTTAAATCCTCTTCTATTTCATTAAAAAAATTCTGACATGCAGACTGAAACATGCACTTTGAATACCAGCAGCAGACTTCCATGGTGAGCAGTAGCTTTACTACAGTGATCTAATGAGCAACTAGAGTGCTAACATTCAGAATTTATGGCAAATGTGTTACACATCTGAATGCCTTCTTGATGGAACCAAAGTAAACAAGCATTGAAAATGCAATATATCTCGCCCTCGTTTAAGTTAAAGCAATTCTATATATATATATACACACACATACATACATATATATAAATGCATATGCATATATATATGTGTATATGTGTGCGTGTAGAGAGAGGTAGAGAGGTAGAGGTGTAGAGGTAGAGACTAGTAGAGAGAGGTAGAGAGGTAGAGAGTAGAGAGTGAGTAGTAGAGAGCAGTAGAGAGTAGCAGAGAGTGAGTAGTAAAGAGTAGTAGAGGGAATAGTAGAGTGAGTAGTAGAGAGTAGTGGAGAGTGAGTAGTAGAGAGTAGTAGAGTAAGTAGTAGTTAGTAGAGAGTGAGTAGTAGAGAGTAGTAAAGAGTGAGTAGTAGAGAGTAGTAGAGAGTGAGTAGCAGAGAGAGAGAATAGTAGAGAGTGAGTAGTAGAGAGTGAGTAGTAGAGAGTGAGTAGTAGAGAGAGAGTAAGTAGTAGAGTGAGTAGTAGAGAGTGAATAGTAGAGAGTGAGTAGTAGAGAGTGAGAAGTGGAGAGTGAGTAGTAGAGAGTTATAGTTAGTTGGACTCACTATAAGTTGCGCGCCTGCAATGCACTGCTGATGACGTTACATATTACATCACTCATGACATGGTCAGTGACATCACTCATGACACCATCCAGTGAATGTGTGTCTTTCTGAAAAATAAATATGTTTTATATATGTATATGTAAAGGTCGATGGAAGAATAAATGTTTAAATAAGTGTCTTAATGGATGTTTAAAAAAAAATGGATTGGTTAACTGGCTTATTAAGTGTATCTTAGTGAATACATATATTAGCGAGTATTGTTTAAATATTTAAATGTTTGTATCAGTGTTTCACTTTGTGTATAAGTGGCTGCATGGGTTGGTGAGTAGCTACATGTGTGTGTATATGGGTTATTAGATGTTTTTTTAGTATCAGTATGAGTGTCTGTATGGTTTGGTAGGGGTGTTACTTAGCACATAGATGCATCAATGACTGACTCACTGTTTGTATGTGTTTTGAAGACAGCATATGTGCAGGACTGTATGGGTGGATGAGTGTGTATATGTGTGTGTTAGTGAGTGAATGACTGTCTCACTAGTGTCTTTATCAGTAACTACATATGTTTTAATCTAGTATATGTGAGTATTGATGTATATAAGTGAGTATATGTGAGAGTGAGAGATTGAAAGAGTTCTTGTTTAAATAAGTATGTGTTTCTATAAGTGATTGTTTAAGAGAGTAAGTATGTGTAAGTTTCCTTAGAAGTAAGGTGGTAGTGTGTGTATAGCTGTATATGCAAATAAGTGGATGTTCAATAGTTTATTTGCATGTGTGATTATGTGTGTGAGTAACTTTTGGATGACTGTCGGTGTGTAACAGGATGTATAGGTGTTTCACTACATATGATGAGTGAATATATGTATGAGTGACTATATAGAACTGTTGGTGAATGAGTGGATGTGTATATAGATGGTGGTATTACTGAATTGGTTGTTGTAACTGGTATGGGTATCTCTATTTTTTTGAAAATGTTAGTTTCTATTTTTGAATATGTGTTTCAAGGGTTACATTACACTGAAAGGAGGTCTGTCACTCTGTCACAAGGATGGTGTCATCAGTGATTTCATGAGTGATGTCACTGACCATGTCATGAGTGATGTAATATGTGACGTCATCAGCAGTGCATTGCAGGCGCACAAGTTATAGTGAGTCCAACTAACTATAACGTGGGAATTTCAATGGTTTTATGTCAGTAAAATTTCCAGCTAACTATAACTGGTGTCAAACCTATGGTTTTTTCAGTGAATTTAATAGGTTTTTTAAATGCTAATTCCTAACTATAACTGGTGTGAAACCTATGTTTTTTTCAGTGAATTTCATAGGTTTTTTAAATGCTAATTCCTAACTATATAAAGCCTGAACCCTATGTTTTTTCAGTGAATTTCAAAGGTTTTTTTAATGCTAATTCCTAACTATATAAGACCTGAAAGCCCACCAGGAATCTCCAGTATGCGCCAGGGGACTGCATTGCAGAGCGATGTAATGAAGCCACGCCCCTTTTTACACTTCTCTGCAACGCAGCCCCCGTGCATGTTTTAAGAGGGGGGAACTAATTCCCGTTGCATACTGGGGGCCCCTCGGGGCCAACTAGCCCACCTGGAACCTCCAGTATGCCCCAGGGGGCTGCATTGCAGAGGTGTAATGAGGCTATGCCCCTTGTTACACCTCTCTGCAACGCAGCCCCCTGCCGTGTTTGCAGAGGGGGAACTAATTCCCCTTGCATACTGGGGGTCCCTGGGGGGCCAACTAGCCCACCAGGAGCCTCCAGTATGCGCCAGGGGGCTGCATTGCAGAGAGGTGTAATGAGGCCACACCCTTTTTTACACCTCTGTGCAACGCAGCCCCCGTGCATGTTTGAAGAGGGGGAACTAATTCCCCTTGCATACTAGGGGTCCCTGGGGGCCAACTAGCCCACCTGGAACCTCCAGTATGCGCCAGGGGGCTGCATTGCACAGAGGTGTAATGAGGCTATGCCCCTTTTTACACCTCTCTGCAACGCAGGCCACTGGCGCGTTTGCAGAGGGGGGGACTAATTCCCCTCGCATACTGGGGGTCCCTGGGTCATATCTGCCCAAACACCGATATTCCGAACGATTGAAAATGACTTTTCTTGAGAAACATTTGGATTATCATGTCCTGTACTTTGGAATTTTTGAAAGAATGACTTTGAGGATGCTATAAATTACTCAAGTCTGCCCGAATTGTGTGGGTAAAATTGATACCTAGTCACTTTGAATAAGAATTTACTTATGTCTCGTCTAACATTTGGAAGAAATATCTAGTTATATGACAACAGGATACCGACATAACTTGAAGGAAATAAGAACGCCCTGAAGAAGTTCTGTTGGTCAGAACGAAATGTTTCGGCTGGCTGTGGTACATAAACATAAGGAAAATAAAAGCATTTGAATATACACCAAGATTCAGCGCTTCAATAAGGACTCCAAGTGATATGATTTGATTGGACTTATTGTGCAAGTGGTGCTGTGCCAAACTTTGGAATATTCTCCACTACTCTCTACTACTTACTCTCTCCTACTCCACTACTCTCAAATACTCACTCTCTACTACTCATTCTCTACTACTCTCTACTACTCTCTCTCTACTACTCACTCCCTACTACTCACTATCTACTACTCTCTACTACTCACTCTCTATTACTCTCTCTCTACTACTCACTCTTTACTACTCACTCTCTACTACTCTCTACTACTCACTCTACTTCTCACTCTCTACTACTCTCTACTACTCACTCTCTACTACTCATTCTCTACTACTCTACTACTCTCTACTACTCTATCTCTACTACTCACTCCCTAATACTCACTATCTACTACTCTCTACTACTCACTCTCTATTACTCTCTTTCTACTACTCACTTTTTACTACTCACTCTCTAATACTCTCTACTACTCACTCTCTACTTCTCACTCTCTACTACTCACTTTACTACTCACTCTATACTACTCTCTAATACTCTCTCTCTACTAGTCTCTACTACTCACTCTACTACTCACTCTCTACTACTATACTATTCTCTCTCTCTACTACTCACTCTCTACTACTCTCTACTATTCACTCTTTACTACTCTCTACTACTCACTCTCTACTGCTCTCTACTACTCACTCTACTACTTACTCTCTACTACTCTCTACTACTCTCTACTACTCACTCTCTACTACTCACTCTCTACTACTTTCTACTATTCACTCTACTTCTCTCTACTACTCACTCTCTGCTACTCTCTCTCTGCTACTCTCTCTACTGCTCTCTACTACTCTCTACTACTCACTCTCTACCTCTCTACACTTCTCTCTCTACTAGTCGCTACCTCTCTACCGCTACCTCTCTACCTCTTCCTCTCTACCTCTACACCTCTACCTCTCTACACGCACACATATACACATATATATGCATATATATGCATATGCATTTATATATATATGTATGTGTATGTGTGTATATATATATATACATACATATATAAACATATATAATCTGTATATCTATATAAATACAAATATAAATGCATTCATACATATATGCATACAGATGCATATTATTTACTTGAAAGTTTAAAAAACACTAATAAAAGCAAAGCTAAAAAGCCACCTCATTACAAACAGAATGGCTTTAACTTAAACGAGGGCGAGATCTATTGCATTTTCAATGCTTGTTTACTTTGGTTCCATCAAGAAGGCATTCAGATGTGTCACACATTTGCCATAAATTCTGAATTTTAGCACTCTAGTTGCTCATTAGATCACTGTAGTAAAGCTACTGCTCACCAGGGAAGTCTGCTGCTGGTATTCAAAGTGCATGTTTCAGTCTGCATGTCAGAATTTTTTTAATGAAATAGAAGAGGATTTGAGAAGTCACTCAAAATTATCCCTCATGTTTCTTTCTGAAGCACTAATCATACTTTCTATGTCAAAATGAACCCCCTCATTTTGTTCCTTTTTAAATTAAATGTTTTCAGACTTACCACTTCATTCCAATCAAGATGGCTTCTGGTGTGCCATACTTTTGTCATAAGTAAGACTGTTAGCGCTCTAGTTGTTCTTTAGAACACTCTGGGACATTCTGTCATTGGGCTATACTTGGGCTACATCTGGGTGATATTTGGGCTACATTTAGGCTCTTTTGTCTCTGGTGGCCATCTTGGGAGACTGTATGTCAGATTTTTTTAATGAAATTGAAGAGGATTTGAGAAGTCACTCAAAATGTGCCCTAATTTTTCATTCTGCAGCACTAATCATACTTTCTATGGCAAAATATACCCCCCATGTTGTTTCTTTTTAAATTAAATGTTTTAAGAGTTACCACTTTATTCCAATCAAGATGGCTTCAGGTGTGCCATACCTTTGTAATAAGTAGGACTGTTAGCGCTCTAGTTGTTCTTTAGAACACTCTAGGAGGCTGCAGTAGAACACAAAGGAATCAACTGACAGTCTCTGTCCTTGTTGGATGTACATGTTTTACTGAGAATGTCAGACTTCATTCTCACACGACTGAGAAAGATAATGTGAATTTACAGAAAATATGCTTTCAGTTTAGCTTATAGATCCCCTTCCAAACCCCTGTGGGAAGATCATGAGATATTAGTTTTCTTTCAAACATGATTCATGATATCCCAGCAGAAGGCTTTTTCACATGGTAAAATCACCTTAGAACACACCACAATTCCTAAAATGAGTATGGTACCATCAACACATGATTTATAATGTAACTAAAGTCCTAAAACCCTCTATTAACTACAATGCTTTTTAACCCCTTCGCTGCTCATGACGAGCTCAGCTCGTCATGAGGCACGGTTGAGCTGTGCTTATGACGAGCTGAGCTCGTCATGAAACAATAGTATTCATACAAGTTCAGCACAGGAGGGGAAAAGTCACAGCAGCCAAGGTGTTAATGAGGTGCTATCATGTATATTGGTCCCAAGATGGCTGCCAACACTTCTTGCATGAAGTGCTGACAGCCAATCAGATCTCACGATGAGATGTGTGGTTAGGCTCCGCCCAGATATATATATATTTTTTTAACCTAAATTACTCAAAATCCACTGGAGCACATATCTTGAGACATAGCAAAGGCACATCGGGCTACCAGTCCCTACAATTTGGCCAAGTTTTGTGGAAATCCATTCAGCCGTTCGGGCTAAAAGTGAATCCAAGCGCCCTATGGAAATTAACATGGGGAAAACACGTTTTGGGACCCCCCTTTTATCTCGGCCCCCGCTTGACGAATCCCCCCCAAACTTTCAGGGAAGGAGCGGAGCGTAGCGAGGCAAATGTAAGGAAAATTACAGGCAGATTCCTCAACCGGCGCCAAAGTTGTTCCCAAAGAAATGTTGCGGATTTCCTATAGAAAACAATCCTAACTATAACTACCTACTGGTATTCTCCGAATATATGTATATATATATATATATAAAAATATATATAAAAAGGTTGAGAAAAAGGAAATGGAAAATTCGAACTTGAAATATGATGCAATGCTTGAGAATTGGAAGGACAAAGGTTTGTTAACCTGGGACGAGTACAGCAGCCTAAGATGTAAACATGCTAAAACACTGGTTCTGTATTTGTTACCGAAGCTGCACAAGGATTCAAAAAATCCCCCTGGTAGACCCATAGTCTCCTCGATGGGTTCTAAGCTTGAGATGACATCAAAATACATTGACTTCTTCTTGAGGCCTTTTGTCACTGCCTTACCAGCATACCTGAGGGACACAATGCATTTTCTAAATATGATAGATGGTATACACTGGGAACCTGATTTTCTAATGATTACTCTAGATGTAACCAGTCTATATACATCTATCAAACACGATCTGGGAATTCAAGCTATCAGACATTTTTTAAAAGCCAGATCGATTTCTCTCTAGATGCATACTGAAATGTTGGTAGACATGGTAGCCTACTGTCTGTCTAATAACTATTTTTTCTTTGATGAGCAACTGTATGTAACTGCTTCAAGGGACGGCAATGGGCAATGGGCTTCGCCCCAAGTTATGCCAACCTCTTCATGGGGTGGTGGGAGGAGCAAGTGTCCATCTGCTTTGAAGAGTTCAATGACCATATTGTCCTATGGACAAGGTTTATTGACAATATTTTCATCATTTGGCGAGGGGATTGTAAAAGCGCAACCAAGTTCATTCCATCACTAAATGCCAACAAATTGAACATTGAACTAACTTCTCAAATCAGCACAGAGTCCATAATATTTCTGGATGTTGAAGTACAGGTGCAAGATGACCATCTAAAAACTAGACTGCATAGAAAGGCAACGGCGGGCAACAGCTTGCTGTGTGCAGCAGGCTCACATCCTTACAGCCTCATTTAAAGTATCGCCTACGGGGAACTGATTCGTGCCAAAAGAAATAGCAGCACTGAGGAAGAATTTGCCAAAGAAAAGATGGTCATGTGTGAGAGATTCAGACAGAGAGGATATGCCCAAAAGATCATCAAGAGAGTGGTAAATAAGGTACACGAACTGGATAGAACAGCGCTCCTAAATCCCAAAATTAGGGATGACAAGAAAGAAAATCAAATCAGGTTCATTACCACGTATTCCAGTTAAGCCTTTCAGGTACGCAAATATCTTAACGAAAACTGGCATATATTAAAAACAGATGCCATTTTGGACAAATGCCTACATGAAACCCCACAAATAACATTCAGAAGGGGCCAGTCACTAAAAGACAAATTGAATCGCAACCAGACAGTGAAGTCTACCAATGAGCGAGGCAGGGTAACATCAGGGTTTTCTTGCTGTATGGACTGCAAAGCATGTGCATACAGCAAAAATTGTTCTAAAATCAAAGTACTGAACAGGGACAGGGAATTTGAGATTAGAGGAAACTTTGACTGCAACACAGAGATGTGTGTATATTGTCTTATCTGTCCTTGCCACAAACTCTACATTGGTAGCACAAAGAAAAAGGCTAAACTGAGGGTCTTGGAGCACAAACGAGCAATCAGGAACAACAATGAATTGTATCCGGTAGCTCGTCATTTCAAGAGTTTTCACAATCAAAATGATAATCTGTTAGCCTTTGTGGTTCTGGATGCAATCAAACCTCAATTAGGGGGAGGTGACAAGGAACATCAGCTTAGAGTATTAGAGTCCAAATTTATTATAGATTTCGAAACTCTAATACCGGTAGGCCTTAACTCCAGTGAAGAATTGGCAGTCCATCTCGGATAATTGTACTATATTACAATTAATGGCTATAATCATGAGACTCCTTGTATATAAATTGATGAATATGCATTGTTTTTAATTGTATATATTCACGTAATTTTAATTCTTTAGCAATTGTATGTGAGCACTTTTTTCTTTCACATTTCTTTCATTAGGACTGTGCAGTTTCTTTGATGGCTATGAAATGGACTACAACCGCATGTCAAGATGGTGTATTAACTATGAAAAAGGATCGAAATTAGAATTGAATAGTATTGCTTTTGATTCATCACACATGGTACACAGACAAAATATCGAGTTTTAAATTTCGATATACAATTATATCGAAGTTTAAATATCGATGGGACAAAATATCGAAGGTAAGTAATATCGACAGTCTTAATATCGATATTAGTATGATATCAGTAATATCGAAGTTTTAAATATCGATGTCAATAATATCGAAATAAATAACTTCGATGTTACTAATATCAATTTTTAAATACATTTAGTGTATATTATATTGTATTTATTATGTTTTATTATTTATTTTTAATGTAATTTAATTAAATATTGTCTTTTACTACTGTAGCGGGTTGTGGGTTTATAGGGGAATAGGGTGGGAAGTAATTTAATTATGTTAAATTAATTATTAATTAGTAGGAATTATTAATTAATTAATTGAGAATTAATTTTTAATTAATTTTAATTAATTGATTAATTGATAAATATGTTCTGTAGCTGGTTATGGGTTTATAGGGGAATAGGGTGGGAAGTAATTTAATAATAATTAATTAATTAATATATGTTTGTACATATTTTAATTATTAATTAATTGGTAATTAATTTATATTAATTCGTTAATTAATTAATATAATTTTGTACATATTTTTAATTATTAATTAGTTGGTAATTAATTACTATTAATTAGTTAATTACATTAATTAGAGTAATTTTTTTTATATATAATTTTTTGTTATTCTTAATTAATTAATTGGGAAAAATAATATTAATTATTAAATTAAATTAATTACAGCTATTGTGCTAATATATTTACTTTATTGTTATTGTTAATTAATAATTAATTGGTTATTAAATTATATTAATTAATTTTGGGTAAAGGAGTATTTTTAGGGTTCAGGGTCAGTTTTCAGTTTTTGGGTAAAGGGGTATTTTTAGGGTTCAGGGTCAGTTTTCAGTTTTTGGGTAAAGGGGTATTTTTAGGGTTCAGGGTCAGTTTTCAGTTCTTGGGTAAAGGGGTATTTTTAGGGTTCAGTGTCAGTTTTCAGTTTTTGGGTAAAGGGGTATTTTTAGGGTTCAGGGTCAGTTTTCAGTTTTTGGGTAAAGGGGTATTTTTAGGGTTCAGGGTCAGTTTTCAGTTCTTGGGTAAAGGGGTCTTTTTAGGGTTCACGGTCAGTTTTCAGTTTTTGGGTAAAGGGGTATTTTTAGGGTTCAGGGTCAGTTTTCAGTTTTTGGGTAAAGGGGTATTTTTAGGGTTCAGGGTCAGTTTTGGGTTTTTGGGGTACAGGGATATTTTTAGGGTTCAGGGTCAGTTTTCAGTTTTTGGGTAAAGGGGTATTTTTAGGGTTCAGGGTCAGTTTTGGGTTTTTGGGGTACAGGGATATTTTTAGGGTTCAGGGTCAGTTTTGGGTTTTTGGGGTACAGGGATATTTTTAGGGTTCAGGGTCAGTTTTGGGTTTTTGGGGTACAGGCGTACAGGGTAAAAATTTTTTTTTTTTACATTAAATCAATTAAATGAAATTAAAAAAAAAATACATTAAATTATTAAGTGTTTTATTTATTTTAAAGGTATATGTATTAGTTTTAATTTTGTTTAAATATTTTTATCTAATATTTGTAAAATATGTATTTTAAAATTATGTTTACATTATTATTAATACATTTAAAAAAACGATATTTTTAATTTTGATATTTTTGTACGATATTTTTTCGATATTTTTGTACTTACCTTTATGAAGATATGACTCCGATATTTTTGATGTCGATATTTTTGTGCCGATATTTTTGTATTTCGATATTCTGTCTGTCGATATTATGTCAGACATTCATCACACATGCCCACTGGGGCAAGATCGCGAACATATCTATAGACTGTTGAGAATGAGAACTTTTATTATGCCCACTTTGGTGACACTGATGCACAACAGTGTAAAGTTCTGAGCTATTACAAGATGGCGACGTATTTTTGGTTGCTGAATTCGGCCAGTCCTATGTTTATTGTTATCACTGGGTGTATGTAAAGGGGAGTATCAAGTGCAAACTTCACCGTGACCAAGCCTTACGGCGAAACGCGTCGGCTTTTGTAACCGTTGTTGCTGAATAAACTAATTTGAAGCATCCCGGAGTGTACCGACCCTTTCTGAACTTTAGAAGTTTACAGGAAGTTTGCTGCCACACATATATATATATATATATATATACACATACCAAAACTGTGCAGATCCCATTGAGAATGCAGCCTCACAAAGGTAAGTGTTCGCCCACTTTTATTGATAAAACAGCCTGCCAGCAGGAGGGAACCAAAGAAACAAAGTGTCCGCTTAAAAACGCCAGACGCGTTTCAGGATATCGTCCTTTCATCAGTGGCGTGTAACGGCAAACTGATCGGTGCATGCGCTGACTGAAAAGCACTCCGTGTCACATCACCTGCTCTGATAGGCGTGGCCTCTTGCGGGGTCTTCTGGGTGAAAACCCCAGTGGGCGCGCCTGCACACCTTCAGACTGTGAGCCTAATTAATTGCGAGTCTCTGTGGAAGCTTCTGCCCCACTTTGTAGGCTGTCAATCGGGGCTCCGTGCTGGCCTCCTCTGATAGAAACCAGCTCCGCCTTTGCTCCATACTAACAGCATCACCTGGATGCCGTTGAGGATCTGCCGGAGCGACAGGCGCATTTTAGCGACCGGGATGGCCGCTTCAATACCAAAACTGTGCAGATCCCATTGAGAATGTAGTCTCACAAAGGTAAGTATTCGCCCACTTTTATTGATAAAACAGCCTGCCAGCAGGAGGGAACCAAAGAAACAAAGTGTCCGCTTAAAAACGCCAGACGCGTTTCAGGATATCGTGATTTCATCAGTGGCGTGTAACGGCAAACTGATCGGTGCATGCGCTGACTGAAAAGAACTCCGTGTCACATCACCTGCTTTGATAGGCGTGGCCTCTTGCGGGGTCTTCTGGGTGATGTAGTGCTTTCACGATGAAACCCCAGTGGGCGCGCCTGAACGCCTTCAGACTGTGAGCCTAATTAGTTGCGAGTCTCTGTGGAAGCCTCTGCCCCGCTTTGTAGGCTGTCAATTGAGGCTCGGTGCTGGCCTCCTCTGCTAGAAACCAGCTCCGCCTTTGCTCCATACCAACAGCATCACCTGGACGCCGTTGAGGATCTGCCGGAGCGACAGGCGCATTTTCGCGACCGGGACGGCCGCTTCAATAAGAAAACTATGCAGATTCCATTGAGAATGCAGCCTCACAAAGGTAAGTGTTGGCCCACTTTTATTGATAAAACAGCCTGCCAGCAGGAGGGAACCAAAGAAACAAAGTGTCCGCTTGAAAACGCCAGACGCGTTTCAGGATATCGTCCTTTCATCAGTGGCGTGTAACGCCAAACTGATCGGTGCATGCGCTGACTGAAAAGCACTCCGTGTCACATCACCTTCTCTGATAGGCGTGGCCTCTTGCGGGGTCTTCTGGGTGATGTAGTGCTTTCACGATGAAACCCCAGTGGGCGCGCCTGCACACCTTCAGACTGTGAGCCTAATTAGTTGCGAGTCTCTGTGGAAGCTTCTGCCCCGCTTTGTAGGCTGTCAATCGGGGCTCGGTGCTGGCCCTCTCCGCTAGAAACCAGCTCCGCCTTTGCTCCATACCAACAGCATCACCTGGACGCCGTCGAGGATCGGCCAGAGAGAACAGGCGCATTCTCGCGACCGGGACGGCCGCTTCAATACCAAAACTGTGCAGATTCCATTGAGAATGCAGCCTCACAAAGGTAAGTGTTCGCCCACTTTTATTGACGCGTCTGGTGTTTTCAAGCGGACACTTTGTTTCTTTGGTTCCCTCCTTCTGGCAAGCTGTTTTATCAATAAAAGTGGGCGAACACTTACCTTTGTTTCCAGTTATGGATACCTTCGGACCCGCCTTTCTCGTGAGGTGACCGGGGCGGTTGAGGTAATTTACCTCTCTTGTGGCATTAAGCCCCCGCTCTATGGTTGCCTTATCTGAGGGGCTGTGACAGTGTGAGGAGACCTGAGGAGCGGCTTTGTTGTCGGAGGACTTGCACAAGGAAACATCGTGCCCTGCTCTTCCTGGTTACCGCCACAGAACTGTTTACATCATTTGACTCTGCCCCACTACACCGGCCCGTCTTTGCCCTAACCTGTGGCATTGTGGGAGTTGTGGTGCGATGATTACCGAAGGCACTCCAACAGGTGGGCAAAAACAGGTTGGGGGAGGAGTGGAACAACGTCACCAACATAAGGCAGAAGGTGGGAACTTACCAGGACATTTCCGTCAGGTGTTGGGCGCCTAGGAAGGCTTAAGCGCCGAAATGCATTCGCCTCTCCAAAAGAATCTCCTCTGGGTTTCTGCCTTCTTCCTTGTGTGGAGGGATTTGTGCATATATATATATATATATACATATAGCTACATGAGTGTCTATATGGGTTATTGATTGGTTGCCAGAGTATTTGTATGGGTGCCTGAGTGTGTGTGTGGCTGCGGGGGAAGTGTGTCACTCTGTACATACATGTTTGAGTGGTTGAGTCACTGGGTGTATGTGTTCATGAGTGCATGTGGAAACAGCTGTATGTGTGGGTGAGTGTGTGTATAGGTGTGTTGGTGAGTGAATGGATGTCTCAATGGTACATGTCCAAGTAACTCCCTATGTAAAAGGCACTGTATGTGAAAGTTGAAGTATATAAATGACTATACATAAGAGTCAGTGATTGCGAGAGTGGCTGTATGGAACGCAGGCCTGTGACGTCCAACTAGCCCGGCATGATCGCGTGTTTTTTGTTATTAATTTTTTTGGGAAGGGGGGCTGTGTGGCCACCCTTCTTTTAACTTTTTTGGGGCCCTGAGGACCCCATCCCCCAGGGCCTGACCCCCATTTAAAGTAAAAAAATATAAATGTTAACGGGAAAGGGGCTGCGTGGGCCCCCCTCCCGTGGCCAATTCCGGCCCTGGGGACCCCATACCCCAGGGCATGGGCAAATATATATATTTTTTATTATGGAGCGGGGCTGCGGGGCCTTCATCCTAAAGCCTCTATTGGCCCTGGGGACTCCATCCCCTGGGGCTGGCCTTTATTTTTTTTAAATGTATTTAGTTTATTTATTCTTTAACCCCATCCCCCGAGGCTTGGCCATTGCTTTTTTTTTTTTGGAGGGGGCCGTCTGGCCTCCCTTCTCAGGCCAATTGTGGCCCCGGGGACCCCATCCCCTGGGGCAGGCCTGCCTTTTTTATTTTATTTTTGGTGGGGAGCGGGGCTGCGTGGCCCCCCTTCTGGGCCTCTTCTGGCCCGGGGACCCCAACCCCAGGGCTGGCCGTATCCATTGGGGACCGTGGGGGGGTCCACAATCCCCCCACGGTCCCGCCGGCTCCCCGAGTCCTGTGGAAGCCGGCATTGCTTTTCCACAAGGGGAGCTGCTGACATGCAGCTCCCCTTATGGAAAAGCAATCCTGTGTTGTTTCATTGGCGCGAGAGCAGGGAAACCTGCTCTCGCTTCAATGAAGCAAAGCAGAGTTTGCAATGTCATTGCAAACAGCAGTGTCCCGGACGTGGGCACCCCGGGACACTGCAGGAGCCGGCCCTGGGGGGGGGTGGCGGTCCCCAGGGCCATAAAGGGGGCCGCTCGGCACCCCTCCCAACAATTGCAGAGCCCCGGGGAGGTGGTGGTCCCTGGGGGTCTGCTACGGACCCCCGCATTTAAATTCTAGTCCCCCGGGGAGGTGGCGGTCCCTCAGGCTTGTGGGGGGGTCTGGAGCCCCCCACACAGGTCTATTTTTTGTTTTTTTTTAAAGTCCCGGGGGTGGTGGTCCTTGGGGCAGCCGTGTGCCCCGCTAAAAAAATTATTAAAAGCCCCGGGGGTGGCGGTCCCCAAAGCTTGGGGGCCTTGAAAGCCCCCCCAGATTATAAAAAAACAAAGCCCCGGGGGGTGGCGGTCCCCGGCGCTGTGGGGGCCTGCCTGGGCCCCCGCAATTTTAATTTTTCACTGCTCCCGGGACTTGGCCCACTCAGGGGCTAAATAATAAATACATTATTTTATTTATGCGGCAGGATCCGCGGATCCTCTGAAGATTTTGCTAATTTTTTTTTTAATGCCTTTTTTGGCCCTGGGGGTCCTTGTGGGACGCCCTGAGCAGGCCTAGGGGGTCAGGGTGTTCCTACCCTGCCCCCTTTTCTTGTTTTACACCTTTGTTTGCCTGTTTTCTTGTGCCTCAGTTCCTGAGGCACAAGATGGCTGCCAACACTTCCTGGTTTGGAGTGTTGACAGCCAATTAGAATAAAGCTTGTGGTCGGGAAGGTCTGCGGATCCTCTGTGGCTCTAAATATCGAAAGTTTTATTTTTTAAGCAACTACTGAACGGATTTACACCATTTAAGAAAAAGAGTTCTTTCTGAAACAAGGGCTACCTTTATGCCAAATTTGGTGCAATTCCGTTCAGCAGTTAAAGCTGTAGCCATGTCAAAAGTTTCCTATTATGGGAAATGCATTTTTCGACCTCTTTTTAAAAAAAATTCCTCAGGAACTACTGAACGGATTTACACCATTTAACAAAAAGAGTTCTTTCTGAAACAAGGGCTACCTTTTTGCCAAATCTGGTGTAATTCCGTTCAGCAGTTCGGGCTGTAGCCGTATCTAAAGTTTCCTATGGGAATTAACATGGAGAAAACATGTTTTGGGATCCCCTTTTTTCTCGGTCCCGCTTGCAGAATCACCCCGAAACTTTCAAGATAGGGGCGGACCATACATTTTGAAACGTTTGCGAAGGTTTGTCAACCGGCGCCAAAGTTATTGGGAAAAGAAAAAACACTTTTTGAATAGAAACAAGGTCCTAACTATAACTACCTACTGCGACCGCCAGTAGGTAAAATGTACATACATATATATATATATATATAATTGACGAACTCGGCACCACAAGGACCAGCATGCTTTACAGGAAGGCTCAATAGGGGCCGCCCACCAGGGGGTTAAAAAAGTAAATTGGGAGCAATCACCTTGTTGGCTGTGAGTTTGGTGGATGCTGTGGCTTACCTTTGAAAAAGGTCGGAAGACCGAAATGCATCAGGACTGCCAGAGCTGAAAATAAAGGCACCATCAGCAATTCCGTTGTGAGTGCGGCTCGTTTCTTCCTGCGGGGAGAGTTTGAAGATGTTGTACCGGCGTGGTTCTGCCGTGAGGATCGCACCGCCTGCAAAGAGTGCCATGACTGCCCGCATATTGAACCGTTGATGTTGATCCGGTAAAATGGTACAAGGGACAGTAGTGCGCTGCCAAATACTGCGTTTGGCTTGGTTTCCTGCAATTCGTAAAGGGTCTTGCAAGGAGACAACGGAAATGAAAGCATGCAGCGAGAAATAAAAACTTTCTTTTTAAAAGCATCACCCACCAGAGGGGAATAATTGACGAACTCGGCACCACAAGGACCAGCATGCTTTACAGGAAAGCTCAATAGGGGCCGCCCACCAGGGGGCTAAAAAAGTAAATTGGGAGCAATCACCTTGTTGGCTGTGAGTTTGGTGGATGCTGTGGCTTACCTTTGAAAAAGGTCTGGAGAACGAAATGCATCAGGACTGCCAGAGCTGTAAATAAAGACACCATCAGCAATTCCGTTGTGAGTGCGGCTCGTTTCTTCCTGCGGGGAGAGTTTGAAGATATATAGGAAGGAATCGTGTTGTTCATTCAAATTCGCGCTAAGCCCCAGGCGCGCAGGAGACCTGTTTTTGAAGTGGCCAGAAGCACAAGGGCAGCTACGGCAATCTTTCAAGTTCCAAGGTATTGGAAGCATTCTGTGCCCACTGCATCCTCGGCCAGCAAGGCATCCGCTGTGATTGTGCAGTCTGTGACTTCATGGAGGAGCCACGATCACTGCATCTATGGCTCCAGGGCATGCTGGAAGAGTTATCTGTGGTTGAGACGTCTTGGGGACCCGGGAAAGGAATTTATTTAAGCCACAACACAGCCTTTTGCACTTACCTGCGTCTGCATTAATCAAGCCCTCAGGAAGAGACACAGTGGCGCCAGAAGGAATAACTCACCTGACATTTCCCATAGTGATGAATGCTGGGAGTTGTGGTTCGCCGATGCAGCCACAGCGCAGTTCCTTGCAATCAACTTGGCCCACCTGGATTGCCACCAATGGCAAGACGACTTGCAACATTTAAAAGTGGATTGGCAGAATGCACGTTGTTACAGGCATTTGAAAAAGAAATTTCTGTCGAAACGCGTCATGCCACACATTGCCGAAATGAAAGCCTTTCCTGGAACCCCGCTGAGTACCTCCGGTTCTTCTTTGTAGGAATCGTGTTGTTCATATATATATATACACATATACATGCAGTATTGGTATAGGGTGAACCTAACCAAAAGGAAATGCAGAGCTGTTTAAGGTCAACAAAAAGGATGCAGTCAACAAGTATTTGGAGGAAACTGTTACTGCACTCAGTTTTACCAGACTTCCTCATCATTTGCTTATTGGTGGTAATTGGGCAAAAGTTTGTGTACATCTAGGTTCCTAGATGCCTTCATAAGTTGCATCTCAAAATTAGAACACGTACAGGAAAGCCAATAGCTGGAGCACCTTTTTGATAAAGGCAGTTACTTGTGTTCTAGGCCTTTTTGACAATTTGATTCAAGCTCCGCCATTTAAGCCATCTGATAAGATGATCAGATAGAAGTGAAGCTGATGGAGCTGGGATTCGCATGTAAAGCGCCCTGCTCGTATGCAAAACCCTTGTCTAAACTGCATAATAATATTAACATCATTATTCGTCATTTATAAAGTGTTTTCCCAACACGCGGGTGTCCCCAGGATGCTTGCTTGTTTGTCTTTTCTCTTACTAAACTAAGCTTGCACTAAAAATGGCTGCTTCGCCGAAATTCAGTCTGCGCATGCGTCGGTCATACCCATGTGATGTGACGCACTCGCATTCTGGAGGGATTCTGTGCTCATGCGCACTGTTGCAAACATGGCCGCTTGTCTCTCACCACGCTCTCCGCTTGCTACTGCTGCTTTAGCCTATCTGTCTTTTTGCACTAAAACATAATGCTATAGTCATTATAAAGTAAGGGTTGGTTAGAATTTTATCATGGTATACAGTGTGATCATTTTATATGTGATTTTAATTAGTTCTCGCTTACTTTTCATGTACCGCGTCTTTGTGGGCTGGGGCATACATGAGCGACGCCATGATGAGGCTCCTCTGAACCCTGTCAGGTGACCGGGGAAAGTCCTAACTGCGCAGAAGCTAAAACTAGCCAGCTGGCTCCTGAAGCCCGATGCGCCTGGGAACCCATCCCGAAGATGCAAGATTGCACCTTGAAATGTCATACACTGTTGCTATATGCTGTACTCTTGCATTGTCTTCTGTATTCCTATGCCTGGGAACGTGAACCCGGGGGGCGGGTGTGCAAAATTGAATAATTATGATGGGAACAGTGAATTCTAGGAGGTGGTAATGACCGCACCACCTCTCCTGACCAATCACAATGTGGGAAACTGTCACTTGCAACATTAGTGGGTGGTCTGAGGGACCCCAAAACAGTATAACTGCCCTAGTTTAGCTTAGGAAAATTGTCCGACTTGTCCGAGTAGCAGACCTGTCACTGACCCTACGAACTCTATAGGTGCTCAATCTGAAGTGCTGCGGAGCACTCTGTCCATACTTTCCACAAACTCCTAAGGGGTGGAAATAATCCTAAGTGCTGGCGAAGCACTTTGCTGGGAAATTCGAAAACCCAAATCGGGGTTACTGGCGGATTACTTGCAGAGAGGGGTAACGCTGGCGTTGCTTCTGAAGCTGTGGGTGTTGGTCGTACCTTGGTGAGCCCAGTCCTGATCCCAAATCCTGAGGGGTATCCGGTCCTTACTGTCCGTGAGCTGTACCTGCTCACATTCTGGCATTCCTTCCTGAGGGTCCTTGTCCCCGTCCTTCCAACTGACCCGTGGCCAGGGTTAGTCTTCTCTCAGACCTAGGTAAATATCAACCTGTGGGTTTGCGTCTCTCTCTCCCTCTTTTCTCGTCTTCACTCTCTACATTCTAAATAAAGTACTCTTGCAGAGATATTGCTCTATCTCATTGAGAACAAGTTATATGCGATTGTTTATTAGAATTGTTCCACTTCTCTCCCTACCTTTAGAGAATCGCCAATTGTTATATTTGCATTAGTATGTTCCAATTTTCCCTTCCTTTTAGCCGATTGCAGTGATCTTAGCAGGAATAGCCTAGTACACATAGGTTAAGTACATGTTCTAGGTCCCATCCATGTCCTATTGTTTCTAGTATAAAGTTGCAGTGACTAGTTTGTTCTAAAAATCCTACCCCTAGTCTTCCCATATACTCAAATGGTCTTAGCATTAATATATAGTTATTTTATGGTTTTGATTTTGATGTTAGACGCATTATTCTGCCTATCACTTATTGCCTTGTCATATTCTCTCTAAACTTATATAAAGTTTTAAACCTCCTCAGGTGTCTGTGGTCATTTTACAGAATTGTGGAAAGTATTTTACTGATTATAAAGAGTATCTGATGTTAGGCCTGTCTGCTATTTTCCCTGTTAGCTCCAGATCTGTCATATGAATTGTGCCTGTGGTGAGTCAGGTGCATGGTAAGCAGAGGTGAAACCAAACCTTAATTACTCATAGCAGCGTGCAGGAGGAGAAATCCTCACCCGGATCACCCAAATTGATTAGTGTGGTAGTAAAGGTTTGCACGCCAAGGGCCCAGTGCGTGTAAAGAATTGGTAACTCAGGTGACCCGGGAGAACTGCGCGCTCTATCAGTAATTTTCTGGTAGCCAGAGGATGGTTTGGACTAGTTAGATTAGGTAGACAGGATAGTTCTTAAACAAACCGTGAATATAAAACGTGCTGCTGATTTTCTACTGTATTTTTTCAAAATTTTTGAAATGTTTTAAAGACGTATATGTAAATGTATATGATTTTTTGCATTGCTGCTATAAATGTTATATTAACCAGTGTTTGTGAATGTTCAGAGTAGTCCGAATCCCCGGGGAAGTATTTTAGCTAACGGTGAGCAGAATCCGGTTAGCTGTTGAAAGTCACTAGGTTTGAGGCATTAGTGCAGGGTTAAGAATAACTGGAAGCACTAATTAGGACCTTTTGTTTTTAGAGTGAATGATAGCTACGAGTCCTTTATAAAACTTTCATTGCGATATCACCTAGTAAGGGTCGCATACGGAAGGAGTAGTAGGGTCTCCGAGGCTTGTCTGGTAAGTAAAGATAGTTCGCTGGTGAAATCCTGGCTCAGTACATATCCCCGACTAAGGTGGATGAGTCAGAAGAATAACGGGTTCTATGTTACTAGTGTGAAGGGACAGGCAAAGAAGTCTATCCAGAGTGAATGAAAAGTAGACAGAAGTGGTTTACTAGTAGTGAAAGAAAAGTCTTTTCTCTCTTTAGAACACTCAGACATAGTGGCAAACGTTGTGTGTTGTTGACTAAAACTTGCACTCGCACTTTAGAGAGAGTAAAAAGTTTCCGTTACCTTGTAAAGGAGGGAGTCAGTCGGAGAGCTGCTCTGACGTCACTCCGTGCCGCGCTGGTATTGGTCAAAACAGCGGGTGGGTAGTGGAGCTGAATTTGTAAAGGAGGGGTGAGTGCCGAAGCGTGAGACTCTGTCTTGCGAAAAGGCCGCGCACCCATTGGTTAACAGTATTTGTATTCTCAGACCTGATTGGGTAGTGCGAAAAATAAGTCGCGCTAGCATTGGAAGCACAAAGGTAAACAAAATTAATCAAGCCGAGTTAGAAGCGAGTCTGGAGAGTTGTATGTGGTATCCAGATTTCATACCAAATCCAAAGTACCTAGGATTTCATAAGGAGCAGATTTTACGAGGTAGACCGCACATGATGTATGGAGTAAAGAGGAAACTGTCATTCTCCGATAAAGTAAAGAATTTTTTCAAAACTGACAAGCCCATTAGAACGAGGGAAGGCGTACTCATTCCCCCGCCAAATACCCCTGCTTCTTTCATGTTGTTTGATAAAGGGTATCACACTTGTGTCTGGTTAGAAAATTGGGCAAAGTATACTGTAGATGACGGAGTCCTAGCATTCCCTGTTGAAGGTACATTTAATGGTCGGATCCTGTTTAACTTAAGGACCCGCATGAATGAATTACACCCTAGACCTAGGTTGACCCAGTACGAAGCTCTGGAGGAATGGGAGATTGAGGCTGCAGAGCGAGATAAACCCCGGATGGATAAGGGAGTGAGTAAATGGTATCCGAGGCTTCAAACGCCGACCAAAGAGCAGAAAATGAAACAGTGGAGGCAATCTATGTTGACTGAAGGATTGTTTCCTATGATGGGGGTATCAGAAGAAAAGAGAGGAAAATGTAAAGAAAAAACCCATCACCTAGCACCTATGGGGGACGTAGAAGATGAACACCTGGAAGACTTGTTAATGAAAAATCCACCTCCCTATGTTGCAGAATTAGAACCTGTGCATTCTCAAAATCCCTTTACAAATTATCCCAGATGTAGGAGGGACAGTGATACAGACGGAACAGGTACAGGCAGTAAAACCAGTGAAAGGGATGGGTTTTGCAGACCTAAATCCACAGTCCCGAATTATCAGCCATTCGGAGAAAGTCCACCTCGATTGATTGCTCCGACTGCCCCAAGTATTTATCCGTCCTTAGTACCTCAGGTATTACATGGCAATTCTGCAGAAAGGGGGTTGCAGGAAAAAGAGAAAGAAGCCCTGACTAAACAGCGAGAGGATTTAGTTCGAACCATTGCCCAGATGCATCCCCATCCTGATTCCCTGACTATTCCAGTAACTATTGGTCCAGCTATTCCACTGTATAGAAATGACCTGACTAGTCCCCATCCTCCTGTTATCACCCCAATACTGCCTACTCCTAGCATCCCGACCCCGAGGAAGGAAGTATTCATAGATGAAGATCAGGAAAGTGAGTGTGAATCTGTGATTCTGATGGATCTGCCCATTAGAGAATCTAGGACTAGTATAGTAGGGGCAAGAAGTCAGCCTAGAACAAAAGAGGTGTTGATTGAAAGTGCAACTGGGGCTAGGAGTGCCACCTTAGTTTCCCCAGAAGATTTGGACAGATGGACAAAGGAGCTAGAGAAGGAGACCACTCCCCAACCTAAAGCATTGGAAATATATAAATTAAGAATAGAAATAGAAGAAATGATGGCTGGGAACGTAGGAGTTGAGCGCCTAAGCTCGTATAATGAAGAAGAGTTACTGTTTATCAGTAAAAGTCTTACCCGGAGTGCTAGGTTGCTCCATGAAAAGATAATGGATACAGCAACAGAAATGGGAATTGATGTTAGTCGCTCCAAAATTCTTCAGAAACCCTACAGAGTGGATTTTTCAGACAAGGATTTAGAAAGCCTGAATGTGATGGGAAAACAGATCCAAGTAAAAGAATTGTTGAAACTCCTGCAGAAATGGGGCGAAGTGGGGAAATGGAGAACCAGGTGGGCAAAGAAAAAGGAAAGCAGCAGGGCTGGGTCACTGACTTCAGAATTCGTATTAAAGGAAGTAACACCAACAGAAAAATTGTGCCCCATGAGAGAGGTCCCGGGAGGAAAATATGTCCATGTCCCTTGGTCCAGACAGGACATTGTGTCATTTACAAACGACTTCCCGAAATTACGTGAGAAGCCAGTTGACTGGTACAGGCAGGTAGAACGCTTCATAAAAGTTCAGAAGTGTCTGCTGAAAGACCTGGATGGGTTTTTCGACATTGTGGTCCCTGTAGATCTGTGGACGGAATGTAAGATAGAAATTGATTGGCCTAATGATGAATATCCCAGAGATGAGAAAACGGGAGCCCCTTCACCGGATGTAATGAGGAAATATGACCAGGTCATACAGTACCTTAAGAAAAAGGTGCCAGCAAAGGAGACAGATTGGACCCGAATAGATAGAACCACCCAGGAACGTGATGAAACGGTGCATTCATTTTATGAAAGGTTACTGCAGGTATTTAAAACTTACAGTGGGATCGATAATGTAGACATGAAGGACATGACCCATTTCAGTTATAGGTTTGTGCTAGGATTAAGGCCTGAAATCTCACAATGGATTCGAGACAACAAAATCAGTTGGCAGGGAAAGCCCATAGATGATGTCCTGAAATATGCTAAATACTGCGAAGATGAAATCGAAAATAAAAAGAAAGCCCTCAAGGAGAAAGTCATGTGGGCACAGGTGAAATTAGCTGAACAGCAAGAAAAACAGTTAAGTAAATTGACTTCTGATAATGATATTCAGAAAGCCACTACTGGGGGGGGAGGAAAGCCCAGACCTAAAATGAGTCGTGAAGAAGCCATGAAAAAGTTTCCGTGCCATGGGTGCGGCCAGATAGGGCATTGGCGAGACGAGTGTCCACACCTACAGGCCGGTAATGCCCCTGTAAATGGTTTAATCCCACAGGTACCGAAAGAGGGGACGAGAAAGAACCAGCAACAGGTAAAATTACCTCCAGTACCTCGCGCTCCAAGACAGAATTTTAAGAATCAGGGTCAGCAGAATGAAAGGGCAGAAGTATGGGAAGTCGAGAGTGAAAGAAACGCAGTCATTCCACAGTATTTGTTAAATGATACCTTCCTCTGTGAAGATCAAGATTGACGGGGCCTGAGAGGGGAGGATGAGGAGTGCGTGCTTGGCGCCTCCTTACCGGTAGACCAGACTGGACCATACATTGAAGGAAAGGTTGAGGGAAAAGACGTCACCTTTCTGTTGGACACTGGTGCTACCAGATCCACTGTAAGAACAGTGGATGTTCCTAACCTACCCCTCTCGGGAGAAGCGATCCAAGTAGTGGGTGTCTCCAATCAGATAATAAGTACTCCAGTAACCGAACCAATGGAAGTTTCTATAGGAAATTTCAAAGAAATGCACAGATTCGTAGTCTGTGATTCCAGTCCTGTGAACCTGCTAGGACGTGATTTGTTGTGCAAAATGAATTGTACCATCTATTGCACACCAAAAGGCGTCGAAATTCAGACACCCGATGAAGATGGTGTATACAAGCTGATGCTAGTCAGACAAGATTCTGATATCAAACCTTTAACAGTTGAAGATTTACCTGAAGAGCTCCAGTTAAGAGTAGTTCCGGAAGTGTGGGATTTCACAGGAAAGGATGTAGGTTTAATGGCAAATGTGGACCCAGTTAAAATAGCAATAAAAACAAATGCTGTATACCCCAAAACCAGACAGTACAAAATGAGTGCAGAAGTAAAAGCTGGAGTAGCGACTGAAATTACCCGGCTACTCGAAGCAGAGATAATAGAGGAAGTAATGAGCAGTCCCTGTAATTCACCAATCATTGGGATCAAAAAGCCTAGTGGAAAGTACCGGGTGGTGCAGGATTTACGCAAAGTAAACCAAATTGTTGTGCCTTGCTGTCCTATTGTGCCCAACCCTGCAGTGATTCTATATCAGATTCCCTGGAATGCAGAATGGTTCACTGTCATTGACCTGTGCCACGCATTCTTTTCCATCCCATTACATCCAGAAAGCAAATTCCTTTTCAGTTTTGAATTTGACAGCCATATCTATGTCTGGAATCGTGTCCCCCAGGGGTACACCGAAAGTCCATCGATTTTCAACCAGATACTGAAAAAGTGCCTTGATTCCCTAGTGCTGCCAAGAGAGTCTGTTTTGGTACAATACATAGATGACCTGTTAGTGGCATCTAAAACCCAGGCTGACTGTGTCACTGACACCATTGCTTTGCTGAATCACTTAGGAAAAGGAGGACATAAAGTGTCACCTGACAAGTTGCAATTTTGTAAAAACTCAGTGAAGTATCTGGGGCACCAGATAGAAAAAGGAATCAGGAAAGTTACTACCGAAAGAATCAAAATAATTAAAGCAATGGAACTGCCCAGAACTCAGAAAGAAGTGAGAATGTTCTTGGGAGTTGTGGGTTACTGCAGACAATGGATTGTAGGATTTGCGGCTCTAGCCAGACCCCTGATAAATATGACGAAGAAAGGAGTAGAAGACCCCGTCCATTGGGACAGTGAAAGCATGAATGCTTGGGTAACTTTGAGAAACTGTCTGTGTACCGCTCCTGCATTGGGTATGCCTGAGTACACTAAGCCCTTTGAGCTGTTCTGTGACACGAGAGAGAATTGTGCTCTTTCAGTCCTGACCCAGGAGCACGGATTAGTTAGAAGACCAGTAGCCTATTTTTCGGTCACCCTAGATCCGGTGGCTGCTGGATTACCTGGATGCTTGAAGGCCGTTGCTGCTACTTGCGTCAGTCTGGAACAGAGTGAGAACATTGTCATGGGACATCACGTCACTGTATATGTTCCTCACTCTGTTGTCATCCTACTGACTAGAACTAAGACCCAGTACCTCACACCTAGTCGGCTGACTAAGTATGAAAGAATTTTGATTGGTGCTGAAAATGTAACTATTTCCCGGTGCAATGTCCTAAACCCTGCGACACTGTTACCTATCCCTCTGGATGTAGAAGCTGAAGAGGAAGGGGAACATAATTGCATCGATCTAACTGAATTTAGCACGAAACCCCGTCCAGACATCCGTGAAATAGCGCTACTTGATGGGGATAAAACAATGTTCGTGGATGGCTCGTGTTTGAGACATGAGAGTGGGAGTCTGAGTGCTGCTTATGCTGTGGTTACACTGACAGGAACTATAGAAGCATCTTACATGCGCGAGGTGAAATCTGCACAAGTGGCGGAGCTCATCGCGTTAACCAGAGCTTGTAAGAGGGGTAAGAACAAGAGAATAACTGTTTACACAGACAGCCAGTATTGTTTCGGGGTCGTTCATGACTTCGGCCAGTTGTGGCTACAAAGAGAATTCATGACTTCCTCAGGCACACCTATCAGAAATGGGAAGGTGGTGCATGACTTACTGGAAGCTATCCAATTACCTAAAGAATTGGCTGTGGTCAAGTGTGCGGCTCACAAATCTGGAAATGATGATGTGACTGCCGGTAATAGGTACGCTGACCAAATTGCACAGTTTTGTGCCCGACACCATATGTCCCTACAAATTGCACTGTGGGATGGAACCAGCTGCCAACTTATGTTGTTTGAGAATGTGTCAACGTGGGAAGAATTAAAAGAGTTGCAACAAGCCACAGACAGGAAAGAAAAAGGAAGGTGGGCAGAAAATGGATGCAAAATGAGAGATGATGGTGTGGTGATAAACTCGACTGGGTTGCCTGTACTGCCTGATAGCTTGGTCGACCCCATGATCAGAATGATACATGAGCCAACACATATGGGAAGAGACGCAATGTGTCGGGTGTTTGACAAAGTGTTCTGTAATTCAAAATTCAGGAACCAGGCGGAAAGGCTTTGCCAGAGGTGCCTAGTGTGTCAGCAATTCAATGCAGGAAAGAGGACTGTAGTGGAGCAGAGTACTATTGGAAAGGCAATAGGTCCCTTTGTTAGAATGCAGGCAGACTTCATAACCCTGCCCAAATGCAAAGGATATAGATATATCTTAGTCATAGTTTGTCTATTCTCCAGGTGGGTGGAAGCATATCCAGCTAAGAAAAATGATGCTCTCACCACAGCCAAGTTGTTGCTCAGGGAGTTGATACCTAGGTACGGAATTCCAGAGACAATCGAAACGGACCAAGGTGGGCATTTTGCCAACGATGTCTTAGAAGAACTCTGTAAAGCATTCAAAATGAAGCAAAGATTGCACTGTGCCTACCATCCAGAGGCTTCTGGGGTAGTGGAACAAATAAATGGCACCCTGAAGTCCAGATTGGGAAAAATGTGTGATTCCACAAAGATGAACTGGATAGAGGCTTTACCCCTTGTGCTGATGAGTTTGAGAAGTATCCCGAACAGAAAAACTGGCCTGAGTCCCCATGAAGTGTTGATGGGAAGAGTGATGCGACAGGCATGGGTACCCGGACACAAACTGCTAAGCATTTCTGATGATATGGTATTAGAGTACTGCAAGCAGTTGGGTGACCAAGTGCGTTCTCTCTCTCAGCAGATTGGAGAGACAGAAGACGAATGGCCAAAGACTCCAGCGCATAAACTGCAACCAGGAGATTGGGTGGCGTTAAAGAAACACACCCGGAGCAGTTGCCTGAAGCCAAGGTGGGGAAAGCCACGACAAGTGATCCTCGTCACTACTACTGCTGTAAAGTGTGCTGGTGTACCGAAGTGGATCCACGCCAGCCACACAAAGCGGGTATCTGGAGAAAACGCGACTGGAGCTGAAGGCAGCGCAGCTGAAGAAGCTTCCGAGGAGGAGAGTCCGGAGCTAGCTGACATTGAACTGCCGAGCACAAGTCGAGACGTTGAATGGTACCCCGCCGACGACCAGGTTCATGATCCAATACGAACCCGGAAATATTCCTACTTAGACAGTGAGTGGGATAGTCCAGGTGAGTTAGAAATAGAAGAAGAAGGTCAGGTCAACGAAAGCCACAACGCACCTGATCAGGAAGTAGGCCAAGTAGGGACAGATCAGGACATCGAAACTTCACCTGAAACTCCAGAAGTGGGAAAGGGACAGTTAGAAGTTAGAGCTGACGTTCATGCAGAAGAAAACGAAGAGATCGAAGAGCATGAACAGGAACAGATAGAACTAGATCAAAGTGCTCAGACAACGGAAACAACGATAACGAAAAACAAAAAGCGAGTACGATTTGAATCTGAGCAGGGACAGACTAGGGACCAGGCAGAAGAAATAGACGAAAGACCTGGAACAAGTCAGACAGGCAGGAAAACAGAGGTGCCACATCAAAAGGTAAAGAGAGTGCACGAAGAAGGCCAAGTTTCCTCAACAACTGGGAGGCACGGAGGCAGAAGTGCACCCCGATACGTCAAGAGACTGAGGCTCAGACTAAAGACAGTCGAAGAAAACCTGAAAGACAGAAAAAGGGCTCAAAGTGAAAGAAATGCAGCCCAAGGCAAATCACTAAGAAAGAGTGACAGAATAAAGAAACAGAACCGACTGTATCGGAGCCCTGAGTGGACATACTTTGTGTTGGAGGAAATTGACGAGCCACACCACAGTGGCAACAGTGACGACGAGTCCATTGCTGATCGGAGTTCGGACGAAGACCCTCCTTGAGAGAGCCCCGAAGTGAGCCTTTGGTGCAAAGAAACGAAGAGGGGTAGCAAAAAGCCACCTGTAAGCTAAATATGTCTGATCCGAATGTCTCTGGAAGATCCCGGTGTGGGTGTCTTAAAACCTGTTGTAAAATATGCTTGTGTAGTGTAGCCATGTTAATAGTAATGTGGATAGGACTAACCGTTTTTCTACCTTTTATGATAAGTAAAAATCCTAACTTGTCCCCTACTGAACCCGAAGCAGTAGACGTAGGGGTTGTACAGACTGCAGAAACACCACGAAGCCTAGAAAGACGCGACAAAAGAGTAGGACTGACACACACACGACCTAATTTAGAAACACCAGATGAGGATGGACTACATTTTCACAAAATGAGAAACAGGACGCATCTAAATGTTTTTGCTAACTTGTTAGTGCATTATGTAGAAGCTATGGAAATAGAGGACTGTTATGTTTGCATGAAGCTGCCAACCTCAGTGGCTGAAGGTGTGACATACCACCATCTACCTTTGACCTATGGAATCTCCTGTAGTATATTAGCTAGCTTGTTTTATAGAAGCACGTTACAGTACTATTATTCAAATGCTGATGTAGTATTTTCTGAACTTCCTATTAGAGGACACCTGAATCGTGTACATACTACAAGTGACGTGACCCGCTATATGGGAGAATATTTCCTGACTATAGGTAACATAGATTTAGATAAAGCAAGAGAAGATAATCTGACCTGTTCTCTGCAAGAGCAGGAAAAGATGTTTATAAAGATGGCAGACAGACGGAGAGAAAAGTTTCAGAAAAAGGCAAATGATGAAAAGGATAGAGTCCCTAGGTGGGCTGAGCACATGGATAACACCTCGGAAAGCGAAGCTAGTCCTGCCTTGTTGCTGGATTTTGAACGAAAAGGGAAACTTTGTATCCATAGGGAGAAGACAGAGTACTATAACAATGTATTCATCGGTTCCAGCGAGTGTGAACATAATTACAAAGTAATTGGAGGTTGGGGTTTCAAAAATGGGTCAGAACCTGTGTTTCCCGGAATATATTATATATGTGGGAACAAGACTTATTTCAAATTGCCGGATCACTGGTATGGAAGCTGCTATTTTGGCATTGTTTTCCCGAAAATATACCATGTGAATAACGCAGCTGGAAGCGATGAAGAAACTAATGGCTTAGTGCGTAGTAGACGTGAAAGTGTAGGTGAAATAATAGGTGATATTTTTAGTGCACTGATACCTGGAATGGGGGTAGTTCTGAACACTCATAGAATCTGCAAATTGTCTACAGTAGTGGACCGGTTATCAACGGACACTGCTGCTGGATTCCTGCTGGTCAATACTGAAATGGTTGCGATCAGATCAATGGTTTTACAAAACCGTCTTGCCCTTGACACCCTATTAGCAAAAGAGGGCGGAGTCTGTAGGATGCTGAAGGCGCAACATTGTTGCACTTACATTCCTGATAAAAGTATCGAATTAAAACAATATGTGAAGAACATAACTAATTTGGAAAGGGAACTCAAACCATTGGAGGTTGACAGTGCCTGGACGAGACTGACTGGAGGTCTCTCCTCTATAGGTAGTTGGTTTACTAACCTAGGTAGAAATCTTCTGTGGAAAATACTGATGCCAATAGTTGTAATAGGTGTAATTGTATTGATCATTTTTATCTGCTGCAAATGCCAAAGGTGCAAAAAGAAATATACAGTAAATCAGAGGGGGGTGAAAAGAAACATTGATGAATTAGAACTAGAAGAGCTAAAGAGTGCAATTTACAAAAAGGCGAAAAATCACCACTCACATAGGGAAGCTGAAAGAAAACTAAACAATAAGTTTATTGAAATTGAAATGAACGATGTGGATGAATGAGAAAAGTTGGCATCTGTTTCCTTCTATGTGGTGATGATAGTAAATATCATCAAAGAGGGGATTGATGGAGCTGGGATTCGCATGTAAAGCGCCCTGCTCGTATGCAAAACCCTTGTCTAAACTGCATAATAATATTAACATCATTATTCGTCATTTATAAAGTGTTTTCCCAACACGCGGGTGTCCCCAGGATGCTTGCTTGTTTGTCTTTTCTCGTACTAAACGAAGCTTGCACTAAAAATGGCTGCTTCGCCGAAATTCAGTCTGCGCATGCGTCGGTCATACCCATGTGATGTGACGCACTCGCATTCTGGAGGGATTCTGTGCTCATGCGCACTGTTGCAAACATGGCCGCTTGTCTCTCACCACGCTCTCCGCTTGCTACTGCTGCTTTAGCCTATCTGTCTTTTTGCACTAAAACATAATGCTATAGTCATTATAAAGTAAGGGTTGGTTAGAATTTTATCATGGTATACAGTGTGATCATTTTATATGTGATTTTAATTTGTTCTCGCTTACTTTTCATGTACCGCGTCTTTGTGGGCTGGGGCATACATGAGCGACGTCATGATGAGGCTCCTCTGAACCCTGTCAGGTGACCGGGGAAAGTCCTAACTGCGCAGAAGCTAAAACTAGCCAGCTGGCTCCTGAAGCCCGATGCGCCTGGGAACCCATCCCGAAGATGCAAGATTGCACCTTGAAATGTCATACACTGTTGCTATATGCTGTACTCTTGCATTGTCTTCTGTATTCCTATGCCTGGGAACGTGAACCCGGGGGGCGGGTGTGCAAAATTGAATAATTATGATGGGAACAGTGAATTCTAGGAGGTGGTAATGACCGCACCACCTCTCCTGACCAATCACAATGTGGGAAACTGTCACTTGCAACATTAGTGGGTGGTCTGAGGGACCCCAAAACAGTATAACTGCCCTAGTTTAGCTTAGGAAAATTGTCCGACTTGTCCGAGTAGCAGACCTGTCACTGACCCTACGAACTCTATAGGTGCTCAATCTGAAGTGCTGCGGAGCACTCTGTCCATACTTTCCACAAACTCCTAAGGGGTGGAAATAATCCTAAGTGCTGGCGAAGCACTTTGCTGGGAAATTCGAAAACCCAAATCGGGGTTACTGGCGGATTACTTGCAGAGAGGGGTAACGCTGGCGTTGCTTCTGAAGCTGTGGGTGTTGGTCGTACCTTGGTGAGCCCAGTCCTGATCCCAAATCCTGAGGGGTATCCGGTCCTTACTGTCCGTGAGCTGTACCTGCTCACATTCTGGCATTCCTTCCTGAGGGTCCTTGTCCCCGTCCTTCCAACTGACCCGTGGCCAGGGTTAGTCTTCTCTCAGACCTAGGTAAATATCAACCTGTGGGTTTGCGTCTCTCTCTCCCTCTTTTCTCGTCTTCACTCTCTACATTCTAAATAAAGTACTCTTGCAGAGATATTGCTCTATCTCATTGAGAACAAGTTATATGCGATTGTTTATTAGAATTGTTCCACTTCTCTCCCTACCTTTAGAGAATCGCCAATTGTTATATTTGCATTAGTATGTTCCAATTTTCCCTTCCTTTTAGCCGATTGCAGTGATCTTAGCAGGAATAGCCTAGTACACATAGGTTAAGTACATGTTCTAGGTCCCATCCATGTCCTATTGTTTCTAGTATAAAGTTGCAGTGACTAGTTTGTTCTAAAAATCCTACCCCTAGTCTTCCCATATACTCAAATGGTCTTAGCATTAATATATAGTTATTTTATGGTTTTGATTTTGATGTTAGACGCATTATTCTGCCTATCACTTATTGCCTTGTCATATTCTCTCTAAACTTATATAAAGTTTTAAACCTCCTCAGGTGTCTGTGGTCATTTTACAGAATTGTGGAAAGTATTTTACTGATTATAAAGAGTATCTGATGTTAGGCCTGTCTGCTATTTTCCCTGTTAGCTCCAGATCTGTCATATGAATTGTGCCTGTGGTGAGTCAGGTGCATGGTAAGCAGAGGTGAAACCAAACCTTAATTACTCATAGCAGCGTGCAGGAGGAGAAATCCTCACCCGGATCACCCAAATTGATTAGTGTGGTAGTAAAGGTTTGCACGCCAAGGGCCCAGTGCGTGTAAAGAATTGGTAACTCAGGTGACCCGGGAGAACTGCGCGCTCTATCAAAGCCTCCCTGGTTCTTTGAAGTGATCATAATTAGGGGTAGGCGGAACTCTGCAGTATTCTGCTGAGTTACATAAAAACTCGGTGAGATTCTGCGAAGTATCGTGTGCGGAACCAGCTTGTCGTGCGGATCTTTAGCACCTGGAGCTTGTCTGCATTGCAAAATAAGCACGAACCGCAGCACACCAGAAGGCGCAGCTTCTGTTCTGCCACTCGAGGCAGCTTTCTCACTGTGAATTGTCGCAACTGCCCAGTTGAGACAATTTCGCCGGGTGCCATCCTAGTGCCTGAAAATCACGCTAGGGGACGCCAATTCTCGCTCTCCAACTTAACGTTGGCGAGCTGTGCGTGAGAAAAAAAAAACTCTGCCACATGAAGTTTTGACAGAACTGGGCAAAACTCTGCCGGCTAAGTGGAATTTATGGCTCACATCTTCTAATGGGGCCATCTTAACGTTAGACGGCCAGGGGTAAGAGTTACATATATTAAGATCATCTGACTTTGAGCTCTCTTGAGGTCCAATCTCACTCTTTGTTCGGTCTAATGCAGTGGCCACCATCTTGAAATTGCCCCCAATCTCAATGCTTGTGAACTCCTACAATTGGCTTCCTCGACACGGAGGTACTCTCAACATCAACCAGTGCATCCAAAAGGCAAAAAAAGGACTGAAAGCCACTCGAGATATGGGCAGGGGTCCAGTAAACAAAGAGGTCAGGGCAGTTCTCCTCATGGTCGCTTTGCAAAGCTGACCGGTATCTAGAGTGTGAAAGTAACCCTGAGCCTCTGAGGAACTAACGAAATGCCAGCATGTGTTCTTCACAACTTCCACTCCCTGGCACCAAAAATCATACCTGTGCCTATGAAAACAAAAAAAAGTAAGCTACTAAGTGTCATGCCAGTAAAAAATATCTGTGAATGGATCTTTTTAAACCAGAGTCAAGCTATCAAAAAGGCCTCTATTGCCTTACCTGGCAGAAACATAGCTTTTAGCATAAACCTCGCAGAGAAACCATCGAAAGAAGCTCAAGTATTCAGAAAAATAATTGATAAAGAAAAACAGAAGCGTGGCTCCGTGGCAGAGCAAGATGGCTGCTAGTTGAGGTGTCTCCGTGACTCCCTCCCTATACCACCAATCCGTTACACCAATCCGTTCCTTTGAGGCCAAAATCGCAAACCGGAGGTGCAGCTGAACGCACCGATCCCGGTATCGAGGACGAAGGATACGGGCATACACAGCTGAGGCCTGTTCTGAGACGGAAGCCGGGGCCTGACGTGACTGCCAGGCCGGGAGAGTGGTCGTGGCTGGCGACGTGACTCTTCCCCCCGGGAGACCCTCGCAAACCGGGACTGAATTCGGCACTTCTGTGCAGCCCAAAAACGCTCTGAGACCCCACAGACCCCAGCCTATGACTGTCCTGCGGACGCCAAGCTCCGAGGAATGTAGAGAGGACAGCCCAAAAAACTACGAAACGCGCATGAGGCAAAGATCCTTGCGGTAAGAGGGCTGCGCGTTACAAAGGCCAGCAGGGGGCTAAGAGCTGCAGACGCGGTGTAGGGGCCAGGAAAAGGTGCCGAAATTTGAACAACACTGGGGTGAGACGCACCCACCTGTAGTCTGACTGGGGTGATCCTAGTTGCGCCCTGTGGCGACAACTGTGTCACCGATACCCCGTGTTTTGCCTCACAAATTGATTGTTCGTATTCAGTGTCCAATACACCGTAGTGGCCTGCTGGAGCCCTGATGTGGTGCAGCCCTCTCTATGATAGGGCTGGGAGTGTAAAGCATCGCTGAGCCTGATATTGTGAGAGACCCTCGTGCCTTGTTGTTGGCCAACAGTCAGCCTTTCCAGGCCGCCCGAAGGGCCTGGCCAAATCTGATGGGCTCCAATTGACGCGGAGGTCGCCTAAAGACCAGTGGAGTACACCCCTCCCCCTGCCAGTGGTGCACCAAGAAGAACCTGCCTGGGACTAGTGGTGTTGACCCCAGTTGCGGAGTTCTGGCTTGGCGACCTCACAGACCTCGCCATGTCTGGTGCAAAGGGTATCAAATCAACCCAACAGAGCAGACTGGACCGTTACACCTGCCTGAAAGCAGACTTATCCAATCATAAGTTGACAAAAGACAAACAGCAAGGAGGTGCAGAAAGTGACTCTCCAGACCTGACGTTAAAAGACGTAATGGAGGCCATAAATGGGGTGCGCACCTCCATGGAGCAACGGATGGACACCCTTTCCTCAGAAATGATGCTCATCAGAGCCGACCTCACCAAAAACAGAGAAAAGGTCAAACAATTGGGAATTACCATGACGAGTCTAGTGGAAGATGCCTCGCAATTGCAAACTGAAATCCAAGAACTAAAAGTGCTTCGTAAACTTACTGAAAGCAAGCTGGATTATTACGAAGGACGCACGAGACTCAATAATGTATGCATTCTCTGCGTGCCGGAAAAATCGGATGGACCTGCCATGGATCTTTTTGTCGAAAAATTAATCACCGCACACCTGCAACCAAAGACCTATCCAACTTGTTTGTGATCGAAAGAGCTCACTGAGTGCCGGGGGACGCCCGAGACCTGGAGCCCCACCTCGCCCGTTATTGGCCAGACTGCTGAACTACAGAGATAGAGACACTATCCTGCAAACCGCCAGGGTTGCCCCACCAATCAAGTTGGACAACTCAGAAATCATGTTCTTTCCAGATTTAACGCAAGCTGTGCAAAGGCAACGGCGCTCATTTCTGGAGGTCAAAAACAGATTCCGGGACAAGGGCCTGAAATACGCCATGCTCTTCCCAGTCCGTCTCCCAGTAGAAGCAGAGAGAAAAACCACATTCTTCGATCTCCCAGAAACCGCGTCTGACTGGTTTGACGGATGGAAGGAGACGACGGAGAAGGGTTCCAGTGGCCGCTGAAACTGACCGCCTAATTTCAACAGTAAGATTCTAAGGGGTTCCCGACTGCTCGCCCACCCTCCTCTGGTTTGGCCATCACCTGCTGAAAACAGTTCCAGGTAGAAAGCTGCTAAGAGGGTTGTGCACCTGCGGACTTCGGACAATAATCCATATTGTAAATTTGGCCCGCCTGGGCCTAGGGAACCTATGACTTAGAGTAACAGGGAGGGGGGATAGCAGGATACCTAGTTCTCCCGCAGTTTCTTCTTTTAGTAACTTGTTGAGCGACAGGCACTCTGCATTTGGTAAATTATGGGCGGTTTTGAGCCCAGAGTGCAGGGAAGAAGGGAGGGGGGTTGTTGGGAGGGATCGATGTCATTTGTTTATGGTTATTGGGTTTGTATCGACAGTACAGTCCGGATTTATCGTAGAGGACACTGCACCTTATCTAGTTATCAATGTGTGCTCAGTGGAAGAAAAATATTAAAATATTGAGTTGGAATGTTAATGGTCTTGGGACAAGATTAAGCGCTGTGTCGTCCTGCAGCATATTAAGAGACTTGCACCAGACATTGTCCTGCTCCAGGAAACGCATTGTTTTAGCAGCACATGTAAGGCAATGCATAGATGGGGCTACTCAATGGTCGCACATGCAGGTTTCACAACTAACTCTCGGGTGGGCATTATGATGAAAAATACGAACCCAGGGGCAGAAAAAACCAATCTAAGGATGGAGCCGATGCCCATGCGCACTATCGTCCAAGGGAGGAGTCACCTATCTCGTGACTACAAAGACTTCTTCCATGATGACAACAACATGCAATCATCCGAGCCCAACCCCAGGTGGCGATCTAATGCAAAGTGTAGAATCTGCAGCTCATATGCCTCGAACATACGTTTCCCCTGTTGCTTACCTCCACATGGACTGATGATCGGGGTAGGTACATCAGGGCCACGGCACATGGGAGATGCAAACCATAACGCTAATGTCCATATTTGCACCGTCAGGCTTACAGTCCGCCACATTTAAAGATTTAAGCACTATCTTATTGGCACTACCAGATGGATTGCTGGTGCTTGGAAGGGACTTCAACTCCGTACTTTCAGGCACACTAGACCGACAACCCCCTTGTGTACTGTCTCAGTCTTCACACTCGCTTTCTGGCTTCCTGGAAGCCATAGGCTTGTAGACGGGTGGAGAACCTGTAACTCAAGCAAAATTCAGCATACCTTCCATTCGGGGGTACTGTCGCAGGGATTCTGCTCCTACACAGAACTGTGCATAGAGACATGGAACCTCAGTGAATTAGGGTGTGCCAAAACTCACCTTAGTAGCCAAAATCCCCTACCAGACTAGCAATCAGTGTCTCATTGGTTCTTCCATATCCCCAATGATTAGACAACTCAGAAAATGAACTTAGAACACCTCAGGTAATGTGGAACACATGAACACTCTTTTGTTATACTAACATACCAGCCCAAAACGAGGAGTAAATGAAGACACGTGCAAGTTTGAAATATTTATTTCTAGTGCCGTGTTCTCAAGCGCAGTATCTTAGCTAATACAAGCAAACATATTATAAGCAACAAGGTTATCAGCATAGTTACTATTCCATAAACTACAAAGGGAGAAATCATGTTAAAATGCTAAAGGGAAGAAGGCTAAATTACACCTCAGTCTTACCCTCCCTTGCTAGTATATTATCTATTTATATTATTATATTATTATAGTATCAGATGTCGCACCTAAAGTACTCCACTCACTCCGTCTCAAACAAGACGAATACAGGGCATTAGTAACTGACAAAGACAAGGCACTGGGATGGGACAGAATGGGCAGGATTTACGACTGCGGCGATAAGGCAGGGAAATTGGTAGCCTGACTTGACAAAAAGGAATGGGCTAGCAGACTTGTCCCTGAGCTCAAAGACGCTGAGATGACTCCCATAATGGACCCCCAAGCTATTGTTGGCCATTTTGCCAACAACTTTCGTACTGTTTACACCTCCGTAGTGCCACACACTGAAGACGACTCTGCAGACCTTCTAAGGGACATTTCTCTCCCCACTCTCTGGGTCGATGATCGGACGTATCTTGATTTTAACCTCTCCACAGATGAAATAGCACTCGTGATCTGTACGCTACAACCTGGTAAGGCCCTGGGACCAAATGGCATCCCTATTTAACTTTATAAACTTCGCCCAGAAAAACTGGCTCTGTACCTAAAGGCCATGTATGAGGAACGCCTGGAAAGAGGATTGTTACCCATAGACCAAAGAATTACTACTATTGTCACTATCCATAAAGAAGGGAAACCCAAAACCGACTGCGCCTCCTACCGCCCTATCTCACTCCTAAACGCAAAATCTAAAATACTAGCTGTTAGATTTGGGGGTCTCTGGTTGGCACAGGTATGCACTTGTGACAAACAGGGACCTTCTCCTCCAGTCAGGGCATGGGACCTACTCCTTAAGTATAACCCCTGCTCACCCTTTAGGTTGCTTGGCGCGAGCAGACAAGGCTAATCTTCAGGGCATTAGATTAGTTAAGTATTTATGACCACATACAGTAACAAAAATTACCCACCACAAATGGATACCAGGCATAATTATGTAGAAAAATACGTAGGCTTTATGTAAAAATAGATTTCGTATGCAGCTTTAAGACAAGACCATAAAAATGTTCCTATGAATTTAACCACTAGATGGAGTTTGGCAAAAGGGTTTTAAGAAAACAAGCATGATTTCGTTGGTGGGGTGCGTAGCGCACGTTGTCCGGCTCTCACAAGTTCACACAAGGCAGTCTATCCAAAAGCGGCGATGTGGGCTCCTGGTCCGGGTTTTCGCACCGTAATGCTCGTGTGGACACAATACCTTTTTCTGTGAGGTGGAGCCCGGTCCGTAGGCGGCGTCCCCGACGTAGCAAGGGTGCAGCCGGCTCTTCCTTGAGGCGGGCCCTGGCTCAGGGGTGTCCGGGGACGAGACGAAGAGCAGGGACCTCGAGGAGGGGCCGGCAATCCGATGTCCGTAGGCGGGGAGCGGCGTACAAGCCGTACCTAAGGGTCTTTGCTGATGAGGGACGGCGGGTGGCGCGGAACTAGGCAGCCAGTGCGGTCCGTACCGGCTGGCTCTTGGTGTGCGGCGCGGCCCCAGCGATGTCAAGTGCGGTGCGAGGAGGAGGGGGTACGTGTCAGGCGTACGATCCGTCCCGAGCTTAGAGAGGCACTCGATCTTGCTTCCTGCGGGTTCCGGTGCGGTGCGAGGGGGAAGGTACGATTCGTCCCGGGCTCGGAGAGGCACTGGAGCCGGTTTTTCAGCGGTGGGGAGTAGCGGCAATCCGAGCAGTGCGCTTGTGGAGAAACAAGTACGGCAAGAGCTCAGAGCGGCCGACTCGAGGCGCGGGGGAGAAGGCAGGGGCTCAGCGGTAAAGAAAGGGGAAACGGGTGAGGCGCACTGGAGATCATGGCTTTCTAGCGCTGAGGAAGGCCAAAGTCAGCAACAACAGCGAAGGCAGGGTTAGAGCCCAATGGTCCTGGGGCTCAGTTCAGGGGGCAAGCTCAATTCCAAGCCCTTGGAGATTAACCTGAGCACAAGTTCTCTTGGATTAAAAATAAAGCAAGTCTTTTGTGGATTCTCTTCTCTCCCTTGGTAGCAAGGCTACCACTGCAGGCCAGTCCCTCAGGATAAGGACAGTCTTCCTCCTTCAGCTTTTCCCGGTTCCTCCTCCTCAGGCAGAGATTTCTTCTTCTTGGTTCACAAGCAGGATCTAATGTTTAGGAGCAGGGCTCCTACTTTTATACACAGTTTATTTTGTCTTTGCAAGCCAGGGGGCCTGAGCCTGGTTCAGCCCAGTTTTGGAGCACTTTGTTTTGGGGACTCTTGCTGTTGCTTTCAGGGTGCAGGGCAGAGACATCAGATGCTCCGCAGGAGGTGGAGCCAGCATTGTAGTGGCAGAGCACAGCCCTATACAGAGTCAAGGGGCACTCCTCCCACCCATCCTGGTGTAATCTCTCTATTCACCACCTGGCAGCCCAGACTCTCTTGGGATTCCCCAGCCCTGTCCCACACAGAAACCAGACAGCAGATACACATCCTAGTAGAGGCGGGCTGAAATGGTCAGGCAAGCAAATGTTAACTTTCTAAAAGTAGCATTTGCAAACACAGGATATTAAAATAAACTTTACTAAAAGAAGTATTTTATTTTTCTGAGTTCAGACATACTAAACTTGACTTTCTACCATGTTCTTTGAGCCTAATGGGATTATAGGGTGTAATAATTCCAGCAGCCCATTCTGGCCTATGAGAACAGGTAGCCTTACAATAGTGAAAAACGAAAATGCCAGTAATTCACTATTAGGACATGCCACACACATCAGGGCTTGTCCTACCTTATGCTTACAATGCACCCTGCCCTTGGGCCTACCATAGGGGTGACTAATATGAAGTTAAGGGAAGGTTTAGGGACTGGCAAGTAGGTGCACTTGCGCAGTCAGCATGACATTACTAGACTGCATGCAGGTTGTGCAATGGCAGACCTAGACACATTTTAAAACTCGGCTCCTGTGGGTGGCACAACCAGTGCTGGAGGCCCACTAGCAGCATTTGGAGTTACAAGCCCTAGAACTCCTGGTGCACTTTACTGGGGTCTGACAGAAACCAAATAAGCCAATCATGGAAACCAATCACATCTACATTTTACAGTAGGGAGAGCATATGCACTGTAGCACTGATCAACAAGTGCCCAGAGTCATTATACCAACAAAAACAGGTCAGAGAGAAGATAGGAGGAAGGCAAAAAGTTCAGGGATGACCCTGCAGAGAGGGCCAAGTCCAACACTAGCCAAATTGCTAGCTAACAGATTAGTCAAAGTCATAGGAGACCTTGTACACCCTGACCAATCTGGCTTTATGCCACGCAGGAACACTGCATTAAGCCTTCGCAGGTTCCATGGTGTTTTAGGCAGGGTGAGCACCATACAAGAGAAGGCGATTATTGTTTCCCTGGATGCCACTATGGCATTTGATACAGTTGAGTGGCCCTACCTCTTCGCTGTACTCACGAAGTTGGGATTTGGACCAGGCTTTATTCAGTGGGTACGTCTCCTATAGGGCGATCCTATGCCTCAAGTGGTAGTAAACAACAAAAAATCAGACACCTTTAAACTTAGTCGGGGGACTCGCCAGGGATGTCCTCTATCCCACTTACTATTTGCACTTGCCCTAGAACCTCTTGCGGCCTGGATCCGGAGAGACCCAGTCATTCGCGGAATGCGATGGTCCCCACTGCAAAGACTCAAACGAGACATTGCGAATTGGAAGTCACTTCCACTCTCAATGTTGGGCAAGCTGGCCCTTTTTAAAATGATGTTATTGCACCGATTTATGTATGCTTCACAAAACTTGGTTGCCCCTGTCCCTAAATCATACTTCAAAGAAATTGAAGGACTCAAGCGTGATCTTCTGAGGGATGAAAAACCACGCATCGCCTTGCACAAACTCACGCTCAACTGGTATGATGGGGGAATCAGTTTACCGGATATTAAAAAATATTATTGGGCTGTGTACCTGGCGGCCATCAATCACGGCATATACGGCCGCTTTGATGACCCGGGATTCAATATGGACAGGTGGTTCCTCCCCGGAGGCGTCTACAATCGAGTGCTCTACTTCAAACCAGGTAGATACCTACTCACGGGTCCCACCAAACACCTGGTCGAGGTCTTGCACTCAGCTAATAAATCGCTTGGATGGGATCAAAAATGTACACAAGCTACGCCCCTATGGGATTCTCAGAGACTGGGTGACCTGTGGAAATGAAAGGGCTTTGACAAGTGGGAGCTAATAGGTATCTCGCATCTAAAGGACCCCTGGGACAAGGGTGAAGTGAAATCTTTTGCCACGCTCCAACGCCAGCAGGAGTCAGAACGGTTCTGATATCTACAGGTCTTACATGCTCTTCAGTCGACCTTGCCTAAAGGGTCCTCCCCCCTGACACCGAGGTTGGAGACGGCATCGTAATAGATGGTGAAGAGTGTCAGGAAGCGGTTTCCTCCCCTAGAACAGTCGCAATCCCAGCACGTCTATGTTTAATACAACTCAAAATCCTCCATAGAATCTATGTCACGGGGCCTTAAATGCTGCACATGGGGGTGTCCGATGAAGGGAACTGTAAAAGGGGGTGTAATCAACTAGGTACTTTCATCCATATAATCTGGCACTACGAACCTATCCAACTTTACTGGCAGGAGGTGCATGAAGTGATCAGTGAGGTTCTGGCAGTTGTTCTCCGCCCAGAGGCTCGCAGGTGCCTTTCAAACACCTGAGAACCCACTGACCTCAACACTTACACGACACAATGGGTTACACTTGGACTTATGGTGGGCAAGAGGAACATCGCACAGCTCTGGGGAGCTACGCATGCACCCACAATAACAGACTGGAAGAGAGACCTCGACTGGTGTATGCACAGGGAAAAGACCGTCTACATAGTGTCATGGAGATGGGCTTTGCCTCTACACTGTGTTAAGTTAGCATGAGCTTATTAGAAGTTTAAACGCCATTTTTCCTTTCTGCTGCTTTTGCACACAGCACATAATATTATAAATGTTTAGAGTCTAGCAGAATGTTTTGCTTCACACGAGAATAATATGTTTTCTTATTGTATCAGCGTTGCTTGGTAAGCGATGTCTGAACAGTGAGTGCCGAGGCCTTCAAGGTTATTTCAACACAGTGGCTGTTGTTCGGTCTGATCTGCTCACGTCCTAGACATAACACATATGCAGCTGTGGCCACCTCTTATTTTGGCGCGTTTAATAATGCAATACGCAAAGCATACACACACACTTGAAGAACATCCGCATGCAGAGAGTTGGTGTAGAAAATTATGTGATACCGGTCTACTAGGACCAGAGGTATGGGGCCTTCCTTGTAAACCCAAAGAGACCTTCTATAGTTTTAATATAATATATATAGATAACATATAATATACTAGCAAGGGAGGGTAAGACTGAGGTGTAATTTAGCCTTCTTCCCTTTAGCATTTGAACATGCTTTCTCCCTTTGTATTCTATGGAATAGTAACTATGCTGATAACCTTGTTGCTTATAATATGTTTGCTTGTATTAGCTAAGGTACTGCGCTTGAGAACACGGCACTTGAAATAAATATTTCAAACTTGCACATTTCTTCATTTACTCCTCATTTTGGACTGGTATGATAGTATTAAGAAAGAGTGTTCATGTGTTCCACGTTACCTGAGGTATTCTAAGTTCATGTTCTGAGTTGTCTAATCATTGGGGGTATGGAAGAACCAATGAGACACCGATTGCTAGTCTGGTAGGGGATTTTGGATACTAAGGTGAGTTTTTGGCACACCCTGATTTACTGAGGTTCCAAGTCTCCATCCACAGTTCTGTGTAGGAGGAGAATCTCTGCGACAATAGCCCGAGGTTGCCCCCGTAAATGGTCTAAGATTTGGGACTCCTGGAACTCGTATCGTGGAATTATATGTGTCCCACCCCGTAATATTGATTGTGATTATGTCCCTTCTACGTGACACCCAATGTAATATCCTATTGTAGTTGTAATTGTAATTGGTCTCCACTGTGATTTCAAATGTCTTATCCACTGTACTGTAAGTTCATGTCGATACATGTTAATAAAAAGAAAAACAGATGATACATCAGAGGCGAAGTGTTGGGATCCTAGCTCCACAGAGGGTTATCTGAACTGACTGCACATAGAGTTCTACGATGCTGCAGCAGTCTGTTACCTTACAGTGTCTGTCCAAATCTTCTTTAATGAGGCTTCTGACAATCTAAACTCTTCCCTTCCTAAAAGGAAAACATGCAGGGAAGAGGAATACCTTTTTGAATGGATTGTCATTCTTGAGAAGTCTAATTACTGTTTAACAAATAAAGACAGGAAATGATTAATTTAGATAGCAATGAAAAAATCATTTATTTCAACAAGAGCAATTTCTCTCTGAAAAATGCATTTCTGGGCTCTTGCAGAAGGATGGAGATAGATATTTAGTGCTAATAAATGGCTTGAAGATTGCATGACGGAGAACCCAAATTCTAGGGTATCCAAAGAAAGTTGCGTCAATGTACAATCGCCCAACACAGCAAGACTTTTATTTGAGTTTAATAAATTAATGTCATGATTTTTTATGCAATTAAACAGTTACAACAAAAACAAAAACGGATGTTACTGTGTCTTCCCTACAAGGTGTGTGCAAGCAGTCCCTTCATTAGGAAGGAGTAGGAGTGAGGCCTCACATCGCTAGGGTATTCAATATGGACCACAGGAGGCCCTGCGGGACCTCAGCCTGGAGCCATTGCAAAGTCAAGCTGAGTAGCTGCATCTTCCAGCATGGTAATCAGCATGATGGTGGAGGTTAATGTTCTTAGTTGCATCTTTGGGGCAGGTTGGATGTAGAGGTCCATCTGTGAGTGGGGAAGAGGGCATCAGCTTGGTGGAGGGGGTGCTGAGAAGGTGCTCATCATCCTACCACCGGGAGGGTGGGGACCATCTGTGGGTGTAGCGGAATGGATCAGTTTAGACGGGCTGAGACATGGTGCTCGCCTTCCAGCCTTTGTTTAACTGAGCAGTTCTAAGTAGGTCACTGGGACCTTCCCCTTCTGGTTTCCTCTTTCTCCTACCAGCCAATCTGGATCCATGCCGGGGAGACTGTACACAGTGATCAGCTGCAAGAAGAGGAGACAAAACAACATCAGAGCCTTAAACTTGGAAATACTAGATCTGTCTTTTTGAGAATCATAGTTCTTTATTGACTAGAACTGTTTTTGTGCAGCATCCAAAAGCACAGAACTAAATTTACTTTCAGTTCTGTGGAGCTTCTACCCATCTGACTAATTTCTCTCATTTTCCTTTCAACGTTCCTTTCCAAGTGATTCAGTAAATTTATACTCGGGCAAGTTTTACATAAACTATATTACATTCATTACATTTGGACACAGCTGCCCCCATTCAGGGATAAACCATCTGCACCCTGGAACTCCGAGAAGCTCAAAGCCTTCAAAGTGCATTGAAAAAACCTTGAACAGATATAAAAAGGACTACAATGTGGGAGCAAAAGAGTTCTACTGCACAGCCATGAATAAATGCCATCACTCTAGTCTCACTGCTCGCGCCAAGGTTTGGTTGGAATGTCGAAAATGCCAAGAACCCTTCCAGAGAGGTATTCTCCATTCCCAAGAGCTTTCTCTCGCCAGATAGTCTTTCTAACACTAGTTACACCCAAGATCTGTGTGCTAATTTAGCCATCTTTTTTAGAGACAAATTTCTAAAATTTGGGTTTCCTTCAGTCACACCTATTGGACCCTTCTCATGGATGTTCATGAGACTACCGCCTGTACTAAGGTCCATCTATTGGCATGTCCTCTGAAGAAAAAATGCTAAATTCTTTGATGATATCAATATAATCTGGTCCATAGGCTGCCCCTTACTCGCTTCACATCGGGGTCTAGTGGCACCTAAGTTAATGGAACTATGCAATAAATCACTAGTCACTGCGTGCCTCCCTTCCAACCTAAAGCATGCGTGTTTAACGCCCCTGCCTCATAAGCAATGTTTAGAGACAGCCATTCCAACTAACTCTAGGCTTCTCTCTCTGCTCCCTTATGTTTTTAAGATGATGGGAAGTCCTGTAAAACCATCCATTAACCTATCTAGAAATGAAAAAATTACTTGGCGAGGATCAGTCGGGGTTTAGATCATTTCAGAGCTCCAGGACGGTCCTTTCACCCTGTGCTGAGGACATACAAGCCTTGATCCTTTTGGGCCTTTCTGCAGCCATTGTCACAGTCGCCCACTGAGGCTCTTACCGAGGCTTATAAACATCGAAATCTCGGGCAAGGCTCTGGCTTGGATCACATGTTTTCTGACTGAGCGATCCAAGTCTTTTACTGTACCTTCCTTTATCTCGGAGACGTTCAGTCTTCCTTGTGGTTTGCCTTGGGGATCTTCACTTAGCCCCACACTGTTCTACATATACATGGTTCCTTTTAGGGCTCTGATTAAATCCTACTGTTTGTCTTCATGATGTTTGAATAGGGCACCCATATAAAAGCTTCCATTGCGGTCTATCTGGAGGAAATGCAGACCTGTTTCTCTGCCTGCATGCTGGCCATCTTGGACTGTATTTACATTTACATTTATATTTACCTGTCCATTCAGCTGGAAAAAACACTTTTTGGCGTGGATCTCCTCATGCCTGAAATGGTGTCAATTAAATCTACTCTACCTCAAATGGATGTGTTGCTTAGCTTGCCTACACTGACCTTCCCTGTCTGATGTCAAATTGAGAACACGATAATGCAACAAAGCAGTTGATCAAGTTGTGAAAGTGGTTCCATAGCAGACGTTCCTAAAATAAGCTGCGAGCAGCCTTAAGAGCAAGCTATACACCATATATGGGAAATCAACAACTGATTCTGGCTGTTTGAGCTCGGGCAAGCCTTGGAAGTACATCCTACAAAGATGCAGCTAGATATCGGGCAAAGAGTGGCAATACAGGGGAAAGCGTCCCTGTCCGTGTGTCTCAGAAATACCAACCTCATCAGACTTGAGAGAGAGCTCGCTGGAATCAGCAGCCTCGTAGTCATACAAGACGCGAGCTTTGCGAGTGCCGCTAGCAGGAGGCCTCACGTCACTCGGGGACAGGCTCCCTTCAACAACGGTGCCAGAGGCCGCAGGAATGGTGCTTGTGCCTGGGGATGTGCTGAGAGGAGAGGATGTGGAGTCTGAATTCACCACCAGCGTGGCAGGAAATCTAGCATAAGAAAGAAAAAGGTCAATGATTCAGGTCCTGAAACTTACTAAACAGTGAGTCAACAATAAGGGGATGAGGGGTTGCAGAGAGGGCAACACAGAGGAGCTGGAAGTCAACACAACATGGTCAGAAAGTAGCTCACCAAACCCAAAAGCATGCACAACCCAAGCTACTGAAACTAGTCACAAAGGATTGGAATTTGACCTGCCTTCTTTATCCCCAGATTAGTTGGCGCATGGTCAGGGCAAGCTTCACTAAAGTCTCTAGCAATATCACACTTCAGAATGACTCACAGGACATGGGATGTTTAGACATTGGTCATTTCTTCCTTGATGAACTTCCAGAGAAGGTTAAGAAGGACAGTTCATTTATATATTCCAGGCTGGGTTCTACTGCTTTTTTTATAACTGGATCTGGCTTATTGGCTTTCATGATTATTTTTTGTTCAATTAATGGTTTTCTCACCACGGCATCTGGGAGTAGACCAAAAGTCCTAATTATTGGGACTCCCCAGATGCCCTACAGTTCAGGCGCTGAGATCAAAGTAGGTTACTCTTTTTTTTTTATTGCAAAGTTTCTTGAAGTGGGAAGCCTTATTTTTTTTTTTATTTATTTTTTTTTTTTTAAATATATTTTTATTGCAGGAATCAGTACAACAATACAGTAACGACCAGCATCATATTATAGCCAACTTTTACAAGATATAGCCCATCGACCCCCTTCCATAGCATTGCTATACAGCCAAGCAGCCCATATCCCTGGGGTTGGGCGGCGAATGTAGCTGGGGTCAGTAGGATGCAGGAGCTGGTCCGGATAACACATTGTCCGTCATCTGCTTTTCTAAACAAACCCCAACCCCCAAAAAGATACCCCCCCCACAAACTCCCAGTCATTGTGGAATTCCCCCCTCCCCCCCCCCCCACCATCAGCGCCAGGGAGCTTATCACTTTAGGATCTTCTGCTTGACCCACGGGGAAGGTAATAGTGCTGTTAATGCTAGTGTCTAACGGGACTCGGGTCTAGTTGCTTCTTCGCTTTCGGAATCGCTGGGGGCACAATAATCCCTGAGGGCCTGTACCAGCGTTTCCCATTCTAACGCGGCCTCCTGCGCCTTCTCATTGCTTTGCCTCCAAGCCAACTGATATCGCAGCGCGCTCTCACCCGCCGCCCATTTCAAAAGTTCACCGTGCCATCTGCTGCCCGTAGGACCAGCACGTGCCTTCCAGTTCCTGGTCACCTCTCGCTTAGCCAGTAGGAGCCCCAGATCTATAAATTTACTGGTGATTTTATTCCGGGGGGTATGGGGGAACCAGTGCAATAGCCCTACCGCCGCATCGAACGATAAGTGCCTCCCCGTCACCTCTTCCAAAGTCGCCGCCACCTCCTGCCAGTAGGACGTCAATCCTGGACAGGCCCATAGCATGTGTAGGAGGTCCGCCTCCTGAGCCGGGCACCTAGGGCATTCCGCCGAAGCCGTGGCAAAATAACGCCTGATCTTAACCGGGGTCAGGTACGCCCTATGGAGAACATAATAGTGGACCAGTTGGAAGCGGGCGCTACGTGTACCCTTCCATGCTCGCCTCACCAGCCGGGACCAGGTCGTCTCCGGGATCTCCCTACCGATGTCCTCTTCCCAGCGGGACTTCAGTGTGGTGAGAGGGACCAACCCCTCGGTAATCAGCCTGCCGTAAAGGCAAGTGACCGCCTTCACTGTGCCCGCCGACATCATTACATACTGGCACACCTGAGACAATTGAGGTTCCTCTAGTCCGTTTTGCCAGTGCGCCTGGATCACTCGCACAATGGCCGAGTGCAGCAGAAAGTCGCCCCGGGGGATCCCAAAGCGGTCAATGAGATCCTGAAAGGACAGGAGCACTCCGTCCTCATACAGGTCCCCGACGAGCTGTAAACCCGAATCCTCCCAGTCCGCCAGTCGCGACCAGTCTCCTCCGTGGGGGAGGGCCGTCAGCATCCCCAATGGTATTTCAGGTGCATATGGGGTTCGCAGGTGACCTCTGTTATGAGCCCGATTCCAACAGAGTCGGATAGTCCGCTCCTCCATCGACAGGTCCCGAAGGACTAAACGCTGTCGCAGCGCGATAAAGGAGAGGACGTGCCTGGCCATACCCGTCCCTCTACCGTCTTCCGGGCCTCTGAACTCCCTGTCTATCTCCTGGGTGTATGTCTGGAGCTGCGCCGCAAGGTAATACTTCTCAAAGTCCGGCACAGCGAGCCCCCCCTCGTCCTTCGGCCTCATCAGGGTATTGAGGGCCACCCGCCGCCGGCCCGTGCCCCAAAGGAACCCGACCACCATAGAACGCAAGCGGCGAAACGTAGCCGGTGGGACCCAGATCGGCAAAGTCCGAAAGTAATACAATAGTCGGGGGAGTGCCACCATTTTGAGCAGGGCGATGCGTCCTGCCACGGAGAGCGGTAGCGTAGCCCAAAAATCCATGCTGCCTCGGAGTGCTCGTATGCAACGGGCAATGTTTCCGTCTAGGAGGTCGGGCTGGTCGTGGTACACAAATACCCCAAGGTATTTAAAGCAGTCGGGTTCCCATCTGATCTCCTTACTTAGCGCCGGAGTGGGGGCACCCCTACGCATCGGGAAGAGGCAGGTCTTAGACCAGTTCACTCGTAGGCCTGAAACGTCTCCGAACTCCGTTAGCGCTAATTCCGCTCCCCGTAATGCGTCGACCGGATCCTCCAGGAAGAGCAACAGGTCGTCTGCATAGAGCGAGACGTAATGTGGGCCCGCCGCTGTCCATAAGCCCGTATAATGGGCTCCCGAACGAAGATGCATCGCTAGTGGCTCCACCGCTAGTGCAAAAAGAAGCGGGGATAAGGAGCACCCTTGCCGCGTGCCACGCTCCACCGGATATCGCGATGAAATCAAAGGGCCCGATCTAACCCTGGCTGAAGCGGAAGCGTAGAGAACTGCTGTCCATTTGATAAATCCCTCCCCGAGGCCGAATTTCCGCAATACCGCGCTTAAGTAGTCCCACTCCAGGCTATCAAACGCCTTCTCCAGGTCCACCGACAAAACTACCGGGGACGGGGCGTCCACGAATGGTTCCCCAAGCAAGCGAAACAACCTTCGGATGTTCATGGTCGTATTTCACCGTGGGATGAAACCGGCTTGGTCCTCGTGTACTAGGGAGCTCATATGTCCTAACAGCCTCAAGGCCAAGATGCTGCTCAATATTTTGTAGTCCACCGTCAGCATTGAGAGGGGACGGTAGGACCCCGGGTCAGACGAGTCTCGGCCTGGCTTGAGGAGAGGAACCACCAACGCCTCACACATCGAGCCGGGGAGGCGACCCAGCCTCTTCGCCTCCCTGTAGACCACCAGTAAACGAGGGGCCAGGAGGTCAGCATAAGCTGCATAGAACTCCACCGGCAGGCCATCTAGGCCCGGGGTCTTGTTCCTCGCCATCCGTTTGATGGCCCCACGGATCTCCCCCAAGCCGATGTCAGATCCCAGGGTGTCTGCCACTTCCTGTTCCACTGTGCGGAGTTCCAGCGGGCTAAGATAGTTATCAAGCCGGTCTGGGTCACGCGCGGAGCGACTGCGGTATAAGCATTCGTAATAATGCCGGAAGCAAGTAAGAATCTCCGGTTGGGTGCACACCTCGGTCCCATCCGCCCTACGCATCCTAGTCGTCGTTTGGGACTGGCGCGTAGGGTTGGCCAACCACGCCAGTAACGCGCTCGATCTGTCGCCCTCCGCTATAGATCGAACCGTGTAGGCCTTATAATCGAAACAGCGGAGCCGTTCGACCTCCACCGCCACCTTCTCCCTCGCCTCTACCGCTTGCGTTTGCAATTCCGGGTGTCCGGGTCGGCTAATTTCGAGCTCGCGGAGCGTTTGGTCCGCTGCGTCTAAATCAGCCAGGATAACACGCCGCATGCCCACCTTCTTAGAGATACAGTACCCCCTCACCACCACCTTGAAAGCGTCCCATTCGAACGCCCTAGTACTCGCGGAGCCGCCGTTGGATGCAAAATAATCCGTGATTCTCTCCCCTGGGTCTGCCTTGAAGACACTGTCCTCGAGGATCTCGGGGCGCATCTTCCAGGTGGGTACCGCCGGCGTCCCAGGGAACCAGCGAATGTCCAGCAGGAGGGGGTTATGGTCCGAAATGGTCCGCGATAAATACTCCAATCGGACCGCTGCCGAGACTAATTCGGACGAACCAAGAAAGCCATCCAGTCTGACATGCAGCTCATGAAGGCTCGAAAAGTACGAATAATCTCTAAACGCGGGGTGATGTGCCCTCCAGATGTCCGTCAAACCCCAGCGGGTCTGCCAATCTTGACGGCCCTTAGCCGTCCGCCGGACCGGGGAATCGGGGAGCGGGGGATGCGAGCGGTCTATGTCTACATCTACCACGGAGTTAAAGTCTCCCCCCAGTAGGAGGGGACCGGCGAAAAAGTGGGCCAACGAGCCCGATAACCCGGAAAGGAAGGCAGTCTGGTCCACATTAGGGGCATACACACAGCAAACATTCAAGTCCCTCCCTCCTAGCGTGCCTGATATGGCCACGAAACGCCCCTCTGGGTCTAACACTGTCCTCGTGACCTGGAAGGGGACTCCTGCCCTGATCCATATTAGCGCCCCCCTGGCATAAGCAGAGTACGCCGTGGAAAAGACCTGCCCTCGCCATCTACGCTGAAGCGCCGCCCCTTCCGCCTTGTTCAGATGCGTTTCCTGCAGCAGCGCCATTTGCACTCCCCTACGCACTAAATAAGCGTGGACCCTGTGACGCCTGGACATAGTGTGAAGCCCCCTCACGTTCCAAGTAATACATTTCAAGTTAGCAACATCAACCATTGTCCCAAAGTGTTCTTGCACAGTCTCCCCGTCCGGGTCCCCACAAAGAAAAAACATCAATCCTCCCAGCGCTGACGGCGGCCATTTTCCCCAACCAGAACCAAACCCCCCAAAAACCAACAAGACCCCTTCCCAACCACCCCAGAACAGGACCCAAACTGCACCATCTAGATCCCATCCAAACTTCTACGAAGAGCAACCCCGAAAACCCCACTAGTCCTACGGTCGCCACCGTAGGAAGGCCTTATGGGCCAGGTGCGGGCTGAGCGGAGGCAGTGGGCCCTCGTCGCCCAGGCTACCAGGACTATAATAAGCCCCCCCTGTGTCAAAAACTTTCGGGGCAAGAGCAGAAGCCTCCCAACCCTCCCTCTTCCATTGCCAGCAATAAAGAACGGCAGCCGCCTCCCCCCTGCCGGGTCCCCACCCAAAATAAGGCAACCTATCCCATTACCCTTGTCCGTCCAAAAGGTCCTCCACCGATTTCGGTGTGATCACCGGTGTGTGGGTACTGTCTGCCACTGAGTCTTCCGAGTCCGATGGTGCCCCCTGCGCACCCGGGTTTTCTTCCTCCTCTTCGATGTCATCGCCCCTTGCTCCCGACAGTTCCGACAGAACTTCCAACACTCCCCTCCGCTCAGATGATGTCTCCGCTGTCGAGGGTCCTCCCGTGCGGCCGCGGCGGTTTCTGACCCTTTTAGATCGCCTCCTTTGTTCCGGCTCCTCCGCCTGCTGGGACGAGGCGTTATAACCATCCTTCCCCGTTCGGTATAGTTCGAGCCAGTCACAGACCTCCTCCGGGGTGTCGAAGAACTGGGTTTTGTCATCGACAATGACTCGGAGCCTCGCGGGAAATAGGAGTGAATATTGGATGCCCTCACTCCTGAGTTCACGCTTAACCGCCAGGAAGGAGAACCGCTTGCGCTGCGTCTCGTAGGTATAGTCAGGGAAGATATTCACCTGACTGTTTGCAACCTGGAACGGGCCATTGTGTCTGGCGGCATTTAGGATCAGGTCTCTGTCCCGGAAATGTAGCAACCGCGCCACCACCGGCCTCGGGGCTCGTCCCTGCTGTGGGGGCCGCGCTGGAACTCTGTGGGCCCGTTCTAGAGTGTAAAAGGAGGACAGGCCCTCCGGGACCACCGTGTCTCGGAGCCAGGTCTCCAAGTAGCGCACCATATCGCCTTCCTCGACCTTTTCCGGCAGGCCCACTACCCGAATGTTATTCCTCCTGTTTCGGCCTTCCGCATCCTCCGCCCTCCGTTCGAGGGTCTCGATTCGGGACATGGCATCCTTTATCGTCGCAGCCAGGGTTCTCTGCGCCGGTTCGATAGACTTCACCGTGCTCTCCACCTCCTTGACCCGGTCGGAGAGTTTACCATGGTCTGCCCTAAGGAGGCCCAGGCCAGTCGCCACCTGGGCAATGTCCTGTTGTAGGGCCGACCGAGTTGCCTCTATGGCTTCCAGTACGCGGTCGAATTGTTGCTGGAGTGGTGCGCCACCAGGTCGTTTAGGATCTCCATGCTCTTCCTTGTCCTGGTCCTCAGAGTCCGAGGTGGCCTGGCTGGATCCCTTGGCTCCTTTAGGTTTCCCCATGCTGCCAGGGGCTCTCCGCAGAGGTCCCGGAGTAGGCGTCTCCGTGTGCAAGTGTCCAGCACGACTTTCCCGGGATTTCGCCCTCAAGTCCGGAATGGGCGATCTCCTTCTCCAGAGCCTGTGGAGACTCCGCCGTTTCGGCTCACGCCACCGCCACGGCGTCCGAGGGCACCGATAAGGGGGCGGAGACACCCGTCCCCGAGTCGGGCAGGCCCGTTCACCCACTATGGCTCCGGGGCAAGGGCCACCAACCCTCCCGGTTGTCCTGTGGCGCCCGAGTGTCGCGCCATCCATGTAGTTGGGGTGGCCAGGAACTCGCAGCTAGTTGCGGAGTCGCGGTGCAGACCACCGCCTGGAACTGAGTGCACCCGTGCCCGGGGCCCTCTAACGCGTGGGCACCCGCCAGGTCGTCCAATCGAGTTATGGTTCCGCTGTAGAGGGTCCGAACCAGCCAATGTCCAATGTCTAAAACAACTGAGGCTGGTGAAGCCGGGTGCCGGGCGACATCCGCAAGACCTCCTCAACTCCGTAGGTTCGATCAAGGGGACAAAGGGGTCCGGGCGCCATATTGGGTCGCGCTCCGCCACTCCGCAAACTTCGGCATTTCCTCAAAGCCACCTCCGTCCAAACTCCACCAGGGCCCTCGGCAGGGTGTCGTCGCCTCGCTCAACCGAATGCGGGGTCTGGGGTGCCCCTCAGCCTCCGATGTTCAGGATAATTCCGGGCTTAGTCCCGGAGCCGAGCTCTCAGGCGACCATCGCCATCGGCGCCCAAGCCACGCCCTGCTTGAAGTGGGAAGCCTTATCCAACCACATAGGTCAGCAGCACAAAAAAACAACTGATAATATTTTCAGTTCCAAAAGAATCTTTTCAAGTCTTATTTGTCCAAAGGCAAGGATGAAACTGAAGAAGTACAGTGATTAAGAGTGCCTGCACGAGGAAGAGGAATTGAATCACCTCTAATGTGATTAAAAGATGGATGTCTTTAAAATCGTGTTAGCGATGGAGACACTTATGTTCCAAATATAGCAGTGGTCAACAACAGCTGGCGTTAACCTGGTCTTCTGTCCACTGAATTAGACAATTGGCGCCATCTGCCCTAAAGGGCATCATTCTACAAAGTCCAAATAATGAGGACTTAGAGGCGACTCCATCAGTTAATCTGCAAAGCCAAATCAAAGCTAATAACAGAAATGTTATACTCTAAAAATAATGAGTTTGATTAATAGCTTGGCAGATGAACACAGTCACAAACGTGATGGATCTCTTACTGTCAATATTACAAGTTGTTAGACATGGGGCTTCTGGTTGGTTAGGGTATGCACCCCAGACAGGCAGAACCCACCACTCTAGGGGAAGAGGTGTGGCGCAGTGGCCAGGGCGACTAACTCTGGAACCTGGGGGCTCACGGTTCGATCCCCGTTGCCGGCGGCAGCTCAGCCCAGCACCATGGGACTCTGGGCAATAGCTCGCTTAATCTTCCCGACGGCCCCCAGCGCCTTGACACCTTTGGGAAATTGTTTGCGCTTTACAAATACTGGATATTTTAGTCAGGGCTAGTCAGATACACACCCTAGATTAACCTTTGGTCACTCTCTGGGAGCTTGGTACAGGGCAGTCAGGCTTAGGAGGCGATGTGTAAAGTATTTGTGCAATCCCTAAATTGCAGTAACAGTGAAAACAACACAAAAAATAACTCCACACCAAGGGCTAGAATGAGGAACGGCGTCCCTGATGAGTAACCGAATGTCTGAGCATACAACAATGTGTCCCAATAATAACAGTGCTGAACCACCCAAAGAATCTGGGTCCTCTAATAAGTTGACTTGCCAGGTTGAAATGGTAGTTTAAAATTGCACACACAGATCTTACTGTGGCAGGCCTGGGCCATGTTTCAAGGGCTACTGAGTGGCTGGCCCAATCAGTGCTGCAGGCCCACTAGTAGCATTTAATGTACAAGCCATGGTCACATATAGAGCCCTTTGATAGGGACTTACAAGTACATTAAACATGCCAATTGTGGATAAACCAATGTTACCATGTTTAAAGTACAGAGCATATACACTTACCCCCTTCACTGCGGCGGCTATTCCGCCGCAGTGCTAAGGGGGTGGGGGGGCCGCGCTGTGGTACCGTGCTCGTGACGGAACCGCTCCGTCACGGCACACGGGTGAGCTGTGCTTGTGACGGAACGGTTCCGTCACGGCCCCGCCCGCGCTAGAGAACGTTAGCGCAGGAGTGGAATTCGCGCCACGCAGGCGCAGCGAGAGGGCCGTGACGGAACCGTTCCGTCACCAGCACAGCCCACCCGAGGCTTGTAACGGAACGGTTCCGTCACCAGCATGGGAGGGGTTAAGTGCTGGTTAGCTGTGGTAAAGTGCCCAGGCTCCTAAAGCCAGCAAAAAGGAAGTCAGCAAAACAGGTTAGCAGGCAAAAGGACGGGGGAAACCACCCAAGAATGCCAGGTCTTACCGAGTGCTTTGGGTTATAATGCACTTGTAATAAGGCAGACAGGATTTCGGTCACGTTGCGACAGAGTACCCGTCTGCCAATTCTAAATCAGGCCCCATGTTATTCATTTGTTAGAGCGCAAATTCATCAAATATGTCAGAATTGTGTATTTGATGAAGGTTTGGTTTTAAACTCGAATTCATTTAATGCGAGGTGTGCATCCACCCTAGTGTTTAAATCGTACACTTATCGATGCAATAATCACTGTGAGGGAAGGAAGTGCCAGTGCTGAGGCACTTGCCATTTACCTTGGAATGGTATTATGAACTTTTAAACAATGCATGTTACAACACGTGGTCCTCTGAATGTAAAATCGTGGGTAATGCTGTTGGGGCCTCTTGTATACCGTCTATCCTTCCAGCATAACTTAGTTTGGTTCAGCGTGAACTATCCAAAGTTAGTTCTCTACACAATGTTCCCTCCAGTCCCGGGCAGGCGCTACCACTGTCTAGTAGAAATGGCAGTGCCACTCTTGAGTGTGCATTGTCTACTCCATCAACAGGAGGGATTGCACTGACTTTGCGTGGACCTGGGTGATATCTCTGCATCTGATGCACGTGTGCGCCTCTGCTTGACGAAGGCAACGCAAGCACCAGCAAAAGATAGACTGAAGTAAGCTCGCTCCAATCACGATCAATTGAATCCTCCGTGAGAGCTCTACCTCAGCCCAAACAAGAGCCCGCCCACCCACCAAACAAACAAAGGAATGCGCCCACCACAGCTCACAGCAGAGATAAAAGCAGAGGTTGAAGCAACTGTCAATTGTAGTTTGTTTCGGGGAAACTACAGGATGAAACTGCTATGTCCATGAGCAGCAAGCCATCAAAGGTGGTCCTGCTTCTTGGCATGCTACAGGGAGGCCAGGGTCTCAAGGCCTCACCACACAGCCTGTAAGTAGAGACCTGCCCCTGGGTTGCAGCAGGCTGCTTTCACTTCCCCCTTGTGCTTCTTTTCTAGGTAGATTGTGGCTAGGAAGAGCACATATTGTCCAAAGTTACACTCTACCTGCAGTGCGTCACCCTTCCAAAGGTTCCAGAGTATCTTTCTGTCATTTCAGTCCTCAGCTGGCAAGGCCAGCTACCGCTTGCTAGGAATGGGAGCTGCGACATTCCTGATGGCATGTCATCCCACAAAGAGGATTGCAAAGTTGACTGGGAGGGATTGCACCGACTAAATCTCAGTGTCCGATGTGCCTGCGTGCACCTCTTGTTGATGAAGGCGGAGGGCCGCAAGAGTACTAGTGAAGGAGAGGATACACACTGCTCGTGGTGGTTCTTCCTGGATCTAAGCACAAATGACCATCCAAACAAAGTGAAGAGCCCACCTCAGGTTGCAACAGTGATCAAAGAGTACCAGTTGGGGTTCAGTAACCTCTCAGGCTACATTGTGGGAGGCTCAGAAAGTCTTGGTGTAGGGCCGAATCATCAGTTACTAGAAGAGCCAGAGAGAGAGCGAGAGAGACCGGCGGAGGGTTAGGGACTTGGATCTGGGGTGCAGGTATGCGTTGACGCACTGGGAAACACTTCTATGTGACTCATTATACACCTAAGCTCTGCTCCTGCAGGAGGTCACACAGGAGACAAAAGCAGCGTGGTTAGCTGTTCGCAGCAGGGTGAATCAATGGGGCGATAAGGCCAATAGGAGCTTGCATTGGCTGTATTTCACCGGGGTTCGGGGGTAGGGGCTTCAATAGCTTTTTAGGAGACTGAGGACGGTTCCCGGGTGACAGGGATCAAGCCTATTGCAGCATACCACAGGCAATTGTATAGCGCAGACCCGCAAATCCCACGGTAGGCTGGCTATGCCCTCCCAGGCTTTATTCTCAGGCTCTTTGGCATTCTGAAGACCTCACTAACCTGAAGCTTAATAATTGCAAGCAAACCAAGCACAAGTGGCAGAAACCTATTACCCTAGCCGACAGAAGGGAATATGTGAAGAAGTCTACAGCTACAATCGCGCTATAAGTAAAGCACATGCTCAACATTTTCTGATCTTTTTCAAGGAGCCTCCAATTTCACAAATGAAATGTTTAAAATAAATTCTGAACCCTGTACCGACCTGTACTTCTTCTCAGGTTACCACACCACAAGAACTGTGTGATGCTCTTGTACTACCAAAATTCATCCCTTGTCGGTCGAATCTGTTCCAGCCAAAATGCACCTATCACTTCTGGACGCCATCTCAAGCCTTGTCCAGCAAAATGTTTCTAACTTATAACAAACCATTAGTTGAATGACTGTTAGATGCAATGTGTCTTTATCCCCTGGCTCAGTTCGGTTGCCCTGTTAGAAGGCCCTTGTGACTCCCCGTTTGAAGAATGCAAAAAGAACAGTTGATGGACAGAATGCAGAACAATGTCATATATTCACCCTAGTACAGAGATCTGGGCCTAAATCCATAGTTTTTTTGCTCCCCATGCCATTCCAGTTTGGACCCAGCCATATGCAAATCAGTCTTGACCCTGCGCCCAATGGGAACAGTCCAGCCCAAACTGCCAGGCCAGATCCTCCCTGGACTGGAAACCAGCATTCTAGGACCGGTTTCGGACTTTGAGCCCTCATCAGCCAGGATAGCTTGACTCCAGTGGCATGGAGAGCACGGGGACCACGTCTGAGCATACCCAGCCCACCCGGGGTGACAAATGCAAAAAGAACAATTGATGGACAGAATGCAGAACAATGTCATACATTCACCCCAGTACAGAGATCTGGGCCTAAATCCATTGTTTTTGAAGACGCATGTTATGTCCACTATTGACCAATTTTGTTTCTTATTTCAATGGCTAAAATGATAAATGACTTTCCTTTGCTAAAAATCTTTCTGGAAGATACTTTATCTGCCTGCTGATTCCTCACCTATTGTTTATTCCCAGGCGCCAGACTGGATCTAGAAACTTTTCCATAACTCTCCTGTGTGTCTTTATGCACAGGATTATCCATCTTATAAGGTCCTCTTTTGAACAGCCTTGCCTTTCGCGTTGCTTGTATACCCCCAAAGAGCTGGTTAGAAGACCTGATCTCCTTGGTATGGTCGATGTAAAAATTTACCACTGTTCTGGGGTCCAACCTGAGTAATCTCTACTCCTCTTTGGTGGGATCAGGTGGAGGGGAGAAGGTCAGGAGTGTAATGGATTGTAGAAATAGAAAGGGGTCACCACCTTGGGAAGGTAAGCCATCTCAGTTTCGAAGTCCAATTTGTCCAGGAAGAAGTATGTGTAGGTGGGACAGATGGCTGGAACTAGTAACTCACTTACACGCGTAGCCAATGGCCACAAGAACAACTGTTTTCAAAATCATCAACCTCAACTGCCAATTGTTGCTGGGCTCAAAAGGAGCACCCATCATAAAAGTCAAAATAAGGTTCAAGTCCCAAAAGGAGTTGGTGGAAACAGGTTAGTCTATTCAAAAACCTTATCATGGTTGTGGATTTGAGCAGGGATTGATGGTTTGGAAGAGAGTAACACAGACACTGGCGTAACGTATCTCTTGATGGTGACTACCACACAGCTTTGCTGGGCCAGCAACAGCGCAAAGTGAAGAACATTTCACAGGTGAGCCTTCAAGCGATCCATATTCTGTTCTGCACACCAGCTTACAAATCTATTCCACCGGCTTGGTGGGGGGGGGGGCAGTGAGCAGACAGAAGTACATCAACCACCTCTGGTGGCCACTGGAAAGATCTCATGTGTCCCCACTCAATCTTCAAACATGAACATGGAGGCGCTGGAGGTTGGGTGCAGGACCCTACCCTCTTACTGGAATAGGAAGTCTGCTGAGAGAGGAAGACTGAGCGGAGGACCAAGAGAGGTACACGAAGTCTGCATACTGCCCCCTTCTTGGCCATTCTGGGACTAAGAAGATGGCTTTGTTCTGGTCCTGGCTTATCTTTCTCAGAACCTGAGCAATTAAGAGTACGGGAGGAAATGCTGAGAGAAGACCCTCTCACCGCCTTCTCACCACCAAGGCCAACTTCCAGGACGGAATGAAAGAGGTCGCAGAATGGATGAAGCACATCCGTCTGAAGCTCAACTCGGACAAGACTGAGGTCCTCATCCTCGGACAATCCCCATCCGCCTGGGACGACTCGTGGTGGCCCATGACACTGGGCACCGCACCGACACCTACGGACCACGCACGCAACCTGGGATTCATCCTGGACTCCTCCCTCACGATGACCAAGCAAGTCAACGCAGTCTCGTCCTCGTGTTTCAACACCCTGCGCATGCTCCGAAAGATCTTCCGGTGGATCCCCACCAAAACTAGAAAGATGGTCACCCAGGCCCTCGTCACCAGCCGACTTGGCTACGGGAGCGCCCTATATGCAGGAATCACAGCCAAACTTCAGAAACACCTTCAACACATACAGAACACCTCCGCACGACTCATCCTCGACATCCCTCGCCACAACCACATATCTGCCCACCTGAGAAACCTACACTGGCTCCCCGTCAACAAGAGGATCACGTTCAGGCTGCTCACCCACGCACACAAAGCGCTCCACAACATGGGCCCCGAATACCTCACCAACCGCCTCTCGTTCTACACCCCCACCCGCCAGCTCCGCTCCACCAGCCTCGCCCTCGCCACCGTCCCACGGATTCGCAGAACCACCACCGGAGGAAGATCACTCTCCTACCTGGCAGCCAAAACATGGAACTCCCTCCCCGCACACCTACGACTGACCCAGGACCATCTCACCTTCAGGAAACACCTCAAGACCTGGCTATTTGAGCAATAGAGGCACCCCTCCAACCCCCCTCTCCCTCCAGCGCCTTGAGACCCTCACGGGTGAGTAGCGCACTCTACAAATGTATGGATTGATTGAAGTGGAAAGAAGTGCCCCCCCTCAATCGAAACGCATCCTCGAGTCCTCCCCACAGATGATACTGCAGAAGAGAGAACTGAAGACAATGGACATTGTCCGAAGCGGCAAAGAAATACAACTGAGGGGTGCCTCAGTGGGCAAAGACAGGTAAAACCACAGCTGAATGGAAATGGCACTCGCAGTCGGCAAGATGACGCAATTGATGCTGTTGGGCATTTGCATTCAGTGAGCAGGCCAGATGATTGGCGAATCACCAGATCTCATGCTTGTTTGCCCAAGACTAGAGTCTCAACACTTTCAACAGAGTAGGTGAGATCTCACTCCTCCACCTTTGTTCATGTAACACATTACAGTAGGATTGTTAGTCAAGATTTGGACAAACTGAGCAAGACGTGAGGAAGGATTTGCGCAGAAGCCGAATCACCCTCTGTTCAATGAAGCTGATGTGCAAAACCTGCTCTTTTGGAAACCAGATTCCTCTGATCTCTAGCTCTTCCAGATGAGCACCCCACCTTAGGGTAGCTACATCCATCCCCACTCAGTCTCGGCTAGTGGGTGGAGGTGGGTTGAAGTACATCCCTCGAGACAGGTGCTCCTCCCCCACCACAACATCAGATCTGCTTCATTGTCCAGGGAGATCGCTACGGTGTCCAACAGATCTCCCCTGTTCTGGAACACCGTCCTGCGGAAGCAAAACTGGAAAGCCCTCATGTGCCAGTTTGTGTATGTAACCAGGAGGATGGAAGAAGCCAGCAGGTTAGCAGCTGGAAGACTGTCAGGACTGGAACTGGAGCTCCCTCACGAAACATCAGAATCTTATCCCGAGTGTCTAGGATTCTCTGACTAGGAGGGAAAGCACAGAATATGAAGAGAACCAAAAACTAGTAATGGGCAGATCCTACCACGAAGAGCAGGCACCTCCTGTGCAGGTGCAGAATAAGTATATGGAAGTATGCGTCCTGCAAGTCAAGGGACTCTGTCCACTCTTTTGCACTCAGTGCTGGAAGAACGTGAGTCAGGGGCATCATCGGATAAAGACCGTCCTCCTTATTGGGACCAGGGACAAACAAGAAAAGCACTGTGGCCATATTCCTGCTCTGCAACCAATTTCGCCACTCATTTCTGCAGCAGGAAAGATTAGGGCATACTCCCTTTATTAAAGCCTGTAGGATCCATTGGTCAGATATACGGCATTCCAGTTTTGTGGAAAGGAGCATACTCGTCCTCCCACTGGACAGACATACTCCTTTAAGGGAAAGCTAAAGTGGCTTTCTGGATGATGCAGGCGAAGAGAGTAAAAGGAGAAGGAGTATTGCTGGGTCTGACGACCCCTACCTTTACCTCTGTACTGACAGAGCAGCTGTTCTTGGGGAAGTTGGGTGTTGTCAGAACCTTAAGCCCATTAAGAGCTTTCACAACTTCCAAAATTGTTGGTAATTTTAAGTCAGAGAACAGAGGCCTAAAGATCAGGCTGTCACTCTCCCCACTTTAAATCTCCAAGGGCAATATTGGCTTTGCCCCAGGATAAGACGGGCTCCATCAAAGGGCATATCCATTAGCCTTGCCTGGAGGGCTCCAGAAAAGCCAGTGGGCCTGAGCCAAGCATGTTTCCGTAAGGTTACTGAGCAGCCCGCAGCACTGGCCACTAAATTTGCAGTAGTTAGCCTGGGTGTATTTATTTGTCCAGAGGAGTCCTGCACATCACAAATTACCTCCTCAAAATGTTCCTTGAGGTGCTACGGTAGGTTTGGCATCACCATACCCACCATGCCCCACAAAGCTTGAGAGTATCACCCTAACAAGCAAGCAGCATTTAGGAAGCAACGGGTCAAATTGCCCACTGAGTGAAACGTCTTCCCCATTGCTTCAAACTTCTTTGATTCCCTATCTGGTGGGGGGGGGGCAGGATTTTGCTTTGTATAGTAGGAGGCCTATACCACCAGTCTCTCCAGAAAGGGGTGGACTGACAAAGCTGGGCCTCCGGTGTATGTCTATATCGTCTAGCTAGAAAACGGATTATTGATGGCGCAGATGTGGGCTTCTCTCAGGCAGACTTCAGCAGATCCATGAGCGCCTCATTAAAAGGCAACCAGAGCTCCGAGGAAGATGAAGATGGTTGCAAGACTTCCGTCTGAATAATCGGTCTGGCCTCTACAGTGGTTGGAGAAAGCTTTGGTGTGTCAGCAGCCTTCTTGATCACAGCATGAAAAGAGGCCACCTTTGTGGAGGAGTGGCCCTGAGGGACACTCAAGTTCTATCTTTGGGGAAGCGTCCAACACTATTACACTTTGCGGAGCCAAGCAGGGGATACTTTGAGGCAGTCAGCCGTGTTGGGCTGGACAATGTCTGGCATCGGAACTGGATCAAAATCAGTGCCAAATATTTTGTTGCGAATCCTGGGTTCTAGGACCCATGGCTGCAGGGTTTGAGTTCCCAACACACTGGTGTTAGGACTTAATTCAATGCACTATCACTGAGTAAAGGCATCCAGTTTCACTGCAGCCCACACGACCAATTGAGCATTCCTGTAAGTCTGTTTTTTGTGATTTCTTAGTTACTAACAGTCTCATTATGGGTTCAAGGATAAAGTGATCATTCAAACCAATGTTGTTCTTAGAGTAGCACACTCAAGCACAGCACTAAGATTGACACTATGTATTTTAGAGGGTTCTTTCAACAGTTTCATGCAATTGCCTAGTACATGAATAAAACCCACATAGAATAGAATTAAAACAGCACCTGTGCATGTGCTCGCAGCGAGAATAAAAGGAACAGTTCTTAGCACCCTGCCGCCCTAATGCTACTTCTGTGGGCTACACTATGAAAGCATGGAATAGCTAACTTGCCTCTAGAGTTTCAGTGCACAGCACACCTCTTCACAGCGGATCAGCCTCAGCCAGGAGAGTGTTCCTTCAGAAGAAAAACACGACAGCTCGGCTTCGCTCCTCTCACCCTGGATGGACCCTTAACAGTGGATGCTCTAGCGATCTCATTGGTCCTCTCATGATAACCTGGTGCAATGGCCTCTCCAGTTCAGGGGTCAATTCTAGGATATTGCTCACCGACTTCTAGCATTCATTGCAAAATGTAGTGACGAGTTTCCAAAATCCAAGAAACACCGGGTCTGAACCAGTGCCATAAAACTCAGACTCGATGTTTACCTTTTATGTCTACTGTTAAACATTGAGATGTAGATATTGAGGAGTCTGTGAAAGATGTGTATCGTCTCATATTCAAAAAAGATAAAAACTGTTTTCAGATGAAAATTTCACTTTCACAGGTTCTGTGAAAAATTGTGATATGCTGAATAAGGACTAAAGGCAGACAGGCTTTTTAAATGTTTTTAAAAATGGAGTCGGACTTGGAAGTTCACAACGTCATGCATTGTGTCGCTTGAGGCGGTATCCTGCTGCTCCACTCTGTACCTTTCCCGCCTCCACTATCCTCTGGGTCTCTCTACTTGACCTCTTCAGGAGAGCCTTAGACTTTGATGCTGGCTGCTCTACGGATGGTGCTGGAGTCAGCTGCATGCAGTCTGCGACACCAGGGTCAGCATCTGTATTGGTGCTGGTAAGAGGTCAACCAACGAGAGTGCCCGATTCAACGGGATTCCAGTCTGTGTTGGAAGAGTTGCATGGGGAACAGAGGGAACATACTGCACCTGGACCAATGATCAGTGCTGTGATGATGTTGGTAGAAGAGTCACAAGGGGCCTGGGACTAAACTCACTGGAAGCTCCTTAGGTGGAGAAATCTACACCAGTTCCGACTCAAAGGACAACTCTGCAGGGAGCATCAAGAGGGCTTGCCTCTCAATGTTGAGTGAAGTCTCAACAAATCATCCTCCTGCTTTCTATTTTTTTTATGTTTTTTCCTTTTTCCCTAGAAGAATTAGATGAAGGAGAGGAACAGGATTTAAAAGGAGAACTCTACTTGGAGCATGGCTTGCTTCGACGCGGTCCATAAACTCATCGACTTCACACTCTTTCATGGCTTTAGGGTGTATTAGGCCACACTTCTCACAACTTTGAGTTATACCTTGAACCCAAGCACCACAGACATACTACATGGGATCCGAAATAGACTGTCACAGCAGGGCTTATATCCGGACCTCTGGAACAAATCTGAAGAAAACAATCCTCAGTGAATTTCACTGAAATGACGAAGTGCAGGAAAAGAAGCTCTGGAACCACGTTAAATGCAGTGAAAAAAGGGAACCAATGTTGGTGTAGTGGGGTGAGCAGTTTATGGCTGCAGTGATGTCACTGAAGTTGTTTCCGGAGCCAGCACCCTGTATTAGCGCTGGGGATCTATAAAAAAAACAGTTCCACATCCAGTCCGGCACCTGGAGATATTCAACATGTGAAGAATCTTCAGGTGGAAGTATCCATCAGAACCAAAGAGTCATTCGTCAATAATCAACTTTCTTCTTTTCTTGAAATCTATAAACGTATGGATTCAGAGCAAGCTGGTTTCCATCAACGTTATGGCTCTAAATCCGGTTTAGATTCCACCCTTGATGATCCGAGTCTTTTGTAGACACAGGTACCGCTACTGGACTCATCAGTGGCCTCTGACACAGTCTCTCACCTGTTTCCCCTACCGTGGATGGGAGTGAGAGCCATGCCTATGCATGTCTCAGAGTAAGCAGGTCGGCTCCTTCCTATTTTATAGTGTTTCACCCCTGAATCTCATGCTCTTTCATCTCTATGCGATGGTGCTTGTTCATCTGATTAAGGAGCATGGATCCATCTTTTTTGTAGATGACTCCATTGTTGATAAATATACTTCTACAATGAGATATTGTCAGGTTCAAAAGGTTTTAAAGCCTATTTACATGATGTTGGTTCTTGGATGATTTGAAGCTGACCTTAGAGAAGACCAATATTTTATTTTTGATGGTTCCAATCCAACTCCATTTGGTCAAACTCCTGGTGACCACTTTCTTTGGGAACCCTACCTTCTGTGGTGGAAGTGGCCACAACCAAGCCACGGGAGAGCCTGCCAATACCCTGTCCCCATCACACACCGCTACAGAAGAGGCTGCGCCTGGCCATCAGACACGCTCCCCCATGCCATGCACCCATTCTAAAGTCTGCCCATAGACAGGCTGTGTAACGGCACGTGCTAGTCAAACACTCAGTAGCACATTGTGAGACTTGTAACAGCGTCTCTTAGAGGCCAAACCTCACACAGAACCATATTCATATAGCATATACTTACATTTCTCCTCTAGAGCTGCACTCGTGCCAAGGGATGGAAGGAAAACATATGGTTAATTAATGTTGAGAACACACCATTACCTAAACACTTTCTATGGCCTCCTCAAAGCCACCACTATGAATGAAGGCTCATAGGAGAAGATTGGCAACATGTATGTGCGTTGATAGGAACAGGCATGCTTGTGCCTGCAGCGTTCTAGCACCTGAGATTTGATGCCAAACAAGACAATGTAACGGTACATGAGGAACAACACTGCCAATTATCAGCTGCAGCATGCCATACAACAGCAAACAAACATTTGTCCACCCTTGACCCTTCATCAAAGAATTCCACCACAGAATCACAGCAATGGTCTCATGAAACACATTTCAAGTTCAATAAATATTGAGTATTATTAAGATGGTTGGGTAAACTACACGGATAAAACAGAATCTGCTAAAACATATTTATTTGACCTATAAATACGTTGTCAATGGCCCAAGACAGAGCTTTCTGAGACTTGTGACCGAGCCCATCAGGCTGCAGCATCCATGTTCACTTGTGATGTACAATACGAGGAGAGGTCATCGCTCCCACTAGCTGGCTATACTGAACTATGAAGCCCTGTGACACTAAATGACAAGTCTTGTTGGAATTGTATGTTATAGTGGACATAACATTCCATCCCTGTGAACAAAGCAAATTTTATACAAACTGAAAAATTTGAAAAAACCTATATCTACTTCTGATACAAACCACTGCTTTCCAGAAAACAAACTCCTCCCTGTCCTATGAGCTCAATCTCCCCCACATCATCCGAGCCCAGACTTCAAACCCCAATGTTGGCCACATTATCTAAACCCAAAATCATGCACAGTTTTGATACTCAAAGATCACACTTTACAAGAACTACAAGTCTTGAACCTCATTAAAACCCAAAACCCTCTAAGCGCTCAAACACCAACGTACTGGACCTCAATGTTCCTCAGGCTCTTCTGATCCCACCTCATTCCCATCTCAAAAGAAGTCTCAGAGAACCCAATACATTGCACATCCTAAAAACCAACTTTCTTTATTGCCCCAGAGCAGAATCCCCACGAACGCCTTGAATCTTGTATTCTTGTCCAAACATTCTCAAAAGGCATTAAGCGTGTGTAAGCCTTAATTATAAATGGCTGGGGGTTATGACATTTCATAGGGTATACTGGTATAATCAATACCTGCCCAGCTGCTTCTGCAGGTCCACCATATACTGGTAACTCTGTGCATAGTAGGTGGCTTGAGCTTCGACAAACTCATGGAGACAACGGAGGTGGTTCACCTGGGGCAGGGAACACAAAGACAGGATCAACAGGCATCGCATCTCAGAGCAGAGGCAGTGGTGGGTGGGGCTTAACATCTCAAGATCAGGGAAGGTGAGTGCTGTGTAACATCTCATTAGCAAGTGAAGGTGGGTAGGGTGCAACACCTCAGGATCAGGTGAAGGTGAATAGGGTGCAACACCTCAGGATCAGGTGAAGGTGGATAGGGTGCAACACCTCAGGATCAGGTGAAGGTGGGTGGAGTGTTACACCTCAGGATCAGGTGAAGGTGGGAAGGGTGTAACACCTCAGGATCAGGTGAAGGTGGGTGGGGTGTAACACCTTACGATAAGGTGAAGGTGGGTGGAGTGTAACACCTCAGGATCAGGTGAAATTGGGTGGGGTGTAACACCTCAGGGCCAGGTAATGCTTGGTAGGGTGTAACACATCAGGATCAGGTGAAGGTGGGTGGGGTGTAACACATCAGGATCAGTTGAAGGTGGGTGGGGTGTTACACCTCAGGATCAGGTGAAGGTGGGTGGGGTGTAACACCTCAGGATCAAGTGAAGTTGGGTGGGGTGTAACGGGTGGGGTGTAACACCTCAGGATCAGGTGAAGTTGGGTGGGGTGTAACACCTCAGGTGAAGGTGGGTGGGGTGCAACACCTCAGGATCAGGTGAAGTTGGGTGGGGTGTAACATCTCAGGATCAGGTGACGTTGGGTGGGGTGTAACAACTCAGGATCAGGTGAAGGTGGGTGGGGTGTAACACCTCAGTATCAGGTGAAGGTGGGTGGGGTGTAACGCCTCAAGGTCAGGTAACGTTTGGTACGGTGTAACACCTCAGGATCAGGTGAAGGTGGGTGGGGTGTACATCACAGAATCAGGTGAATGTGTAACACCTCAGGTGAAGGTTGGTGGGGTGCAGCATCACTGAATCAGGTGAAGGTGGGTGGGATGTAACATCTAAGGATCACAGTAAGGAGATGAGGGGTCTAACATGAGGTGGGTGGGGTTTAACATCGCAGAATCAAGTGAAGAAGGGTGGGATGTAACATCTCAGAATCACTGGAAGGTGGATGGGGTGTAACAAATCAGGTCAGTGTAACACCTCAGGATCAGGTGAAGGTGGGTAGGGTGTAACATCTCAGGTGAAGGTGGGTGGGGTGTAACATCACAGAATCCGGTGAAGGTGGTGGGGTGTAACACCTCAGGATCAGGTGAAAATGGGTGGGGTGTAACACCTCAGGTGAAGGTGATGAAGTGTAACACATCAGGTGAAGGTGGGTGGGGTGTACCATCTCAGGTGAAGGTGGGTGGGGTGTAAAACGTCAGGTGAAGGAGAAGGTGGGTGGGGTGTTATACCTCAGGTGAAGGTAGGTGGGGTGTAACACCTCACGATAAGGTAACGTTTGGTGGGGTGTAACACCTCAGGATCAGGTGAAGGTGGGTGGGGTGTAACACCTCAGGTGAAAGTGGGTGGGGTGTAACACCTCAGGTGAAGGTGATGAAGTGTAACACATCAGGTGAAGGTGGGTGGGGTGTACCATCTCAGGTGAAGGTGGGTGGGGTGTAAAACCTCAGGTGAAGGAGAAGGTGGTTGGGGTGTAACACCTCAGGATCAGGTGAAGGTGGGTGGGTGGGGTGTAACACCTCACGATAAGGTAACGTTTGGTGGGGTGTAACACCTCAGGATCAGGTGAAGGTGGGTGGGGTGTAACACCTCAGGATCAGGTGAAGGTGGGTGGGGTGTAACACCTCAGGATCAGGTGAAGATGGGTGGGGTGTAACACTTTCGGATCAGTTCAAGGTGGGTGGGGCGTAACACCTCAGGATCAGGTGAAGGTGGGTGGGGTGTAACACCTCAGGATCAGGTGGGGTGTAAAACCTTAGGATCAGTTCAAGGTGGGTGGAGCGTAACACCTCAGGATCAGGTGAAGGTGGGTGGGATGTACATCACAGAACCAGGTGAATGTGTAACACCTCAGGTGAAGGTCGGTGGGGTGCAGCATCACAGAATCAGGTGAAGGTGGGTGGGATGTAACATCTAAGGATCACAGTAAGGAGATGAGGGGTGTAACATCAGATGGAAGTGGTGGGGTTTAACATTGCAGAATCAAGTGAAGAAGGGTGGGATGTAACATCTCAGAATCACTGAAGGTGGATGGGGTGTAACAAATCAGGTCAGTGTAACACCTCAGGATCAGGTGAAAATGGGTGGGGTGTAACATCTCAGGTGAAGGTGATGAAGTGTAACACAACAGGTGAAGGTGGGTGGGGTGTACCATCTCAGGTAAAGGTGAGGATGAGTCGGGTGTAACATCCCAGGACCAGGTGACGGGGTGTAACACCTCAGGATCAGGTGAAGGTGGGTGGGGTGTAACATCTCAGGTGAAGGGGGTGGGGTGTAACACATCAGGTGAAGGTGGGTGGGGTGTAACGCCTCAGGATCAGGCGAAGGTGGGTGGGGTGTAACATCTCAAGGTGAAGATGGGGGGGTGTATCATCTCAGGTGAAGGTGGTGGGGTGTAACACATCAGGTGAAGGTGGGTGGGGTGTAACATCACAGAATACGATGAAGGTGGTGGGGTGTAACACCTCAGGATCAAGTGGGGTGTAACATCTCCAGATCAGGTGAAGGTGGTGGAGTGTAGCACATCAGGTGAAGGTGTGTGGGTGGGTGGGGTGTAACACCTCAGGATCAGGTGAAGGTGGATGGGGTGTAACATCTTAGTATCAGGTGAAGGTGGGTGGGGTATAACATTTCAGATCAGGGATAATAGGTTGGGGTCCAACATCTCAGGATCTGGTGAAGGTGGGTGAGGTCTAATATCTCATGATTAGGAGATATTAGAAGGACAACATCATAATCTCAGCACTAGGTGAAGGTTGGCATGGGTCTAACATCTCAGACTAATATCTCAGCATCACATGAAGGAGGTCTGGACCTAAACTCTCAGAATAAGATGATGGTGGATGAGTCTTAGCAACTCACGATCAGGTGAAGTGGGTGTTGTCTAACATTTCAGCTGAAAGTGGGTGGGGTCTAACTGGTTAAAATGGGTGGGATCTAACATCTGAGGATCAGGAGAAGGTAGGTGGGGTATGACATCTTCGGGTCAGATGGAGGTCGGTGGGATCTTACATTTCCTATCAGGTGTAGGATGGGTGGGGGATTCTACTGTCTCCGGATAAGGTGAAGGTGGGCGAGATCTAACATCTCGGGATCAGGTGACGGTGGGTCTAATAAATGAAAATACGGTTAAGGTGAGTGTGATCTAACATCGGAGGATCAGTAGAAAGTAGGTGGGGTCTAACATCTCAGGATCACATGAAGATGGATGGGTTCTAACCTATCAGCATCAGATGAAGGCAGGTGGCTCTTTACATCTTAGGAACACACAAAAGGGGGTATGCTCTAATATCTCAGGATCAGGTGAAGGTCTGTGGGGTCTGACAGCTCAGAATCAGAATGAGGCAAGAGGGATATAACGTCTCAGTACCAGGTGAAGGTGGGTGGGTCTAACAAGCCATGATACGGATAAGGTGGGTGGTATTGAACATCTGAGGATCAGTAGAAGCTAGGAGGGTTATGACATCTAAGGATCAGATGGAGGCGGGTGGGATCTTGCATCTCCTGGTTAGGTGTAAGTGGGTGGGCTCTGTCTCAGGATAATGTGAAAGTGGGTGACAGTTAACATCTCAGGATCAGGTGAAGGTGGTGGTGTTAAGTCAGAATCTATGGAAGTGAGTCAGATCTAACATCTTAGTATCAGTTGAAGGTGGGTTGGGCCTAATATCTCAGAATCAGATGAAGGTGAGGGGTTTAACAAGTCAGGATCTGGTGAAGGAAGGTGGGTATGGTCTAGCATCTCAGGTGAATGTGGGTGGGGTCTATCATCTGAGGTGAAAATGGGTGAGATCTAACATCTCACGGTGAAAATGGGTGTGGTCTAACATTAAAGCATCAGGTGAAACAGGGATGTAGCTTCCATTGGCCCAGAGACGTGAGGCGCCCACTGAGCCTAGATTATTGCTGCATTCCATAATTCAAATAGTAACGAGGGGGCCCATTCCCTTGCTTACACTAGGGCCCTTGACACACTGGCTGCGCGATTGAGATGAATAGGGGTGTGGTCTAGAATATCTGGGACCCTTGGGGTGAAAAATCAAAAGACATAATATCTTGAAGGTAAATTGAAAGTGGGTAAGGCCTAACATCTCGATATTAGACTAAACTGGATGGGGCATAAGATCTCAGAATGAGACAAAGATAGGTGGATTTTAACACCTAGGCCGAAGGTTAAAGTGGCTGTGCTCCAACTTCTCACAGGTGTGCTGCAATATCTCAGAATTAGACAATGGTGGGCGAGATGTACCATCTCTAGTGTACGGTGAAGGCAGGTGGAGCCAAACATCTCCGGATTAGAATAAAGTTAGATATGGTCAAACATCTTGGAGGTAAAGTAAAGGTAGGTGGGGCCTAACATCTAGGAATGAGACAAAGATGGGTGGTGCCTAGTCTCAAGATGAGGTAAAGGTGGGCGGAGCCTAACATCTCAGGGTAAGGTAAATGTAAATGTGGCCTCAAACTGCAGGGTGAAATTAAGCTGCTTACGGCCTAACATTTCAGGATTCCACACAATTGGGGGGTAGAACATCTCAGAGGTAAGGGGTAGGTAGAAGGGAGGCTAATATTTGAGAATTAGATGAATAAAGGTGTGGCCTAACTCCATAAATGAAACTAAGGTAAGTGAGTACGAGGTAAAGGTGGGTGGAGAGTTACATCTCATGGTTAGGTGAAGATTGGTGGTGGCCTAGCATCATTAGGTTATGATGAAGGAGGGGGTAGATAATATGTCAGAATTAGATAAAGGTGGGTCTGCTCTTCCACCTCAGAGAGAGACTAAGGTAGATGTGGGGTTTAACAGAAATATGAAACATGAGGAGGCATGTACCTCAAATTATGTACACATTAATGACTAACCTCACAACAGTTACCATTATGCGTCAACCATTGTCTCACAAAGTATGTCAGTACTTGCTCAAGGTTTTATATCATGGCAAGACTTCTCTTTATAGGCTTTATAATGCACGGGGTCCTTCCAGCAAACCCAAGTGTACGACTATTACTGACTCCTTCAGTAGAGCTGACTCTTCCCTTTGGGCCAAGGCACGTTCATTGTTCATGCCATGGACTGGAGTGAGGAGAGGATGCTAAGAAACAAGCCTGGCAAGATACTCACATGGGTACTGCTGATGCCCTCCAGTAGGAGCCGCGTCACCTCTGCCTGGCGATCAAACTCCGTCTGTGCGACACGCAGCTCATGCTCCGCCTGCAAAATAAAGCATGCATGGGGTACTTCATTATAGACTAGGATCCCCTTTACAGCTCTTCGCTTGGTCTCATTTTGGAACCTGCTTTTATAGCCGAGATTTTAAACTAAGTGAGGTCAGAGTTGTGCCTTCAGTCTTCTACAAACCCTCAGGCTACCAGGAAGATACTCTGTGTCAGGGATTCTCCTTTAATGAATATTAATATCTGGAGATGTGTGAATAGTTTTAGATGTTACAAAGAAGCCATATGAAAGAGCATTATAGGTTACACAGAGTGAAAGGTGACCACATCAGAAAAGTGATCCTCAAGCCCTGGGGTCTGAATCACCTGCAGCGTAGCAGTATCTTAGAAGGGGAACCACAAAGCACAAGCAGTATCCTGATGCTATACCTATGTGGCTACGTTTCCAGCTAGCGTTGTGACATGCCCTGGCACTGGCTCTTGGGGGACGAGGCTTTCATCAACTCAAGGCCTACACAGGCCTAACAAGATGACAGAGACAGCCATAAGCCGTCTCACAAGTCTGCACCAAGCCCTGAAGCAGTAATATGAAGAGGTCAACCAGAGTGTAGGGTTTTTATTGACCCTACTGATCGGAATTCCACACGTTTCCAGCAGCCCCGTTTCTCATTAGAGTTTCCAGAAAACTTCAAACTTGCTGAAACTCTTTAGGAACAGGGCTAGTGCCAATTACTGTGCAAAGTCATGAATAATGCAGGGGGATAGTGAACAATAAGATTTTGTCAAAACAGTGTGTGTGTGTGAGTGATTGGTGATATGAGATCACAGGTTAGTGAGAGGGTTCGAAGTCAATGCATAATGAACCAATTACTTATCTTTGGTAGCACTATTTCTGGTGGATACTGCATTTAACTGCAGATTTCTCACCTTTAGAATATCCCCTGGTGCCAGATTGGATCCAAAAGATTTAAAGACCACTGCTCCCGCACGCCGGTAGACAGCGTTGTGCAGCTCTGCAATGACTTCTTGGTCGGCACGAAGTGACAAACAAAGCTGTATAAAAACAACACCCGTGCACGCCAACATCAGTTTCTTTCTTGACTCTCTCCATGCACTCGGACTGAGAGTCCGCCAACCAAAAGAGTACTAGTGTGCAGACCTCCAGCTCTGGATTTTATATGAGAAAAGAGGCCATACCACAGAAGTTGGTTGGAGGGCAGTGAGGAATCTGTGGTTAGATTGAGTATCCGCCAGATAGAGATTTACCGAAGTAAAGTTAACTTGTTCTTTTGATGGATACTTCTAACCAAAGATTCCTCACCTTTAGAATAGATAAAGTAATACCTCCCCAGGGGGTGGGTCTGTAAAAAAGCTCCATTCAAACCAGACCATATGGGGAAAATAACCTTCCCGCCAGATTGGTCAAGGCATTAATACTTTGTGAACATATACACTGTTGCCCATGAATGCCCAAAACAGACACTCGGAGTGCCAACGAAGTAGTAGCAGCCTTAGCCCTAGTGGCATGAGCCCTCAGTTGTTCCGAAGGACTATCAACCGTGACTAAGTCTTTTTCTGCACCACATTACCTGTACTTGCACCTGAGAACCTCACAAACAGCTGATCATCCATCCGATGGCCCTTGCTGTGATTGATGCAGAAGACCACACGTCTTTTGGGGGCCAACTGATGAAGTCTCTCTTCCTCTTTCAAGGGGTGAGGAGGAGCAAATGTTTAGAATTTAATGGATTTTCCAACATGAAAAGTAGTCATGACTTTAAGGAAAGGGGCCTCACTGGTCCTCAACACCAGTATGTAGTGTAGTGTAATGTAGTGAGACTGCATTGAGAGAGCATGAGGCTCATTTATGCGACTAGATGAAGCCCGTCTACAGAGCCAGAAGATGCAACAAGCAGCTGTACATCTGTGCAAAAGGAGTACACATTATGAAAGTCCGTACCACACGGAGATTCCACTGAGGCATTAAAAAGGGTTTGGGGGGGAAAAGCATGTCAAACCTCTTAGAAATCACATTACAACAGGTCATTTAAACAAGGACAGCTAGTCTGGGACACACAAAAAGGCCACCAAATAACCTTTAATGGTGCCCACCATAAATACTCTCTGGGCCAGACATAACAAATAATAAGACATCCAGCAGTCTGCCTTGCAACAGGTCCATTTTGTGGACTCCACACCTGGCAACAGATTTGTCACAGTGCCCAGTGTAGACATACTTGGTAAAGGGACACTGGACAGCAAGAATAACATACCATTTCTAGCATTAGATCAAATGCTGTCCCTTGCAGCCACTCAATTTTTCACACATGGAGGTGGAGGCTGCTCAGGTTCAGGTGCTGAACGCCGCAATTAAGCTGTAACAGAAGATCATTCTGAAGCGGCAGCCTGATCAAAGAGAAGATGCTCATTCTCCAAAGTTTGAGGTTCCACACTCTCCTGGCTAAATTCAGAACAACAGGAATGTCGTGGGCCAAGTTTTTCACAACTCAGGGCAGGGGAGGCACATGTGGGAAGATGTACAGGACTCTTGTGGTCAACTCTAACCGGGATGAGTCTCCAAGAGAGCGCCTTCTTGAAAACTCAAATTCTCAAGTGTTGACACTGCACATTCTCGACGGTAGCAAACAGATCCAGCCAGGGTTCTCCCAATTGTTGGAAGATGCCGTGCCTCCGCAGAGTGTAATAGTCATACAGGATCTGTCAGACACAGTTTGCTGAGCTCGTCTGCCCTGGCATTCAAAAATCCTGACAGGTGGTTAACAGTCAGTGAGAAAACCCGATGTCCAGCCAACTGGAGAGGCGAAGAGACTCTCGATATAGGACCGAAGACCCTACGCAGGCCTGTTTCTTGGAGCAACACTTGGTGGTAATGTTGTCTGCGAGGAACTGCACCAGCATTCCCTTGAAGGGCGGTAGGAAGACAGAATGGCCAACACCGCCAACAAATGGATGTGGAGTCGGTTTCCACCAGAGACCCAAGTCTTTTGATCTCTATATCTCTCCCAGATGACCTCCCCAACCAAGCAGAGATGCATTTGTCACCAAAGGCAGCTCTGAGTGCGTCAAGGAAAGAGGTCTGCTGCTGGCCCAACTTTGATAAAGCAGCCACCACTGCAGGTCTTTTACAGTCTCCCTCGAAACATCGACTGGGTTGCTAGGTGTTGGGCCCGCTGAGACTTCAGATCCCACTGCAGAGGCCACATATGCCACCTGACATTCAACAAGCAGGATGCAGGAGGCTAATAGGACATGAAGCTTCAGAGCCACTCTCAATAAGACACAGGACCAAGGCTGAAAAATCAGGATCATAGCCTGAATGGCCTGGCCTCGTTGTACCAGATGGAAGGCCCTGAATTGTACCGTATCCAAGATGGCTCCACTGAAAATGTGTCTCTGTAAAGAAGTCTGGTTTGACTGACATATTGGTCAGGAACCCCAGTGATGTTAGGAGGGTTACAGACATCCTTGTCTACAGTTTGAAAGAAAGTTTGAAAGACATGGTTCCCTTGTGCACTTCTAGTTTTAGTTGAAAAAACACTTAAAAGAAAGATGCAGAAAAAGTTAGAAGTGGAGCTCCAGATCAGAGTCCGAAGGTGGGGAAAGAATGGAACCATATCGGAACGCAGGGGTAGCGAATATATATCGCTCTGTCCGTCACTTTTGGGATGGAACAAAGACAATGCGGAGCCGAACGATGCCACCTAACGGCATGCAGCAGCAATGCTGTTTAAAGCTTCCGGAAAAATTCTGCCATCTGGAGATATTCTAAAGGTAAGGAATCTGCGGTTAGAAGTACCCATCAGAAAGAGAAGAGCTGTTAATTAATGAAGCTGGGCATTAGTGAAGATAGTTGGGTTAGTAGCATGAGGAGCATGGGTCACTGTCAAATAGATCATGGGTCACTGTCAAATAGATCATGGGTCACTGTCAAATAGATCATGGGTCACTGTCAAATGGATCGCGAGTCCCTGGCTAACCGAGCGCGGGAGGTCCCTGGCTAACCGAGCGTGGGAGGTCCCTGGCTAACCGAGCGCGGGAGGTCCCTGGCTAACCGAGCGCGGGAGGTCCCTGGCTAACCGAGCGCGGGAGGTCCCTGGCTAACCGAGCGCGGGAGGTCCCTGGCTAACCGAGCGCGGGAGGTCCCTGGCTAACCGAGCGCGGGAGGTCCCTGGCTAACCGAGCGAGGGAGGTCCCTGGCTAACCGAGCGAGGGAGGCCCCTGGCTAACCGAGCGAGGGAGGCCCCTGGCTAACCGAGCGAGGGAGGCCCCTGGCTAACCGAGCGAGGGAGGCCCCTGGCTAACCGAGCGAGGGAGGCCCCTGGCTAACCGAGCGAGGGAGGCCCCTGGCTAACCGAGCGCGGGAGGCCCCTGGCTAACCGAGCGAGGGAGGCCCCTGGCTAACCGAGCGCGGGAGGACCCTGGCTAACCGAGCGCGGGAGGCCCCTGGCTAACCGAGCGCGGCTAACTTCGCTCGGCTAACCGAGCGCCGGAGGTCCCTGGCAAACGGAGCGCGGAGGTCCCTGGCAAACGGAGCGTGGAGGTCCCTGGCAAACGGAGCGCGGAGGTCCCTGGCAAACAGAGCGCGGAGGTCCCTGGCAAACAGAGCGCGGAGGTCCCTGGCAAACGGAGCGTGGAGGTCCCTGGCGAATGGACCGCGGGAAGTCTCTGGCGAACGGAGCGAACATGGATGCAGAGACAAGGATCCACTCTTGCACACAAATGAGTGGATGTCGCAGGCAAACCTGGATCTCCTAACGTACACAGCAAAGAAAAGATCCTTTCCTGGACTGGATACTTGAAGGTGGGGTTCACATAAATATATGAATTCTGTCCTGCAAGTGTTCGGAGGTGGAAGATGCACTGACGCAAGGTAATGTGTACTTGTGATTGACTCTTGCACACGCAAACAGGTGAAGGGTCATGAATTCTGGGATACCCCACACCACACCAATGAATATAAGTCTAAAAAGTCGGGACTTGACCTTGACGATCTGGCGAATTTTCGCCCAATTTCTTTGCTGCCAGGCCTGAGCAAAATTGCAGAAAAGGTTGTCAATCGCTAGCTGTCCTCGTTCCTAGAAGGTCATAACCTGCTCAAGAATTCGCAAACTGGCTTTCGCCCTGGGCAGGGCACTGACTCTGCCCTGATTGTAGTAGTAGAGGAAGCCAGACGCATTCTGGATGCAGGAGGCTCAGCAGCTATGGTCCTCCTTGATCTCAGCGCGGCATTTGATACTGTCAACCATGGTATCCTCATTCAGCGCCTTACTAGGATGGGAATATCCGGCCAGGCTCTAAGCTGGATGACTTCCTTTCTGAATGGTCGGTCCTACCAGGTCTGCGATGGCACGAACCTCTCCGAGTCGGTCCCCCTCCAGTGTGGAGTCCTGCAGGGCTCCTCGTTGAGCCCGACTCTTTTTAATATCTATATGGCCCCACTGGAGGATGTGGTTTCACCTTTCGGGGTGAAAATAGTGACCTATGCGGACGACACCCAGCTTGTCGTCTCGCTATCCCACCATGAAAATGCGGCAGAAAGATTCGGGTGCTGTCTGACAAGTATCATGGCGTGGATGACAGAATCACGGCTGAAACTCAACGGATCCAAAACGGAACTTATGATGTTGGGTAACCTCTCCACCTCCCTTCCCAAAACCATGTGGCCCCCCTGTCTGGGGGAGGCGCCCCAACCCAAGAATGAGATTAAGAGCCTGGGGGTATGGCTGGAGCCCGACCTGACGTTCAGAGTACAAACTAAGAAAGTGGCAGGGATCTGCTATGGTCTGTTACGCTCTGTCCGGAAGGTGTTGCCTCTTCTTCCCTTTAGCTCTAGGAAACTTTTGATCCAGGGGCTAATACTGTCTAGGTTGGACTATAGCAACGCCTTGCTGCTCGGTGCCCCTGAATCAGCCATTAACTCCCTTCAGCAAGTACAAAATGCGGCGGCCAGAGTACTGACCGGCACGGCGAAAAGAACTTCGGCCAAACCCGCTCTCAGAGCACTCCATTGGCTCCCCATCCGGGAGAGAATTAAATTCAAGGCCCTTTCCATCGCCTTTAAGTCTCTCCAGGGAATGGGCCCCCCTATCCTCAGGGACCTTATATGCCCCTACAAATCCACCCGTGCCCTCCGCTCTGACGGGAGCAATTTATTGACCATACCCAGAGTGAGGAGAGCACGTTCAGGAGGTCGGAGATTCTCTGTGAATGTTGCCAAGACCTGGAATGATCTTCCTGCTGCCCTCCGCCTGGAACCCTGCCTCCAGAAGTTTCGGAAATCTCTAAAGACATTCCTTTTTCCACGAGGAGTATGAGCCCGCTGTTTGAGGATCTTGGAAGCTTGTGGTGTGTACTAGCGCTGGGACGCTCTTGGGCAGCCATGCGCTTAAGAAATCTATTTTAATTTCATTTCATTTCATTTCATTTCAAGGAGACCAGGCGGCATGCATATGTACGGATACCCTCCTGGACCCATGGATGGGTGGTAGGCACACAGATGCAGGCTCCGTTGGGCCTCAGTGTACACCGGGTGTCAAGAGGTAGCTCACACATCCACAGGACCATGAATCATCTGAGATGGGGGTAACTTCCCTGTCACAATATTTGTGCAGCTTTAGACTATTTTACATTCATATGATGTGCGTCATCCTGGCAGCTAGTGGCATTGGGAGGGGAGGGCTCGAAAAAAAAAACATCTTCATTACCTGAACAGAGTTCTGTTGCAATCAAGTGTAGGCAGAGTCAGAATGGCTTATGAAAAGGTCGATCAAAATCCCAGAATGCTCCCTGCTGTAGATAACCTGTTACGATTGTGTGTCATGCAATGTGTGGGGTTATTTAGAAGTAAGCTTCTGAATGATCTGGTAACATCCATCTTCACCAATTTCCATCTTCCCCAATTTCCTTTGCGGTGTGTAGCTATTCCTAACTCGCATGCAGTGCAGCGATTGCAAAGCACTGTTTCTTCTATTGCAGTGGCATGAGTTGTGAATAACAGCACACTGTTGCTTATATTGGTTTGGACCACTATCAAGTCTTGGGGTGCATTTAACGTCCACACAGCAGTGAGTAGTGACAGAATGAGCAGAGAACAAGATTTGTCTTTGCTTTCTCCGAAATGTGCCCTTGATCTAGAGAATAAAGCTTCTTGGCCAGCTAATAGCATTGCTGTTACCACTTTATGAGCCATGCAACAGATTTTGTCAACAGATCTCCATTCTTTGAACTAAATAGAATATTAGCATCTTAAGACCTCATGAAGTCTATAGTCTCATCAATACGAGCTCTTCACACTTCTGTGTTATGCAATATTGTTTCCGTGGACTTTGTAGGTCTGGGGAAGAAGGGGCACTACAGACAGCTCTGCCAGCATCAACAGCCTTCATTCACATTTATTATTTAGGGAAACAATATGTACCGCTAAACCTCAAAGTAAGGATGGGGAAGCAGTAGAAACAGCAGCAGAACATCCATGTGTTGGCATCAGAACGGTGCATGGAGGGGCAAGAGAGGCTTCATAGGGCAATGTTCGATCAGTCTGATCAACGGCAGTATGCCACCACTCTGCCCAATCGTGGGTGATGAAGATCCAGGAACAAGGCCTCACTTTACGTCTCAACTACCAAGATGGAAACAATGTGAAGGGCTAAGAAGCAGCAAATGGGTGAGACACATTCTTACCACTGTAATGGCTGAGGAACACCGAGCCAAGGCTGCACCATGCCAACCCAAAAGCTTGCACTCGCCCCAGCGTTAAATATGTTAGCAACAGCGGCCCTGTGCAAGTTCCAACAGCCACAATTTTCAACAGCATGAGCACTGGCCAGCCTGCCCAGAGGGCTGTATGGACTCGGCTGATGCAAGTTGTAAGCTCATGCCAGCCTACCCTCTAGGCAAAACCAATGCCACAAAGCAAAGGAGATAAAACCAAGGGTGACATAGCTGCAAGGCTACTTTAGCAATGATTGAGCTTGGGACCAATGAGCAAGTTACGTACCTTCGATAACGCATTATCTGGTAGAGACAATATCTAGCTACAGGTTCCTTACCTTTTAATTTCCCAGGCATCAGACTGGATCCAGAAACTATTGCATAAGCAGTACTCCTGTGCGCCATTGAGTGGCTCTATTCAGCTCTGCGTGACGTCAGCATTGGTAATGACGTCACCGACACCTATACAGGCGCCACATAGGTGCACGAACATGTACTTTTCATTTTTCCATGCCAGAAGCGCAGAGCCATGAAGTGACGGACTTGCGTGTGTGCCATAACTACATAACAAGGGCCTTAAAAAAGGGAACAACCTAACATAGGAGTCGGCAGAGCGGGAGACATTGGTGGGTCTGTAAGGAATCTGCAGCTAAATATTGTCTTTACCAGATAACGCGCTACCAAAGGTAAGTAACTTGTTTATCAAGTAGAGACTTCTAGCTGCAAATTTCTTACCTTTGAATAGATACCTAGGGCATACCATCATGGCGGTGGGCTGTGGTCAGATTTCTCACACTAAGAAGTCCTGCAGGACCGAACGGGCACAATGCCCAACCCTGCAGACCGGACTGTCCAGGCAGCAGTGCTTGGCAAATGTGTGCAAAGATGCCCACATTGCAGAGTTGCAGATGTCCAGGACTGGTACACCCCGAGCCAACGCCATGGTCGCTGCCTTCCCCCTGGTGGAATGAGCTCATAAGCCCTTCAGGGGCTGCTTCTTAGTGAGGGCGTAGGAGAACTTAATGCTGAGAACAACCTAACAAAAAATGGCCAGCTTCTGCACTGCCTGGCCTTTTTTAGCTCCCACATACCCCACAAAGAGTTGGCCCTGCACCCGGAACTCTTTTGGGCAGTCAAGATAGAATGACAAAGCTCTTTTTGGGTCCAGCTGGTGGAGTTGCTCCTCTTCCTTAGAGGAATGCGGGGGACCAAAAAAAGGTGGGACACATGATTAGTGACCCAAATGGAATAGGGTCACCATCACTAAAGATCATATAGGGAGTCTTGGATGACAATGCCTGCAACTCACTACCCAGGGAACCAATGTTATTGCCACCAGGAAGGCTGTTTTGATGGTAAGCAGCCGGGGCAGACAATTATGCAAAGGTTCGAACGGAGCGCACATAAAAAAAAAGTGAGAAACCAATTAAGGTCCCACTGTGGCATGACCAAGGGAGTTGGTGAAATATATGTACTAGCCCTTTTAAGAATCTATTTACAACAGGAGATTTAAACAAAGAGGGTTGGCTCAGCAGCTGCATGAAAGCAGACAGAGCAGAAAGAGAAGAATATTAGATACAGAAGCAGAAAGAGGGTCAATAGACCTTTCTGTACAATATTTTACAAACAGCAGGTGTATACCGTCTTAGTGGAAGATCGCCTGGCTGCCAAAATAACCTCACCGACTTCAAGAGGAAAGTTAAAAGCTATCAACTGTCACTGCTCAATCTTTGCGCATGGAGTCACAGAGGGAACGGGTTCAGGTGGAGGACCCTCCCCTGCTGCTGCGATAGAAGATCCTCCCGAAGGGGCAGCCTGATCGGAGGATCGATGCTCATTTTCAGAAGCTCTGGATACCAGACTCTCCTCGCCCAGTCTGGAGCCACAAGGATGACTTCAGCCCGGTCGTTCTTTATCGTCTTGCGAACTTTGGGCAGAAGTAGTATGGACGGAATGGCGTACAGCAGGCATGAGCTCCACTCACGATGAAAAGTGTTGCCGAGCAATAGCCGCCTTGGAAACACCAGTGCACAATACTGCTGACATTGCATGTAATGTAATGTATGTGTCTTGTAAAGTGCACTGAGGCGTCGTGGCTCTGCAGACCGCTGGGGAACCCGTCCTGGCTATCCCTGTGAGATGGTCCCTACTGGGTATCTCCAAGGTGAAACCAGGCATCCCCGGCGAATGTGGGGGGCCGTTGTAGAAATGACGCAAGCTAATGCCCAGAGTTGCCGAGTGTGATCCCTGGTTAGAGTAGACACCAAGGCGAGAATTATCGAGTCCGCTGACCCTGGTCCACGACCCTGCCGCGTCGGGAATTGAACCCTGGTCCCGGGCCGTTCTCTGCTTCCGGGTCTGCCGCCTCTAACTAGTGAGCCACACCACTCCATGTTCTCTTCAGAGGCGAACAGATCTAGCTCCCCCCCACTGTTAAAAGAGACCTTGAGCCATCTCCGGATAGTGATGTCGTTCGTGATCTGCTAGGCATCTTCGGCTGAGTTAGTCTGCTCTGGCGTTCAGAAAGCCCGCCACGTGTCGATCCACCAGGGAAAGGCCCAGATGTTCCAGCCATGTCCAGAAATGTTGTGCCTCTTGACAAAG